>NC_035449.2:177337892-178624091 GCF_002127325.2 Helianthus annuus
TTTTGCCTATTTTTAGGGGTATGTAAAAAAACGACATGCGGTATGGGTTATGGTGCGGTAACCAGAGAAACCGCATGCCGCTTATAATTGGATAATGTAGTCGCTTTTTGTTGCATACGTGGCTGACTCACGTGTGAGTTGGTGGAAGTTGGTGAGATCATTCTGGCATGTGCTGAAATGAAAGGACATTTGCACTGCCCGAGGCATTAAATGCACTGTAGCAAGGAGTGTAAGGTCTCTTTGTCAGGCGCGTGGGCGGCCACGCGCGCGTGATAACCGTCAGCGGAAACGGCGCTTGACACGTGTGCCGTAATTCGTTCTTTTTGAACGTGATGATTCGTTTCTCCTCCGCATTAATTGCGATGGGTATATAAGGGGAAACCGTTCGTGGTTTCCCCTCACTTGTTCAAATTTCAAAAATTTGCCGGTGAGAGAAACATTTTCTTTGTCTTCTCCGACGATATTTCTTGAACTTCCGGTGAGGTTTTTTGAGTTTTGTAGTGTTCATCTTCTATATTCTGATGGCTGAACCATCAATCCACATAATGTGGAGGGTGAGAACCCTGAACTACGTGATGAAGATGACGAGGACGATGATGTTGCCGGTGGTGGCTTACCGGTGTTGAAGTGGTCGAAGGGTGGTTTTCAAAAACCTGATAACCACCGTTCATATGGCCGACGAGTGGGATGCTACTTACCCACAAGAGGGGGATACCGGTGCCGATGCTCCGGCCGGTTATATTACTTTGTGGGCTGATTTTTTCACCGAAGGCAACCTTAGGTTGCCGGTGACGGTGTTTTGCGGAGGTGTTGGAGTACTACCATCTCCATATCTCCCAACTTAGTCCCTTTGGGATGTTCCGAATCAGGAACTTTGAATATACTTTCCGTGCCCATGGCTTGCCCATTACTGTTGAAAATTTCCGGCGATTCTACCAGTTGACGGTGAACACTGGTTTTTTCTCTTTTACTCAACGGCATGGGAGTTTAAAGTTGATGACGCCTCCTAAGGGTGTGACGGCTGGAAGAAGAAATTCTTCTATGTTAAAGCCTGTGCGGTATATGCCAATATGTCTTCCGGAATGTCAATGTTGGTGTTACTGATGAGGATATTCCTGTTGCCACCGCAAGACTGTGGATTGGTTCTCTAGGCTGCGGCCTATTGAACTCAAGAAGTTAGACAACAACCAGCTGTGGGTGTTGCGGATGATGCTTACTAGGCCGGATAGGAAGGCAAGACCCGTTCTGCGGGAAAAGAGTGGTGGTAAGCCTGTTGCTCTTTATTGTTTTTCTTGCTTCGTTATCCTTGTAGTAATATGCATGCATGTGTTGTATCAGTGGATGCGGTTGGCTTGTGGAGGATGTTTGAGCCCGATTTCAAGGGCCAAGTTGATCTGATTCCGGTTGAGTTACGGGAAGGTTTCAATTAGAAATTGTTGGTAACTTCCGTGTACCCAAACGTGATGTGTGAGGCACCCGTGCCAGAAGGCGCAAAAGGTATTTTCTAAGTTGTACTTGTTTTCCCGTTTCCTTGTAATTTGTTTGCTTGATTTCTCCCATGCAGCTATCCTTGCGGACTTGGGGAAGTTTGAAAAGCGCATCCCCAAGAAGCATGTAGAGAAGAAGCAGGTGAAGAAAACCACGCGGGGTCGTGGTAAGGGGAGGGCTGAAGGCTCAGTTGTCCCTCCTTCGGTGTCTCAGGCCGCAGGTACCTATCGATCTGTTATCAGATATACCGATTACGTGGTAGTATCTGATACCCTTGAGGGTTTGGGTGTTCTAGGTAGTGGTGCGGCTGCGGGTGGAACTGCTGCGGGTCCCCCGTTGTTGGTGATAAGAGAGAACCAGAGCAAAAGGCTGCTGGTGGTGGTGAACCAAACGTCGGAAACTGCAGTCTAAAAGGGCTGCTCCGGCGCAAAAGAAACCTGCGGTTGCTGTGGTAAGTATAACTTTTTGCATTGTTTTGCATGCACAATGTGTTAGATTAACAGTTATTGTTCTTTGTATTGCAGAATCCAAGATGCAGGTTTTTCCTTTTTTGATTTTCCTTCGTCTCCCGTGCATACCGCTGCTGCGGACGCGGGGTGCCGAAGGAACCTGTGGTGCCCAAGGAGCCTGCGGCACCTTTTGTTGGGCCGGTTCGCGATCCCACCGTGCAGGTGGAGAAGACGGTGGAGAAGACTGCTTCCCAGATTTTTGATACTGTGGATTCCTCCAACAATCTGATCTCTCCCAATGAGGGTGATGGATTGGACTTGAGGTTTTCAGATGCTGGGAAACAGAAGTCGATGCTGAGGTGCGGCAGCATGGTGCTGAGCCGCAGAAACTTCTGCTGGTGAGAAGGTTACCGGTTCTTCTTCCGGTGGTGCGGGTTATGATGGGCCTCCTATTCAGCCTGGGGAGTCTGAATTGGAGTACTATTACCGCACCTACACGCAGGATCGAAGTACAGCGTATCATCGACCCCCTGGACTGTTATGCAGGGGGATGATATTTCTAACGATCCTTCCGCGTGCAAGGAGATTTGGGTGGTCTGGGCACCCCTTTGAAGTTGAACGTGCCCGTGCCGCACCCCGTGAGCTGCGCATCAACCAACTTTCTACAATGCTAGTAGGAAGTTCCATTGTGGCGAATGCCATTTTGGAAGACTACAAGTGTTAGGCCGCAGGGAAGAAGAAGCTGCTCGCTTGCGGGCCGAAGCGAAGAGTTGGTGAAGGCTGCTCGTGCGGGTGCGGAGCAGCTTGAAAGGATAGAGCTGCTTTTGAAAGCAGAAACAGACCGCGGTGGGCTGCACTGCTGAGCTGAAACAGGTTCGTACTCTTGCCAAATTACTTTCTGATGAACGCAAGAGTTGGAACGAAAAGTTTTCCAATGAGCGCAAGAAGTGGAATGAATCTTGGGCTAAGCAGAATGACAATCTGTTTCGTGCTCGTCAGGAGTTGACGAATGCCAAGGCAGCGAACGCTGCTTTGGTCAAAGAAAGCTGCAGCTGAGGCGATTGCGTTAAGCGCAGCAGGCAGAGGCCGGGCTGTAAAGGCGCTTGAAGAGGCCAAGGAAGCGGGGGCTCGTGCTGCAAAGGCCCTTGAGGAGGCCAAAGAGAGGGAGAGCCGCTCTTCTAAGGCTCTTGAAGAGGCGAATGCTGAGCGCACCCGTTTGGATAAGTTGTTGCCAGCCTTCAGGTATGATTCGTTACCTCTGTTGTATATTTCTCTGCTTTTGAGAATGTTTACTGAGTAAACTGTTTTTGCTCTTTGAAAGGCTGAAGTTCAGGCCCGGGAGGTCGCGGTTACGACCTCACAGCCCGCGCGACTGTTGCGGAAGAGCGGGCTAATGCTGCTGTTGAGGCCAGAGATGCTCTGACTTCTTCGTTCCAACAACTGGAGGCTGATCGTGAGTGGATGCGGAGTCAAGGCATCGCATATGTAAGTATTATCTGACTTTGTATCAAAGGTTGACCATATGATGACCTTGTTATCCTTTTGTTGCAGATTGTTCAGGCTATCATGGATGCTCCTGAAACCGCAACTGGTTTGGACTTGGTCAAGGAACGTGCCCGCGATGCCGGTTTTAAAGCTGGTTACAGCCGCTGTGTCGGTCATATGAACGTCATGTCTGAAGGCGGTTTTACCGAAGAGCGATCCGGGTTTCGTGACGTGGACACCGAAGGTCGCCTTAACGCGGCTGTAGCCTCCTTTTATGATACGTCCCTCTCTTGCGTGGAGAAGTTGGACGAATGTTTAGAGGCTGCGGATTACGTTGACCGGTTGCGGATGCTGTATGCCGATGCAGAAGAGGAAAATCCTGGTGGCGGCCAAGATGGCGCGGGTACCAGTGGTACAAAATAGGGTTTAGGTTGGCTAGTGTGCCCCTTTTTTGCTTTCCTTTTGTAAATGTGGAAACTCTATGTAAATCCATTAAGCATCGCGTGGGTGCTTGAATTTTTTGAATATAAAGTTTGTTGTTCAATTTGTACAAGTGTTTTTAATTCTTGCATGTTTGAACGTATATATGCGGAACTTACCCATTTGTGAATGGGGTCAAGTATACTCCATACCTTTGTCGTATGAGTACGCGTCAATTCCATTGTTTACCTTAGGGTTTAGAATTAAGTTTTGTAAAAACTTGTATGTCCGGAACTCTACCCATTTGTGAATGGGGTCAAGTATACTCCATATTTTCGTATGAATACGCGTCAATTCCATTGTTTACCTTTTTAGGGTTTAGGAATTGTGTAAGTTTTGTAAAAACTTGTCTATCCGCCGGATAGACACTTAATATTCTGCCTTTTGCTGGCCTATTACAATATTTGTGTGTGGTTGACACTTTGTGTGGGTATCGCGAATGAAGATTTTGCCAATCTGTTTTTGCGGATACCGCAAAGTGGAACACGCATTTGTAATAGTAGTAACAAACAATATTGCATTGAATCGTTCGTTTATTTAATTGCAAATGGCCTGCGGCCCGATAGGTTACATGAAAATGTAAAAACATGGCTTACATGTAACAGCGTCTGAAGCTGTTGTGCATTCCATGTACGTGCGATAGGTTCGCCTTCTAACGTTTGCAATTTGTACGCGCCTTTTCCCAAGACCTCATTGATGAGGTAGGGTCCTTCCCACTTGGGGGCAAGTTTTCCTGGGCGTTCAGCATTAGATGCTTCATTGTCACGGAGGACGTAGTCTCCCGGGTTGAAAGTACAAACGCGGACACGCGAGTTGTAGTACTTTTCCAGTTTGGATTTGTACTTAGCCTCATTGATGGCAGCGTTTTCACGCCTTTCTTCCAAAGGTCTAAGTCGATCCTGCGTTCCATACTGTTGTCTATTTTTTCAATAGCCAACATTCTGGGTGAAGGGAGGCCTACTTCCGCGGGGATCACCGCTTCTGAGCCATAGACTAGGCTGAAGGGTGTTTCCCCATTGCTTGTTTTTGGGCTTGTGCGGTGAGCCCATAGGATACTTGGGAGTTCATCGACCCAGCCACGCCTGGCTGTTCCCAACCTTGCTTTGATGCCTCGACTAGACTTTTGTTGATACTCTCAACTTGGCCGTTTCCTTGCGGATGTGCCACGGATGAGAATATATGTTCAATGTGTAGTTCTTCTAGCCATTTTTGAAATTCGTCAGCAGCAAAGTTGGTGCCATTATCGGTAACGATGCACATTGGTAGACCGAAACGGCAGATGATGTGTTCCCATATGAATTTTCTTGTTATCATAGCAGTGGTTGAGGCGAGCGGTTTTGCCTCTACCCATTTTGTGAAGTAATCAACCGCTACTATGATAAATTTGACTGCACCTGGTGCGTCAGGGAAAGGTCCCACAACGTCGATTGCCCATTTCTGGAAGGGCCATGCGGTGGTGACCGGGACCAGGTTGTTTTTGGGGCGCAAAGTTTTTGGAGCATGTCGTTGACAGTTGATACATTTGCGCAGCTCTTTGACGGCGTCCAGGTGCATGCCGGGCCAGTAATACCCAGCATTCATGATTTTGGCCACTACCATGCGTGGTCCTGCGTGTATGCCGCACATACCCTCGTGTATCTCTCTGATGAGGTATGTGGCATCCTGGGGGTTGACGCATCGTAGTAGTGGCCCTAGGTATGATTTGCGGTATAAGATACCGTCTCCCATTTGATAATGGCACGCTTTGTATTGTAGCTTGCGTGCCTCCGATTTGCTTTCGGGAGTCACACCTGATTGCAAATATGCAATAATTGGTGTCATCCACGACGTTGTCCGTATTGGATGACGTTGACCTGGCGCAGGGGTACTGAAGGATTTTGTAGAATTTCGATACGTATTCCTTTGCCAGGTGTTGGAAGCTGGTGGATGCAAGTTTGGAGAGTGCATCTGCGGATTTGTTTTCACTCCTGTTAATATGTCGGATATTAAACGAAGTGAACTTTGATGTTAGTTGCAGGGCTTGCTCGAGGTAGAGGATCATGATATCCCCCTTTGCGGCATAGTCGCCGCGTATCTGTCCTGCAACTAACAAAGAGTCGACGTGTGCTTCCAGATGTTGCACGCCGAGTTTACTGCTAAACGTAGTCCTGCCAGTAGGGCTTCATATTCGGCCTCGTTGTTTGTGCTTTTGAAATCGAGGCGGATTGCATATGTAAGCTTGGCCATCAGGGCTGACGAGTCGCAGACCTGCGCCCGCACCTTCCTCGTTGGAGGCACCATCGGTAAATAGTGCCCAGTTTCTGAGGAAGATGGCGTTGGTGCAGGGTTTTGTGCTTCTTCGCATTCTTGGATGCGATTCACCGGTACTTCGGCGGCGAAATCAGCTAAGATTTGGCCTTTAATCGCGGGGCGCGGTTTGTAGTTCAGCGTGTGTGCGCCCAGCTCTATTGCCCATTTTGCTAATCTCCCAGAGATGTCAGGTTTGGATAGGATCGGGCCGATCCTGTAATTGGTTAGCACTGTGATGACATGATTTGCGAAGTAGCGTCGCAACCGTCTTGAAGCGTGCACCAATGCTAACACCAACTTCTCCATTATTGAGTACCTTGTTTCTGGGTCGTTGAGCATCTTGCTGATGTAATAGATGGGTGTTTGAACCCCCTCCCGCTCCACTATCAATACCGCACCTACCGCGTTGTCCGCGGCGGATAGGTATAATATGAGTGGCTCATCCTTGCGTGGTGCGGTTAAAGTTGGGAGTTGTATCAAACACTCCTTCATTTCCCGGAAAGCGTTTTCAGCCTCTGCGGTCCACTGGAATTGTTCTTTCTTTAAACAGTTCCGCAGGGTCTTGATGAAAGGATAAGACTTAGCTGCATGGTTGGCTAAGAATCTGTTGAGTGCTGCTAGCCTGCCGGCCAGTCGTTGCATATCTTTCATCGTTGAAGGCGATGGCATGCGCTCGATCGCCTGAACTTTCTCCGGGTTTACCTTGAATCCATCTTTAGTCACGATGAATCCAAGGAATTTGCCTTCTTCATTCCAAACGAGCATTTCCCTGGATTAAGCTTTATGTTAACGCTTCGCAGAGTCTGGAATGTTCTGTCAATGTCTGTGAGCATGGTATCCTCTTCCATGCTCATGACGACTAGGTCGTCCATGTAGATTTCGACACTTTTGCTTATTTGCCCGCGGAAAGTGTCATTCATCAGTTTTTGATAAGTTACGCCCGCGTTGCGCAACCCAAACGGCATTTTGTATAACAGTAATTCCCGGTAGGAGTCCGGAATGCCGTTTTGTCTTCATCCTTGATTGCCATTTGTACCTGATGGTACCCTTTGTAGCAATCGAGGAAACACTTCCATCTGAATGGTGCGAGATTATTGACCTTTTTGTCGATTTCTGGAAGTGCGTAACAATCCTTGGGGCAGGCTTTGTTGAGGTCCTTGTAATCGACGCACATGCGCCAGCCCCCGGGATGGTTTCTCTACCATGACTGGGTTGGATAACCAAGTCTGGTATTTAACTTCCCGCAGGATGCCTGCGGAGAGCAGTTCTTCGACCTGCTCTTGCATCGCCTGGTTTTTAGCGGATCCAAGGTGGCGTTGGCCTTGGATCACCGGCTTGATACCTGGCAAGGTATTCAAGTGATGTTGCGCAATATCACGCGGGACCCCTGTCATGTCTGCGGGTGTCCATGCGAAATGTCTTGGTTCCTGAAGAGAAGCTGCTTCAGGTGCGCTTTTGTGGTCGGGGACAAGGCGTGGCCCAAGGTAACCTTTTGTTCTGGGTATCTCGCGTTGAGAACCCATTTTTCTGGTTGGTTGTTGGGGGTGGGCCTTGCGACCTTGGTCGGACGTATTTCGTCCGACATCATGACGTCCCTTCGTGCGTAGATTATCGCGACCCCCGATTCGGTTGGAAAACCGACAGCAGAGTGGGGGACGGATGTAATCATATTGAAATCTCCCTGGGATTCTCTCCCAAGGAGTACGTCATATCTGGAGGTGTGAGGTAAAACCATGAAGTTTACCTCTTCTGTTCTTGTGTGTCTTCTGCTGGTCAGACGCACAGGAAAGGTGATCTGGCCCAGGGGAAAGACAGTTTCCCCTGCGAACCCGGCCAATGGGTAATCTACTGCTTGCAACGATCTTTGTCCTCCTGGTCAAACTGGTTGAAGCATTGTTCGTAGATTATGTCAGAAGTACTGCCCGGGTCCATGAATAGACGCTCGGTGCAGTAGTGTGCCAGTTGGCCTGTAATAACGACGGCGCGCCTATCGCGCGGTCCGCCTCGGACTTTTGGAAAGACGACTTGCTCGTCTTTCCAGTCATTGTCCGGCCTTCTCGCCGCTTTGCGCGGCCTAACTTTGCCTCCGTTGATCATGTGGGTGGAGGCCACGTACATGGTTTTCTTCCCGGAGGAGGTACCTTCGCCATGAGGGGTGATGCGCTTGGTGGGTTTTTGTCCACCTGGCAAAAGATGTTGCAGTTTCCCCTCTTTTAAGGCTCGCTCGATCTCCAGCCGGAGACTGATGCAGTTGTTGGTGGTGTGGCCCGAGTCTTTGTGATACTCACAGTAGAGTGTGAGATCCTGATTTTTCTTGGACTTCATTGGTTGGGCCGGTCGCAGGAATTGCGGGTCCGCAAGAAGGACCTCGCTTGGCGACATAGTGATCTCGGTCCAGTTGCGGTCCCGAGAATCTTTCTTTGACGCCCGGTTGTCCCGTTGGGCGTTATGGTTTCTTGGGTCAAACGGGTTGGTTCGCGGGAAGTATGGTTTAGAAATACTGTCGCGATTTCCCGCGTCCCTGTTGCGTTTGTTGTTACGCTTGGACCCTTGGTAGGAGGTTTCGGCTTGGGGCTGTGCCTTTGCCAGATGCGGTTCAAGAGACCGCTGCGTCTGGGCATATGTCTTGACCGTGGTCATGACATCTTCCCATTTTTTAGGCAAGCCCTCCTTGCCAGAGATGGTCATGACCATCTGCTTGTCCCTGACGGCCTTGATGAAGTGGTTCCGTGCCATTTGGTCTGCCACGTCACCTATCTCCAGGCACTCTTTGTTGTAACGGACGACGAATGCTTCGATAGATTCGTCGTCCCTACGCCAGATATTCATGACGTCCATCGAATCACGTTCGTGGCGTCGTTGCTGGCTAAAATGGGCGAGGAACTTGGCGTGCAAGTCCTCGAATGATTCAAGTGATCCTACTGGCAAAGAATCGAACCATGCCCTGGCCAGGCCCGTGAGGGTCTGGGGGGAAAAAATTACACCAAGTGGGTTCATCCCACTGGCCATTGCACCCCGCACCCATGAAAATGTTCATGTGGTCGTCCGGGTCGGTCGAACCACTGTATTTCCCAACATTGAATGGGAACTTTGTTGTAGTGACATGGGCGCGGGCAATCCGCGGGGCGAATTTGGAGTTTTCGGCCGCAGCCTTTGGTCTGTAGGGTTTATTCTCAGGGCGCTTTGCAGCCCTGAGGTATGTATTGCGGGGGTGAGTGGGAGGAACATAGTTGCGTCCTCCCGGTCTGCTGCAGGTGTCATGCGAATCCCCACAATATGTATGGTCGTCCGGGTCGGTACGACCATACCCTTCGGTGTATGGCTGTGGGCCCAACCGGCTCTGAATTCCAGAGCCATGTCGGGATGCGGATCGTTGCCTGTCCTCAACGTAAGGACCTAGGCGGGTATGTACTGGTCCCCTGGAGTGGGACCCGTACGCGGAATCATCCTCGTTGATTGTGTGGACCGAACAGTAAGATGATCCGCGGTCTTCACGTCTGCTTCTCGAAGCTGGACGTGAATGTGCCCTGCCTTCGTATTGTAAAATGCGATCGGCAGGGGTGTGCGGTGCTGGGGTGGGCCCAGCTTGTATCTGCGCTTCCGCACAAGCGCGGTTGTATGTTGCTGTCAGCAAGGCTGCCTGCTGGTCGTACCAGGCATGAACGTCCATGCCTGGTGGGATCACAGATGCGTACTGTGATAAGTCATGTCCAAACGTAAGGGAGGGACCCCTTTGTGTGGACGTGCCGATGTGTCCGGGTTGCGATGTTGAGGGATTGACCCCTACCGGACTTAGATTTGTGGGATTTTGGTTATCCCCAGTGTTGTTTTGGTGATCAGTCATGATCGTGAGAGAGGGAAAAGGATGGTTTGAAAAGTGCTAAGAGTAGCGGTGGGCGCCAATGATGAAACAATGATTAACCGGGCAGGGTTAACTCACTGGTCTCGTCAAGAAGGGTTAATCCCTTCCTCTCGAGGATCGCTGGCTGGATCACCGGTGGGTTGATCTCCTGCACAAGGAAACAAACCGTGACTCGTAACAAGGAGGATGGGGTGGGGGTGCTCCTTGTTACCACTCTCCGGCGTAAGAATCAGTAATCTGCTTGGGAAGCAAAGTATGATAGTAGTAGTAGTGAGAGAGTTGTGAAGAGATACCTCAAACCTGGTTTGGGGTTGGTATTTATAGCCGAGGAGTGAAGGAGGAGGATGATGGACGGACTGACGACGTGCTGCACCTTTGCAGGTGTGTCAGGCTTGTCGGTTGTGGATGTTATGCCACGTCAGTCCGTTGCTTACGTAGCCCTGACAGGTGACTGCCATTGGTGCCACTTGCACTGTGGTGTCAGTCCCACTTGTTGAGCGTATAGGATGCGGTGCGAGCCGCATCGCTGCCTGCGGTAACATCTGATGTTATCGCGTCTCTTGCTTGTGATCAAGAAATACGCGAGATGCGGTGCTGGCCGCATCGTCGCCTGTGGTGACTGTTGCTGTTATCCAGCTTCCTTGTATTGATAGAAGTGTTCACTGGACGCGGTGCGAGGCCGCATCGCTGTGAATACTTCCGTTTTCATACACCAGATGTGATGCTATGTCGCATCACTCTACCGTTCTCATGTTCCAGGTAAGTCCTCCTTCATCACTAGACAGATTGGATTCAACCCTTGTGTCGACGCGTTCTCGCATGGGCACAGGTAGGTTGTTGGCTGGTGGGGGTTTTGATAAGGGTAATGGTCACTCGCGGTCGATGCTGACGCGAGATCTGGGACCATACCCCTTCAGCCGCCATAATGGGCCGATGTAAATTTGTCATGACAGTGGTGGGGAATGGTGACAGAGGCGGTGGCGGTGGTGGTTGGTGGTTAATGGTGGGGGGAAACATAGAGAAAGGTGGGGGTGGGTGGGGTTGTTTTGTTTTTATAGAGTAGAGAAGATGAAGAGTAAATTTGTCATTTTACGTCCACTTAACGGAGAAAACTAATCGTCATCCACTTCAGGGACTATCCGAGTAACAAACTGTCAAACCACAGGAAGCACTGATGTAATTTCCAAAAGTTGGGGACTATAGGTGTTATTTTTCAAAACCACATGGACTATCCGTGCATTTTACTCTATTTTTTATTAGTGTAGATTTAGTGGCCACATCCATGGGCGAAGGATAGTGGGGGCGGGAGGGGGCGGCCGACCCCCCCAAACTTTTCGCTCAGTAGTGGAATGTATGTAGTTTTCGTATAGAAATTTTTGGGTATATATGTTTTCGATCCCCCGTTTTATAGAAATTTTTGGGTATATACGTTTTCGACCCCCGGTCGGAAATCTCAAGCTTCGCCACTGACCACATCACGGAAGTAGCATATTTCAAAATTGATGTTGCTTACCCATAAGATGTTCCAAGTGGTAGGTGAAAATATTGTACCTACCATTTATCATGGTAGGCTTGATCTTGCTGGCAGGCAAGTCATTCAAGGGAGTTTTGTGCTTACACCATAAATCACTTGTGATAGTGGCAAATATGAATTTTGATTCTTATTGAGGGAAGGATGGTAAGGCACTTGCATTTAGGGGAGATGTTTAAAAAATATATAAATTTAATCCATGCATCTATATTCTATACTTGATTGTTTAGATTTTTTTATGAAAATCTTAGACAACTATGTTTGAATGAGTGTTAATGTATGTTATCTTTCTCTACTGTCCATGTGTCATTTCGGTCATCTATGCTTCCAACAATCCAACCACACCACAACTCTATCCAATATCTGATGCTAGCTTCCAAAACCATGGAACTCAAGATTAATTTTGGGCCCTGGTTCGACCGCAAGGTCGCAATGTGTCATGGTACATAAGGAGCTGGTAAATCTAGGTGTCGTCGGAGAGATGTCACTAGGCTGGGAAGCAAGGAATGCGATGATGTCTTTGAGTGTATCGGCTGCGTTCCCGAGTTTCAATTAACGAAGGAAAATAAAAGAACTTGGAATGATGTCAGAAAAGAAAAAATCATGTTCTAGAGTTTTTTTAAGAAGTAAGAGAAATGGAATGAAAATTTATGTTTGTTTCTTTCATTTTAAATCTTTCCAAATTGAAAAGATTTGGAAGGGAAAGATTGTTAACATATAAAATCTTTATTTTTAATTTTTATTTCCTTTGAACTTGGGAAAATGATAGTTAATTAAATATTTATTTTCCACTCCCTTTCTTTTCACTCCTTAATATCCTCTCTTCTTTTCTTTCGTTTATTAAACTCAGGAACATAAGAAACTTTTCTTTCGTTTATTAAACTCGGGAACATAAGAAAGGAGGGTTTGGTGTTCTAAATTTTCATTTTTTTTCTCAAGTAAAATGGCATGATTGATATTTCATATAAATTTAATAGATTACACATGTTTTGTAGTTTGATAAAGATCATATCTGTAAAATTTTAAAATAAAGCAAACATGAAATATAAACATACTAATGATATTTGAATTATTCATCAACTCTACATACTTGTTTAAGTATTTTAGTATTTTATAACCCAAAATCCAGCGTCTCTTTCAGACTTTTTGGATAGTCCAAAACAAGATAAAAAGGCAAAAGTTCCGCTACACACGCGCAGCTCAGGCCCACAAGAATCAGCATCCATATATTGACGTTCATCAAAACCACCTTTTACTCTTTTAGCTATACTTGTTATCAATTATTATTCATGTTAAAATTCAAAAACATACTTCACTAGAGCCTCGTTCCGATATACATATACAGTAAAACCTCTATATAAATTAATAATGTTGGAACCAAGATATTTTATTAATTTAGTGAAATATTATTATAACGATAAATTAATATTAATAATTTATTAATTTAGCATGGTTTTACGTATGACCTTTAAATTTCTAAGTTCAATGTACATTCACAAATTAATTGAATTTGTCAATACCAAGACCTATGTTGCCGAGTTGCCGATACCAAGACCGGCTCGTGACCAGCCCAAGTTGTATTACTCGGTATGTTTTTAAAAAGTGCACAACCCTATTTAGAATGGTTAGGAACTTGTTTTGAAAGGCTACCCGGTGTGGGTTCACGCCCCTTGCCACCTCACCTCTATAGCGCCCCAAACACTGTTGTGGGGACGTTATGGATGGTGCTATAGGGGCTTCGCCAAGCAGATAACGGGTGCCAAAAGGGATGATTTAGGGGCCCACTTGATCTTTACCAGTCAGATTTCTTTTTCTTTTTTTTAATATAGTTAAAGGAGGGCTTTATTCCACACCGTATAAGTTAACAATATAGCCCTTCGCTTACATGATAAGGCCCCTAAGGGCTTTATCCCACACCATGTAGCCTAAAGTATAGGATAACATAACAAGCCATTTTCCAAAGAGCCCAAATTTTAATATCCAAAGTCCAAGAAACAACAATTTTACTTTTAAAGTCGAATCAAAACAGAAACAATATCAAGAAAACGGTTAGCTACCCTTGTACAGCCTTAGCCATGCCAAAAGCAGCTGCGGACGCTATGGCTCCAATTAGGGCTGTTTGCAAGGCACTCCACACTGGTTTGCTACCAGTGAAGTAGCCTTTGGCGTATCCGAAGATCAACAACGCTAAAATGGTGACAATAACCGAGGCAACCACGGCTTTTTGAGCCACTGGGATGATCATGTAAGGGAAAAGTGGAACCAACCCACCCAATATGTATGCAACTGCTATGGTGAACGCGCTTTGAAGTGCTCTTTTTGGATCAGGCTTTTCGAGCCCAAGTTCAAATCTGGATAACAAAGAGAGAGTATTTTATTCGTTTGACCCATTGGAGATAAAAAGAAATACCCTTTTCAGCCCTTTTTATATGTAAATGGATCAAAAACACTACTCCTATAATACACATCAATCATGTGAAAATGCAAAAACACACTATAGTTTGTAAGCATGAACATTTCAAACAAAAGGTCTCAAGTATAATGGTTTTTTACAAGATTTCACAAAGTTTCCAATGTTGCTCGTTTTTTAAAGTAAAAGTTACAAGTTTTGTCCTTTATCTTAACACCACTTATCAGGCGGTGTCTTTTTTAACGAATTTTGACAAGTTTGCCCTTTACAAGGAATTTTGTTGCACGTTTTGTCCTTTAGGCTTAACCAAGTTAGATTTTCTTGTTTTGTCCTTTAGGGTATTTTCTTGTTAGATTTTCTTGTTAATAAATGGGTAAAAACACTAAAGTACCCTTGGGTGATTAACAAGAAAATCTAACTGGGTTAAGCCTAAAGGACAAAACGTGCAACAAAATTCCGTGTAAAGGGCAAAACTTGTCAAAATTCGTTAAAAAGAACACCGCCTGATAAGTGGTGTTAAGATAAAGGACAAAACTTGTAATTTTTCCTTTTTTAAACGTATATTCTTTGACTAAAAACATACCATGATGACAACTTATGTCTCGGATAAACGTAATTGTTTTTTTTTAACTAAATAAAGTGTGACTAACGTGTTAAAACAGCCAAACTTGTGCAGAAAAAAGAGCCAACTTTTGATCAATTTTGAATACCTAAAACACTTATAAAATGGCAGAGTGCTTCTGGTTTGAAGGATAGCACATGCATAAACTCTTGATAAAATAGAAGACAAACATTCTTACGAAAGACATAGGAAAAGACAAATGTTTAGCATATCCATGCCTAATATACATATAATTATATATATATAAACAACCAAAGTTTCATAACCATGTCCAATTAAGATTCCATTTGTCTAATATCAGAATATTGGTGGGAAATCTACTAAGATTCAATGATTAATCAAAGCAAAAGTAGTAACACTTACTTCATCATGAAATCAAGCCATGCTTTCGGGTTCTTCCTGAGAGCATTCACCACCGGCCCGTACTCATGCGGCTCCACCCCATACTCCGCCAGTATCTCCGCCACTTCAGCCGCCTCTACAGTTTGTATATAGAACAAAATCACCAATTACCAATATGTTCTACCAAGTATGCATAAATTATGAGTGAAATTTAGAATTAACCTGTATCAGGTATGGTATCAATTTCTTCTTGTTCTCTTTGTAGCTCTCTAGTGTAATGATCAGCTTCACTTTTTGCAGCCAAATACCTATTAAAGATAATATATTAGATCTTTATCTCTAATAATACCAACAGTTAAAAGCCCTTTTGTTAGACACACTAGAGAGAACATCAAGTTAAAAAGGGTAAACTCTTTTGACTCTTGGAATTATTCGAATTATCAGTTAGAGTTTGATTAGTCAATCAATTCACAATCCAAAAACAAAAAGTAAAAAGTTACTGACCACAAATTCTGAATTCTGTATCCAAACAAGAACTGCATGCAATTGAAATGGCGTATTGTGAATTGTATTTATCAAAATTCAGATTCTATTCTATCCTACTTCCTGAACATTCAAACAAAATGCTCATACATTCAAAATCAATCAATTAAACTTAAAATCATTAAACTAGAAGAAATTCGGTTTAACTATCAAAATTTCGATTCTATCCAACATAGGGTTGTAAACGAACCGAACGGAGCCTTGTTCATGTTCATTCGTTTAGCATTGAAATCGTTCACAAACACAAATGGACATACACCATTTTAAAAAAACAAAGAGAACATTCTTATTCCCGAACATTAAACAAAATCACCTTGTTAAGCACTTAGATATTATAATCAAAAACGTAATTATATCCCAAAACTAAGGCAAATGATCGCAAAATAATGTTTCAAAGATCTAAGTTTCTCATGACTGAACATAAACTAAACAAAACAAACGACCATGAACTGATGTAATGAACATAATATCGAACGTTTACGAACACAACTTATTTTCGTGTTTGTTCAGTTCATTTAATTAATCAAACGAAATTCCTCATTCATTCATTTAATAAACGAACATAAACAAACTTTTCACCAAACAGTTCGCAGACGTTCGGTTTGTTTACATATGTTCAAACAGCATGACTAAACAACAATACGAATACGCTCACACAACCAATCAATCAAACATTTAACCCTAAAATCACCAAACTACAACAAATTCAGTTGAATTTACCCGCCGAGTCCCATCGAAATCGCACCGGCAGCAACCTCCGCTATACCGGCAGTAAGAATGATAGAAGATGAAGCGTTAGCACCGGAAAGTCCTGCTGCAAGAGCAAACGGCACCGTAAGACCGTCAGAAACGCCGATGATGACGTCACGGACGATTTCACCGGCTGTAAAGTGGCTCTCCTTGTGGCGGTTGAGTAGATATTTGTCTGATTCACCGACGCTGGCCATTGTTGATCCTGTGGTGATCGAAAATTCGAAATCACAGTGAATATACTGTGTGAAATTGAGTGTGTGTGAGTGGAGGTTGTAGTGGAATATAAAGGTTGTATTGATTGGGAGGAAGACGAAAATCTTTGTGTTAAGCGGTCCATACAATTCGGAAAAGTTGGCAAGGGGAAAGGTATATTAATGATCCTTTAAGTTTGGTAAGTTGCACGAAAGGTCCTTTTAATTTTTTTTTTTTTTTTTTTGTGAACATTCGCCTGCAGCCGCAGGTACGACAATGCGGTGAAATAAAACCCGCAAAATTCAAGGATCGAACTACCCAGTGGTGGAGCTAACCCACAGATCTAGGGGTATCAAAAAAAAATACCATGCAATCATACAATAATATAAAATTGATAATAAATAAAGTTAAACAAATACCTAATAGATTTGTGAGTTAAATGCTTGGTTGGTCTCTATGGTTTTAAAAAATTGCATACTTGGTCCTAGTGGTTTACTAATTACACGTTTGTTCCCAAAACTTGTCAAAAATGCACTCGGTTGGTCCCCAGCCCTAACATCAGTTAAATTTCTCAGTTAACTATGTGTGAAATGACTATATTACCCCTGAATAATTAAAAGAAATAAAAAAATATATAAAGAACTCATCTTCTTCAACCTCTTTCTCATCTCTTCCTTTCCCTATCAACCACCACTCCACCTGCCACCATCTAGTGACACCACCACCACCTAACCACCGCCACCACTGGTTCACCACCATCAGCCGACTAGCACAACACAGCCCACAACCTCTCCCCAGTTTCAAAACCCATATCAAAAATCCCTAATTTCAATCCTAATTAAAACCCACCTCAATTATGTAACACCCTATTTTCTATTTAACGGTTTTATATGCAAATACCAACAATTAGATGTGTAGCTAAGACTACACATACTATAAAAAAATACGGGTTTATTAAAACTTTTACAAATTATAAGTTATTCTACATAACGTGATCGAATTCGTTGTCTAAAATATACAACGTGGCAAGGTGCGGAAGCATGTAACTACATCGTGTTTGGTTCTTCGTTGAGCTTGATCGTCTCTCGGCATCCAAAATGTACCTACATTTCATAAACATGAAATGCTTTAGTCATACTGGGATTAAAACGTGATTAAACGAGTCCGGGAAACACTTGATTCTAAAAACAAGAATTTGGAAATGACCTCCACCGTAACTTACGGTGGCACCGTAAGTTACGGTGGCCCCTGTAATGTTATTTCCCTACCGTACAACAGTAGGCAACCACCGTAGCATTTTCATCTCCACCGTAACTTACGGTGGCACCGTAAGTTACGGTGGACTCTGTAACAGCCCAGTTTCCTTTTTGCCGTAATTGACACGAAATCTTTCGTATCTTTCAAACCGCTTGTCCGTTTAACCTACCGTTTCTTCCTACATGATTGTGATTTGATTCTCCATCACATGGAGTTAAAATCTGACATTTGGCTTAATAAATTTTGAGACTTTCATGCCTTCGGCTTATTATCTTTTTACAAAATTTTGACCCGTTTACGCATTTATCACACAAACATATTTGTTTGACCTTTATATCACATACACTACTTCAACTTAAGGTTATTTACCATATTAGGTTCTAACCACAGGTTTATTACACAATTTAAACCCATTTTCACTTGTATGCTTATTTTGACCCGTTAAGGGTATTTAAGCACTTTCGAGCCTAATTTCGCTTTTGATTACTTCTAGCAATCCATCACCACATTTCTTATCATATAATCTCCCACCACAACTGAATTTATGGTGGGTTTAATGTGGTGATCTATAAAAACCAATTTTTACCTCTCGGATCATTATTTTACGGCAAAAACACAAATAGTGCCATTTGACTAATATAATACCTCTTTCAGCTTCTATACTTATTCTAAGTATTTATCTAATTATAAAACTCGTTTCCAAACAACCTTTAAAGGTTGTTTGTTCAAATTAGCTAACAAGGGCGTTTTGGTCCTTTTTAGTCTTTCAATTACGACAAGGTCTTTTGAGAGCATGTTTGACCCATGATTCTTCTTTTGAATTATGATCTTGCTCGAAAAGTCAATATGCTTTTCAAAACGCCACTACCCTCTTTTAAAACATTCGGTTTACCCATTTAAGTATCCCATTGTCTATCTAAGACTTCATTAAATACTCATTGAACCTTACGTTCTCAATGAATCATTACTCTATTACACATACCTGGCTCGGGTCAATGTATTGACCTGATTTAATGCCTTGCTATAATATTCGCTAAATAGTAGCGATGCAAATATCATTTCTACATTTATTCCTGAAATCATATAACTCGACAAGTGATGTGCGTGAAGTGTGTTATATTTTTAGATATATATTTAAGCCCTTTTTACACTTTTAGCCAAGTTTTAAATTTATAAAACACGATATTTACTAACACTAAACACACATATGGGCAAGTGCACCCATCGTGGACGTAGTATAGTGTTGGTAAGATACCGAGGTCGTCCAAGGACACAAGAGCTTTTAATACCGGTTTATCCTCAACGTCTAATCAAATCAAAAAGTTAGAAAAATGTTTTAAACTAAGAAAAATAAAAACTAACTAAATGCTGAAAAAGAAAATAAAATAAAAACAGATAGACAAGATGAATCACTTGGATCCGACACGTGTATTAGTATAACCTTTGATTATTTTCGCACTTTTGCACTTGTTTAAGAGATTATCTTAGTTATTGTAGTAGGCCCCTCTTTTGAAGGCGACGTTACCCTCAACCCAGTAGTTTGAGTCAGCAAGGATACAATCCTAAAGGGTCGGATTATTGAAAGATAATGAATTAAGTTATTAATGCAAATTATGGTAGGCCCCGCTTTTGGCGGTGACGTTACCCTCGGCTAAGTAGTCTGAGTCAGCAGGGATACAGTCCTAAATAGCCGGGTTATAGTATTAATAGTAGTTAGCTTATGAGGGGGTCAAAGAGTTTGGATCCCCGCCATCCAATACCTATGGGCATTGAAGGAGATCCTACTAAATTTGACCCAGGTCCCAAGCAGGACCTCTAAACGCTGAACAAGGGCAAGACCTTTACCAAACCGTTCCCTTAACCCCCGACCAGGTAGCCAACATACCTCCATATAGACCGTGGAGATATGAATGGTGAAAATCTTTTATTTTATATAGACAGTAAAATAATGCCAAGACACCACGGACAAACGATAAGGAAAGATCACCTTCAACATAAGTAACTAGTTATTAAAGTCATTAATACAAAACCAAATAAAAAGTGCAAAAGATTAAAAATAAAAAGTATTATACTAAACACTTGTCTTCACCAAGTGATGTAAGAGACTTAGGCAAACATGGCCTTGATTGTCAAGAACTCTTACGATCAATCTTGGATCCCGAGACGACTCACACACTCTATGATGGACAATGGATGATGGTGGTGGATGATGGTGTTATGGTGGTGGTGGGTGGTGGATGAAGTGTGAGAGAGGTGGTGTGCCAAGGGATGAGAGAGAATGAAGCCAAGCTCCTCTATTTATAGGCTGAACAGAACGCTGGACACGGCCCCGTGTTCGCTGAACACGGCCCCGTGCCCGTCTGACATTCTCTCTCTTCATTAATTGTAATTGCGAATTACAATTAATGCGCCTGCTGTACTTTCAACACGCCCCCGTGTCCGCTGGGCACGGCCCCGTGGTGAGCAATGGAAGCTTCTACTGGTTTGTCTTTTCTGCTGCTTCCTGGGCACGCCCCCGTGTTCACTGGACACGGGGCGTGTTCAGGCTCTGTTCTCTTCTCTTTGTCTTGGGAGGTGCCGTTGAGGGTCCGGGCAGTTTACTTTTGTCCCTTTTCTTGTATTTATGGTAGAATTAGTGGTCTTTTTGTTTCTTTTGTGATTTTGAGCTCATTTCATCCTGAAAATACAAAAGGAAGACAAAAACACTCTTTTTCCAACATTAGTACTTAAAAAGGGTTAGTTTTATGCCTTAAATGATGTGTTTTATATGTTGCATTTTACACACATCAAATACCCCCACACTTGAACTTTTGCTTGTCCTCAAGCAAAACTCTTTTAATGTGGCTTACACTCCCAAATGGAATAGGTAGAAGAGAAGTTTTTCAACTTGTCCTAGAGTGTCGGGAATCCAAGGTTTAGATAGGTTCTATTTTTATTTTATTTACAATCTTATTCGTCATGGTTTATTTTGAACTTTTCATAAGATAAACTACTTAATTTGGCATAGCATGCCTTATTAAAATTCCATTTATATACAAGTTCACATACCTCACGGGAGATCACTCAATCACTCGGCCGAAGGTGTATATTTAAGTGAATCGCTCGAGAGCGGCACGGATTTACATTTTCCATATGCTTGCCAAGCGATCAATCCTCCTCCTTTTTAACTTTTTACCTTTGTAAATATCAAGAGGTCTTTTGGGGTGAAGGCTTGGGTTTAAAGGTGGGTGGTTGGTTAGTGGTTAGTAAAAAGGGCGAAAATTGTAACAAGTGTCGGTTTTTCGTGAAATACCTTATTTTTGGTGACATTTATTTTTGAAGTATTTCTCCAAACAAGCTTTTTGTAGCTTATGTTTGTTTTTGACTTCATATATATATATATATATATATATATATATATATTTTTTTTTTTTGATCACATAAAGGTATGTTTATGAAAAACCGAGTTTGTCACTAAAATAAAGGTGAAAAAATGAAAAAGGTTTTTGGTGGGTAGAAAATTGTTTTGGGGGTAATGAAATGAAAGGTTTTGGCTCAAAGGGGTTTTCTAGGGGGATTTTGGGTAGGTAAAAAAAATGAAAAATAATGGTTTTGAAAGAAAAATAGTTAGTCCTAATGCCTCCATCATTTACTTACTTGGGTTTAAGTTGGTAAGGACCGGGAATGTATCGTCGTGGCAAGTTCTAGATTTGTAAAGACCGAGCGGCTATTCACACAAGAAACGAAAAATGAGCATTTAATCTAAATATGTGTATTTTTATGCTCAATATAGGCTCAAAACTCACTTTTTGTGGGAATGGGTTTTTAATGTGACCAAGCATATATAATCGAATTTTAGCTAGACTTGTTATACCGTTTCATAATTTTCTTATGTTAGTTCTTTTTATCACGACGCTATCGGTTGTAAGTTTGTAAAAATATAACCCTTTTATAACTTGTTATTCCCAACTTAAACTAAGACAAGTAAATAAATAAAAAAAATGAAAAAGTTTTTGAAAAAAAATTTGGGGTGTTTAGCGGTTCCAATAGAGTTTTGTGTAAGGCTTGTTTTAGGATTTTGCAAAATTCCAAGGTTTTAGCATCCCCCCCCACACTTAAATTACACATTGTCCTCAATGTGTCCAAAAATAGAGTTTTTGGTTGATTAGAATATGTAAAAGTGTGTTTAAAAACAAAGATTTGTGTTACTGGCAATCTGGACACGGCCCCGTGTTCATTGAACACGGCCCCGTGTTGAACTGCCAGTAACGAAAAACTTACAGAGGGTGAACACGGGGGCGTGTTGGGTGAACACGGCCACGTGTCCGACAAAAATCTGCAGGTCAGTAGCCAAACAGCAGAACTGGGAGATGGACACGGGGGCGTGTCGGCTGAACACGTCCCCGTGTGGACAGTCTGTTAGCCAGAAAAATATGGTTTTCTCCCGGTTTCTTCCTCCTAGGGCTGCGAGTGCTAATGTTTAGCATTCTAACCCTTGCATTGCACCTGTTCAAGCATTCAATACCATCCAACCAAGCACCAAACATCCTAATCTTACCATAGTTAAACATTATCCAACACAAAGTAAAAACAAAGTAAAAATAAAAAGAAAAGAGTTAAGGAAAGTAAATTGTCTTGACAAATGGCACGCAGGCCATGAATTGTTCGATAGGAAGGGTAATCAAACCTGTGGGCTCATAACCAGCTAGCCCTTTGCTCCTCCCGGCCTCCTACTCCATATCTTCATCACTGTCTTCACCTCCGCCTCCCTGCCTCGCCATGTACTCCCGGATGCTACCGATATCATCTTGTATATCGTTGACGCTGCGTTCGATAGCTCCTACCCGGAGGTGTGTGTTGTTGGCGAGGTTGTAGGTGTTCCGGGTGCACATGAGGTTTTCCTGCAAAAGATCATGCAAACTTTGGAAATTAGGAAAACCGCCTCCTTGAGAGGAGGATTGACCCTGTTCGCCTTGGGGAGGGTATTGGTACTGTGGAGGTGGTGCATGAAGAACTAGAGCCTCTTGCGGGTTCCATGCGTAGCCTTGCGTCCTCTGAAAGCTCACCGTCCCGTCCTCCGCTTCATAGAGCAAGTTCATGGCCCGGCAGATATGGTAATCAACCCGTCCCGACCATGGGCTCCTTTCGAAGGACTTCGGGATGTTCGCGAAGTGCTTGAAAAGACGGTACACCCATCCCCCGAAGAAGATTGGTGTAGGAGCAGAGGCAAGGCGGTTCAAGTGCATGTTCCGCAGTAGGAGGTAAGGAACATCGAGAGGCTTCCGGTTGTGGATGCAGTGAAGGACAACCAAATCTCTAACCCCAACAACGCCACTACTGTCATGGCGTTGGTTCAGCGAGTACGTGAGGAGCCTGTGGATGTAGCGATATAACGGGTCTCTCAGTTTGGTACTCTTTGTGCTGCTGGAGTTGTAGATCCCCTCACCGATTTGAGCCCATGCGGCTTGGCGTTCTGTTGCGTCCAAATCTCGCAATCCCCCGGTATTCTCTTCGTTCCCCGCTTCTTCGTCTTTGTACAGCCCAATGATTGATCCGAACTGCGCCATGGAGGTTCTATAGGTCGTACCCCCACATCGAAACTCGACCGCCTCGTGATCAAACGGGTCGCGTCTCGAGTTGAAGATGAACGTGCTATAGAACTCCAATGTGCATTGGTGGACCGACCGAAGTCGGGTAGTCAATGCAACGTGCAGTGGACCCGTCACTATGTTGTTGAAGCGGTCCAGTTGGTTCACCATTGTCAGAAGATCGGTACATGCCCGCCTTGGATACTCTTCGGGCCTTGTTTGTAGGACCTCATAGCGAGCCCTGGCGTCAAGTTCGCTGGCATTGAACCGTGTGAATTTGGACATCTGAAAAGAATACAACAAAAGTTAGTGCGAAACATGGAAATTCGGGTTGAAAACTGCAAACAGTGGGCTGGACACGGCCCCGTGTTCAGCGAACACGGCCCCGTGTTCAGGCGTCTGTAACACCTAATTTTCATTTTTTCGTCCCGGTTTCGAAAACCTGAAAATTTTTAGCCTAATAGCAGCGGTTTCCCCCGAAAATGAAACCCTAAGTGTCATTTTTCCAAAATCAAACCATTTACCCTTTCAATTTTGAGTTTTTCGGTTCAAGAACAAGGGTTTGTGTTTTTAGTTGGAAATCGGACAAATCTATCAACAATACATGGCTATTTACTTCCTATTACTCTACTCTAAACTACTACTAACAATTTTCATCAAAAATTTTGAGTTCGATCCGGATGAACATGAAGAACCCTAGATTTCCCCCAATTTTTGATGTTTTAACTACATGCAAGTAACTAATCTAACTACTAAGAAGGATAGAATCATACCTTGACGTTGTTAGGCTTGGTGGTAACGTTCGAAATCGGCAGAAAATCGCTCTAAACCAGAGAGTTCTCGGCGAAACGGGGCGTGTGGAATGGTGTAACTGATAGAAAAAGAGGGTTTTATCCCGACAGTCGCCTTGACACGGCCCCGTGTTCAGCGAACACGGCCCCGTGCCGGGTGGAATTTTTTGAAATTTTTTTTTTTTTTTTTTTTGTGTGCTCGTGTGCATGCCCCTTCATTTCCGAATAATGGTTAGATGATTTTACCGGTTTCGACTGTATACTTACCTGTAACATGTCGGGTATGAGTTTATTCGTTGGCCGTTTGAAGTGCGATTTCCTCTTCCTCATCCTCAATGGATCCTCTGTAGAGTTTAAGCCGTTGGCCATTGACTTTAAATGGTGTCCCATTTCGAGTTTTAATTTCTACTGCACCGTGTGGAAAAACATGGGTGACTGAAAAAGGTCCCGACCACCTAGATTTTAACTTACCAAGAAACAATCGAAGTCGCGAATTGAATAATAGAACTTGGTCTCCAACCCGAAATTCATTGGATTTAATATATTTATCATGCAAATTTTTCATTCTTTCCTTATAAATTTCGGAGTTAGAATATGCATAATTCCTAAGTTCTTCTAATTCATTTATTTGACAAAATCGATTCTTACCGGCAACTTCTAAATCTAAGTTTACGTTTTTTTATTGCCCAGTAGGCTTTGTGAGCGATTTCTACTGGCAAGTGACAACTTTTTCCATAGACTAGTTTATATGGGGTTGTGCCTATAGTGGTTTTATAAGCGGTTCGAAAAGCCCATAAAGCGTCATCTAGTTTGTCAGCCCATTCTTTTTTATTTATTCCTACGGTTTTTTCAAGTATTCGTTTTAAACCTCGATTAGTCACTTCGGCTTGCCCATTTGTTTGAGGATGATATGCTGTTGAGACCCGGTGATAGACCCCATATCTTGTTAAAATCTTTTCGAGTTGATGATTACAAAAATGGGTACCTCTATCACTTATTAATGCCTTTGGTGTGCCGAAACGTGAGAACAATTTTTTTAGGAATTTTACCACTACTCTTCCATCATTTGTTGGAAGAGCTTCGGCCTCTGCCCATTTAGACAAGTAATCGACCGCCACAAGTATATATTTGTTTCCTTTTGAAGGTGGGAAAGGTCCCATGAAATCGAGTCCCCACACATCAAAGATTTCACAAACGAGAATGCCATTTTGAGGCATTTCGTTTTTGGAAGAAATATTACCCGATCTTTGGCAGGCATCACATGTCTTTACAAGGTTTTGTGCATCCTTGTAAATGGTTGGCCAGTAAAATCCAGAATCAAATACCTTTCTTGCGGTACTTGAGGCACCATGATGTCCTCCGTATGGACCTTCATGACAATGACGGAGTATTCTTCGTGCTTCATTACCATGGACACACCTTCGGATGAGTTGATCAGCACACATTTTGAAAAGATAGGGGTCTTCCCAAAAGTAATGCTTTACATCAGCAAAGAATTTCTTTCTTTGATGATGTGGCCATCCTTTGGTGACTATACCGCTGGCTAAGAAATTAGCGTAGTCGGCATACCATGGTTCTTGTCTGCTTTCCATCATTTCCAGGGACTCCGTGGGAAATTTTTCGTTGATTTGCTCGTCCCTGGTTGTCTCCAAAGCTGGGTCTTCTAAGCGTGAGAGGTGATCTGCAGCAGTGTTTTCTGCTCCTCTTTTGTCCTTGATTTCGATGTCGAATTCTTGGAGGAGTAGAATCCACCTTATCAAACGGGGTTTTGCGTCTTGCTTCTTGAAGAGGTACCTGATGGCTGCATGGTCTGTATAAACTATTGTTTTAGAAAGAACGAGATAAGAACGAAATTTATCAAAAGCAAACACCACCGCTAGTAACTCTTTCTCTGTAGTTGTATAATTTTCTTGTGCATCATTTAGAGTTTTACTAGCATAATAGATTGGGTGGAAATGTTTTTCTTTTCTTTGTCCCAATACTGCTCCAACAGCAAAGTCGCTTGCATCGCACATGATTTCGAAAGGAAAATTCCAATCTGGTGCTATCATGATAGGTGCATTGACTAGCATTTCCTTGAGGGTCAGAAACGCTTGATTGCATTCCTTGTCAAAGATGAAGGGTGCATCTTTTTCAAGCAATTTTGTTAGAGGTCTTGAAATTTTCGAAAAGTCTTTGATAAACCTTCTATAGAATCCGGCATGCCCTAGGAAACTTCTGATTGCTCGCACGGAGGATGGAGGAGGTAATCGAGATATGGTCTCGATTTTTGCTCGATCAACTTCCATTCCTTTGCTTGAGATTTTATGTCCGAGTACTATTCCCTCTGTTACCATGAAATGGCATTTTTCCCAGTTAAGGGCGAGGTTAGTTTCCTCACATCGGGATAGCATTCGTTCAAGATTATCGAGGCATTGATCATATGAGTCTCCAAAGATGGAAAAGTCATCCATGAAGACTTCCATGGTTTTTTCAATCATATCATGGAAAATGGCGACCATACAACGCTGGAATGTTGCAGGCGCATTACATAGACCGAATGGCATGCGTCGATATGCAAAAGTTCCGTAGGGGCATGTGAAAGTTGTTTTCTCTTGGTCTTCTGGTGCTATCGGTATTTGAAAGTAACCTGAAAAACCATCTAAGAAACAATAAAATTTATGACCGGATAATCTTTCTAACATTTGATCAATGAAGGGCAAAGGAAAGTGGTCTTTCCTTGTTGCTTCATTTAATCTCCTGTAGTCTATACAGACTCTCCATCCTGTGACGGTTCTTGTGGGTATTAATTCATTTTTCTCGTTAGTTATTACCGTCATACCTCCTTTTTTCGGGACTACTTGGACGGGACTTACCCACGGGCTATCGGAGATAGGGTAGATTAGTCCGGCGTCAAGCAGTTTGATGACTTCATTTTTAACCACTTCTTGAACATTGGGGTTCACTCTTCGTTGTGGTTGAATCACCGTTTTGTAGTCATCATTCATTAAAATTTTGTGCGTGCACATGGAAGGACTTATTCCCTTAATATCTACAAGCTTCCAAGCGATCGCATTTTTGTGTTTTTTAAGTAGGTTAACTAATTTTTCTTTTTCTATGCTAGTTAATTTAGACGAAATAATTACAGGTAAACTACCATCTTTGCCTAGAAAAGCATATTCCAAACCCTTAGGGAGTTCTTTGAGCTCGATGGGTGGGTCTTTAGGAGACACCTTATTTTGTGGCTCATTTAGATCAAGAACCTTAAAAGTTTGTTCTATGGCTACCTCTTCGTCGACAAAGTGGTCTTCCTCGTGGTCTGTATCAGGTGGTTCAGCTTCATCTTCAATTAGGGGGTCATTGTTGCCAAAAGGATATTTCATTGAGCGCTCAAGATCTATGCTCCTTTTGAATGCCCCTAATTGAAGAGTTAGATTGTTGAATTTCCGGTTTTTCAAAGCTTTGTGAGTTTGTACAAAAGGTTTTCCCAAGACTAGGGGGGCATCGTCTAAGATGACGAAGTCGGTTGGGATTACCATTTGATTTGTTTGAACCAAAATATCTTCGACTACACCGATTGATTTCATTACTTTTCGGTCGGATAGAAAAATGGGTATTTGAAGTGGAGTAAAATCACTAATACTTAACTTTTCAAAAATGTAGTTGGGCATTATGTTAACACAAAGATCTTTATCAATAGTGACATTACTAATAAACGAATTTTGAAAGAAACATGGAACCGGTGTGATGTTAATTTCAAAAGGATCTTCTTTTATTAGCGAGGTTTGATCATTAGTTAACTTAACACTTACCATTTCTTTGATTTTAGCACTAGTGTTTAACTCTTTTAAAAACTTGGCATGAGGGGTTATTAAACAATGGTTTTCGAAAGTAGGTGATAAGAGAATAATTTCCTCTAAATTAGACTCTTCTTGAATTTTAACATTATCGGACTCACCATTTTCGTTGTTTAACTCATGTGTCTGTTTTTCACTTTCTTGTTCTTCCATTTTTACATTTTCAACTACCTCTACGTTATTATTACTTTTTAACTCTTCTCTCGCGCGGGATTCCTCTTCCCTTGCGCGAGATTCTTTCATGCAACGTTCGATAGTTTTAATGTGTTCTAATATCCTATTGGTCACTTCGGTGAGATTGAAAGAATTTGGATCCTCTAAGCTTGAATCCGGTTGTTCGATCCTTGGTTCCTCATAGTACTCATATGAAGTAGATGGTTCACACCATTGTTCTTCATTGTAAGTATATGATGGATAAGGGTCGAAACTTTGTTCTTCATAGTACTCATATGAGGTGGGTTGTTCACGCCATGGTTCCTCATAATAAGAGTATGAAGGTGGTGGCTCATATGTTGAATCTTCAAAGTATGAGTATGAAGGCTCATACCTTGGTTCATCAAAATACGAGTATGAGGGAGGAGGTTCATACCTTTGGTCTTCATAGGATGTGTATGAAGTTGATGGCTCGTACCTGGGCTCCTCATAATGGTTGTATGAATTGGATGGTTGATATGAAGTATTATATTGAACCGAGTGTGCATTACGACAATTAGTGCAATAATTACCTCTATAATCATCCTCATCATAGGTGTAGTTGTAATCTCTTGAGTATTGATCCATAGGAATCACTCAACAGACTACAACTGAGTCTCGGGACCAGAAAACAAAAATAAGACGGAAACAGAAGCTGAACACGGCCCCGTGTTGAGTGAACACGGCCCCGTGTTCAGGGACTGTATCTGGGCGTTTTAATTAAATTTACTGGTCACTTTGAGCACGGGGGCGTGTTCAGCGAGCACGGCCCCGTGTTCAGACTCTGTATCTGGGTATCTACTCTAAAATATGCAGCACGGGGGCGTGTTCAGCGAGCACGACCCCGTGTTCAGGCTACTGTAAATGCAAAAACTAAACTAAAATGCAGAAAAATGCGCGCGTTTTAAAAATGTTTTGAAAAACTGATTAGGCCGTCGATTTTAAGCTTTCTTAAAATCCTTGTGTCCCCGGCAGCGGCGCCAAAAACTTGATGTGCGTGAAGTGTGTTATATTTTTAGATATATATTTAAGCCCTTTTTACACTTTTAGCCAAGTTTTAAATTTATAAAACACGATATTTACTAACACTAAACACACATATGGGCAAGTGCACCCATCGTGGACGTAGTATAGTGTTGGTAAGATACCGAGGTCGTCCAAGGACACAAGAGCTTTTAATACCGGTTTATCCTCAACGTCTAATCAAATCAAAAAGTTAGAAAAATGTTTTAAACTAAGAAAAATAAAAACTAACTAAATGCTGAAAAAGAAAATAAAATAAAAACAGATAGACAAGATGAATCACTTGGATCCGACACGTGTATTAGTATAACCTTTGATTATTTTCGCACTTTTGCACTTGTTTAAGAGATTATCTTAGTTATTGTAGTAGGCCCCTCTTTTGAAGGCGACGTTACCCTCAACCCAGTAGTTTGAGTCAGCAAGGATACAATCCTAAAGGGTCGGATTATTGAAAGATAATGAATTAAGTTATTAATGCAAATTATGGTAGGCCCCGCTTTTGGCGGTGACGTTACCCTCGGCTAAGTAGTCTGAGTCAGCAGGGATACAGTCCTAAATAGCCGGGTTATAGTATTAATAGTAGTTAGCTTATGAGGGGGTCAAAGAGTTTGGATCCCCGCCATCCAATACCTATGGGCATTGAAGGAGATCCTACTAAATTTGACCCAGGTCCCAAGCAGGACCTCTAAACGCTGAACAAGGGCAAGACCTTTACCAAACCGTTCCCTTAACCCCCGACCAGGTAGCCAACATACCTCCATATAGACCGTGGAGATATGAATGGTGAAAATCTTTTATTTTATATAGACAGTAAAATAATGCCAAGACACCACGGACAAACGATAAGGAAAGATCACCTTCAACATAAGTAACTAGTTATTAAAGTCATTAATACAAAACCAAATAAAAAGTGCAAAAGATTAAAAATAAAAAGTATTATACTAAACACTTGTCTTCACCAAGTGATGTAAGAGACTTAGGCAAACATGGCCTTGATTGTCAAGAACTCTTACGATCAATCTTGGATCCCGAGACGACTCACACACTCTATGATGGACAATGGATGATGGTGGTGGATGATGGTGTTATGGTGGTGGTGGGTGGTGGATGAAGTGTGAGAGAGGTGGTGTGCCAAGGGATGAGAGAGAATGAAGCCAAGCTCCTCTATTTATAGGCTGAACAGAACGCTGGACACGGCCCCGTGTTCGCTGAACACGGCCCCGTGCCCGTCTGACATTCTCTCTCTTCATTAATTGTAATTGCGAATTACAATTAATGCGCCTGCTGTACTTTCAACACGCCCCCGTGTCCGCTGGGCACGGCCCCGTGGTGAGCAATGGAAGCTTCTACTGGTTTGTCTTTTCTGCTGCTTCCTGGGCACGCCCCCGTGTTCACTGGACACGGGGCGTGTTCAGGCTCTGTTCTCTTCTCTTTGTCTTGGGAGGTGCCGTTGAGGGTCCGGGCAGTTTACTTTTGTCCCTTTTCTTGTATTTATGGTAGAATTAGTGGTCTTTTTGTTTCTTTTGTGATTTTGAGCTCATTTCATCCTGAAAATACAAAAGGAAGACAAAAACACTCTTTTTCCAACATTAGTACTTAAAAAGGGTTAGTTTTATGCCTTAAATGATGTGTTTTATATGTTGCATTTTACACACATCAACAAGAATCATTAGTCGCTATTATCAAAAGGTGGTATCTTCACCCTTTGACCCGTTTGGTCTAAATGACCGATTATATTGGCGAGATGACATGTATTTTCATCTCGACTATATGACTCGCTCCGATTTACATCGTGCGGTCGCTTTACTTATAATTCATTTCTTAACACTTTTCGGCCTATTAAGGCTTACTTCATAAGTGTCTTTTAAAGCCAATAGTTATGGTCGATGCATGACCAATTTACCGTTTTACCCTTATTGTTTGTTTTGGTTTACGCTATAAGGTAACCATTCAAAAGTTCATTTTCCATTGTCATAAAATGGTCAAATTATAGATTTAACTCCTTTTAAATCATCAACATGGTTTCTTGTCATACTCGACTATCTTGTTCCGTACGTTTACACGCCGGAACATCTTACCTCAATTATGTATTTATCTTATTCGTAACTAATACGATAAGAGAATATTCTAAAATATAAGACTAGTGTAAGTTATACTTACCTTGCATCCGAATTATGCTTTTTCCTTCATTCTTGATTCGTTTGACCCGCCTTCACTCCAAGCTCCACCTAGCTTGTTTAAGCGCCAACTATTATTCATCATTTCACAAGGTGGTTAGTTTAGTCATAACTTAATACGATCATTCCACCCTACGCATTTTATATTCAAGAATTATCATTCATCGTATTATAGGTCGGTTTGACTGTTTAAAGTCAACGGCCTATTAATCATAAGTGATTACATGATGTAGCTTTACTACTCATTTAACTACTTGGTCAAATACACGGTAGCATCATACTTAGGCTACCGTTTATTCACTTCGTTTACCCAGTTTTATAACCATAATTCATCGAATTAACACTACATTAATCTTTCTTAACACATGATGATATCAAGCTTCATTTTTAACATGAATTTATCATCATTTCCATTCTTTTTACACCAAACCCAATTCATGGTAATTATGATTCATGTACTCAAACACCTAAATGGTTCAAGTAGCATACTTTTATTATCTAATACGAGGATTCTAATCACAATTTAGACACTAACATCATCATATCATAAAAACCCATCTCTATCATGTATGAACAAGTACTCAATCATGTAAATTTGCTCAAGTACTTTGTTTCTACTATCAACTATGATGATTTCTAGCACAATTATATCACCATCTTCATTATCTAGCCATAACCCACTTAGCACATACAAGGGAAATCATCAATTCCCTAGTTTTCAACACTAGTTCATCAAATTGTTAACTAGGGTTGTTCCTACACATAGATTTCTTCACAACTACACTCATGGATTCATCATCCATTCCCAAATTGTGATTTTGAGTGTTCATCATAACTTCAAGACATCACCAAATTACAAAATTTAACATACCTTACGATCCCTTTGACTTGGTGATCATTTATACGCGTTCATGCATTGATTTGGGGCTTGTTTCGTGCTCCAATTTGGTGAATTTGTTGATTTTAGGGTTTGAGCTCTCTTGGTCGCTCCTGATGATCGATCCACATACACAAAGTGTGTGTGGTGTGTGTGTTTTTTTATTAATAGAACTTGTTCCCTTTTTGACAATTTTGGTCCCTCAAGTTTTGTTAACTAGTAAGTAGGCTACAACCTACTTATTTTCAACAATACTTTGTTTTGTTAACTAGGTTAAACTTTGCTAGTTTAACTTAGTGAGTTCGGGGTAGTCATAACCCGTTTTATTTTAAGTCCCGTTAGCTCGGGCCTTCTATATACTTTTTTTCCTCAAAGTATTTATCCTCTTTTAATTAACATCAAATTTATTTATTTAAATCCTAATATTAACCGGGTTAATTTTTACCACTAACGGTATTTTACCCGTCGTCACTAGTAACGTGGTTTAATTACCAAACCCATTTTTGGGGTGTTACAAGTCTACCCCCCTTAAAGAGGTTTCGTCCTCGAAACCTTTTCTTACATAATTTATTGGGTTTCAACCCAATGTACATAAACTGAGTAACCTTCTAAGCATTACTCACACTTTGACCATTTGTTAGTGTCATTAGACAAATATGGTAACATCTTTTAATTACACAACATCTGTATCTTTTATGCGAATTTACGCAACTCAGAATAACACCATCTTTTCATTTCGACTTGTTTGATTAACTTAGCGAAATCCATCACCTTTATACTTTCGGATTCTTTGTGAATCCGTTATTTTCACCCATTTGGATGTTTCTAGTGAGATCTTTCACTGTTTACAAACAGACCCTTTTTCTTTACGAACTTATTCATTTGGTTCATTCGTACAGCATTCGCCACTAAAATGAATTTCCTGATTTTATCTTATTTATTTAGCACTATCTAGATGTGCTATTAACAGAATACTACAAGGCATATTACCACATACCTTCTGGCTTTATCCTTTTTATCGTGCCTTTACTCGATTTGACTTCCCAACACTTTGCTTGTGTTGCCTTGTGATCGCTCAGTATAGGCGATCAATACTTTTCGTTATTATGACCTCATGGACCATCACTGCCGTTTTGTACTCACTTACCTTTATTATTTGGCTTGACTGAGTAGCCATTTGGCCACTTGGTCATACACGCTTATCAACTATGATTATTTCACGCTAATCCTAATATAGATAGCGTGTTGAACACTTTCTTAATTTAAATATTGACCTTAACCGGCCTCACTGACTAGTCTTATTAGTCCAGTTACTTTATACCCATCTCTCGGGCTACTATGTGATTTTATTTCACATAACTTTCCTGACTGTGATCGCGTCACGTCGTGTTTTAGGTTTATTTCCCAATCATCTCATACTATATGTGTTTGATAAAACGTTGTTTTAGACTAAAACGGAATTTCATTTTAATGTTTTATCTTTAATTTATGTCAAGCAATTTTGACGACTTGGCATTTACTCTTTTACAGTCTTTGTTTTACGCGAGGATTCTCACTGGTTCTCTCGCTTTGTTTAAGTAACTCGTAGGTTCTCTCACGTGGCCTCGTAGGCTATTTCCTTAGGTCTTCACCCCCTTTTAATGGGAACCCTAAGGTTTATTTCCCTTTCTTTTCGTGACCCGAGGGTCATTCTGGTCCCGTAGTCCTTAACACTAATCGCATTCCCGTAGGTTACGATGATCCCACAGATTCATCTTTTATTTGTATCTACATTCAAATGCATATATGTATATATGCATATATAGCTTCAAAGCATGTCTTGTTATGTTTGGAATCGTATATTTCCGCTTTTGAACTTTAGTTGACCTTGACCGTAGTCCAAGGCTTCATTTGTTTATTTTCGGACGAAATTTTCCGACTTTATGACTTCTCATATCATTTATGCGTCGATTCATCTTATGCTCACCATTCTCCAGTTTTCATATATCCGTACTCGATTATGTCCCATTACCGGGCTCATTATTCTTTTGCTTTTAACGGTACCACTATCCCGTTTGTATTTACTCATGCCGTCCGGCGTGATATTGTAATCGACCCGTTCAACTTTAAAATAGTTGAACATAATTTATTCACGATTTTTATTTACATTATTTTGTCATCTTTTAGTTATGACCCAAAACCCGAGTCCTTTAACTTTCCATCCGAGTTTCCGTTTCTCAGTCTGTGCATGCGTTCAATTCTTACCCATCAACCGGGTGTTTTACCAAAGTCGTTATTATTGCAACCCTCCCGGTATGCATTAAGACCTCGCTTCATTTCTATATTCCGACTTTGTCCTCGAGTTTGACGTTTTACAAAAACTACTCGTTTAGGGACATATTCGCATTTTCCGGGTTCGAGTGTAAGTACAACCCCTCCCAATGCGTACCTTAACTATTTTACATGTTTCTCTGTCCCTTCTTTCGGGCTCATTATCCTAATGTAACACGCTTCCGTCACTCGGCTGTGCGTTTACATTATTATCAAATATTTTACTCATTTGATTCATTTGGGTACTTTTAATTTGTCCAATTTACCCTATCCGTACTACATCGGATGTAAATGTGTCGGCTATAAGAAGTTCATGGTATCATATGCCACTACTTACTTGGCTAGAGTAAGCGATTAACACATGACACGCATGACCTTTTTATAGTTTTCACATCACGCCCTATGTAAGTAATACCTCTGTTTATTTCTCTTGGAAACAATATCCTGGATAGGTATTCTATTCAGGTTTGTCCAAGTTTTCAATCTAAATCTGCAACTATCAGTTTCTACGTATTGGTTGCATGTTTATATTCATGCAATAATTTTAACGTGCACCTGGTAAATGCTTGCCCTAACGGGTTCTTCTTGCCATTAGTCTTTTTCGCGACCATTACGCGATTTAGGTCCTTGATGAGCATGCTCTTCTTGTCATATCTCGGACCGTTCCATCATCATATCCACAATTCGTTTGACTCTCGTCGTCTTCAAACGCGAGTGTCCTTCAATTAAAACATTCTCAAAAGTTAGTAATATCAACTTCAATAATCGTTCATATTATAATACAAGGCTTTTTCTACTATACGCGTCAACGCGCGTATTTTCGCCAACTATATCAATCATTTCAATTGGGGTAACATGTATCACACGATAGCCCTATGTGTTGTTTACAACACTTTAGCATGCTAAACTATTAACATACATGTACTTACCGGATCTGCGATCAAGCCTCGAACCGAACACTATTCTTTACCAAGAGCGTAAGGTTTAAGTCCAAGCATGGTTTTCCCCACCATACTTGAATCTCTTAAACTAGGGCTCTGATACCAACTTGTAACACCATATTTTCTATTTAACGGTTTTATATGCAAATACCAACAATTAGATGTGTAGCTAAGACTACACATACTATAAAAAAATACGGGTTTATTAAAACTTTTACAAATTATAAGTTATTCTACATAACGTGATCGAATTCGTTGTCTAAAATATACAACGTGGCAAGGTGCGGAAGCATGTAACTACATCGTGTTTGGTTCTTCGTTGAGCTTGATCGTCTCTCGGCATCCAAAATGTACCTACATTTCATAAACATGAAATGCTTTAGTGATACTGGGATTAAAACGTGATTAAACGAGTCCGGGAAACACTTGATTCTAAAAACAAGAATTTGGAAATGACCTCCACCGTAACTTACGGTGGCACCGTAAGTTACGGTGGCCCCTGTAATGTTATTTCCCTACCGTACAACAGTAGGCAACCACCGTAGCATTTTCATCTCCACCGTAACTTACGGTGGCACCGTAAGTTACGGTGGACTCTGTAACAGCCCAGTTTCCTTTTTGTCGTAATTGACACGAAATCTTTCGTATCTTTCAAACCGCTTGTCCGTTTAACCTACCGTTTCTTCCTACGTGATTGTGATTTGATTCTCCATCACATGGAGTTAAAATCTGACATCTGGCTTAATAAATTTTGAGACTTTCATGCCTTCGGCTTATTATCTTTTTACAAAATTTTGACCCGTTTACGCATTTATCACACAAACATATTTGTTTGACCTTTATATCACATACACTACTTCAACTTAAGGTTATTTACCATATTAGGTTCTAACCACAGGTTTATTACACAATTTAAACCCATTTTCACTTGTATGCTTATTTTGACCCGTTAAGGGTATTTAAGCACTTTCGAGCCTAATTTCGCTTTTGATTACTTCTAGCAATCCGTCACCACATTTCTTATCATATAATCTCCCACCACAACTGAATTTATGGTGGGTTTAATGTGGTGATCTATAAAAACCAATTTTTACCTCTCGGATCATTATTTTACGGCAAAAACACAAATAGTGGCATTTGACTAATATAATACCTCTTTCAGCTTCTATACTTATTCTAAGTATTTATCTAATTATAAAACTCGTTTCCAAACAACCTTTAAAGGTTGTTTGTTCAAATTAGCTAACAAGGGCGTTTTGGTCCTTTTTAGTCTTTCAATTACGACAAGGTCTTTTGAGAGCATGTTTGACCCATGATTCTTCTTTTGAATTATGATCTTGCTCGAAAAGTCAATATGCTTTTCAAAACGCCACTACCCTCTTTTAAAACATTCGGTTTACCCATTTAAGTATCCCATTGTCTATCTAAGACTTCATTAAATACTCATTGAACCTTACGTTCTCAATGAATCATTACTCTATTACACATACCTGGCTCGGGTCAATGTATTGACCTGATTTAATGCCTTGCTATAATATTCGCTAAATAGTAGCGATGCAAATATCATTTCTACATTTATTCCTGAAATCATATAACTCGACAAGAATCATTAGTCGCTATTATCAAAAGGTGGTATCTTCACCCTTTGACCCGTTTGGTCTAAATGACCGATTATATTGGCGAGATGACATGTATTTTCATCTCGACTATATGACTCGCTCCGATTTACATCGTGCGGTCGCTTTACTTATAATTCATTTCTTAACACTTTTCGGCCTATTAAGGCTTACTTCATAAGTGTCTTTTAAAGCCAATAGTTATGGTCGATGCATGACCAATTTACCGTTTTACCCTTATTGTTTGTTTTGGTTTACGCTATAAGGTAACCATTCAAAAGTTCATTTTCCATTGTCATAAAATGGTCAAATTATAGATTTAACTCCTTTTAAATCATCAACATGGTTTCTTGTCATACTCGACTATCTTGTTCCGTACGTTTACACGCCGGAACATCTTACCTCAATTATGTATTTATCTTATTCGTAACTAATACGATAAGAGAATATTCTAAAATATAAGACTAGTGTAAGTTATACTTACCTTGCATCCGAATTATGCTTTTTCCTTCATTCTTGATTCGTTTGACCCGCCTTCACTCCAAGCTTCACCTAGCTTGTTTAAGCGCCAACTATTATGCATCATTTCACAAGGTGGTTAGTTTAGTCATAACTTAATACGATCATTCCACCCTACGCATTTTATATTCAAGAATTATCATTCATCGTATTATAGGTCGGTTTGACTGTTTAAAGTCAACGGCCTATTAATCATAAGTGATTACATGATGTAGCTTTACTACTCATTTAACTACTTGGTCAAATACACGGTAGCATCATACTTAGGCTACCGTTTATTCACTTCGTTTACCCAGTTTTATAACCATAATTCATCGAATTAACACTACATTAATCTTTCTTAACACATGATGATATCAAGCTTCATTTTTAATATGAATTTATCATCATTTCCATTCTTTTTACACCAAACCCAATTCATGGTAATTATGATTCATGTACTCAAACACCTAAATGGTTCAAGTAGCATACTTTTATTATCTAATACGAGGATTCTAATCACAATTTAGACACTAACATCATCATATCATAAAAACCCATCTCTATCATGTATGAACAAGTACTCAATCATGTAAATTTGCTCAAGTACTTTGTTTCTACTATCAACTATGATGATTTCTAGCACAATTATATCACCATCTTCATTATCTAGCCATAACCCACTTAGCACATACAAGGGAAATCATCAATTCCCTAGTTTTCAACACTAGTTCATCAAATTGTTAACTAGGGTTGTTCCTACACATAGATTTCTTCACAACTACACTCATGGATTCATCATCCATTCCCAAATTGTGATTTTGAGTGTTCATCATAGCTTCAAGACATCACCAAATTACAAAATTTAACATACCTTACGATCCCTTTGACTTGGTGATCATTTATACGCGTTCATGCATTGATTTGGGGCTTGTTTCGTGCTCCAATTTGGTGAATTTGTTGATTTTAGGGTTTGAGCTCTCTTGGTCGCTCCTGATGATCGATCCACACACACAAAGTGTGTGTGGTGTGTGTTTTTTTTATTAATAGAACTTGTTCCCTTTTTGACAATTTTGGTCCCTCAAGTTTTGTTAACTAGTAAGTAGGCTACAACCTACTTATTTTCAACAATACTTTGTTTTGTTAACTAGGTTAAACTTTGCTAGTTTAACTTAGTGAGTTCGGGGTAGTCATAACCCGTTTTATTTTAAGTCCCGTTAGCTCGGGCCTTCTATATACTTTGTTTTCCTCAAAGTATTTATCCTCTTTTAATTAACATCAAATTTATTTATTTAAATCCTAATATTAACCGGGTTAATTTTTACCACTAACGGTATTTTACCCGTCGTCACTAGTAACGTGGTTTAATTACCAAACCCATTTTTTGGGTGTTACAAATTAGCATTTGTACAGAATCGAAATCCGATGCTCCAGACTTCAACTTGATTTACGGGAGTTTGACTTCAAACGTAACCCAAAATTGGATGTGGCAGCTCACAATCTCAGCCCTCGAAACACCGCTGCACCTTCGGTCACTACATCCAACACCGATTTTGGGCTTGAGTAGTCAGCTCAGCTGGTTCAAAATGGAACCACGACATCCCTCAATCACGACGTCTCCTATAGAACATTTGATTCGGCCATGGATGAAGTGGCAACACAAGCTAAGGGGAGTAGTAAAAAGTCGCTCAAGATCGGATCCTGGTTCGGTCCAACAGACCACCACAATCTCACCGCTACAATCAAACCCTGCATCATGTTCAACAATCCATTCTTCAGTAGTTATACATCCCCCAAAACTGTCATCATTATCCAACAATTCAGCAGCGTTGAAGATTCCGTAAGTGTTTTGAGGATTTTTAGTGAGAAAAAGCTTAAACAAGATCTCGTCAATCAGAAATCAGGTATATGAAGCTAAAACAATTGTCAATAATAAATAAATCGATGTGAATGATGTGAGAGAGATCTTGGAGGAATAACAATGGCAGCTTGTAATTAGTAACGAGGGATTATAAAGAGAGTTAATAAGCAAGGGTATTTTGGTCATTTAACATGGACTTAACTGAAAATTTAACTGATGTTAGGGCTAGGGACCAGCCGAGTGCATTTTTGACAAGTTTTGGGACCAAGCGTGTAATTAGTAAACCATTAGGACCAAGTATGCAATTTTTGAAAACCACAAGGACCAACCAAGCATTTAACTCTAGATTTGTTCTTTTCTTTTTCATAGTTTGAAATTGTTCCATCACATCGTCATCTTTTATTTTATCAAAAGATCTTTTTTCCACCGCACAAACCATGGCATTGTTCAAATATTCCGGGCCAATTCGACTGTGTAAATCCGTCTTGACAAGTTTCAGTTTAGAAAAAAAAAAATCTTTCCACAGTTTTGGTTGCAACCGGTAAAACTAAAGCTAACTTCACTACCTAATAAACCAAAGGACAAGAACTATGCGTTCCGTTTTCCACCATAAGACGAGCAAATCACTTATTTCATTTAAGTTTGCAAATCTACAATTATCGCTTATAGTGTGACGAAATGCCTCAACATCACCCAAAAGAGTCTCTATTTCTTGTGTAGTAAATCATCCGGATATATCTCGACTGTCGACGTTTGATTTTCCAATTGCCGCCCATAATGAAAAGGCTTATTTTAATGTTTTGGGTCTTGGGCTTTGCTTTGGCATTTACCAATTGGGCCTACTTTAAATTATAGAATTGTTAATTTGGGCTTAATTATTATTAAATAATAAAAATAATAATAATAATAATAATAATAATAATAATAATAATAATAATAATAATAATAATAATAATAATCTTCCTATACTAATAAACAAAAATCTTTTGAGACACATGTCACTTTCTCATGCCCCTTGCCATTATTTAAAAAAAACCTCTTTATTAAATAACAAATAATAATTTTTAACTTTATCTCCAATGATATTAAAATGATAGGTTAATTAATAGCATAGTTTTTATCATATGTTTCTAACATATTTTATTATATTTTTTTCCTGTTATAGTTGGGGGAAGATACACCTTAAAACCACAAACACTGGTGAAACATACCCTAAAGTATCCTCGAATTTTTTTTAACATCAAATAAATTAAACAATTAAATACCAAATAAACATAAATCAAATTCAGATAAATAAAATAGATTAGAAAATAAAAAAATCCAACTAAAAAAATTATAGAACATAATACAAAATAAAAATAAGCTATTCCTCGTCTAAATCTTCAAGATACGATAGATCTTGAATTGAAATATGTGCCACAAGATCATGCGAAGTCGGAAATGTGTATGTGGATCCATAATCTCACCAAGGGCATCATTATCCAAAACGGGTTGAACTAAAGGATCCCTTATGTGGACTGGTGAGAATGTATGCCCGACGTCCTTAAGAATCATGTTGTGTAATATCATACACGCATACATCGTTCTCCTAATCTTCTCTACATTCATGGCTCGTATGGGTCGACTAAGTATGCCTCATTTGACAACTTCAACCATTTTTTATAGACATATCTATTTGAGTTATGTTTGATCTCTAGGGGGTCAAATAGTTAAAAATTCTTATTTTTTCAACTATTTATGAATATTTCATTTATGTAATTATTATTTTTAATATATGTTGTATATTTTTCCGGCTTATCAATACCTATTTAGTAATTTATTGATGAAACCCGTGTAATATACAGGGTTTTAACCTAGTAATAATAATAAAAACGTTGGAGGCTCAAGAAAAACTATTGCGTAAGTAATGACCCATGTCCTCTAATTGTTATGCAAATTGTTGCATATCCACATCTATGAAAACATGTATACAGATAAGTAGATAATCATAAACTTTAATTGGTATGTTTCATCTCCTACATAGAAAGATGAAAGATGATGTGTGAAAATATGTATATCAAATCGAATACAGGTTGCAATGTAGCAAGTCCAGATATTAAACCGTGGACACTATACTACAAATATTAGATAATAAACATCTATCGACTTCTACTTCTAGTCTACTTTAAAAGGAACGATTTTTTATTAACTAACTACTAAAGGCCTCTCTGAACTAGTGCCTGAAGAAGGTGAGCACAAACCGCTTAGCCCTTCTATGTGGCCCGTTGTCAACGACCTGTATCAAAAGACTACAGGAGTACAAGTGGACCACCTAGAGGGAAACACTGCAAGTTCACCAAATAATTAAATAAGTACCAAAATCCTGTGAATATACAATGAAAAAACCGACAAGATCATAAGGATAAATGATGTAAAAATATATGACTTTTCACGTCTATCTCTACACCAAGTTCTTTTAAACGAGCTTCTAACCAGGTCAATTTAGCAACAGTATCAGCTAGAGCTTTATCTCCGTGGATGACTAAGATAATGTTTTGTATTTTCGTGCAGTCCTGGATACATGGTTGAAGTCCATATAGATGGCATATCCCTTGAGGATCAATGATCATACGAACAAGTTGAGATCTAGATTTTTTGTGTGTGTTTATCCAGGTTGGAGTTGATAATCATCACGTTATTCTTTGTAACTTTGATTTTACGTTCATTGTAAGTTTATGTTAATAACTATCAATTAAATTCATAATTATAATTTATCGGCTCGTGTGTTCATAAAGTTAGGTGTTTTCATCACCTTTTTGGTTCGTGTGTTCATCACGGTTGGAGTTGTAATCATCGTAAGTTTATTATTCGATTCAAGACTACTATTTTTTTGCTTGAAATCACTGTTCAATATTTTTTTTTTTTTGTTTCTAATTCCGATTTGTATGTGTATATTGGTTGAAGATTGTATCATATACGTACATAAAGAACATGACAATTTACGTATGAACATGACAGAAAGGATTTTGTATGTATATATTGATGTGTATGCATGACAAGACATGACATCGCAGCAGGCAGATTATGCATGAAAGGTTTTAACAGTTGAAGATTTTGGATTGAAAGGCTTTAACAATCTGTATGTATGTATATAATGTGTATGTATCAATGATGATGGCGAAGCAATAGTGATTCTTTAAAAAATATTTTTTCAATAACAATACACACAGAGTTTGCATTATGTGGACTTATAAAAACCAACCCAACCCACCACCATTTGATCCGGTCCTCGGTCCTGACATCTCCACAAAATAGGTCTCGGTGCTGGGCTGGTTCGAGCCGGGTTCGACCCATTGCTCACCCCTAGCTAGAAAGGTTTCAGCACTCATCATCTCTATTTCTAACACAACTTAATCACCAATTTACAAACATCGTCACCAAACTGTAGTTTTCGTTACTAACAACAGGACATCTTTTTGACCACCCATTAGAGAACCCGGGCTCGTCCGTTATTCTATCACGGAAGAGAAGTTCAACGCGTGGAACTTTCATCTCCCCCACCCCGTGGACTTGCTATAACGCGTTATTCTATAACGCAATTCCATTTTCGTGATATTTTTAACGCGTTATTGTTTTTGTTTTGTGAGTGTAATTGTTGGTTGGGGGGAAATTGTTGGGTGTGGTGGTGAGTGATGACCACCCCGACTAAAAAAGGTTGTCAGTGATGGAAAAATGGTCGATGACATGGCGGAACTTGATTGGTGCTTGTGAGTGATAGAATTCTATCACTAGTGAACCACCCCCCTCCCCTTAGGGGGTAGGGGTGCTCCACTTTCCATCACTCACCACACCCAATCATTGTCCACCACGTCATTGAGCTTGATTCCATCACTAGTGATGGATTTTACTAGGGGTGGCCATCACTAGTGATGTATATATATAGCATCGAACAGAAGGTTTTTTTATAGGTCTTAAAGTCCACACGTGAAGCTCGATGGTGGCAGCGGTGTATCACGTTGTTTGATGCGTGATATTGTGGGAATCACGGGGCGCCCAGACCCCCTTATATTTTATCTTTATATTTGTCAAAAGCATCTTCATTAATTTTCCTACAAAAATTCTTTCCTACACAAGAATGTAAAACTTATTAACTAACTAAATCAAACAAAATTTCATGTTCATCACCATAACACATTCCATGTTCATTATGAGTTGTATCAATTTCAAACTTAAACTCACTACCCGATATTTTACTGTATTATATTATCATCATCGTTCCAGAAATCTATGATCTATCACCATACTACGTCCGCCCTTTTCCTCCCGTTTTTCACATCCTTGCCCCATCGGCCCATCAAAACAATATGTGCATACATGTCTAGTTGTACTCTAGGGTAATAAACCATACTTTATGGAGCCAACTTCCAGGAACATAAACTGTAATAGCTCGGATGATTTTTAATCCAATGAAAATGCTCCATCGCAGTACCTACATGATATTAGAAAAACTAATCAACAAGAGCTCAAGGATTTTATGTAATAATAAAATAGTAATTTTAATCTTAAAACGAGTCTCGACTGAAAATAGTCAACAGTGTTACCTGTCACTGAACTTCTCAACGGCTTCTGAGGCGTAAAGAAGAGTCTCATTGGCCTTTTCAAGAACTATATAAAGCTGTTTCCCTCTCGCAGCCCGAGCGATCACCCACGAGTTGTTTTTCGCTCTAATGCATATTTCTAAATCGTCCCCTTTTGTTCGGCTTCTTTCCAAATCAACATCTTCCCGAACCTTATTCAACGCTAGTAATGATTCCTGTATAATAATAGAAATTGGAAAAACATTGACATGAATGGTAAGTTGTGTATGCATGAAAATAACTATATCAAACAAAAAAATGAGTAAAATGCCATTTTCGTCCCTTAGGTTTGGCTAGTTTTGCGACTTTCATCCAAAGGTTTGTTTTTCAGCTTCTGGATCCAAAAGGTTTGAAATCTTGCCATTTTCATCCGGCTCGTTAACTCCATCCATTTTTCTCCGTTAAGTCAGGGGTACTTCCATCTTTTTTGTTAACTTAAATGGCAATTCGGTCTTTTTTCACTTTATGTAAAAAGACCGAATACCCTTGAAAAGACCGAATTGCCCTTTAAGTTAACAAAAAAGATGAAAATACCCTTGACTTAACCAGAAAAAATGGATGAAGTTAACGAAACGGATGAAAATGGCAAGATTTCAAACCTTTTGGATCTAGATGCTGTAAAACAAACCTTTAGACGAAAGTCGAAAAACTGGCCAAACCTTAGGGACAAAAATGGCATTTTACTCTAAACTAATAAAAAACGATTCTGACCTTTGCTAGGGTAGTTACTTTTCCAGAGGGGGAAGCCCGGGATATGTTGTTGTCACCGTCCACTAGCAAATAACGGTACCCTTTGACATGATAAGCGTTCTCACCACCCCATCCCTTTGCAAGCTTCTCCTCGACTTTATGTATCTTTGAAGATGCCTGCCGGGAATAAGAAAAACAAAAAAAAAATATTTAAAATTGATAATATTATTAACGAAAAGTCGACGAGTGTTCATATTTCCAAAAAAAAAAAATCAAACTAGAACAATTGGTATAAAAGGTGCGCCTGATGCGTGAGGGCCTCATGTAGTTCTGGGTCAAAATTAGTCAAAGTTGGTTAAATAGCATTTGTAGGAGACTTGATAAGTACACACGTAAATCAATGATAATGAACAAAGATCTATGCATGTGTTGGAAACAACCAAACAGATAGATTCAGTCACAAGACTCAGAAAAGATATTATTGGTGAGCCAACTGCCAACATGAGTAGATACATGTTTGGGTTACTTACAGACATGCACATCACACAAGTTTATACCTCTACAATACTGATATACACGAAATTAATTTTACGAAAGTGACCCTATATTTAAGAAAATAAAGCATATACACAAAAATTAGATACTCGAAGAAAGTACACACGTGAAAAAGTCGATACATGGAAATAAAAAAAAAGGAATAATGAATCAGATATTGTAATTCTAAAGTGAATCTGACGATACGCAATAATAAAGTAGATACATGCAATTTGTTAGCGTATTTCATAGTCATAAAGATAAAAACGTGTTTAAAATTTATATTTAGCTATCAATCTATTTACCATTTATTTTAACTTAGTGTGAGAAGCTTTTGCCCTCATTTCTCAAAACATCTCTTCTTTCTTCCATGAAGATGTATGTTTCGTTTATTACACACCCACATGTGTGTGTTAATTCCCTAACAATCACAAACTGTCAACTAGTTATTGCAACTTAATACAAAGGAAAAAAAATCCAAACACCATCTTCTATAGCATTCATTAATATTTGATTATCTTATTCTAATAAGAGTAAAGTACACAGATGGTCCCTGTGGTTTACCAAAATCATGGATTTGGTCCCTAGATTTTCAAAAATACATGGATGGTCAGTGTGGATTGCGTAACGAATTTAGTCCCCAACTTTACCCAAAGTCACATGGATGGTCCCTGGGGTTTGCACTTTGTAACGCATTTCGTCTCTAACTTGGACATGCTGAAACCTTTAGATTTGTTGGCTGGGGACTAAATGCATTACAAATTGCAAACCACAGGGACCATCCGTGTAATTTTGGAAAGCTAGGGACCAAACCCAAAATTTTGGTAAACCACAGGGACCATCCGTGTACTTTACTCTTCTAATGATTTAAAATCACAAAATCACTTTCAAAACACATTCAGATAAGTGTATAGATCAAAGATAGAAAACTAACATTTTCAAGAAGTTGTTGCTTCAACATGGAGATCCCTTCCTCGCCGTTAAGCATAGACGTAACAGGTATAAGAAGAAGTATCGTAACGCTTTTATACTGATACGCACAAAGATACATCTTGTGCTCTATTTGCTGAAGCCATATTGTCGGGGTGGTGGGAACCAAATTACCGACTTCTACACCCCAAATATCGGTTACTAGAAACCCGTCTTTCCCTTTGGACCACTTGCCGTACTGTAAGGGCCTCAGAACTTGATAATTATCACCTCTTGCGGAAGAGCTGTCCTGGAAGCCATGTAGGCGATCCAGTGCTGACTCAGCATGAGAAGAACTACCTTTTCGTAAGTAAGACCATGTACTTCCTCCCGAAGAAAGTATACGTGGGGTCAGCCTTAGGGTACTGTATGAAAATAGATTCACCGTGTCATCCTGAAATACATCAAAAAGATTATTAATAAATGCAAAAATGAGTGTTGGTGTGTGAGTGGGTTTTTTGGGGTGGGGGGGGGGGGGGGGGGGTAGCTTAGGCATGAAAGATGCAACATACGGGGGATAGAGTTGTAGAGACAAGGAGGTCCTGAAACAAGATAACTGAGTAGCCTAAGGCGTTTCCCATGCATGAATCTAACGTGCCAACAAGAGACTGCACAAACAAGAAGTAATTTAACGAAATTACAGAAGAAAGTGAAATTATTTTCTACATGGCCCACAAAATTAAATAAAATGTTGCTATTAAGAAAACAGATATCGTTCCACACTGTTTTTTCCTCCAATTTATTCCAACTATCCTAATTAAATATTCAAAAATATTTTTGAGTAACAATTCCTCCATAAGATCGAACAAATTGCTTTTGCAGGTCTATGCAAAAACAGCCTTTTACATAACGTGCTTGTTAGAATTATGAGAAGATGCATGATGTAAATCTGACCTGTACTTCAATAGCAGCCTCGCGTCCAACTGTCAGCATCTGTACAGTCCCACGTTCCTTTAAGGAGTCACGAAAATTAGGTAGCAAAAATTTGTTGCCCACGAGAAAATCTGCCTCAAAGAAAACATGCATATATAAGAAACAGGTATAATTCCATTTGAAAACCATAAACAAAAATTTCAGAATTACCACAGCTGATATATGCTGACAATTAGGAACCTTGAATAAACAAAGAAAAGAAAAATGGAAACGGATTTTATATGACCCATGTAGGACATGATTACGAAAAGGGCTTACCACTAAGGTAATCCATGATGAAAGTATACAAATGACTACGAGTTAGACCTCCACCAGGTTCTTTATCAAGCAACATTCTTATAGAACCATGAAACATCACAAAAAGAGAGTGGATTTCCTTAAGAACACTGCGTAGTGCTTCAATTCTCCATATGGCTTCTGTCTCTTTGCTTTTTGCAACCACCTACAACATAGACTGTTTTTAACTTGACAGAAAACATAGAATTTATTTTTATCCCCTTTAGAAAATGACTTTGCCAGTGTTTGAGGAGTATATATGGCAGTTACGTCTTTCCCGTTACGCAATGTACAAAACTTCATAACATGATAATATATGTGATTGGAAATGCCATCAAGGAATATGTAGCAAGAAAAGCAAGATGATAGGACTTAGGACGTAAAAGGGTATAGAAATTTAGGAATATAAAGGGATGAGGATATAAAGACGCAGACGCCTTTTACCATTTTGAGCGAAGTCATAATAAATGAATACGTATAAAATGTGTGACAAGTGACGGAGTAATGGAAACACGTGACAACAATGTATACGTTTTTTTAGAAACTTTCATAAAGACCACAGTGAATATATATATCAACAATATCTGAATTAGATTATGATAAACCATCTTATTCAGCAAATAACAAATGCTCACCAAGAGCATACGAACAACCAAATGTTTGTATCTTTAAAACTAAAATCATCAAGATAAATTACAACCATTAATCATCTTGTTTTACATAAAAAAACACACTTACCATTACCATCCAAATATCAGGCTCTGCCTCAAAGAACACATGCGAATGCATTTCTGCTTCTATAACCTCACAAGCCGCTTCAGGCGAAAAAATTCTGCAAAAACACATCCAAACCAAATTTACATATTTCTGCCAAAAATCCAAACCATTTCAATCACAAGTTTAAAACGAATCACCGAACGTTGACCTTGTGAAAGTAATGAGTCCTTCGCTGAGGCCAACGACTGAAAGCTGAGCCGGAAAAGGCAAATCAGCTGGAAAAAAGAACAAAATCTTCTCCAATTCCTCTCCCTCATGTTGCCCCCTTCTTAAATCAAATATGCAAAACTTCAGTGGCTCACCGGGAGTTGTAGTAGTAGTAGCAGCAGATGATAAACCCATAGTATAACGTCCTAATCAGTTATAATCAAACAATTTACACAGATCACTACAGTTTCATGTATCTTGCACAACACGTAACCTTTGAAACCCTAAATTTGAACAAGTAACGGTAATTATGTTGCTATCGATCTTAATTAGAAATTAGGGTTACAAAATTGACATATCTCATTGCAATTTGTGATTCCTTTAGTTCTAACAGATTACAGCCGGATAGTTGATGAAATGTACACGAATTGTATGAAATTTTAATGTCTTTTATGCATTTTGTGACGGTGAAGTATGTTTAAAGAAGAAAATTGAGGAGATTACCGGAAAATCGGATCGATCGGAAAGCCGGCGAGTGGTAGTAGGTGTGCCGATGGTGCAAACAGCAAAATAAACCCGAGTAGAAGAGGTGCACAGTGCCACCAACACGAGAGACACGAATTAGTTTTTTAACGACTAAATAGGTTTTGTTATGGTGTTAAAATTTACAAGTATTATGTGTTATCAATAAAAAAACCATTTTAGGAAATGTGCAGCCAAGCCATAAAGCTTTTTTGCGGCGTTATGCGATAAGTGACGAAATGTGTAACAAATGGGCTTTATATCACAAGAGAGTGGTAAAAGGGTTATATAACCCTTCAATTATACATACATATGTATGTATATATGTATATGTGTGTGTGTGTGAGTGGGGGAAACATCAGGAGTTAATCCTCTACACCATGTTTTAGACGATTTCTCTAAATCCTGCCCCCATATAATAAATACCTAAAATTGGTACGGATACAAGTACGATATAGGTACTCATACGGGCATTTGAGAAAGACAAACCCATCCATACTCCTTAGCACACCAAAACACATGGTCCAATTGTATAGTTGTTTTTCTCCCTTCAAGTAGATTTAATCGGCATTAAATATGAGTACTTATTACACTTTTCAGTTTTACTCTTTTAAGTACTTGTGTAATGGGGCTTTATATCACTGGGAGAAGGGGCCATAACGCCACTTCCAGACACATATATATCACGGGGAGAAGGGGCCATAACGTCACTTCCAGATGAAACGCCATATTTATCTAAAACGACTTTAATACAAAACGCCAAAACTTAATGATTATATGCGTTGCAGATTTAACAGTTAAAGGTAAACAAACAGTAACTGTAAGTTTATTTATTAACATTTATTATAAAAAATTCTCTCATAAACTACGTGCCAAAGAAGATTTAGAAGTGAAGAAAATAATGGTGCAAAGAATATGGATCATATGGGAGGCTATTTATACTAATCTTCAAGTGGTGAGATTGTGACAAGTGTCTTATGAGGTGTTATGTGAGTGATTAGTTTCCAACATGTGTCATAACAAGAATAAATGGTGGCAGGGAAGGATCAAGGTGGCAAGATATGCAGCTGGCTGCTGCCAGCTCCAATTATGCTGTCAGCGTACCCCTTACGGACTGTAAGGGTGATGCCTTGTGGTCCGTAAGAGACCTAGCGCGCAAAATAATTTGAATACCCCTTGCGGACCGCAAGTGGTTATGGTTACGGTCCGTAAGGACTTCTTGAAAACCAGAATTTTGTCTTTAATGCAGATTTAGCCCCTCAACTTATAATTTATATTATTTTTATGATTTTTAACCCTTTCTTTCAACATTGTGAATTATGTGGAAGGTTTCTACACACGGGTCACACTAGGATTCGATCTAAAATATCGAGATGTTACACATCCGCTTCCTTATCTATCTCCACATGAGGTTGCGATATGAATTAAAAAGTCGTGTTAATTAATTCATATCCAAACTCAAAAGTCTTTTTAAATGTTTTGAGGTGTATGTATATTTTGTTTCGTGTATTTTTTTAGAGTTAACTTTCGTTTTGCTCCCTGGGGTTTGGTCATTTTAACGGTTTTGCTCCAATAGTTTAAAAATAGCCATTTTCCTCCCTGATCTTTCGAGTTTGTCGCCAATTTGCTCCCTGTCTCTAACTTAGTTAAAACGTTCAATTAAAAGTAGAGGTATTTCAGTAGTTTACTCCCTAGCTCTAACTCAATTAAAACGTTTAGTTAAAAGTCGCCGTAGTCGTGGTCGGTAGGTGGTAGTTGCAGGTGGTGGTGGATGGTGGTGGCCGGTAGAAAGAGTGGTTGGAAAGATGGGGGATCAGAAAAGAATTACTTATATACATGTAAATAAACAAGTTATAAGTTTATTTAGGTGAAAAGACTTACATGCCCTTGATTTTATCTATAAAATTACCAAAATACCCTTCTAGTTAATGGATTTTTTGAATGGGGTTAGGGGCGGGGAGCAAAATGACGATAAGTTAGAAAAATCAGGGAGGAAAATGGCTATTTTTAAACTATTGGGGCAAAACCGTTAAAATGACCAAATCACAGGGAGCAAAATGGAAGTTAACTCTTTTTTTAATACAGTTGTATGTGAAAAACGACGTATTTTTTTATAATAACTAGAATTTTGACCCATGTCGTGCGTTGTGGCGGCAACATCGCGTTTGTGACTTTGTTACTTGCGTTACGATGATGACATTAACGTGTGGTGCGCGCACGTGACATTACACGTTGTTTACTTTGTTGCACATGTTACGTTGATGACATTAACATTATTAAACATAGATAAAAAAAAGAGTATGTCTCAGATGTTTACGGTGTAAAATCGTAAAAGTAATTTAGACAGTGGTATAAAGTCGTAAAAGTAAGACATTAATGTGGTATCGTATTGGCTCACAGTAAAATTAGACATCATTTGTAATTAATTTTAACGTGTCCATATAAAATTTCGGTTGCTATAGTAATTGTATTAAGGAACATTATATTCATCAATTATAAATATTTAGTTAAGTAATTAAAAAAACACCTATAATCTAGTGGTATAGTTGTATGGTATTGGTTCACCACAAAAGAGACGTAAGTTCAAAAACTTGCAAATAAAAATATTTAAAAACATTAGTTAAATCATAAGAAAAAACAAAATAAAAGCCTAAAACTAAAATAAAAATTCAACTTAAATAATAATAAAATTAGTATATTAAATCTCAATGAAATAATGTGTAAGTAAAACCCAAGATGACGAAAAGCTATGTGGAAGGATATATATGTTAATGTTTTGGATTAAATGAAGAAAATATAAAATATAATCAAAGTTGAGGGGGTTAGCTATAACATGTATAACAACTTTGTCTTTTACAATGGTATTATATACATATTATATACATATTAAAAATCAAACTAAATGAACAGTAAATGAGGATATTTTTGTAATTTCCTTTTGTAATCAGTTGTTGCCAGACATCCAACAACCCGTTTAAAACCCACTATACATATTAAAAATCAAACTAAATGAACAGTAAATGAGGATATTTTTGTAATTTCCTTTTGTAATCAGCTGTTGCCAGACATCCAACAACCCGCTTAAAACCCACCGCCCCTTCCCCATTGTTAAAAAACCCACCGCACCGGGGAGAGAGACAGAGCATACGGCACGGGAGAGAGACCATGAACGGACAAGATCTGGTCGGTACTGTTGAGGACGATGATGGTGGATTCGAGGTAACAGTGAGGGTTTACAAGCGAGATGAACACCGGCCACCTGATCTAGGGTTTCTGGAAGGGTTGGTTGTCTGGCAAGGGTTCCAGCAACCCCGGCGAAGGTCTGTACCGCCGCTGAAAAGCTCTGAAACCCCGATCAACAACTGATTCGAGGTAATTTGATTTATTTGGTGTATTTTGATTTACAATCGACGATTGTGGAGCAGTTGATATTCAGAGCGATTAAGGAGGAATGTTGTTGGGAGATCTCCCGAAACGACCCCAACCGGGTTTGAATACCAAGGATGAATGGCATAGCAGGTGAATCAACTAATCTTCTGTTATATATTGAGTTTGTTTGATTGTTTGAGATTGGAGAACTGATGCTTTTAATTATATGAGAAGGTGTGTTAATTCTGATTGTGATTTTGTTAATGCTTAATTTAATTTACTTCAAGCTGAAATTTGGTATCTCCCTCAACATTCATCACTATCTTTGAAGGTAATCACATTGTTTCTTTGTTATTTAGTTGCTTTTTCTCGAGTCTATATAAAGTGAAGTACAAGCCACTGTACATGTAAAAGAAACTGCCGCAACGCTTTACTTCGTAACAGGTTTAAGTGTTTTCTCTCTGTTTCTTTTTAGATCGACGACCAGTAATGGTGTTATGTGCTTTATACAACACGTATCCAACTTCATCACCCACGTATATCTAGGTCAAATAGGGATGAAGAAAATTAACAGAGGGATGAGGAGGGAGGGGGGGAGGGAAAAGTTCCAAGAGAAGGAGAGAGAGGGGGAGTTCAAAGGTGATTCCATTACAATTAAAGTGGATTTTTTAATGGTGTTTCTATTACGATGCCTTTGGAGGGTTCTGATCATTTTATTGCTACTACATGTTAGAAAACATAAATACAGTTTTTCTTCTAAGTAGTACAATATTTATGATTTCTTATGAGTCTCTCGATTCTGATTTTAGTTGGCATGTGTTGCAGGTAAAGGTGACGTTTTAGTTGAGGTTGAGGAGAATCATGAAGGCTTGGTCATGGAGACAAAGCAAGCCTCTTTGGTTTTTTGAATTCTAGCAGGTTTGTTTTAATTTTCTAAAATAATTTACAATGCGACGAAGTAATACATTAGCTGTGAAAAATGTTATTTCTGTTTGTGTAGTTCTAATATGTTCTTACTATTGCTTCATATATATTTATTTAATTATTGATTTATTGGGGGTCTTATTAAACTTGGTTTACTTATATATTATACAAAGGTTCATTAAACTTGATTTATTTATATATTATACAAAGGCAAAAGGCAAAACAATAGGTCTGAAAAGCGGTCTAACTAAGCTTGACTATGATCAGTTGTTGACAAATGAAATGCAAAGACATGTATGTATATTTTTGGTTTTTTACTGTTGGTTCATGATATCAGTCAAAATTTGATATATGGCTGCTTTGTATAATTTAAAAAATCATGAATGCTATCAATCCACATGTTTTAAGATTTTGATTTCAGATAATTATGTCTCTTTGCTGGGCCAGTTCACCACTGTTTGGCTAGCTAATGATTCTCAAACATCTGTAAGTTTTTTGTTCAGTTCTGTTTAACATATGACCATGTACAGTGATAGTTTGTTATGATTACATTTAGTTACAAATTTATGATCTTCCGTAGGAATATAGATATGAAATGGTCCTTTAGTGAATGCTTATAATGTGACAACTGTGTTCTATAATCATTGTACAATATAAAACAATGTTGATTATTAATAAAACAATGTGCTTTGGTGTTATTATGTGTGTTTTGGTGTTATGTGTATTTATGTTTGGTGATTTTTCAATTTAATTAGATTCCAACTTCAAGCTTTAAATCGCTTTCTAGAAGGTTATACGCGCACTGATGCGTAAATATAACCAGTTTAATGCAACAAACACTCTGGAATAGTGAAATAGGCTTAACATACCTTAAATAACCTCCACATAACTTAGAAATAAGTTTTGGATGGTTTGGTGTGTTGAAATCAACTTTGTTCGAGCGCAGGGACTATTTGTGTCAAACTGCGAAACTATACCGATTTGTATAGTAACGAACATTCTGGAACTTGATCATAAGTTAAAAATACCCTATATAACCTTTGCATAGCTTAGAAATAGGCTTTGAGGGGTTCGGTATGCTAAAATAAACTTTATTGATCAATAGGGACTAAAAGCGTCAAAAAGTGCACAAGTTTGTATTTTCGCGCATAACTTACGTTCTGAATATATCCGGACATCCAAAAATTCATGTAATCATTAAAATATTATGTTTTAGTTTTTGGCATGATAAAAATCCATTCGTCGCTTGATTTGGATCGTTTTTGCGTTCGTTACGACTTCCGTCGTAATTTACCGAACAACGCAATCGTACGACCAAACGAGCCGACATCCGTGATATTTTTGACCACATTTCAAGTTCCCTATACTTTAACTTCATTTTAGATCCTTAAAATGGGGTTAACGGGGCTTAAACGTGCCAAAACGCATCAAAAACCAAGTTTGGTGGTGCAGGGGCCTGTTCTGCCAAATTTCAAAGTTGCTGGTCTGCAGGTAGCATACGGACCGTAAGCCTACTCCATACGGTCCGTAAGCATGTGTCAGACATCAGAATTTGATTTCCAGCTTGTTCCAGCTGTTACACACTTATGCTCATGGTTTTTATGAATCTATGGGCTGATTTGGAGGCTCCCATGGTATTCAAATCAGTGGGCACGAGGTGTATGGCCTAGATTGAAGCTCATTGTTCGACAAACGATCTTAACGGTTCAAGAAAATCTATAAATACCCCCACCCCTTTGCTCTAAACCCACACTTGATTTCTGAGATTTCTCTAAGTTGAAGTCCTAACCACTTCATACCTGAGAATACTTGGAAAATCAAGAGCTTGCGGGGACCTTCTGTAAGTATTCTTTCGCTCTTTTCATTCGTTTTTATCGTTAAAGTCAAGCTGCGCTTGACTTTCTGCTTTGACCAGTTTATGGTTAATGCGAAGGTCGTTTGAACTTCATAACGTGAGCGTAATCACGATGGTTATAGTCCCTAGTGACTATACCTACTGATTACCACGTTATCTAGGCTCAGTGACGAGTCGTAGTTTCGGCCAAAATGCGTATTCTCACGTATTTTGTAACCAAACTACTCTAGGATATCAAAACCGTTTGTTTTGATATCAAAACCGTTTGTTTTGATATCAAAACCAGTTTTCTAACTTAACTAAACATGTTCTAGCATGTTTAGCTCGTCACTTTTTAGATTAGTGCTTGTGTAGAGTCGTAAGTCAAGCGGACTAAACATCCGCTTAGACTTTCGAACACGACCCGTTTGGTCGATCTTTAGGATCCGACCAAACATGTTTAGTGACCATAGTTTCATAGGGAATAATCTTCCGAGGTTATACCTTATGGTCACCGAGTTTAGGTAGTTGTATGATAAGTAGTTTATATGCCTTAGGTAAATTACCAAAATACCCTTTTCATACATAATTGGTAATTAAGCATATGTAACCCAAAATTTTGTCACGTAACTGATTATGTAACATAATTAAACATGTTTTGGCATATAATACTTGTCATAGGACTAGTTAGACGTCTCAAATGCGCATTGCGCGCACGACGCGTTAAAGTAGCGTAAGCTACCTTAATGGGTCGCAATGGGTCGAAAGCACTTAGGTTAGGTTTCAATTTAGGATGTAGGCTTTGTTAAACCATATCACATGAGTTCCCACACTCATTTGGTTTACGAGACCTCATTCTATCGGATCGTCCGATTTAGGCGTATATTGTTTGAAACGATGTCACACAAACGATGTTTTCTAAAGGATATAAACCATACGAGTTTTATTAACGAGTTTTACAAGATGTTTTACAAGTTGGTTTTCTAAAACAAATGTTTTTGGGGTTAAGAATCATGGCTACGAGATTTTATAAACTATAACCATCTTGATTTGAGTTGGTTAATTATGTTGCAATACACTTTTCAAAACAAGGTTTGTATTTTGACTCTTGTAGTCTAATTAAGTACTGCAACATGTAAACGAAGCCATGATTCCGATACTCTTATAAAACCTATGTACTCGCCAGCATTTCTTTGCTGACTTTGTTTTTACATATGTTTCAGGTGTTGTTGCTTGATGTGAACTCTAGGATGCATGCGTCACGTAGGATCTGGACAAGGCCTTAGTGACATAATAACAAGTGATAGAACGACATGTAGTTTGTTTGTGATGTGTTAAGACAGTGTAATGTTTAATTTTATCAATAAAACGAAACTTTTTGTATCCATGGTTGTGAAACAATAGCTTCTGTTACAACACTTGATGTGCGTGAAGTGTGTTATATTTTTAGGTATATGTTAAGCCCTTTTTACACTTTTTAGCCAAGTTTTAAATTTATAAACACGAAATTCACTAACACTAAACACACATATGGGCAAGTGCACCCATCATGGACGTAGTATAGTGTTGGTAAGATACCGAGGTCATCCAAGGACACAAGAGCTTTTCGTACCGATTTATCCTCAACGTCTAATCAAATCAAAATGTTAGAAAAAGGTTTTTTAAACTAAAAATAAAACTAACTAAAATGCTGAAATGTAAAAATAAAAGTAAAAACATAATGTAGTAGGCCCCTCTTTTGAAGGCGACGTTACCCTCGACTAAGTAGTCTGAGTCAGCAAGGATACAGTCCTAAGTAGCCGGGTTAAAGTTTTAATAGTTGTTTAACTTATGAGGGGGTCAAAGAGTTTGGACCCCCGCCATCCAATACCGTTGGGCATTGAAGGAGGTCCTACTAAATTTGACCCAGGTCCTTTGCAGGATCTATACACTGAACAATGGCAAGACTCTTACCAAACCGTTCCCTTAACCCCCGACCAGGTAGCCAACATACCTCCATATAGACCGTGGAGATATGAATGGTGAAAATCTTTTATTTTATATAGACAGTAAAATAATGCCAAGACACCACGGACAAACGATAAGGAAGAATCACCTTCAACATAAGAAACTAGTAATTAAAGTCATTAATACAAAACCAATTAAAAAGTGCAAAAGATTAAAAATAAAAAGTATTACACTAAACACTTGTCTTCACCAAGCGATGTAAGAGACTTAGGCAAACATGGCCTTTGATTGTCAAGAACTCTTACGATCAATCTTGGATCCCGAGACGACTCACACACTCTATGATGGACAATGGATGATGGTGGTGGATGATGGTGTTGTGATGGTGGTGGGTGGGAATGAAGTGTGAGAGAGGTGGTGTGCCAATGGATGAGTTGCAAGAGCTCCAAGCACTCCTATTTATAGGCTGAACAGAAACTCGGGCACGGCCCCGTGTCCATTGAGCACGGCCCCGTGTCCATCCTCCTCTCTTTCTTCATTAAATGCAGTTTGTCTGCATTAGTTGACCACGCACTCGTGTCCGCTGGGCATGACCCCGTGTGCAGAAGCATATCTGTACTATCAAGATTTGCCTGGATTCTGCGAATCTTATAGTTGACCACGACCCCGTGTCTGCTGAGCACGGCCCCGTGGTGGGCGATGGAAGCTTCTATAACTTTGTTTTTTCTGCTGACACTTGGGCACGCCCCCGTGCTCACTGAGCACGGGGCGTGTTCAATCTTCTGTCCCCTTATTTTTGCTTGGGAAGATGCTTGTCGGGAGGTGGGGCATGCCACGTTTGCTCCTTTTCTTGTATTTATGTTAGATTTAGCTGCCTTTCTGCTTCTTTTGAGCTCATTTAATCCTGAAAATACAAAAGGAAGACAAAAGCACACTTTTTCCAACATTAGTACTAAAAATGGTTAGTTTTATGCCACAATTGATGTAATTTATATGTTGCATTTTGTGCACATCAAATACCCCCACACTTTAATCTTTGCTTGTCCTCAAGCAAAACTCTTTATAATTTGGCTTTTTCACTTCCCAAATGGAATGGGTAGAAGAGAAGGTTTTTGGGCTTGTCATAGAGTGTCGGGATTTCCAAGATTCTTTATTAAGTTTTATTTTTATTTATTTACAATCCTATTCGTCATGATTTATTAAAAACGTTTCATAAGATAAATTACTTATTAGGGCATAACATGCCTTTTTTAAAATTCCATTTATATACAAGGTCACATACCTCACGGGGGATCACTCAATACTCGGCCGAAGGTGTATTTTTAGTGAATCACTCGAGAGCGGCATGGAACTTACTCCTACCATAAGCTTGCCAAGCAATCAATCCTCCTCCTTTTTAACTATACACCTTTGTAAATATCAAGAGGACTTTTGGGTGAAGGGTTAGGCTTGGGCTAAAGGTGGGTGGTTGGGTTAGTGGTTAGTAAAAGGGCGAAAAACGTAAAAAGCATCGGTTTTTTGAAAGACTTTTTATTTTTCACAATTTATTTTATTTTGATGAACCATTTCTTTCTAACAAAGTTATTTTTGATGAACTTGTTTCTTTGTTTGGTTTCATCAATTTTTTTTTTGTCATAAGAAAAACCGAGCTTTATTACTAAAAGAAAGGGTTAAAATAAAAAGGGTTTTGGTGGGTAAAAAGGGTGTTTGTTTTTGGGTTAAGAAATGAAAAGGTTTAGGCTCAAAGGGGTTAACTAGGGGGATTTCGGGTAGGTGGTAAAAAAAGTGAAAAATAATGGTGTAGAAAGAAAAATGGTTAGTCCTAATGCCTCCATCATTTACTTACTCGGGTTTAAGTTGGTAAGGACCGGGAATGCATTGTCGTGGCAAGTTCTAGAGTCGTAAGAACCAAGCGGCTATTCACACAAGAAACGAAAAATGAGCATTTAGTGTAAAGATATGTATTTGTATGCTCAATAAAGGCTCAAAACTCACTTTTGTGGGAATGGGTTTCTATGTGATCAAGTATATATAATCAAATTTTAACTAAGCTTGTTATGCCGTTTCATAATTTTCTTATGTTGGTTCTTTTTATCACGATGCTATCGGTTGTAAATTTGTAAAAATACAACCTTGTTAGAACTTGAAATTCCCAACTTAAACCTAGAGAAGTAAAAAGAAAATAATTTTTTTTTGAAAAAAATTTGGGGTGATTAGCGGTTCCAATAGAGTTTTGTGTAAGGCTTGTTAAATAGGACTTGTAAGATTCAAGGTTTTAGCATCCCCCCCCCCACGCACACACACTTAAATTACACATTGTCCTCAATCTGTCCCAAAAATAAGTTTTTAGGTTGATTGAATGTGTAAAAGGGTGTTAAAAGCAAAATTTTATGTTACTGGTACTCTGGACACGGCCCCGTGGTGACCGGGCACGCCCCCGTGTTCAAGTGCCAGTAACAGAAGTTTGTAAAAAGAAACAGAAGCCTGGACACGGGGACGTGTTCAGTGAACACGGCCCGTGTCCAGTTACCTGAACTGGGCGTTTTCTGCAGATTGTGCAGCACGGGGCCGTGTCGGGTGGACACGGGCCCTGCCGAACTTGCTGTAATGAAGAAATTTTGTCGGATGGCCCTGTTTTTATGCATGGGGTGCTGGTGCAAGTTTCCCTTGTCCTCCTTCACCATCCCGAGTGTGTTTTATTCCTGAAAATTAAAATTAAACTAAAAATTAATCTAAACTAAACTAAGGATAGTTCCACGGAATGCCTCCATAGTGCGCCACGTTTATATGGGTCCTTGGCTAGACCCAAAGCATGGTCATATGTTGTCCGAGCGGGATGTTTTGCATCCCATGTTGCACCGTCGGAGAGCATCATCCAAACTCGAATCAATGACCTTCATGTAATTGACCGGGTCATCGTCCTCTACTCTCTTCCCAACCCTAAACTTCACTTCCTTATCCCCAAACTTCAAAGTAAGTGTCCCGTCATTCATGTCTACCACTGCTTGTGCAGTGGCTAGAAATGGCCTCCCTAGTATGAGGGGGACTTCAGTGTCTTCTTGCATATCTAGTATGACAAAGTCGGCCGGGTAGACGAAATTGTCGACTTTGACCAATAGATTTTCAGCGACACCTTGCGGGTATTTGACGGATCTGTCGGCAAGTTGTATACTCATCTTGGTAGGGCTTGTTTTTCCCAGGCCGAGTCGTTTGAACATTGATGCAGGCATGAGGTTAATGCTAGCTCCAAGGTCGGCTAGTGCATTACGAACGGGGGATTCCCCGATCGAGCAAGGAATCGTGAAGCTTCCAGGATCAATCTTCTTTTGTGGGAGTTTGTTGAGTACAAGGGCGGAGCATTCTTCTCCTAAGTTAACTAATTGCAATGATTCAATTTTCCTTTTATGAGTGAGGAAGTCCCTCATGAATTTTGAGTATTTAGGCATTTGAGTTAGGACTTCGTTAAATGGAATATTAACATGCAATTGTTTTAGTAAATTTTCGAATTTTGCGAATTGCTCATTGGTCTTTTGGCGAATTAGCCTATCGGGGTATGGAACCGGAGGAGCCTTGGTAGGCGCTTGAATTGGAGGAGAAGCCTTCTCTTGTTGGAGCGGTGTTTTGCTTCCCTCAGTTGGCGGTGGTGGAGCCTCTTCGGAACCCACGGTACGATTTCTCAATGTTATGAGATGGACTTGTGCTTTTGGGTTTGTTTTGGTATTACTTGGTAACGCACCTTGTGGTCTCTCGGAGAAATTTTGAGCTAACTGATTTATTTGTTTTTCAATGTTTTGTATACTAGCTTGTTGATTTCTAAAATTCGATTCCAATTGTTGAAATCAATCCGAGTTTTTCTTTTCAGTATCGGAGATGAGGCGATATACAGTATCTTCAAGCCTTTCTCGTCCACCTTGTTGTTGAGAGAAATTTTGTGACTCGTTTCTTGGTTGTTGAAAGTTTGTTCGTTGGTTTAGGTTTTGTTGGTTACTACTATTGCCGGGTTCTCTCCAACCAAGGTTAGGGTAGTTACGCCATCCTTGGTTGTAGGTACCCGTTGGAGGACCCGACGGCCTAGGTCTGTTATTAATGTAGTTTACCGACTCTGGTTGATCATCAGTTTCTTTCATACAACTCCAACTTTCATGTGGCCCACCACACCCTTCACAAGCCATAACCGAGACCGTTTTTGTCATTTCTAACTTTTTGATTTTTGAAGAAAGGGCCTCGATTTGGGCTTGTAAAGAAGTGCTTTCATCAACCTTATGGGCGCCCGGGGCAATAGATTTATTGCTTCAGGGAGTGTGCCGCTGAAAATTGATGTGAGCAATTTCCTCAATTTGATTGTATATTTCATGTGGGCGGCGATTACCTAAAAGTCCCCCGGAGCTAGAGTCAAGTGTTTGTCTTGTGTGTGGCAACAACCCATTGTAGAAAGTGGATACTTGTTGCCATACCACAAGACCATGATGAGGACACTTTCGCAATAGCTCCTTGAACCTTTCCCAAGTTTCATATAAGGATTCCCCATCCTCTTGTGAATATGTATTAATTTCAGTCATTAATTAAGCCGTTTTAGCGGGAGGGAAATACTTACATAGAAACTTTTGGGTTAGTTCATCCCAGGTGTTTACCGAGCCAACTGGGAGGGCGTTGAGCCAAGCCTTTGCTCGGTCTTTTAATGAAAATGGAAACATCCGAAGGCGGATGGCGTCGTTTGATGCTCCATTGATCCGGAAGGTATCACATATTTCTAAGAAATTAGTAATATGTAGATGGGGATCCTCGTCCGCAAGCCCATGGAAGGTTGCGGAGTTTTGAAGCATCTGTATCAAATGTGGCCGAAGTTCGAAGTTGTTAGCTTCGACATTCGGGGTTGATAGCGGCGCCGAGATTACCGACGGTGGGTCGTAGGTAATCCATGAGGGTACAGAGCATTGGAAGTGGGTCCCCCGAAACTTTCTCTTGGTTTTTAGCTTTAAGTCTTTTTCTGAGAAAGCGTTCGGGTTCTTCTAGAGGTTCTTTTATGTCTCTACTAGAACTGGAGCTCATACAGTACGTAGAAAGTTCAGATGTGGTGCCTGGGTTCCAAGTCCTGCAATAAAACAGAAAAGAATGTTGGTCAGAAAGTTCACCACGGCCCCGTGCTCAGTGAACACGGCCCGTGGTCGGAGATACAGTGATTGTTTTCCGGATCCCTGTTACTGGGAAGTTGGACACGGGCCGTATTGCACCGACACGGCCCCGTGCTCAGCTCTCTGTAACTCGGAAAATAAAAACTGCAGTGACACTACTGGGCACGGCCCGTGTCCGACCAGGCACGGCCCGTGTCTGACCAGGCACAGCCCGTGCTGAGCTCTGCAGAAGCTGGAAAATTTAAGAAAATCCTAAAAAAATAAAATAAAAATGATTAAGCCGCTGATTCCTAACTTTCTTAAAATCCTTGTGTCTCCGGCAACGGCGCCAAAAACTTGGTGTGCGTGAAGTGTGTTATATTTTTAGGTATATATGTTAAGCCCTTTTTACACTTTTTAGCCAAGTTTTAAATTTATAAACACGATATTCACTAACACTAAACACACATATGGGCAAGTGCACCCATCGTGGACGTAGTATAGTGTTGGTAAGATACCGAGGTCGTCCAAGGACACAAGAGCTTTTAGTACCGGTTTATCGTCAACGTCTAATCAAATCAAAATGTTAGAAAAAGGTTTTTTAAACTAAAAATAAAACTAACTAAAATGCTGAAAAGTAAAAATAAAAGTAAAAACAGATAGACAAGATGAATCACTTGGATCCGACTCGTGTGTAATGTAACCTTTGATTATTTTCGCACTTTTGCACTTGTTTTAGAGATTATCTTAGTTATTGTAGTAGGCCCCTCTTTTGAAGGCGACGTTACCCTCAACCCAGTAGTTTGAGTCAGCAAGGATATAATCCTAAAGGGTCGGATTATTGAAAGATAATTAATTAAGTTATTAATGCATAATGTGGTAGGCCCCTCTTTTGAAGGCGACGTTACCCTCGACTAAGTAGTCTGAGTCAGCAAGGATACAGTCCTAAGTAGCCGGGTTAAAGTTTTAATAGTAGTTTAACTTATGAGGGGGTCAAAGAGTTTGGACCCCCGCCATCCAATACCGTTGGGCATTGAAGGAGGTCCTACTAAATTTAACCCAGGTCCTTTGCAGGATCTATACACTGAACAATGGCAAGACTCTTACCAAACCGTTCCCTTAACCCCCGACCAGGTAGCCAACATACCTTCATATAGACCGTGGAGATATGAATGGTGAAAATCTTTTATTTTATATAGACAGTAAAATAATGCCAAGACACCACGGACAAACGATAAGGAAGAATCACCTTCAACATAAGAAACTAGTAATTAAAGTCATTAATACAAAACCAATTAAAAAGTGCAAAAGATCAAAAATAAAAAGTATTACACTAAACACTTGTCTTCACCAAGCGATGTAAGAGACTTAGGCAAACATGGCCTTTGATTGTCAAGAACTCTTACGATCAATCTTGGATCCCGAGACGACTCACACACTCTATGATGGACAATGGATGATGGTGGTGGTTGATGGTGTTGTGATGGTGGTGGGTGGTGGGTGAAGTGTGAGAGAGGTGGTGTGCCAAGGGATGAGTTGCAAGAGCTCCAAGCACTAATATTTATAGGCTGAACAGAAGCTCGGGCACGGCCCCGTGTCCATTGGGCACGGCCCCGTGTCCATCCTCATTTCTTTCTTCATTAAATGCAGTTTGTCTGCATTAGTTGACCACGCCCCCGTGTCCGCTGAGCACGACCCCGTGTGTAGAAGCATATCTGTACTATCAAGATTTGCCTGGATTATGCGAATCTTATAGTTGACCACGGCCCCGTGTCTGCTGAGCACGGCCCCGTGGTGGGCGATGGAAGCTTCTACAACTTTGTCTTTTCTGCTGACACTTGGGCACGGCCCCGTGCTCACTGAGCACGGGGCGTGTTCAGTATTCTGTCCTCTTATTTTTGCTTGGGAAGATGCTTGTCGGGAGGTCGGGCATGCCACATTTACTCCTTTTCTTGTATTTATGTTAGATTTAGCTGCCTTTTTGCTTCTTTTGTTCATTTGAGCTCATTTAATCCTGAAAATACAAAAGGAAGACAAAAGCACACTTTTTCGAACATTAGTACTAAAAAGGGTTAGTGTTATGCCACAATTGATGTAATTTATATGTTGCATTTTGTGCACATCAACACTCCCCGACGTTTCCGCCACGGTTTTTGTCCTACGTGGTCGGGGTGTGACAGAAGAAGTTGGTATCAGAGCCAATGGTTATAGGGAATTAGGTTATTAGTAATGCTTTGACCTAGACTATAACTTTAGGACCCTAACACAAGTTTACTTGTGTTTAGATTTTAAAACAATACCGTCACCTACCCTTAGGTGATAACCACAATAAGTTCGAATCCACTTTGAAAACTAATCATCTATTCTAGGATGATTGATTACTAGGTTTTGAACCCTCCGTTATATGGTTTTGAACCCTTTAAGTTTTCAAAGTCTCGTTAAAGTTTGGGCCAAAATAATGTGAACACGTGCAAACTGGAAGAGTAAATGCCTGTACCCTGGGTTTTCTGTCTAAGGCTAGAGTGTTCGTACAAATCCACAAAATCGGACCAGTCACTCGTACCTGGGAACTCTTGGGGTGAGTGTTCACTTATAGGCGAGCATGTCTTCGGCGATACATTACATTGACCCATTTACTTTGATTAGTCACTCCGTATCGTTTGTTTGTTCAAGGTAACGAACAAATAATCGCCTTTCTAGTGTTTTGACGGTATTTTCAATACCTCCTTTGCTTTTCAACCTCACACTGGTGCAACTTGGGAGCTTCGACATTATCGTTGGAATGGATTGGTTAACCGAACATCATGTAGAGGTGGTTTGCTTTGATAAGATTGTTCGTATTCCTTTGTCTTCTGGCGATGTTCTGGAAGTTCGTGGTGAGAAACCTTTAGGTGGATTGAAGCTTATGTCGTGTATGGAAGCCCAGAGGTATTTACGGAAAGGATATGTTGCTTTTCTAGCACATGTCACCGAGGAGAAAGACAAGAGCAAGAGTATTCAAGATATTCCGGTTGTTCGGGATTATTGTTGGGATTGAACCCTAACAGGGGAACAGATAATGTAAAGCCAAAACCGGATCCCATCAGTGGACACTTAATAAGCAGCAGTTTACTCTAATCTCTCCTCTTGACAGTGGTTATCTAACAGCTGATGGATGTTAAGTGCTGCTCAACTACAACAACTGATAAACCAAACTCTGATGATTATCTAACAACTGCTGAAGACAAACTCTGTTGCTCTATCTACTGCTGTATCCTAAGTACTGCTGAAGACTCAAGCACTGCCCTCTCAAAGACTGATCACCTTTGAAGAAAGCACTGAAGACTCAACATCTGTGCTAAGGCTACAACAGTGGAACGTGAAGTAGTAGTTTCCTTATGTTTTGTACTTTAGTGATTATCAGATGTTACATAACAGTAGTTTGTATAGAACAGTATTTATAGTTTGTTAGATCGTTAGATGTCACTATCATGGTGACGTCAGCTGAAGCATATCAGTACTTTGGTTTGCCTATAAGTATGACAGTACTCTGTACTGTTACACTTGATCGTTTTGAGTGAGTGTTTCTCCTCAATTCATCCTTTCATCTTGTGCAACCAACTCTGGTGTATCAGGCTGAGGGGGAGTTTAGATTGTAAACCTGCACTGTAATCTTTTGCTTTTATGTAAATCTTTTGACTCAATGAAAAGCAATTGCTTATCAATCTACACTTTCCTTTGTTTGCGTTTACAAAGTTTGCTACTCATTTCCGCTGCACTTATTCGTTTTATGCAAACAAACACAATCACAGACAGCCTTAGATCCTAACAATTGGTATCAGAGCTTGGACAGTCAAATTCGATCTTACAATCAATTTGACATAACAGTTCAGCTCAAAATTCATTGATACTAAGGTTGGTTGTATTCAGTTGAAAAACAGAGTAACGAGTGAATCATGGTTAAATGAATATTCAAATACTCTGAAAATCAACCAAGATGTCATATGACACACAAATCTCACACAACAAGTATTTTCATGCATATGTCACTCATAGTTTTCAGATCTGTAAAATATCTGATAAATTATGGATCGTTCGATGCTTTCAAAATTGATTTCAATTGTTGTTTTGATATTTGTGATGTTTTCAATAAACAACTAAAGTATGTACCTCAGTTCAGCAAAACTTGTGTTCATCTAAAAACACTAGAATACTGCTGACAAAGAAAAGAGGGAATAAAGCTTTGGTCAAAATTTCTCATGTGCTCAAAGGCAGGTTGAGTACCCTCAAAAGGATCAAATCAACTTTGTCAAAAACACATTAAGAAAATAAGATGTCAAAACAGTCCTAATCATAAGTAATGTGAGATCTGTAATAAAACATGCTTATACATGGTCAGATCTCTCAAAACATTGCTTCAAAATGATTATGGACAAAGTATGTTCAAAATATAATCTCCTAGTGAGTATTTCTGAACATATGAATAAACAGGGTATAAAGGGAAAAGGAAAATGAACAAATCTTAAAGTGTGGCTATCTCAAACTTTTGAAATCAAAAGCAAAAGAGTATAAGCATAAAACACTCTTGAGGTTCAAATTAGATCATCAATGGTCATTGTGCAACTGTGTGCATTCATCAATATAGGAATTGTTCTGGTAACAATAGCATCTTCAGTGATGGTGCTTAAAAGGAATTTACAATCAATTGACAAGAAATTGACCCAAACAATGGTCAAAATAACTTGAGAATGATATGATCATGAATTTATTGGAAAATTGTCGGATCCTTTTGATTATTTTCAAAACTTCCTTTGATTTTTGTTAAGGTGTTTTCCTCTAAAATAAAAACCAGATATATTTCATTCCTTTATGAAATATATTTTGTTCTTTTACTCATTTTTAATTGTAAAAGCTCATCTCTGGTCAGGATGTAATTTCCTTATTTTTGTGTGAAATTACTATCCTTAAATCTGGTCAAAAGGAAATGACATACATACCAAGGTCAGGTTGAGCTCAAGTTAGGTTTTCACTGATCATAAATTGATTGTAAATTGACTTAGACTACTGAGATACTCATGCTCTAGTTCAGGTAATTAGACACAAAATGAGCAGCTCATGTAGAAATGTCTTCATCATCTAGGATACTAAACCATTGTCTAAATAATTGACACTTGGCAAAACCTAGAACAAAAATTCCTGTAAACAACTGCTGGCAATTTAATCTTGATAATTTACATCTAAAATGTATTTTGTTAAGAATAGCATTTCAAATGCTCAAACAGATGTTAGATAAGATACTGTGCTTTCACAAAGCAAAATCAAGTTCTACATCTGAACAAGCAGATGCTAACATTTTTGTCAAGAGTTGAAACACTGTTGCACTATCAGTTGTTGAAACAAAAATCTTCATTATTCTACCACTGTTGTATCTAAAATGCTATTGTGCTTTAACATATGCTCTCTAAAGTCTGTCCACTGCTAAAGTGTCAACCTCTGCTCTTCAAAAACACTGATGTTTAAAATCATTGTTTCATCCACTGATACATCCACTGTTTCATTTTATTACCGTTGTAACTACTGATACTTGATCCATCAGTAGTTGTTAAAACAACTGTCTTCCATCATTTACCATCTCATCAGATGTTTGACACGTGGTCAGTTTTTAGCCGTCAGATCATTATAACCGCTCACACACATCAGCATTCACCTTTTTCCTTAATAAAACTCTGCCCTAACACCAAAACAGGGTTTTACTGTCGAATTGAATTCCAAAAGTTCTTTTCTCATAACAGTTTCCCTCTCATAACTCCAAAAAATCTTTTTCGATCTTCTTCATAAAAAATGACGAAACCAAAATCGAAAACAAAATCAAAACCATCATCTTCCTCCAAAACAGCAGAAGCCACTCAAATGGCCGCTGAAACACCGGAGATCCGCTACAAAGCTCCACACAATTACGTAGGTATACTCACAAAACCTACCGATAACCACACCTTCGACTCCATCCTTGACATCCTTTCTGCATCAAAGTACAAAACTTTGATAACAGCAGATGCTCCCATTTACCTTGATACCCAGAGAGAGTTCTGGAAAAATGCCACCCTTGAAAAACAAGGAGATATCATCGCCGCAATCAACTCCTCTATACAGGGTAAGAAGGTAAAAATCTCACCAAAATCTATCTCTGAAACCTTTAAACTCGATGATTTAAATGGAAAAACCTCTTTTACAAAAGACGAGTTGGTAAAGGATTTCATGAAAAGGGGCTATGCAGAACAACCAAACAGGGACACTCTACAAAAGGGTTACTTCCCTTCTGCACCCAAATTTTTATTCCACACACTGCTCATGTGTGTTTCAAATAAAACAACGTCCTTCAATGAGATACCAACAAAAATCCAATGCCTGGGGTATGCAATTTTGAACAATGAAAACTATAACTACTCCCAGGAAATATTTGATGATTTGGTAAAGAACGTTGATAATAAGGCATTTCTGCTCTTTCCGAGGTTTCTAAGTTACTATTTTGAAACAAAAATTTGTCGAGAAAGAGGCAGAAGTGCCCAAACAAGGTGTCTCATTCAAAATAAACAGTTTAACAATAGAAACTTTTTCTAGAATGATGGCACCAATAAAATTAAAAACAAAAGAGGCTGAGCAGGTTTTAGAAACTGCCACTGACCCTCAAGTAACCATTGCTGAGCCCACTGCTCCAGGTGATCAGAGTAGCACACCCACTGCTCTGAAACCCACACCTGCCACCACCAAAAAGACCAAAAGAAAACCATCCAGAAAACCCACCAAACCCAAAACAAAGGCAACTCTGGAAGATGAGATCCCATAGCAACTGCCAGTGACAGCACAAAAGTCACCAGAAACCACTGCTGCTACTTCCTCACAACAGTTGGTAGAAAGATCTCAACCCCAGCCTCAAACTCCTCTTGCATCCACACAAAAGGATCAAGTTGTAAGCACAGGGACACCACATTATGAAGCTCTGTATCCACTCGGATCCATCTTCCACAGTCCTGATCCCAAGGACATGTCTCTTTCAACACCCATACCCTCACCAATAATATTGCCACAATCAATAATACCCCTGTTGCATGCAGTTGATATGGCACAGACAAAAACCAGTTCCTCTCTATCACCCATTTCTGAGAGTATACCTCCACAAATGACTGGGTCTGATGCACTTACCTCTGCTATCCCAGCAACAGCTGAGGAGGTTACACCCCCTGAGTTACAAGTAACTCTCGGTGGTAGTTCAAGTGGAGCAGCAACTACAACTGATGGATCAACAGATCTTCAGTTGGACAGTTGTTACATAACTAAGACTCCCTTGAAGGCAATTTCTTCCATGGCAACATCGGTAACCACCAGTGAGTTATCTTTAAACTGCTGGTAACATCAAAGGATTATCGAGTGCCGAAGAAAGAAGTCCCCCAGTACCAAGAAAAAGGGGCATCAATGGATGACTTTTGGGCTACAGCTCCTAAGTCACACATTGATACAACCACCACTGGTGGGGATTCAGATGATCCTGTTAAATCAGGTGATGATTCAAGATACAACGAATTGACGGCCAGAGTTGAAAATCTAGAATCTTCTGTTGCCGAAATAAAAGATATGGTGCAGCAGCTGTTAGAAGCTCAAATAGCCCAATCTTCTGCTCCTCCTGCTCAAGCACCTGCTCCACAAGCATTTGCTGCAAATGAGCTTTGGAATATTCTCCAACCATTGCTTGAACACCAGCAACAAATGGCTACTAAACAGCACGCAAATCAAGTACAAATGCTGACCAACATGGTGGAATCTCGGTTCAAAGACACTCAAGCAGACATCAAGGCTCAAAGTGAGAAAGGTCCATCTACCATTTTCTTCATGGATACACCCCTGGCAGATAATGCCAAAAAGGGGGAGAAAACCAAGCTGAAAAAGAAAGGTATAGAAGATGGGATATACTTTGAACCAGAAAAACCCAAAACCACAAAAACTTTAACAGCTGATACAACAGTAGTTACAAAAACTGCTGTCAGTAGCCAAACAGCTGCTATCTCATCAACACACACTTCCAACACACACCACTTCATCACACACCACCACAACTACTGTTCCACCATCATCATCTGTGTCTATAACACAAAAACCACCACTATCATCATCTACAATCATATCACCACCACTGCCTCCTGCCATAAAGCAGAAGACAGCAGATGTTACAACATCTGTTGTAATGACAACAGTGGTTGAAACACCAGTTGTTTCAACTACTGTCAGTCAGTCACAGTCACAAACCACTGATCCACCCAATACTTCACCAGCCTCCCCTCCATTAAAAAGGAGAAGGGTTTTCATTCCTGATGACGAGTCACCACCACCATCACATCCTCCATCCCCTGCTCAAAAGCAGAAGACATCTGCTGACACATCAGCAGTTGTAATGACAACAGGAGTTGAGACACCAGTTGTTTCAACAGTTGTTAGTCAGCCATCCACCACTGCTCTATCCTTTCCTATATCTCAACCTAAGCTCTTTAGCAGAAAAAGAAAGCCAATCACTGCCAATGAAGGGATACATGATCCAAATGCTGCACAGTATCCACTGGAACTTGAAGCCATTAAAAATGAGATGAGGCAATTTTATACAGAAGAAGATCCCTCAAAAAGAAAATTCTCTTCACTCATAGGCTACATAGCACCAGAAGATATTAATGATTATCTCAAGATAAAGGCAGGGCAAGCTAAAGTAAAAGCCAAGGTTGACAGTGAAAAGGAAAGTCTAAGCGAAATAGGCATTGCTAAAAGACTGGAGTTCTACCTTACAAAGGTAAAGCAGATGGAAGAATTTGCACAAGAGCTAGAAAAGGAAAAGGCTGATCAAAAGAAGAAGTTAAGAGAACAAATTCTAGCCTTCATCATGAAAGAAAAGTTCTATCCTGCTGAAGAATCCCAGTTTAAAGAATGGCCTTTAGTAGCTTTAAAGCATGAGGCTGAAAGGATCCAAAAAATCAAGAATGATCCTTCAAAGAAGAAAAATGCTCCAAACTAGAGTTAATACAAAAAGCTCATTGATGACCTCACTGCTGAATATAAAGGAAAGAAAAAGGAGCTAGTGGATGCTAAGGTGGACACTGCTGAAGCCATATCAAAATGGTCTAGGCAGCAAACTGATGAAGCCTATGAGAGGCTGAAGAAAAGGAAGAAGAGAGAACAAATGGTGAAGCTGGAACTACAAATTGAAAGCCTCAAAACAATGCTAAAATCAGCAGACAACCTTACTCTGGTGACAAACCAAGAAGAAGGTAAACAGCTGTCTGACAAGGAGGTCAAAGAAAAGGAAGCAGAGTATCTCAAAGACACCATCATGAAAATGGGTCTAAAAGAAGATAGCTCAGCAAGAATTCAAAACCTTTTTAAGAAGGTATTGAACAGTCCGGCATCCCTAAACACTGCAACAGGCATGATAGAAAAGGAAAAACAAGAGCTTACTGGACAAGAAACTGCAGAAGACATAGCTGCAGCAAACAAAGTCATAGAAGAAGCTTTCAAAAGAATGTCTGAGAGTCTGCATGTGTTTTCAAGGCCATCATCCCTCAACTCATCTGATAATAAATCTCTCCCAAGAAACCCATTGGATTCAAAAATACTAAAGTGGAAGTCTGATCAAAAGACCCACGTATTGACTTTGCTCAGATCCAATGGTGAGGTGAAGCATATATCAAGGAAAGAAGCACTAGGCCTTAGTGTTCAAGATTTGCAGGATCTCCTTGAGCTTTCACTGTGCAGGGATGTAGATGACCAGAGTGCCAAAGAATTTGAAGCTGAATTTAAGGAACAAGCTAGGGCACTCTTGATGAGTAATAAAGGTCCTGAATAAGGAATGGTTTTGGCATTATCTGTTCCAGGGGGAGATTGTTGGATTGAACCCTAACAGAGGAACAGATAATGTAAAGCCAAAACCGGATCCCATCAGTGGACACTTAATAAGCAGCAGTTTACTCTAATCTCTCCCCTTGACAGTGGTTATCTAACAGCTGATGGATGTTAAGTGTTGCTCAACTACAACAACTGATAAACCAAACTCTGATGATTATCTAACAACTGCTGAAGACAAACTCTGTTGCTCTATCTACTGCTGTATCCTAAGTACTGCTGAAGACTCAAGCATTGCCCTCTCAAAGACTGATCACCTTTGAAGAAAGCACTGAAGACTCAACATCTGTGCTAAGGCTACAACAGTGGAACGTGAAGCAGTAGTTTCCTTATGTTTTGTACTTTAGTGATTATCAGATGTTACATAACAGTAGTTTGTATAGAACAGTATTTATAGTTTGTTAGATCGTTAGATGTCACTATCATGGTGACGTCAGCTGAAGCATATCAGTAGTTTGGTTTGCCTATAAGTATGACAGTACTCTGTACTGTTCCACTTGATCGTTTTGAGTGAGTGTTTCTCCTCAATTCATCCTTTCATCTTGTGCAACCAACTCTGGCGTATCAGGCTGATGGGGAGTTTAGATTGTAAACCTGCACTGTAATCTTTTGCTTTTATGTAAATCTTTTGACTCAATGAAAAGCAATTGTTTATCAATCTACACTTTCCTTTGTTTGCGTTTACAAAGTTTGCTACTCATTTCCGCTGCACTTATTCGTTTTATGCAAACAAACACAATCACAGACAGCCTTAGATCCTAACAATTATCCAAAGGTGTTTTCCTGATGAACTACCTGGTTTGCCTCCAGTTTGTCAAGTCGAGTTTCATATTGACCTTATACCCAATGCCAACCCGATTGCAAAAGCGCCTTATCGACTTGCACCGTCCGAGATGTAAGAGTTATCGAAACAGCTTCAAAGAGTTATCTGAGAAAGGATTCATCCGACCGAGCTTTTCACCCTGGGGAGCTCATGTCCTCTTTGTGAAAAAGAAAGATGGATCTATTCGAATGTGTATCGATTATCATGAGCTTAATAAGCTCACCGTCAAGAATCGATATCCCCTACCTCGAATTGATAATCTCTTTGACCAGCTGCAAGGTGCTTCAAGCTTTCCAAGGATCGATCTGCGTTCTGGGTATCATCAACTTCGTGTCCTCAAAGAAGATATCCCCAAAACTGCTTTCCGCACTAGATATGGGCATTATGAGTTCACTGTCATGCCCTTTGGTTTGACAAATGCTCCAGCCATCTTTATGGACTTAATGAATAGGGTCTATAAACCTTATTTAGACAAGTTCATCATTGTGTTCATCGATGATATTCTTGTCTATTCGAAGTCTCGAGTCGAGCACGAGCAACACCTTCGCTTAACATTGGAACTCCTGAAGAAAGAACAACTTTTTGCTAAATTCTCCAAGTGTGAATTCTGGCTTAAAAAAGTTCAATTCTTGGGTCATATAGTCAATGAGCAGGGTATTCATGTGGATCCATCCAAGATTGTTGCTATTAAAGACTGGAGTACACCAACAACACCTACATAAGTTCGATCTTTTCTTGGTCTTGCTGGTTATTATCGTCGATTCATTTCAAACTTCTCAAAGATCGTGGTTCCACTCACTACTTTGACTCAGAAGAATAAGCCTTTTGAGTGGGGACCCAAACAAGAAGAAGCGTTCCAAATGCTATCTAATCTTCAAACTCGTGTTCTTCAAGCTCAACAATTTTGTGTTTCACAAAATTTGATAGGTAAGGCATTGCCACGTCAACATGAGCTTAAGCTCGAAGCGAAGGATGATTGGGTTGCTCTATTTCAAGGATCGTTTGTGGATTCCAAAACAAGACGATCTTCGCACCCTGGTAATGGACGAATCTCACAAGTCTCGATATTCTATCCTTCCTAGTGCTGATAAAATGTACAAGGATCTTCGTACTAAGTTCTGGTGGCCTGGTATGAAGAAGGATATTGCCTTGTATGTATCAAAATGCCTGACTTATCTCAAAGTCAAGGCTGAACATCAACGACCTTCTGGTTTGCTTATGCAACCAGAGATACCGGTTTGGAAGTGGGAGAGCCTTGCGATGGATCTCATCACTAAGTTACCCCGTACGTCTAAAGGTCATGATGCTATATAGGTTGTTTTCGATCGATTAACGAAATCAGCTCATTTTATCCCGATTCGCGAGGAATATATCTGCCGATAAACTTGCAAAGATTTATGTTGATGAGATTGTATCACGACATGGTGTTCCCTTGGATATCATTTCTGATCGTGATGCTCGATTTTCATCTCATTTTTGGAAGACCATGCAATCTGCTATGGAAACCCAACTGAATCTAAGCACTGCTTATCATCCCCAAACAGATAGTCAATCTGAGCGAACAATTCAAACTTTGGAGGATATGCTTAGAGCATGCGTGATAGACTTTGGTGGTAATTGGGATTCTCATCTGCCATTGATCGAGTTCTCTTACAACAATAGTCATCATGCTAGTATTAATATGGCACCTTTCGAAGCTCTCTACGGTCGAAAATGTCGTTCACCTGTCTGTTGGAACGAGACCGGTGAAGCTCAGCTTACTGTGGGACCATTCAAAATTGTGGAAAGAATTAGGAAGGTTGCCTATCGATTAAAGCTACCTCCAGAGCTTAGGAATATTCACCTGACTTTTCATGTGTCCAATTTGCGAAAGTGTTTAGCTAACGCTGATCTACACATTCCTCTCGACGAGATCCAAATCGATGAAATGATGCACTTTGACGAGAAACCTGTGGAAGAACAAACGGATTAAATTAGTCAAAGTTCACTGGGAATCCAAACGTGGCCCAGAGTTTACTTGGGAACGTGAGGACCAGATGAAGGCAAAATATCCGCATTTGTTTTCACAAGCTTCCTCTAGTTAAAATTTCGGGACGAAATTTCCTGAAGTAGGGGAGACTGTGACAACTGTGTTCTATAATCACTGTACAATATAAAACAATGTTGATTATTAATAAAACAATGTGCTTTGGTGTTATTATATGTGTTTTGGTGTTATGTGTGTATTTGTGTTTGGTGATTTTTCAATTTAATTAGATTCCAATTTCAAGCTTTAAATCGCTTTCTGGAAGGTTATACGCGCACTGATACGTAAATATAACCAGTTTAATGCAACAAACACTTTGTGTAACAACCCGCACCTTCGTGCGTTGTTACTACTCGACACACTCGTTACGCCTAGCACCGGAGATTCGGATCATAATGTAATCATACCAATTTTATCGCTAAATCGAAGTATAATCGAATAATTACGCATATTCTATCGCTATTACAAACCTATTTTGCATAACACTCACGATGATGTCGAATATGGGCCTAAACTACCCTTCTCGATGAGCGTGAGGTGTCAAAATGTGAGTAATCAACGCTAACGAGGGTTATCGGGTGAGTACTATGACTCTAACCGTCATGACGATGATGGCAATATGAGTAAGTGGTGCCCCGATAATCATTGTGGCACATCACATCGAAGAACGCACTCGAAGGCACGCGTAACTCGATCACCGCACTGAGAATTGGATACATAAATACGTATATACGGCCCTTTTGTGATTAATTATAATAAATAAATTAATAATTATATAAATATATAAAAATATGGCTTAAACCGTCGAAATCGCACCAAAAACGGGATCAAAAGGCTTCCGAACGGATCAATTCGATCAGACTAGTCCAATTGGTCAGACCGGCCCAATCAGATAGGCCAGTCCGATCGGATGGACCAGCCTATCGGATGGACCAGCCGATCGGATGGGCCAGCCGATCGACTGGGCCAGCCGATCGACTGGGCCAGCCGATCCAACTGCTGTTTTGCCTTCCTTTCTCCTTCCTTGCCTATAAATACCCCTCCATTCACTCCCAAACACTTGTGTTGCTGCTCCTAACCGACCAAGACGCTCCAGCCCTCAAATCTCTCGATTTCTTCCGATTCTTGTAAGTTTTCAACCCGAATCTTGTACATTCTTGATCCAAATGCAATCCTTCATCTTTCTACCTTTCAAATCTCAATTTTTAACCGTGAAATCAACGGATTTGGGGTGTTCTAAGGTGATGTCACCATAAAGTTCTTCAAAGGTGATGTCATCCCATGAAGAACAACTCAGATTCGGATGATTTACATACGATTCTTCATGAATCTCAACCAAATCAATGTTTTTCTAATCAAAAGGCCACGGATTTGGGATGTTCGGATAGATTTCATCACAAAGTTCTTATGAACTTCAAGTGTTGACCTCATATCATCAAGAACAACTCAGATCCAGGGCATTTCCTAAGTAAAATCAAGGTTTTTACATCAGATCTAGTGATAAAATGATCGATTTCGAGTTAAACACGGAAAAACCGACAAAAACGACCAGTTCCGACGAACGGGGTGATTCCCGGCCGATGAAACAGGTTGGAATTGACGGGATTTCAGTTGCTTAACACCTCGTCGTAACGACTCGACCCAAAACGCCGAAAAACGCTCGAAAAATCATCGAAAACAGCCGAACAGGATGGCCAATCGAGTGGCCCAATCGATCGAACAGACCAGTCGATCGAGTGGCCCAATCGATCGAACAGACCAGTCGATCGAGTGGCCCAATCGATCGAACAGACCAGTCGATCGAGTGGCCCAATCGATCGAACAGACCAGTCGATCGAGTGGCCCAATCGATCGAACAGACCAGTCGATCGAGTGGCCCATTCGATCGAACAGGCCAATCGATCGAGTGGCCCATTCGATCGAACGGCCCATTCGATCGATCAAGCCGTCCGATCGATCAGGCCCATCCGTCCGATCGATCAGGCCCATCCGTCCGACCGACCAGGCCCACTCGATTGAGTGGCCTGTTCGACTGGGCCAGCCCAATTTCACCATTTTGTCCGATTTCAACCCAATTTTGCCGAGTTCACGCAAATCGATACCGTTTAACGCATAGTAACCTATCACTCACGTAAATTGTCTGAAATCAGGATATTCTCCGGCACCGGTTCCGCAAACCTAACCGAAAACGCGCTGTGAGTATACTTGACCCCTTTTATCGAATTTTGGGTGTAACATACGTTCCATAAAAACCAAACTTATCAAACGAATGATTTAATTGGACTATTTATCACTTGCGAATAGCTGTATGCATAGATATACGTGATGCTAGTACATGTATGCTAGGACTTATACTCGTGACGTCCCACCAAGACTAGTATAGTACTATTTCGCCCGACGGGGTCTAGTTATGCCATCAAGAGTCGAGCATCGAGGACTTAGCTGGTAGTATCAGTTTTGTGAGTATATATGTTGTGTATTACGTTTATGCATGTGGAAATTCGCAGCACTTTCAATCTATCACACTATCACATATCAAACCTGTATACTCGCCAATACTTTTGTATTGACAAAGTTTTAACGTATGTTGCAGGTTTAGCCGAAGTTTACATCAAATCAAGCTAGGAAGTCTAGAAACTCATCTAAATTATAGGTTGTCGGATTTGAATTGTTCGAGAGGACAAGAAATCTGTGATAACTTATGTGATTGTATTGTTTGTTAGTATGGGATGACAAATGTAATAAATATTATCGCAATATAGTTGTTATGGATTCTCTTGAGCAATCTGATTCGCCTAGTGCCGCGCCCCGATGATTCCGCCATCGGTTGGGGTGTGACAGATTGGTATCAGAGCCATAACTATAGGGAATTAGGCAAAGTTTGAGACTCGACCTAGTCCGGGTCGATGTCTTAGAAAATTGACCTAGCCTATAGTCTAAGTACCCACAGGCCGACTCTTACGAACTCGTTAGGGTTTGTTTGGGCCAACTTGCTACTCTCGATCGAATTTGTTGAAAGTTACAACTATTGTGTGAACACCGTATACTATAGCTTCACACAAAGAGCCTTTCCTAAGGCTAGAATATTACTTAGCCTTCCCTAAGGCCGACACAATACACATGTTTTCAAAACTACTCGTACAACAAAACCGGGTGATCTAGTCGAGACCAGGTGTGAAAACCAAGAACTCTCGATAAGATCGCTCACTCAGCGTATTTTCCTAGCACGAGAACTCTTCGTCGAGCCAGGAGTGACATCCGCATCTCGACAAAAGGTCTCCATTTCAAAATTCTAGTGGAACTCTCGAATTTATTCGATGATCGCCACCACAAATGGGAACGAAGTTGTTAAGCCAGGGGTGAAACCCATACCTTAATCAACTGTTCCACTCCATAAAATGGTTTACAAAAGCTCTCACCAAGGTCACGGCCATAACAACGACTCAGGCTACGCGAAGACTAGAGAGACGAATGTCAGGAGCTGCATCCCAGTGGAAGCATGAGTCCCCTAGGTCAACGCGTATGCCCGAACTTGTTGGGTATAGTCGGGTTACTTGGGTAGTCAACGCCTAAACACCCAAGGCATTCTATCTAAGCTGTTACGTTTATGGTATCGATTACGTTTAGGTGTTTTCGAATTTAAACTTTACGATTGATCGATTTCTCGATTTATCGGATTTACGACCCTAGATTTACAAAGCGCACAACTTGCACAGCCATCGCAATCTAAAACAAAGACCGAATGATCGCAACAAAACAAACGCCTAAGTACTCGAATTCGCTTACGCCATTTCTCTCGTCGCGTCCTCGCGAATTCTGAACCAATATCTATGTGTAACCTACAGCTATACCTATACGTACTATATACAAAACGAATCAATTATGTGAGAGTTTAGGAACCTAGAATTTTCCTATGTGGCTCCTATGTATTTAATTAAATTCTATACCGAGTTTGATCGAATCAAATCGCATCAAAAGTTCAGAAATCATTATGATCGAATCTCATTCCGAATCCTTCTGTCTAGATGCCTTCCAACAACTCGATCTCGAGACGAGTAGCTAGGAGAAGAGCCCAACGACGCGCCGATAAGAGGATTGCCTCAATTGTGACCAAGGAAGTGGTCAAGCTCATTCCTCAAATTGTCGCGCAAGTGCACTCTCAAAGCCACTCTCGAGCCCCGGAAGACGTCAAGACGGAATCTGCATTCCTCTACAAACACTTCAAAGCCTGTGATCCGATGCCTTTCACGGGTGAAGGAGATGTTTCTCAATTACTCCAGTGGTTCGATGCCATCGAGGTTACCCTTCGTCAGAGTGGGTGCCCCGAGGACCTTCAAACTACTTGCGCCACCGGAGTATTCCAATCCCGAGCACTCGATTGGTGGACCGCCGAACGCAACAAACGTGGGATCTCCGCAGCTTACGCCCTCTCATGGGGTGAGCTGAAGGAACTCATGAAGGAAGAATATTGTCCCCCTCACGAAGTCCAGAAGCTAGAGAACGAATTTTGGGAAATCAAGCAAACCGAAGGTGACAATGCGAGCTATACAGCAAGGTTCAAACAGCTTAGCATGATCTGCCCAAGTCAAGTCGACACTCCAAAGAAAGCTATCGCGAAGTATATTCGTGGCTTACCAGAGTGTGTGGGTGATTTTGTCGAAGCTGCAAAACCTACTACCATCGAAGAAGCCTACCGTCTAGCCGCAGAGCTCAACAGCAAACGAGTCGTGGACGGATTCTTCTCCAAGAAGCCTGTCAAACGAGCTCATCAAGCAATCATCATCAACTCGTCCGACGATTCCTCTGGAGAATCGGTCGATGGATCATCTGACAGCTCCTCGGAGGATTCTTCTAAGAATTACTCCGACAATGCCTCCGCTAAATCGTCAGGCGAATCCGAAGACGACGCCGCATCAACTCAGGAAGCCCAACCGAGCCGCAAACGAAAGACCGTGAGCCCAGACTCTTCAACAACTGGACTGCCGCAACCCGAACCTCTCCGATCAGTTCCAGTTCAGTCAAAGCGAGCTTACAATGGATCTCATCCCCTGTGTTTCACATGCACGTATCATCACCCGCTAGAAGCAAAATGTCGCTATTGCGCAAATTGCAACTGGTATGGGCATTATACGTCGCAGTGTCGTACAGGACCGTGACCTGGAAGGAAGTCATCAGCAACCGCCATCTCCGCAAGTATCCACAACAACGTTATTTTGATCCTAATGTTGTTGTAATAATCCGACTTATCGCTATCATTTCTGGAACTTATTTCATATATCATCGTGTGTGGATTCTATTTCTCTTACAATCGAGCACTATCTAGACGCTAGCACTATGTACTATATCATGTATTTTATCCCTATAACACTCTTAGAACGAGGTACGGTATACGTGCAAGGGACAACTAATCACGGGTGCACACGGGATTATCTTGGTCAGTGCACGGAGATCGTAGTGAAGTTCTAATGGTGCCATAACGTTTAAAAGCACGGTCAAGGCCGTGTCAACAAAGTGTGACACCAAAGCACGGGGCATAAGTAGTAGGGGTGACGCGGGGGTACGCTTTACCATACTACCGAAACTTCGTGAAGAAAGTGCCATGTGGAGTTGGACGTTATTAGACCTATTATACTATTATGGTTAATTTGACACTCTACCATCAATCACAAGGCGTAACAAAACTAAACCGCATCACTGCGAGGCTTCTCGTAAGTCCGCGTACACAAATTGCCACATCGATGAACTTAGGTAAGTTCACCCCGAAGAGCAATTGGAGCAACGCGAGACTGGTCATAAAGTCTAGAACGCAACTTAATCGCAGTTTTGCCGGATCAATCTCGCAATCAAATCATTCGATAAGTGGCTCGAAATCGCAATCGCATCATGTGTTTGTCTAGAAATCTCTAACGCTAGTTATTGTCAATTGTGTGAACCTCTATCAGCTGGTGTGGATCGCCTATTGTGGATTCGCTAGACGAGTATCGACAATCACTCGCCGCCTTCCACTATTAACGCGCCTCGCACCTAATCCATCAACTCGATACTCTTAACGCGGTTCGCTACTGCTTATCGATGTATGCATTCTACGTGTCAGGTTAGCGCGCACGACCTCGCTTCATGAGACGAAACTAATGAGGCTGAAACATGGTGATGTTTTGACCATATTAGTTGACTTTGTGGAAAAAGGCCGTGTGGGCTAGCCTTAGTACTATTCGTGGTGTAATCAGTTCAATCAATCGTCTATCACTCGCAACGCAGCAATCGTCGCTTATCAATCTGTTGAAATCTATTGTCTATCGATGTTCGAATGTTACTTGGAAGTCATCGCAGGTGGTGTAATGTTAGGGTGCATGACATTGCTTCACAAGATAAAACTAATATGAAAACATGGTGTTTGTCATATTAGCAAGTCTTGTGGAAACGTGCCATGCGAACTTCGTGTGGAATCAAATCGAAATCTCATTTACCCGAATCAAAATCGTGTCATTCGTTGCCCAACCAAGCATACCATATCAGCGTTGTGCGACCGGACTACTCGCACCCGCTGCCTACGCTTGGTTTGCATCCAACTTATTTCTATTCAAAACTCGGTCTAGCACCTCATCGCTGGGATCAAGGGAATCGAAATTCTATCTGTGTCTTATCGGCACGCATGACACTGCCTCATGAAACAGAGTTAATATGGGTAAAGCATGGTGGATACGCCGCTGGTACTTCCTATATATAAGTGTTTTAACCATATTAACGAACTTTTGTGGGAAGGTGCCACGTGGGCCCGATGTAAGTTATTTTTCCATAGTATTAAGGAAAACCTATTTTTATAAAATTTTTACTAAAACCGTTGGACAAATGAAATTCCTTACAACATGGAGAAAACATTGAATCAGTTTGGCTCCGTGCCCAATGAAAATTTCATAAGTCCAATTCTTTTCTTAAAAACCTTTGCAATGACCGACAGGAATCTTCCCGAGAACGAGGGTTCGGCAGTCGAGTTCCGCTCGAACCCACGTTGTAGGAAAGTTTTCTTAAAACTTATTTTGCCACCTGATTCTTTTAAAATGTAAAAACTCAAAACCTATTATCAACTAACAAAAACCCTCCCCATAGCGCTGGGGTGGACATCGATACAGTCAACGCCGCGCCATGAGGAGATTTTCCTAAATAACTTCGAAGATTAATCGAGTATTGGTAAGTTTAAAACGCTATGGAATTACTTTTGTGTGTGTTATCACTTTTAACTAATCGAATCGTATCTTCTCTCCGTTCTCACTCGTCAAATCGTAATCAATCGCTCGTTGTCTAGACGCTATTAATCCCTTCCATCAATCGCATCAACTCTTACGACCCTACTATTGGATTAATTTCGGGACGAAATTTCCTAAAGGAGGGGATACTGTAACAACCCGCACCTTCGTGCGTTGTTACTACTCGACACACTCGTTACGCCTAGCACCGGAGATTCGGATCATAATGTAATCATACCAATTTTATCGCTAAATCGAAGTATAATCGAATAATTACGCATATTCTATCGCTATTACAAACCTATTTTGCATAACACTCACGATGATGTCGAATATGGGCCTAAACTACCCTTCTCGATGAGCGTGAGGTGTCAAAATGTGAGTAATCAACGCTAACGAGGGTTATCGGGTGAGTACTATGACTCTAACCGTCATGACGATGATGGCAATATGAGTAAGTGGTGCCCCGATAATCATTGTGGCACATCACATCGAAGAACGCACTCGAAGGCACGCGTAACTCGATCACCGCACTGAGAATTGGATACATAAATACGTATATACGGCCCTTTTGTGATTAATTATAATAAATAAATTAATAATTATATAAATATATAAAAATATGGCTTAAACCGTCGAAATCGCACCAAAAACGGGATCAAAAGGCTTCCGAACGGATCAATTCGATCAGACTAGTCCAATTGGTCAGACCGGCCCAATCAGATAGGCCAGTCCGATCGGATGGACCAGCCTATCGGATGGACCAGCCGATCGGATGGGCCAGCCGATCGACTGGGCCAGCCGATCGACTGGGCCAGCCGATCGACTGGGCCAGCCGATCGACTGGGCCAGCCGATCGACTGGGCCAACCGATCGACTGGGCCAACCGATCGACTGGGCCAGCCGATCGACTGGGCCAGCCGATCGACTGGGCCAGCCGATCGACTGGGCCAGCCGATCCAACTGCTGTTTTGCCTTCCTTTCTCCTTCCTTGCCTATAAATACCCCTCCATTCACTCCCAAACACTTGTGTTGCTGCTCCTAACCGACCAAGACGCTCCAGCCCTCAAATCTCTCGATTTCTTCCGATTCTTGTAAGTTTTCAACCCGAATCTTGTACATTCTTGATCCAAATGCAATCCTTCATCTTTCTACCTTTCAAATCTCAATTTTTAACCGTGAAATCAACGGATTTGGGGTGTTCTAAGGTGATGTCACCATAAAGTTCTTCAAAGGTGATGTCATCCCATGAAGAACAACTCAGATTCGGATGATTTACATACGATTCTTCATGAATCTCAACCAAATCAATGTTTTTCTAATCAAAAGGCCACGGATTTGGGATGTTCGGATAGATTTCATCACAAAGTTCTTATGAACTTCAAGTGTTGACCTCATATCATCAAGAACAACTCAGATCCAGGGCATTTCCTAAGTAAAATCAAGGTTTTTACATCAGATCTAGTGATAAAATGATCGATTTCGAGTTAAACACGGAAAAACCGACAAAAACGACCAGTTCCGACGAACGGGGTGATTCCCGGCCGATGAAACAGGTTGGAATTGACGGGATTTCAGTTGCTTAACACCTCGTCGTAACGACTCGACCCAAAACGCCGAAAAACGCTCGAAAAATCATCGAAAACAGCCGAACAGGATGGCCAATCGAGTGGCCCAATCGATCGAACAGACCAGTCGATCGAGTGGCCCAATCGATCGAACAGACCAGTCGATCGAGTGGCCCAATCGATCGAACAGACCAGTCGATCGAGTGGCCCAATCGATCGAACAGACCAGTCGATCGAGTGGCCCATTCGATCGAACAGGCCAATCGATCGAGTGGCCCATTCGATCGAACGGCCCATTCGATCGATCAAGCCGTCCGATCGATCAGGCCCATCCGTCCGATCGATCAGGCCCATCCGTCCGACCGACCAGGCCCACTCGATTGAGTGGCCTGTTCGACTGGGCCAGCCCAATTTCACCATTTTGTCCGATTTCAACCCAATTTTGCCGAGTTCACGCAAATCGATACCGTTTAACGCATAGTAACCTATCACTCACGTAAATTGTCTGAAATCAGGATATTCTCCGGCACCGGTTCCGCAAACCTAACCGAAAACGCGCTGTGAGTATACTTGACCCCTTTTATCGAATTTTGGGTGTAACATACGTTCCATAAAAACCAAACTTATCAAACGAATGATTTAATTGGACTATTTATCACTTGCGAATAGCTGTATGCATAGATATACGTGATGCTAGTACATGTATGCTAGGACTTATACTCGTGACGTCCCACCAAGACTAGTATAGTACTATTTCGCCCGACGGGGTCTAGTTATGCCATCAAGAGTCGAGCATCGAGGACTTAGCTGGTAGTATCAGTTTTGTGAGTATATATGTTGTGTATTACGTTTATGCATGTGGAAATTCGCAGCACTTTCAATCTATCACACTATCACATATCAAACCTGTATACTCGCCAATACTTTTGTATTGACAAAGTTTTAACGTATGTTGCAGGTTTAGCCGAAGTTTACATCAAATCAAGCTAGGAAGTCTAGAAACTCATCTAAATTATAGGTTGTCGGATTTGAATTGTTCGAGAGGACAAGAAATCTGTGATAACTTATGTGATTGTATTGTTTGTTAGTATGGGATGACAAATGTAATAAATATTATCGCAATATAGTTGTTATGGATTCTCTTGAGCAATCTGATTCGCCTAGTGCCGCGCCCCGATGATTCCGCCATCGGTTGGGGTGTGACACTTTGGAATAGTGAAATAGGCTTAACATACCTTAAATAACCTCCACATAACTTAGAAATAAGTTTTGGATGGTTTGGTGTGTTGAAATCAAGTTTGTTCGAGCGCAGGGACTATTTGTGTCAAACTGCGAAACTATACCGATTTGTATAGTAACGAACATTCCGGAAATTGATCATAAGTTAAACATACCCTATATAACCTTTACATAGCTTAGAAATAGGCTTTGAGGGGTTCGGTATGCTAAAATAAACTTTATTGATTAATAGGGACTAAAAGCGTCAAAAAGTGCACAAGTTTGCATTTTCGCGCATAACTTACGTTCTGAATATATCCGGACATCCAAAAATTCATGAAATCATTAAAATATTATGTTTTAGTGTTTGGCATGATAAAAATCCATTCGTCGCTTGATTTGGATCGTTTTTGCGTTCGTTACGACTTTCGTCGTAATTTACCGAACAACGCAATCGTACGACCAAACGAGCCGACATCCGTGATATTTTTGAGCAAATTTCAAGTTCTCTATACTTTAACTTCATTTTAGAGCCTTAAAATGGGGTTAACGGGGCTTAAAGTGCCAAAACGCATCAAAAACCAAGTTTGGTGGTGCAGGGGCCTGTTCTGCCAAATTTCAAAGTTGCTGGTCCGCAGGTAGCATACGGAACGTAAGCCCTACTCCATACGGTCCGTAAGCATGTTTCAGGCATCAGAATTTGATTTCCAGCTTGTTCCAGCTGTTACACACTTATGCTCATGGTTTTTATGAATCTATGGGTTGGTTTGGAGGCTCCCATGGTATTCAAATCAGTGGGCACGAGGTGTACAACCTAGATTGAAGCTCATTGTTTGAGAAACGATCTTAACGGTTCAAGGAAATCTATAAATACCCCCACCCCTTTGCTCAAAACCCACACTTGATTTCTGGATTTCTCTAAGTTGAAGTGCTAACCACTTCATACCTGAGAATACTTGGAAAATCAAGAGCTTGCGGGGACCTTCTGTAAGTATTCTTTCGTTCTTTTCATTCGTTTTTATCGTTAAAGTCAAACTGCGTTTGACTTTCTGCTTTGACCAGTTTATGGTCAATGCGAAGTTCGTTTGAACTTCATAACGTGAGCGTAATCACGATGGTTATAGTCCCTAGTGACTATACCTACTTATTACCACGTTATCTAGGCTCAGTGATGAGTCGTAGTTTCGGCCAAAATGCGTATTCTCACGTATTTTGTAACCAAACTACTCTAGGATATCAAAACTGTTTGTTTTGATATCAAAACCTGTTTTCTAACTTAACTAAACATGTTCTAGCATGTTTAGCTCGTCACTTTTTAGATTAGTGCTTGTGTAGAGTCGTAAGTCAAGCGGACTAAACACCCGCTTAGACTTTCGAACACGACCCGTTTGGTCGATCTTTAGGATCCGACCAAACATGTTTAGTGACCATAGTTGCATAGGGAATAACCTTCCGAGGTTATACCTTATGGTCACCGAGTTTAGGTAGTTGTATGATAAGTAGTTTATATGCCTTAGGTAAATTACCAAAATGCCCTTTTCATACATAATTGGTAATTAAGCATATGTAACCCAAACTTTTGTCACGTAACTGATTATGTAACATAATTAAACATGTTTTGGCATATAATACTTGTCATAGGACTAGTTAGACGTCTCAAATGCGCATTGCGCGCACGACGCGTTAAAGTAGCGTAAACTACCTTAATGGGTTGCAATGGGTCGAAAGCACTTAGGTTAGGTTTCAATTTAGGATGTAGGCTTTGTTAAACCATATCACATGAGTTCCCACACTCATTTGGTTTACGAGACCTCATTCTATCCGATCGTCCGATTTAGGCGTCTATTGTTTGACTAGTGGTTCGATTACTAGGTGCTATTTGATTTCCTTGGTTTACTTGAGTTGGATTGAAGTTCTATTGATCGAGGTTACTTTGCACTTCATGTGAGTACATAGTTCCCCTATTTTACTGTTTTCAATTATTTTGGGGTGATTCATATGTACGAAATGGTTTTTAAAGTTTAAATGATGGTTTTTCAAAAAACAATTAAGATGGTTTATACAAACTAATAACGATTTCAATAAAGTGAACAAACTTGTTGGTTGTAGTTACATAACAAATGACATTCATTAGCATTGATCAAGCGGACCAGTATTAGGTTATGGTACCATAGGATCTGACAAATCCCGTTATTTTACATCACCCATGGTTATGTGTGGGGGTTGTGGGTAACAACTGAATCTGATGTTAGTTAATTTACCCTTTGGTGGTTTGTTAACGCGAGAATCGAGACGCGAGGTAGTCGAGTCACAAAGGTTTGAATGTTATTAGCGAGACAACCATATATAGTTTTCACAATTAAAACCAGGATGATTTAAACGAGTTAACAATTTGAAAACGATTTGAACAAGTTAAACGAATTGGAAAAACGATTGATTTTTGGTTAGTGTATAGATAACGGGACGGGTGTAATGTGATGAAAGCATGGTGGATACGCCGCTGGTACTTCCTATATATAAGTGTTTTCATCATATTACATACCGTGGCGTTATTTAGTTCACTTGGGTAAACGATTTTGAAACGATGTCACACAAACGATGTTTTCTAAAGGATATAAACCATACGAGTTTTATTAACGAGTTTTACAAGATGTTTTACAAGTTGGTTTTCTAAAACAAATGTTTTTGGGGTTAAGAATCATGGCTACGAGATTTTATAAACTATAACCATCTTGATTTGAGTTGGTTAATTATGTTGCAATACACTTTTCAAAACAAGGTTTGTATTTTGACTCTTGTAGTCTAATTAAGTACTGCAACATGTAAACGAAGCCATGATTCCGATACTCTTATAAAACCTATGTACTCGCCAACATTTCTTTGCTGACTTTGTTTTTACATATGTTTCAGGTGTTGTTGCTTGATGTGAACTCTAGGATGCATGCGTCACGTAGGATCTTGACAAGGCCTTAGTGACATAATAACAAGTGATAGAACGATATGTAGTTTGTTTATGATGTGTTAAGACAATGTAATGTTTAATTTTATCAATAAAACGAAACTTTTTGTATCCATGGTTGTGAAACAATAGCTTCTGTTACAACATTCCCCGGCGTTTCCGCCACGGTTTGTTGTCCTACGTGGTCGGGGTGTGACATATAAAATGTTAGGTGATTCGTTATTTCCAAAGGGGAAGTTATTAGTTTCGTTTATGTTTTACTCATTGTCCTTCATGGGCTGCTGCATTTGATTTAATAAATTTAATAAAAATGCTACTTAAAACGCCCAAAGGGATGCAGGAGGAAGAGAGGTGAATGGTTCAACATACCAGCTAATGCCATTGGCATACACCCGCACTATTGACGGTGATAGGCATGTCGAATCGCCTTCGATCTTACGGGCATGGACTATATGCATTTTGTTGACAAAATGATTAAGTTGTTTGTTGTGCATCATTTGTTTTGTTTTTATAGGTATGAAGTAGAAATACATTTTGTTCATATCAATGACGAAGATCAAAATGCAGCTATTGTCATTCTTTAAACCATCCCTTTATTGAACAGGTAGCGCCTTTTCTGAAACATGCAACAAGAAGCAACACATGGAATGATTTGGTCATAGGTAAGGTAGGTGGTGTTTCATGAAGAAGTTGGTAGCAATTTAGAAGTTATTGTATTTGTAACTATTTAGAAGTTATGTATTTGTAACAATTAAATTTAATAGATTTGTATATTTTACAAGTGTCTATACCGCCACGAATCACAAATGAACCGAATCAAGCCCCGCTAATCATAGGCGCAACGCGCCGGGTTGATAACACTAGTTACAATAAACCACAAACGAAAAAAGAACCACAAAAGGAGGAACAGAATCGAACTGCTGACCTCTTGTATAAGCACAAACACAACTTACCACTGGTGTGCAGATAAACATTATACATTCCCTAACGCCAAAGTAACTTATATATGAAATATGGCGGTGGCTATGATGTGACAACCACCGACCATCATTTTTAAGATATATAGTAAAGTAATATATTCAAAACATAATTTTTATAAGAGTAAACTTCCGTTTTGCTCCTTGTGGTTTGGTCACTTTAACGGTTTTGCCCCAAACGTTTAAAAATAACCATTTTCCTCCCTGATGTTTCGAATTTCGATCTTGTCTCCAGTTTTCTCCAAGGCTCTAACTCAGTTAAAATTTTCAATTTAAGGTAGGGGTATTTTGGTAATTTACTGATACAAGTATTTAATTTTATTTATTCCTTAATTTTTTTGTATTTTATTGATATTATAATTCTAATTATTTATTCGTCATACATATCACTAACATCTAAAATCACCATTCACTGTCAAACCTCCACTCCAGCTAACATACCACCACCACCAGACATCATCATCACCCCTCCCCTTCTGCTGCTAACAGACCACCACCACCGCCAGCACGTCATCACCACCCCTTCCCTTCTGCTAACAGACCACAACCACCACCATGATTGTCGTTGGAGTTAACCACCGCTAAAGTTATCGTACCCAACCACCACCGCCGCCTCTTGAAAATCTTGTAATCGGCCAAGGTTTGTAGTGATTTCCGGTCAAATCTTGTCTAGGGTTTCGAATCATATTCGAGTTTATGGTTTCAAATCTCGTTTGTAAATCGATTTTTTTATCTCGTGTGGATTTTGTGGATCTAGATCGAGTTGTAGATCTCTTTGCCGCAGCCGCTTGAAGATGTTGTAGTTTCAAATCGAGTTTGTGGATCCAGATTTGGTTTGGGGAGAGAGGGTTTAAGGATGATGCTCTTGAGTTGCGATGTGGTTTAGATCTGTGATTTTTGGTGGCAGTTGATCTATGTTGTTGGTGTTGGTGATAGGTTATGGTGGCTATTAGTATTGGTTGCAGACGATGGTAGTCAGCTGTGGTGGTTGTCGGTGATGGTGTCTGGTATAAAGAGGGGTAAGATAGAAAGAGTGAATGTTTAAAAAAAACATATAGAGATATTATATATGAAAAGATGAAAATGCCCTTTCTTTTATTAGTAAAGTTATTGAAATGCCCCTTACCTTAAATTGAAAATTTTAACTGAGTTAGAGCCTTGGAGCAAACCAGAGACAAAATCGAAACATCAGGGAGGAAAATGGCTATTTTTAAAGGTTTGAGGCAAAACCGTTAAAATGACCAAATCACAGAGAGCAAAACAGAAGTTTACTCTTTTTATAAAGACCACCAAGTGTTATTGGTTGTCTTATAATAATATTAGTAATAGTAATAGTAATACATTGAAAACATATTTTTTTTATATAGACCATCAATGAGTCTTATTGGTTGTACTAATCAAACAAAGTAACAAACTTCACATAATATTATTTGAAAAAACTTTACGTAATGTTGTAAAAGAAAATATATGGTATGTTAGAGAAGCCTATAACTATTAAAAAAAAATTATAACTAAAGAAATGACTAGTTACATTACATAAAATTATAGAATAAAATTTAATAATTCATTAATTTGTTACACTACAACTATCATCATCACGTAGCATTTGTGTGAAAGTTGTTTGAACGTGTAATGCTGAGTGGGACCCACCCTCTTACCCCACAAAACCTCCATTGCTAACGTTCATAACCGCTTTCACTTGCTACACGTACTTAACTCATCGTCCTCATCAATTCAAACCTGAATCTGAAACTTGAATCATAACTCTTCAATTCAATCATACCTGCTTCATATTGTTCGCGATGAAGAAGCTCAGATCAAATCTACCTCGCCGGAAACGCACAAACTGCTCTCCAATTCTCAAATCACCTATCGCTCTCAAACTCAATTCCAGTTCAATCATCGATTCTGCTTCAAACTTAACGCGAGATGTTGCATTCTCAACCGATTCTATTTCTACAGTATCAACGAACAACAAATCGACGAAGAAGAGAAGTTTCGCCGACGGAAATGGCGAGTTTCGGAGGATTACGAGATCTTACAGCAAGCGAATGGAGATTATGGCGGAGAAGAAGAAGGTAGAGTTAGAGTTATCCGAAGCTTCATCGTGTGTTGAACTGTTGAATTCGAGCTCGAAGAACGTAATTCGAAAAGGATCTGTAGTTTTCAAAGAGGAAGCGGAGAATAATGTTTACGAAATCGAGAATTCAGAAGTTACGACGAGATCTGAGTGTTCAGTTTTTCCGAAATTGTTGACAGATGGAAGTGGAAGAGATAACCTGCAAGTTAATGAAGAAAACGACGTCGTTTCAGTTTTGAGAGAGAATACTGTCTGCGAAATCGAGAATTCAGAAGTTACGACGAGATCTGAGTGTTCAGTTTTTCCGAAATTGTTGACAGATGGAAGAGATAACCTGCAAGTTAATGAAGAAAACGATGTCGTTTCAGTTTCATCTCGACGAGTTTCTCCTAAACCTAAATCCGAATCGACTTCTCGTTTCAAATTATCTGATGCAACAATCAACGAAGGTGAATCAGTTGCTTCTGGTTTCGAAATCACTTCGTATGTCAATAATTCGGTAACGGATGGTACAGTCAACGATGATGAAGTGGAGAATTGTGGAGAGTCAAAGCTGATTTCATCTGAATTTGATCTGAAATGTTCAGAACATTTATCCAGCAGGTATGAAGAGTGTGATTACTCATCAGCTATGTATACGGATGCTAATACGGAGAGTTGTGAGTTTGAGATTTCATCTGACTTTGATACATCGACGTGGTATGATTCCGGTAGTCAGTTTTCTGAACGATCGTTCGGTGATACAACTCCGTCACCGACGTTCCAACTGTTCCTCGTTTATCGTCAGAAGTTTTGCAAATCGGAGTTTTCTTCGAAAGTAGTTTCAGAACAGAAAGATAACCAGCCTTCTAACCGAATTGTTGTAAGTGATTATGCACCACTGCATTAGCTTCAATTGATATTTGTATATGCAGGTTGCTAGTTTCTCCATTAGTTATTGAATTAACTCATTAAGTTTAGAAAGAGTAGTTTGTCACTTTGTTGCCATATTCAGAAGTTGTACTCTTTTGTGATGAACTTAGCTTTATCTATACAACTATTAATTAACTTTTCTTATATATGTAGCTGCTATTCACTGTAGGCCGTAATGGATCGATTAACACAATGATAATGAAATCAAGATAAACATAATTGACAAAAACCGATTTGTATTGTGATTTCTGTATAATATGTTACAACGGTGGTCGGCGATGGCCCCTATATATATATCTGCCAGAAAATCGTATCTAATTGACGCGACGGTTGCCTAATAACTGCGACGTACCGTTTAATCTATTTACTAATTACAATATCAGCCAAAACTTTCTAACAATTACAATTAGGCACCAACTATACTAACTGAGCTTTCTAATGAAACATAACGAACTAACGAGATCGGGATTAGTTTTAACATGAACATGTTAAGTGTAGACATAGGGTGCTCCTTTGAGATGTTTGATGTGTTGTTTACTGGATTACTTTAGATTATAATGGTAAATATAGTATGGTTTACTGTTTATTTTGTGATGTCTAGAAATTGTTAAGACCGGAAGATGAAGTACACGAAGAAAGCTACCAGATGATGAAGAAAAGGGAGAGGAGGCAAGTGTATCTACACGATTATGCTGCAGAATACAGTGGAATGAAGGAATATGGCGATTTGGTTGTCCTACAAAGGTCGAAGATGGTGCATTGGATAATGAAGGTTTGTTAGAATTGCTTTATGATGCAAAGTGTTTTAGAAATTTGTTTTCTCACAGAACCCATACTTCACACTTTCTAAAAGCAGCATTCAGCTTACAAGGAACTCCAGGAGGAAACCATGTTCCTAGGTGTCAGCTTCTTGGATCGGTTTCTAACCAAAGGATACTTCAGAAACAAAAGAGATCTCGAAATTGCTGGCATTGCTTGTCTCACCCTTGCAACAAGGATCGAAGAAAACCAGCCTTACAACAGGTCTGACAATCCTGTCTTATTTCTAATGAGTTGATGACAATAAGATGTCACATTATCATGAATTTGAGCAAGTAAAAGAAATCAGGATTAAATGCATTTTCCATATCTTGCAAGCTTTTAAATAGGAAGCATGATGTGATAGCAAATCCTTAACTATATTATGATATTAATATCTCTGATTGGGAAATCAATGTATTATGTATGCAGCATTCGGCAGAAGATATTTAACGTTGGAAGCAATGAATACAGCAGATCAGAAGTGGTGGCCATGGAATGGCTAGTGCAGGATGTCCTCAACTTCCAGTGCTATTTACCAACCATCTATAACTTTTTATGGTAAACTATGTTTTCAGTTCATCATAACTGTGTCTACACATGCTTTTTTTTATTGAAGATCACGTGAATAGCCATTTTGACTCAATATTAAGCTTGACAGCACAATCGCTAACGCGTCAATACGAATTCTGGTCAAAACAAGTTGAAATGGATCATTTTAGAAAATAAGCATCAAGTTTTATTAAAGTGACCTATTTTACCTCATTGTATAAATTAAGTAGACCAAAGTTGCCGTGTTGTATATTATAAGTAGACCCAACTTGACCCATTATATTACTAATCAATAATGGACATGCGGACCATTTTGGCGCAAAACTCACCCACTTTTGGTCTTTTGCACTGATTAGACATTGGTGCAAAAATCTACTACCTTTGCGCCGATTACACTGACAACCAATAACATATTGACACGTGTTTTAATTGACCCAAAAGCATCCAAAATCTGAATCATTGGCATATAACGTGATGCGAGTGGCATGTTTTGATTAGATGAAATCATTTGTAACGATAAAATTCATAATTTCTTTTTAAAAAAAAGTCAAGAATATTTGCGTAAATACCTCCCTTTCTTTTTAGCCATTAGAATGTAGAAGTCTTCATTTCTAATAAAAAATATGAGTAAAATGTCATTTTCGTCCCCGAGGTTTGGCCAGTTTTGGATCCAAAAGGTTTGAATTCTTGTCATTTTCATCCGGCTCGTTAACTCCATCCATTTTTCTTCATTAATTCAGAGGTATTTCCGGTTTTTTTTTTCATAAAGTGAAAAAGACCAAATTGTCTTTTAACCTTTTAAGTTAGCAAAGAAGACAAAAATACCTCTGACGTAACGGAGAAAATGGATGGAGTTAACGAGCCGGATGAAAATGGTAAGATTTCAAACCTTTTGGATCCAGATGCGGAAAATCAAACCTTTGGACGAAAATGGCATTTACTCAAAAATTATAAATCAACAGATTGAATCTATTATTTCTGTATTTGTTCTTATTCATTGCCATGTTATAAATATGAAAAAAGGTTCTATCTCAAAGCTGCACGAGCCGGTCAAGGTGTTGCCAAGGCTGCCAAGCGTCTTGCGGCGCATGCACTACTGGGCCATGAACAGTTGTCCTACTGGCCTTCAACTGTAGCAGCCAGTTTAGTGTGCTTAGCATGTCTAACTGTAAACAAACAATCATCTCACCAACAAATCACAAGGGTACAAACTTATAACCTACATTTATATTTATAAACATAACTTAATTGCTTCATATGCAGCCAAAGTGTTCTAAATCTAGCCATCTATTAATCCCACTCTATGGTCTTCCTTTTTCAGATTCGGAACGGGTCGAATGATAAGGATCTACCTGACTGCATAAAGGTAATTTACTGGACTGGTCCACGTATATAGGTTAACCTACACTGCATACAGCTTCCTAACTTTGAACTCGTACAATGACAGTCGATGGAGTGCTTGGTTCAGTCAATACGCCAATACGGATCAGAACGCAAGACGGGCAGTCCTTAAAAGATATCCCACTTTTAAACTAGCAAAAAGATGATAGTTATAAAATAAGCGGAACAAGGTTCCAAAACGTACATTCTGTTCTATATTCTAAGTTCAGTATGACCAGATTCTTTATAGCATCCAATAAAATATTAAAATGGACCTTCAATGCATTGGAATGTAGTTGTTATCGTTGGATGGTTTGACAGGGGTCACGGTAGTGTCTTTGTTTGAAGAGACCTCAGCTTTTTGAACCTTCTCTGTAGTCTTTGACCCCTCTTTTGCTTCGGATTTGTCAACACTTTCTATAGTCTTTGACCCCTCAGATTTGTCAACACTTTCGGTAGTCTTTGACCCCTCTTTTTTCTCCTCGGATTTTTTAACATTCTCTTTAGTCTTTGACCCCTCATTTACTTCATTCTCTGTAGTTTTGGACCTCTCTTTTTCCTCTTCAGCTTTGCTAACCTTCTCCTTAGTCTTGGACCCCACGCCTTCAGCCGCCTTTGCAACCGCAGCAAAAGCACCGGCAACCCACACGGCTCCACTGGACACAAACTTGTTGCTCATGAGAGCCGAACCAGCAGTGTTCGCCTTCTGTTCAGCTACAGCAATGGCGGATTTTGTTGTTTCCGACACTTGATAACGTTCATTCACTTCTTTCATCCTTTCATTCATGGCAGCGGTCCCCATGCTTAACTTATGGGTCAAACCCATCTTACGATCAATTGAAGCGACGGTAGCCGATGCATTAGACGTTAACTGGTGTCTCTCATCGAACGACTTAGCCTTTGTTAGTGCATCTTTTCCCAGAACAAAACCCTTTGCAAGCATCGTGCTCACCACTTCCTCAGCCTTTTGTGCAACTGCATTTGAACCTTGTGCCCCTCTCTGGTTCATAGTTTAAGGGGGTCAATAATATGTTATATACATGAAAAGTAATAAATATATTAGTGAACTAGCCAAGGGAGTACCGGTGATAAAGGAGGAGCTCCAGCAGGCAGTTGGTAATTCTCAACATGGCTTACTGTAACCGGTTTATCCCCAATTGTGGCTCCCTGTAAATTATTTATATAAGTAAAAAAAATCCACAACGGGCATTAAATCAATTTTTATGTTACAACCTTTTTTATAACTGCTAGTTATAAAATCGCTATTTTAAAGTCAAATGTCAACCTATCGACCCTTTTAAAACTAGAATAAATAAAATAAAATAAAACAAAACAAAAATTATATTTTATAAGGTTAACACTCCAGCTTGTTGATTACAGCCCATTTAAAACTTTATTGCATCTTATTTACAGCCCGTCAACCTGTTTGACTCGTTTAGACAAATATTTGGGTTACACAATATGAAGTATGTTTGGGTTAGGGTTGATGCCTTTGACTTGACTAAATATGATACCCTTTCATGTTATACCAACAATAACTGTCTAAACAAATTAAGATGACCATAAGACCAAGCGGTATGGGGGCCGGCTTAGGCCCGGCGAGGCCCGGCGCCGGTCCCCCACACCCCGCCCCCCTCGCCCCGTCCCGTCCTTTCCGGCTCCCACCAGCAGATCTCGTCGGGCCTCCTTCTCCTCCCTTCTCTCACATATACCTATACATACATACATATATATACATAAAGGGGTTCATCCCCCACCCCCCTAGGTCCATCCCCTCCAAGCCACTCCTACGTGGTGCCGACGTGGCGGCCCATCCCCTTGGGGATGAGGCTCTCCATACCCACTAGTCTAATAAAACTAGTTAAAAGTTAACTTACTGTCAAAAGAACTGCTGTATTTGCTCCCTGTGCTTCCTTAAAGGTGACAAACGCGTGTTTCGTGGTTTCACTTTCACTGCACAGTTAAGTTAACCATCTAAACATAAGACTACTCGTATGTTGGATACATAAATAGCGTCAATAAATGTGTCATTAAACATGTATTGGATTTTATATAACACATAAAAAGGACTTTTTACCGATGTCGTGTGACACCGGTGGTGTTTAGTATGTGGGTCCACCCTTGCATTTTCATATTGCAAATAAACTTTTATTGACATTCAAACCTTTTCATATCAATATAGTGGATATTTCCTGAAAAAGAGAAGAATTCCCATATATCCTTCTCGGTGACAGACAGCGAGACATTCCTCACGTCCACCGTTTTAATCTGTTAATTTGAGATCATAACATCATTATAATTTACAATTAGAAAACAAAAAATAAATAATTATTTCCAAAGTAAAAAATATTGATTCTTCATAATGAAAGCAATCAAGTATGTTCGGTTCTCACTTCTGAAACATTCGTTGGCGACTTAGGTGTAGAAGGAAGAAGAGCATCTGTTTCGGTTCTTGCTTGAGTAGCAGCCATGGGAACCTGAAAATTTTAGATGTTCAATCATGTGTTCGGAAAGCACTTAAGATGGTCAAATCACTTTGAGTAACAATAGCTACTCAAAATCACTTCTGTAAAATCTGAACCCTCGCACCAACCAATAGTGTCCTGTTTTTTTTTTGCTACCTCATGAGTTCATCCATCATGAGTTGCTCCCACCCAAGCATGTTTAACTGTGAAATTTCTTCTCATCAAAAGTGTAAACAAGCTCGACCGCTTGAGAGCTACTCGAGATGACTCGCTAAAAGCTTAAATCAGGCTGAACGTAAATGAGTTGGAGTCTAGATTGGAGTTTATTTATAATAAACGAGCTCGAGCTCAAACCCAAGCTTCACAGCTTGACTAGGATTGTGAGCCTATTAATTATATTATTATAACTTTAACTTTTATCTAATAAATAAATATACAATCACGTAGTAAATATTCCTCTATATAAAGTGAAAGGGCAATAATTTTAACGTTATTTTCCTAATTTCGTGAAAATAACGTTAAAAACGGGGGACGGTTAATTATGCATGATGTGGTGGCGTTGATAGCCGAAGGACAAGGGGGTACATGCAGTAATCGGCCTTTGCTGAGTGTTATGTGCCTTATGTCCAAGGCTTGATGCAAAACTACTATCGAGCCAGGGGTCTCACTGGAAGCAGCCTCTATATTCCTACGGGGGGTAGTGGTAAGGCTGTTTACATCTTACCCTCCTTAGACCCTACGTTAGCTTTGCTATTGGTGGGATTTACTGAGTATGATGATGATGATGCTGATGCTGATATATGTGTATATACACATACTCACACATATGTGTAGTTATATTAAAATACATATATACACAAAAACAGTTATATATGTATTCAAATAAATAAATAAATAAAGTATTTGATAAATCAAATAGAAGTCTAACCAAATTCAAGCTCGGGCCTTAAAAATAGAGCTCAAAACAAGCCGGGCCAAGCTAGGCCTGTTTACACCCGTATTCTCATCGATAGTCAATGCATCTTTACATAAATTGGAACCGAATGGCATGAACTATTAAGATCTATCATGAAACAAAATGTGAACTTGACACAAACTAATGAAATCTGCCATGCATATCATCATCATGTGAACGAACATCTCTTTTGCTATAATAAAACCACAAATTGCCTGCCCATTTGTTTGACTTTTCAAGTCAAACTTTGACTTTCTTCATTCAATTATGATATGTTGATTCTTTCTTACCCAGCGTTGACCACAAAGGTCCAAATATCATATATTCTTAATTATACTTTATTATTCAACCCCCTAAAATCAATATAAAATCCCAAATTATTTGATCAAATTCCACATGGTTGTATTTAATCAAATACCCATAAAATGAATATCTTGTATGCATTTGGGGCAGAAGATGATCGATCACAAGGCATAGGGTTTGAAGCAAAATCAATAATTGTTAATCATGAAATATTATAATATAAAAAAAAGGATGGGTATGAAACGTACCGATATTTTTTAAGAAAATTATATGATCGGCAAAATGGGATTTGCAAAAGTGAATCGGCTGGGAAAGAAAGAAGACGGTGGCGTTCGGCGGGGGGATGATAAACAATAATGAAAAATGGTTCCCGCGGGAAATTCGGCGGCCTCCATCAATTTCATCCTCTCCCATTTCTGTGATCAAAATATGTTTATGTACACTAAATTAAGAAAATCTCTTAAATTTACTGTTAAAAAAGGATTATTTTGAAGTTTGGGTTTACCTAAAAACATTTTTATTCAACAGTTTAGAGCAGTGGTGGACCTATGAATTTTTCTATTGAGGTGTGGAACATTTTTAAAAATTTTAGGTCCATAGACATATAAGTAAAAAAATTGGTTTAGGTCGGGTCGGTTCATTTAAAACAATCGGTTCGTATCAGGTCGGTTCGTATCGGCCCCTAGGTATATACGTAAAAGAAATAGCGCCATAACGTCCCTACTCATGGTTTCTATCATAAACAAGTTGATCCATAAGTTCTTCGCTCCATAACATAATCTTTTAATTTTAATTTTCAACTATTCAAGCCCTAGAAATCGTGTGTAATCACCGTAAAAATCATCTAAACAACATAATAACCCTAAAAATCATCTAAACAACGTCAAAACACACGAAATTTCAAACCTATTTAACAATTTTATTACCCTTTTTCTCCTATAATATCAACTAAAATCATCAAAAAAAAAAGACATAAAAACTTACCCTTTATCGGATTCCGGTTGGTTTGGTGTCGGACGACGAACGTTTGGTGTCGGACGGCGGTGGTTCGCGGCTGTTGATGACGTGCTGTTGTAGCGGCTGTTGTGTTCACTAATCGCTGGCAGGAGACGGCGCAAGAGTGGGAGGGTGGGAGGAATTCTAAGGGACTATTGGGTTTATTTTAATTACTATAGTTTGAACTTATGATGGGTTTGATTAATGGGTTAGAATTAGTGGACTAGTTATGTTTAATGAAATAGTGGGTTAAGGTATTGGGTATTTGGGTTAAGTTGGATAGTATAAATTTATATAATTTACGTGGTTTTTTTTTAAATCAGAGTTTACTAAAAAAAATTAAATATAAATCGATAACATATTTTATCTAAGGTATGTGGACGAAAAATTCTAAGAGGTGCGGACGAAAAATTTTAAGGGGTGCGGCCGAAATTTTCGACGGAAAATAGCATTAATTTTTTTTTCCCCGAGGATACGCGGGCCCACCTTGGGCTAGGAGTGGGCCCCCTTGCTTTAGAGGATCATAACATTTTACTTAACACTAATGTATTTATTTATTAATGTCATAATTTTGGGATAAAAGATTTATAAAACTTTTGAAATTTTATATTCATAGGATGTCAATTTATAATTATCTAAAGAAATTGATTTTTTTTGTTAACTATTTTTTATCGAATAAAATAAAACTAGAAGAAATAAATTGCGATTATAAGCCCGGTATTGAGTTTCAAATCGTGAAACAAATTGTTAGACACTAACGAACAACAAAATCTGAAACATGACAAACCAGCTGATTTGCTTCTATTTAGACTGTTAAGTTAATTCAAATGATAGACGGTTAAGTTAATTCGAATAATCTCTAGATATCGGTTATAACCAACTAACCAAGGACATCTTCCCGTTTATAAAGACTACCTTCCTGAGGCTTGGTACATATTTGTGGTGTGCTTGAGGTTTGAAAAAATAGCTTGACAAGGTTTTCCTAGGTCTAAAGGTGTGGTTCGTATTAGTATCATATTGGTAAATATTGTGATGTGATTTTAGTGTCATTAGTATCATATTAAACCATGCGTAGTGGTTTGAGCAATAATGCCCCCACTCATGGGCGTTTTCTGCCATGTGTCAGTCCAGTCAGCATGGGGGCATTATTGGGCGTTTTTGCAAAAGTGGCATAGTGGAATAATGCCCAATAACGTCCCATTCAATCATTACACAATTGCTTATTTTTTTTAATTAAAAACTTAAAATAATTCATTAAATTAAAAAAATACAATACTAAAAAATTACATTGCAAAATTTTAAGTTTTATAAAAGATCCAAAATAAGACATTTAATAAACAAAACTTTAGGGACTGATATAGCATTTTTGAAACTTGAAATATTAAAGATATTAAAGTTTAAAACTATAGGGGCCTAATGTGTCAACATCAAAGTTTTAAAACAAACCTAAAGGGCCCTCCTTCTTCGTGACCTGTGACCTACAAACCCTCTTGAAATTCCGGCCAAAAATCCGGCAAAATCAAACCCCACATTCCATCTCTCTCTCTAAACCCACATGCCCTCATTTGATTGGCCAGTCAAACCCCCTTGAAGCGTTATTTAAAAAACGCTAAATCGAATTTTGCCAAAAAAAAAAAACGCCCGAACACGCCGGGTGTAATGGCGTGTCGGCGTTATGCGGCGTTTTCTTCGAAAATTTTTGAAAGATCACGCCCCATTACGGGCGGTCTTAGTATAATTAGATTTATTTGAGACCAAATGATAAATTATTATTAATTAATTAATATTATTAATATATGATAATAGGGAAGCTGAATGAACAGTGCCAAAGACCACCTGTTCATTCAGCCACATATGAAGGGATGGGTGGTTCTCAGGTGGCATTTGATGTGTGTGCCACGTTGCTTCTTACACAATATATGATAATAGGGAAGCTGAATGAACAGTGCCAAAGACCACCTGTTCATTCAGCCACATATGAAGGGATGGGTGGTTCTCAGGTGGCATTTGATGTGTGTGCCACGTTGCTTCTTACACACGTGTTGCTTCCCCTAATTTCCAACCTCCTAATTGTATCAATCACTGATGGAGAGAGACCTGAAAGAGAGAGAGGGGTTCTGCTAGACAGAGAGAGTTCAGAGAAGATATGCGACACAGCAGACAGAGAGGCAGGGTGGGGTGCTTCCACGTCTCCGGCGGTTAAACCGTTGGAATGGGTGAGAACCCGGTGCCGGGTTCTCTGGCGGTGAGAGACCTGGGATTTCTAGGGTTCCGACGAGGTCCGGTGAGAACCTGGTGACCTGAACCAGGTATGCATGTACCCTTTATAGTCAGATTGGGTCATGGTTGTGGGTTACAACGGTGGTGGTGGTAGGGACGTGGTGGAAACCGGTCACGGATAGGGTAGAGAGATACATCTGGAGAGGAGAGAAATAGAGTAGAGAGAGGCGACTGTTAGGGCAAAGGTTTCACCGTCGAAGAAGTAGGGCCATCTGACGGAGATCACCAGTAGGAGGCTGAAGTCGAAGGAGAAAGCAACGGTGAAGGTGGCGCTACAGGTTTAAGAGATAAAACATCCGATGCCGGCGCAGAAGCCGGTGAAAATGAGGGTGCTGAAGCAGGAGATTTACCGAATTAGATCCGTACATCGGCGGCCTTAAACGCTTCAACCGGCGGTGCAAACCCTATGAATCCTTTCCCCGTTGCTTTCTGGTAAACTTTAAACACTCCTGTCTCAGTAATCAGCTTCACAAACATTATTCTTTTAGGTTAATGTTTTCAGATTTGATTGTTCTTCTTCGGCTCCTATTTGGGTGGAGCAACTTTAATGTGTTTATATAATTCTTCGAAAATTGTTGCAAATGTGTAGGATTTGTAAAACTGATGCAGAATAGAAATTAATATATTCAAACTAGGTATGTAAAAGAAAATTGATAATGTTACATATTATTTTGCTGAAGATAAACTCCAAGAACTAATTGGAGTTTGCTCCATATTCATCAAAACGAACAAGCAGCCACCTGCTTAAAAGCTTAACTTTTTTTACTTTTGAGCTCTTTTGTTGAAGTATATGTTTTATGATAAGGTTAATGAGGTGTACCCTACAATATTTCCTATGACAAACGATGATATAAGTTTATGGTGTACTCTCAGATTCTACAAGATAACCAAGCAGCATCCATCTTATATTTTGACTGTTTTGACCGTTATATGTCAAACACACACCAGTCACTCCTCCGAGTCGAAGATATTAGACTAACCGAGCCCGTGGGCCCATAGAAACCTAACCGAGCCCGTGGGCCCATAGTCTAATAGAAGATAGAGGGTAAACCTCTTAAGCTTTTTGCATCCACGTAGTAGAGCTCGGACTCCGTTGGTAAGGGGTAAATCTGTATAAACCTCTTTTGTGTCGAGCAAAACCACACGAAAATCATTCAAGTTTTCAAGTGCATACCCACAAATTCAAGAGCTGCAGTTGTTTTATCAGATACGTATACAACAATGTATGTTAGGTCTAGATAGACTTGTGATATTGTCGTTTGGCCTATTTGAAAAACAATGCACCTTGTGTTTAACATTATGTTTAGTACTGCAGCCCTTTGTGTTTCTGCGCAAGTCTTTGTTTTAACATTATTTTTAGTAATGCGCGAGTGCGCGAGCCTTTGTGTTTATGCACGGAAGTAGGGGAAATGTGATGAGATATCATCATTGCTTACTGTATAAACGCTACCATAACCAACCATAATTTTTAGACCAAACACAACACTTTTAATATTGACAATTAATATGCTCTTTTTCTAAACTTTTTACCAAATTGTGCAAATAATTTATGCTTTCTGTGATATTTCAGACTATTGTGGAAAGTGAAGTATGTACAAATGGAGCCTGAAATTCCACCTTAATCTAGCGTTCAGGGAGACCCCTATAGAAGTCAGAATATGAAGAAGCTGGGTTCCACACTTTTAGACAGTACGAAACTTGGTTTTCATTACTCACCAGTGATGTAAGTTCACAATTACAACGTTGCTACGTGTTGAAAAATGAAGATACACCATATATAGTTTACTTATTTATTTATAAAAATGTGAAATTTGATTTAGGGATGAAATCTGATGCTAAAGCCACACGTCCATTGCTACGTGTTGCCACTTTTTCCAGTTTTTTTATGCTCTCGCTCATTTGAATATTCAGGAAAGGGGTGATGATGATTATGATGATAAGCACTGTATGAACCATACCTGGAATTCTGACCCATAACTGGATTTCTAGCATGCATCTATTTGAGATTTCTAGCATGTTATTGACGAAATATAATAAAACAAAATGAAAACAGTAACAAAAACATAATATTACATAAGAAATGATCGATGTGTTACAGTTTTGTTGTTTGTGTTACAGATAAGTGGCGTCTTCCAAAGATCCATGCTCCAGAGAAAAAAATACAGTATTGAGACCAAACGTGATAACTTACAGTCTCTTTTGACGAAGCTTTCTGCTAGCCTTTGCTTAACAATTGGTACTTCAAGTGAACTGATTCTGTATGTGTTGTTTTTGTGCTTACAAATGATTCTTTTTAATATTTTCTGGGTAGACTTTTGAGAACCTGTTTAAAACTGACTGTCTACTTAATGAAGTCTATGGCTCGAGGCCGAGAGGTAGTTCGATCAGGCTATCATATTTGTATAGTTATTCTTTATCTTACGGTTGATCATGGTTGCCCGATCGCATTTTTGTAGAGTTATTACAGTCATCTTGTTTGAAATGGTAGCCATTTATGGTGAACTGTATTGGAAGCAAGGGCAGTGGCAGGTTAATGTTAAACATGAGTGGAAAATAAGTATAAGACCTTCTCTAACGTGGCACACATGAAGGTCCGTGGTTGTTGTTGTAGAGAAACGGGTTGGTAGGATGTGGCGTGGTAGGATGTGGTGAGCACAGTGTGAAAAATCCTTCTCTATGGACGTGAGCGGACCAGAAGGGAAGTCAATTACGAGCATTTGTAATGGGTACTGTGATTTGGTTAAAACTTAAAAGTAATCAATACGAAACATGAGTTTAAAGGAAATTATGTTTTAGATAACATTTTGTGAGTAATCATAGCTATCCTGTGATGCCACATGAAGCTTAGCTAGCCTCATTTTTTAAGCATCTAGAGGCTATTAGTCTTTATTAGTATTCATTTATTTGCCCTGGTTGTTATTGCTATCAAATCCATGAAAGTCACATAGTATAAAGGTTATTGGGAAGATCCGAACCTAACCAAACCGGTTTCAGTGTTGAACGGCAAGATGCCATGCTTAAATTTACTATAAACGGTGCGCGTTGGTTTCAGTGTTAAACGGCAAGATGCCATGCTTAAATTTACTATAAACGGCGCCGCAACGCGCGCCAGGTTGAAAAAACCTAGTTAGAATAAAGATTGATACGAGTTCACCATCGCCACTAACGATATCAAAATCACTACAAACTTGTATGATTGATGAAAAGTTACATAAAAAGTGGTAGTCATTTGAAATTGATGAACAACTAAAACTAGTTATTGGTGGCAATTTAATCTTCATCACTAACTTACTTGTGAAGAGCATAAACTTATGATGATTGGAACTATGCTTAGTGTTACCTGCTAAGCACCAACTCATAGTAGTAATAATATAATAACTCCTTGATGAAGTTTCTACTAAGGTTTCCCGGTTATAAATAATTGTAATGGTTCAACCCTTATATGTAGGATTCATTTTGTCTATTTTACATACGAACTTACACCTCGTTTTCACATAAAAACAATCTCGTGTTTTGCATAAAAAAAATATGTTTTATCTGACTATGGATATTTCATATGCACAAAATATTTTAATCTGATAGTGAATTAATACACGATTATAAACCTATCCATGGATTTGAAATACAAAAGGCATATTCTCACAAATACAATTGCTTGGTTTTAGACTCAAACCGAACCAAAACCGAATACTTTGGCTATATGTATTTAAATACCGTTCAGGTTCAGTTCTACTACGTTTTTTATTATAGGTTTCTTGTCTTAGGCCGGCTCAGTTTCCGGTTATCAACTAAAAAAGGGCTAAAAATTTCACTTAGGTTTCTTGTCTTAGGTTGTCTTTGCTATCATTTTGGTCTCTAAGACAATGTACCAAAAAAATAAGGTATGTAAAAGGTTTGGGTTTGCTACTATAAGTCTCTCCTTTTACAAGGAATGTTTGTTTGCAACTTTGTTCAAACTTAAAAGAGGGATGTGGGATTCATGACAGAAAGATTGCTCTTATGTAATACTGTATATATTTACAACACCGTTACCCAAATCTCTCCAACATTTTCAACTCATTATAAACATGTTGTCTGCTACCTTTTAGATGAAGATCTGCAATACCGTAATACGCCAAAAGTCAAATATTTTTAGAATGTTATTATTAGCATAACTCATTATAAACATGTTGTCTATTAGCACTGTGCAGCCACTGCTGCAGCAGCTGAGGACATAGTTTTAAACTTTAAACCGCAAGTTATTAACGTGAATGTGGTTGCATCATAACTAGTATTTCTTTGATTGACATTGTTGATTGAACCAGAAAGTGTTAAATTTAAATTATTTTATATAACTGATACCCCTTGTATATGCCTTATCTTCAAAACCATTACAAGAGGAGGTAAGAATGACAAATTACAAAGTTAAGAATTATTATATCCCTTCAAGTGGTGCGGATTCTAATGGGTGTGTAAGTCTGCCGTCCTAAAAAAACAGAATTATACATCGGTTATTTGTGGGTCGGTTTTGTCATCGGTTACAGGTTATCCTTGCTCACCTTGAGTATCTTCAATGCATCCACTTTCAAATACATCCAAACACGCCATATCAGATTCCCACCCCATTTCAAACACTCATTTCCTCTCTAGTGCTACTTCTACTTTCAAACACTATTTTAAAATAAATAAATAATATAAATATGTACATTATAATTTGTGTGAGAGAGAGGGCCCTATCATCATCCACTTGCTTCCGTTTGGAAAACCGGACGTTGAGAAGCAAATGGCCATCTCCAATGCTATGTTCGTCTTTTAGGACGCCACATGTGTGACACCTGTTCTTACCTTTCATCATAGCATTTAAGAATTTAAAAGATAAATAAATATTATTTTTTAAGTTTATTTTTTTTACCGGGTTTTTACTTTTAGTTGACATAGATTTACTTATTTTGGGGAGGCAAAACGGCGCCGGCGCAAAGTGCGAAATCTACGGCCGAAATTAATGTGAATGGTTTTACAAAGTGTTTGGTTTGCTACGACTCTACATGTTCCTTGGACCCAATGGAATCCCAATTTTTCCATTTTTATCTCTCCTTTTACCCATTCACAATACACATTATTATTATTTTTTAATTCTAGGAGGAGATATAATGCAAAAATTTTAAACTAATTACTATGTAGGAGAGGGTTAAAGACTAAGCATAACATAAACAACATAAATAATTAAATATTTTAACTTTAATTTTTATGAGAAAATGGTTGCATTGTAATGTAATGTTTATTCATCTCTATTTAAATTAAAAAAAAAAAAAACAATATAACCTTTATGCATATAACATACAAATTTGTATGTAAAAAGTAAAAATGCAAAAACAATATGTACCATTAAATAACATAATCAAGCGGTTTATATTTGTTCTCGACATGGTTGTAAAACAAGGTCTCCAATGTCGAGTACTTTCCGAGTAAGCGCTACAAGGTAGCATGCTAAGGCGACTTTCTTCAACTCCGCCTAATTACTCGGAATCGATCAAATGCGGTCAACCTTTGTCAGAATCGGATCTAGTAGGTCAACTCGGGCCAAGTTTGACTTAAAAAAAATAAACATAATTCGTATATCTATCATCTTAAAGAATTAATATCAATTTCACGTATTTTGTTATAAATATTTGTAAATTTATGTTATTTGACATATTTTTAATTTCCGAAAGCTAATTACTTTATAATTTAACATGTCCGAGTACTCCTCGCCTAGGCCGAGTACTCTCAACTCTCCAATCGACCGTCTAGGGGGCGCCTCGCGACTTTTGCAACCATGGTAATCGTAATAATTTAGTATTTGCAATTAGGGTTGTAAACGAACCGAACGTTCAGCGAACAGTTCATGAACCGTTCGGCGGGAAGTTCGTTTATGTTCGTTCGTTAACGAACATGAACAAGAAATTTCGTTCGATTAGTTAAATCAACGAACATGGACAGAGGTCTCGTTCGTTCGATTGTGTTCGTGAACGTTCGGTAAGGTGTTCGTGAACATTCATTGATTTGCGTTCATTTATGTTCGTATCTTTGTGTTTTAATTGAAGATCTTTGTACTTTCTTATGTTTTATTTGTACTTTTTATATTATTAAACTTTTATTTATTTTATTTCCCTAACAATTAAACTCGAAAACTCACTTTCACCTTGTTTATGCATCATTTCCTTTCATTTCTCATTATTTACCTCCAGAATACAATCGACCTCCGTTTCACAATAAGGGATTCAAGTTCGAGTGCTACTCTCTGGGCCATCTATCTTTATCCTTTGTCGCGTAGCCAAATTTATTTGTGTTCGTGAACCGTTCGCGAACACACTCATTTCCTTAATGAACGAACACGAACATAAAATCTCGTTCGGTAAGTGTTCATGAACCGTTCGTAAACACATTTATTTCCTTAACGAACGAACACAAACAAGGCCTTGTTCGTGTTTGTTCGGTTCGTTTATAGCCCTATTTGCAATAAAAGAATCTAGCAAGTTTGAGTAGAGAGATATGAAAAACATATAATCTCTTATAAGTGTTGCTAGTCTATATAGTAGGAGAAAAAATAAGTTAGGATAATAATTAGAGTGGTAATTTTTTTACATGAACACAATATCAAAATAATAAGATTTTAAGTTGTCTTAACTAGTTGTTTAATAAACGAGTCGTATCCCGGTTAACATGTTAAACCCTTTAATCAAACAGATCAGACATCAACTTATTTACGACTTGTTTAACCAACTTAATAGAGTTCATTAACTCATTTATTTAACACATTTACAACTTGATTATAAGGATGGAAGGGGCATCCTAGGGTAATACCCTAGCCCCGTCCAGTCATACGGTGTCATGTCAATTCTACACCCAAAAACCACCAAAACACTAGTGGCGCATACCCACAAGTACCCTAGAATCATGGACCACACTCTTTTACTCCACCCACCAATCACATACACCCTAAAGAGATGGATCCCACCTCCTCACACACACCTTAAGCGGCAAAGGTTTGCCTAGTGGCAAACTACCCCTGCAACCCTAGGGGGTGGCGACGATGTTGTTGCATGACTTCGAACCCTGAATGGGCTTGCCACATGGCGCCCCGTCCCCTAACTTGAATAGGACCCTTTAGATTCAATATACACGATTTCAAGTGTGTGCAAGTTAGGAAATATATTCGATCCAAATAAATATATGGGTTCTATTTAGAATTAATGATTTAACATATTGATTGAAAACTATTAGATGAAAATGATTTGTGTATATATTGTTGTTATTATATTTATTATGTTTCCTTATTTTCTGTACGTATTCATAGGAGATATTTTTGTAATCTTTTCATATATATAGAGAATGCACCTCAGTCAATTGGTGAGGTTTGATTTCCAATACTGTTACATGGTATCAGCCTATAATCTCTCCTCCTTTCCATCGTCCTTTTCCCCCTTCAATTTTTCTTCGATCTCTTCCTGGGAACTCTAATGGCTTCCATTGATTCTACCAACATGAACACTACATCTCACCTTCCCACCACAAAACTCTCATCCTCTAATTATCTTGTCTGGCGCAAACATATGATGTTATTATTTGCTCTTCATAAGCTCTCCTCCCATATCGATGGATCCTCTTCTTCTCCATCTGAAACCGTCACGACCGGCGACAAAACATCACCAAACCCTGAATTCTCAAAATGGACTGAATCGGATCAAAAGGCGGCACTCCTCCTTTTTTCATCGCTAACCGAGGAAGTTGCAACAGAGATTCTCGGCCTCAAAAGTGCACGGGAGATATGGCTTGCTCTCGAGAATTTATACATCAACGCGTCTGTCGAACGCGTCCAGTCCCTACGCGACTCTCTCAGTCAGCTTACCAAAGGTACGTCTTCAGTTACCGAGTTTTCTCGCCGATTCAACATTCTGTGTGAACAACTTGCAGCAATCGGACATCCGGTTGTTGAAACTGAAAAACTGCATTGGTTTCTTCGCGGACTTGGTCCGTCCTATGAAGTTTTCTCCACTGCAATTCGGGCGATTAAACCCGCTCCGCCGTTTCGTGATCTAGTTGCACAAGCCGAAAACCATGAACTATTTTCTCTATCATTGCATGGTAATACTACACCACCGGCTGCGTTCCACGCTCAACAAAATCGTGGATCTTCAACGCAAGGCCGGGGCCGTGGCTTCTCTAGTCGCGGAAACTATTCCCGTGGTTCACATGGAAAGGGCCGTGGTCAAAATCGTAGGCCACCTCATTGCCAGCTTTGTCGAACAAACGGACATTATGCTTCTGCTTGTCCAAATCTGCGTAGCTATGCCACACAAGCCCCACCATCAGATGAATCACTAGCTAAGGCTTTTCATGCACAATGTCATGTGACAAGTGATGGTCCAGATTGGACTGCGGATTCCGGAGCCACCGATCATATGTCTCCAACTCATGACTCTCTTCATCACTCGACTCCTTACAAAGGTAACCACCAAGTGATTTTTGGCAACGGTAAGAAACTGCCAATCACTCATACGGGTTCTTCTTCCATATCTAATAACCTTTGTTTACGTAATGTGCTTGTCATCCCAAGTCTCACCAAGAAATTATTATCTATTAGCAAGTTAACCGCTGATCATCCCGTTGATGTATTATTTTCTCAGCATTTTTTTCATATTCAGGATCGGAACACCAAGCAAGTACTCGCTAAAGGATCTTGTGAAAATGGACTTTATGTGCTCAAGGAAGAACCTAGAGCCTTTGTTGCTGAAACTGTCAATAAAGCTTCTTATGAAACTTGGCATGCTCGTTTGGGCCATGTTTCCTTTGATGTTATTTCCACTTTGACTAAATGTGGTGCTTTATCTGTTACTTCATTATTGCCTAAACCTACTATTTGTGTTTCTTGTCAACTTGCTAAGGGACAACGTTTGCCGTTTAATAATAATTTAAAACGTTCTTCTAATCCCTTGGATTTAGTACATTGTGATTTGTGGGGACCGTCACCTATTACATCTACAGATGGATACCGTTATTATGTAATTTTTATTGATGATTATTCAAGGTTCACGTGGTTCTATCCACTTAAAACAAAAACGGGCTTTTATTCGGTTTTACCCGCCTTTATTAATCTTGTTCAAACACAACGCTCAAGGAAAATAAAAGTTTTTCAAAGCGATGGTGGCACCGAGTTTTTAAATCACACGGTTCGCAAAATTTTTGAAGATAATGGAACCTTTCATCGCTACTCGTGTCCGTACACACCTCAACAAAATGGTCGTGCGGAGCGAAAGCATCGTCATATCGTAGAAATGGGTCTTGCTATGTTATTCAACTCTCATGTTCCAGCATGTTATTGGGTGGACGCCTTTACTTCCGCAACATTCATCATCAATCGTGTACCAACCCCTCTATTGGACAAAAAGTCCCCGTTTCAACTTATCTTCAACCAAGTGCCTCGGTATTCGAATTTTCGTATATTTGGCTGCCAAGTATTTCCCTATTTACGTGACTATGCCAAACACAAGCTTGAACCTCGCAGCCTCTCGTGTGTTTTTCTTGGCTATAGTACCCAATACAAGGGATACCGGTGCATGGATCCGACCACATCGCGTGTATTTATCACTCGTCATGCTAGATTTAATGAGTTGTGTTTTCCATTTCAAGGTTCTTCTAGTACTACTGATCTTCACAAATTGGAGCTTACCACATTCCTTGAAGACACTAATCGTTCAATGTCCTCTTCTGCCACACCCCCTCCAACTGAAACATCTCCCTTGCAACCCACTACATCTGGCCCATTTTTATTTCCCAATTTTCCATCACCAACTTCCACTTTAAGCCCATATTTCGGCCCACATGATTCATCCCAGCCCGCCACCCCATCAACTATACCACCAACCACAGCCCATCCACATCTTTTAGAACCTGTTAATCCAAATCCAGCTACAAACGACTCACCAACCTCTCCAGCCGCTCCCACGCCTTTCATTACTACACCCGATTCACCCACCACAAGTTCAGCTCCAACCGTCGAGCATGCTCCACCTTCAAATTCCCATCCGATGATAACCAGGGCAAAAGCAGGAGTTTTCAAACCTAAGCACCAAGCAAACTTTGCCTCTCTTGCCACACACAATTTACATGTTACATTATCCTCCGTTACTGAACCACGTGGTTATAAATCGGCAGCTAAAGATCCCCGTTGGATGGCGGCTATGGTTGATGAAATTCATGCCTTGAACCAAAATCAAACATGGTCACTAGTACCTCGTCCATCTTCTACGAATGTTGTTGGTTCTAAGTGGGTCTATCGTATCAAATATCACTCGGACGAGACAGTGGAGCGTTATAAGGCACGCTTGGTTGCTCAGGGATTTACTCAAATTCCAGGTTTAGATTACTCTCATACCTTTAGTCCTGTGGTTAAATCCTCTACAGTTCGAGTTGTACTATCTCTTGCTGTTTTACACAATTGGCGTTTACATCAACTCGATGTAAAGAATGCTTTTTTAAATGGCAACTTAAATGAAACAGTCTTTATGGAGCAACCACAAGGATTTGTTAATCCTCAATATCCAAATCACGTGTGCAAATTATCCAAGGCTCTTTATGGCTTAAAGCAAGCCCCACGTGCTTGGTTTCAGCGTCTAAGCACATTCCTCTTATCTTATGGTTTCATATGCAGTCGTGCGGATACATCTTTGTTCGTGCTTAAGAGAGACTCTTACATTATGTATCTTTTGGTATATGTGGATGATCTCATTCTTACAGGCAATGATAATACTGCTCTTACCACCTTTATTTCTCATCTTCACAATGAGTTTGCCATCAAAGACCTTGGTGACTTGAGCTATTTTTTGGGTCTTGAAGTTGCTTATACCGACTCAGGTCTTTTTCTCACTCAATCTAAGTATGCTAAAGACATCCTTCTTCGGGCTAATCTTTATGACTCAAAACCGGTTAATACTCCTCTTGCTCCTCATGAGTCGTTTACGGCTAATGGTGTACCTCACTCGGACCCTACACTTTATCGTTCATTAGTTGGTGCTCTGCAATACTTGACCATTACTCGACCTGATTTGTCTTATGCTGTAAACCAACTATCTCAGTTTCTCCATGCCCCCACTATTGATCATTTTAGAGCCGTCAAACGACTACTCAGGTATGTTAAGGGTACCATTTCCTTTGGCCTCACTTATAGTCGCCCGTCAAATTCTTCGGTTGTTGGATATTCAGATGCCGATTGGGCACGTTGTTTAGATACACGACGATCTACGTATGGTTACTCCATTTTTCTTGGCGGAAATCTTGTGTCTTGGAGTGCTAAAAAGCAACCGACAGTCTCCCGGTCAAGTTGTGAATCCGAATATCGGGCCATGGCAAACACTGCTGCTGAAATTGTGTGGATCACTCAACTTCTACGTGAATTACATGCCTTGCCTTTCGACCGGCCTACTCTTCTTTGTGACAACAAGAGTGCTCTTTTCATGACCCAGAATCCGGTTTCACACAAACGAGCTAAACACATTGACTTGGACTATCATTTTATTAGAGAATTGGTGCTTTCTGGGAAACTTTATACAAAATTTGTTCCAACCAATCTTCAGGTGGCTGATATTTTCACCAAAAGTCTTCCGCGCGCTCAGTTCGAAGCCCTCCGTGTATATATTGTTGTTATTATATTTATTATGTTTCCTTATTTTCTGTACGTATTCATAGGAGATAATTTTGAAATCTTTTCATATATATAGAGAATGCACCTCAGTCAATTGGTGAGGTTTGATTTCCAATACTGTTACAAAAACCCTTGACACCACAAATTATAAGGTTAGATGATAATCACAATGTTTATCATGGTTAAACCAACATGTAAATGTACTTATATGATTCTTATAATTTTCTAAGTTAAAACAAACTCTACGTTTTCGATCATTGTTTTTTAATTTACATTGACATTCTTTATATTTATATCTATAGTCCTATTTATTAAATATTAACCTTTTTAACAACTATAACTCATGTAATCAACGTAATTAATTTAACAAGAGAAATGATGAAAATAATATTTAGAAATTGACCGGGTAAAATTTACAAACTAAACAACCATTTATTACTTAAAAAACTAAAAATCTGAATTAAATTATAAAAGAAACAATTAATTTTTGCAAATATAATTTATTATTTTTCCCATTTCCATGATTAAACCCCATCCTTTAAAAGCTGAAAGTCTCCACTCTCTCACTCTCCTTCTTCTTCCCTACATATATATTTTCCCTACAATCAAACCCTTCATTATTCTTCTTCCAAATTGTTTCAAATTCAGTTCAATTTTTCTCACCTACTTCAAAGATGATCCAAAAATGCAAATGGATAGTAAATCTTCTTGAAAGCAAGTTTTTCGGGGCCTGTATCGATCATGGAAGCATGGCGAAGAGCGAAAAGAATGTGTTTTGCATGGACTGTAATCTTTGTTTATGTGGACATTGTGTTTCTGGTTTTAAACCACGGTGTCACCACCACCACCACCGTCGTTTGCAGATTTTCCGGTATGTTTACCATGATGTTGTTCGTATACAAGATATTCAGAAACATCTTGATTGCTCAGATATTCAAGTTAGTCTTTCTTCCTATCTTCTTCATCACTTTTTATATATTATTTTCATGATACAATTGAGTTACAATAAGTGGCGAAGCTTGAGATTTCTGACGGGGGTCGAAAATGTATATATCCAAAAATTTTTATAGAATTTGGGGTCGAAAACGTATATAACCAAAAGTTTCTATATGAAAATGTTATACTGCTTAGCGAAAAGTTCGGGGGGTCGGAACCCCTCCCCCGGCCCCTTCTAACCTACGCTAGTGGTTATAATGATTATTATTATTGTTATTGTTATGGATATTAAAGTGCATGAATATGAATAGTCTTTTTTCAGTTTATTAACTTACCATTGAATTTCTTGAATTTTATTATATGTATTTTAGTTTATTTTAATTTAATTAAATTATTAGCTTATATTAATTATTATTATTATTATTATTATTATTATTATTATTGTTGTTGTTGTTGTTGTTGTTACTCAATTCTACCGTCAGCCGAATTCAAATTTGGTTAATTCGATCGGTTAAATAATATAAGCTAATAATTTAATTAAATTAAAATAAACTAAAATACATATAATAAAATTCAAGAAATTCAATGGTAAGTTATTTAATTAAATTATTAGCTTATATTATTTAACCGATCGAATTAACCAAATTTGAATTCAACAACAACAATAATAATAATAATAATAATAATAATAATAATAATTATTATTATTATTATTATTATTATTATTATTGTTGTTGTTGTTGTTATGGATATTAAAGTGCATGAATATGAATAGTCTTTTTTTTTCATTTTTATTAATTTACCATTGAATTTCTTTATTTATTATATGTATTTCAGTTTATTTTAATTAAATTATGAGTTTATATGATTTAACGGATCGAATTAACCAAATTTGAATTCGGTTTTTGAATTTTCAAATCAGATTATCATCTGAATTGAATTTTGAATTTGGTTTTTGAAACAAATTTGATCTACGTATCGAATGTCCATTGGGATAATTGTTATGTGCTTTAAAATTTTTATTTTACATAATTTGGTGTATTCTGTCCATTGGGACAATTGTTATGTTTTTTAAAATTTTAATTTCACATAATTTGGTGAATTCTCGTCATTCTTAATCCGAAGTAGATCTGGAAATTTTTTTAATTTAGTTTAAAAGGTTAAAATTTGAATAATCCGATTTGAATAATGCATAAACTGATTTAATTAATATCCACATAATACATAGTTTTTGTATGTTGATTGGTTGGTTTTAGCATTTATAGTTAGAAGTTCCAAGAATTTGGAATTAAGAAGATGTAAATTTTATAATTATAATTGGATTTATGGTTCATAATATTTCCAATGATGATTGATAATTGGCTGATTAGGTTATTTTTTATTTGAATTCAAAATAGATATGGGAAAATTATTATATGCACTTTCAAAAAATTAAAATTTAAATTGAAAGCCGATTTAATTAATATCAATATTTTGTTTGTTGATTGATTGGTTTTTCTAGCATTTAAAGTTTAATTAGGAAGATGTAAAGTTTATGATTATAATTTGATTGATGCAACTTAAACACAAAATCGAAGTTTAAAATGTGAATGCAATTTATTTGAAGTAAATTTATTATGTTTGTCTTTTTAATAGACTTACAAAATTAATGGCGAAAAAGCTGTTCACTTGAATCCTCGGCCTCAACAACAGAAAGACTCAAAACCATTTAAATCTAAAGTCTATGGCACTTATTGTGAAGCTTGTCGAAGGCATATTCAAGATGTTCCAAATCGGTTTTGTTCTATTGCTTGCAAGGTATATTTTAACGAACAAATTAAAAAATCCATGTTTAGGGTGGTTATTTATTCATTTGTATGTTATCATGTCAAATCTTTAACATACTTATGTTTTTCAGGTGTCAATAGTGGTAGAGGCCGATATAAGTATAGAAGATAACTACAAGACGGTGTCATATTCTTTTTGTAAAGAAAATTATGATTTTGAACGACGAATGGATGCAAATGAATCATCATTCTCTTCATCACTTGACTCGGTTGAAGAAGACATACGAAGGAGCACTTGGTTAACTTCGAGTTTAAAGGCTAAAAAAAGTGTTCATAAGAGGAAAGGTGTTCCTCAAAGAGCCCCATTATGTTGATACATATTTTCATTAAATTTATTATTCGGAAAATATTATAATAAAAGAAATTTTATGCTTATGTTTGATTTTAATATTTAATTGAATTTTTGGTAAATTTTGGTTTTGTCAAGATCGTTCAAGAACGAGTTGTATATTTCGTTTTTGGCTCCATATTATGCCCTTTCTCTAGGTACCGATAAATAATTAGTCGGTGGAGGATCCCCACATGTCTAAGCTTTTATAATTTGATATAGTGTTTTATTTTTTAAACCACATAAGAATTATAAAACATTATTATTTCTTAATAATTTAGTCTATATAAATAAATAAACTTAACTTTTCATTTCAATTTAAAAATTTCATTTAATAATGTCTATAAGTTTTCTATCTTTTAAAAACAAGAACACGCCTAAATGTCCGCCAAGAAGCATCATTGGGGAAGCCATCATTTTACGTGGACTCGAGCTTGTGATGCTGAAAGAGATTAAGGCCGAGGGTAGAGAAAGGTGTGTGAGTGAGCGGAGAAAAGACGGTTGCAGAAGGTGTGGGAGCACCGCCCCCATCATGCGGTGTCTGCGTCTGTTTTTCCCCGTATGGATCATCCTGTACCCACTCCATGAACCTAAGATGTTCTTGCTCTTTTTCTAGTATTTTATAAAAAATATATCTTCACATTTTTACACTATAAAATAGTAGAAACAAAAACAAAACCTACTTCTAAATCTTACCAAACTCAATCTTAGTTGACATGTAGATTCCATTGTAGAACAATTGTATTTTATTTTGATTAAAACATGATTCTTTTTTAGGAAGATAATTTTTATATCATCTATCTTGAATTAAAATATGTTAAGATTTTTATTAGCATCGTGTACTGGTTGTAGATTAAATCAGGGTGTAAATCAAAAGTCTAGGGAAAACATATTCACAATTGAATCGTTGGCGGCAGGAGAGGGTCTTAGTTAGGGTCAGGGACCCCCCCTCCATTTCTTTTCCTTTAAAACCTCCCCCCCCCCTTTAAAAGTTCAAGTTCTGTCACTAGTTAGCAGTGAGTCAGGGAGCTCGGGGCCAATTTCTCAACCAAAATCTTGGAAAACTTTTGGCAGATACCCTTCACCCTAAAACATGTATAGACGGAAACGTTGTTTCAAAACATCAACTTCATTGCAATCGACTTAAAAGCGATATATTCAGCACTTTGGATTTGTTTCGGTTCACTCTACTTATAATCACATATCATACTCACCACGACACATTAGGCAAACAACATACTAGCAAATATGGATTTTGACCATTTGAATTAGGTTTTAAACTTGATAGGACCCGTTTTCTTTAATATCCAAGGATGATGCTACTCGTATAGTATGTGTTTGATCATGCTAAGGGTGTAAGGAGTGGTTAAACACTTTGGAGTGGCAAACTAAGGTGGTGTTTGTTTTTTGCTAGAAGTACTTCACAACCTCTTATGCCCGCACCACGCAGACCACGCGCAGACGTTTGAGTTTGCAACGTATTTGTTTTTTAGAAGAGCTTTCATTAAAAAACCTCTTCTAAAGGTCTTCCCCACATAGATGTGGCCTTGCCTCTTCAAAACTCTTCAAGCTCCACTTCTCAACCTGCACATCTTCAAACCTCAGAAACCCTAGCCCCATCTCCACTTCTCCAACAGAGATCTCACCTCCTCCGCTTCCCCCTCCACCTCCGCCACACCTCCGCCTCCCCTCCGCTACCCCCTCCACCTCCGCCACACCTCCGCTACCACCTCCACCTCCGCTACCCCCTCCACCCCCGCTGTACCTCCGCTACCCCCTCCACCTCCGCCGCACCTCCGCTACCCCCTCCACCTCCGCCGCACCTCCGCTACCCCCTCCACCTCCGTCGTTCACCCATCTCCACCTCTGCCGTCGCGTTTTCCCCTCAACTGCTGCCTTCGTTCACCCATCTCCACCTCTGCCATCTCCGTCGACAAACTCCTCAGGTATGTTTTTTTTTTTTTTTTTTTTTTTTTTTCAGAATTGAAGTTATTTTTTGTTTCAGATTATAAGTTCTATGTTTCTTTATAGGTTATAAGTTATATGTTTTTTCTGATCATATGTGGTTTAGGTTTAATTTCAAGGTTATTTGTTTGCATTTTTTCAGATTATATGTTTTTTTTCAGCTAAAATTTGGTGCTAGTTTGCTTAATTTTGGTGTTAGTTTGCAGAATTTTGATGTTAATTTGCTGAATTTTGGTGTTAGTTTGCAGAATTTTGATGTTAATTTGCTGAATTTTGGTGTTACTTTGCTAAATTTTTGATGTTACTTTGCTAAATTTTGGTGTTAGTTTGCTGATTTTTTATTGTTATTCATGCCTATTATTTGAGTAGTTTGCATAAGTTAAAAAACAAACAGTCTTCTTCTTGCAGACTGTAGAGGTTTGGTCCACCTCTTCTGGTTCAGATGTCTGCAGATGTGGTCCGCAGACTGCAGATATTTTACCTCTGAAAAAACAAACAGCACCTAAAAAATCAACCAATTATAGTGTGCCACGTCAATCAGTGAAAAGTGTTTAATCTTTGGTGAAAAGTGTTGCCAATGGTTTAAACACTTGGTGAAGTGGTAAACTTTTTTTTTTAAAAAAGGAAAAAAAATGTGATTGGTTGAAAGATGGCATGGACTCCACTCACAACACCCTCTCTCTCATACATTCCCTCTCTCCCTCCTGCTCCCTCACTCTCTCTCTTCTTCCCCGCGTCGGCAAGCAATCACCGATCCATTTACCACACCGATCGGTAAAGGGGTTGGCGACGGTGTTGCCGCTTGGCAAACCGACTTTGCCACGCCCCTTTACCGACCACTCCAGACACCCTAACTTTGTGCTGTTCCACCCCTACCTTAATTGTGTTTTAAGATTGTATCTATCAATTACTGTTGTGAATGACACCATTTTCTTTTATCAGAAAAAGTCAGATTCTAATAAATGTATGTGTTTCTATTTTCAAGTTGACCAATAAAAAAGTTATTTGACTTCACACACAATATTAGTAAAAATAACTGATTTACAGTAAAATTTATTCAGAAAGATTGAATTTAAGAGACTTAGAATATCGGGTGTGGAGGGGCTTTTGGGGGCATTGCTCGACACGTGGCAAAGGTGGGATCCACAAGCTAATACTTAAAAACTAGGAGTGTGGTGGGGAGTCGCTTAGCTGGGCATGGTCAGCCATGTGGAATTTTTTTCACTTAGCAACGGCTACCCCCAACGACTACTTTGAACCAGCCAACCACAACCCGCCATGTCACCCCCCAGCAGGCAGAATACCCACGCCAAGCGAGCGACGCCAAGCCCAACGCCGAGCCGGGGTGATGTAGCCGGCGTTAAACCTCCTTCAACACCACAACCCACACCCTATACCCACCATTCTTATCAATCATGTTGATTTGTAATGATTACTAAAGAATATATACCTAATTTTCAAAATAAAAGGTTTTACATATTTATTTTTATATAGAAATAAAGTCCAATTGACGTGACCAAAAGTAACGAACATGAAATCCCGACCACTTCAAGAATATAATAGATGTTTTGAAACAAATTATAAAAATCTCATTTATAACACAAAACATTTTCTTTCATTTTCTATCGGTAAAGCACTACCTTCGAATGTCTGTGAGGTGGTGCCAACCTTTTCTTCTTGTATTAGTAGGTTTTCACTAAAATAAGAGTTAAAGTACAATTTCAGTCCCTGAGGTTTACACCCGTTTTCAGGTTCAGTCCTTATTTAAAAAAAATCAACACTCAAGTCTTTAACGTATTCAATTGCTTACAATTAAAACCCTGGCACTAACTTCCATCAGTTGACCGTCAGATAACTTAACGGCGTGAAGGGCAGTTTGGTCATTTTACCAAAAACTGAGCCTTTTCACACCATTTAACCCTCTAGCTTCCCAAAGAAGCACACAATCACTCCCTCTCTCCTCCAAAACCCTCTGGTGAACAACGATTTTCCGGCCAAGCTCACTGACAACTCCGACCAACTCCGATCTTTGAAAACATGAGGCAATACACAATTATCTTTATGACAATCCACATTGTTGGTATGACATTGTGTAAATTTTACTTAAATTCGTTGATTTCGTTTTTTGTGCCATGTATATAATCTGAAATGTGGGTCGGTTTTCATTGAATTCTAGTTGGAATTCGCGTGCAGGTTACCCGACGCACAATCCGGATCCAATACCGGGTCTGTTGAGGACTGGAAGGGTGTTCAGGATTAAGCTCTGTTTCAGCCGGCGAGGATGAAGGCGGGGGTGTGCTTGGTTTGCGGTACATATTATATCTAATTATTAGGATAAGTATAACATTTTAAAGGGTTGATTTTTTTACTGATCCTGATCATTTTTGTGTTTTTGAAGTTTATGATCAGGATTAACCCTTTTGTAATGTTCATTAGGATGCTAATTAAACTGTTCTTGATGCTTACTAAACTGTGTTTTACTTATTAAGTGGATGCTAATGGTAGTCTTTAATGGTTAAATCAAAGTGTTAATGATGATTATTCTACTATGTTTGAAGTTATTAAACAGGGTGTGGCTAATAAAGTGGATGATAATGACTTTGATAACATTAATTGTGTTTAGTTGTCAAATAGGATTCTAAAGTTGGGTTAGAATCAATTGTGTTTTCTATGTTGTGCATCAGGATCATGTCAATAGTGTTGTGCATTAGGATGATGTCAATAGCATATTATGTTTTCAATGCACATAATCAGTTATGTTGTGCATTAGGATGATGTTAATAACATCTTCATTAGATTATATTCAGCTGAATAGCTGTTGCACATTAAGTATTGAATGCACATAAGCCTTTGAAAATGAAATGCACAATTCAACTTACATATAAGTTGAATAGTTGTTGCACATTAAATCTTGAAATGCACATAAGGCTTTGAAAATGAAATGCACAATTGAACTTACATATAAGTTGAATAGCCGTTGCACATTAAGTTTTGAAATGCACATAAGGCTTTGAACATGAAATGCACAATTGGACTTACTTATAAGTTAAACAACTGCTCCACATTAAGTTTTAAATGCACATAAACCTTTAAACATGAAATGCACATTGATTGTTTTCTCATTGTATGTACAATTGGACTTACTTATAAGTTGAACAAGCATGATAGACTATGTTTTGCACAACTGGATTTACCAAACTCTGGAACAGGGCTGATAGACTATTTTATGCATAGTAGGATTTGTCAATCACTTGAACATGGAGCATACATCTTGGTAGGGATAACATGAACTGTTTGACCAGATAAAAAGGTCATACGTGAAAGTCAAACCCAACCCAACTCCAAAAAGTTAAACCCAGTTCAACTTATAAGCTGCATTCTAATTCTGGTTACATGTGTTGATCTCTTGTTGTTGTTGTGTTAGTACATTTATATTATTGTTTAATTTTCCTGCTAACATGTGGTTTGTTACTAGATTAAGAAAAACATTTGAAAATGAGGGAAATTAAGAAATCAACCTGCAGGGACTGAAATTGTAAGTAAAATTTTGGGGGTTTTAGTCTTTTCACAGAAACACTAACGGTCTGTTAGTGCCAGGGTTTTAATTGTGAGTAATTGAATACGTCAGAGACTGGAGTGTTGATTTTTTTTTAAATAGGGACTGAACCTGAGAGCGGGTGTAAACCTCATGGACTAAAACTGTACTTTACTCTAAGAGTTAATTCTTCGAGCAACAAGATGAATCAAGTTATAAAGAGTCAATTACGAGCTTGTTTTCAACTTGGTGGGGATATTTCAAGAAAATAATAAATACACTTAAATTAAAATGGTAACACAGTTTTTGGATTTTAAGTTATATAATATCTAAAAGGAAGATTGTTGAATTGGTCTCCTATTTTTCTCTTTTTAAATTCATAAGGATTGAAAATTTGGACCTGGTATTGAAATAGTTAAAATAGAAACTATGTTCTAAACAAACTTAATTCTCATAGATAATATAAACGATGTAGATGAAGTTCATAGACTGATATAAAGTGTCGCAAATGATCATTCTTATCTCATCCGTTGTGATGTTCTTTTTATCTTCGTCTCAAACTTAAATTTTATTCTAATTCAAGCACTAGAGATTTTTGCCACATTAACATCCTCGCCTCAACGCGCAAATTTACGACTACTAGTTTAATATATTTAACAGAACTTATATAAATAAGAAGCTCATTTACTAAAGAGCTTATTTTTCTGGCTAGAGCTCTGGCAAACTCAGGTCAATTCAAGTTTTAAGCGAGTCAATCTCTTATATTTATATTAACTAGGTTAGAACCCCGTGTAATACACGTGTTGAATAAATGTAATTTTATATACCAAATAATAAAAAAACATATCTTTAGAAACCTCGTTTATTACACTAGTTGAATAAATGTAATTTTATATACCAAATAATAAAACAATATATCTTTAAAAATCTCGTTTATTAAATGGGTTGAATAAATGTAATTTTAAATATTAAATAATAAAAAAGTTATATCTTTAAGAAACCCGTGTATTGTATGGGTTGAGTAAATTTATTTTATATATTAAATAATGAAAAAAATTACATTTTTAAGAACCTCATGTATTGTATGGGTTGAGCACATGTAATTTTATATACCAATCAATAAAAAGTTATATCTTGTTATAACTTTATAAACCCTGTGTATTATAAAACCTTTGTACTAAACTGACAAAATGACCCAAACCACAGAGATTAACATGACATTTAACTCTTTACATTATATTAATTTATATGTAGTGTATATCTTTTTTTAATTTCAAGATAAATAATTTTGAAATCTAATAAATATTTCAAAAGACTATATTATCTCTCCTATACGAATTGTTTAAATTTATATTAAATTTTATTTTATAATTATCTTTCAATTAATATTAATTATAATTAAGTATGAGATAGAGATGATAAAACTAAAAAATAGATGGCTCCAATGAGTGACATGTGTCTGTTCATTGATTTCTTTTATTATATAGTACTAGCGGTAAGACCCGTGTGCAAACACGAGTGGTTTTTTAGAAAACCATGCATAACAAATATAAATGATGAATATGGTTATATTTATAGACTTATAAATAGATAAGTCAGTCGGTAAATACTTAAAGTTTAGAGTATAAAAAATACAAAAATATATAATTTATTAATCTTTTGTAAACGAAATAACATTTGCATTCAATCATGTTCCTTCAACCTCCACAAAACACTATTTTAACCCAACAGTGGTTTTAAACCACTGTTTTAACCCAACAGCGGTTTCAACCACAATTTTCTCCACAACACTCTGCTTTAACCAACAGTGGTTTCAAACATCTGTTTTCATCCATCTGTTGACCAAAGTCAACAGATGTATCAACCACTGTTTTATTTTCAAACATCTGTTCACAACAACAAAGCTTTCATCATTTAAACAGACCTTTGCCAATATTATAAGTTTTTAAACTCTCAAACCTAAATATTCATTTAATTAATTTAAATAACAAACATGGTTAATAATTTTAACAAAACTAGTTATATAAAATATGAAAGTGTCAAACAGAGGTAACTATATAATAAACAAACTTCAAAACAGCAAACAACATTCAGTAAAATACAGCGTAATAATTTCTAATCAATGGACAAAACAGTAGTCTCGATAAATGAAGCTCCTTTCGGATCATTGTAGTTGTCAACATGTTGGAGGTATTTAAAAACTTCATTGCTCAGATCAACTTCAACCATATCCCCCCAACTTCAACTTCAACCTTAAATACTTAAAGTTTAGTGTATAAAAAATACAAAAATATACAATTTATTAATCTTTTGTAAACGAAATAACATTTGCATTCAAGCATGTTCCTTCTCCAAAAAACAATATTTTAACCCAACAGTCGTTTCAATCCCCTTCAACCTCCACAAAACACTATTTTAACCCAACAATGGTTTTAAACCACCGTTTTAACGAAACAGCGGTTTCAACCATAGTTTTCTCCACAACACTCTGCTTTAACCCAACAGTGGTTTCAAACATCTGTTTTCATCCATCTGTTGACCAAAGTCAACAGATGTATTAACCACTGTTTTATTTTCAAACATCTGTTCACAATAACAGAGCTTTCATCATTTAAACAGACCTTTGCCAATATTACAAGCTTTTACACTCTCAAACCTAAATATTCATTTAATTAATTTAAATAACAAACATGGTTAATAATTTTAACACAACTAATTATATAAAAAGTACAAGTGTCAAACAGAGGTAACTGTATAATAAACAAAGTTCAAAACAGCAAACAACATTCAATAAAATACAACATACTAATTTCTAACCAATGGGCGAAACAGTAGTCTCGATAAATAAAGCTCCTTTCGGACCATTGTAGTTGTCAACATGTTGGAGGTATTTCAAAACTTCATTGCTCAGATCAACTTCAACCATATCCCCCCAAATGCTTGTTATCAGCCACTTGTTGTTTTCAATTATATTAGTGTAACATTTGTGCTTGAAATCATTGTGAACAGTTCAGTTATCAATAAAACAATGTTATTTGATCCCAATGTTTGTTTGGTTATGTTTTACATTTTTCATGTTTTGACTTTTGTTCAATTTCAAACTCTACATCACTTTCTGGAGAATTACACGCAAACTGGTGCGTAAACGTACTCAGTTTAATGCGACAAATACTCCGGAACACCAACATATACTCAACATACCTTAAATAACCTTTACATAACTTAGAAATAAGTTTTGAAGGCTTTGGTATGGCAAAAACAAGTTAATTCGCCTACAGGGACTAAACTTGACAAACTGTGAAAGTATGCCAATTTGAACTGTAACAAACATTCCAAAACATGTCCATAAGTTAAACATACCATAAATATCCTTTACATAGCTTAGAAATAGGCTTTGAGGGGTTTGGTATGCTAAAATAAACTTTTGGATCATTCAGGGACTAAAAGTGTCAAAAAGTGCATAAGTTTGCACTTTCGCGCATAACTTACGTTCTGAATACATCTGGAAATCCAAAAATTTATGTAAGCATCCTAATATTATGTTTTAATATTTGGCTTGTCAAAAATCCATTCGTCGCGCAATTTGGATCGTTTTTCGCGCTTATGCGCATTCCGTCATAATTAACCGAACATCCCGATCGTACGGCCAAACGAACCAACATCCGACATATTTTTGAGCATGTTTGTGACAACTCAAATTTCCAAAATTTCTATTTCGTATTTATTGCACGATTATGTATTGATTGCCATGAAGTTAGTTATGGTTTGATTGTTTGGTTGTATTTGTGAAACTTGTCAAATGTGTGAACTTGTTAGTGTGAAACACAAAGATCCTTCGAAGGATAGGTCCAACCTTCGAAGGATCACGAAACATGACTTACAGATCGAAGGATCACGAAAGATAACCTTCGATTCGAAGGATCAACTTTCGGTTCGAAGGATCACGAAACATATCCTTCGAGCAAAGATAGGATCCTTCGACATCTTTCGGCCCAGTCTTTCTAATGGGCTTGGCCCATTCCTGTGATACGTTTTATATACGTGAATGCATGTAAGTCGACAGTTATTTCAAAAACCCTAGTTCCATTGTGTGTGTGTGACGGCATAGCAGACCCATTCTCTGTTCGAAGATCTCGTTCCGTAATCCAGATTTTTCCGGTTAGTGTGGGATGTTGTCTATGTTAATAGATGATGCTTTGAGTGTATATGATTTCATGATTTATCAATTGTCTTGCAATATGTTGTTTGTATGTTAACCGGATATGTATGTTAATCGGATATGGATGTTAATCGGATATGTATGTTAATCGGATATGGATGTTAATCGGATGTGTATGTTAATCGGATCTGTTGTGATGATGTTTATTGATAATGTTTTGTGGATCGGCTGTGATATTATGCAATTCGGAATTTTTATTGTTCATGGAACCGGAACATAATATGATTAAGTGTTATTATTGTTCATGTGGTTAAATTAGGGTTCATGAGGTTTAATATGAAACTCCCTGTTTGATCGATTCTGAGGTAACCGAATACTTGAATTTGTGTTAATTGATAATCACGGATAAACTTGGAAACTTTGAGTAAACGTAACTGATATTGACCGAAAGATATTAGTTATTCGAAACATAGTTGTGACCGAAAGATACTTGTTAGTCGAAACATAGTAGTGTTGACCGAAGGATAGCATTGACCGAACCATAGTAGTGTTGACCGAAGGATAGCATTGACCGAACCATAGTAGTGTTGACCGAAGGATAGCATTGACCGAAACATAGTTATGTTGACCGAAAGATAACAGCGTGGTCGAAAGATGACTTTTGGTCGAAAGATGACATTTGGTTCGAAACATAACAATTGGTCCGAAAGATAACTGTGATAACTAATATGTCGAAAGATAACTGTTGTGTCGAAAGATAACAGTTGGGTCGAAAGATAATGGGGGGTTATAAACATACTTTGAATGATGGAATGTATGCTTGATTTATTTGGCATGCCATGCTTGGTGATGAATGTTAACATTTGTATTCGTGTACACTAGCTGATGATTAAATGTGAAATGATACGTGTTGTGCCGATATGCAAACTGACTGTTATGTGATACATGATTGATGCATGATATTGGCTATCAAGCACTATGTGACATTAGATTGCATGCGTATCATTGCGAACATGAACTGATTTGTTATACGTGCATACAATAGGACGTGATTAATTACTTGTGAGTGCATAACCTAGCATACCGAGCAAACCAAGGTGAGTTCACACTCCTACTAAGGCATGGGATTCCCGGGTCGTGGGAATGGGTTAAAGGTTATCATTGACTAAGAACGTATATATGCTTTTCCTAGACTATCACCTATCATGGTCCTCGGATGTCAGGACGGTTCCGTAGGTTGGGATAACACCTACGTGGTCACATGCCAATTACTGCCTCGGATGTCAGGCACGCACGTAAAACCTACGTGTACGCATTACTTACTTCTATCCTCGGTTATGAAGGATACGTGCGTAAAACCTACGCACACCCCATACGCGCTACTGTTCTCGGACGAAGAACAGGGATGATACGAATAGTCTAGTGGTCACATAACATGGGAAGCCCCCACCTGTATAACTTACTATTGGCCCTGTAGAGCCACCCGTTACTTACTGTTACGCATTTACTTACTGTGAACTCGCTCAACTAGTTTGTTGATCATTCTGTTACATGCCTTGCAGATCGTTAGGTACTTGGAGCTTGCACTGGAGAAGCGGGTCGTTGTGGGCAAGGATCGTGGTTTCTACGTTGAACTATTATGACATTTAAAACTATTAACTATTGTTGGTTTATTTACTATGCTTCCGCTACACTTTGAAACTACGGTTATGTTTTGAACACCTATCGTATTGAATGGATGGTTTACATTTATTTTACTTAATATTAATTACATGTTCAATATGATTGGTGGCTTGATCCTGGTCAGTCACGCTCCCAAGCGGTGATACTCCGCGTGTGGATTTTTGGGGGTGTGACAGATTGGTATCAGAGCCATTGGTTATAGAGAACTTGGTTTTGATATGGAAAAACGTTTTTATTAAAACCAGACTATAACCAGAACAGTGCTCTCAACGATCCACAACGACGCTTCGCTCCACGTGCAAGACTCAACTTCCTAGGTACTAAGGTTTATGTTTATTGCCTACATGCTAGAATTTGCATAGAACTTTGCTCGTAGTATGCTTACATTACCTTGCTCACAACTTGTCATTGCATGAGAATACTTATGTGCTTACACTCTTCTGTCATCGCACTATTCGCGAACCTTTCTCACTTATGTTGCCTTTGATGTGAAGATCAATGGCCGCACGAATTAACATGACTCAAGCCCAGCTAGAGGCTCTCGTTGCTGCGGCAGTTGCAGCCGCCCAAGCAGGTAGTATACCCTGCAGTATAGACACTAGGATCTTTAGATCCTACATTAATTCTCGTACTTAACTTTGCCCTATTCGTACACAATAGGTCAACCCGCTCAGCAACAACCTGGGTGCACCTTCAAGAATTTCATGGATTGTCGTCCTAGTTCGTTCAGTGGCACGGAGGGAGCAGTTGGACTCCTCCACTGGTTTGAAAAGCTCGAGTCGGTTTTCGAAATGTGTGAATGCCCTGAGGCTCGCAGGGTGAAGTTCGCCACTGGCACACTTGAAGGGATTGCGCTCACTTGGTGGAACGCACAAGTGCAGATCTTAGGGTTGGCAGCTGCTAACGCCACACCCTGGAATGATTTCAAAGAACTGATCAAGAGGGAATATTGCACTAGAGAAGACATTCACAAGTTGGAGGACGAGTTGTATAACTTGAAAATGGTTGGTTCGGAAATCGAAGCTTACACCAAGAGATCAAATGAGTTGGCTGTGTTATGCCCAACTATGGTGGACCCTCCATACAAGCGTATTGAGTTGTATCTCAAAGGTTTGGCACCAGAAATACAGAGCCACGTTACCTCGGCTAACCTCAACAACATCCAGGAAATCCAGCGTCTCGCTCATCGCATCACCGATCAGGCAGTGGATCAGAATAAACTGCCTAAGCGCGTCAGCGCTACTGCTACAGTCACTCCTTCAGCTACTCCCGTTACCCTCAGTGACAACAAGAGGAAATGGGAGGGGGATTCAAGCAAAGCATCAGTTTCGGTTCAGTCCCAGAATCAGCAACGAAAGACTGGCAACTATCAAAGCCCTAACCAGCAGTCGTCAGGTAGCCACAGGCAGGGTGGATACCGAGGAAACCTTCCAAAGTGTAACAACTGCAACAGGCACCACAACGGCCAGTGTAACAAGGGCCGTTGTCAAAGATGCTTCAAGATGGGTCACGAGGCCAAAGACTGTAGAAGCCCTCGTCCCGCGAATCAGGATCAGCAGCAACCACCGGCACAGCAGAATCAGCAACAGGGCAACAAGGGGTGCTATAATTGTGGTGCTGAAGGTCACATCAAGAGACACTGCCCTCAGCTAAACAGGAACCAGAACAACAACAATAACAATCAGGGCAACGGGAACAATAACAACAATAACGGGGGAAACAACAACAACAATGGCAACGAAGCTCGGGGTCGTGCTTTTGTGCTAGGTCGGGGTGACGCAGTGAATGATCCCAATGTGGTTATGGGTAAGTTTCTTCTCGACAATATTTATGTTACTGTCTTATTTGATTCGGGTGCTGATACAAGCTATATGTCATTGAAAATGAGTAAATTATTAAAACGTACACCAACACCCCTAGACACCAAACACGTCGTAGAACTAGCCAATGGTAAAAGTGTAGAAGCCGCACAGGTAGTCAAGGGTTGTAGTATTGTTCTAGCGGGTCAGACTTTCTCGATTGATCTCATACCCATAGTTTTGGGTAGTTTCGACGTCGTCATCGGTATGGATTGGTTATCCCAACATCACGCGGAGATCTTATGCAAAGAAAAAGTTATTCGTATTCCTCGCTCCAGTCAAGAACCTCTCGAAGTACAAGGTGACAAGAGTGGTGCTGTGGTTGGCATCATCTCTTTCTTAAAGGCGCAGAAATGTTTACGAAAGGGACATACTGCCATTCTGGCACTTGTCACTGACGCATCAGCAAAGGAAAAGAAGCTGGAGGATATACCAGTTGTGCGTGATTTTCCTCAAGTGTTTCCTGAAGATTTACCTGGTTTACCTCCTCATCGTCAAGTCGAGTTTCAGATTGAGTTAGCTCCTGGAGCAGCACCAATAGCCCGCGCACCGTATCGTTTAGCTCCAACCGAACTGGAAGAACTGTCGAAGCAGCTACAAGAGCTCTTGGAAAAGGGCTTTATTCGTCCAAGCTCTTCGCCTTGGGGAGCTCCAGTGTTATTTGTGAAGAAGAAAGACGGTACGTTCAGGATGTGCATCGACTACCGCGAACTCAATAAGGTGACGGTGAAGAACCGTTATCCTCTTCCGCGCATAGATGACCTATTCGACCAGTTGCAAGGGTCGTGTTACTATTCCAAGATTGATTTAAGGTCAGGGTATCATCAGCTGAGAGTCCGGGATGAGGACGTCTCCAAAACCGCTTTCAGAACTCGCTACGGTCATTACGAGTTTCTTGTCATGCCATTCGGGCTTACGAACGCGCCTGCAGTCTTTATGGATCTTATGAACAGGGTGTGCAAACCCTATCTCGACAAGTTCGTCATTGTTTTCATCGACGACATTTTGATTTACTCGAAGAGTCAGGAGGAACACGAGCAGCACTTACGTCTTATCTTGGAACTTCTTCGAAAGGAGCAACTGTACGCAAAGTTTTCAAAATGCGACTTCTGGCTTCATGAAGTCCACTTCTTAGGCCATGTGGTGAACAAGGATGGGATTCATGTCGATCCATCCAAGGTAGATTCGATCAGGAATTGGCCAGCACCGCGAACACCAACAGAAATACGCCAATTCTTGGGTTTGGCGGGTTACTACAGGCGGTTTATTAAAGACTTCTCAAAGATCGCGCAACCACTTACTATGCTAACACAGAAAGGTGTCGTTTACAGATGGGGTAATACGCAAGAGACCGCTTTTCAGTACTTAAAGGATAGGCTTTGCAGCGCACCTATTCTCTCATTGCCAGAGGGCACGGATGACTTCGTGGTTTATTGTGACGCATCGATACAGGGGCTTGGTTGTGTATTGATGCAGCGGGATAAAGTTATTGCCTACGCTTCGCGGCAACTCAAGGTTCATGAACGGAACTACACGACGCACGATTTAGAGCTGGGAGCTGTTGTTTTCGCGCTTAAGATATGGCGACACTACCTGTACGGTACCAAGTGCACGATTTACACCGATCACAGGAGTCTCGAGCATATTCTTAAGCAAAAGGATTTGAATATGCGTCAACGGAGATGGGTTGAACTTCTAAACGACTATGAATGCGCCATCAAGTATCATCCAGGCAAGGCCAATGTTGTGGCTGATGCCCTCAGTCGGAAAGACACTCTACCTAAGCGCGTGCGAGCGCTACAGCTTACTATTCAGTCCAGTCTTCCTGCACAGATACAAGCTGCTCAGTTAGAAGCACTGAAACCCGAAAACGTCAAAGCTGAAGCCTTACGCGGCTCAAGGCAACGCATGGAACAAAAGGAAGACGGCGCCTACTATGTAACGGGGCGTATTTGGGTCCCACTTTATGGCGGTCTACGCGAACTTGTAATGGATGAAGCTCACAAGTCTCGCTATTCGGTACATCCAGGGTCGGATAAAATGTACCACGACATCAGCACTACTTATTGGTGGCCTAGTATGAAGGCTCACATCGCTACGTACGTTGGAAAATGCTTAACCTGTGCGAGAGTCAAGGTTGAATATCAGAAACCAGCTGGTCTACTTCAGCAGCCTAAGATACCGCAATGGAAATGGGAAGAAATTTCCATGGATTTTGTTACAGGTCTACCTAGATCTCAGCGTGGGAACGATACAATATGGGTCATAGTTGATCGACTCACCAAGTCTGCACACTTCCTGCCGATCAAGGAAACGGACAAGTTCTCCACTCTCGCAGACGTCTATCTTAAAGAAGTTGTTTCGAGGCACGGAGTGCCCACCTCTATTATTTCGGATCGCGATGCACGATTCACGTCAGAGCTTTGGCAAGCGATGCACAAATCCTTCGGCTCACGATTAGACATGAGCACAGCATATCATCCTCAGACGGATGGGCAGTCTGAGCGAACTATCCAAACTCTAGAAGACATGCTTCGAGCGTGCGTTATCGATTTCGGCAACGGCTGGGAAAGGCACCTCCCTTTAGTGGAGTTTTCATACAATAACAGCTATCATACCAGCATTCAAGCCGCTCCATTCGAGGCATTGTACGGACGTAAATGCCGGTCACCTCTCTGTTGGGCAGAGGTGGGGGATAGTCAAATTACGGGTCCAGAGATTGTAGTGGACGCCACAGAAAAGATTGCGCAGATACGACAACGCATGGCGGCAGCACGCGACCGTCAGAAAGCCTACGCGGACAAGCGTAGAAAGCCATTGGAATTTGAGGCCGGGGACCGGGTTTTATTGAAAGTTTCACCCTGGAAGGGTGTGGTTCGATTTGGTAAACGAGGCAAACTGAATCCGCGGTACGTCGGACCATTCGAAATCTTAGAAAAGATTGGCAAGGTAGCCTACAGATTAAACCTACCAGCTGAACTCGGTGGAGTTCACAATGTATTTCACGTGTCGAATCTGAAGAAATGCCTATCAGATGAGACCCTTATAGTTCCTTTTAAGGAACTCACTATCGACGAGCGGTTGCAGTTCGTCGAGGAACCAGTTGAAATCACGGACCGGGATGTTAAGGTCCTCAAACACAAGAGAATCCCTCTTGTTCGAGTTCGTTGGAACTCCCAGCGTGGCCCAGAGTATACCTGGGAACGCGAAGACCAGATGAAAGAAAAGTACCCCCAGCTATTCGAAACCAATGCATCCACTTCTGAGGCTGAAGCTACTACTACTGAATTTCGGGACGAAATTCCAAATCAACGGGGGGATGATGTGACACCCCAGGAAAACCAGTGAACGATGTAACTTACCCAGCTTCCTCAGTGAGTGCGTACCAAATTTCGGGACGAAATTTCTTTTAAGTTGGGGATAATGTGACAACTCAAATTTCCAAAATTTCTATTTCGTATTTATTGCACGATTATGTATTGATTGCCATGAAGTTAGTTATGGTTTGATTGTTTGGTTGTATTTGTGAAACTTGTCAAATGTGTGAACTTGTTAGTGTGAAACACAAAGATCCTTCGAAGGATAGGTCCAACCTTCGAAGGATCACGAAACATGACTTACAGATCGAAGGATCACGAAAGATAACCTTCGATTCGAAGGATCAACTTTCGGTTCGAAGGATCACGAAACATATCCTTCGAGCAAAGATAGGATCCTTCGACATCTTTCGGCCCAGTCTTTCTAATGGGCTTGGCCCATTCCTGTGATACGTTTTATATACGTGAATGCATGTAAGTCGACAGTTATTTCAAAAACCCTAGTTCCATTGTGTGTGTGTGACGGCATAGCAGACCCATTCTCTGTTCGAAGATCTCGTTCCGTAATCCAGATTTTTCCGGTTAGTGTGGGATGTTGTCTATGTTAATAGATGATGCTTTGAGTGTATATGATTTCATGATTTATCAATTGTCTTGCAATATGTTGTTTGTATGTTAACCGGATATGTATGTTAATCGGATATGGATGTTAATCGGATATGTATGTTAATCGGATATGGATGTTAATCGGATGTGTATGTTAATCGGATCTGTTGTGATGATGTTTATTGATAATGTTTTGTGGATCGGCTGTGATATTATGCAATTCGGAATTTTTATTGTTCATGGAACCGGAACATAATATGATTAAGTGTTATTATTGTTCATGTGGTTAAATTAGGGTTCATGAGGTTTAATATGAAACTCCCTGTTTGATCGATTCTGAGGTAACCGAATACTTGAATTTGTGTTAATTGATAATCACGGATAAACTTGGAAACTTTGAGTAAACGTAACTGATATTGACCGAAAGATATTAGTTATTCGAAACATAGTTGTGACCGAAAGATACTTGTTAGTCGAAACATAGTAGTGTTGACCGAAGGATAGCATTGACCGAACCATAGTAGTGTTGACCGAAGGATAGCATTGACCGAACCATAGTAGTGTTGACCGAAGGATAGCATTGACCGAAACATAGTTATGTTGACCGAAAGATAACAGCGTGGTCGAAAGATGACTTTTGGTCGAAAGATGACATTTGGTTCGAAACATAACAATTGGTCCGAAAGATAACTGTGATAACTAATATGTCGAAAGATAACTGTTGTGTCGAAAGATAACAGTTGGGTCGAAAGATAATGGGGGGTTATAAACATACTTTGAATGATGGAATGTATGCTTGATTTATTTGGCATGCCATGCTTGGTGATGAATGTTAACATTTGTATTCGTGTACACTAGCTGATGATTAAATGTGAAATGATACGTGTTGTGCCGATATGCAAACTGACTGTTATGTGATACATGATTGATGCATGATATTGGCTATCAAGCACTATGTGACATTAGATTGCATGCGTATCATTGCGAACATGAACTGATTTGTTATACGTGCATACAATAGGACGTGATTAATTACTTGTGAGTGCATAACCTAGCATACCGAGCAAACCAAGGTGAGTTCACACTCCTACTAAGGCATGGGATTCCCGGGTCGTGGGAATGGGTTAAAGGTTATCATTGACTAAGAACGTATATATGCTTTTCCTAGACTATCACCTATCATGGTCCTCGGATGTCAGGACGGTTCCGTAGGTTGGGATAACACCTACGTGGTCACATGCCAATTACTGCCTCGGATGTCAGGCACGCACGTAAAACCTACGTGTACGCATTACTTACTTCTATCCTCGGTTATGAAGGATACGTGCGTAAAACCTACGCACACCCCATACGCGCTACTGTTCTCGGACGAAGAACAGGGATGATACGAATAGTCTAGTGGTCACATAACATGGGAAGCCCCCACCTGTATAACTTACTATTGGCCCTGTAGAGCCACCCGTTACTTACTGTTACGCATTTACTTACTGTGAACTCGCTCAACTAGTTTGTTGATCATTCTGTTACATGCCTTGCAGATCGTTAGGTACTTGGAGCTTGCACTGGAGAAGCGGGTCGTTGTGGGCAAGGATCGTGGTTTCTACGTTGAACTATTATGACATTTAAAACTATTAACTATTGTTGGTTTATTTACTATGCTTCCGCTACACTTTGAAACTACGGTTATGTTTTGAACACCTATCGTATTGAATGGATGGTTTACATTTATTTTACTTAATATTAATTACATGTTCAATATGATTGGTGGCTTGATCCTGGTCAGTCACGCTCCCAAGCGGTGATACTCCGCGTGTGGATTTTTGGGGGTGTGACAATGTTTCATGTCCTCAATGTTTAGGCATCATTTTAGGGCCTTAAGGATGGCTTAACGGGCCTTGAACGTGTCAGAAATGGCCTTAAACCACAACAGGGACCTAAACTGTCATTTCTGAAAGTTGGTTGCAGATCAGAAGTCCCAGGCGGGGCGCGTAAGACCATGTCCAAGTCTTACGCGGGCCGCGTCAGCCCTGCAGATGCAGAAACTCGTTTTTTTGCTGTTTTTGGCCTTTCAATCACTCCAAAGGGCAATGCCCCTTCACAATCTCTGGAGTTAGGGTCATAATGTGATACCACAACATCTTGACAAGTGTATGAATGAGATCATGGCACGAAATTCAAGGAACGATCCTAACAGTTTTGCTTTTCCTATAAATACCCCCCCCATTTGGTGTAAAACCCACAAAACTGATCAAAGAGCTCTAAGTTGATGCCATTGCTTCATACCTGAGCTCCTGGATCAAGTTTAGCTTTCGGGGACCCTTCGTAAGTGTTCTTTCGTTCTTTTAATCGCTTTCTAGTGCTAAAGTCAAACTTTGTTTGACTTTCTGCGTTGACCAGCTTATGGTCAACACGAAGTTCGTTGGAACTTCATAACGTGAGCGTGATCACGATGGTTATAGTCCGTAGTGACTATACCTACTGATTACCACGTTATCTAGGCTCAGTGACGAGTCGTAGTTTCGGCCAAAATGCGCATTCTTGCGTATTTTGTAACCAAACTACTCGTGAGTATCAAAACCGTTTGTTTTGATACCAAACCTGTTTTCTAAACTTAGTTAAGCATGTTCTAACATGCTTAGCTCGTCACTTTTAGTTTAGTGCTTATATAGGGTCGTAAGGTAAGCGATCTAAACAATCGCTTATACTTTCGAACCCGACCCATTTGGTCGATCATTAGGATCCGACCAAACACATTAGGTGACCATAGCTGTAACCTTCCGAGGTTATACCTTATGGTCATGATGTTAGGCGTTCCAAACGCGTTCTACGCGAACGACGCGTTAAGGTAGCATAAGCTACCTAAACGGGTCGTAGTGGGTCGTAAGCACTTAGGCTAGGTTTCATTTTAGTAAGTAGGCTTTGTTAAACCATATTACACGAGTCTCCATACTCGTTTGGTTTACAAACCCTCATTCTATCCAAATCCTCCGATTTAGGTCCGGTACATTAACATAGTTACCTATATTAGGTGCCGTTTGATATCCGTGATCTCTAGCATTATTTCGTTGTTATACAAGAACTTCAAAGCAATCTCAGGTGAGTACATAGTCCCCTCTTTTACTGTTTTCCATACTGATTTAGGGAGAAACACATGTGCCTACTTGTTACTTTCGTGCTTTCCTGTTTTCACATCATATACTTGCTATGCTCAATAGTACACTATTAGTACATGATTTACATTACATTGTTTCGCTATGTATGTTTACTTAGCATACTTAGTACATTGATTTACGTACATTTCTGCTATGTGTGTTTATTGATAGCATGCTAGCACATTGATTTACATGACTTTTATGCTATGTATGCCCATTGTGTGCGTACTTAGTACATTTATTCATCACATGCTCACATTTTGGTATGACATTTGGTTTGTTCAAATTATACAATGTACATTCATTAACACCGATCATGCCGCCCGTTAGTAGGTAATGGTACCATAGGACTTGACAACTCCCATTCCTGAAATCTCGGGTTTGTTTGGATTGGAAGGAATGACCGAATACGATGAACATAACACATATAGACCTTTAATTTGTTTAAAGGTCTATCACCACAGTCACAAAGGCTTGAATGTATGCATTTTCACAATACCGCATAAATGTTTGTATCAGTATAGCATGCAATTTTTCCACAAAACATAACTTGACTTAAACTATGTTTAATTCAATACCCTGTTTTTGTGCATTTTTACCTATGGCCTAGTTGATATATTTCACATGCCATACATGATATTTTGGATACGCATTATATGATTTACATTAAACATAAACAAATTGACATTGATATACACATTTGGTGGTTTACATTAGACATGAACATTTTGATATGGTTTACACAATAACACTTGACAATTGATTTATACACAAACAATTTACATGGTGGTTGGTTTGGGTAAATGGTTTGAGTAACGTGGCGTATGTAATATGATACAAACATGGTGGATACGCCGCTGGTACTTCCTATATATAAATGTTTGTATAATATTACCTATTATAGCATTATTTAAATCATTCCAATTTAGACATATTACGTTTTACACAAATAACATATTCTTCACTAGACATTATTTTTACAAACAACTTATCTTATACAAACTCATTTTACTAGGTTATTCATTTAACCTTACACTTTATTTATACATATCATCTGATCTTATCGTTTTTCATATGATTTACAAAACAAAACGATTTACAAGGTTCATGACTGACTGTTATTAAACGTTTTCTTTAAACTCAAGTCATGAATCCCATTTTCACAAAACCTATGTATCTCACAGGCATTTTTATGCTGACGTACCTACTTTCACATGTGTTTTCAGGAGCTATCGCTTAGGATGACGATTGTGACACTAGGGCGGACCTGTGACTTAGAGACATAAAACGAAGATAGACTTAGTTTGAATATGTTCTAAACACTTTATTTCCTGTTTTGAAACAATGTAACACTCGTGGTTGATAAATAAAATATAACTTTGTATGCCATAGTTGTGAAACAAATAATTCTGTCTCAACACTCCCTGACGTTTCCGCCGTGGTTGCATGTTATACGCGGTCGGGGTGTGACAGAAGAGTTGGTATCAGAGCCAATGGTTATAGGGAATTAGGTTATTCGTAATGCTTTGACCTAGACTATAACTTTCTAGGACCCTAACACAAGTTATCTTGTGTTTAGATTTTAAAACATGCACTTCACCTATCCTTAGGTGATAACCATAACGAGAATAGCGATTCCGAATCCGCTTTGAAAATTAATCATCTGTTCTAGGATGATTGATTACTAGGTTTTGAACCCTCTGTTATATGGTTTTGAACCCCTTTGAATTTTCAAAATCTCGTCAAAGTTTTGGGTTTTAATAGTGTGAACACGTGCGAACCGGAAGAGTGAATGCCTGTACCCTGAGTTTTCTGTCTAAGGCTAGAGTGTTCGTATAAGTCCACATAATCGGACCAGTCACTCTTACCTGGGAACTCTTGGGGCGAGTGTTCACTTATAGGCGAACATGTCTTCGCGATGCATTATTATTGACCCATTTACTTTGATTAGACATTGTGTGTCGCTTGTTTGCTTAGCGATGCATAACCACCATCTTTGATTTTGTTGATTTTGTTTCATCTCATTCTCTTCATCCAATCATCTCACTCGTTTCCTTTCATGTTTTCCTCTTCTAGAATGCCTCCTCGACGCGACAATCAAGTAGCAAATGCCGAACTGGCAGAAATTATTGCACAACAAATGGCTGCTGCACTTCCAAACCCCTTTGCTCAATGGAATCAAGCCAACAACAACAACAATGCTCCATGCAATTTCAAGAATTTTAACTCGGCTAAACCACTCAAGTTTAGTGGTTCTGAAGGAGCAACTGGGCTTCTTCAATGGTTTGAGAGCATTGAGAATACTTTCCGTCACGTGCAGTGTCCTGACAATCGCAAGGTCGAATTTTCTTCGAGTGTGTTTCAGAAGAGGGCTCTTACGTGGTGGAACGGGGTTATGAGGGATCGCGGTGCAGAATTTGCTCTAGCTCAGACGTGGGCTGAACTTAGGGCCCTAATGATGAGGGAGTTCTGTCCTCGTCATGAACAGCGAGCTTTGGAGAAAGAGTTTGATGACTTAAAACAATACAGTGGCGAGCACCGGGCATATACTGACAGGTTTGAAGAGTTGAGTCTGCTTTGCCCGACAATGGTTGCCCCACTCGACAAGGCTATCGAAAGGTACACCGTCGGCCTACCTGACTCGGTACAAGACATTATTACTGGTAGCAACCCTACCACACTCCGTCAGGCAATCGAGTTATCAGCGACACTGACTGAGTCGCAGATTCGAAAGGGAAAGCTGCACAAAAAGGGTGACAAGGGAAAGAAGCAGGCGTCTGACAACGAGGATAGCAAGAAAGGTCAAAACAAGAAGGGAAAAGATTCTGGTTCTACTAGGAGGTCAAGGAAGCGTAAGGCTTCCCAAAACTTTGCTGTCACTGCCCAGGTTAACCAGGCAGCTCCCAACCAACCCGCACAACCTCCAGCCAAGAAGCCTTATCTTGGCAATGCACCTTTGTGCAACAGGTGTAACAGCCATCACCCACCACAGGTTCAGTGTCGTCAATGCACCAACTGTGGAAGAAATGGTCATCTTGCTGCCACCTGCCGCATTCCTGCTAACCAGAACCAAGCTCAGCCTCTTGCTCAGCAACAAGGTCAAGCTGCACGACCTCATTTTCCTCCTGGTTCGTGCTACAATTGTGGGGATCTGACCCACTACAGAAATCGGTGCCCAAGGCTAGCCAACCAGAATCAGAATGCCAATCAGAATCAGGCTCAGGCTCGAGGTAGAGTCTTCAACATGAACGCACAAGAGGCACAAGCAGATGATAATGTGGTGAACGGTACGTTCTTTATTAATAATCAGCCAGCATCTGTTCTTTTTGATTCGGGTGCCGATAAGAGTTTTGTGTCGTTATCTTTTGAACCATTGCTTCGCGTGTCTAGAACAAAACTAGGTAAACCATTGACAGTAGAAGTGGCGAACGGTGAACCCGTTGGTCTTAATTCTGTTCTCCGCAACTGCCAATTGAACCTTAACGACCATCTTTTTCCTATTGACCTCACGCCTATGCAACTTGGAAGCTTCGACATTATTGTGGGTATGGATTGGTTAGCCAAGTATCACACAGAGATAGTTTGTTTCGAGAAGATCATTCGTATGCCGCTTTCGTCAGGTGAGATCCTACAGGTTCGTGGTGAGAAACCTGCTGGTGGTCTCAAACTCATGTCTTGTTTTAAAGCTCGGAAGTATCTGCGGAAGAACTATGTGGCATTTTTGGCACATGTGGTAGCAGATAAGGGCAAAGGTAAGTCTATTCAAGATATTCCTGTTGTTCGGGATTATCCTGAAGTATTTCCTGAAGAGTTACCTGGTCTACCCCCAGCACGCCAAGTCGAGTTTCGTATTGATCTCGTACCTGGTGCAAATCCCATTGCCAGAGCTCCATATCGTCTTGCACCGTCCGAGATGCAAGAGTTGTCTAAGCAGCTGCAGGAGCTCTCTGACAAAGGCTTTATCTGTCCTAGCTTTTCACCTTGGGGTGCTCCCGTTCTTTTTATCAAGAAGAAGGATGGATCTTTCAGGATGTGTATCGATTATCGTAAGCTTAACAAGCTTACCATCAAGAAACGATATCCCCTACCTCGCATTGATGATCTCTTTGATCAATTGCAAGGCGCTTCTTATTTTTCAAAGATTGATCTGCGATCTGGATATCATCAACTCCGTGTGCATGGAGAAGATATTCGAAAGACAGCGTTCCGCACTCGCTATGGGCATTATGAGTTCACAGTCATGCCGTTCGGTTTGACTAATGCTCCTGCTGTTTTCATGGACTTGATGAATAGGGTCTGCAAGCCTTATTTGGATAAGTTCATCATCGTTTTCATTGATGACATTTTGATATATTCTAAGACGCTAGCTGATCATGAGCAACATCTTCGTCTTCCGTTGGAACTCCTAAAGAAAGAGCAACTTTTCGCCAAATTCTCCAAGTGTGAATTCTGGCTTAAAGAGGTTCAATTCTTAGGACATATTGTCAACGAACAAGGTATTCATGTAGATCCCTCCAAGATCAGTGCGATTAAGGATTGGGATACACCTACTACTCCTACTGAAGTTCGTTCTTTTCTTGGTCTAGCGGGATATTATTGCCGCTTCATAGAAAACTTCTCAAAGGTTGCAGTTCCTTTAACTGCTCTAACTCAGAAGAACAAGCCATTTGATTGGGGATTCAAACAAGAGGAAGCGTTTCTGACTTTGAAACAAAAACTTTGCGACGCGCCTGTTCTAACTTTGCCTGAGGGCAATGATGATTTCGTCGTTTATTGCGATGCATCTAAATTGGGTCTTGGCTGCGTCCTGATGCAAAGAAACAAAGTCATAGCTTACGCATCGAGGCAGTTGAAGATACATGAGAAAAACTACACCACTCATGATCTTGAGTTGGGTGCAGTTATCTTCGCTCTTAAGATCTGGAGACACTATTTGTACGGTACAAAATGTGTGGTTTTCACGGACCACAAAAGTCTTCAGCATATCTTCAATCAGAAAGAGCTCAACATGAGGCAACGACGTTGGGTTGAACTTCTAAATGACTATGACTGCGAAATTCGCTACCATCCTGGTAAGGCGAATGTCGTGGCCGATGCTTTGAGTCGCAAGGAACGTTCTAAGCTTCATTGTGTTCGTGTCCAATCTGTTATTCAAGCTCAATCCGATATCTAAGTCCGTATTTCTCAGGCTCAACAAGCTTGTGTTTCACAAGGTTTGATGGATAAGGAATTTCCTTATCACATAACACCTGCTCTTGAACTGAAGGACAATGGATCGTATTACTTCATGGACCGTTTGTGGGTCCCAAACCAAGATAATCTTCGTACCTTGCTTATGGATGAAGCCCATAAGTCTCGTTATTCTATTCATCCTGGCTCAGATAAGATGTATAAGGATCTTCGTATTCAGTATTGGTGGCCTGGTATGAAGAAAGACATCGCCTCATATGTATCAAAATGCCTTACTTGTCTTAAGGTTAAGGCTGAACATCAGCGTCCTTCTGGTTTATTGGAGCAACCAGAGATCCCAGTTTGGAAATGGGAAAACATTACTATGGATCTCATTACTAAACTCCCGCGCACAAAGAAAGGTCACGATGCCATCTGGGTAGTTGTTGATCGTCTTACTAAATCAGCGCATTTCTTGCCAATCCGTGAGGATTTTTCGGCTGACAAACTTGCTAAAATCTACGTGGATGAAATAGTAGCTCGACATGGTGTTCCTTTGAACATCATTTCTGACAGAGATGCTCGTTTCACTTCTCATTTTTGGAGAACCATGCAATCTGCTATGGGGTCCCAACTTAATCTGAGCACAGCTTATCATCCGCAAACGGATGGTCAATCTGAAAGAACAATCCAAACACTGGAGGATATGCTTAGAGCTTGTGTGATCGATTTTGGTGGTAGTTGGGATTCACATCTTCCATTGATTGAATTCTCCTACAACAGCAGTTATCACTCCAGCATCAACATGGCTCCTTTCGAGGCTCTCTATGGTCGAGAATGTCATTCACCAGTCTGCTGGAATGAGATCGGCGAGGCCCAGCTTACTGGACCTGCCCTCATTTTAGAGACAACTGATAAGGTTAAGAAAGTTCTTGATAACCTTCAGACAGCTAGAAGCCATCAAAAGAGTTACGCGGACCTAAAATGCAAGCCCTTGGATTTTCAAGTCGGTGATCGTGTATTACTTAAGGTCTCACCTTGGAAAGGTGTGATCAGATTCGGAAAGAAAGGAAAACTTGCACCTAGATACGTTGGACCATTCAAGATCGTCGAAAGAATCGGTAAGGTAGCCTATAGACTTGAGTTACCTCCTGAACTTGGAAATGTTCATCCAACCTTCCAATCTCAAGAGGTGTTTAGCTGATGAGAACCTCCACATACCGCTTGACGAAATTCGTGTTGATAAAACACTGAAATTTGTTGAGAAACCGGTGGAAATCATGGAACGTGAAGTCAAGTGGCTTAAACGCAAGCGCATTCCTTTGGTCAAGGTTCGCTGGGAATCTAAACGTGGACCCGAGTTTACTTGGGAACGCGAAGATCAAATGAAGGCAAAGTATCCGCATCTTTTTCCACGAGTTTCCTCTAAATAAATTTGGGGATGAAATTTCCACAAGTAGGGGAGACTGTAACATTTGTGCTTGAAATCATTGTGAACAGTTCAGTTATCAATAAAACAATGTTATTTGATCCCAATGTTTGTTTGGTTATGTTTTACATTTTTCATGTTTTGACTTTTGTTCAATTTCAAACTCTACATCACTTTCTGGAGAATTACACGCAAACTGGTGCGTAAACGTACTCAGTTTAATGCGACAAATACTCCGGAACACCAACATATACTCAACATACCTTAAATAACCTTTACATAACTTAGAAATAAGTTTTGAAGGCTTTGGTATGGCAAAAACAAGTTAATTCGCCTACAGGGACTAAACTTGACAAACTGTGAAAGTATGCCAATTTGAACTGTAACAAACATTCCGGAACATGTCCATAAGTTAAACATACTATAAATATCCTTTACATAGCTTAGAAATAGGCTTTGAGGGGTTTGGTATGCTAAAATAAACTTTTGGATCATTCAGGGACTAAAAGTGTCAAAAAGTGCATAAGTTTGCACTTTCGCGCATAACTTACGTTCTGAATACATCTGGACATCCAAAAATTTATGTAAGCATCCTAATATTATGTTTTAATATTTGGCTTGTCAAAAATCTATTCGTCGCGCAATTTGGATCGTTTTTCGCGCTTATGCGCATTCCATCATAATTAACCGAACATCGCGATCGTACGGCCAAACGAACCAACATCCGACATATTTTTGAGCATGTTTCATGTCCTCAATGTTTAGGCATCATTTTAGGGCCTTAAGGATGACTTAACGGGCCTTGAACGTGTCGGAAATGGCCTTAAACCACAACAGGGACCTAAACTGTCATTTCTGAAAGTTGGTTGCAGATCAGAAGTCCCAGGCGGGGCGCGTAAGACCATGTCCAAGTCTTACGCAGGCCGCGTCAGCCCTGCAGATGCAGAAACTCGTTTTTTTTGCTGTTTTTGGCCTTTCAATCACTCCAAAGGGCAATGCCCCTTCACAATCTCTGGAGTTAGGGTCATAATGTGATACCACAACATCTTGACAAGTGTATGAATGAGATCATGGCACGAAATTCAAGAAACGATCCTAACAGTTTTGCTTTTCCTATAAATACCCCCCCCCCATTTGGTGTAAAACCCACAAAACTGATCAAAGAGCTCTAAGTTGATGCCATTGCTTCATACCTGAGCTCCTGGATCAAGTTTAGCTTTCGGGGACCCTTCGTAAGTGTTCTTTCGTTCTTTTAATCGCTTTCTAGTGCTAAAGTCAAACTTTGTTTGACTTTCTGCGTTGACCAGCTTATGGTCAACACGAAGTTCGTTGGAACTTCATAACGTGAGCGTGATCACGATGGTTATAGTCCGTAGTGACTATACCTACTGATTACCACGTTATCTAGGCTCAGTGACGAGTCGTAGTTTCGGCCAAAATGCGCATTCTTGCCTATTTTGTAACCAAACTACTCGTGAGTATCAATACCGTTTGTTTTGATACCAAACCTGTTTTCTAAACTTAGTTAAGCATGTTCTAACATGCTTAGCTCGTCACTTTTAGTTTAGTGCTTATATAGGGTCGTAAGGTAAGCGATCTAAACAATCGCTTATACTTTCGAACCCGACCCACTTGGTCGATCATTAGGATCCGACCAAACACATTAGGTGACCATAGCTGTAACCTTCCGAGGTTATACCTTATGGTCACGATGTTAGGCGTTCCAAACGCGTTCTACGCGAACGACGCGTTAAGGTAGCATAAGCTACCTAAACGGGTCATAGTGGGTCGTAAGCACTTAGGCTAGGTTTCATTTTAGTAAGTAGGCTTTGTTAAACCATATTACACGAGTCTCCATACTCGTTTGGTTTACAAACCCTCATTCTATCCAAATCCTCCGATTTAGGTCCGGTACATTAACATAGTTACCTATATTAGGTGCCGTTTGACATCCATGATCTCTAGCATTATTTCGTTGTTATACAAGAACTTCAAAGCAATCTCAGGTGAGTACATAGTCCCCTCTTTTACTGTTTTCCATACTGATTTGGGGAGAAACACATGTGCCTACTTGTTACTTTCGTGCTTTCCTGTTTTCACATCATATACTTGCTATGCTCATTAGTACACTATTAGTACATGATTTACATTACATTGTTTCGCTATGTATGTTTACTTAGCATACTTAGTACATTGATTTACGTACATTTCTGCTATGTGTGTTTACTGATAGCATGCTAGCACATTGATTTACATGACTTTTATGCTATGTATGCCCATTGTGTGCGTACTTAGTACATTTATTCATCACATGCTCACATTTTGGTATGACATTTGGTTTGTTCAACTTATACAATGTACATTCATTAACACCGATCATGCCGCCCGTTAGTAGGTAATGGTACCATAGGACTTGACAACTCCCATTCCTGAAATCTTGGGTTTGTTTGGATTGGAAGGAATGACCGAATACGATGAACATAACACATATAGACCTTTAATTTGTTTAAAGGTCTATCACCACAGTCACAAAGGCTTGAATGTATGCATTTTCACAATACCGCATAAATGTTTGTATCAGTATAGCATGCAATTTTTCCACAAAACATAACTTGACTTAAACTATGTTTAATTCAATACCCTGTTTTTGTGCATTTTTACCTATGGCCTAGTTGATATATTTCACATGCCATACACGATATTTTGGATACACATTATATGATTTACATTAAACATAAACAAATTGACATTGATATACACATTTGGTGGTTTACATTAGACATGAACATTTTGATATGGTTTACACAATAACACTTGACAATTGATTTATACACAAACAATTTACATGGTGGTTGGTTTGGGTAAATGGTTTGAGTAACGTGGCGTATGTAATATGATACAAACATGGTGGATACGCCGCTGGTACTTCCTATATATAAATGTTTGTATAATATTACCTATCATAGCATTATTTAAATCATTCCAATTTAGACATATTACGTTTTACACAAATAACATATTCTTCACAAGACATTATTTTTACAAACAACTTATCTTATACAAACTCATTTTACTAGGTTATTCATTTAACCTTACACTTTATTTATACATATCATCTGATCTTATCGTTTTTCATACGATTTACAAAACAAAACAATTTACAAGGTTCATGACTGACTGTATTTAAACGTTTTCTTTAAACTCAAGTCATGAATCCCATTTTCACAAAACCTATGTATCTCACAGGCATTTTTATGCTGACGTACCTACTTTCACATGTGTTTTCAGGAGCTATCGCTTAGGATGACGATTGTGACACTAGGGCGGACCTGTGACTTAGAGACATAAAACGAAGATAGACTTAGTTTGAATATGTTCTAAACACTTTATTTCCTGTTTTGAAACAATGTAACACTCGTGGTTGATAAATAAAATATAACTTTGTATGCCATAGTTGTGAAACAAATAATTCTGTCTCAACACTCCCCGACGTTTCCGCCGCGGTTGCATGTTATACGCGATCGGGGTGTGACAATTAGTCTTTCTTCTTCATATCCTAGCAAATCAGCTACATGAGGATTATTGAAAGCAAACACCTTGATCCAGCCTTCTTCTTCATATCTGAGCAAATCAGCAGTTAGCTCAGCAGACTTTCCAATAACAATCAAATGCAGCCTCTTTGCGATGGTCAAAAAATGCCCTTGGCAAGGATTGACTATGATACTCTCTGGAAAACGAAGCATTCTGAAAGTCTCAGAAAGAACATCGAAAGCAACGATGTTCCTCTCACCTAGTTGATACCAATAATTTGAAACCATGAAATATATGGTTTTATCAGCATAAATTCCTGGAGACCATGAATAACTGCTTGAACCATAATTATTTCCGCTACCGAAATTTATTGTTCTCCATGACTCACGACGTCGTGAGTAAACACGAGCAGTAGCCACATTACGGTAACATCTGATGTCAGCACTTTCAGATCATTGGATTAATCAAAATAAATTCCACCTGTATCAGAGTTTCGATCATGAATATAATTTAAGTAGTCGTCAGACAAAACCTTATAGCGCCTGGTAGTTGGATTCCAAAGGATCAGCTCACAACAAATGCCTTCATTGCAAACTAACAACAAACCATTAAATGACAATAGAATACGTAAGAAGGTAGGGTGGACATTGTTAGGAAAACTTAAGGTTTTGCCTCTAACGACATCCAAATTACCAGCAACTATGTCGTCAACGACAATTGACGTGTCTTTAAAGGAGAGTAGTTTCTTTTGGTAGTGAATCTCCACTTCGGAGAGCATGCATCATCTCAAATGCATGACTTGACAGTTCCCTATAAAAATTCTTGGAAAGACATTTCAAACGACCAATATCTTCTACAAAGAGCCTTGTGAAAATTTCGTCAACAATCACTTGAAACCAAATGTTTTCCATTTTGCAGTGAACAAATGCGTGTTTGAAAGCCAAAGAAATTGTAATGATATTGATAAACAAAAAAACTTTTGAAGTTGATTGAGTAAATGGATGAAAGAGGTAATGATGAAAGCCTCTGCCCAATGTATTTTATATACCCAATGAAGGCGGTTATGACTAAATACATCGTCAGACTAACATACTGTTAAAGAATATGATGCGACGATGGTTAGGCTTTTAATGCAAAACATTTCAAAAGTGTGTTTCTATGGGAAAAGTATAAAATTAAACACGTTATCATTATTATAATTAACCTCTTCATTTACCATAAGATGCCTTTACCATAAGACAGAAGTGAGTGAGTGACATGCATCAATTGCAAATTACATATCCCCAGGCATTTTGAATTTGAAATTACCGGTAATTTCAAAACATCTGCTAAGGTATACGTTTGCCAAAGGAAACATCTGCTAAGTTATACTTTCTTGGAGATGGGCAGTGGTTTGCCCTTTTGAATGTGGGCCAGACCTTTGACATTTGAATACAGGGCAGTGGTTTGAAATCAAATGTATTTTAAAGTGATTTATATATTCCGATTTATGATGCAGTAATGACATAAGAAAAGCCTTGTTAGACAGCCTCTATGACTGCCAACTAAGCTTTTCTTATGTCACTACATTCAGATGATTGTATGAATTTCTCCTTTTATAGAAAGTATAGATTTCAAAATTTGAGTAGCAAAAAAACATACTTTAAACAATGTTGGAACAATGATGCTGGAAACAACTATAGAACAATCATCATCATCATCATCATCATCATCTGCTCAGATCATTCACAATTATCATTTAGTCATAACTCAGATAGAAAATCTCTTCATTTAAAGACCAGCATCACTCTACATAGTAAACACATGCTTCTACAACTCCAGCAAACAAAGATGTTGCGAACATCTGTTAGGCAACAACAGATGTTGCCAACAGTAGTAAGTCAAACAGCCGTTAGATTAGCAGAAGATCACTACTAAACATATGTTCTCTTTGGGCAGACTTTACCTTTAACAGAGATTTAAAGTAACAGATGCATCAGTATTTGCAATTGAGAGGAGGAAATTCTTCAAAAAGCTCTGTTAGGCAACAACAGATGTTGGCAACAGTAGCAAGTCAAACAACCGTTAGATCAGCAGATGATGATTTCGAGCAGATGTTCTCTTTTGGCAAACTTTAACTTTGACAGATCTATACACTAACAGAAATTGATTCAACATCAACATAATCTAATTAAACTCAGAGACAATTTCACTTCTACATCAATACCTGTAACACCCCATGTTCGAAAGTCAAAGTCAAAGTCAAGACTGAAGTCAAAGGAAGAAAAGATTGCTAATTGCGATCTGTCACTCCTTGCTCAATTCTTGTTTTGACTTCTTTGACTCATAGATAGTCTATTTTATGCTTTACGTTAGTTGTATTATGTGGAGTACTATTTAGTAATTGAGGTTTATTAGATAATCATTGCATATTTAACCGCGTTCGCAACTCGAAATACGCATTTTTGGTTATTGTTATACGTGTGTGTGCCTTTTATGTGTTACTTGTGCATGTTTTATTATGTTGTGTTGTGGTGATCAATCGAAACGCAATCGAAACTCAATCGCAATCGAATCGCAAACGCTAAAGCAAGTGAAATAGGATGATTATATGTTAGATATAGTAGTTGGGATTAAAAGTAATTTGAATAGGAAACTCTACCGCATGCGACGCTCGCAATCGCAATCGAAACAGCGAAACTCGTCGCACCGAACACTCGAACCAAATAGCGGATCGACCAGGTGACCAACCAATTGACCAGCCGATAAATCGAGCTAAGCCAGTCGATCAGGCTGCCGCTCCATCGACCAACCCTTTCCACTTTGGGAAACCCTATAAATACCCCAATGGCACCATCAAACTTACCACTTTTGGCACTCTCTCCTCGAACCAGCGCTTCAACCTTACTTTTTCTCCGATTTCTCTCAATTCTGGTAAGATCTCAACCTAAATCTTGTACATCTTTGATCTACACTTGATTCTACACCTTTCTATCTTTTAAATCTTTACTTTTAACCATGAAATCACTAGATTTGAGGTGTTCTAAGGTGATGTCATCATGGTGTTCTTGAGAACTTCATGTTTAGGCATCCATCCACCAAGAACAACGTAGATCTAACCAATTTCCACATAAACAAGCAAAGATCTGTCATAGATCTAATCATATTCACAGTAAAAAGGATTGAAAGATGGTTTTCCAACTTTCTTTCAACTCTTTTACACTCAATGCACTCAAAACCGATAGAATCGGAGCTTGTACCAACTTTCTATTCATTCTTGTGGTTGTGTTGGTTCAAGATTCGGATTCTATCCACGAGACTACCGATTTCGGGTTGAACATGGAACACCGTCTCGAACAGCTTACTGGTTGGATTTGGGGGATTCCTGTCCAATCAGGAGTACCAAGTATTGACGAGGTTTCTGTTGCTTAACACGTACTCAAGACGTCTCGATAAAACAACAAACTATCAAAACAACCAAGTGTAAGACGAACGGAACGACCAGGACGGAATGTCGTCCGATCGGACTACCGTCCGATCGGACTGTCATCCGATCGGGTTGTCCCACAATCGACTTGCAGCTTGGGTCCCACACTGAAACTGTTTACCAACATTTGAAGTCTGAACGTTGAACGAATTTTTGTCCGATCAGACTACCATCCGACCGGATTATCGTTCGAACATGTGACGTTTAAACTTCAACACTTAAACAATTTTCAACATGTTCAATATCAGTGGGTTGTCACCCGATTGGACTACTATCTGATCGAATGGCAAACTGCGGTGAACTTGTTATCACTAAAGTGTCCAACCAATCGGGTTGTCGTCCGATCGACCGACCTGAAAGGAAGAGATACTTCTATGTTTTCAAAATCCTACAACGAAAACTTCAAAAGTCAAGACATCATACACAAACACATCCTTCCTAAAGAAAGAAACAATCCACTCGAAAGGCCACTCGATCGAATGACCATCCAAGCGGACTGTCACTCGCACGATCAGCTGTCCGATCAAACTACCATCCGATCGAACTGCTATCCGACCCACTCGCACTCTTTATCATTTTACGCGTCGCTTATCGTTATGGTATCGGTCTAATCAGGCTAACCCTACTCTTGCGCTCCCTTTAATCCACCAATCGCTGTGAGTATACTCGATCCCTCTTTGCTTTACGCACTTTTGGGTGTTACATACGTTACTTATTCTAAATCACATCAATCACACTACGCAATAATTTTAACGCTAACCGTTACCGCATGTTATACGTGAGTTAATGAATGCTTGTTTGTTATGTTTACACATGGAATGTTGTCTACCTGCCTTAGCAACGATAGTACTATAGTTTGGACTCAGCACCTGTTCACTCAGGGGTTGTTAAGGACAATTAGTTACATGGCTCACAGTGGTGAGTGTGTATCGCGAACTGCCTTGGGCAGTCAACCCGCAGTCATTGGTATCGATAGGTTCATGTCTATAACTAACATGCCTCATTTTACACTGTGTACGTGTTGGTTATGCGTAATCGATTTTGAACTCTATTATATCTATTAAACTTGTATGCTCACCTTTACACTATGTGTATTGGCTTTTACTTTAACGTACGTGACAGGTGCTTAGGATGCTTATTTGCTTACTTTGCTGTGAAATCGAGGCTAGGAAAGACATAGGTCAACAATAAACAATTTTCTTTAATAAAAATCTGAGTTGTCGGAACAGAACAATTTGACTAGATCTTTTCTGTAATTATTGTATCATCATTTATGACATGGTATGGGATGTGTTTCTTTAAATATTTGGTAAATATAGTTGTTATGGAAACTTCTGGACAATCTGTTTCGCTCAGTGTCGCGCCCCGATGATTCCGCCATCGGTTGGGGTGTGACAGATTGGTATCAGAGCCATAACTATAGGGAATTAGGTAAGACTTGACCTAGTCCGGGTCAACGTCTTAGAAATGACCTAGTCTATAGTTAGGTACCAATAGACCGACTTGTGCATATCCAGTATGGGTATTGTACGAGCTTGCTTACCATTCTCGCTATTCTCGAGCACGCTACACTATCACTGCACCCTATTATTTCAAAATGAAATGGTGATTAGGTCGAGATTAGGTGTGAAAGCCGCAAACTCTCGACTAAATTGCTTGTTCGACCCGCATTTTATCTATAAACACGAGAATTTGAGTTAAATCAGGAGTGAAACCCATACTTTAACGCAGGTTTCGTTTCTATTTTTATTAAAACAGGAACAAAGTTGTTAAGTTAAGGGTGAAACCCGAACCTTAATGACTTGTTCCGACCTCTACTTTTGTTTTTACAAACTCTCACCAAAGTCTCGATGGACTCCAAAGACTTGAAGTCGCACTATAATTGAAAGGATGCGTGCCAATCACCCAGATTCGAGGCGAGAGCACAGTCCCGAAAGCCAAAGTGTGTAAAAAAGGTCCTTGTGAATAGTCGAATCACTTTGGTTAGTCAATGTCTGTCTAGCCACAGACAATCTATTTCTCGATTTTTATGTGTTCCGATTCCGAGATCGCTACCGCCGACTCTGAAATTTGCTATTTTACATAGATTTATGTGTTTTATGTGATTTTACATGTTTATATGTTACGATTTTTGGTGATTTATTCACTACACCTTTCGCTTTGACCGACACACACGACTCGTACTGCATCTCTATCTCAAAATGTTAACAAATCGCTACCATTCGTGGAACGACCGTACGCCATGTAGTTTATTATGATTATTCGCTTATACTATACTGCTTGCTATATTATTCGCGATCGCTATTCTCGAACGCGCACAGGCTGTGAATGATAGGTTTCTGTATTCTGACTACCTCTATGTGCTTCTAGGCAAATTACGTGCTTATGTGCTTTTGTGCTTATATGCTTCTGTGCTTACGTGAATACGTGTTTATATGTCTATGTGTTTATGTGTACGTGAACGTGTTCCTGAGCTTTGGTAGTAATAGGCTTGTGAGGTGAGATTCGATTATGTTGTGTTGAGTCCTGTGGCGATGTCTGTTGCAGACAATGTCGTCGTCTTGATCTCGCGCTACCCGAGACGCACGCCAAAAGTAAGCAGACAAACGCCTCGCTTCCATGATAACTAAGTAGATGGCAAAGGTCGTACCCCAAGTTATCAGTGAACTGTACGAGAACATGAGCAAATCGTCTGAGGAATCCAGAACTGAGACTCCCAAAGCTGCTTTCAGCTTCAGACAGTTCAAGGCATGCGGACCGAAAGAGTTCACCGGAGAAGAAGGCCCTACGGCTTTGTTTCAATGGTTCGACTCGATCGAAGTCACCCTGCGACAGAGCGGATGTCCTGATAATCTCTGCACACTGAATGCGACCGGCGTCTTCCAGTCCCGTGCTCTAAACTGGTGGACTGCCGAAAGGAACAAGCGCGTAAATGATGCAACCTATGGTCTGTCATGGGACGAGTTGAAGAACGTTATGCTCGAAGAGTTCTGCCTTCCCCATGAGCGCCAAAAGCTGGAGGACGAGTTCTGGCACATCAAGCAGAAAGATGGTAAAAACACTGCCCTGATTGCTCGCTTCAAGGAGCTCAATATCATCTGCCCCGATCAAGTGAAGACCACCAACATGGCGATCAAGAAGTATATCCGCGCTCTGCCGGATTGTGTTGTTGATTTTGTGCAAGCTTCCAAGCCAGCAACGATCGAAGAAACTTACTTGCTAGCCTCTGAAATCAACGACAAGCGAGTAAAAGCTGGTTACTGGGATAAAGCTTCGAAGAACCTGCACCAAGCTACCGCCGCACCAACTGCAGACACCACCGCCACCGCATCGCAGTCATCCAAGTCCTCTCGCCGCAAGAAGAGGAACAACAACAGCAGCTCCAGCAACAAGAACTGTGCTGTCACTACCGCTGCTCCACTTCAGGCGGTACCAGCCCAGCAACAACAACAACACCGATCAGCTCCAGCTCCAATCACCTATGCACCGCCTGCAAAGCGTGCATACACAGGCCCTCACCCTGCCTGCCTGACATGCACTTATCATCACCCGGTGGGTCTAGCTTGCCATTTTTGCGCTCACCTGCAATATGTACGGCCACTTCACTGCAAACTGCCGTACTGGTCCCCACCAACCACCAGCTCAAGCCACTGCTCATCAAGCTCTGCTCCCAGCCCCACAAGGCCAGCAAGCGGCTCAGGCACCCGTGATCAATGCCAGAGTCTGCTTTGCATGTGGTGATCCCAACCACTTTGCGAACATGTGCCTGAATAGGGTTGTGAAACAAGAGCCCCAGCAACAGCAGCCTCAGCAACAACCTCAACAGCAACAACAACAAGCCGCCCGCGCCAGAACGTTCAACATCAATGCGCACTAAGCCCAAGCCGACAACAATGTGGTTAATGGTACGTTTCTTGTGAATGGTATTTATGCTTCGTGTTTATTTGATACTAGAGCCGATAACTGTTTTGTGTCGTTTGAATTCGAGAAGCTCCTTAACCGTAAGCGCTCCCATCTCCATTCGACGTTCGATGTCGAAGTCGCCACTGGAAGAACTGTCGCTGTCAATTCTGTTCTCCGTGATTGTACTCTTGAACTCAACAATCACATCTTTCCAATTGATCTTATTCCGATGCAGCTCAGAAGTTTTGACATCATAGTAGGCATGGACTTTCTTCATGAAAACCATGCTGAAGTTGTGTGCTTTGATAAGATGATTCGATTCGCGCTCGCTAACGGTGATATATTGTGTGTTTATGGTGAAACTCCTTCGAAAGGTCTCAAACTCATGTCGTGTGTCCAAGCTAGCAAGTATCTCCGCAAGGAATACAGAGCTTTCTTGGCTAACATTGTAGTAGCGGATAAGGAAAAGAAAAGGAAAATCGAAGTGAAAGATGTTCCTGTTGTCTGCGAATTTCCTCAGGTATTCCCTGATCATCTTCTCGGACTGCCGCCAAGTCGTGATATCGACTTTCATGTCGACCTCATTCCTGGAGCCAACCTTATTGTTAGAGCTCCTTATCGACTCGTTCCGTCCGAAATGTGTGAACTCTCGAGTCAGCTCCAGGAATTACTTGATAAAGGCTTCATTCACCTGAGCATCTCTCTTTGGGGCGCACCGGTCCTTTTCGTAAAAAAGAAGGACGGGTCGTTTCGGATGTGCATCGACTATCGGGAGTTGAATAAGTAGACAATCAAGAATCGCTATCCCCTGCCTCGAATTGATGATTTGTTTAACCAGCTACATGGTGCTACGTGTTTCTCAAAGATCGATCTATGCTCAGGCTACCACCAACTACGCATTCAAGAGGAGGATATTCCCAAAACCGCTTTCCGCACTCGATACGACCACTATGAGTTCGTTGTTATGCCTTTTGGTTTAACTAACGCACCCGCGGTTTTCATGGATCTGATGAATCGCGTGTGTAAACCATTTCTTGAACGCTTTGTCATTGTGTTCATCGATGATATCCTGATCTATTCCAAGTCGAAAGCCGAACACGCGCAACATCTACGTTTGGTTCTCGAGCTACTCCAGGGGAATCGACTCTATGCCAAGTTCTCCAAGTGCGTATTTTGGCTGGAGGAGGTTCAATTCCTCGGTCACATTGTAAATAGTCAAGGTATTCATGTCGATCCCGCGAAGATTGAAGCAGATAAGAGTTGGGTTACGCCAAAGAACCCGTCTGAAGTCCGTTCTTTTCTCGGACTAGCAGGCTATTATCGTCGATTTATCGAAGGATTCTCAAAAATCGCTGTGCCGCTTACCGCTCTCACCCACAAGGACAAGCCTTTTGTTTGGGGAACTGAACAAGAGTCTGCCTTCCAAACCCTCAAGTATATGCTCTGCAACGCTCCTATTCTCACTTTACCCGATGGAAACGACGACTTTATAGTCTATTGCGATGCCTCGAACCTTGGTCTTGGCTGCGTTCTCATGCAACGAGACAAGGGTATCACCTATGCATCTCGTCAGCTCAAGATCCACGAGAAGAACTATACAACCCACGACCTCGAGCTAGGCGCAGTTGTTTTTGCGTTAAAGATTTGGCGACACTACCTTTATGGTACCAAGTGTACGATCTTCACCGATTATAGGAGCCTACAACATATCTTGGATCAGAAAGAACTTAATATGCGTCAACGCCGATGGGTAAAACTTCTCAACGATTACAACTGTGAGATTCGTTATCATCCAGGAAAAACAAATGTCATCGCCGACGCTCTCAGCCGGCGAAGTTATCTACACAGCGCTCGTAATGTTCCAGCCCAGCATCATCTCGAAACCCTTATTCGCGAAGCCCAGCATGTGTGTTTTACTGAACGCACTTTGAAGAAGGAAAGAATCCACCACGATGGAGCCCATCTTGTTAATAAGTCGAATGGGATATTCCATTATCTGGACCGAATTTGGATCCCTAAGCGGACCGATCTGCGACAGATTTTGATGGACGAAGCCCACAAATCTCGGTATTCTATTCATCCCGGATCCGATAAAATGTACCAGGACCTTCGCTACAAGTACTGGTGGCCGGGCATGAAAAGGGATATCGCTCTATATGTCGGAAAGTGCCTGACTTGCTCAAAGGTTAAGGCTGAACACCAAAGACCCTCTGGCTTGCTCGAACAACCCCCGATCCCTGTATGGAAGTGGGAGAGTATAGCTATGGACTTCATAACTAAACTCTCGCGCACGCCATCGGGTCACGACAGCATCTGGGTTGTCGTTGATCGTTTGACCAAATCTGCCCATTTTCTACCAATACGAGAAGACTATAAGGTAGAACGATTAGCCCGAATCTACACCGATGAGATCATTTGTAATCATGGGACGCCTCCCCACATCATCTCTGACCATGATGCTCGGTTTACCTCGCGACTGTGGGAAATGTTTCAAGCAGCTCTCGGTACTACGCTTAATCTAAGTACCGCATTCCATCCTCAAACCGACGGTCAGACTGAGAGAACGATCCGTACCCTTGAAGACATGCTCCGTTCGTGTGTCTTAGATTTCGGTGGAAAATGGGATGCTTACCTACCGTTAGTCGAATTCTCGTACAATAACAGTTATCATTCCAGCATTCAAATGGCACCATTTGAGGCTTTGTACGGAAGACGATGTCGATCGCCTATTGTATGGCACGAGATCGGGCACTCGCAATTAACCGGTCCTGAGCTATTACAAGAAACGACTAACAAGGTCCTCCAAATTCGAGACAATCTGCTGAAAGCTCAGAGTCGTCAGAAAAGTTACGCCGATAGACGACGCAAGCCCCTTGAATTTGACGTTGGCGACTACGTACTCCTAAAAGTATCACCTTAGAAGGGTGTGGTCAGATTCGGCAGGAAAGGAAAACTAGTGCCTCGATATGTTGGACCTTTTAAGATTCTGAAAAGGATCGAAAAAGTCGCCTACAGACTCGAACTACCGGAGGAACTAAGTAACATCCACCCGACTTTCCATGTTTCGAACCTCCGAAAGTGCCTGGCTGAGCATGATTTAATTGTACCTCTTGATGATCTCCAAATAAACGAAACACTACACTTCGTGGAGAAGCCTGTCGAAATCATGGGTCGCCAAACCAAGCAGCTCAGACGCTCGCGCATTCCTATTATGAAAGTCCGATGGGAAGGCAAACGAGGCGCAGAGTTCACTTGGGAACTCGAAAGCGACATGAAGGCGAAGTACCCGCAATTGGTTGTTACGGCTAAAGCCTAATTTCGGGATGAAATTCCCTTAAATAGGGGAGGCTGTAACACCCCGTGTTCGAAAGTCAAAGTCAAAGTTAAGATTGAAGTCAAAGGAAGAAAAGATTACTAATTGCGATCTGTCACTCCTTGCTCAATTCCTATTTTGACTTATTTGACTCGTAGATAGTCTATTTTATGCTTTATGCTAGTTGTATTATGTGGAGTACTATTTAATAATCGAGGTTTATTCGATAATCATCGCATATTTAACCGCGCTCGCAACTTGAAATACGCATTTTTTGTTATTGTTATACCTGTGTGTGCCTTTTATGTGTTACTTGTGCATGTTTTATTATGTTGTGTTGTGGTGATCAATCGAAATGCAATCGAAACTCAATCGCAATCGAATCGCAAACGCTAAACGCAAGTGAAATAGGGTGATTATATGTTAGATATAGTAGTTGGGAATAAAAGTAATTTGAATAGGAAACTCTACTGCATCGCGACGCTCGCAATCGCAATCGAAACAGCGAAACTCGTCGCACCGAACACTCGAACCAAATAGCTGATCGACCAGGTGACCAGCCGATCGACCAGCCGATCGATCGAGCTACTGCTCGATCGATCAGTCAGTCGATCAGGCAGCCGCTCGATCGACCAACCCTTTCCACTTTGGGAAACCCTATAAATACCCCCATGTCACCATCAAACTTACCACTTTTGGCACTCTCTGCTCGAACCAGCGCTTCAACCTTACTTTTTCTCTGATTTCTCTCAATTCCGGTAAGATCTCAACCTAAATCTTGTACATCTTTGATCTACACTTGATTCTACACCTTTCTGTCTTTTAAATCTTAACTTTTAACCGTGAAATCACTAGATTTGAGGTGTTCTAGGGTGATGTCATCATGGTGTTCTTGAGAACTTCATGTTTGGGCATCCATCCACCGAGAACAACTTAGATCTAAGCGATTTCCATATAAACAAGCAAAGATCTGTCATAGATCTAATCATATTCACAGTAAAAAAGATTGAAAGATGGTTTTCCAACTTTCTTTCAACTCTTTTACACTCAATGCACTCAAAACCGATAGAATCGGAGGTTGTACCGAATTTCTATTCATTCTTGTGGTTGTGTTGGTTCAAGATTCGGATTCTATCCATGAGACTACCAATTTCGGGTTGAACATGGAACACCGTCTCGAACAGCTTACTGGTTGGATTTGGGGGATTCCTGTCCGATCAGGAGTACCAAGTATTGACGAGGTTTCTGTTGCTTAACACGTACTCAAGACGTCTCGATAAAACGACAAACTATCAAAACAACCAAGTGTAAGACGAACGGAACGACCAGGACGGAATGCCGTCCGATCGGGTTTCTGGACCTTAAAATTAGTAAAAATAAAATGCTCCACAAACATTAATAGGATTAAAATTTAAGTATGAGGATTAAAAGATCAACAATTACATAGAGTACTAAACAACGAAACTTTAAAATCTAACAACAACACCAAGAAATTTAGGAATCTAACAGCAAAAATTTAGTGCTTTTAGCTTCAACTCCATCGAGTACCGAACTTCTCAATGTATATCTTTGACAATCGCCATGAACTCCACGGAAGTACTGAATGCATCACCATCAGGTTTCTGGAAACCTGGTCTCTCGTGAACAGACCAAGATGCAGTACATCAAAACATTTCTTCAGCTGTTGAAGAGTAGCCATATCCTCATATACTTAATCCTCAACTTGCTTGATAAAGAGTTGCTTTAAATCATCGGAGCCTGCAGAAGTGTATACATTCTATACATCAAAATTCCAAACTTTATGCTTCTTTTAATACAAAAAAAGCAGGAAAGAACAAACTGAATCTACTTATATATCTTATTAAATAAAATCTTATCTTACAACAGTAGCAGATACTTTCTTGCGTTTAGTAGGAACCACTGTGGGTTCTACATCATCATCATCTGCCCAAGTCAATTATAATCATCATTTAGTCATAAGCAAAAATTATTTTAACTGTACATTTAATAATCTTTCTTTGTGTTTAATTTGATTCCATCAATATCCATATTAACATATTCTAAAACCATTATGACTCCACAAATACTTCTACCACTGGTTGCTCGAAGAAAACAGAGCTGGAATATATCAACAGTTTGAAATCCACAAACCTAAAATAACCCACAGATTATTGTATGAATTTCAAACAACTCTGATTAGACTGAAATATAAAGCGAGAATTAGAGTAGATCACTTCAAATTAAAAATTAAAAATTTCAAAATTAGAGTAGAAAAAAAACATACTTTAAACGATGTTGGAACAATGATGCTGGAAACAACCGTATAACAATCATCATCATCATCTTCTCATATCATTCACAATCATCATTTAGTCATAACTCAGATAAAAAATCTTTAGTAAAAATCAAAAACCAAAACAAACATAATCATATATATGACATTACCATCATCAAGGCAAACCACATATCCCCAAAATTTGTTCCGAAAGTGGGTCAGAGAGAACTTCCGTTTTCTCTTATCCTTTATGAACAAATGTCGAGTATTGAGAACAAGGGATTTTAGGGAGAGATACATTAGAAATTTGGTTTGAAAATACAAAAGCAGAGAACACGAGAGTGTAAATATGAAGAGTGAAATGAGAAAAAAAATCTTTATATAAGAAGATGATTGACAGAAGTGAGTGAGTGACATGCATTAATTGCAAATTAAATATCCTCATGCATTTTGAATTTGAAATTACCGGCAATTGCAAAACATCTGCTAAGGTATACGTTTGCCAAAGGAAACATCTGCTAAGTTATACTTTCTTGGAGATGGGCAGTGGTTTACCCTTTTGAATGCGGGTCAGACCTTTAACATTTGAATATAGGGCAATGTTTTGAAATTAAATGTATTTTAAAGTGATTTATATATTCCGATTTATAATGCAGTAATGACATAAGAAAAGCCTTGTTGGACAGCCTCTATGGCTGCCAACTAAGCTTTTCTTATATTATTGGGATTTCTCCTTTTATAGAAAGTATAGATAGATATCAATTTAAATAAAAATATAAACATTTTTTTGTGTCGAAATAAAGGAAAATAATAATAAAGAGTTGAAAAAACTAAAAAGTAGTTCTTTACCAAAAAAAAAATAATAATAAAAAATAAAAAGTAGTTAAGAGGGGGAGAATACGAAGGTGTGGTTAATGCTAGCCTCATGGGTAGTTGGATTTTAGATGGAGATTGTGGTTTCATGTAAATCTTTGTCGGGTGAAGTATGGCTTCTAATTTTGTCTTCTTTGACTTTTTAGTGAAATAAAATAAATAAATAAATAGATAGATAGGCAAACCGGTTTTTAAAACATTACGTATATGTATAAATTAGTAGTTACCCTGCCTGCGTTGCGGGGCGATAGTCAAATAATTCTCAATCAATTAAAAAAAACTCTACGATAATTTTGCTTGGAAAAAAACTAAAACGATGATAAGACCGTAATTTTTTGCTCAGGGCAAAACTATAATTTTTCAGGACTAATGAACGAGTGTTAGGCAGCACCTTGACACCGGTAAAAATTAAACGGAGTCAACCAATAAAAAAAACTTTTATAGTTTTGCTAAAAAAGTTAAAACGATCGGGAAAACGTAATTTTGAACTGACGGCGAAATAATATTTTTCATTCAGGGATAAAATCGTAAATTAAATGGACCAATGAGTGAGTCGCAGGCAGCTGCCGGCATGACTGTAATTTTCACTGGGGGCAAAATTGTAATTTAACCAGGAAAACAAACAAAAACGATGAAGAAAATGTAAATTTAAGTTGAGGGCAAAATCGTAACTTGGCTGTGAGAAAAAAACCTAATGACAAAACTGTAAATTTAAACGGAGCAAAATCGTAAATTTGAACCGATGGCAAATTTTGAATTTTTAGCTGGGAGCAAAAGCGTAAATTTATTTTTATGTGGGGGTAAAAACATAATTTTGAACTGATGGAAAAATCGTAATTTTAAGGGGAAAAAAACTAATGGTAAAACTGTAAATTTAAACGGGGCAAAATTGTAAATTTTTGAACCGCGGTCAAAATTTATATTTTTAGCTGAGAATAAAAGCGTAAATTCATTTTTAAGTGGGGGGGGGGGGGGTAAAATCATAATTTTAAACTCATGGCAAAAAGTAAACTAATCGTTAATTTATTGGGCTAATAGAAGAGTGTCACGCAGCTGCCTGACACTATTCTCTATACCGCCCATATAAGCCAATAGATAGCCACTACCGTCAATTTCACCCAATTGTTGAAAACCACTGTTCCTGCACCTTTAGTTTGTAAACGTTGAATAATATAAACTATGCTTCATCAAAAACATTATTTAAGAATTATTTTTTCGTCTTGAGATCTGCTTGCTAAAGAAATTATTTCATGACGTTTTTGTGGTTAACGTAAAAAAAACGTACACAAATATAAAGTACGATTCATTAGAAAAATTAAATATTTATGAATCAGTTTTCGTATTGAGATCTGCCTTATAAAGAAACGATTTCATGGCAATGATGGTCTAGTGGAGCTGGTCATAGCTATGAAACTAGTCGACAAAATATTAAATATAAAGTATCTTATCGTACAAAACATACGAATAAAATGGAAAAGTAAAAAAAACACGGTAACATTTTCGTAATTATGCCACTATATATATATATATATATATAGGGAAAAGATAAATCGAAAACCCATGTGAGTTGAGAAAACCCAAATAAACCCTATGTAACATTTTTATTTTTTTCTAAAAAAAATAGGAAATGTAATATAAATGTACACGGACCTATTTATGAAAAAAAATGAAAAAAACGCTTACTATTTTTTTTTTTTAAAAATGTTGAAAATTTATATGTTACATTTTTTTTTGGACATACATATTATGTAACCTGAAATTTTGTAACATTTTTTAAAAAAAAACTGCTTGGTGTTTTTTTGTGTTTCTTTTTTTAAAATGTTCAAATATATGTATATTACATTTCCTATTTTTTTTAGAAATGTATCTTGAGTTTACATGGTTTTTTTACAAAGGTTTTCTGAGTTTTCTCAACTCAAGTGGGTTTTCGATTTATCCTTCCCCTATATATATATATATATATATATATATATATTAATGGTAGGAATGAAAGACATAATTATAAGAAAATAAATGTATGTGTTAATTTATTATTTTTTATTATAACCACAATACATATACGTATATATTTACAATTTTATATATACACACATTGGCGAAGTTTTATTGGGGCCAGAGGGTAGCCCTCTCTCACGGATTTTTCGCTCGTAGTGATAATTTTACCAAAAATTTATGAATTTTTTTGTAGTGTAAAATACTGGATTTTTTAAGAGTGTGACACTCACCGATTTGGATTTTGAGAAGCCAGTTTCCACTAATTTTTCGTTAAAGCCCCGCCATTGTATACACACAACTACCCCCTCTATCTCGACACTCATATTTTATCTCCCATTGTCGACCCGTCGTACCAAACATCATTACACTCGTCTATCATGTCGTTCCAAACATTATTAATTTATTATTATTTTTTATTTAAAGGTAAAAAAGAAAATTAAAAAAATAAGTGTGTAAATATATAAATGTGTGTGCATGTATATACATTTTATTAATAATTATTTTATTTTTTATTTAAAGTTAAAAATAAAATTTATACAGTTAAAAGACAAAAGAATAAACGGGAAAGTGTCAAAATCGTCCCTGAGGTTTGAGAACTGCCAAAATCGTCCATGAGAGTTAACGATACATTTTAACTGAGTTTGCTATTTGGATGGAAATGACAACAAATATGAAATCTCAAGGACCCAAATACAAAACGTTTAACTTTTGGACTAAAGTGACAAAAATATCCTAAATTTTGGGACCATTTTTGCATTTTACTTCGTTGCAACAAATTATAGTATATGTAATTATCAATGAATAAATCATTAAATATCTATATATATATATATATATATATATATATATATATATATATATATATATATATATATATATATATATATAAATGAGATGGATTTGGGCTAGGTGGCATTTGATTTTGGCCATTTTTGCTGATGTGACAACTTTTGGTGGTGAATTTAGGAGGGAATTGACTTCTTGCTTCTACATTCACGATTTTAACACAAAAGAGGCGGGATCCGAATGCATTTGGGTGACCTAATGATCCATACGGATCCTTTATATCCCTTTTTACTCTCCTTCTTTCTCAAGCTTCGCCATTCTACACAAACCCTAAAACCAAAGTTGTTTATCAGGTTCTTTCGTTCAATAATCAGGTAATCTTGATTTTTTGTTTGGCTATTCTTCCCAAACCCTAACGTCAATCACATGATTCATTTAACCAAACCCTAATGCCGATTAAATAGCTTGAAAGTTTCACCATTTTCTGCTTCTGAAATTCGTCAGGCGATTGAACTAAATTGTATCTATCGATCTGCAGAAGAAAGAACAAATTGCATCTACTTGGCGGATAATCGTTGCTCATCATCGCTTACAACTTTCTTCCTTTTCAATCTCAAAAACCCTAGATAGCAGTTCCAAGCAAGTACGCAACAGGTGTGTTTTATTCTCTATCTTTAATCCTCTAAACCTAACTTTCTTTGATGATTCATGTTTAATGTATCTTTAATCGTGATTTATCATGGTTTATGTTGATCTTTCAATGTTTTTAAGCATCTGAACATTCACAAAATCAATCTTTACAGATGACATCTGAAATCCCAATGAATGTTTGATGTTTTTCATATATGTTGATCTTTCTAAAGTTTGAAATCTCGAATTGTGCCTGAAATCTTGAATAGTGTTTGATGTTGTTGGATCACGTTTGATGTTCTTGGTCACATATGTTAATCTTTTTAATTTTTCAGTTCATTTCTTGTGAATAATTGATATGTTTTAGTCCATTTTTTTCTTTTATCCATGGATCGTTGCCTCTTTATATCGTCATCTGGTAATGATTTTGTTTTAGTCCATTTGCATTCATTCTCATCTTCATTAATGATTCACCAGCAGGTTTTGCAAAACCATGATCCTCTTTTTTCTTCGTTGTTCTACGATTCAAACTCTACAATCGACGGTATGTATCAACTAGCAGTTTTTACCCAATTTTATTTCAACGGAATCCATCATATCTTCTAATCAGTTTTGTACTTTAATCGGTTAATCTCATGTTTTGTGTATGTGTTTGCTTGGATTTATGTATATTCATGTTGTTGTTGGAGGCATTGATTGGGAAACTTCTAAAGGTATGTTGATATACCTCTTTATTTATTCAAATGGATTAAACTGATGATCCTTATTGATGTAATAAGGCAAGAATGGAAAGGTTGTAAAGGTACATTCTTATACATATTTGTCTCCAATTTCATCATCGCGATTTCTGATCTTTTATGTTAACGATTTTAGGGTTTTGTGCATCGTCAACTGACGAATGTAGGTTTTTTAGGATGACATGAATTGTTTCAAAAATTGAATATCAAAACCGAAGGTTGATTTTCGGTTTTCATGGTATAATTCTTTTGGTCTGAGTTTTGCTTTCGGGTTTTGGTTGTTCGGTACTCATATGGTCATCACAATTTTATTTGCAGAATCTAATCTTCGAATTAAAAGAAAAACAATTTGTGGGAAAGCTTGGGAAGAAACTATGCTTTGTATATAGCCCTATTCGTCTTCACGTCTTTCGTATACGCCAAGGCATGCTTCTTCTTCTTTCGTCATTGTGGCAGGTTTAAGTATTTGTAATCTTGGTTTACGTTTGCAAGGGTTTCACGGAATTCAGACGCCTGGATATCCTGTTATTGCTCCATTTACTGTCGCCTGGTATGATGAGGTAATTTGGATATTTATAGGTACTTTGAACTTAAAACACTATTTTTTTAATTCAACTTCGGGTATTGAAGGGTATTTTGGATGTATGATTTAATTGCATGATTGTTTGTTTTTTAATGATTGGTGTTTTGAGATTGGTGATTTGATATCTCATCAACGCTACACAAAGCCATTGTCGGCTTTGCAAAGAGCTAAACTTGCTGAGCAATCCACACTAAAACCACACGATAGGATGAACTGCATGGTGAATGTAAGATATATAGTAAAAGATATATAGAACACTAACCAATGCATAATTTGTTGTTTTAGGAACTAAAGAGAAGTAACTATGCTGCTGATCCTTTGATTAACTCAACTGGCATCACAATCAATACGATGTGTACTCAAGTTGAGGGCAAAGTTTTGGAACCACCAAAACTAACGGTTGCAAATTATGGAATCATGCTTCCTCGTGGTGGTTATTGGAGCTTCAACAACAAAGTAAATAAATTCTTAAATTTTGGTTATTTAAAGTTTTAAATGATTTGACGCTCAAAGTGTCACACCCCCAAAAATCCACACGCGGAGTACCACCGCTTGGAGGCGTGACATGACCAGGATCAAGCCACCAATCATATTGAACATAGCATTTAAACAGTAAAGATAATCAAAACAACCCATCACAATATAATTGGTGTTTAACAAAACTTAATCTGAGTAGCGGAAGCATAAGTATGTAAATTCAATGTAATCATAAGTTCAATGTTTAAACGTTAACATGGCATCCACGATCCATGCTCCTTCCTGTGCAAGCTCCATAAGTACCTAAGGTCCTGCAAGGCATGCAGCAGAGAGTCAACAACTAGTTGAGCGAGTTCACAGTTAATAGTTCAGTATCGTAATAGTATAGTAAGCCTTGTGTTCGTTCATTAAGTCATGTATCGTATTAGTTCGTATTGCGGCCCTCTAGGCATGTATGCGAAGATTGGGGAAAGTTCCCAAGTATTCTAGACTAGGTATGTTTGTATCGCGGCCACCCGGCATGTATGCGAAGTTTAGAGTATAGTTCGCGGCCTTCCTAGGCATGTGTGCGAAGATTAGTCATAATATCGCGGCCAACCCCTGGCGTGCGTGCGAAGATCAGTTCTATGAGCATCACTAGTCTAGTCGTATCATATCAATAACCCCTCCTCACCCGAGGACCATATAATTAGTTTCCATAAGCTAGATAAGTACAAGTAATAATCCAAACCCATTCCCACCCTGGGAACCCCATGCCTTGGCTGTGTGAACTCACCTTGGTTTGCTCGGTATGCTAAGTATGTGCTCAAAGTAAATCAATCACGTCCTAAAGTATGCACGTATGTAAAAATCAGTTCATGTTCATATTGTTCACGTATAAGCACAATCAATAATCGCCAAGTATCACAATGCACGTATTCGGAATCACACAAGTATTGTTTTATTACTTAACAGCAGTTAATTATCTCAGTTAACTTCTAACAAGGTTAAATCAAGTTACTGTGCATAATTACCCGCTCGGCGAAACACCCTTGTTTCGCCGTGCACTTCCTTCGACGAAACACCTTTGTTTCGCCAAGTCGGTTTCGTCAACCGGTGATACGCCGGTATTTTATTTTCGTCGCAATACAACGGCAACAATATTAATTCTGAAAAATAATCCGATGGGCCCTCAATTGCTAGTGGGCCGTTACAACAGCCAATGGCCATCTTTGGGCCGCCCATCCCACCAATCGGAGATTGGCATCTCCTTTGACAAATGAATTCTTGATCGCCACATGTCCCTAGGGCTCTTGTTACTGACTTGATTAATTTAATTTTTGTAGTCTACTAAGCCGCCATTTTAAGAGATACCATGATACCCACCATCATTTTTATAACCAATCAAATCAATTATGGCCGGCCACTTTTTAATACATCAAGAGATTATTGGACCAAAACTAATCATGTCAGCCGACAACTCAATTAAATCAACATCCATCAATTTGATTTTAGTTCATGAAGTCTTTCATAAGATGACAACAAGTATTAGATGTAATAGCATGATTGGACCCTATAAGGGTTTGCGATAAATTGATTGGACCAAATAAGAGTTTGATTACATGCACACCAATTTAATAATATGGGTTTTCTAACAATCGATGCATCTGATATGATAATGAATGATGACAACCAAGAATAAAGACAAACAATAAATGATAACACTAACCTAGATGGATATCGATTGAAGCAAGAAATCGGAGGAATTCAGTGATGACGATGATGTTTGCCGTCGCCCACTTAATGAGAGTTTAGGGTTTTGATAATTGGTCATGTGCACACGTATAATACTTAACTGATATAACTTTGGGCCTAACTGGGCTTTAGCAGATTACTGGGCCGACGAGATGGCTGTTTCGTCGAGAAACATATGACGAAACAAAAGCCAGTTTCGTCGAGTTCGGAAGGTGACGAAACAGATTCCTGTTTCGTCGAGTAAGGTCATGGTTGATTCGTCGGGGTCCTAGCACATGCCACACAGTTTAAGTTTTCTAACAGTTTCATTTCATAACACCAATCACATAATTGCAACAACCACAATACGTTTATTATATAGCACATAACATATCCAACAATCATAATACGTTTCATTATAACGCAACGTGTATTGTTACAAGTCAACAAGTCAACAACCAACAGTCAAAGTCAACGTGCAATAAATGCGAAAGTGAAAGTCGGAAACTCGAGTTGTCATATTATCCCCAACTTGAAAGAAATTTCGTCCCGAAATTTAGCATGCGGTTACTGAGGAAGCTAAGTAAGTTGTATCGTTACTGGTTTTCCTGGGGTGTCACATCATCCCCCCGTTGATTTGGAATTTCGTCCCGAAATTCTGCAGTAGTAGCTTCAGCCTCAGTAGTGGTTGCATTGGTTTCGAATAACTGGGGATACTTGAGTTTCATTTGATCTTCACGCTCCCAGGTGAACTCTGGGCCGCGACGGGAGTTCCAACGAACTCGAACAAGAGGGATTCTCGTGTTCTTGAGGACCTTAACATCCTGGTCCGTGATTTCAACAGGTTCCTCGACGAACTGCAACCGCTCGTTGATAGTGAGCTCCTTCAAGGGAACTATGAGGGTCTCATCTGACAGGCACTTCTTCAGATTCGACACATGAAAAACATTGTGAACTGCACCGAGTTCAGCTGGTAAGTTTAGTCTGTAGGCCACTTTGCCTATTCTTTCTGCAATTTCGAATGGTCCGACATACCGCGGATTGAGTTTGCCTCGTTTGCCAAAACGAACCACACCCTTCCAGGGTGAGACTTTAAGTAAAACCCGGTCCCCGACCTGAAATTCCAATGGCTTCCTACGCTTATCCGCGTAGCTTTTCTGACGGTCGCGAGCTGCCGCCATGCGTTGTCGTATCTGTGCAATCTTTTCCGTGGTGTCCACTATAAGTTCTGGACTCGTGATCTGACTATCCCCCACCTCTGCCCAACAGAGAGGTGACCGGCATTTACGCCCGTACAATGCCTTGAATGGAGCGGCTTGTATGCTGGTGTGGTAACTGTTGTTGTACGAAAATTCCACTAACGGGAGATATTTTTCCCAGCTGTTGCCGAAATCAATAACACATGCCCGAAGCATGTCTTTTAGAGTCTGAATAGTGCGCTCAGACTGCCCATCCGTCTGAGGGTGATAAGGCGTGCTCATATCTAACCGAGAGCCAAAAGCCTTATGCATTGCTTGCCACAGTTCTGATGTGAATCGTGCATCGCGATCCGAAATGATAGAGGTGGGCACCCCGTGCCTTGAGACTACTTCTCTCAAGTATATGTCTTTTAGTGTGGAAAACTTGTCTGTTTCTTTGATTGCCAGGAAATGAGCAGACGTGGTGAGTCGATCCACGATCACCCAAATAGTATCGTTCCCACGCTGGAATCCAGGTAGGCTTGTAACAAAATCCATGGAAATTTCCTCCCATTTCCACTGTGGTATCTTTGGTTGCTGAAGTAAGCCTGCTGGTTTCTGACACTCTGCCTTGACTCTTGCACAGGTCAAGCACTTGCTGACATAGGTAGCGATGTGGGCCTTCATGCTAGGCCACCAATACGTAGTTCTGATGTCGTTGTACATTTTATCCGACCCTGGATGTACCGAGTAGCGCGATTTGTGAGCTTCATCTATCAATAGCTCACGCAAGTCGCCGTAAAGTGGGACCCAAATACGCCCTGTTACATAGTAGGCACCGTCTTCCTTCTGTTCTAATCGTTGTCTTGAGCCGCGTAAGGCTTCAGCCTTGACATTTTCTGGTTTCAATGCTTCTACCTGAGCATCTCTTATCTGTGCTGGAAGATTAGACTGAATGGTGAGTTGCAATCAATGTTTTAAAAACCGGTTTTTTAATCATACCGGATTGGGCTAAAAAATGGTTCAACCGGTTGAAACAGGTTGTACCGAGTGGTTTAACCGGGTTCACTAATTAACTCTATAATACCAACATGAATCCCAACCAACAAGTTGCTGGAATGAATAAATGTCAGAAACATATTAAAAACTACACATTATAAATCACATTCGAAAAAATACCCCAAAATAGATTAAAACCTACACATAAAATATGACAGAATCAAAATTTAATAGTAACACATGTTTTCACACATGTCAAGACCTCTCAACAATCATAATATACTATATACACGTGGAATCCTACTATATATATACATGATTACTAATAACTACTAAGTAATATTATATACCGGTCCAAAAGAGTGAAACTAGTAGCATCACAATAGCATACCTGAAATATTGAATCAAACTGGAAGCCACGAAGTAATGAAGACGAAGGGATGGAAGTGATGATGAGTTGAAGACAAACGGATTAAATGATGAATGATGCATCGATTGCACCGTATACCAAGGAAGATTGATATGTGCTAGGTTATGGAGTAAACTAATGGGCTTGATGAAATTGTAAAAAAAAAACCAAAATTTACCTTGGGCCGGTACCGGTTTACCGGTTCAAACCGGTATTTCACATTTTACCGGTGGTACGAATCGCATACCGTTTCCAGGTTTTACCGGGGTGTTTCGTACCGGCTAAGCATCCGGAATCCGGTATTACCGGTATAACCGGCCGGTACGAACCGGTTTTTAAAACATTGGTTGCAATGCTCGTACGCGCTTAGGTGTAGTATCTTTCCGACTGAGGGCGTCAGCCACAACATTGCTTTGCCTGGATGGTACTTGATAGCGCATTCGTAATCGTTCAAAAGTTCGACCCATCTTCGTTGACGCATGTTCAAATCCTTTTGCTTAAGGATATGCTCGAGACTCCTGTGATCGGTGTAAATTGTGCACTTGGTACCGTACAGGTAGTGTCGCCATATCTTAAACGCGAAAACAACAGCTCCCAGCTCTAAATCGTGCGTCGTGTAGTTCCGTTCATGAACCTTGAGTTGCCGCGAAGTGTAAGCAATAACTTTATCCCGTTGCATCAATACACAACCAAGCCCCTGTATCGACGCGTCACAATAAACCACAAAATCCTCCGTGCCCTCTGGCAATGAGAGAATAGGTGCGCTGCAAAGCCTATCCTTTAAGTACTGGAAAGCGGTTTCCTGGGGATCTCCCCAACGGTAGGTGACACCCTTCTGTGTCAGTAATGTAAGTGGCTGCGCGATCTTTGAGAAGTCTTTGATAAACCGTCTATAGTAACCCGCCAAACCCAAGAATTGGCGTATTTCCGTTGGAGTGCGAGGCGCAGGCCAATTTCTGATCGACTCTACCTTGGATGGATCAACATGAATCCCATCCTTGTTTACCACGTGACCTAGGAAATGGACTTCACGAAGCCAGAAGTCGCATTTTGAAAACTTGGCGTACAGTTGCTCCTTTCGAAGAAGTTCCAAGATAATTCGTAGATGCTGCTCGTGTTCCTCCTGACTCCTAGAGTAAATCAGAATGTCGTCGATGAAAACGATAACGAACTTGTCTAGATACGGCTTGCACACTCTGTTCATTAAATCCATGAATACTGCGGGCGCGTTCGTTAACCCGAAGGGCATGACAAGAAACTCGTAGTGACTGTAGCGAGTTCTGAAAGCTGTTTTGGAGACGTCCTCATCCTGGACTCTCAGCTGATGGTAACGTGACCTCAAGTCTATCTTGGAGTAGTAAATCGACCCTTGTAACTGGTCGAATAAGTCGTCTATACGCGGAAGAGGATAATGGTTCTTCACCGTCACCTTGTTGAGTTCCCGGTAGTCTATGCACATCCTGAAGGTACCGTCCTTCTTTTTCACGAATAACACTGGAGCTCCCCAAGGAGAAGAGCTTGGACGAATGAAACCCTTTTCCAAGAGCTCTTGTAGTTGCTTTGACAGTTCTTCCTGTTCAGTTGGAGCTAAACGATACGGTGCTCGAGCTATAGGTGCTGCTCCCGGAGCGAGTTCGATTTGAAATTCGACCTGGCGATGAGGAGGTAAACCGGGTAAATCTTCAGGAAACACCTGAGGAAAGTCACGTACAACTGGAATATCCTCCAATTTCTTTTCTTTTGCTGATGCATCAGTGACAAGTGCCAAAATGGCAGTGTGACCCTTTCGTAACCATTTCTAAGCCTTCAAAAAGGAGATGATGCCATCCACGTCACCACTTTTGTCGCCTTGAACTTCGAGAGGTTCTTTGCCCGAACAAGGAACGCGAACTATCTTTTCCTTGCATAAAATCTCTGCGTGATGTTGGGATAACCAATCCATCCTAATAACGATATCGAAACTACCCAAAACTATGGGAATATCAATCAAGAAGGTCTGACCAGCTAAGACGATGTTACAACCCCTGACTACATGTGTGGCTTCTAGACTCTTACCATTTGCTAACTCTACGACATGTTTGGTGTTTAGGGGTGTTGGTGTACGTTTTAACAATTTACTCACTTTCAAAGATATATAACTCGTATCAGCACCCGAATCAAATAAGACGGTAACATAAATATCGTCGAGAAGAAACTTACCCATAACCACATTGGGATCATTCCTTGCGTCGCCCTGCCCCAGCACGAAAGCACGACCCCGAGCTTCGTTGCCGTTGTTGTTGTTGTTTCCCCCATTGTTGTTGTTCCCATTGCCCTGGTGATTGTTGTTGTTGCGATTCTGGTTCTGGTTCAATTGAGGGCAATCACGTTTGAAATGACCTTCAGCCCCACACTGGAAACATCCCCGGTTTCCTCGCTGTGGCTGCTGCTGTTGGTTCTGTGGAGCTGGTAGTTGTAGTTGCTGGTTCTGATTCGCAGGTCGTGCACTCCTGCAGTCTTTAGCTTCATGCCCTAACTTGAGGCATCTCTGACAACGTTCCTTGCGACACCGTCCACTGTGGTGTCTGTTGCACCTATTGCATAGTGGGTGAAATGCCCGATATCCACCCTGCCCTTGACTGCCTGATGATTGCTGACTCGGATTCTAGTAGTCATTTGTCTTACGCTGCTGTGCTTGTGACTGAACAGAAACTGATCCCTTGCTGGAATCCCCGTCTCATTTTCTTTTGTTATCGCTGGGTGTAGCAGAAGTAGCAGCTGGAGTGGTAGCACTAATGCGTTTTGGCAGCTTGTTCTGTTCCACTGCTTATCGGTGAGTCGATGAGCAAGACGCTGGATGTCTTGGATGTTGTCGAGGTTTGCCGATGTAACATGGCTCTGAATCTCTGATGCTAGACCCTTGAGGTACAACTCGATGCGCTTGATTGGGGGGTCCACCATGGTTGGACACAAGATGGCCAGTTCGTTCGACCGTTTCGTGTAAGCTTCGATTTCTGACCCCGTCATTTTCAAATGGTAAAGCTCCACTTCCAACTTGTGGATGTCATCGCATGTGCAGTATTCCCTTTTGATCAGTTCTTTGAATTCGTTCCAAGGGGTGGCGTTAGCAGCTGCCAGCCCTAGAATCTGAACTTGCGCGTTCCACCAGGTTAGCGCAATCCCTTCCAAAGTGCCAGTGGCGTACTTGACCCTGCGAGCCTCAGGGAATTCACACATCTCGAATACTGACTCGAGCTTCTCAAACCAATGGAGTAGTCCCACTGCTCCTTCCGTGCCACTGAACGTGCTTGGACGGCAGTCCATGAAGTTCTTGAATGTGCAGACAGGTTGTTGAGCGTGTTGACCTATTGTGCATAGAATAGGACAATATTAAATACAAGAGTTGATTTAGGAATGTAGGATTCAAAGATCCTAGTGTGTATCCCATCCGCAGGGTATACTACCTGCTTGTGCAGCTGCAAGTGCCGCAGCTACTTGTTCGTTGATAAGAGCCATCAACTGGGCTTGAGTCATGTTAATGCATCCAGCCATTGATCTTCATATCAAAGGCAGCATAAGTGAGAAAGGTTCGCGAGTAGTGCGATGACAGAAGAGTGTAAGCACATAGGTATTCTCATGTAATGACGTATAATAGGCAATATAATCTAAGCATACTACGAGCAAAGTTCTATGTAGTTCTAGCATGTAGGCAATAAACATAAACCTTATTACCTAGGATGTTGAGTCTTGCACGTGGAGCGAAGCGTCGTTGTGGATCGTTGAGAGCACTGTTCTGGTTATAGTCTGGTTTTAATAAAAACGTTTTCCCTTATTAAAACCGAGTTCTCTATAACCAATGGCTCTGATACCAATCTGTCACACCCCCAAAAATCCACACGCGGAGTACCACCGCTTGGAGGCGTGACATGACCAGGATCAAGCCACCAATCATATTGAACATAGCATTTAAATAGTAAAGATAATCAAAACAACCCATCACAATATAATTGGTGTTTAACAAAACGTAATCTGAGTAGCGGAAGCATAAGTATGTAAATTCAATGTAATCATAAGTTCAATGTTTAAACGTTAACATGGCATCCACGATCCATGCTCCACAACGACCTGCTCCTTCCTGTGCAAGCTCCATAAGTACCTAAGGTCCTGCAAGGCATGCAACAGAGAGTCAACAACTAGTTGAGCGAGTTCACAGTTAATAGTTCAGTATCGTAATAGTATAGTAAGCCTTGTGTTCGTTCATTAAGTCATGTATCGTATTAGTTCGTATCGCGGCCCTCTAGGCATGTATGCGAAGATTGGGGAAAGTTCCCAAGTATTCTAGACTAGGTATGTTTGTATCGCGGCCACCCGGCATGTATGCGAAGTTTAGAGTATAGTTCGCGGCCTTCCTAGGCATGTGTGCGAAGATTAGTCATAATATCGCGGCCAACCCCTGGCGTGTGTGCGAAGATCAGTTCTATGAGCATCACTAGTCTAGTCGTATCATATCAATAACCCCTCCTCACCCGAGGACCATATAATTAGTTTCCATAAGCTAGATAAGTACAAGTAATAATCCAAACCCATTCCCACCCTGGGAACCCCATGCCTTGGCTGTGTGAACTCACCTTGGTTTGCTCGGTATGCTAAGTATGTGCTCAAAGTAAATCAATCACGTCCTAAAGTATGCACGTATGTAAAAATCAGTTCATGTTCATATTGTTCACGTATAAGCACAATCAATAATCGCCAAGTATCACAATGCACGTATTCGGAATCACACAAGTATTGTTTTATTACTTAACAGCAGTTAATTATCTCAGTTAACTTCTAACAAGGTTAAATCAAGTTACTGTGCATAATTACCCGCTCGGCGAAACACCCTTGTTTCGCCGTGCACTTCCTTCGACGAAACACCTTTGTTTCGCCAAGTCGGTTTCGTCAACCGGTGATACGCCAGTATTTTATTTTCGTCGCAATACAACGGCAACAATATTAATTCTGAAAAATAATCCGATGGGCCCTCAATTGCTAGTGGGCCGTTACAACAGCCAATGGCCATCTTTGGGCCGCCCATCCCACCAATCGGAGATTGGCATCTCCTTTGACAAATGAATTCTTGATCGCCACATGTCCCTAGGGCTCTTGTTACTGACTTGATTAATTTAATTTTTGTAGTCTACTAAGCCGCCATTTTAAGAGATACCATGATACCCACCATCATTTTTATAACCAATCAAATCAATTATGGCCGGCCACTTTTCAATACATCAAGAGAAAGAGATTATTGGACCAAAACTAATCATGTCAGCCGACAATTCAATTAAATCAACATCCATCAATTTGTTTTTAGTTCATGATGTCTTTCATAAGATGACAACAAGTATTAGATGTAATAGCATGATTGGACCCTATAAGGGTTTGCGATAAATTGATTAGACCAAATAAGAGTTTGATTACATGCACACCAATTTAATAATATGGGTTTTCTAACAATCGATGCATCTGATATGATAATGAATGATGACAACCAAGAATAAAGACAAACAATAAATGATAACACTAACCTAGATGGATATCGACTGAAGCAAGAAATCGGAGGAATTCAGTGATGACGATGATGTTTGCCGTCTCCCACTTAATGAGAGTTTAGGGTTTCGATAATTGGTCATGTGCATACGTATAATACTTAACTGATATAACTTTGGGCCTAACTGGGCTTTAGCGGATTACTGGGCCGGCGAGATGGCTGTTTCGTCGAGAAACATATGGCGAAACAAAAGCCAGTTTCGTCGAGTTCGGAAGGTGACGAAACAGATTCCTGTTTCATCGAGTAAGGTCATGGTTGATTCGTCGGGGTCCTAGCACATGCCACACAGTTTAAGTTTTCTAACAGTTTCATTTCATAACACCAATCACATACATGCAACAACCACAATACGTTTATTATATAGCACATAACATATCCAACAATCATAATACGTTTCATTATAACGCAACGTGTATTGTTACAAGTCAACAGCCAACAGTCAAAGTCAAGGTGCAATAAATCCGAAAGTGAAAGTCGGAAACTCGAGTTGTCACACAAAGGGGTTGATAAACTGAATGCAGACAGTTGTTGAGCCGACGCAAATCACGCGTAGGGCTGTTTTGAACTGTCACACCCCGACCGCGTATAACATGCAACCGCGGCGGGAAACGTCTGGGAGTGTTGTGGACAGAATTAATTGTTATACAACCATGGAAATTAAAGTTACATTTTATTTATCAAACACGGGTGTTACATTGTCTTAAAAGGAAGTACAGAATTCAAAACATAGTTATACTAGTTCTATCTTCACTTTTAGTCTTTAAGGCACAGGTCCGCCCTAGTATCGTGATCAACATCTTATGGAACAGCTCCTGAAAACACATGTGAAAGTAGGTACGTCAGCGTAAAAATGCCTGTGAGATACATAGGTTTTGTGAAAATGGGATTCATGACTTGAGTTTAAAGAAATGTTTAATAACAGTCAGTCATGAACCTTGTAATTTGTCTCGCTTTGTAAACCATTTGAAAAACGATAATATCAGATGATATGTATAGATGAACGTAAGGTTAAATGAATAACCTAGTAAAATGAGTTGAATAAGATAAGTTGTTTTGTAAGACAATGTTTTATGAAAGGTATGTTATTTGTATAAAATGTTGTATGTCTAAACTGAAATGATTTGGATAACGCTAAGATATGTAATATTATACAAATATTTATATATAGGAAGTACCAGCGGCGTATCCACCATGTTTGCATCATATTACATACTTCATGTTACTCAAACCATTTACCCAAACCATTCACCATGTAAGATTGTTCTTGTATAACTCAATTGCCAAGTGTTATTGTGTAAATCATGTCAAATGTCTATGTTCAATGTAAACCACCAAATGTGTATGTCAATGTCAACGTGTTTATGTTCAATGTAAATCATGTAATGTGTATCCCAAAATGTATCATGTACGGTAAGCGAAATGTATCAACTTAAACCATATGTAAAATGCACAAAACAAGTCGTTGAAGTAAAACGTGGTTTAAATCAACGTTATGTTCTGTGGAAAAATGCATGCTCTATTGATATTAACATTTATGCGGTATTGTGAAATATGCATACATCCAAGCCTTGAGACTGTGGCGATAAACCCTTAAACAAATTAAAGGTTTATCTAAGTTATGTATATCGAATTCGGTCATTCCTTACAATCCTATCAAACCCATGACTTCAGGAACGGGAGTTGTCAATTCCTATGGTACTACTACCTACTAACGAACGGTGTAGCTAATGTTAATGAATGTATTGTCCCATGTTAAACAAACCAAATGTCATAACAAAATGAAGGCATGTGATGTAAACAATTGTACTAAGTATGCTAAGTAAACATACGAAGCAGAAATGTTCATGTAAATCAATGTGTCCATATGCTGAGTAAACATATGCAACAGAAATGTTCATGTAAATCAATGTGTCCATATGCTGAGTAAACATATGCAACAGAAATGTTCATGTATATCAATGTGTCCATATGCTGAGTAAACATATGCAACAGAAATGTAATGTAAATCAATGCACTAAGTACGCACACAATGGGCATACATAGCATAAAATGTAATGAAATCGTGTACTATAATGTACTAACAACATAGCAGGCATATGATGTGAAAACATGGAAAGCATGAATGTAACAGATAGGCACATGTGTTTCACCCCAAAACAGTTTAGAAAACAGTAAAAGATGGCGTTCTATGTACTCACCTGAGATTGCTTTGGAGTTCTTGTGTAATAACTAAACAATGCTAGATCACGGAATATCAAACGGCACCTAATAGGTAGCTATGTTAATATACCGGACCAAAATCGGAAGGATCGGATAGTATGCGGGTTCGTAAACCAAACGAGTATGGAGACTCGTGTAATATGGTCTAACAAAGCCTACATACTAAAATGAAACCTAATATAAGTGCTTGCGACCCATCACGACCCGTTTAGGTAGCTTATGCTATCCTAACGCGTCGTTCACGTAGAACGCGTTCGGAACGCCTAACATCGTGACCACAAGGCATAACCTCGGAAGGTTATAGCTATGGTCACGTAATGTGTTTGGTCGGATCCTAATGATCGACCAAATGGGTCGGGTTCGAAAGTATAAGCGATGGTTTAGATCGCTTACCTTACGACCCTATATAAGCACTAAACTAAAAGTGACGAGCTAAGCATGTTAGAACATGCTTAACTAAGTTTAGAAAACAGGTTTGGCATCAAAACAAACGGCTTTGATGCTCACGAGTAGTTTGGTTACAAAATATGCAAGAATGCACATTTTGGCCGAAACTACGACTCGTCACTAAGCCTAGATAACGTGGTAATCAGTAGGTATAGTCACTACGGACTACAACCATCGTGATCACGCTCACGTTATGAAGTTCTAATGAACTTCATGTTGACCATAGGCTGGTCAATGCAGAAAGTCAACAAAACGTTGACTTTCGGACTCGAAAAGCGAATAAAAGAACGAAAGAAGACTTACGGAGGGTCCCCGAATGCTAATCTAGATCAAAGAGCTCAGGTATGAAGCAATGGCATCAACTTAGAGCATTTTGATCAGATTGTGTGAGTTTTTAGCAACAAGGGGGGGGGTATTTATAGGAAAAGTAGAGCCGTTAGGATCGTTTCTTGATTTTCGTGCCACGATCTTGAGCGTCCACTTGTCAAAATGTTGTGGTTACTGAAAATGGCCCTTGGCTCTTGATTGGGTGAAAGGGCATTGCCCCTTGAACGAACGAAAGGCCAAATGCAAGTGGATTCAAACATTGAATCTGGTCTGATAGTCCCACGCGGCCCGCCTCAATATGCAGGCCAAACTCACGCGGGCCGCCTGGCCCCGTCTGATCTGCATATATTTTCAGAATTGGCAGTTTTGGTCCCTGTTGCGTATTTAAGCCATTTCCGACATTTCTAAGGCCCGTAAAGCCAACTTTAAGGCCCTAAAATGATGCCTAAACTTTGTGGACATGAAACATGCTCAAAAATGTTCCGGATGTTGGTTCGTTTGGCCGTACGATCGCGATGTTCGGTTAATTACGACGGAATGCGCATAAGCGCGAAAAATGATCCAAATGACGCGACGAATGGATTTTTCTCATGCCAAACACTAAGGCATAATATTAGGATGCTTACATAAATTTTTGGATGTCCGGATGTATTCAGAACATAAGTTATGCGCGAAAGTGCAAACTTGTGCACTTTTTGACACTTTTAGTCCCTGAATGATCCAAAAGTTTATTTTAGCATACCAAACACCTCAAAGCCTATTTCTAAGCTATGTAAAGGATATTTATGGTATGTTTAACTTATGGACATGTTCTGGAATGTTCGTTACAGTTCAAATTGGCATACTTTCGCAGTTTGTCAAGTTTAGTCCCTGTAAGCGAATTAACTTGTTTTTGCCATACCAAAGCCTTCAAAACTTATTTCTAAGTTATGTAAAGGTTATTTAAGGTATGTTGAGTATATGTTGATGTTCCGGAGTATTTGTCGCATTAAACTGAGCACGTTTAAGCACCAGTAAGCGTATAACTCTCCAGAAGGCGATGTAGAGTTTAAAATCGAACAAAAGTCAAAACATGAAAAATGTAAAACACAACCAAACAAACATTGGGATAAAATAACATTGTTTTATTGATAACTGAACTGTTCACAACGATTACAAGCACAAATGTTACAGTCTCCCCTACTTGTGGAAATTTCGTCCCAAAATTTATTTAGAGGAAACTCGTGGAAAAAGATGCGGATATTTTGCCTTCATTTGATCTTCACGTTCCCAAGTAAACTCGGGTCCACGTTTAGATTCCCAGCGAACCTTGACCAAAGGAATGCGCTTGCGCTTGAGCCACTTGACTTCACGTTCCATGATTTCTACCGGTTTCTCGACAAATTTCAGTGTTTTGTCAACACGAATTTCGTCAAGCGGTATGTGGAGGTTTTCATCAGCTAAACACCTCTTGAGATTGGACACGTGAAAGGTTGGATGAACATTTCCAAGTTCAGGAGGGTAACTCAAGTCTGTAGGCTACCTTACCGATTCTTTCGACGATCTTGAATGGTCCAACGTATCTAGGTGCAAGTTTTCCTTTCTTTCCGAATCTGATCACTCCTTTCCAAGGAGAGACCTTAAGTAATACTCGATCACCGACTTGAAAATCCAAGGGCTTGCGTTTTAGGTCCGCGTAACTCTTTTGACGGCTTCTAGCTGTCTGAAGGTTATCACGAACTTTCTTAACCTTATCTGTTGTCTCTAAAATGAGGGCAGGTCCAGTAAGTTGAGCCTCGCCAATCTCATTCCAGCAGACTGGTGAACGACATTTTCGACCATAGAGAGCCTCGAAAGGAGCCATGTTGATGCTGGAGTGATAACTGTTGTTGTAGGAGAATTCAATCAATGGAAGATGTGAATCCCAACTACCACCAAAATCGATCACACAAGCTCTAAGCATATCCTCCAGTGTCTGGATTGTTCTTTCAGATTGACCATCCGTTTGCGGATGATAAGCTGTGCTCAGATTAAGTTGAGACCCCATAGCAGATTGCATGGTTCTCCAAAAATGAGAAGTGAAACGAGCATCTTTGTCAGAAATGATGTTCAAAGGAACACCATGTCGAGCTACAATTTCATCCACGTAGATTTGAGCAAGTTTGTCAGCCGAAAAATCCTCACGGATTGGCAAGAAATGCGCTGACTTGGTAAGACGATCAACGACTACCCAGATGGCATCGTGACCTTTCTTTGTGCGCGGGAGTTTAGTAATGAGATCCATAGTGATGTTTTCCCATTTCCAAACTGGGATCTCTGGTTGCTCCAATAAACCCGAAGGACGCTGATGTTCAGCCTTAACCTTAAGACAAGTAAGGCATTTGGATACGTATAAGGCAATGTCTTTCTTCATACCAGGCCACCAATACTGAATACGAAGATCCTTATACATCTTATCTGAGCCAGGATGAATAGAATAACGAGATTTATGGGCTTCATCCATAAGCAAGGTATGAAGATCATCTTGGCTTGGGACCCACAAGCGGTCCATGGAAATAATATGATCCATTGTCCTTCAGTTCTAGAGCAGGAGTTATGTGATAAGGAAATTCCTTATCCATCAAACCTTGTGAAACACAAGCTTGTTGAGCCTGAGAAATACGGGCTTGAATATCAGTTTGAGCTTGAATAACAGATTGGACACGAACACAATGAAGCTTAGTACGTTCCTTGCGACTCAATGCATCGGCTACGACATTCGCCTTACCAGGATGGTAGCGAATCTCGCAGTCGTAGTCGTTTAGAAGTTCAACCCAACGTCTTTGCCTCATGTTGAGCTCTTTCTGATTGAAGATATGTTGAAGACTTTTGTGGTCATTGAAAACCACACATTTTGTACCGTACAAATAGTGTCTCCAGATTTTAAGAGCGAAGATAACTGCGCCCAACTCCAGATCATGAGTGGTGTAGTTTTTCTCATGAATCTTCAACTGTCTCGATGCGTATGCTATGACTTTGTTCCTTTGCATCAGGACGCAGCCAAGACCCAATTTAGATGCATCGCAATAAACGACGAAATCATCATTACCCTCGGGCAAAGTTAGGACAGGCGCGTCACAAAGTTTCTGTTTCAAAGTCAGAAACGCTTCCTCTTGTTTGACTCCCCAATCAAATGGCTTGTTCTTCTGAGTTAGAGCAGTTAGAGGAACTGCAATCTTTGAGAAGTTCTCAATGAAGCGGCGGTAATAACCCGCTAGACCAAGAAAAGAACGAACTTCAGTAGGAGTAGTAGGCGTATCCCAATCCTTAATCGCACTGATCTTGGAGGGATCTACATGAATACCTTGTTCGTTGACAATATGTCCTAAGAATTGAACCTCTTTAAGCCAGAATTCACACTTGGAGAACTTGGCGAAAAGTTGCTCTTTCTTTAGGAGTTCCAACGTAAGACGAAGATGTTGCTCATGTTCAGCTTGCGTCTTAGAATATATCAAAATGTCATCAATGAAAACGATGATGAACTTATCCAAATAAGGCTTGCAGACCCTATTCATTAAGTCCATGAAAACAGCAGGAGCATTAGTCAAACCGAATGGCATGACTGTGAACTCATAATGCCCATAACGAGTACGGAACGCTGTCTTGGGAATATCTTCTTCATGCACCCGAAGCTGATGATATCCAGATCGTAGATCAATCTTTGAAAAATAAGAAGCGCCTTGCAATTGATCAAAGAGATCATCAATGCGAGGTAGGGGATATCGATTCTTGATGGTGAGCTTGTTAAGCTCACGATAATCGATACACATTGATGTGTGTAAAATGCAACATATAAATCACATCAATTAAGGCATAAAACTAACCCTTTTTTAGTACTAATGTTGGAAAAAGAGTGTTTTTGTCTTCCTTTTGTATTTTCAGGATGAAATGAGCTCAAAATCACAAAAGAAGCAAAAAGACAACTAATTCTAGCATAAATACAAGAAAAGGAACAAAAGTAGACTGCCCGGACCCTCAACGGCACCTCCCAAGGCAAAGAAGAGAAAACAGAGACTGAACACGCCCCGTGTCCAGCGAACACGGGGGCGTGCCCAGGAAGCAGAAGAAAAGACAAACCAGTAGAAGCTTCCATTGCCCACCACGGGGCCGTGTCCAGTGGGCACGGGGGCGTGGTGAAAGTACAGCAGGCGCATTAATTGTAATTGCGAATTACAATTAATGAAGAGAGAGAATGTCAGACGGGCACGGGGGCGTGTCCAGCGGACACGGGGCCGTGCCCAGCCTTCTGTTCAGCCTATAAATAGGGGAGCTTGGTTTCATTCCATTTCATCCCTTGGCACACCACCTCTCTCACACTTCATCCACCACCCACCACCACCATAACACCATCATCCACCACCATCATCCATTGTCCATCATAGAGTGTGTGAGTCGTCTCGGGATCCAAGATTGATCGTAAGAGTTCTTGACAATCAAGGCCATGTTTGCCTAAGTCTCTTACATCACTTGGTGAAGACAAGTGTTTAGTATAATACTTTTTATTTTTAATCTTTTGCACTTTTTATTTGGTTTTGTATTAATGACTTTAATAACTAGTTACTTATGTTGAAGGTGATCTTTCCTTATCGTTTGTCCGTGGTGTCTTGGCATTATTTTACTGTCTATATAAAATAAAAGATTTTCACCATTCATATCTCCACGGTCTATATGGAGGTATGTTGGCTACCTGGTCGGGGGTTAAGGGAACGGTTTGGTAAGGGTCTTGCCCTTGTTCAGCGTTTAGAGGTCCTGCTTGGGACCTGAGTCAAATTTAGTAGGATCTCCTTCAATGCCCATAGGTATTGGATGGCGGGGATCCAAACTCTTTGACCCCCTCATAAGTTAACTACTATTAATACTATAACCCGGCTATTTAGGACTGTATCCCTGCTGACTCAGACTACTTAGCCGAGGGTAACGTCACCGCCGAAAGCGGGGCCTACCACAATTTGCATTAATAACTTAATTCATTATCTTTCAATAATCCGACCCTTTAGGATTGTATCCTTGCTGACTCAAACTACTGGGTTGAGGGTAACGTCGCCTTCAAAAGAGGGGCCTACTACAATAACTAAGATAATCTCTTAAACAAGTGCAAAAGTGCGAAAATAATCAAAGGTTATACTAACACACGTGTCGGATCCAAGTGATTCATCTTGTCTATCTGTTTTTATTTTATTTTATTTTTCAGCATTTAGTTAGTTTTTATTTTTCTTAGTTTAAAACATTTTTCTCACTTTTTGATTTGATTAGACGTTGAGGATAAACCGGTATTAAAAGCTCTTGTGTCCTTGGACGACCTCGGTATCTTACCAACACTATACTACGTCCACGATGGGTGCACTTGCCCATATGTGTGTTTAGTGTTCGTAAATATCGTGTTTTATAAATTTAAAACTTGGCTAAAAGTGTAAAAAGGGGCTTAAATATACATCAAAATTATAACACACTTCACGCACATCACACATCCTAAAAGATCCATCCTTCTTCTTTACAAAAAGAACGGGAGCACTCTAATGTGAAAAGCTAGGACGGATAAAACCTTTGTCGGAGAGCTCCTGAAGCTATTTAGATAATTCTTGCATCTCAGACGGTGCAAGACGGTATGGAGCTCTGGCAATGGGATTTGCACTAGGTACGAGATCAATACGGAACTCGACTTGGCGTGCTGGAGGTAGACCAGGTAACTCTTCAGGGAAAACTTCAGAATAATCCCGAACGACAGGAATATCTGAAATAGACTTACCTTTGCCTTTATCTGCTGTAACATGTGCTAAGAAAGCCACATATTTCTTCCGTAGATACTTCCGTGCTTTAAAACAAGACATAAGTCTGAGACCACCGGCAGGCTTCTCACCACGAATCTGTAGGATCTCGCCCGTCGACAGCGGCACATGAACAATCTTCTCAGAACAAACTATCTCTGCGCGATGCTTAGATAACCAATCCATTCCCACTATAACGTCGAAGCTTCCAAGTTGCATTGGCGTGAGGTCAATAGGAAAAATATGGTCGTTAAGGTTCAACTGGCAGTTGCGTAGAACAGAATTAAGAACAATGGGTTCACCACTGGCAACCTCTACTGTCAAAGGTTTACCTAGTTTCGTTCTAGACACGCGAAGCATGGTCTCAAAAGACAATGACACAAAACTCTTGTAGGCACCCGAATCAAAAAGAACAGATGCTGGCTGATTATTAATAAAGAACGTACCGTTCACCACCTCGTTTTCTGCTTGTGCTTCTTGTGCATTCATGTTGAAGACTCGACCTCGAGCCTGAGCCTGATTTTGGTTTGCATTCTGGTTCTGGTTGGCTAGTCTTGGACACCGATTTCTGTAGTGGGTCAGATCCCCACAGTTATAACAAGCACCTGGTGGGTAGTTTGGTCGTGCAGCCTGACCCTGTTGCTGAGCAACTTGTTGAGCAGGGTTCTGAACTGCGCGATTCTGAGCAAACCGACAAACATCAGCAAGATGACCCGACTTCCCACAGTTAGTACAGAAACGACACTGATATTGCGGCTGATGGTGACTGTTGCATTGATTGCACATAGGTGCACTTCCTGAATAGGGCTTCTTTGCTGGAGGCTGGTTAGGAGCTGCCTGGTTCGCTTGGGCAGTGACAACATAGTTTTGGGAAGCCTTACGCTTCTTTGCCCTTTTTGATGAACTAGACTCCTTTCCATTCTTGTTTTGACCTTTCTTGCTATCTTCCTTGTCAGCCGACTGTTTCTTGCCCTTGTCACCCTTCCTGTGTAGCTTATTCTTTCGAATCTGCGACTCAGTCAACGTTGCTGATAACTCGATCGCCTGACGGAGTGTGGTAGGGTTGCTACTAGTAAGGATGTCTTGTACCGAGTCAGGCAGGCCGTCGATGTACCTTTCGATAGCCTTATCGAGTGGGGTAACCATAGTCGGGCAAAGCAGACTCAACTCCTCAAACCTATCAGTATAAGCCCTGTGCTCGCCACTATCTTGCTTCAAAACATCAAATTCTTTCTCCAACGCTCGTTGTTCATGACGAGGACAAAACTCCCTCATCATAAGAGCTCTCAGTTCAGCCCATGTCTGAGCTAGAGCAACTTCTGCACCTTGATCTCTCATAACCTCGTTCCACCACGTAAGAGCCCTCTTCTGAAACACACTCGAAGAAAACTCGACCTTGCGATTGTTAGGACACTGCACATGACGGAAAGTGTTCTCGATGCTCTCGAACCACTGAAGAAGCCCAGTTGCTCCCTCAGAACCACTAAACTTGAGTGGCTTAGCCGAGTTAAAATCCTTGTATTTGCATGTACCATTGTTGTTGTTGTTGGCCTGGTTCCATTGAGCAAAGAGATTTGGGAATTGAGCAGCCATCTGCTGCGCAATAATTTCTCCCAGCTCGGCAATAGCTATCTGGTTGTCGCGTCGAGGAGGCATTCTAGAAGAGAAAAACATGAAATGAAACGAGTGAGATGATTGGATGAAGAGAATGTGATGAAGCAAAATCAATAAAAGCAAAGATGGCGGTTATGGATCGCAAAGCTGTCGCGTCTCCCGACCCACCCTGGACGGAGTCAGGGGCCGCGAGCAGTCCCAGTGGTACCCGTGGTATTTTTATGCGACAGCGGAAGTCTTTTGTACCGTACAAATAGTGTCTTTTCTGATTGAAGATATGTTGAAGACTTTTGTGGTCATTGAAAACCACACATTTTGTACCGTACAAATAGTGTCTCCAGATTTTGAGAGCGAAGATAACTGCGCCCAACTCCAGATCATGAGTGGTGTAGTTTTTCTCATGAATCTTCAACTGTCTCGATGCGTATGCTATGACTTTGTTCCTTTGCATCAGGACGCAGCCAAGACCCAATTTAGATGCATCGCAATAAACGACGAAATCATCATTACCCTCGGGCAAAGTTAGGACAGGCGCGTCACAAAGTTTCTGTTTCAAAGTCAGAAACGCTTCCTCTTGTTTGACTCCCCAATCAAATGGCTTGTTCTTCTGAGTTAGAGCAGTTAGAGGAACTGCAATCTTTGAGAAGTTCTCAATGAAGCGGCGGTAATAACCCGCTAGACCAAGAAAAGAACGAACTTCAGTAGGAGTAGTAGGCGTATCCCAATCCTTAATCGCACTGATCTTGGAGGGATCTACATGAATACCTTGTTCGTTGACAATATGTCCTAAGAATTGAACCTCTTTAAGCCAGAATTCACACTTGGAGAACTTAGCGAAAAGTTGCTCTTTCTTTAGGAGTTCCAACGTAAGACGAAGATGTTGCTCATGTTCAGCTTGCGTCTTAGAATATATCAAAATGTCATCAATGAAAACGATGATGAACTTATCCAAATAAGGCTTGCAGACCCTATTCATTAAGTCCATGAAAACAGCAGGAGCATTAGTCAAACCGAATGGCATGACTGTGAACTCATAATGCCCATAACGAGTACGGAACGCTGTCTTGGGAATATCTTCTTCATGCACCCGAAGCTGATGATATCCAGATCGTAGATCAATCTTTGAAAAATAAGAAGCGCCTTGCAATTGATCAAAGAGATCATCAATGCGAGGTAGGGGATATCGATTCTTGATGGTGAGCTTGTTAAGCTCACGATAATCGATACACATTGATGTGTGTAAAATGCAACATATAAATCACATCAATTAAGGCATAAAACTAACCCTTTTTTAGTACTAATGTTGGAAAAAGAGTGTTTTTGTCTTCCTTTTGTATTTTCAGGATGAAATGAGCTCAAAATCACAAAAGAAGCAAAAAGACAACTAATTCTAGCATAAATACAAGAAAAGGAACAAAAGTAGACTGCCCGGACCCTCAACGGCACCTCCCAAGGCAAAGAAGAGAAAACAGAGACTGAACACGCCCCGTGTCCAGCGAACACGGGGGCGTGCCCAGGAAGCAGAAGAAAAGACAAACCAGTAGAAGCTTCCATTGCCCACCACGGGGCCGTGTCCAGTGGGCACGGGGGCGTGGTGAAAGTACAGCAGGCGCATTAATTGTAATTGCGAATTACAATTAATGAAGAGAGAGAATGTCAGACGGGCACGGGGGCGTGTCCAGCGGACACGGGGCCGTGCCCAGCCTTCTGTTTAGCCTATAAATAGGGGAGCTTGGTTTCATTCCATTTCATCCCTTGGCACACCACCTCTCTCACACTTCATCCACCACCCACCACCACCATAACACCATCATCCACCACCATCATCCATTGTCCATCATAGAGTGTGTGAGTCGTCTCGGGATCCAAGATTGATCGTAAGAGTTCTTGACAATCAAGGCCATGTTTGCCTAAGTCTCTTACATCACTTGGTGAAGACAAGTGTTTAGTATAATAATTTTTATTTTTAATCTTTTGCACTTTTTATTTGGTTTTGTATTAATGACTTTAATAACTAGTTACTTATGTTGAAGGTGAGCTTTCCTTATCGTTTGTCCGTGGTGTCTTGGCATTATTTAACTGTCTATATAAAATAAAAGATTTTCACCATTCATATCTCCACGGTCTATATGGAGGTATGTTGGCTACCTGGTCGGGGGTTAAGGGAACGGTTTGGTAAGGGTCTTGCCCTTGTTCAGCGTTTAGAGGTCCTGCTTGGGACCTGGGTCAAATTTAGTAGGATCTCCTTCAATGCCCATAGGTATTGGATGGCGGGGATCCAAACTCTTTAACCCCCTCATAAGTTAACTACTATTAATACTATAACCCGGCTATTTAGGACTGTATCCCTGCTGACTCAGACTACTTAGCCGAGGGTAACGTCACCGCCGAAAGCGGGGCCTACCACAATTTGCATTAATAACTTAATTCATTATCTTTCAATAATCCGACCCTTTAGGATTGTATCCTTGCTGACTCAAACTACTGGGTTGAGGGTAACGTCGCCTTCAAAAGAGGGGCCGACTACAATAACTAAGATAATCTCTTAAACAAGTGCAAAAGTGCGAAAATAATCAAAGGTTATACTAACACACGTGTCGGATCCAAGTGATTCATCTTGTCTATCTGTTTTTATTTTATTTTATTTTTCAGCATTTAGTTAGTTTTTATTTTTCTTAGTTTAAAACATTTTTCTCACTTTTTGATTTGATTAGACGTTGAGGATAAACCGGTATTAAAAGCTCTTGTGTCCTTGGACGACCTCGGATCGAACAACCGGATTCAAGCTTTGAGGATCCAAATTCTTTTTCTCTCACCGAAGTGACCAATAGGATGTTAGAACACATTAAAACTATCGAACGTTACATGAAAGAATCTCGCGCAAGGGAAGAGGAATCCCGCGCAAGAGAAGAATTAAATTGTAATAATAACGTAGAGATAGTTGAAAATGTAAAAATGGAAGAACAAGAAAGTGAAAAACTAACACATGAGTTAAACAATGAAAAAGGTGAGTCCGATAACGTTAAATTACAAGAAGAATCTAATTTTAAAGAAATTAATCTCTTGTCGCCTACTTTCGAAAATCATTGTTTAGTAACTCCTCATGCCAAACTTTTAAAAGAGTTAAACACTAGTGCTAAAATCAAAGAAATAGTGAGTGTTAAGTTAACTAATGATCAAACCTCGCTAATAAAAGAAGATCCTTTTGAAATTAACATTACACCGGTTCCATGTTTCTTTCAAAATTCCTTTATTAGTAATATTACAATTGATAAAGATCTTTGTGTTAATTTAATTCCTAACTACATTTTTGAAAAGTTAAGTATTAGTGATTTCGCTCCACTTCAAATACCCATTTTTCTATCCGATCGGAAAGTAATAAAATCAATCGGTGTAGTTGAGGATATCTTGGTTCAAACAAATCAAATGGTAATCCCAACCGACTTTGTCATCCTTGATGAAGCTCCTCTAATGTTGGGACGACCTTTTGTAAAAACTCATAAAGCTTTGAAAAACCGGAAATTCAACAATCTACCTCTTCAGTTAGGGGCATTCAAAAGGAGCATAGATCTTGAGCGTTCAATGAAATATCCTTTTGGCAACAATGACCCCCTAATTGAAGATGAAGCAGAACCACCCGATACGACCGACGAAGAAGACCACTTTGTCGAAGAAGAGATAGCCATAGAACAAACCTTTAAGATCCTTAATCTAGATGAGCCACAAAATAAGGTGTCTTCTAAAGACCCACCCATTGAGCTCAAAGAACTTCCTAAAGGTTTGGAATATGCTTTTCTAGGCAAAGATGGTAGTTTACCTGTAATTATTTCATCTAAATTAAGTAACGTAGAAAAAGAAAAATTAATTAGCCTGCTTAAAAAAACACAAAAACGCGATCGCTTGGAAGCTTGTAGATATTAAAGGAATAAGCCCTTCCATGTGCACACACAAAATTTTAATGAATGATGACTACAAAACGGTAATTCAACCACAACGAAGAGTGAACCCCAATGTTCAAGAAGTGGTTAAGAATGAAGTCATCAAACTACTTGACGCCGGACTAATCTACCCTATCTCCGATAGCCCGTGGGTAAGTCCCGTTCAAGTAGTCCCAAAGAAAGGAGGTATGACGGTAATAACTAACGAAAAAAATGAATTAATACCAACAAGAACCGTCACAGGATGGAGAGTTTGTATAGATTATAGGCGATTAAATGAAGCAACAAGGAAAGACCACTTTCCTTTACCCTTCATTGATCAAATGTTAGAAAGATTATCCGGTCATAAATTTTATTGTTTCTTAGATGGTTTTTCAGGTTACTTTCAAATACCGATAGCACCGGAAGACCAAGAGAAAACAACTTTCACATGTCCCTACGGAACTTTCGCATATCGACGCATGCCATTCGGTCTATGTAATGCGCCTGCAACATTCCAACGTTGTATGGTCGCCATTTTCCATGATATGATCGAAAAGACAATGGAAGTCTTCATGGATGACTTTTCCATCTTTGGAGACTCATATGACCAATGCCTCGATAATCTTGAACGAATGCTATCCCGATGTGAGGAAACTAACCTCGCCCTTAACTGGGAAAAATGCCATTTCATGGTAACAGAGGGAATAGTACTCGGTCACAAAATCTCAAGCGAAGGAATGGAAGTTGATCAAGCAAAAATAGAAACTATTTCTCGATTACCTCCTCCATCCTCCGTACGAGCAATCAGAAGTTTCCTAGGACATGCCGGATTTTATAGAAGGTTTATCAAAGACTTTTCAAAAACCTCAAGGCCTCTAACAAAATTACTTGAAAAAGATGCACCCTTCATCTTTGACAAGGAATGCAATCAAGCATTTCTAACCCTCAAAGAAATGCTAGTCAATGCACCTATCATGATAGCGCCAGATTGGAAATTTCCTTTCGAAATCATGTGCGATGCAAGTGACTTTGCTGTTGGAGCAGTCTTGGGACAAAGAAAAGAAAAGCATTTCCACCCAATTTATTATGCTAGTAAAACTCTTAATGATGCACAAGAAAATTATACAACTACAGAAAAAGAATTACTAGCAGTGGTATTTGCTTTTGATAAATTTCGTTCTTATCTTGTTCTTTCTAAAACAGTAGTCTATACAGACCATGCAGCCATCAGGTACCTCTTCAAGAAACAAGACGCAAAACCCCGTTTGATCAGATGGATTCTACTCCTCCAAGAATTCGACATCGAAATCAAGGACAAAAGAGGAGCAGAAAACACTGCTGCAGATCACCTTTCACGCTTAGAAGACCCAGCTTTGGAGACAACCAGAGACGAGCAAATCAACGAGAAATTTCCCACGGAATCCTTGGAAATGATGGAGAGTAGACAAGAGCCATGGTATGCCGACTACGCTAATTTCCTAGCTAGCGGTATAGTCACCAAAGGATGGCCACATCATCAAAGAAAGAAATTCTTTGCTGATGTAAAGCATTACTTTTGGGAAGACCCCTATCTTTTCAAAATGTGTGCCGACCAGCTCATCCGAAGGTGTGTCCATGGTAATGAAGCACGAAGAATTCTCCGTCATTGTCATGAAGGTCCATACGGAGGACATCATGGTGCCGCAAGTACCGCACGAAAGGTATTTGATTCTGGATTTTACTGGCCAACCATTTACAAGGATGCACAAAACCTTGTAAAGACATGTGATGCCTGCCAGAGATCAGGTAATATTTCTTCCAAAAACGAAATGCCTCAAAATGGCATTCTCGTCTGTGAAATCTTTGATGTGTGGGGACTCGATTTCATGGGACCGTTCCCACCTTCAAAGGGAAACAAATATATACTTGTGGCAGTCGATTACTTGTCTAAATGGGCGGAGGCCGAGGCTCTTCCAACAAATGATGGAAGAGTAGTGGTAAAGTTTTTGAAAAAACTGTTCTCTCGCTTCGGGACACCAAAGGCTTTAATAAGTGATAGAGGTACCCATTTTTGCAATCATCAGCTCGAAAAAATATTAAAAAGGTATGGGGTCTATCACCGGGTCTCAACAGCATATCACCCTCAAACAAATGGGCAAGCCGAAGTGACTAATCGAGGTTTAAAACGAATACTTGAAAAAACCGTAGGAATAAATAAAAAAGAATGGGCCGACAAGTTAGACGACGCTTTATGGGCTTTTCGAACTGCTTATAAAACCACTATAGGCACAACCCCATATAAACTCGTCTATGGAAAAAGTTGTCACTTGCCAGTAGAAATAGCTCACAAAGCCTACTGGGCAATAAAAAACGTGAACTTAGATTTAGAAAATGCCGGTAAAAATCGATTTTGTCAAATAAATGAATTAGACGAGCTAAGGAATTATGCATATTCTAACTCCGAAATTTATAAAGAAAGAATGAAAAATTTACATGATAAATATATTAAATCTAATGAATTTCGGGTAGGAGATCAAGTTCTATTGTTTAATTCACGACTTCGATTATTTCCTGGTAAGCTAAAATCTAGGTGGTCAGGACCTTTTTCCGTCACCCATGTTTTTCCACACGGTGCAGTAGAAATTAAAACTCGAAATGGGATACCATTTAAAGTCAATGGCCAACGGCTAAAACTCTACCGAGGATCCATTGAGGATGAGGAAGAGGAGATCTCACTTCAAACGGTTAACGAATAAACTCATACACGACATGTTACAGGTAAGTGTACGTTTAAAAACCGGTAAGTCTTCTAGCCATTTTCGGAAATAAGGGGCATGCACACGAGCACAAAAAAAAAAAAAAATTTAAAACTTTGCTCGGCACGAGGCCGTGTCCGCTGGACACGGGGCCGTGTCGAGGCAACTGTCGGGATAAAACCCTCTTTTCCTATCAGTTACATCATTCCACACGCCCCGTATAGCCGAAACCGCTCTGGTTTGAGGCGATTTTCTGCAGTTTTCCAACGTTGCCACCGAGTTTAACAACGTCAAGGTATGATTCTATCCTCTTTAGTAGTTAGATTAGTTACTTGCATGTAGTTAAAACATCAAAAATTGGGGAAAAATCTAGGGTTCTTCATGTTCATCCGGATCGAACTCAAAATTTTTGATGAAATCTGTTAGTAGTAGTTTAGATTAGTATAGTAGGAAGTAAATAGACATGTATTGTTGATAGATTTGTTCGATTTCCAACTAAAACCCCAAACCCTTGTTCTTGAACCGAAAAACACGAAATTGAAAGGGTAAACGGTTTGTTTTGGGAAAATCGACACTTAGGGTTTCATTTTCGGGGGAAACCGCTACTATTGGGCTAAAAATTTTCAGGTTTTCGAAACCGGGACGAAAAATGGAATTTTTGGGTTACAGACGCCTGGACACGGGGCCATGTCCGCTGAACACAGGGCCGTGTCCAGCCCACTGTTTGCAGTTTCACTCCGATTTTCCTTGTTTCGTACTAACTTTTGATGTATTCTTTCAGATGTCGAAATTCACGAGGTTTAACGCAAGTGAACTGGACGCTAGGGCACGGTACGAGATTCTACAAACGAGACCGGAAGAGTACCCGAGGCGGGCGTGTACCGACTTGCTAACCATGGTGAATCAACTTGACCGATTCAACAACATTGTGAGAGGTCCACTGGCTGTCGCATTGAACACCCGGCTTCGGTCGGTGCATCAATGCACGATGGAGTTCTACAGCACCTTCATTTTCAACTCGAGATGTGACCCGTTTGACCATGATGCGGTCCAATTTCGATGTGGAGGGACTGTGTTTTCAACCTCCATGGCACAGTTTGGATCCATCATAGGGCTATACAGTGAAGAGGAATCGGGGAATGAAGAGAATACTGGGGGGCTACGAGACTTGGATGAAACTGAACGCCAAGCCGCATGGGCTCAAATAGGTGAAGGAATTTACAACCCGAGCAGCACCAAAAGCACCAAACTGAGGGACCCGCTATACCGCTACATCCACAGGCTCCTCACGTACTCGCTGAACCAACGCCACGACAGTAGTGGCGTTGTTGGGTTGAAAGATTTGGTTGTCCTTCACTGCATCCACAACCAAAAGCCTCTCGATGTTCCATACCTCCTACTGCGAAACATGCATCTCAACCGCCTTGCTAGAGCTCCAACACCTATCTTCTTTGGGGGATGGGTGTACCGTCTTTTCAAGCACTTCACGAACATCCCAAGGTCGTTTCAAAGAAGTCCATGGTCGGGACGGGTCGATTACCACATTTGCCGAGCCATGAACTTGCTTTATGAAGCGGAAGACGGGACGGTGAGCTTTCAAAGGACGCAAGGCTATGCATGGAACCCGCAGGAGGCTCTAGTTCTTCATGCACCACCTCCCCATTTTCAGTACCCACCCCAAGGCGAACCGGGTCAATCCTCCTCTCAAGGAGGCGGTTTTCCTAACTTTCAAAGTTTACATGATCTTTTGCAGGAAAACCTTATGTGCACCAGGAACACCTACAATCTCGCCAACAACACATACCACCGGGTTGGAGCTATCGAGCGCAACGTTAACGATATACAAGATGATATCGGTAGCATCCGGGAGTACATGGCGAGGCATGGGGGTGGAGGTGATGGTAGTGATGAAGACATGGAGTAGGAGGCTTGAAGGAACAAGGGGCTGGTTGGTGATAAGCCCACAGGTTTAAGTGCCCTTCTCTCTATCAAACAATTTATGGCCTGCGTGCCATTTGTCGAACAATTTACTTTCTCTAACTATTTTTTATCTTTGTTTTATTTTTACTTTATGCTTGGATGATACTTGACGATGGTAATTTAGGATGGTTTATGCTTGTTTGGTTTGGTATTGAGTGATTAAGCAGGTGCAATGCAAGGGTTAGAGTGCTAAACATTAGCACTTGCAGCCCCAAAATGGAGAAACCGGGAGACAAAACCTGTTTTTTAGGCTCACAGACTGTCCACACGGGGACGTGTCCAGCCGACACGCCCCCGTGTTCATCTCCCAGACCAGCTGTTTGGTTACTGACCTGCAATTTTTGCCAGACACGAGGCCGTGTCCACCTAACACGCCCCCGTGTTCATCTTCTGTAAGTTTTCATTACTGGCAGTTCGCCACGGGGCCGTGTCCAATGGGCACGGGGCCGTGTCCAGACTGCCAGTAACAAAAATCTTTGCTTTTTAACATGTTTTTACACATTATAATCAACCAAAAACTTTATTTTTGACACATTGAGGACAATGTGTAATTTAAGTGTGGGGGGGATGCTAAAACATTGAATTTTGCAAATCCTAAACACAAGCCTTACACAAAACTCTATTGGAACCGCTAAACACCCCAAATTTTTTTCAAAAACTTTTTCATTTTAATCGATAAAAAAGGTTATATTTTTATAAGTTTACAACCGATAGCGTCGTGATAACAAAGAACCAACATAAGAAAATTATGAAACGGCATAACAAGTCTAGTTAAAAATTCGAATATATATACTTGATCACATTAAAAACCCATTCCCACAAAAGTGAGTTTTGAGCCTTTATTGAGCATAAAAATATACATATTTATATTAAATGCTCATTTTTTGTTTCTTGTGTGAATAGCCGCTTGGTTCTTACAAATCTAGAACTTACCATGACAATACATTCCCGGTCCTTACCAACTTAAACCCAAGTAAGTAAATGATGGAGGCATTAGGACTAACCATTTTTTCTTTCAAAACCATTATTTTTCATTTTCTTTCACCTACCCAAAATCCCCCTAGATAGCCCCTTTGAGCCTAAACCTTTTCATTTCATTACCCCAAAACCCTTTTCACCCACCAAAAACCTTTTTTATTTTTCACCATTTATTTTAGTAACAAGCTCGGTTTTTCGTAAACTCGCCTTTTTAAGTGATGAAAAAAAAAACAACAATGATGAAGTCAAAAAAAAAAAAAAAAAAACAAACAAAAGCTATATAAAAGCTTGTTTGGAGAAATACTTCAAAATAAAAAGTCGCTAAAGGCAAGGTATTTTACGAAAACCGACGCTTTTTACGATTTTTCGCCCTTTTTACTAACCACTAACCCAACCACCCACCTTTAACCCAAGCCTAACCCTTCACCCAAAAGTCCTCTTGATATTTACAAAGGTAAAAAGTTAAAAAGGAGAAGGATTGATTGCTTGGCAAGCCTATGGAAGGCGTAAGTTCCATGCCGCTCTCGAGTGATTCACTAAAAATATACACCTTCGGCCGAGTGTTGAGTGATCCCCCGTGAGGTATGTGAACTTGTATATAAATGGAATTTTAATAAGGCATGCTATGCCCAAATAAGTAATATATCTTATGAAACGTTCAAAATAAATCATAACGAATAGGATTGTAAATAAATAAAAATAAAACTTACAAAGACCTTGGATTCCCGACACTCTAGGACAAGCTAAAAACTTTCTCTTCTACCTATTCCATTTGGGAGTGTAAGCCACATTTAAAGAGTTTTGCTTGAGGACAAGCAAAAGTTCAAGTGTGGGGGTATTTGATGTGTGTAAAATGCAACATATAAATCACATCAATTAAGGCATAAAACTAACCCTTTTTTAGTACTAATGTTGGAAAAAGAGTGTTTTTGTCTTCCTTTTGTATTTTCAGGATGAAATGAGCTCAAAATCACAAAAGAAGCAAAAAGACAACTAATTCTAGCATAAATACAAGAAAAGGAACAAAAGTAGATTGCCCGGACCCTCAACGGCACCTCCCAAGGCAAAGAAGAGAAAACAGAGACTGAACACGCCCCGTGTCCAGCGAACACGGGGGCGTGCCCAGGAAGCAGAAGAAAAGACAAACCAGTAGAAGCTTCCATTGCCCACCACGGGGCCGTGTCCAGTGGGCACGGGGGCGTGGTGAAAGTACAGCAGGCGCATTAATTGTAATTGCGAATTACAATTAATGAAGAGAGAGAATGTCAGACGGGCACGGGGGCGTGTCCAGCGGACACGGGGCCGTGCCCAGCCTTATGTTCAGCCTATAAATAGGGGAGCTTGGTTTCATTCCATTTCATCCCTTGGCACACCACCTCTCTCACACTTCATCCACCACCCACCACCACCATAACACCATCATCCACCACCATCATCCATTGTCCATCATAGAGTGTGTGAGTCGTCTCGGGATCCAAGATTGATCGTAAGAGTTCTTGACAATCAGGGCCATGTTTGCCTAAGTCTCTTACATCACTTGGTGAAGACAAGTGTTTAGTATAATACTTTTTATTTTTAATCTTTTGCACTTTTTATTTGGTTTTGTATTAATGACTTTAATAACTAGTTACTTATGTTGAAGGTGATCTTTCCTTATCGTTTGTCCGTGGTGTCTTGGCATTATTTTACTGTCTATATAAAATAAAAGATTTTCACCATTCATATCTCCACGGTCTATATGGAGGTATGTTGGCTACCTGGTCGGGGGTTAAGGGAACGGTTTGGTAAGGGTCTTGCCCTTGTTCAGCGTTTAGAGGTCCTGCTTGGGACCTGGGTCAAATTTAGTAGGATCTCCTTCAATGCCCATAGGTATTGGATGGCGGGGATTCAAACTCTTTGACCCCCTCTTAAGTTAACTACTATTAATACTATAACCCGGCTATTTAGGACTGTATCCCTGCTGACTCAGACTACTTAGCCGAGGGTAACGTCACCGCCGAAAGCGGGGCCTACCACAATTTGCATTAATAACTTAATTCATTATCTTTCAATAATCCGACCCTTTAGGATTGTATCCTTGCTGACTCAAACTACTGGGTTGAGGGTAACGTCGCCTTCAAAAGAGGGGCCTACTACAATAACTAAGATAATCTCTTAAACAAGTGCAAAAGTGCGAAAATAATCAAAGGTTATACTAACACACGTGTCGGATCCAAGTGATTCATCTTGTCTATCTGTTTTTATTTTATTTTATTTTTCAGCATTTAGTTAGTTTTTATTTTTCTTAGTTTAAAACATTTTTCTCACTTTTTGATTTGATTAGACGTTGAGGATAAACCGGTATTAAAAGCTCTTGTGTCCTTGGACGACCTCGGTATCTTACCAACACTATACTACGTCCACGATGGGTGCACTTGCCCATATGTGTGTTTAGTGTTCGTAAATATCGTGTTTTATAAATTTAAAACTTGGCTAAAAGTGTAAAAAGGGGCTTAAATATACATCAAAATTATAACACACTTCACGCACATCACACATCCTAAAAGATCCATCCTTCTTCTTTACAAAAAGAACGGGAGCACCCAAATGTGAAAAGCTAGGACGGATAAAACCTTTGTCGGAGAGCTCCTGAAGCTATTTAGATAATTCTTGCATCTCAGACGGTGCAAGACGGTATGGAGCTCTGGCAATGGGATTTGCACCAGGTACGAGATCAATACGGAACTCGACTTGGCGTGCTGGAGGTAGACCAGGTAACTCTTCAGGGAAAACTTTAGAATAATCCCGAACGACAGGAATATCTGAAATAGACTTACCTTTGCCTTTATCTGCTGTAACATGTGCTAAGAAAGCCACATATTTCTTCCGTAGATACTTCCGTGCTTTAAAACAAGACATAAGTCTGAGACCACCGGCAGGCCTCTCACCACGAATCTGTAGGATCTCGCCCGTCGACAGCGGCACACGAACAATCTTCTCAGAACAAACTATCTCTGCGCGATGCTTAGATAACCAATCCATTCCCACTATAACGTCGAAGCTTCCAAGTTGCATTGGCGTGAGGTCAATAGGAAAAATATGGTCGTTAAGGTTCAACTGGCAGTTGCGTAGAACAGAATTAAGAACAATGGGTTCACCACTGGCAACCTCTACTGTCAAAGGTTTACCTAGTTTCGTTCTAGACACGCGAAGCATGGTCTCAAAAGACAATGACACAAAACTCTTGTAGGCACCCGAATCAAAAAGAACAGATGCTGGCTGATTATTAATAAAGAACGTACCGTTCACCACCTCGTTTTCTGCTTGTGCTTCTTGTGCATTCATGTTGAAGACTCGACCTCGAGCCTGAGCCTGATTTTGGTTTGCATTCTGGTTCTGGTTGGCTAGTCTTGGACACCGATTTCTGTAGTGGGTCAGATCCCCACAGTTATAACAAGCACCTGGTGGGTAGTTTGGTCGTGCAGCCTGACCCTGTTTCTGAGCAACTTGTTGAGCAGGGTTCTGAACTGCGCGATTCTGAGCAAACGGACAAACATCAGCAAGATGACCCGACTTCCCACAGTTAGTACAGAAACGACACTGATATTGCGGCTGATGGTGACTGTTGCATTGATTGCACATAGGTGCACTTCCTGAATAGGGCTTCTTTGCTGGAGGCTGGTTAGGAGCTGCCTGGTTCGCTTGGGCAGTGACAACATAGTTTTGGGAAGCCTTACGCTTCTTTGCCCTTTTTGATGAACTAGACTCCTTTCCATTCTTGTTTTGACCTTTCTTGCTATCTTCCTTGTCAGCCGACTGTTTCTTGCCCTTGTCACCCTTCCTGTGTAGCTTATTCTTTCGAATCTGCGACTCAGTCAACGTTGCTGATAACTCGATCGCCTGACGGAGTGTGGTAGGGTTGCTACTAGTAAGGATGTCTTGTACCGAGTCAGGCAGGCCGTCGATGTACCTTTCGATAGCCTTATCGAGTGGGGTAACCATAGTCGGGCAAAGCAGACTCAACTCCTCAAACCTATCAGTATAAGCCCTGTGCTCGCCACTATCTTGCTTCAAAACATCAAATTCTTTCTCCAACGCTCGTTGTTCATGACGAGGACAAAACTCCCTCATCATAAGAGCTCTCAGTTCAGCCCATGTCTGAGCTAGAGCAACTTCTGCACCTTGATCTCTCATAACCTCGTTCCACCACGTAAGAGCCCTCTTCTGAAACACACTCGAAGAAAACTCGACCTTGCGATTGTTAGGACACTGCACATGACGGAAAGTGTTCTCGATGCTCTCGAACCACTGAAGAAGCCCAGTTGCTCCCTCAGAACCACTAAACTTGAGTGGCTTAGCCGAGTTAAAATCCTTGTATTTGCATGTACCATTGTTGTTGTTGTTGGCCTGGTTCCATTGAGCAAAGAGATTTGGGAATTGAGCAGCCATCTGCTGCGCAATAATTTCTGCCAGCTCGGCAGTAGCTATCTGGTTGTCGCGTCGAGGAGGCATTCTAGAAGAGAAAAACATGAAATGAAACGAGTGAGATGATTGGATGAAGAGAATGTGATGAAGCAAAATCAATAAAAGCAAAGATGGCGGTTATGCATCGCAAAGCTGTCGCGTCTCCCGACCCACCCTGGACGGAGTCAGGGGCCGCGAGCAGTCCCAGTGGTACCCGTGGTATTTTTATGCGACAGCGGAAGTCTTTTATTACAGGATCTTTTCATCGTAAAATGCTCGTTTAATATATTACACAAAGTTTAGGGGATAAATCCCATAATTTACAATAAGTTGATTTCACACAGAAATCTTTATTTTCCAAAACATGTTTTATTGATTTATTCACACTGAGCCACTTTTCTGAGCTTGATAGTGCTTTACTGCACTTTTCCTGGATCACACAGATCACCTGAAACATGTTTGAAAAAGGTTTTGTCAGCGGGGAAATACTGAGTGAATCATTCAGTTTTCCAAAACGACCTGTTAGTTATAAATTACAGTATTAAGGGCGATTACAATGTTTTTATCAACCAATTATCAAGAATGGGTATTTGTTACTCGACCGGATCTGTGACTGTGGTCATACCACTATTGGGTCCCGTCGCCCCTAATAGTGACGAATATCAGGCTCACTCACCTAGAGTGATAAAAATAGTAATGTGCACAATACCCCACATACCGACTGTAATTTGGTGATTACAAAGACTTAATCCCTGTAATTATAACCTTGAAAATAACTTTGAAGTTTTGTAATACTTACTCACAAACTGTGAGAAAACAGTTTAAAAAGAAGAATGACTCACATTGCAGATTAACGAGCAAATAGATAAGCCTACTGATTATCCTTGATTACACCTAGTTTAACACAATGCACACATAGACAGGTTAGTAACTAATACAGCAGTTACGTCAATTCACGAGATTAAACCCTCACAACGATTAATCAGTGCAATACTCGATAATTCAATCGGATTCACAACGAATAACAGAGCATAGTCCGAATTCGAACAGCACTCTAATATTCAAGTCGAAATCACGACGAATAATCAAAGTACAAGCTCAATTGAGCAGCACCCGGACTATCGTTGGATAGTTATAATCGATCGGACGTTGAATCGTAATAGCGATCGAGTTATTACCCTGATTGCGGCAGCGTTTCGTGATCGTGTGTGTGTGATTGTAGTGTAACAGTAAAAACTCAACGTACACAGAAGCTTTGTGCAACGTTTTAACACCACAGTTCAAGTGCCAAGGTCGGCTATTTATAGCCAGAATTTCGACTTGCTTACGGACCGTATGCCTAACCCCTTACGGTCCGTAAGGGAACTTGGTCTGCTTACGGTCCGTAAGGACCAACCTTTACGGTCCGTAAAGGGTGCAGCCTACTTCCTAGCCTAGCTGAGTTCGGTTGTAGCTTTGGTGAATCAAATTTTCAGCCAATTGGGACAAAGCAACGCTTTAATTAAGATAATTATCAATTAGGGTTTGCCCCCCTCGAGTTTTAGGGGCCCTGATCCTGATTCCGATTATTCCAGAAATTTCAGGGTTTATGCCAAATTACTTGGGTGTCTTAATTAGAGTTTTCTTATTGGATAATTATTATCCTAATTACGGATTTTATTGACAGTTGTTACATCCTCCCCACCTTAAGAAAAATCTCGTCCTCGAGATTTACTGGAATAGATGAGGATATTTTCGCTTCATTTCGGATTCCAGCTCCCAAGTGTATTCTGGTCCTCTCTTTGAATTCCACTTGACTTTGACTAATACCAGTCTTTTATGCTTGAGGAATTTGACTTTTCGATCTTCAATTTCTAATGGTTTCTCTACAAATTTCAACTTTTCATTTACCTCTACTTCTTGAAGAGGGACTACCAGGGATTCATCTGATAAACATTTCTTGAGATTGGATACATGAAATACATCATGTACTCCGGCTAATTCTTCTGGTAGTTGTAAACGATAAGCTACTGGTCCTATTCGTTGAATCACAGGGAATGGTCCAACGTATCTCGGACTTAGCTTTCCTTTCTTACCGAATCGTACTATACCTTTCCAAGGAGAAACTTTTAAAAGTACTTTATCTCCGACTTGAAATTCTAAAGGTTTGCGACGATTATCTGCATAGCTCTTCTGACGATCTCGAGCTGTTTTCAGTCTTTCCTTGATCTGAGTTATTTTGTCAGTAGTTTCTTGTACAATTTCTGGACCTGATAACTGACTTTCTCCGATTTCCGCCCATCATACGGGAGTTCTGCATTTGCGTCCATATAGTGCTTCGAATGGTGCAGCTTCGATGCTTGAATGATAACTATTGTTATAGGAGAATTCTATTAACGGCAAATGGCTATCCCAATTACCACCAAAGTCAATTACACATGCTCGGAGCATGTCTTCTAACGTTTGGATTGTCCTTTCACTCTGTCCGTCTGTTTGTGGATGATACGCAGTACTTAGATTTAATCGAGTTCCCATTGCTTTCTGAAAACTTTTCCAGAAATGAGAAGTAAATCGACTATCTCTATCTGATACAATGGAGAGTGGGACTCCATGTAGGGATACTACTTCGTCCACATACAGTTGTGCTAACCTTTCCATGCTAAAGGTTTCTTTCATTGGTAAGAAATGAGCTGATTTGGTTAATCGGTCTACAATTACCCAAATTGTATCATTACCTCTTTTGGTTTTGGGTAACTTAGTAACAAAATCCATTGTTATGAGTTCCCATTTCCATACCGGCATTTCTGGTTGTTGAAGTAATCCTGAAGGTTTCTGGTGTTCCGCCTTAACTTGTGAACAAGTTAAACACTTGGATACGTATCCGACTATATCCTTTTTCATTCCTATCCACCAGAAATTATTTCTTAAATCTTGGTACATCTTATTGTTTCCTGGGTGCATGGTATACCTAGATTTATGAGCTTCCTTGCTTAGGTACCCAAATTCGTTTCTTATGGAATTTCCAAATTCCATCATTTCCTTGTTCTAGTTCTTTTAGGTAACCTTTCATTCCTTCAGCATCATCTTTGATTGCTGTTTTCTGAACTTCTTTGATTTGTGCCATTAAATCTACTTGGAGATTTTATCTCAGAGCACGGACTCGTTTCGGTTTCTCATGGTACTTACGACTTAAGGCATCTGCGACTACATTTGCCTTTCCCTCGTGATATTGAATATCGCAGTCGTAATCGCTCAGCATCTCCATCCATCTTCTTTGCCTCATGTTTAATTCTTTTTGCCCGAATATATACCTTAAACTTTTATGATCTGTATAGACAGTAAACTTACTTCCATACAGATAATGTCTCCAGATTTTAAGGGCAAAGATTATGGCTCCTAATTCTAGATCATGAGTCGTATAATTCTCTTCGTGCTTTTTCAATTGCCTAGAAGCATACGCAATTACCTTCTTACGCTGCATCAGCACACATCCATAGCCTAATTTTGAAGCATCACAATATACTTCAAAGTCTTCTGTTCCCTCGGGTAAAGCTAAGATTGGTGCATTCGTCAATCTATGCTTTAAAATCTTAAAAGCTTCTTCTTGTCTAGGTCCCCATTCAAACTTAGCGGCTTTACAGGTTAACTTAGTTAAAGGTACGGCTATCTTAGAAAAATCTTTGATAAATCGTCTATAGTATCCAGCTAAGCCTAGAAAACTTCTTATTTCCATTGCTGTTTGTGGGACTTTCCATTTAGTAATTGCTTCTATCTTAGCAGGATCTACATGGATACCTTCTTGATTTACCAAATGTCCTAAGAATTGTACTTCTTGCAGCCAAAATTCACATTTCGAGAATTTGGCATAAAGCCTTTCTTTTCTTAACAAGGTTAAGAGAACGTGTAAATGTTCACAATGTTCTTTTTGGCTTTTGGAGTAAATAAGTATATCGTCGATGAAAACGATTACAAATTTATCCAAGTATGGTTTACAGATTCGATTCATCATGTCCATGAATGCTGCTGGGGCATTCGTTAATCCAAAGGGCATGACTGTAAACTCATAATGACCATACCTAGTTCTAAAAGCAGTTTTAGGTATGTCTTCTTCTTGCACTTTCAATTGATGGTATCCGGATCTTAAATCTATCTTTGAGAAGTACCTAGCTCCTTGTAGTTGATCAAAAAGATCATCAATCCTAGGTAATGGGTATCGATTCTTAATCGTAACTTTATTCAATTCCCTATAATCGATACACATTCTCATCGATCCATCTTTCTTTTTCACAAACAACACTGGTGCACCCCAAGGGGATGAACTAGGTTGTATGAATATTTTGCTTAATAATTCATCTAATTGCTTTTTCAATTCTAGCATTTCGGTAGGTGCTAATCTATATGGTGCTTTAGCTATTGGTGCAGTACCTGGAATTAAATGAATTCTAAACTCTACTTCTCTATCAGGTGGTAATCCAGGTAATTCTTCTGGAAAAACATCTGGGTATTCTGACACTACCGGGATGTCCTGAAGTTCTTTATCCTTAGTGCTAACGATTACTGAAATCATATACACCATTTCCTGCTTTCTCGAATAACTAGCCAATTTCATTACTGAAATGAATTTTAGTGGCTTTCGAGGTTTATCTCCAGTAATAAAAATTACTTCTCCGGAAGGGGTTTGAATTTCTACAGCGTTTTTATCACATAGGATTCGAGCATGGTTGGCTATTAACCAATCCATTCCTAACATGACATCGAATCCGGCTAAATTCATTGGTAACAGGTTTGCAGAAAACTTATGGCCTAATAGTTCTATTTTTCCTTCTTGCCAGACTTTATTTATTTGCACAGAATTTCCTTCTGCGGTTTCTACTGTGAAGATTTGCCTAAGAGTGGTTAAAGGTAACTTAAGAGTTTGACAAAATGAAGTATTTATAAAACTTTGGTTCGCACCAGAGTCAAATAATACTTTTGCAAACACATCATGTACTAGGAACGTACCAGCTATCACATCTGGAATGAGTTCGGCCTCTTGAGTGGTTAGCTGGAATGCCCGCGCATTTCTCTTGGTTGCTCCTTCAGCTGGTTTGGTTTGGTTGGCTACAGGTTTAGCTAATTTAGGACATTCAAATTGGAAATGACATCTTTCTCTGCAATTATAGCAAATTCTTGTTTTCTTCCTGCAGTCTTCTTCCCGATGTCCTTTGGTCTTGCAAAAATTGCAAACCATGTTGCATTGTCCATAATGCTTCTTTTTGCAAGTTTTGCAGAAAGGAGATGATGAGGATTGCCCCGTTCCTCTTTTCTTGGTATTACCCACACGAAATCCTTGGGTAATCTTTTGAGCTAATTCCTTCTTGCGATCTTCCTCTCTTGTGCGTACCAACTCATCCGTTAGGGTATTAGCTAATTCTACCGCATCGTCAATAGTACGAGGTCTCGCAGCTTTAACGATGTTTCGGATTTCACTAATTAACCCCCAGATGTAACGAGAAATAAGTACCGGTTCTGGCGAAGCCAGTGTTGGCACCACCCTTGCGTATTCAAAGAATGTCGAAGTATAGCCCCGGCAATCTACCCCTGTCATACGGTGACTTAGGAATTTGTTTGCCATTTGGTCTTTTTCATATTCGGGACAGAATTTTCTTTCTACAAGACTCTTAAATTCTTCCCAACTCATGACATAGGCTATCCTTCTTCCTTTTGCCTGGAGGACCGTGTTCCACCATTCTAGCGCTTCTTCTTTGAATAGATTTGATGCATACATCACCTGATCCTCTTCAGCACATTTGCTTATTGCAATTACTGCTTCGGTTTTCTCTAACCAACGTAGTGTTGCAGTTGCCCCTTCGTTACCTGCAAATTCAGCGGGTTTGCAAGCAAGAAACTCTTTGTAAGTGCAACCAGACGTTGCAGCTTTTATTCTTTTTAGAAGTGGGACTTGTTGCGGATCATGATCGTTATGATTGCCGCCTCCATTTATGCTGTTACTGCCGTTATCTTCCAGAGTACGTTTACTAGGATTTAATTGTTGTGGTTCGGCAGGTTTTTGAACAGCAGCTACAATTGCTGGAATAGCATGGGCTATCCCTTGGGCGATAAAGTGCTCGATATCTTGTCGAGTTATATATTGATCTTCCTGTTCTTGCTCAGATTGATTTACTTCATTAATTGGTTCATTGTTAGCGTTTTCCATCTGCTAATTGGTAGGAATTATTAGTGTCTAACTTATTACTAACAAAATTAGCACAGATGAACACATAAATTATTACAACATACAAGCATAACCAAAATTGTCGATTTCTCGACTTTCATTTTGTCATTGTATATTGTATATGCCTCCGTACACACCGTATCTTACAGAGTTTTATTGCCCATTTTACAGAGTTTTAAGTTACTATTTACACTAGTATACAATACGGCTTCTTGTGGTTTGACTGACAGTTCTAATAACGATGTTCCCTCTCGTCGTACTTCCAAGTTAGATGCTCTCCCATTTCCCTGATCCTATTACCCGTACCTATCAGTTCTTCACCGAACTGACGGAGTTCAGCCAGGTTTTCATTACTCATGGGAGGATTCGGGATTGGTTCTGGATCGAATTGTGGAAGGAAACTATAAGGACTATTGACTATGTTTTGTAATTGCCAGTCGTTTGTCCACCATTCCTCCAGTTCGCCTAGTGGTCGGGTGTGGATTAAAGGTTCAGGAATAGCTGGTGCTACGTTTAAGGGAAATTGGACTGTAGCCGGGTAAGGGTACAAATTAGTGCGGATTGGGCTTATGACCTCACAGTTTCCTAAGAGACGGTCTATTTCGTCTTGGAACGTAATTTCTTCTGGTTGTTTAGAGCTTTCGCCAATTTCTACTCCCTTTTGCTTAAGATCTATTCCTATTTCCTTTTCTGGTGGTTTCGAACTTTCTCCAGTTTCTATTTCCTTTCCCTTGCTCACGCTCACAGGATTTTCTATTTTAGGGAGTCTCCTAGTGGCTGGTTTCCTACGGCGTACTTTCCTCCACCCTACGTATCTTCTCTTCTTTTTAGGTTTGGCTTTTTCCAGCGGTGGAGCTTGGAATTCCACAGGTTCTTCTATGTCAGCAACATAACCAGTAAAGTCGTAAGAGACTTCGATAGGCACTGGATATAAGTTGAGATTCTGAAATGCTTCCGATATCTCACTCATGCTGCATAGTATATATGCCAAATACAAAATGCAATGTTAAAACTTTGGAACAAAGTTTAACAAACAACACTGAAGTTTTATTGCATACCAATTTATACAGAAAACGACGAAAATAAACACACTGGGATTTTATTTATTTACGGGATAGTGATTTTTCTATTAGACTCGATTCATTGGAAATTTAGAGGTTGGTATTTTCTGCTACAGTAGCTAGCATATAGAGATTTGCCCATTTCCCGTCTATTTTATCTTCCCAAGGTACACTATTACCAAATTCTTGGACTTCTGGGTTAAACCTAACTCTCTTGGTTCGGGGTTTCTTTTTCTCCTGACTCTTTTTAAGTATCGAATACCTTTTCTCTGGGGACAGAGGATTCTCATAGTTTGCCTTGCGGACAAAGATTCCTTCTTCTAAATTTACTGGGTTTTTAGAAGAAGATGCAACATCTAGTTTGTGGTAGATAGCAGACAGCTTTTGTTTACCCATACTGTAACTATCAAATAATCAGTTAATAAAACATATAATCTAGAATAACAACTAGTAGAATTAAGTATTTTGTCAAATACTTAATTTAGTATTAGGCTTAATCAACGGCTCGATCAGTGGCTCAATAGTTATTAATTATTAGCTCTGATACCATCTTCTGTCGCGTCTCCCGACCCACCCTGGACGGAGTCAGGGGCCGCGAGCAGTCCCAGTGGTACCCGTGGTATTTTTATGCGACAGCGGAAGTCTTTTATTACAGGATCTTTTCACCGTAAAATGCTCGTTTAATATATTACACAAAGTTTAGGGGATAAATCCCATAATTTACAATAAGTTGATTTCACACAGAAATCTTTATTTTCCAAAACATGTTTTATTGATTTATTCACACTGAGCCACTTTTCTGAGCTTGATAGTGCTTTACTGCACTTTTCCTGGATCACACAGATCACCTGAAACATGTTTGAAAAAGGTTTTGTCAGCGGGGAAATACTGAGTGAATCATTCAGTTTTCCAAAACGACATGTTAGTTATAAATTACAGTATTAAGGGCGATTACAATGTTTTTATCAACCAATTATCAAGAATGGGTATTTGTCACTCGACCGGATCTGTGACTGTGGTCATACCACTATTGGGTCCCGTCGCCCCTAATAGTGACGAATATCAGGCTCACTCACCTACTAGAGTGATAAAAATAGTAATGTGCACAATACCCCACATACCGACTGTAATTTGGTGATTACAAAGACTTAATCCCTGTAATTATAACCTTGAAAATAACTTTGAAGTTTTGTAATACTTACTCACAAACTGTGAGAAAACAGTTTAAAAAGAAGAATGACTCACATTGCAGATTAACGAGCAAATAGATAAGCCTACTGATTATCCTTGATTACACCTAGTTTAACACAATGCACACACAGACAGGTTAGTAACTAATACAACAGTTACGTCAATTCACGAGATTAAACCCTCACAACGATTAATCAGTGCAATACTCGATAATTCAATCGGATTCACAACGAATAACAGAGCATAGTCCGAATTCGAACAGCACTCTAATATTCAAGTCGAAATCACGACGAATAATCAAAGTACAAGCTCAAATGAGCAGCACCCGGACTATCGTTGGATAGTTATAATCAATCGGACGTTGAATCGTAATAGCGATCGAGTTATTACCCTGATTGCGGCAGCGTTTCGTGATCGTGTGTGTGTGATTGTAGTGTAACAGTAAAAACTCAACGTACACAGAAGCTTTGTGCAACGTTTTAACACCATAGTTCAAGTGCCAAGGTCGGCTATTTATAGCCAGAATTTCGACTTGCTTACGGACCGTATGCCTAACCCCTTACGGTCCGTAAGGGAACCTGGTCTGCTTACGGTCCGTAAGGACCAGCCTTTACGGTCCGTAAAGGGTGCAGCCTACTTCCTAGCCTAGCTGAGTTCGGTTGTAGCTTTGGTGAATCAAATTTTCAGCCAATTGGGACAAAGCAACGTTTTAATTAACATAATTATCAATTAGGGTTTGCCCCCCTCGAGTTTTAGGGGCCCTGATCGTGATTCCGATTATTCCGGAAATTTCAGGGTTTATGCCAAATTACTTGGGTGTCTTAATTAGAGTTTTCTTATTGGATAATTATTATCCTAATTACGGATTTTATTGACAGTTGTTACAAAAGCAAACAAGCGACATGAAATGTCTAGTCAAAGTAAATGGGTCAGAATTAGTGTATCGCGAAGACATGCTCGCCTATAAGTGAACACTCACCCCAAGAGTTTCCAGGTAAGAGTGACTGGTCCGATTATGTGGATTTGTACGAACACTCTAGCCTTAGACAGAAAACCCAGGGTACAGGCATTCACTCTTCCAGTTCGCACGTGTTCACACTATTAAAACCCGAAAACCTTGACGAGACTTTTGAAAATCCAAAGGGGTTCAAAACCTTATAACAGAGGGTTCAAAACCTAGTAATCAATCATCCTAGAACAGATGATTAATTTTCAAAGCGGATTCGGAATCAAAATTCTCGTTGTAGTTATCACCTAAGGATAGGTGATGTGCATGTTTTAAAATCTAAACACAAGCTAACTTGTGTTAGGGTCCTAGAAAGTTATAGTCTAGGTCAAAGCATTACTAATAACCTAATTCCCTATAACCAATGGCTCTGATACCAACTCTTCTGTCACACCCCGACCGCGTATAACATGCAACCGCGGCGGAAAACGCCGGGGAGTGTTGTGGACAGAATTAATTGTTATACAACCATGGAAATTAAAGTTACATTTTATTTATCAAACACGGGTGTTACATTGTCTTAAAAGGAAGTACAGAATTCAAAACATAGTTATACTAGTTCTATCTTCACTTTTAGTCTCTAAGGCACAGGTCCGCCCTAGTATCGTGATCAACATCTTATGGAACAGCTCCTGAAAACACATGTGAAAGTAGGTACGTCAGCATAAAAATGCCTGTGAGATACATAGGTTTTGTGAAAATGGGATTCATGACTTGAGTTTAAAGAAATGTTTAATAACAGTCAGTCATGAACCTTGTAATTTGTCTCGCTTTGTAAACCATTTGAAAAACGATAATATCAGATGATATGTATAGATGAACGTAAGGTTAAATGAATAACCTAGTAAAATGAGTTGAATAAGATAAGTTGTTTTGTAAGACAATGTTTTATGAAAGGTATGCTATTTGTATAAAATGTTATATGTCTAAACTGAAATGATTTGGATAACGCTAAGATATGTAATATTATACAAACATTTATATATAGGAAGTACCAGCGGCGTATCCACCATGTTTGCATCATATTACATACTTCACGTTACTCAAACCATTTACCCAAACCATTCACCATGTAAGATTGTTCTTGTATAACTCAATTGCCAAGTGTTATTGTGTAAATCATGTCAAATGTCTATGTTCAATGTAAACCACCAAATGTGTATGTCAATGTCAACGTGTTTATGTTCAATGTAAATCATGTAATGTGTATCCCAAAATGTATCATGTACGGTAAGCTAAATGTATCAACTTAAACCATATATAAAATGCACAAAACAAGTCGTTGAAGTAAAACGTGGTTTAAATCAACGTTATGTTCTGTGGAAAAATGCATGCTCTATTGATATTAACATTTATGCGGTATTGTGAAATATGCATACATCCAAGCCTTGAGACTGTGGCGATAAACCCTTAAACAAATTAAAGGTTTATCTAAGTTATGTATATCGAATTCGGTCATTCCTTACAATCCTATCAAACCCAGGACTTCAGGAACGGGAGTTGTCAATTCCTATGGTACCACTACCTACTAACGAACGACGTAGCTAATGTTAATGAATGTATTGTCCCATGTTAAACAAACCAAATGTCATAACAAAATGAAGGCATGTGATGTAAACAATTGTACTAAGTATGCTAAGTAAACATACGAAGCAGAAATGTTCATGTAAATCAATGTGTCCATATGCTGAGTAAACATATGAAACAGAAATGTTCATGTAAATCAATGTGTCCATATGTTGAGTAAACATATGCAACAGAAATGTTCATGTAAATCAATGTGTCCATATGCTGAGTAAACATATGCAGCAGAAATGTTCATGTAAATCAATGTGTCCATATGCTGAGTAAACATATGCAACAGAAATGTAATGTAAATCAATGCACTAAGTACGCACACAATGGGCATACATAGCATAAAATGTAATGAAATCGTGTACTATAATGTACTAACAACATAGCAGGCATATGATGTGAAAACATGGAAAGCATGAATGTAACAGATAGGCACATGTGTTTCACCCCAAAACAGTTTAGAAAACAGTAAAAGATGGGGTTCTATGTACTCACCTGAGATTGCTTTGGAGTTCTTGTGTAATAACTAAACAATGCTAGATCACGGAATATCAAACGGCACCTAATAGGTAGCTATGTTAATATACCGGACCAAAATCGGAAGGATCGGATAGTATGCGGGTTCGTAAACCAAACGAGTATGGAGACTCGTGTAATATGGTCTAACAAAGCCTACATACTAAAATGAAACCTAACCTAAGTGCTTGCGACCCATCACGACCCGTTTAGGTAGCTTATGCTATCCTAACGCGTCGTTCGCGTAGAACGCGTTCGGAACGCCTAACATCGTGACCACAAGGCATAACCTCGGAAGGTTATAGCTATGGTCACGTAATGTGTTTGGTCAGATCCTAATGACCGACCAAATGGGTCGGGTTCGAAAGTATAAGCGATGGTTTAGATCGCTTACCTTACGACCCTATATAAGCACTAAACTAAAAGTGACGAGCTAAGCATGTTAGAACATGCTTAACTAAGTTTAGAAAACAGGTTTGGCATCAAAACAAACGGCTTTGATGCTCACGAGTAGTTTGGTTACAAAATATGCAAGAATGCACATTTTGGCCGAAACTACGACTCGTCACTGAGCCTAGATAACGTGGTAATCAGTAGGTATAGTCACTACGGACTACAACCATCGTGATCACGCTCACGTTATGAAGTTCTAATGAACTTCATGTTGACCATAGGCTGGTCAATGCAGAAAGTCAACAAAACGTTGACTTTCAGACTCGAAAAGCGAATAAAAGAACGAAAGAAGACTTACGGAGGGTCCCCGAATGCTAATCTAGATCAAAGAGCTCAGGTATGAAGCAATGGCATCAACTTAGAGCATTTTGATCAGATTGTGTGAGTTTTTAGCAACAAGGGGGGGTATTTATAGGAAAAGTAGAGCCGTTAGGATCGTTTCTTGATTTTCGTGCCACGATCTTGAGCGTCCACTTGTCAAAATGTTGTGGTTACTGAAAATGGCCCTTGGCTCTTGATTGGGTGAAAGGGCATTGCCCCTTGAACGAACGAAAGGCCAACTGCAAGTGGATTCAAACATTGAATCTGGTCTGATAGTCCCACGCGGCCCGCCTCAATATGCAGGCCAAACTCACGCGGGCCGCCTGGCCCCGTCTGATCTGCATATATTTTCAGAATTGGCAGTTTTGGTCCCTGTTGCGTATTTAAGCCATTTCCGACATTTCTAAGGCCCGTAAAGCCCACTTTAAGGCCCTAAAATGATGCCTAAACTTTGTGGACATGAAACATGCTCAAAAATGTTCCGGATGTTGGTTCGTTTGGCCGTACGATCGCGATGTTCGGTTAATTACGACGGAATGCGCATAAGCGCGAAAAATGATCCAAATGATGCGACGAATGGATTTTTCTCATGCCAAACACTAAGGCATAATATTAGGATGCTTACATAAATTTTTGGATGTCCGGATGTATTCAGAACGTAGGTTATGCGCGAAAGTGCAAACTTGTGCACTTTTTGACACTTTTAGTCCCTGAATGATCCTAAAGTTTATTTTAGCATACCAAACACCTCAAAGCCTATTTCTCAGCTATCTAAAGGATATTTATGGTATGTTTAACTTATGGACATGTTCCGGAATGTTCGTTACAGTTCAAATTGGCATACTTTCACAGTTTGTCAAGTTTAGTCCCTGTAAGCGAATTAACTTGTTTTTGCCATACGAAAGCCTTCAAAACTTATTTCTAAGTTATGTAAAGGTTATTTAAGGTATGTTGAGTATATGTTGATGTTCCGGAGTATTTGTCACATTAAACTGAGCACGTTTAAGCACCAGTAAGCGTATAACTCTCCAGAAGGCGATGTAGAGTTTAAAATCGAACAAAAGTCAAAACATGAAAAATGTAAAACACAACCAAACAAACATTGGGATAAAATAACATTGTTTTATTGATAACTGAACTGTTCACAACGATTACAAGCACAAATGTTACAGTCTCCCCTACTTGTGGAAATTTCGTCCCGAAATTTATTTAGAGGAAACTCGTGGAAAAAGATGCGGATATTTTGCCTTCATTTGATCTTCACGTTCCCAAGTAAACTCGGGTCCACGTTTAGATTCCCAGCGAACCTTGACCAAAGGAATGCGCTTGCGCTTGAGCCACTTGACTTCACGTTCCATGATTTCTACCGGTTTCTCGACAAATTTCAGTGTTTTGTCAACACGAATTTCGTCAAGCGGTATGTGGAGGTTTTCATCAGCTAAACACCTCTTGAGATTGGACACGTGAAAGGTTGGATGAACATTTCCAAGTTCAGGAGGTAACTCAAGTCTGCAGGCTACCTTACCGATTCTTTCGACGATCTTGAATGGACCAACGTATCTAGGTGCAAGTTTTCCTTTCTTTCCGAATCTGATCACTCCTTGCCAGACAACTTGATCGGATCATTCCAGATGATGAAACTACCGACCCAACAATTGCCGAAAATCCAACCCTTACTGTGTCAGAATCTGGAAAAGCTTTGGAAGAAAATCTTGCATCTGCTACTAAGACACCTCATGAGGCACAACCGCCTCGGTTGGCTACGTCGGTTTCACCCGCACCACTGGTTAATGCACTATGTTTGATAACCTTACCAATGAAGTGAGCCCTCAAATGCCCAATCAAACTCATCCACTTCAAGCTGAAGTAGAGCAGCTATACACAGTGAGAGAATGTAACCAAGTTCCATTGAGAAATGGTTAGTCATTTATTTTTTTATATTGATAAGTTGACTCATATCGATCGACTTTTCATCATCCTATCTGTATTGTTTTCGTGTAGAAACAAAGGCTGAATACCGAATGTGAAAAGGAAATAGTGGAAATTGTTGCTGAAATAAGGCTCAAGTATGAAGCTTAACATGTAGAAGCAGATGCAGCTTATAACTCAAAAAAGATGGAACTTGAGACCAATATCAATAGAGTCATCTTGAAGAGACTATTGGTCGAAGCTTTCAGATGTAGGGGTCAAGGTATTATATGGAAAAATGATATATAAATAAAAAAAATTGTATATTGTTTTCGCTTCGTCAGTTTTAATGGAATATTGTTTTCATTCTTTTCAGACTCTCGAGCTGAAATAATGCGATTGCCTAGGTTATGGGTTTCACCTTCTGTGAGGATTTTCCATGGTCAGTCTTCAGGATTCCAGCAGCCCATCGTCACGGCCGCCTCTTCAGATAGTTCATCAACCAACAGCTCTGTTCTCAACCACGCCGAGCAGGCTACGACCACTACCTGCCCTCTTGCATTAGCTACTCTACTGATCTGCAAGTTGACGTTTAGGTTTTGGGTTCAAATATGTTTGCTCTTGGTCTATCTCAGAAACCCATTTATGTTCAAGGTAAGCTTTAAAATCTTTTTGAATTTGCATGCTATTTTGAAAGATTGACACATTGTCTTTTTCTCTATTTTGCAGCCGTGAGTGAGATGAGAGACAGAAGTGGCAATGATGGCTTAGATTAGACACACTTTAGAGTACCCCAGATGCGGTTCCATCAGTTTTAACTTAATCGCCAGTTGAAGAAGAGTCTCCATAAACTTTATGGTCATGTGAAAGATCATTTTTCACTAAGTTATGAGCACCAGGGGAAGCTTGTGGCTCATCTTGCGTGTTTATTACTGAGTCGCTGGTTGTCAAATCATGACAATGCAACAAATTGGGGGAGATTCCGTACACGATTATGTAAGAGTTTCATTTAGTTTCTTTTGTTGATGTGCTGATTTGAATGGTGTAAGAAATACTGATTGTTCATTGAATGACTTCGTCCACAATTTGGGGTTCGGCCCGATACTCCGGCCCTACGATTGTTCATTTTTCAACCTGAACCATTCCAAACCTTCCATTGGTTTGGATTCACGGTTAGTTTTAAAAAAATAATAAAAAATTCAGTCAGTCAGTTTAGGAGCTTTCTAACCGTATAGAACGGTTTGGTTTGGGGGTTTAAATATACTTGAGTTGAAACCGGTCGAGAAATAACTGAACGAGAGCATAGAATTTTGAGCTAGGTGGATTATATACACGATTGAATTTTGCTTAAAAGTACAATATGAGGAGCTGGACTTTTTAAGTTTTCACTCTTGAATGTTATCACTTCATTTAGTTTGATTGTATAATATACTATTTTGTTATAAAGTTCTAATCAGCTCAAACTGTGAAAGCAAACAAAGCCAAATCATTAGTAAGCGTATGGTTCGGTTACAATTTGATTTTAGTTTACAATGGTCAAAAACTGTTACTAACATTCTCGGCTTGACCTAAAAACCGTCAAAACATAACCGTTAACGAGGTGGTGTATTCGATTCTAGTCTGCTGCAATTATTATTTTCTTATTGCTCCGCTCTTTTATACCTAAAGGTATTTTCTTTAGAATTGAACTTTGTATTGTTTATTTAATTTTTGTGAAAATTGTTACCATTTTTGTTTTTCTTCGCCCTTAACTTCCAGAACCTTTTTTGATGTGAAGTGATAAATTAAATGCCATTTATTGAATTGTAGGGTTACCATTCTTTACAAACGCATCGAGTAGCACGTCTTTCGTATACGCCGAGGTATGCTTCTTCTTCTTTCGTCGTTGTGGCAGGTTTAAGTATTTGTAATATTGGTTTACAATTGCAAGGTTTTCACGGAATTCGGACTCCCAGATATCATGTTGTTGCTCTCCATTTACCGTTGCCTGGTATGATGAGGTAATTTGGATATTTACGGGTATTTTGAACTTAAAACACTATTTTTTTATTCAACTTCGGATATTGAAGGGTATTTTGGATGTTTTTAAGGCTACTCATGATGAGGCAAATGTGCTTTTTGTGACGTTTTGTTGTCCGGGAAAACCGAGTTTTTACTTCATTTAGTGATGATTTTATTTCTGAAGTTGGTTATTTGATGTGATTTTTCAGGCAGAGAATGAACCGATTCTAAGCAGCTTTTTATATGCCAGCATACTGTCACATGATTGTTTAGAGCGAGCATTAGGATTGATTATTGCTAACCGTCTCCAAAGTAATACTTTTATTAGAAACCCAATTGATGGATATATTTTGTGATGTATTGGTTCAAAACCGAGGCATCAAACGGGCATTACGCATGGATCTACAGGAGATACCATCAGCATGTATTCAATGTCTTCTGTCTTTTTATATCACTTACCGATATTTTTGGTTTGGTTTTGTCGTTAATTTACAAAGGAACTTATTTTATTTTTCAGTTAACATCTTTCCACAGGCATTTAAAGAAAGAGATCCTTCATGCTTGTTTTATTGCTCCGCTCTTTTATACCTAAAGGTATTTTCATTAGAATTGAACTTTGTATTGTTTATTTATTTTTTGTGAAAATTGTTACCATTTTTGTTTTTCTTCGCCCTTAACTTCCAGAACCTTTTTTTGATCTGAAGTGATAAATTAAATGCCATTTATTGAATTGCAGGGTTACCATTCTTTACAAACGCATCGCGTAGCACGTCTTTCGTATACGCCGATGTATGCTTCTTCTTCTTTCGTCGTTGTGGCAGGTTTAAGTATTTGTAATCTTGGTTTACGTTTGCAAGGTTTTCACGGAATTCGGACTCCCAGATATCATGTTGTTGCTCTCCATTTACCGTCGCCTGGTATGATGAGGTAATTTGGATATTTACGGGTATTTTGAACTTAAAACACTATTTTTTTATTCAACCTCGGATATTGAAGGGTATTTTGGATGTTTTTAAGGCTACTCATGATGAGCCAAATGTGCTTTTTGTGACGTTTTGTTGTCCGGGAAAACCGAGTTTTTACTTCATTTAGTGATGATTTTATTTCTGAAGTTGGTTATTTGATGTAATTTTTCAGGCAGAGAATGAATCGATTCTAAGCAGCTTTTTATATGCCAGCATACTGTCACATGATTGTTTAGAGCGAGCATTAGGATTTATTATTGCTAACCGTCTCCAAAGTAATACTTTTATTAGAAACCCAATTGATGGATATATTTTGTGATGTATTGGTTCAAAACTGAGGCATCAAACGGGCATTACGCATGGATCTACAGGTGATACCATCAACATGTATTCAATGTCTTTTGTCTTTTTATATCACTTACCGATATTTTTGGTTTGGTTTTGTCATTAATTTACAAAGGAACTTATTTTATTTTTCAATTAACATCTTTCCACAGGCATTTAAAGAAAGAGATCCTTCATGCTTGTCTTATTGCTCCGCTCTTTTATACCTAAAGGTATTTTCAGTAGAATTGAACTTTGTATTGTTTATTTAATTTTTGTGAAAATTGTTACCATTTTTGTTTTTCTTCGCCCTTAACTTCTAGAACCTTTTTTTGATGTGAAGTGATAAATTAAATGACATTTATTGAATTGTAGGGTTACCATTCTTTACAAACGCATCGAGTAGCACATGCATTATGGAACCAAGGACGCAAGGTGTTGGTTCTTGCACTACAAAGTGGAGTCAGTGAGGTAACATATGGTTTTGTAATTCATTTTATTCATGGTATCTTTTTTTCAGTTTGTATCTATTCAAATTGCTTATTCTTATTTACAAACACTTACTTCTTTGTAGGTGTTTGGAGTCGATATACATCCAGGTATTGTTTCAAATTTGATTTCCTTGACATAAATAATAGATGTTTATTGGATTTTACCAATAACTGTTTCTCTTTTGGGCTCACAGCTGCAAAATCGGGGAGGGAATATTATTGGATCATGGAACAGGATTGGTTATTGGAGAAACTGCTGTTATTTGAGATAGAGTTTCACTAATGCATGTAAGTTCAGTTTATAGCATGAGGGCTCAGGGAACGTCTTAGCTACCATGGGATAACGGTTCTGCCACTTTTTTTTCTTTTGTAATTTGAATTTTGAACTTTTAATATTTGTTTTATTAGTTTAATAGCATGTGATAAATCTGATCCATTCTTTAGGTAGCACTTCCACTGGAGACAACTGCATGAGTGATTTAAAGGTTTTGGAGTAGATGTTGTATAAGGTAGTCATCATCTCACTCTCTCATGGGGTGAATGTTCAATTTTAAGTAGATTATTGGTTTTGTTTAATACAAGGAATCTACTTCTAGAATAAGAAGACTAGGATCAACAATCATCCACATTCCAGGAGGTAACTGAACTAGACGGGATAACAACGTTGTTATCCATCTTACTAGACAAATTTGGCGTTAACATATGGGTCTGGAGCTCGGATGCATCTGGTGTATTTTTGCTAAAGAACTTCAAAAAAAAAAAAAAAGAATTCAACATCTTCTTCGGTGCTTGGCACAGTCTTTGAATGGAACAATTGGGCATCACTTAAAGTCATTTTTTACCGTGGAGGTTGGGGTTGGATTACTTGCCTACGAGTACAAATCTGGCAAAAGACGAAGTGTTACTATTGGGTCTATTATGTGCAGCTTTTGTAGAGCATATGAGGAGTCTGCAGAACATCTTTTAGTATCGTGTGGGATGACGCAAACTATCTGGGACTTTATTAATACATGGTACATGCTTTATGGCTTCTTTTTCTTTGAATTCGAGGACCAGTTGAAGTTTTATAAGCAAGCGAGAGGCTTCGTGAAGTAGAGAAAGGTTGTCTACTCCATTATTCTAACGGTCGTGTGGTGCATTTGGCAAAGTCAAAACAATATTATCTTCAACCGTAAACAACCTAAGGTGGAGAGTTTAAAGTAGGAAATTAGAGTTTTGGCGTACCTATGGGTTAAACATCAGTCAAAATCCGTTGGTTTTTCATGGGAAAACTGGCGAAATTTCGTGTTAATTTTTTTGGGTCTATGATGTAGTTTGTTGTCTGGTTGTTTTTGGATGTGGATTGGCACAATGCTAATCTGTTTTTTAATAAAATTTGATTTGTTGGCTGTTTAAAAAAGAAATTTATATCTCAATTCTCTTCTTTTAATGTGTTTAAACGTTTTGTTGTGGAAAGTGTTTTGTTGTGGAAAGTTTGATGTGGAAAGTTTTTGTTATGTTTTTACTTAGGTCATGTGTGGCTTCATGTACAATTGTGTTAAATACTCGGTTTAGGTAGCATTGGGTCAGGTTTGGTAATCGGGTTTCGGTTAAAAAAAGGTAAAAACATAAGTGCCTTTATTTCTTTGGGATTATGGTAAAAAAGTGGTTTGGCTCATCTCATTTCTTCATAAGTGCTTTGGCTTAACCGGTACTGTATCGCATAGCATAGGGGTGCACATGTAAAGAAATGGAAGGAGGCGCCCCATGGAAAAAAAGTGTTATTTTACGGCAAATAACGTTTGAAAACATGTATTTTAATTTCAACATTGGTACCGCATAGTATTGACACCAAATTTTAACTTATTTATTTAAACACTTAATAACGTTTGAATACATGTCTTTTAATTTATTTAATGACATAATTAGATTATAAATTGATTTTTTCTGCCCGGGAAGTTCCCGGGTTATAAAGATTCACAACTACATGGTATATTTTTATTAATTAATATATATAGATGTATATTTATTTTTTAGATATAAAGATTCACAACCCGGGAGTATTCCCGGGTGATAACCTAGTACATATAATAAAAGAAACCACTTTGAGGACACTTGTCATCATATTAGACTATATCTTATATCTCTTGTTGGTGCACTACGTCTGTCGACTACGTCTTACATCGAGTCTTAGTGATGTATAGGTTAGATATGGCACGAAATCCTAGAAACATGAGATAGAAATAGTTTTGCTTATGTGTCAGTCTAATAGGTTCGCTTATGTGTCAAAGTGAAATAGGTTCGCTTATGTGAACATGATAGTTCCGCTTATTCGTCATTGATGTAGGTCCGCTTATACGGACATGACCGTATAAGCGAAACCTCCTCAGCTATATAAGGAGGTCATTCAAGCGAACCTAAACACATAGTTGAAGGTGTTTTTCTTCCGGTAAGCCACGAAGTGCTGCCGAAGTGCTGTCAGAGTCTGTAAACGTTATCAAGATCAATAAAACAGCAATTATAAGTGAATATAGCTGAAATCGCACCAAATCATTAGTTTCCGCCTCTTGATTTGGATAGGAATTCTTCTGATCGACTCAAACAGGGCCGAACGCGATCCTACAAGTGGTATCAGAGCTCAGGAGGAGGAGTTCTTGCCATTTCAGCTGCATTTCATCTGTTTTTCTACACTTTCTTCAATTTTTCTAAAAATTTTTACGGTAAAACCAGCTCAATTTCACACACTGTACTCGGAATCATGTATTAGTATACCCTTGAAAGTTTCAGATTTAAAATCGACCTAGAAAGTAGAATTTTTGGGGTTTCACTTATTCGTGCACGTTCAAAAAGTGACATCAGCAGAAAGTTTCGCTTGAAGGAACAGGGTAGTTTCGCTTTTATGGACGAAAATGTCAGTAGTTTCGCTTCAGTGACAGTCTAGTTTCGCTCCAAGGGACAGTTAGTTTCGCTTCAGTGGCACTTATTTGTAGTTCCGCTCAAGAGTTCCGCTTGAACAGACATCAAGAGATCCGCTTGAACAGACATCAAGTAGATTCGCTTGAACAGACAACTTGTAGTTCCACTTGTAAGATACTAAAAGGTTCCGCTCCAAGAACACTTAAAGGTTCTGCTTATTGTGACAAGTGAAGATTCGCTTTTGTGTCACATTAAGTAGTTTCGCTTATTGTGACAGTTTCGCTTCAAGGGTCAAACGTGCCTAAACTTGGAATTTTTTTGTGAACTTTGGATAATCGAACAATGGACACTGAATTCTATAACGCCTTTGCTAGCCCGATCTCTATTACTCAGAATGCTTTGATTGATAATGAAACCAGAACGTCTCAGAAACCACCTAAACTCATGGATATTGATGATTATAACTTGTGGTCTGAACGATTTGGAAACTGGGTCGAGGCTTATCACTTGGATGCGTGGGAACACACTGAAGAACCATATGTTAGACCCGTTACAAATGGTGTGCAGCAAATAATTCGAGAAATGAGTACTGAAGATAAAAAGAAATATTGAGATGAGAAATTGATGGTGAGTCTGCTTCAGCAAGCGATAAAAGAAGATATCTTGATATTGCTTTAACATGATGGAACTGCTTTTTCAATCTGGACAGAATTGGAAGCAAAATTTGTTGGAAGTGATGATATGCTCAAAAATAAGATGTCTCTCATGAAGAAAGAATTCGATTTATTCCGTGGTTTGAAAACTGAAAACACCAAGCAGATAATTGATAGATATTGTAACTTGGTGAGAAATATGACAAAACTTGGAATTAAGAAAGATACTGATGAATTGATTGAAAAACTTGCAGATGCGCTACCACATGAAACATGGGGAACGTTTCTGATGATGCTGAGATCCAACAGAAAAGATTACAAGAATATGACACTGGGAGATTTCATCAAACACCTGGAAGCTCAAGAGATGGAGCAAAGGAAGATTGCCAGGATGAAGAATTACGATGGAGAACAAGACATCAGCTTATACTACAAGAGTGGTGTTCCTGGAACGACAAGTCATTCTCCAAAAATTGAAACCGCATTCAGTGTGAGAGATTCTTCTGAAAAGAAATCATCCCAAGGATTAAGCAGCACAAGATTTTCATCATTCGATCCAAATATTTCTGTAACAAAGAATGGAAGAAAACTTCAGTGCAATATTGTTCTTAGTATTGAAAATGATCAAGATTACACTGAAGAGATTGCTAAAAATCAAATGTCTTTGTTGGGAATGGTTCTTGAGTCTTATAGTAGTTTTGTGGCCGAAAAGATCGGTAATCCAATGCTCACGAAAGAGGATTACGATCAAATTGATGCTGGGGAAATGGAATTAATGGACATTAAATGGTGCATGGCTAGTGTGATGAGACGGGCTGAGAAGTTTAAACAGATTACAGGCCGAGATGATTTTCGTGATGCAAATGTTTCAACTTTAGGTTTTGATAAATCTAAAGTTACGTGTTTTCGTTGCAGGGAAAAGGGGCATTTCAAGAGGGAGTGTAAAAACCGTGAAGCTACTGGAGCCCAAAATCCTTTTGGAAACAAAGATTATCACAAAAAGGCGATTTATCATCAAGTCACACCACCAGCACAGCATCAGGCACAAACTGCTCACGGAAGAGATGTGATTGACGGGTCAAAAAGAGCATGTCTAAGCAAATATGAAAATTTTTCATGGGATAAATATATTCCAATAAACAGCAAAGTGTGTTTGGCAGAACAAGATGATGAAAAGTTGGTTGAAGGTTTTTGTTGGGACGATTTTTGTCCAGATCAGGATCTCATGGCCAAAGAGATGTCCAAAAACACTTCAAATGTTAATGCTTTCATTGCTAATGCCTATGATTTGAAATGTGCAGAAAGAAGCAGAAAAGTCATAGAAGCTGCTGAAGCAAGACGGAGAAAGCTTGAAGAAGAAGAAGAAGAAGAAGAAGAGGAAGAGAGATTAAAAGCTGAAGCTAAAGCAGAGAGAAAGAGAAGAGCTGAGTTTTTACGATCAAACAGAAAAGTCAAATAGGTTCCTGAATTTGAAGTTAAGGTTGATGCAGAACCTGTCAAAGTTCCAGAAAAGTGCATGAATTGTGATTCTTTAATCAAACAGAACAATGAATTGCTGCATAATATAAACAGATTGAAAGAATCCTATGATACAATGAACAGAGAAATCAACAAGTATACTGATTCGAGTGGTGAACAAGCTGTGGCAATGAATACACTGAAGATAGCATATCTGAGACAGCTTGATGATGCAAATTTTCATATAAAGAAATGTGCTGATCTGGAGTTGGAGTTAGCAACACAAAAGATAGAAACTGAGAAAGTTAAAAAATTATTAGAAAGTTACTCATGTTCTACTTTTGTTGTTGACAGGATTTATCCGGTTGTGGAGAATTTGAAGACGTTTGGAGAAGAGAAGACGTAGAAAAGAAATCTGTGACAAAAGACAAAGAAAAAGTGAAGACTTCTGGTAAGAAATCAAGTGTGGTCTACAATAGATGTCCGCCCCCGGTCGAAAATGGATATTCACCTCGAAATTCAAATTCTGAGAGAGTCGAAAAAGCAATAAACTTAGAATGGGAGTCTGGGCCATCGGATAACTTGCCGGAAAATATTGATGTCACGTACACACGTCATCCGATACTGATCATGAGTCAAAGTTGATAAAAATTGTGGTCGATCAGGTGTTAGATAAAGATGACAGTGAGGAGTCAAACATGGAGTCCAAACCCAAGTCAAAGTCTGAGTTCGATACGTCAAAGCCATCAATCAAAAAGGACAAACGGGTTTATGATAAACAATTTTTGCTATCAAAATCTAATTTGAATGATGAATCATTCAAAGTAGCATATACTTTGAAAGATTCTGACAAATTATATTCTGATGATGCTTTTCCAATAAGAAGTGTCAGACTTGAAATGATTCAAAAGGTTTTCAAAATAACAGAAATTAATATTTCTGAAATAAAGATTTAAATCTTATCGGAAAACCTAAACAATACACTTCAAGAGATCAACAAAGAATCAACAAGAAAATGGGTTACAATTGTGGTTACAGTTTCCAAAAGAAACCAAACCATAATCGTAATTTCAAAAAGAAAGGTCTTGGTTTTGTTCCACCGAAAAACTATAAAAATGGAAAAATGTATAAACCAAAAACTGTGTTTGTTTCAGGGAAAACAACAGAAGCTGAGAAAGAACAATCATTCAGAAAGCAGACGAATCAGGAATTCCTTGCCAAGAAGCTAGAAGAGTTGAAGAAGAATGATGTTCCAAAGAAGATTGAAAAGAGAACCTGTTTTCAGTGTAAAATTGTTGGTCACGTTGCGAAGGATTGTCCGAAGACATTCAAGCAAAAACAGGAAGTCTCTGGTAAAATGAAAGAGAAAGTCGTTGAGAAAACTGAACTTTCAACCCAGAAGTTTACTGGCTTTGAAAATTCAACTTTTGAAAAAGGAGAATGTTCAAAGAGTGCTTCAAAAAGGAAAGAAAATGTAAAAAATCAAAAATGGGTTGTAAAAGGTTCAGGTAACAATTCTGGTGATGAATTCCACAAAATCAGAGGAGCCACGTGTTGAGAAAAAGGTTGATAGAAAAGTTCCAACTATGAACGATGAAAATTTTCCACCATTGCGTGCTGAAAATTTTATGAAGAAAGTTGGAAAAGTTGAAATTTCAAATCAATTTTATTCTGATAAGAAGAAATTTGATGTTGACAAGACTTTCAACGGAAATGTGAAACACATTTTTGGCAAAATGGTCAATGGAAAGGCCAAAGGTGTTAAAGAATTTTATGCTGCCAAAAGAGGGATTCACAAATCCGTTAAAAGTAAAGATGAAGAAAATGGTGTTACACCCAAGGAAGGTCAGGCTTGGGTGGATATATTTTTCAAAGAAACCTGACTTGCCGGAGATCTCAAGTTGGTAATCGTGGATCATGAATCGGCATCATTCTTTATCATGTTTGTATAATGTGTTTGAGAAGTTTTTGCAGGACTTGCCGGAACTCCCAGGTTTGTAAGCGAGGAGTAGGAATCGGCACCTTGAAAATTCAACCAACAGATGGTAATTGGTTGAAAAACAGGTTTGAGTTGTATGATTGTGGTTGTTACATGTGGTTCAGAATTAGAACCAGGTTGACTCTACAAGTGGTTAATCAAGGTCATTAGATTGAACTTGAATTAACAATCATTCAAAAGATTGGTAAAACAACGTGATGAGTTAATCCCCAATTTTACAAGTGGTAAAATCAACAAAACTTATTTTCTGGAAAAACCATTCTGATTAAAACAAAATTGAGTGTTTTGAAATCATTATGGGAAAATAGTTTGTTGTGAGGGGGAGTTCTGATTGTTTATGCCAAACAGATGGAGAATTGAGGAATATCGATATCATTTGTCATGTTCTTGTATAGTTTGTTTTCAATTTTCTTTAGATGTATTTGAATTTTAGGGGGAGTAAGAATTTTTAGAAAATCCAAAAACATCAGAAAATTTAAAAAAGCCAAAAACATGATACATCTAAAAAATGAGTTTTGATTGCATATAAGAGGAGATGATAGTACATCAGTGGACTATCACGACACGCTAAAGAAATGTAAAGTCAAAATGTGATAAACAATCTTACTGTGAATGTGTCAGTAGGTTTTCGCACATTTAGTAAACTGTAAAGAGATATAAATCTAAATTCAAACTTGCTTATTCTGTGGGTTAACAAAACTGCTTGGATATATAGGTAACCCCTGAAATCTTGTTTGAAAGGTCCCTTATTCTGAGATACTAGGTCTTTATACTCAGTGATATCTGGGGTATTATCCCAGGACTTCTGCTGTATGGAAATACTGACCTGGTCCCCGGATAATGCTTTTTGCAAAAAGCTTTGAAATATAAGCTCGCCCTCAGCATGCTGATGAAACAATAAAATTGATAGTTGCTGCTGTTGTAATTAAAAGATCCTCTAAAGGGGACACACCTAAAGTCGAAGCCGTCATCTCTCCGCGTATACGGAAGTATCGACCTGAGCTCTCACGGCCCTCGCACATAACCCCTTTACAGATATCATCTGTGGTATACTCACCTGTAAGACTGAATATTGGGATCTGGATACAGGAGTATATTTAAGTAGTGGGACACACGGATAAGTTTAAGTATCTAAGACACTAATTGTGTATCTCGAAACAGTTGAAATCTGTGTGAAAATTTAAGAGGACAAACATACTGACAATCTAGGTAAATTTTTTAGAGCTTAAAATGAAATCTAGCTTAACGGTGTTGTTGATATGTCTCAGAAACTGATATGATCCTCTTGCACGAACTCACAAAAATATTGTCTGTAAATATTTCATTTCTGCATTGTTTCGTATTTTTTACAAATGGTGTTAGTTACTTTCTTCCAGATAATCCAAAAAGATTTTAGTGTGTTTTAGCATAAATTTTTGTAAAATGCAAAAAGATTTTCGACAACTGGTGTTGAGAAGCTGATTTTCGAAGTTCAAAGTGCTAAACATAAAGAACAAGTTTGGGAGAGTGTATTTGATGTTGTTAAGTTTGTTTGAAAAGAGCCAGTAAAAGATCTTGAATGTAAAATTATTTCTGGAAATTTTTGCAAAAGTTTCTAGTTGTTGAAAAGATTTAATATTTGAAGAAACTTATGTGTGGGTAGAGATTGTGCAGGTAAATGTATGCCAGGTGACTATTCTGTGATGGAATAGAGCCAGGTATTGATCTTGAAGATAAATTTTGAAGCTGTGAATTCCAGACTACGATCCCAGCAGATTGAGAGGGGGAGTCTGAAGATACCGTGTCAACATTTGAGAGAGAGAAGTTTGTTGATGATGAAGATAGAGTTTGCGGATTCTTGTAATGATAAATACTTCAGAGGAAGATTGAAGACTGATAAAGACTGTAGGTTGACAATCGAAGACTCGAAGACTCCGTCAACATCCGAGGGGGAGTCTGTTGGTGCACTACGTCTGTCGACTGCGTCTTACATCGAGTCTTAGTGATGTATAGGTTAGATATGGCACGAAATCCTAGAAACATGAGATAGAAATAGTTTCGCTTATGTGTCAGTCTAATAGGTTCGCTTATGTGTCAAAGTGAAATAGGTTCGCTTATGTGAACATGATAGTTCCGCTTATTCGTCATTGGTGTAGGTCCGCTTATACGGACATGACCGTATAAGCGAAACCTCCTCAGCTATATAAGGAGGTCATTCAAGCGAACCTAAACACATAGTTGAAGGTGTTTTTCTTCCGGTAAGCCACGAAGTGCTGCCGAAGTGCTGTCAGAGTCTGTAAACGTTATCAAGATCAATAAAACAGCAATTATAAGTGAATCTAGCTGAAATCGCACCAAATCATTAGTTTCCGCCTCTTGATTTCGATAGGAATTCTTCTGATCGACTCAAACAGGGCCGAACGCGATCCTACATCTCTTCTAATTAATTATAGATAATTATCCTACTAAATATTATTTAGTTTAATTATTACCTTTATATTTATCAATATACTTCAAATTCAAACTTAGTTATCTAATTTGATAATAGAGTAAATTACGATTTTGGCCCCTGTGGTTATATCACTTTTACTCTTTTAGCCAAAAAACGAATCTTTTAACATCTGAGCCCACAAAGTCTTTTTTTCTAACCCTTTATATAACCCGTGTAGTACACGAAGTTTTTAAAGATATAACTTTTTTTTATCATTTGCTATGTAAAATTAGATTTATTCAACACGTGTAATACACATGGTTTTTTAAGGATATAATTTATTATTATTTGGTAGATTTTTCAACCCGACTATACACGGGTTTTTTAAAGATACGACGTTTTTAGTATTTAATATACAAAATTACATTTATTTAATCTGTGTAATACACATGATTTTTAAAGATATAACTCTTTTTTAGATCTATTCAACACGTGTAATATACGAGGTTTTTAAGGATGTAATTTTTTATTATTTGGTAGATTTATTCAACCCGATTATACACGAGTTTTTTAAAGATACGACGTTTTTAGTATTTAGTATACAAAATTACATTTATTTAATCTGTGTAATACACGTGGTTTTTAACGATATAACTTTTTTTATTATTTGATATATAAAATTATATTTATTTAACCCGTACAATATACGGGGTTCATAAAGATATTATAACTTGTTATTATTTAATGTATAAAATTACATTTATTTAACCCGTGTAATACACGGGGTTCTAACCTAGTTATAGTGTATTCAGTGGTGAATATGTCTAATTGTTAGTGAATATATCACATGTATACATGTAATATTTTTAAAAGTTTTTCGTCTAAGCCTACCTACATTAATAAGATTCACCTTTTAAACATATTACCTCATAAAAAACGACATGTGAAATTAGTTTGAACCCTTCCCCCTTTGGAAGTCAACTGATGTACTGCAAAGTACATATGTTTATAGTGTATATTTTGGTCAGTTTTTAGTCGTTTAGAGTCTAGTTTAGGTTAGAACTGCGGTACTGCTGACGTTAAGCTTTGATTTCAGGTCCCGTAGCTTAAAGTGTTGAAAAACGAGTAAAACCGAGCAGTTTGGAAGAAAATCGGGATTCGTACGTGCGTCGGAAAGGCTGGAAATCAGAATGGAATAAAAAATAAAATAATTGGAAGAGGGAGGCGCCGCGTCACGCGACCCCCCCCCCCAGACGTCAGGCGACGGGTAGTAACTCCGGGAAAATTAGGGTTTTGATGATGGGATTTCCAAGAAACTGGATACAACTCTGATTACGAATCAAGAAACCCTAGGACGAATTTCGGAGGTGATTTTGAGCATTCTGGAGTATTTTGCCTAACGGGAATCATCCGGTCGAAGCTTGGATCGTGAGAGTGAAGATCTTTCGGGTTTTATCTCCCGGTGTTCCTTATTTTCGCGTTTTCAATACTCTACGATGAATTCTTGTTTTAGACTTGTTTTGTTTGTTTTGAACATCATGGTTCTTGGCTAAATTTTAGATACTACCTAGATTTGATGATGGTTTAATTTATGTTTGGATCTTTTAACGGTTTTTATTGAATTGATTATGGATTGACTTTGAAAGTAACGTGTTCTAGATTTTCTGATTTGGTGCGTGTGCGTATTTACTTTTGATTGTGGATTGTTTACTGTTTCACATAGATTTTGGTGGATGTCTTTCACATAATAGATCTGTGTTGATTATTTGCATCCTTGCGGGTTCGGGTGATCTTTGGGTAAATCGGCCGATAGCCTTAGAAACAGTAATTAAAACGTAATTAGGAGTAAATATTCTGCTTAACTTGTCGCTGAGAGGCTCGAGTTAGTTATTAGGTCGCGGTGCAGTATATAGCTAAATTAGATTTTGAGAGAAGTCGACGTTAGTTCCCTAATTGCATTTGTGTCTAGTAAACCAAGTTAGAACCTAGAATTGCCTTAGATTGTCGCGCTGAGAGGTAGATAGTCGTATTAGGGCACTTTTAGAGTCGTTAGAGGACTGAGAGGAAATCTAACAGTCGGTAATCATAACAGCCTTGTAGGGTTTTCTAGGTTTCTTCCTGAGAAGGGTCGGGAAGTCTTAGCATTGAAATACCTTAAGGTTTAGTATTTTACGATCCCGGCTCCATACAACAATAAAACCGTTAGAAGTCCATTCATAGGTAAACTGGATTCAAGTCTAGGTAGTCCTTAATCTCATCTGAAGTAAAACCCTAGTTTCCGTTCGTGTCTTAGTCTAATTCCAATTTAATCACAATTTTAGGATTTTAGTAACCCCCCCCCCCAAACACAATATTTGTTTAGTCGTGTCAGTGTCTAGTCCAAGTTTAGTCGTTAACGTAATTCATTAGAGTCCTTGTGGGTTCGACATCCGGACTTACTTTTATGTGCTAGAGTCGACCGGTACACTTGCCGGTGAGTAGTTTAGTCAGGTTAAAGAGTCTAGATTTTTATTACTTGAGTCTTAATTTAGGGTAATTTAGTTTTTTTAGTTGAACTACTTTTTCCACATCAAGTTTTTGGCGCCGTTACCGGGGACTCTTGGCAATTGCGTTAACTGCTTTGTTTGGATTTCAACTGATATCGTTAGGTGCTTTTTGTGTGTTTGTGAGTCGTAGGAGTCAAAGCAGTTTTAGTGTCTTTTTCGTATTTTTCGAGTCTTTTGTTGGAGTTGTCTTACTTGTTTATTCTTGGTTTTGCAGTTCATGCCCCACACGCGTTCGCAGGGACCAGTGAAGCCACCAATTGACAAGTCTTCCTTCTCCACACCAATCCCTCAGGTTCGAAAACCCCTAACTTCATCTTCAGCCCTTTCTGACTCTACACTTCCATCTAAACCACCGAACTACGACTTCACCCCGAAGTCATCACCCCATAATTCCCCACCACCCTCCCGTCACCCTAGTCCACCACCAGTTCACCAAATGGCCGAAAACCAGACTGTCCACCAGCGTTCCACCGCGGGTTTTACCGCAAACTCACCCATCACCCTTCCTGAAATCACCAATGATAAGTCTTGGCAAATTCCTTCATACATCATGACTGCCATTAACAACTCTTGTCAGTTTCACGGTCGTGATGATGAGGACGCGCCAGCACATATCAACCGTCTCACCTGTCTGTGCAGCACCTTCAGCATCGAAGGTGTGAATCTTGATGCCCGCTATCTCCAAGTCTTCCCCTTTTCGCTTGCTGGCCGCGCAGCCACCTGGCTTGATTCGCAGCCAGCAGGTACTTACACCACCTGGGCTGGACTTAGAGATGCCTTCCTTGCTAAGTATTTCCCACCTGCGAAGGCCTCCCGCCTTCGAGATCAGATCCATTCCTTCAGAATGGAGCTTGACGAACCTTATCACTTAGCATGGGAGAGGTTTCAAACATTGCTCTCGCGTTGTTCCCAACATGGACTATCGGATTGGGCCTTAGTAGAAAAATTTTATAATGGTCTTACCCCTGAGTGCAAGGCCCGATTCGACACATCCGCAGGAGGCCACCTAATGGGAAAGAAAACTGTGGCTGACTGCAACGACCTCTTTGAGAGCTTCGCTCATGCTGATATAGATCATACTGCTACCGGCAGGAATTCCAATCCTGTGATTACTTCCTCATCTTCTCGAGGAGTGAATCAAGTCGTTTCAGACTCAAAGGTAATATCTCAGCTTGACTATATCACCAAAGAGTTGCTAGAAATTAAGAAGAAGGTAGATAGATGCGAGGTTTGTAGAGGGGGACATGACACCATAGATTGCCCAACCATCACCCTAGAGCAGGTCGAGTATTTAGCAGGTCAAAATAGGGGTCCAACTAACCCGTTCAACAATAGTAACTCTAATTGGCGTGCTAACAATTATCGCTCCTCAGGTAACCCCCCTGGTTTTTCGTCAGGTCAATATCAAAGTAGGGGCCAGGTTTTATTCTAGTGGGGGGTCGGGTCAAACAGGTCAATTTGCTAGTTCAGGTTCAGGGGGGCAGTTCAGAGGTGAGGGGTCAAACCAAGAGGTTCAACCTAAGAGTGAGGGGTCGGGTGGTAGTTTTTCTAGGATAGAGGACCTTCTTTCCCAATTATTAGTTAAGGATCAGGCTACCCAACGTACCTTAGAGGACCACGCTACGCTCCTAAAGAATAATCATTCAAGCTTCTTAGACCTTCAAAGGCAAGTTGGGGATATTGTACGCCAGTTGCAAGAACGACCTCCCGGTCAATTTTCGGGCAACACAAGGCCCAACCCATCTGGCTCTTTGAAGGCAATTTCGACCCATAGTGGTAGGACCTTAGGAGAGGTAGTGAGACCCGAGAGTGTTGAGATAGAAGATGAGGACCCCGTAGATGAGGAGATTGAAATGGAGGCGCCCGGTAAAGTGCAACCTAGGTTAATCCCAGAAAGTACCGCACACACCGGGGGGCCTTCGAGTGAGAAGAGTGTAGGAAAGAAACCCATTCAAGTTGTCCCATCACCCAATGTTGATATTTCCCATGCTCCGTTTCCTTCCCGCCTTAAAAATCAAACCTATTCCAAAGAGTACGGGAAATTTCTAGAGATCTTTAAGTAACTTAGGATCAACCTTCCGTTCATAGAAGCTCTCCAATCCATGCCCAAATATGCAAAGTTCCTAAAAGACCTTCTAAAACGCAAGGATAGGTTAGGAGAGGTTTCTAACATCCCCCTTAGTGGAGGATGTTCCGCCGTAGTGTTGAACAAGGTCCCGAAAAAATTGACGGATCCGGGCCTTTTTACCATCCCGTGCCTATTTGGGAGTGATACCGAGTGTAGGGCCCTAGCCGACCTAGGAGCGAGTATAAACCTAATGCCATATTCTTTGTATGAGAGGTTAGGTCTAGGAGAGTTGTCCCCTACCCGCATGTCTTTGTCGCTAGCCGATAGATCCGTTAAGTATCCACGTGGCATTATTGAAAACCTTTTAGTCAAAGTGGATAAGTTCGTCTTCCCCGTAGACTTTGTCGTTCTTGATATGGAAGCCGACGAAAAGGTTCCCATCATTCTAGGACGCCCATTCCTGTGTACCGCCAAGGCCATCATCGATGTCTTTGACGGGAAAATCACACTTCAAGTCGGTGAGGAGAGGGTCACTTTCGAGATAGCACGCTCCATGGAACACCCTAGTGGTTCCGATGATCTTAGTAGTCCTTGTCATTCGGTCTATTTCATAGAGTCTTTCTTATCTTGTGTTGACCATTGCTTTGACTATATTAGTGGAGCCGACCTAGTTGAGAGTAGGATAGATGAGGTAGTTGAGAAGGTAGAGGAGGTTGTCAGTGAGAGTGAAGAGGTAGACGAGAACGAGTGGGTCCCCGAAGTGCTAGAATTGAGTGAAATTAAGAGTGAGAGTGAGAGTACACCTATAGAGAAGCCAGCCCCATTAGAACTCAAAGTCCTCCCGTCCCACTTAGAATACGCTTTCTTAGGTGAGGGTTCCGAGTTTTTCGTCATCATTTCGTCTAAGTTAGAGGAGGGAGAGAAGGGTAGGTTACTAGAGGTGTTGAGAGTGAATAAGGAGGCCATTGCATGGCGCCTTTCGGATATTAAGGGCATAAGCCCCGCCTATTGTACCCACCGGATACTCATGGAAGATGACTATAAGCCGGTGGTGCAACCTCAACGGCGGCTCAATCCGAACATGCAAGAGGTCGTTAAGAAAGAAGTGCTTAAGTTGTTAGATGCCGGGGTGATTTACCCCATTTCCGATTCACCATGGGTTAGCCCGACCCAAGTCGTCCCAAAGAAGGGTGGGATGACGGTGATCATGAACGAAAAGAACGAGTTAATCCCTTCTCGTACCGTTATCGGTTGGCGTGTATGCATAGACTATCGAAAGTTAAACGACGCCACCCGGAAAGATCACTTCCCCTTACCATTCATTGACCGAATGTTGGAGCGTCTAGCGGGTCAACAATTCTATTGTTTTCTCGATGGATTTTCGGGTTATTTTCAGATCCCCATCGCCCCGGAGGATCAAGATAAAACGACGTTCACATGCCCTTACGGCACTTATGCGTATCGCCGCATGCCTTTCGGGTTATGCAACGCTCCAGCAACTTTCCAAAGATGCATGGTCGCTATATTCCAAGACATGCTTGAGACTTCCATGGAGGTTTTCATGGATGACTTCTCGGTTTATGGCACCAATTTTGAACAATGTCTTTTAAATCTTGATAGGATGCTTAAGAGATGCATAGAGACAAATCTTATGTTGAATTGGGAGAAGTGTCACTTTATGGTGACGGAGGGGATAGTTTTAGGACACAAGGTGTCGAGAGAGGGTATAGAGGTGGATCGGGCCAAGATAGATACCATAAGTAGATTGCCTCCACCTACTAGTGTCAAGTCCGTTAGGAGCTTCCTAGGTCATGCGGGCTTTTATAGGCATTTTATAAAAGATTTTTCCAAAATCACACGCCCGATGACTAGGCTTTTAGAGAAGGATGTACCTTTCGTCTTCGACGAGGAGTGCATCAAGGCGTTCGACTTCTTGAAGGAAAAACTCGTGAGTGCCCCGATACTTGTGTCGCCCGATTGGAGCTTACCTTTCGAGCTCATGTGTGACGCAAGCGATTATGCCGTAGGTGTGGTCCTAGGACAAAGAGTCGATAAGCACTTTCATCCAATTTACTACGCGAGCAAAACTCTAAACGATGCTCAAGAGAACTATACCACAACGGAAAAGGAACTCTTAGCCGTAGTGTTTGCGTTTGATAAGTTTCGCTCATATCTCGTGCTTTCCAAAACCACCGTGTTCACCGACCTTTCCGCTTTGCGATTTCTGTTTCAAAAGAAAGACGCAAAGCCGCGTCTTATTAGATGGATTCTTTTGCTCTCCGAGTTCGACATAGAAATTAAGGATAAAAAGGGAGCGGAAAACGTGGCCGCCGACCACTTGTCACGTTTAGAGGATCCAAAGAGAGAAGAGGTGCGTGAGGATTCCATAGGAGACACTTTTCCCCACGAAACCATAGATTTTGTTAGTGCCGAGGCAGAGGGTTTGCCATGGTTCTCGGACTTGGCGAATTATTTAGCGACCGGAGATCTTGTGAGGGGTATGTCCTACCAACAAAAGAAAAAACTTCTTGGGGAGGCTAGGAAGTATATTTGGGACGACCCATACCTATTTAGGATAGGTGGAGATAGAGTGCTTAGGAGATGTGTTTCAAAGGAGGATGGTTTAGACATCCTTAGACATGTGCACGAGGGTTTAACGGGAGGCCATCACGGAGCGAATGTGACGGCACAAAAGGTATTTGATAGTGGGTTTTATTGGCCAACGGTAGTTAAGGATGCCGTAGAGTTTGTAAGGACTTGTGACCGTTGCCAACGTACCGGCAACATCTCATCCAAGGATGAAATGCCTCAAAATCCCATCCAAGTCTTGGAAATCTTTGACGTATGGGGCATTGACTTCATGGGACCTTTTCCATCTTCAAGTGGGAATAGGTATATCCTCGTGGCCATTGATTACGTTTCAAAGTGGGTCGAAGCTCAAGCTTTGCCCACCAATGATGCCCGAGTGGTGGTGAGATTCCTTAAGAAGCTATTCACGCGTTTCGGAGTCCCTAAAGCTATCATAAGTGACCGTGGCACGCATTTTTGCAATTCCGCCATGGAAAAAGCACTTGCACGCTACGATGTCACTCACCGTCTTTCTACCGCATACCACCCGCAAACTAGTGGCCAAGTAGAGAATGCTAACCGAGGGGTGAAGAGAATCTTAGAGAAAACGGTAGGAAAAAGTAGAAAAGATTGGTCGGAAAGGCTCGACGACGCTTTGTGGGCATTCCGTACCGCCTATAAGACACCTTTAGGAACAACACTGTGACAACTCGAACTTTTGACTTTCACTTTCGCATTAAATGCACGTTGACTTTGACTGTTTGATAGTTGACTTGTTGACTTGTAACTGTACATGTTATGTGTTAATGAAGCGTATTGTGTTGTGCATATATGTGATTACCGTCGTAATGTGAGTATTATGAAACACTTAGACTTAGACTGATTAAACCACATTAAACCACATAGTGCCCGACGAAACAGAACTAGTCTCGCCAACATCATCTCGACGAAACAGGAGGCCTGTTTCGCAATCCCACCTCAACGAAACAGATTAGATTCGCCGAAGCCCAGTTAGGGCCCAACTCGTTACACGGGGTATTTACCCAGTATTCTGTTTTCATTCGAAACACTTTGGCAAGATCGAACCCTAGAACTCTCTGTGTAACGGCAACAACTATTCTCACCATCACCTTTCTGTCTCGAATCCTTGTTCATCCCGAATCGGTTAGTGTCAAACCTACTGTGTGTATACTTACTAATTGATGCCTCTGTGTGTGTTAGATTATGGTTAGTTAACTATTTGAATCCAGAATCATGGGGTGGTGTTGTATGTGATGTTGTTCTAGATTGTTGATGATTCGTGACTAGTCGATGCTCCGCCTCGAATCGTTTAGGATGAACTTGATACGATTGAATGATCTTTTTATGCCACGGTTTGTTAGGCTGATGATCGCATACTACGATCATCACCGGATTAAGGGTTAAACGAATATGTGTTATCATGTTGTGAGTATCAAAGATTTCTGTGTTGAATGAATGCCACTTGATGGTGAATGATGATCTTATGATTTGCTGTTTGATGATGATTGTTGATGATGAAACGGCTGTAGATGATTAGGGTTCTATAATCGATTACATGATTTCTGTAACTGACCTGTTAACGTAACGGCTGCGTTGGCGAAATAGGATGTTTGACGAATTGGAAGTCTTGACGAAACAAGAATGTGTTTCGCCAAGAATGTCGACGAAATAGAGCTTGTGTTTCGCCAAGGAGTAGTTGACGAAACAGAATATGTTTCGTCAACATGTGTTTCGCCAAACCTGTGATTCGCCAATAAGTGTTTCGCCAATTTGTATACTTTGCACAGTAACATGGTTTAACTCTGTCAAATGTTAACTGGATTATTTAACTGCTGTTAAGTGTTATACAATACTTGTATGATTATGATTACGTACAACGTGCTACTTGATGATCATTGTTGATGCTTACACGTGAACTGTACGAATGCAAACTGATTGTGTATATGTGCATACTCTAGGACATGATTGATTTATTTGAGCACATACTTAGCATACCGAGCAAACCCAAGGTGAGTTCACACAGCCAAGGCATGGGGTTCCCGGGTGGGAATGGGATTTGTTGAATTATTGTACATACTCAGCTAATAGAACCGAACGATATGATACGACTAGACTAGTAACACTTACTGAACTGATCTTCGCACACCTGCCAAGGGTTGGCCGCGATATTATGACTGACTTCGCACACCTGCCTTAGGAAGGCCGCGAACTAAACATACTAATCTTCGCACACCTGCCTGGTAGGCCGTGATACTAATAAACCTAGTCTAGAATACTTGGGAGGAACATCCCCTAATATCTTCGCATACCTGCCTGGGAGGCCGCGATGGAAATATGATATATGACGTAACGAACGAACATACTACTCACACTGTATTATTATGGAACTATTACTGAACTATTAACTGTGAACTCGCTCAACTAGTTGTTGACTCTCTGCTGCATGCCTTGCAGGACCTTAGGTTCATACGGAGCTTGCACAAGGAAGGAGCAGGTCGTTGTGGACAAAGATTCGTGAATGCTTGTTGAACATTTTTGGCATTTCAAACTATTAATTATGTTAGGTTTATTTACATGCTTCCGCTACTTAAACAAAGTTTGGTTTTGAACATCAATCATGTCGTGATGAATTACATTATTTACTTTCATAGTTAAATGCTATGTTCGATATGATTGGTGGCTTGATCCTGGTCATGTCATGCCTCCAAGCGGTGGTACTCCGCGTGTGGATTTTGGGGGTGTGACAGATTGGTATCAGAGCCATTGGTTATAGAGAACTTGGTTTTAATATGGGAAAAACGTTTTTATTAAAACCAGACTATAACCAGAACAGTGCTCTCAACGATCCACAACGACGCTTCGCTCCACGTGCAAGACTCGACATCCTAGGTAATAAGGTTTATGTTTATTACCTGCTTGCTAGAACTGCATAGAACTTTGCTCGTAGTATGCTAGATTACATTGCTTACTATACGTCATTACATGAGAACCCCTATGTGCTTACACTCTTCTGTCATCGCCCTATTTGCGAACCTCTCTAACTCACGTTGCATTTGCTATGAAGATCATGTCTGGACGTGTGAACATGACTCAAGCCCAGTTGACGGCTTTCGTTAATGAACAAATTGTTGCGGCACTTGCAGCTGCTCAAGCAGGTAGTATACCCTGCAGTATAGACTTACACTAGGATCTTTAGATCCTACACCCTTAAACCAACTCTCGTATTTAACTTTGTCCTATTCGTACACAATAGGTCAACACGCGCAGCAGCCTGTCTGCACATTCAAGAACTTCATGGACTGTCGTCCAAGTACTTTCAGTGGCACCGAGGGGGCAGTGGGACTCCTCCATTGGTTTGAGAAGCTAGAGTCAGTGTTTGAAATGTGCGAATGCCCTGAGGCTCGCAGGGTCAAGTATGCCACTGGCACTTGGAAGGGATTGCGCTCACCTGGTGGAACGCGCAAGTACAGATCCTAGGGTTGGCAGCTGCTAACGCCACACCTTGGGAGGATTTCAAGGAATTGATTAAACGTGAATACTGCACACGAGACGACATTCACAAGTTGGAGAATGAGTTATACCACTTGAAGATGACGGGGTCAGAGATTGAGGCTTACACGAAACGATCAAACGAACTGGCCATCTTGTGTCCAACGATGGTGGACCCTCCAGTTAAGCGCATTAAGTTATATCTCAAGGGGCTTGCGCCAGAGATTCAGAGCCACGTGACGTCGGCTAACCTCGACAACATCCAAGACATCCAGCGTCTTGCCCATCGCCTTACAGATCAGGCAGTGGATCAGAACAAGCTGCCAAAACGCATCAGTGCTACCACTACTGCTACTACTACTCCAGCTACTACTTCTGCCACACCCAGCGAGAACAAAAGAAAGTGGGATGGGGATTCCAGCAAGGGATCAGTTTCTGTTCAGTCCCAAACACAGCAGCGCCGCACCAACGACTACCAGAGTCCGAATCAGCAATCACCAGGCAGTCAGGGGCAGAGTGGATATCGGGGAATTCACCCGTGGTGTAATAGGTGCAACAAACACCACAGTGGAAGATGTCACAGGGAACGTTGTCAAAGATGCCTCAAGCCGGGTCATGAGGCTAAGGATTGTAGAAGCTCATGGCAGCAAATCAGAACCAGCAACTCCCGCCGCCAGCGCCACAGAACCAGCAGCAGCAACCACAGCGTGGAAACCGGGGATGTTTCCAGTGTGGGGCTGAAGGCCACTACAAACGTGATTGCCCTCAACTGAACCAGAACCAAAATCGCAACAACAACAATAACCAGGGCAACCGGGAACAACAATAACGGGGGAAACAACAACAACAACAATGGCAACGAAGCTCGGGGTCGTGCTTTTGTGCTAGGTCGGGGTGACGCAGTGAAGGATCCCAATGTGGTTATGGGTAAGTTTCTTCTCGACGATATTTATGTTACTGTTTTGTTTGATTCGGGTGCTGATACAAGCTATATGTCCTTGAAAATGAGTAAACTGTTAAAACGTACACCAACACCCCTAAACACCAAACATGTCGTAGAGTTAGCAAATGGTAAAAGTGTAGAAGCCGCACATGTAATTAAGGGTTGTAGCATCATTTTGGCTGGTCAGACCTTCTCGATTGATCTTATACCCATAGTTTTGGGTAGCTTCGACGTCGTCATCGGTATGGATTGGTTATCCCAACATCACGCAGAGATTTTATGCAAGGAAAAGATCATTCGTATTCCTCGCTCTAGTCAAGAACCTCTCGAAGTTCAAGGCGACAAGAGTGGTGCTGTGGTCGGCATCATCTCTTTCTTAAAGGCGCAGAAATGTTTACGAAAGGGGCACACTGCAATTCTGGCACTTGTCACTGACGCATCAGCAAAGGAAAGGAAGCTGGAGGATATTCCAGTTGTTCGTGACTTTCCTCAGGTGTTTCCTGAAGATTTACCCGGTTTACCGCCTCACCGCCAAGTCGAATTCCAGATTGAGTTAGCTCCTGGAGCAGCACCAATAGCCCGCGCACCGTATCGTTTAGCTCCAACCGAACTGGAAGAACTGTCGAAGCAGTTACAAGAGCTCTTGGAAAAGGGCTTTATTCGTCCAAGCTCATCGCCTTGGGGAGCTCCAGTACTTTTTGTGAAAAAGAAGGATGGCACTTTCAGGATGTGCATCGACTACCGTGAACTGAACAAGGTGACGGTGAAGAACCGTTACCCTCTTCCGCGAATAGACTACTTATTCGACCAGTTGCAGGGGTCGAGTTACTACTCCAAGATAGACTTGAGGTCAGGGTATCATCAGCTGAGAGTCCGGGATGAGGACGTCTCCAAAACCGCATTCAGAACTCGCTACGGTCACTACGAGTTTCTTGTCATGCCATTTGGGTTAACGAACGCGCCTGCCGTATTTATGGACCTTATGAACAGGGTGTGCAAACCCTATCTAGACAAGTTCGTCATCGTTTTCATCAACGACATTCTGATTTACTCCAAGAGTCAGGAGGAGCACGAGCAGCACTTACGATTGATTTTGGAACTTCTTCGAAAGGAACAATTGTACGCCAAGTTTTCCAAATGCGACTTCTGGCTTCGTGAAGTCCACTTCTTAGGCCATGTGGTGAACATGGATGGGATTCATGTCGATCCATCCAAGGTAGATTCGATCAAGAACTGGCCTGCACCGCGTACACCAACGGAAATACGCCAATTGGGAGGAACATGCCCTAATATCTTCGCATACCTGCCTGGGAGGCCGCGATGGAAATATGATATATGACGTAACGAACGAACATACTACTCACACTGTATTATTACGGAACTATTACTGAACTATTAACTGTGAACTCGCTCAACTAGTTGTTGACTCTCTGCTGCATGCCTTGCAGGACCTTAGGTTCATACGGAGCTTGCACAAGGAAGGAGCAGGTCGTTGTGGACAAAGATTCGTGAATGCTTGTTGAACATTTTTGGCATTTCAAACTATTAATTATGTTGGGTTTATTTACATGCTTCCGCTACTTAAACAAAGTTTGGTTTTGAACATCAATCATGCCGTGATGAATTACATTATTTACTTTCATTGTTAAATGCTATGTTCGATATGATTGGTGGCTTGATCCTGGTCATGTCACGCCTCCAAGCGGTGGTACTCGGCGTGTGGATTTTGGGGGTGTGACAAACACCCTTTATGATCGTGTATGGCAAAGCTTGCCATCTTCCGGTAGAGCTAAAGCATAGGGCGTTGTGGGCATTAAAAACCGTAAACCTTGACCTTACCGAAGCCGCAAGAAGGAGGTTCTTCCAAATTCATGAGTTGGAAGCATTGAGGGATGCCGCCTATGAACGATCATGGAGTATCAAGGAGAAAACCAAGGCATTGCATGATAGGCGGTTGCGAGGTTTGAAAGAGTTTTAAGGTAGGTGATAAAGTGCTTTTGTTCAATTCACGTTTGAAATTAATAGCAGGGAAATTGAAATCGAGATGGAATGGCCCGTATGTGGTGAAAGAAGTGTTTCCATACGGCACGGTTGAATTATACGATGAAGTCGACAAAGGTGTATGGAAGGTAAATGGTCATAGATTGAAACACTACTTGGGAGGTCCTATTGATACCACCGAAGAGGAAGAAATTCCTCTAGAGGACCCACCTACCTTCACCGATCAGTGAGCGCGAAAAGCTTCGCGTGTAGAGTATGTACCGTCTGTAAATTTCTTATTTTTTTCGTTTTTTTTCGTAGTTTTTCGGTGTTTGTTCTGTGTCGTTGAGAATTTTGCAGGTTTCATCACCGCTACGGAACGGAGAAAGCTTGAGAAAAGAGGTCCCAGGTAAGTGTCTTGGACACTTAGAACAATTTTTGAGGGTTTTGGATGGTTTGGGAAAAGTTAGGAAATTTTTCTAAGGCATGGAACCAATTTTTTCACGAAACCTTCTGTGAAAAACGATGCCTCGCACGACGCTAAGGACCCTCACGCCACGCGAGGGTCAAAGGTTCAAAAACTAATTATTTCTTACCCGCCGCGTCACGCGAGGCCTTCCATGACCTCCTACGCGTCACGCGACGCCCTGTTGACCCCTTTCAAATTGTTTTAAGTGAACCTGTCGCTGCATTCTTTCCTTTTTCCCCAATTCTAAACCCTAGAACGCGAATTTCACCTAAATCACCATAACTCACTCATTTCTTCACCAAATCTCTCCATTCTTCTTCCTAAATCACCACAATCACATTCCCCACAATCTTAACCATCAATTTCACCCGAATTCGCGCTCCATTTTCACGTTTTTGGACAAATTCGTGCACCAAAAGTTCAAGACTTCATTTTTCTTGCTAAATCCGAATCCAAGGTATGATTTCTGTGATTTCTTGCTAGTAGGTAGCTTTATTGCTTCGTTTTAGTGTCGGGTCAGTCATGTCTTAGTTTTAGGGTTTGTGTAGGGTCATAAAGTTGGGATTTTTTTTGAGCTTTTTGTCATGTTAGTGGTATGCGGGTGGTTATGTTCGGATGTTTACATACAAATCGGGTCTGCGGATGGTTCGGGTTGGTTTGCTTGAGGTTGTTTGAGACATGAGGGGTATGTTTGGACAACTAGACAACACGTTTGAGTTTTACAGGTTTGTTTGGGTATAACTATGAATTCTTGCTAAAAAAATAAGTTTTTGAACTGATTTTTGCAAATGAAATTAGTTTTCTAAACAGATTTTGTTGCCACCAAAGTTGTGTCAAGGTTTAAAATGTCAAACTCTCACGTGTTTTCGCCTCAAGTGTGGGGATATTTTGGCACTTACGCTTAATTGAGGACAATTAAAGTGCCGGGAGGAGATAGTGTACATTGAGTCGTAGGTCGTTCGAGTTATTGAGTTTAGTAGTGTCTTTAGAGTAGTAGTTTGAGTCTAGTGTCGGGTTTACTTATATGCATGTACAAGTTCACAACTTTTTACCCGTACTCAATCTCCATTCGGGTAGAATGATGTGTAACTTAAGCTTTTGTAAACGGTAACCCATGTTTTCGAAATTAGCCGCGAATGAAATGCTATACGGCTATTTCGTAAAAAAAAATTAAAAAATTAAAAACACCAAAAATAGCTTGTGAGTACTAACAATCTGCATTGTTTCTCTTGTCAAATATTTCTTGTTTTGCAGATCATGTCAGGTGCAGGTTCATCGTCAAACCCAAGGAAAAGGAGGATCAAGTATCGCGGGAATGACAGGAGAGTGTATGCCCGGATTGAGAGGTTGGTTGATCATCCGGTATTGGATTTTGAAGAGGGTACCGAAGAGAGGGTAAAGCTCAAAAAGTATGTGGTAACTCAGACATTGGAGCATCGTGTCATGGATTGGGAATGGTTACAAAGTATGGGAGCAAGTGAGCGGGTGGCAGAATTGTTAGGGCCGAGATTGAGGATGGCTATGGATGCATGTGACGGGCCGCAGTATACCGAACTTACAATTGAGTTTCATTGTACCTTCCGTCACAAAGAGGGTATTTTTGCTGAAAAGGATGCGGTATCGTTTTCATTGGGTAGAAATCTTTATGAAATGAATATGGCTCAGTTTGGAGTAGCTCTGGGTTTTTACACACCGGAAGAAGTGGAGACGGATGAATTTGTGAATGGGTTAAGGGGTGTGTACAATCACCCTCGGCCGAAGTGTTTGAATTCGGTGGATTTGGAAAGATTTTGGGATACAATTGCGTCTCAACCGTTCTCGCGTACGAACCTTATCACATCGGTTCGTGATCCTATATACAGGTATATTTTGAAGATGTTGGCGACGACAGTTGTAGCGAGGAAGTCGGGGGAAAACAAAGCGAATTGGTTGGATATTTTCGCGTTGATGTGCATGGTTGAAAAGCGAAACTGGAACTGGCTAGTTTCTTTGCGTGGTCGTTCAATAGGCCTCGTCGGGGAGGTAAACGGGCTGCTATGGATCTTGGGCCTTATATAGCTCGGTTGGCACAGAATATTCGGGCCCTTACAAAGTACAAGATTGAGCAGATGAATGTGGGTATGCCAACGGTTCGTTGGGATGTTGCGAACCTACAGTTGGCAGGTATTCTTACACACTCGGATCCGCCAGAGTGGAACTTCGAGGTTGGTGCTCCTCCGCCACGACAGCCGGCACCTCGACAGAGGCGTGAGATTCCTCCACAGCAGCCAGTTAGACCGCCGAGACCCGGCCCGTTCACTCCTGAGGCTGCTTTTGACTACACGCAGCAGAGGTTTGATCAGATTGAGAGCAGGATACGGGTTGACCACCAGTGGACCATGCAGAGCCACCACCGACAGGATGACATGCTCAGGTACATGATGTCGGGTATGTCACTAGATGCTCCGATTCCTCCACACATTGCAGGATTATTACCTCCACCAGTTTATGGAGGCGAGCAGCAGACCCCGTATGTTTATGGTCAGTATCCGGGGTATGACCAGTGGGGGGGGGGGTCAGAGTGGTTATGCGTATAGTGGTCAGTTTGGTTGGCAGCAGGCTGGCGGTTCGGGAACCCAGCAGATGGAGGAGGATTCTGAGGAGGAGTGATGTAGCAGACTGCAGCAGCATATATATCCTTTCATGTTTTATTTTATTTATGCTGTTTCAGTAGTTCGATATGGTTGTATTCGTAGGACATATTTTTATTTTCTGTTTGAATTTCGGATGCTGCTACGGTAAACGTTTGTAGTAGTATGCTTGGTATGGTACTTATGTTAGGTTGATGATGTGGAGCCGCTTTCCGTTCGTGTGAGAGAGAGTTTGGTATTATTTGCTGAGCACGTTCGGTATTGGAGGGCCTATGTGGAAACGACTGGCACTTTGACAGTCTCACATATTCAGTTAGGTCGTTTTCCTTCTTGTTGTTGTTGTATTTTTATTTTATTTCGTCGTCTAGTTTTTATTTAGGTCGTTATTTAGTAGTAGTTAGGTAGTGTCGAGTCGTGTTTTCGTTCTTGCATTAGGGACAATGCAATCTCTAAGTGTGGGGATGTTTGATGTACTGCAAAGTACATATGTTTATAGTGTATATTTCGGTCAGTTTTCAGTCGTTTAGAGTCTAGTTTAGGTTAGAACTGCGATACTGCTGACGTTAAGCTTTGATTTCAGGTCCCGTAGCTTAAAGTGTTGAAAAACGAGCAGTTTGGAAGAAAATCGGGATTCGTACGCGCGTCGGAAAGGCTGGAAATCGGAATGGAATTAAAAATAATAAAATTGGAAGAGGGAGGCACCGCGTCACGCGACCCCCCCCCCCCTAGACGTCACGCGACGGGTAGTAACTCCGGGAAAATTAGGGTTTTGATGATGGGATTTCCAAGAAACTGGATACAACTCTGATTACGAATCAAGAAACCCTAGGACGAATTTCGGAGGTGATTTTGAGCATTCTGGAGTATTTTGCCTAACGGGAATCATCCAGTCGAAGCTTGGATCGTGAGAGTGAAGATCTTTCGGGTTTTATCTCCTGGTGTTCCTTATTTTCGCGTTTTCAATACTCTACGATGAATTCTTGTTTTAGACTTGTTTTGTTTGTTTTGAACATCATGGTTCTTGGCTAAATTTTAGATACTACCTAGATTTGATGATGGTTTAATTTATGTTTGGATCTTTTAACGGTTTTTATTGAATTGATTATGGATTGACTTTGAAAGTAACGTGTTCTAGATTTTCTGATTTGGTGCGTGTGCGTATTTACTTTTGATTGTGGATTGTTTACTGTTTCACATAGATTTTGGTGGATGTCTTTCACATAATAGATCTGTGTTGATTATTTGCATCCTTGCGGGTTCGGGTGATCTTTGGGTAAATCGGCCGATAGCCTTAGAAACAGTAATTAAAACGTAATTAGGAGTAAATATTCTGCTTAACTTGTCGCTGAGAGGCTCGAGTTAGTTATTAGGTCGCGGTGCAGTATATAGCTAAATTAGATTTTGAGAGAAGTCGACGTTAGTTCCCTAATTGCATTTGTGTCTAGTAAACCAAGTTAGAACCTAGAATTGCCTTAGATTGTCGCGCTGAGAGGTAGATAGTCGTATTAGGGCACTTTTAGAGTCGTTAGAGGACTGAGAGGAAATCTAACAGTCGGTAATCATAACAGCCTTGTAGGGTTTCCTAGGTTTCTTCCTGAGAAGGGTCGGGAAGTCTTAGCATTGAAATACCTTAAGGTTTAGTATTTTACGATCCCGGCTCCATACAACAATAAAACCGTTAGAAGTCCATTCATAGGTAAACTGGATTCAAGTCTAGGTAGTCCTTAATCTCATCTGAAGTAAAACCCTAGTTTCCGTTCGTGTCTTAGTCTAATTCCAATTTAATCACAATTTTAGGATTTTAGTAAACCCACCCCCAAACACAATATTTGTTTAGTCGTGTCAGTGTCTAGTCTAAGTTTAGTCGTTAACGTAATTCATTAGAGTCCTTGTGGGTTCGACATCCGGACTTACTTTTCTGTGCTAGAGTCGACCGGTACACTTGCCGGTGAGTAGTTTAGTCAGGTTAAAGAGTCTAGATTTTTATTATTTGAGTCTTAATTTAGGGTAATTTAGTTTATTTAGTTGAACTACTTTTTCCACATCATCAACCCTGCATCCCCCCCCCCCAACCCCCACCAATAAAAAAAAATTTTTTGCATGTTTACCTTCAAGACATCTATTATAGTGTAGTTGCAGGCCTGATAATCTATCTATACTTTCTATAAAAGGAGAAATCCAAGTGACATAAGAAAAGCTGATGTGTGAGTATGAGAGGGTGTCCAACAAGGCTTTTCTTATCTCATTATTACATCATAAAGCCTAATATTAAAAGACTTTAAAATTCAAAGTTGGCCCACATCAAACCACTGCCTTGTGTATTTTCAAATTTTAAAGGTCTGGCCCACATTCTAATTCTAAAGTGCAACCACTGCCCATCTACGAGAAAGTAGCAGCTAGTTCCTTTGGCAAATGTATACTTAGCAGCAGCAGATGTTGTTATCTTCTGTAATACTTTTAGATCAGCAGATGTTTAACGCTAATTACCAGGAAATTCAAATTTAAATATGCATGGGAATAAGTAATTAGCAATTAATGCATGTCACTCAGATTCAAACTCCTGTCAATCATGCTTCTTATATAAGGCTGTTCTTCTCATTTCCCTCTTCATATTTCTTCTCTGATTTTGAAATTTGAAATTTAATCACAACCCGAATTCCGAATTAGAAGCATGTCAATATCAGTTGACAGTAATAATCTTTGTTTTGTTAACGATTTGAATCCTGCTAAGGATATGTGGAACATGAAGGCGAGAATTATACGAAAATGGAATCAGGGTTACAAATGGAGATCATCTTCATTGATGAGAAGGTAATTTATATCTCTGCTTTTCCGTTTTATTTTAGAAAATGTAGTGTTGTATGCTAAAAACATAATTTCTTTAAATGTTCTTCAGGGTGCTAAGATTCATGGAGGTATTAAGAGTCATCTGATACCTGTTTTTGATGGGCAGCTGCAAGAAGATGCTGTTGTGATTCTTTCGAAGTTTGGTGTTGGTGAGAATAAAGATTTATATAAAGTAGTAGTGCGGCCTTATAAAATCAACTTTTATAGATGCACAACTGTTACTCGTGTGAGAGATTGGCAAGGTGTTGAGTATGGTTTCAATTTCAGAGCTTATGAAGATATTCTTCAAGGAGAGGTGTTAAACGCTTTGAGTGTTGGTAATGTATATTTTTGTAATCATGTCTTGCTTGTATAATATTAGAGACTTTTACTTATATTCTTGTATAATGTGATCATGTAGATGTTGCTGGATCTGTGATTTCTTGTGGAGATCTTAAAATCTTTGATCGACCTCCAAAGGAGACTAAGAAGTTGAATTTCGATATTGAAGATTTGGAGTAAGTTGTTGTTTATATGTTCAGTCATGTAGTGATCATAAAATGTATTTAATGATGTTAATAAATAAGATGAAGAATGTTTGTATTTAATGTGGGATCATGTAATGGTAATAAATGAGGTTTATATTGTTTGTATGTAATGCTGAATCATGGTAATAAATGAGGTCTACAGTTTATTCTTAGTGAATATAGTACTGAAATTGAAACCATTTGCTACTTTAATAAATGTTATAGTTTTCCTAATTTATTTTCTGTTTTTATTCATTCAATGTTGTTTTGATATGAATATGCTCTGCAGATTAAGGACTTCATTTCTAAAGTCCCACCTCATGAGCATGTTGTTTTAACAAACTGTGGTTAAAAGTTTTGTTTGTAATGGATACAACGATGAATATGTTATGTAATGTCTATTGGTTGAATATCAAGTAAGGTTAACCTTTATTATACATGTTTGGTGATATTGATGGACTGGATAAGTAGTAGGTTTGTATATTATTGTAAGATTGATGAATGAAAATTTGATCAATTGTTTAGTCGGAAAACTGCTGGGGTCTGAGATACATTAACATCTGTTAAAGGCTAAGCACTGTTATAGTGTGCTAACATCTGTTAACCCCTAAGCAGTGTTAAAGATCTGTTAAAGGTTAAGCACTGTTATAGGGTGATTCAACAGACTATATGAGCTGTTGATCATCATCCGTTAAACATCTTATATTATAAATCTTTTGTTCAATTGTGTAATATCTGTTGGTGCATAGCAGAACTTAGGTTCATCATACATTTTGCTTCATCAGCAGAGGTTATAGCGTGCTATAATGTGCTAACATCTGTTAACCCTTAAGCACTGTTAAAGATCTGTTAAAGGCTAAGCACCGTTATAGCGTGCTTCAACAGACCTTATGAGCTGTTGATCATCATCTGTTAAAGATCTTATATTATAGATCTTTTGTTGAATTGTCTAATATCTGTTGGTGCACAACAGAACTTAGGTCCATCATACATTTTGCTTCATCAACAGAGCTTCTCTTTAGCAGACTTTTGCTTCAGCAGTCTTTGTGTTAACAGACCTTTCGGTTCATCAGCAGAGTTTGTTTGCCTCATGTGCTGAGGTTGTTTCGTTTAAGTAACAGAGTTTTCTTTTAACAGTGGTTGTCTTCAACAGATGTTTTGGTTTGTAAAGTTTAGCGAAACAAATGTTGAGTTTGTCCCTTTGGTAGGAGCAGTTTTTAAAACGCTGTTATTTGTAATTCCAATTTGTATACTATTTTATTAATTTTGAGTGTTATATTTCTTTTTGTTGAGTGACCGGGAAATGTAATTGAAAATAGTAATGTTTAGATGCAAAATATAGTAATTTTTACTTAAAAATATAAAAAGGTAAAACCACAGTTTTGAAAGTATATACCAAGACTACATAACTTCATTCCTAAGTTAGTTTCCAAACAAGAAATTTGTCCATCAAACATGTCAACTAAAACATAAATTATACAAGGCTGAAAAGGTGTTCAAAGATCATGTCAACAAACTTCAAAGTGTATTTTATCTCCTCTTACACTTTTTTCTTCGACTATCTCAAACCTTAGCTTTTTCCCCACAGATATTCCCGTTTCATCCATGATACGCTGCCAGTCTGTATGCATCACTAGATGGTTGTTGTCGTCGGGTGTTCTAGGATCTCTCCTAACAACCAGCTGTACTAAAAACTTCACATGACCAAATAACAGCATAGCTTTACGGTAATCATTTAGTTGGTGTTCTCGAACAAAGTTCCTCGGTATTGCCTGTAAAGGAAAATTTTTTCTTTAGTTATTCATTCAAAATAGCATATACTTTAAGTAATAACAGATAGATCCAAGATTATAAGTAAAATCAACTATATTAAAAGTGGATATGTAAATACCAAGCTGTGTGTCTGTAAAACATGGTATTCAAACTGTTTTTTATAATGTGGACGCCTTTTGCGGTGTTGGTGATTGGTACGGCTGCAGTGTTGTTTTGTCTCTCCATGAAGTGCAATCCCATCTTTGTTAAAAACCTTCACAGTAAAGTTAAAGTCGTCTTCAGGAGTACTTCCCATCCATTGAAACAGCAGTTGGCAGCTTTCCTCAATATCATTTTCGAAGCAAAAAGTTGTCCATCGTGGTCCCATAAAACCAGCAGCTAATCCCTTTTTGTTTTCAGGAGAGAAAACATAATGGACATCAACTTTACTACTCTGCTTTGGTCCATGTACTTTGGCAACCAAGTTATCAATTTTTAATCTCCTTTGCGACAACAGCTTCAGCAAATCGTGTGGTAAATGCTATAATTTTCATAAATTTTAGAAATGTAATATTAGATTTTATATAGGATACAAAATATAAATTAGAAGTTTTGGTAACAGTTCAAAATATACACTGGCAATATATAAAAATAAGTAGGAATTTTTAACCTGCTTGCAGTATATTTCTTCTTCAGCCTGTATCAAGCATCCATGAACATAATCTCTGTTCGATCCATCTTTTCTAATCTCCAATCCCTCATTGTCCAAAAAATTTATCTCAAATTTTGCTTGCTTCAATTTTTTTAAACACAGCTTGTCTATGTTGTTATTTCTATAAGTTTCAACGAACCGGGTCCATTCTGGCCCGTTTATCCTCTTACTTTTATGACCGATGCTCGTACTGCAATCTTATACTTAAAACCCGTATAACCAACCAACTTTATCACTTCACACTTTCTTGGTAATTGGTTAGCCGTTATCTTTGGAAGTATCTATGTATATAAAATACACAATATTTAATATATCTTTAATTATATAAATACAGCTTTTAGCATACAATTGTGATTTGAGCTAATTTGTTCTAAGAATATAGCTTACCAATCCCTCATTTAGGTCTGCCAGTTGAGAGACGTTGATAGTTATCATAAACTCCATCTGAAAGTAAAAAATACAATAACAGTTAAATACTATAATATAAAATCAACTGAATCTGAAAAGCATTCTATTTAAGGTATAAAAAAATATCCAACACTGTCTATGACCAAACTTATATGTTGTGTATTTCAATATGGTCCCTACAACCAACAATATGAATCTAACACTGTGTACTTAAATGGAATGAAAATGTAACTAAATAGGTTGATATAAATCTTATTATAAAATAAAGAAAATAAGTTAATATAAGTTTATCTATTTTAACATCAGTAGATTATGATTTTGATGTTTATATAATTTGAAATGAGGAAACTGAAAGCAACATGTTAAAGCATACCTATAAAATACACAAGATAACTAAAAAAATACCTGATCTAAAACTTCAAAATTCAAAGTCGTCAAGTCTGAGGAAGAAGAAATTGTAGAGTTTTTTCGCCAGAGAAGAAGAGGTGAGATTGTATTGGGATTGTTGAAAATAAGATATTTATCTATTAACTTCTAATTGTTTATTTATTTAACTTATAATAATCTTTAATATCGGGATTTAAAAACTATTTTTAATTATATAAATATAAATATATTAAATTAATAGATAAGTTTTTCGTATTTACCAATATAAATTTATATTCAAACAGTGGTTATTGCTGTCTAAAAATTGTGATGTTTCAATGTAAAAGGGGGTAAAGTATAAATTATACAAAATTTAATTTCAACCAACCAGTGTAAATGTAACATCTGTATTAACTCCATTTAATATACTTTTCAACTCCATTATTGAATATATGCTCCAGAAAAGATATTCGGAAGTTTTCTCAAATAACTTTCTTATCAAAATCGGTAAGGTTCTATTCCATATTATCGATTACATGCTATAAAATCAAGTATTGTTTTTTTGAATTTATTGTTTGTATTATATATGTTAGATTAATCATTATTTGATGTTATGAGTATGTGTTTGTCACTGATGGCGTTTCATATTTTCTCTTGAAGCAAATAATAGTTTCTGTAATCAGGTGTATTTTTATTGATTAAGTACTGCATTAACTTAAATGAAGTTACTGATAGCATTCTCTGTCACAATTTGTGCATGCATCTTCGTGATGTTGTCTTCTACATTACGATTGATAAATCAACTATATAATTTTCTAAAACGCTCATTTGCTTAATTGTTGTGAGAGATGATGATTTTCGTTTTGTGCTTTGTTTCTATAATTTCTTAAGTGTGTGAATATACCACTTGATTTTTATAATAACTTGTAAGTTTAAATTGTTTATTTGCAGATATGAATCTATCCAATCAAACACCATCCTTTTTACAATTACTTAATGAAGATGATATTATATTTTTGGTATGTTTTTTAACTTTCTTGCTACTATTAGGAATCTACGTTAATTTTTGATGTAAGATGTTTGTTAAATACTGTTGCAGAATATACCACTTGATTTTCAAACTCTGTTGTGGGGCAAGGAGGTCCCGTATGGGCGACTCGTAGAGTTAGTTGATGGTGACAAATCATGGTTAGTACGAGTAAAGAAGAGAGATGATCATTGTATATTTATAGATGGATGGACAAAGTTTGTTAGAGATTGTTGTTTGAAAACGAAAGATGTTGTATTGGTGAAAGCTAGTGGACATTTGTCGTTCGTTGTCTCATGTTTTAAAGAAAAAGTGTACGATAACTCTTACCTTTCAGCAAATATTAGCCCTGAAGTTGGAATGACTGTAAGTAACGATATATTATTTCGTTACTTACTCTAAATATTTTATGCTATCTCAACAGCTTGCTAACATCTATTTGCCCTTTTAAGGTCTGTTTCCTTATAATCTTAACATCTGTTGACTAACCTTTTTAACTTCTGTTGACTAAGTCTTTTAACCTCGGTTGACTAACATCTGATATTTAAGATCTGTCCACGTTGCAACATCTGCTGGACATAATGGATGACAGTTGTTACGTAACCTCTGTTGGATAGCAACAGAGGTATGTAATAGTTGATAGCCAAACAGTGGTTAGGTTGTGTGTAAATACTGTAACTACTGTTGACTAACCCTGTTGAGTAATTCTCATTTTAACTTTTGTTGACTAATCCGTTGTAACTTCTGTTGCTCAATAGTTCATATCAAATTTGCAAGTCTACGCTAAATATTCCTTTGCTTATTCTATAGCTAATTGCTGACAAATTTTGGAAACAATTCTATGGTAAAAATTACGAGTATGGGATGGCAACTATCTATGTTGGCGAAAGGTTTTGGAATGTGATGATGAAAGGATGGACTGATGGATGCGGATTTACTGATGGATGGTCAAAGTTGATTGAAGAAGTTCCCATACCAGTTGAATCTTGGTTGGTTTTCACCATGATTGCATCTAAAACATTTGTGCTTTCCGTTTTTCATTCCGAGACTGGAACTGAGGTTTCTTTCAAGAAGGCTGATGTAGTTGTTTTGGATGATTTAGTTTATGGAGATGATGGATTTGATTTATTGGCTGCGGTATAAAATTTTGATGATATAATACATTGTTTGATAACATGACGGTGATAAGTGACTTTTATTATATTATGCTAATAACTTTTGAAATCTCATTTTGTAGGTTAAACACAAACAGCTTTTGGATTCCGGGGAAGTTGCTTTGGATGATGAGGATGCTGGAGCTTTGTTTGGTAATCCTAAGTAGCTTACGAGTTTTGAGGATATTTTTAATGTATATATACACATGTAATATTTTTATATTATTATGATTTAAAATATGGTTTCTTATATATGATTCTTTTTATAAATATAGTTTGCTGATGATGGGCTATTTGATTCAAAGATTACATGTTTGGTTGATGAGTCAGATGTTAAAAATGCTGTAAATTTATAATTTTCTACGCATATATTTTATTGTATTATAAGTATAAGAAGATTTTTTTTTAAATTTTGTTGTAGCCTGAAGATAATTCTGTAAAAATAGCTGATGATGTTAACGATCGTCAACTACAGTCTAAAGATTTTCCTGTTCGTGATATTTCTGCTTCTTCAAGTGTTGATAGACCATGTAAAGTTTGAAAGGTTCGTTTAGTATCATCCACTTCAGAATCAGTCTTACACTTCACCACACATGCTAAAGACAGACTTGTAAGCTTTTGCAGTCATTGCTTTGTTTCGTTATTTCAATAACTTCAGTTATATATCAATATTTATAAAATTCATGGTTCAATTTTCTATTTTTTAGCAACTGCCATCAGATGTATCTTCTGCGTTGGATCTGCATACTGATAATCCTAAGCCTATCAAGATCCAGAATCTTAAATGTGAAGTCCAGGAATTGTTTACAAAATCTCAAAAAACCTATACTGGATTCAACGATGCTGTTGTTAGATGGTCTTCTTATCTGAAACCTTGCAATATTGCTTTTGGTGATGAACTTTCGTTAGAGTTTCACAAGTCTACTCAATTGCTGAAGTTAAAAAAAGTTGTGCATATCGTGACAAAGATAAAGTCCTCTTAGTTTCATGTCATGATTGTTTGTGGTTGTATATTTGGTTCGTTGCTGGTACTAATTTTGCTTCTTAGACATGTTCTATATGTAGTTATGTCTATAAACAAGTTTCATTGTCAATGGGTGGGTGCTACTTTTTTTGTGGATAGTACAATGGAAATACTCATATGTATGTTATATATTAACTGATGATGCATGTCTATAGTTGTCTTTTACCTATAATAGATGTCTTTTAGCTATAATAGATAACACGTTTTGGTACAATATCTACACATATGTATATGTTCTATCAATATCTGTTTATCTATCCATCTGGCAAGCTCTGTTGGAGATAATGGAAATACTCATATGTATATGTCCTATCTATCTGATGTGTGTAATATGCAACATATAAATCACATCAATTAAAGCATAAAACTAACCCTTTTTAAGTACTAATGTTGGAAAAAGAGTGTTTTTGTCTTCCTTTTGTATTTTCAGGATGAAATGAGCTCAAAATCACAAAAGAAGCAAAAAGACAACTAATTCTAGCATAAATACAAGAAAAGGAACAAAAGTAGACTGCCCGGACCCTCAACGGCACCTCCCAAGGCAAAGAAGAGAAAACAGAGACTGAACACGCCCCGTGTCCAGCGAACACGGGGGCGTGCCCAGGAAGCAGCAGAAAAGACAAACCAGTAGAAGCTTCCATTGCCCACCACGGGGCCGTGTCCAGCGGGCACGGGGGCGTGGTGAAAGTACAGCAGGCGCATTAATTGTAATTGCGAATTACAATTAATGAAGAGAGAGAATGTCAGACGGGCACGGGGGCGTGTCCAGCGGACACGGGGCCGTGCCCAGCCTTCTGTTCAGCCTATAAATAGGGGTGCTTGGCTTCATTCCATTTCATCCCTTGGCACACCACCTCTCTCACACTTCATCCACCACCCACCACCACCATAACACCATCATCCACTACCATCATCCATTGTCCATCGTAGAGTGTGTGAGTCGTCTCGGGATCCAAGATTGATCGTAAGAGTTCTTGACAATCAAGGCCATGTTTGCCTAAGTCTCTTACATCACTTGGTGAAGACAAGTGTTTAGTATAATACTTTTTATTTTTAATCTTTTGCACTTTTTATTTGGTTTTGTATTAATGACTTTAATAACTAGTTACTTATGTTGAAGGTGATCTTTCCTTATCGTTTGTCCGTGGTGTCTTGGCGTTATTTTACTGTCTATATAAAATAAAAGATTTTCACCATTCATATCTCCACGGTCTATATGGAGGTATGTTGGCTACCTGGTCGGGGGTTAAGGGAACGGTTTGGTAAGGGTCTTGCCCTTGTTCAGCGTTTAGAGGTCCTGCTTGGGACCTGGGTCAAATTTAGTAGGATCTCCTTCAATACCCATAGGTATTGGATGGCGGGGATCCAAACTCTTTGACCCCCTCATAAGTTAACTACTATTAATACTATAACCCGGCTATTTAGGACTGTATCCCTGCTGACTCAGACTACTTAGCCGAGGGTAACGTCACCGCCAAAAGCGGGGCCTACCACAATTTGCATTAATAACTTAATTCATTATCTTTCAATAATCCGACCCTTTAGGATTGTATCCTTGCTGACTCAAACTACTGGGTTGAGGGTAACGTCGCCTTCAAAAGAGGGGCCTACTACAATAACTAAGATAATCTCTTAAACAAGTGCAAAAGTGCGAAAATAATCAAAGGTTATACTATTACACGTGTCGGATCCAAGTGATTCATCTTGTCTATCTGTTTTTATTTTATTTTATTTTTCAGCATTTAGTTAGTTTTTATTTTTCTTAGTTTAAAACATTTTTCTCACTTTTTGATTTGATTAGACGTTGAGGATAAACCGGTATTAAAAGCTCTTGTGTCCTTGGACGACCTCGGTATCTTACCAACACTATACTACGTCCACGATGGGTGCACTTGCCCATATGTGTGTTTAGTGTTAGTAAATATCGTGTTTTATAAATTTAAAACTTGGCTAAAAGTGTAAAAGGGGCTTAAATATACATCAAAATTATATACACACCGACACACATCAAGTTTTTGGCGCCGTTGCCGGGGACACAAGGATTTTAAGAAAGTTAGGAATCAGCGGCCTAATCATATTTTTATTTTTCTTTAATTTTTTAGGATTTTTTCTTAGATTTTTAGCTTCTGCAGAGCTCAACACGGGGCCGTGCCTGCTGAACACGCCCCCGTGCTCAATCATTGGAACTGGCAATCCTGTTTTAAGTCAGACAGTAAGCTGAACACGGGGCCGTGTCCATTCAACACGCCCGTGCCCAAGATTCAATTACTGAAAACAGAACCGTTAGATCCCGGCGGTTGGTAATTTCTGACACAAACATGAGTGATAGTAATTCTTTTTACTTTCGGCACTCTTATGGTTTGTGGTGTCGATTATGTGGAGGCGAACATGAGGAATTAAAATGTTATTTTCTCAATTATAGGCCCCACTATATAGACCCACCGATTCCTTGTAACCTTAAGAGGGGCGAAAGTAAAAATAAGCACTATCTCTCCCTCGAATGCGCCCAGCCAGATATTCTAGGAGAAATGCTCCTTGACGAGTTATTTCAACTAGAAGAACTAGTTCTCAGTTGGTCAAAAGAACTTAGGAAGGATTTTATAGATCCATCCCAAGATGATGACCATGAGGAAATGTTGGAACCGCATTCCGACAACCTCGTTGCTCCCGAAAATACCTTCATACCTAGAAAAGACGTGGACGATAGTCGTCCCTGTGTCGATTGTGCCGTGAAGGACTCCCCATCGACTTCGTTCGATGCATACATAGACCTGAGCGATTCGGCATACACCTTCTTTAACGAGAGCCAGGAAAAGGGTTGGACTTATCCACCTAGAATGAAAATAGGAATTACCCTCACCGATATCTTGCGTTCTCGCCTTAGTATAGGACAATTAAGGTATCTTAGGCACTTTGGGGTTGTTCCAACAAATCAAGAACCACCCGATATAAATAAACCCCTTAGTAGCAACAAAACTCCATGAAACAGCCTGCCGACACGGGGCCGTGCCCGGTCAACACGCCCCCGTGTTCACTCAGAAGATTCTCTGCTGAATCTGTCAGAATACGGACAAAATGTGTCAGGATTTTCTCTGCACACGGGGCCGTGTCCAGCGAACACGGGGCCGTGTCCAGTGTGCTGTCGTTTTCTTTAAATGCAGCCTGAATCCTGCTCATTTTTGACCACTTCACCAAGCAGAGATTCCTGGGATCTTCACATATACCATCTTAGGTAAGTGCTAAAAGAAGGTTCCTAAGGGCCCTCTTGTCTTTTCCACTTTTGTTTATTTCTCTTTCTTCCAAAATTTTGCAAACATCCCCTCCATGGAAGCTTGGAAACCCATGATTCCAATCTTCTATGTAAGGTTTGTAGGATTTTTGGCTACGGATTCTTGTCTAAAGTTAGTTCTATAACTTTGTTTTAAATTATCTGAGCTTAGAACACGATAAAAGTATATTAAAATAATTTAAAAACCTAGAAGCGTTAGACAAAAATCCTGCGAACAACTGAACAGGGGGCCGTGCTCACTGAGCACGGGGCCGTGTTCGAGGTACTGTTCTGCAAAAGTTTAGTTATCTTCGGCTTCTTTCGCAGAAAATGGCCAGCAGAAATAGCGGAACATCTTCGAGAAATAACCGAAATGGAAGAAGGTCGTCCACGGCGGAAGATTCCCTAGTGAACTACGTTTACGCTCTGAGGGAAGCCATAGACGAAATGACGGGAGTAGAGGAAGCATTGGTGGACCGTATTAATCATCTGACGGTAGGTTTGGAGGGCTGCCTGCGAGAAGTAAACCTCCTGCACCAGAGGTTAAACCTTCTCGCTTCCCCGCCTTTGGTTCCGGTGATAACCCAAAGGGCGTGGAATGTAGTACCCGAGGTCATCATTCCAGCCGAATGGCACGCCATGCACCAAGTGCCTCAACCAAGGGTGGTGCAAGGAGTCCCGGTGAGCATTCCTCCTCAAAACACAGAAGAGAATGAAGCTACCTTCTACCTCCCAAGGGAGATAGAAGAATGGCTTTGAATGACAACCGAGGAGCCATCGGCTAGAGAGTGTTACTACATCGGGAAGCTATTCCCGAAATTTTCCTAAATAAGTAGAACCCTTATGATAACCTCATGTATCCCCTAGTTATTTAGCTAACTAAATGTAATATCTCTCTATGTTCGCAATGTTATGATGGTTTTTAAGATTGATGGTTGTTTTGCGAATAAAACACACTCATGGTGGTAATGGATGAAAAAGGGGAACGAGAAAAATGGAACCATGCACGAAGAACAGAGCAACCCGACACAAATCTCCATCACAGAAGGCTCAACACGGGCCGTGCCCAACCAACACGCCCCGTGCTGAGCCACCTGCAGGAAAACACCCAGTTCAGGTAACTGGACACGGGCCGTGTTCAGCGGACACGCCCCCGTGTCCAGACTTCTGTTTCAATTCTCTAATCTTTGTTACTGGCACTTCACCACGGGGCCGTGCCCGGTCACCACGGGGCCGTGTCCAGGATGCCAGTAACATAAATCTTTGCTTTTTAACTTACTTTTACACATACTAATCAACCAAAAACCTTATTTTTGGACACATTGAGGACAATGTGTAATTTAAGTGTGGGGGGATGCTAAAACCTTGAATTTTGCAAATCCTAAATACAAGCCTTACACAAAACTCTATTGGAACCGCTAAACACCCCAAATTTTTTTCAAAAACTTTTTCATTTTTTTTATTTTTATTTACTTGTCTTAGTTTAAGTTGGGAATAACAAGTTCTAAAAAGGTTATATTTTTACAAGTTTACAACCGATAGCGTCGTGATAACAAAGAACCAACATAAGAAAATTATGAAACGGCATAACAAGTCTAGCTAAAAATTCGATTATATATACTTGATCACATTAAAAACCCATTCCCACAAAAGTGAGTTTTGAGCCTTTATTGAGCATAAAAATATACATATTTAGACTAAATGCTCATTTTTCGTTTCTTGTGTGAATAGCCGCTTGGTTCTTACAACTCTAGAACTTGCCACAACAATACATTCCCGGTCCTTACCAACTTAAACCCAAGTAAGTAAGTGATGGAGGCATTAGGACTAACCATTTTTTTCTTTCAAAACCATTATTTTTCATTTTTTTTATCACCTACCCAAAATCCCCCTAGATAGCCCCTTTGAGCCTAAACCTTTCATTTCATTACCCCAAAACCCTTTTTACCCACCAAAAACCATTTTTATTTTTCACCCTTTATTTTAGTAACAAGCTCGGTTCTTCGTAAGCTCGCCTTTTTATGTGATGAAAAAAAAAATGATGAAGTCAAAAACAAACAAAAGCTATATAAAAGCTTGTTTGGAGAAATACTTCAAAATAAAAAGTCACTAAAAACAAGGTATGTCACGAAAACCGACGCTTTTTATGATTTTCGCCCTTTTACTAACCACTAACACAAACCACCCACCTTTAACCCAAGCCTAACCCTTCACCCAAAAGTCCTCTTGATATTTACAAAGGTAAAAAGTTAAAAAGGAGGAGGATTGATTGCTTGGCAAGCCTATGGAAGGCGTAAGTTCCATGCCGCTCTCGAGTGATTCACTAAAAATATACACCTTCGGCCGAGTGTTGAGTGATCCCCCGTGAGGTATGTGAACTTGTATATAAATGGAATTTTAATAAGGCATGCTATGCCCAAATAAGTAATTTATCTTATGAAACGTTCAAAATAAATCATAACGAATAGGATTGTAAATAAATAAAAATAAAACTTACAAAGACCTTGGATTCCCGACACTCTAGGACAAGCTAAAAACCTTCTCTTCTACCTATTCCATTTGGGAGTGTGAGCCACATTTAAAGAGTTTTGCTTGAGGACAAGCAAAAGTTCAAGTGTGGGGGTATTTGATGTGTGTAAAATGCAACATATAAATCACATCAATTAAAGCATAAAACTAACCCTTTTTAAGTATTAATGTTGGAAAAAGAGTGTTTTTGTCTTCCTTTTGTATTTTCAGGATGAAATGAGCTCAAAATCACAAAAGAAGCAAAAAGACAACTAATTCTAGCATAAATACAAGAAAAGGAACAAAAGTAGACTGCCCGGACCCTCAACGGCACCTCCCAAGGCAAAGAAGAGAAAACAGAGACTGAACACGCCCCGTGTCCAGCGAACACGGGGGCGTGCCCAGGAAGCAGCAGAAAAGACAAACCAGTAGAAGCTTCCATTGCCCACCACGGGGCCGTGTCCAGCGGGCACGGGGGCGTGGTGAAAGTACAGCAGGCGCATTAATTGTAATTGCGAATTACAATTAATGAAGAGAGAGAATGTCAGACGGGCACGGGGGCGTGTCCAGCGGACACGGGGCCGTGCCCAGCCTTCTGTTCAGCCTATAAATAGGGGTGCTTGACTTCATTCCATTTCATCCCTTGGCACACCACCTCTCTCACACTTCATCCACCACCCACCACCACCATAACACCATCATCCACCACCATCATCCACCACCATCATCCATTGTCCATCGTAGAGTGTGTGAGTCGTCTCGGGATCCAAGATTGATCGTAAGAGTTCTTGACAATCAAGGCCATGTTTGCCTAAGTCTCTTACATCACTTGGTGAAGACAAGTGTTTAGTGTTAGTGCAATATCTGTCTATCGCCTCTGTCAATCTATTCCGTAGCAGAAATCAAAGAAACCGAAGAGTTTTAAGCTTTTAGGTTACAACTAGTTAAAAAGGGCAAGGTGGCAAACTTGTAAATAAGGAGAAATCCTTATATTCCTTGTGCCTATAAATAGCTTATTTAGTTGTAAAGGTTAAGACTTTTGGAAGACTTGGAGCTCATTTGGAAAATTAGAGATCTAGTTGTAGAGAGAGAAAGTCTAGAGAGAGAAAGTCTCTCCAAGTGATTCACGGCATTGTACACGACGTCATCTATATAGAATCACGTTTTCTCGTACGTTATTGAGTGTTCGATCACATACGTTCACGGATTCCGCACGTCGAACGTACGTTACGCAATCGAACGGTATCGAAAACGGTCCTAACAAGTGGTATCAGAGCTAGGAGCTCGATTGCACGATCAAACACAGCATTTTCGTACCTGATTACAGCAGATTCAGAGATCAATTTCATCAAATTCTTCATCTTCTACTCATTTCTTACGGTTTTTACGGAAATTCGTCAAATTGAACGTGATTTTACGGTCTGTTTCGGCTGATTTTCGAGTATGTTGTGCGAAATATACTAGATAAAAACCCTACCAAGTTTCAGATCAAAATTCCAAGCCGTTTGAGAGAAATCGAGGTTTTTCGGTCCGAAATCGCGAAGGAATCAGGTCTGGATCGCTTATTTGGACTTCCTGGATCGCTCGAAATAACCTTCCTGGATCGCTCATACGGACAGGTTGGTCCGCTCGAAAGACTCGAAAGATCTGGTTCGCTCGAAAGACTATTCAGGATCGCTCGAAAGATCTCTTCTTGGCTCGCTCGTCCGGATGAACTAGGGTCGCTCGACCGGAAAAACCTGGTTCGCTCGAACTAACTTGCTGGATCGCTCGAATTGTCCAGCCTGGTCCGCTCGAACTAATCTTCAGGATCGCTCGAATTGTTGTGAAGCTGGTCCGCTCGACTGTACAATTGGGTCCGCTCGATTGACTGATTAATTTGATTGGACTGAAAATTTTGGTCTGATTGATTAATCCAATTAACCTGATTTGGTCCGCTTTTACAACTGGTCCAATTTTACGACATTGTCCAGTTCGCGAAATTGAAAAATCTGATCTGATCGTTTGGGTTATCTGATCCGATTATCTGGATATATTTGGATTCACGTTTACGAACAGATTTGGATCGTTTTTTCTGGACATCACAGTTTTGTCTATCTGTCACATCCAATTACAATCCGATTCAGTTTGAGAGTTTGATATTTTTTCTAATCATTTGTTTGTGTGTTCACAGGTGATTCAAGGGATTTTCACAAGGGACAAATTTCAAGAAGTTGAAATTGTGTGAACTTTGAGCGCGAAAAACATTTTTTAATCAAGTCACTAATATTCAAAATTTGACAAAAAATGTTTGATGAACAAGAAAATAAAAATCTTGAAAATCTGAATAACTGGAAAAAGGAAGCTTGGAATGAAACGAGATATGATAAAGAGGTCTATATAAACAGATACGAAAATTTCTTGTGCATGAAGGATGAATCGATGGAGATGTTGAAAGAGAGATTTTGGGAATTAATCATCAAATTAGATAAACATAATGTTTGGTATTCAAATGATGATAAAAAATTAAAATTTGTTGATGCGTTACCTTTGGAATGGAATAACTTTGTGAATAATGAACTAAAACGAGATTCTAGGTTATCACGCATTGATCTAAGAAGTCTGCTCAACATAATTACAAATCATAGTGGTCATGAATATGTAAGAAAAGGGCAATTATTGGATGAAATAAAAGAGGAATCAAGAAAGATAGATTTAAATGTAATCATTGAAATGAGAAAACGCATTGATGTGTGTCTTGCATCAAAAAAGAATATGAGATACGATATTAAGAGGGGTTGTTATATTGATACAGATTCGAATCCTCTTGATTTTGTTAAACTTTTTTGTGCAGGTACATATGAAAAGATGAATGAAGATGGTTTGAAATGCGAAAAATCAGAAACAGACAATGTCAAACTTCTGAAGGATATAGAGAGTTTGACATTGGAAAACAAAAATTTGAAGATCGAGAAGAAAGCTGATGAAGAACAGATTCTGGGTTTACGCTTAAATTGCGAAAAATTGAGATCTGAAAATGACGAATTTCTAAAGATTGTTGAGAGTTTAACAACAGAAAACAAAATTTTGAAAGAAAATGAAAAAGATTTTGAAAGCAAAAGAAAATCTTCAGAAGATGAAGATCTCTGGATAAAATTGGAAAACAAAAATCTGAAAGAAAATGAAACAAGATTTCAAGAACAGTTAAAAGTCTTGGAAAATAATAAATCTGTTCTTGAAAGTCTTAAAATTGAAAATGAAAAATCAATTAAGTCTCATCTTGAGAGAATATCTCAGCTTGAAAATGAAGCTGAGAATTCAAGGATCAAGATTGAAGAACTTGAAAAGAAGTTGAAAGGTTTTGTGACTTCATCAGATAGGTTGAATTTTCCCTGTCCAAAACCAATCAACTCTGTTCCAATAAGTGACAAGGTCACAAATTTTGACAAAGTCAAAATTGAAGATTGTGATGAAATATCTGATGATGAAAAAGAAAAAGAAAAGAAAAGAAAAATATTTTTAGATTTAAAAGAAAATTTTAAAAATACTGTTTTACAATCTACTGAGAAAGGTGAATGCTCAAAGCAAAAACATGTAAAGAAGATCGTGGAACAGAAACAAAAAGATAAAAATTTGAAAAATCCTAAAAAAGAAAATAAAAGCTCATCAGATAAGTCATCCAATCGTTTTCAAAAATCAGAAAAATTTAAAAATGAAAACTTACAAAGTGTTGGTAATAAGTGGTGCAGGTTTGATCACAGTTCTCAAAAGCCAAATCCAGCTTACAGGAGAAGATGGGATGAAGATTCTTCAAGGATAAATCATTACAATGATAGAAAACAGAGAAATGGTGATTACCACAAGGCAACTCAATGCTATGATTTAAGTGTGTGGTATGAAAATGGTATACGATATGAAAGAGAGAAGAGGTATGATAACAGAATGTGTTACTCTTGTGGCTATCAAGGACACATTGCTGTTAACTGCCAAAGTCAGAGATTTGAAACGAGAAGGTGTTATGAATGCCAAATTCGAGGACACATTGCCAGAGATTGTCCAAGGAGATCAATGGGAAGATCGAGGGCTGAATCTCAAAGAATGGCAAAGAAACCAGTCAACGTCAAGCCCAAGGAACAGAAGGTTCAGGAACCTAAAGTTCAGGAAACAAAAGTAAAACTTTCTCAGGGGCAAAAAGACAGACTGCGAAAGAAAAGGAAGAAGGCGAGAGAGTATCTCGAAAGCATTTTGTCCTCGGGTTCTTCAGTTTGTAAGAATAAAAGTACTGATGAATCGCTTCAATCGACTGCAAAGTCAAACAAGCCGAGTTCATCAGTTACAAATTTGAGGACAACAGAGAAAAAGGAGAAAAAGAAACGTGTCGGCGATGAATCTGACAGGTCAAAGTCAGACAAGCCACACTCAGGCAATGATTCTGGTTCGTCAAAACCAGAAGAGCCGGTTATTGAGGTAAAATCTGAGAATTCAGGTTTAACAATGGATGATACGAACTTTCCTCCATTGATAAACAAGAATTCAAAATCACCCAAGAACAGTCAGGCTTGGGTGAAACTTTTCAAATGAAAAACCTGACTTGCCGGAGTTCCCAGGTTGGTAAGTGTGGAACAGGTATCGGCATCTTTCTTGAGAAATTCACAGGTTGGTAACTGTGATATTTCGAATTACAAAAGACTAATCAAGGACATTAAGTTGTACTTGATTTCTCTTTCCGTCAAGTAACTAAAGGAAAACAATGTGATGAAATAACCCCGAGTTTATAAAATGTCACACAAAACTAATTTTCCGGAAAAACCATTTTGATTAAAACAAACTTAAGTGTTTTGAAATCATAATGGGAAAATAGTTTGTTGTGAGGGGGAGTTCTGATTGTTTATGCCAAGTGAATGGCGAATTGAAGTGATTCGATATCAGTTTGTCATTTTATTTGTACAGTTTTCAAATTTTCCTTGAAATTCAAAATTGAAACATATTTTGATTTTAGGGGGAGAAAAATTTAAAAAAAATTAGAAAATTTGAAAATTCCAAAATCATTGAAAAAAGCAAAAATGAGTTTTGTTGATAAAAGAGGAAATGATAGTACATCAGTGGACTGTCACAGCACGCTAAAGAAATGTAATGTCAAATGTGATAAACGGTCTTACTGATGATGTGACGATAGGTTTTCGTACATTTAGTAGATTTATTCGGGATATAAACCTAAAATTTCAAACTGGTGAAATTCGTGGGGAACACTACTTGGATATATAGGTAACCCCTGAAATCTCGTTTGAAAGGTCTCGTATTCTGATATACTAGGCGGTTATACTCTATGATGTCTGGGGTATTATTCCGGGACTTCTGCTGAACGGTGGTTCTGACCTAGTCCCTGGCTAATACTTTCACCCGAAATGCTTGAAACATAGCATAAAGCCCTCAGCTGATTAGACGATAAAATTGATAATCAGTTGTTGTAGCTAAAAGATTCTCTAAAGGGAACACATTGCAAAGTCGAAGCTGATATCTCTCTGCTGAACGGAAGTTCTGACCTGAGATCCCTCAGTTCTCGCATACCCTAATTTATGTACAGACATCGTTGTAGTATCTTTGCCTGTAAGACTGAATATTGGGATTCTGGATACGGGAGTATATTCAAGAGGTGGGACACATGAATCGATCTATGTTCTTAAAACACTTAAACAATATCCTGAATAGATTGAAGTTTGTATGAGAATTTAAGATGGATCAGTATATCGACAATTGAGGTGAATTGTTTAAATCTGAGTATGTAATATAGCTTAACGGTACTTGTAATCTGTCTGAAAAGCTGATATGATTCCCTGACACGCTCGCCAAAAACAAATTTGTATATAGTTTATTTTCTGCAATTTAAGTTTTCTGTTATTTCATTTCTTAGTATAGATCATCCTAAAATCCAAAAAGATTTTATTTCTGCTTTATTTTAGACAAACCAGAGTGGAAAGTTGATTGTCGGATTCTAGCAAAATGAAGCAGATGCAGGAGATTCTGAGCTGAAGATCGAGGAGAGCTTACATTGTTGGAAAATGTTTTGTTTTCAAATTTTTAAACAAGTTCATTAAGTTGATACTTGTTATTTTTTTTTTAGAAAATTGGAAAATTGTTTTACTAAATCAGTTTGTTTCGTCAAAAGATCAACCAGGGTCATTAAATTGAACTTGGTAGATTAATCAAGTATACAGGGTCATTAAATTGAACTTGTAAACTTGAGTGGATTTCTAAAACTGATTGAAGTTGTGTTTATTGTTTGACAAGATAGAATGTAATGTTATCGGTTAAGTAACAGGTTTGGACGATATTTCCCAATGGAGGCAAACTGCAAAAGTTTGAACCAGATATCTCAAGATTCTAGCATAATGAGAGGGGGAGTCAGTGAGAGGGAGAGTCTGGATCAACAGCTAATGGGAAACTTATAGATAAAGCTAGAAGTCAGTTCGGGAACCTGTGAAGATTGTTTGAGGTGACAGACAGAGTTGGTGAAAAGTCAAAGACTAAAGACTACGGATCTGAAGATGCTAAAAAGACTACGTCAACATCCAAGGGGGAGTCTGTTGATGCACGGAATGTCTGTTGACTGCGTCTACTTGAAGTCTGAAGTCAAGAATGGTCTATAGGGGGTCAAAGTGTAAATATTATGTAATATAGACTTAGGACCGCTTATGTGTCAATGTTGTAAGATGAACCGCTTTTGTGTCATGAAGCCTGGACCGCTTTTAGGACATTAGAGTGTGGATCGCTTATGTGACATTGGTGCTGGATCGCTTTTATGGACTGTCACATAAGCGACCCAGGTTGTTTATAAATAGGTTGAGCGGTTCATAATGTGTAACAGTGTATGTATGTGCTGAGGTGCCGAAACTCTGCTGAAATTTTATCAGAAAGCAATACAAACACAAGGAATTGAAAGGATTAGCTGTTGTTACTTTACTTACGTTGATTCCGCCTTCGTATGTAAAGATGAACTACTTCGACTGACTTTTCGGGTCATACAACGGTCCAACATTTAGTATAATACTTTTTATTTTTAATCTTTTGCACTTTTTATTTGGTTTTGTATTAATGACTTTAATAACTAGTTACTTATGTTGAAGGTGATTTTTCCTTATCGTTTATCCGTGGTGTCTTGGCGTTATTTTACTGTCTATATAAAATAAAAGATTTTCACCATTCATATCTCCACGGTCTATATGGAGGTATGTTGGCTACCTGGTCGGGGGTTAAGGGAACGGTTTGGTAAGGGTCTTGCCCTTGTTCAGCGTTTAGAGGTCCTGCTTGGGACCTGGGTCAAATTTAGTAGGATCTCCTTCAATACCCATAGGTATTGGATGGCGGGGATCCAAACTCTTTGACCCCCTCATAAGTTAACTACTATTAATACTATAACCCGGCTATTTAGGACTGTATTCGTGCTGACTCAGACTACTTAGCCGAGGGTAACGTCACCGCCAAAAGCGGGGCCTACCACAATTTGCATTAATAACTTAATTCATTATCTTTCAATAATCCGACCCTTTAGGATTGTATCCTTGCTGACTCAAACTACTGGGTTGAGGGTAACGTCGCCTTCAAAAGAGGGGCCTACTACAATAACTAAGATAATCTCTTAAACAAGTGCAAAAGTGCGAAAATAATCAAAGGTTATACTAATACACGTGTCGGATCCAAGTGATTCATCTTGTCTATCTGTTTTTATTTTATTTTATTTTTCAGCATTTAGTTAGTTTTTATTTTTCTTAGTTTAAAACATTTTTCTCACTTTTTGATTTGATTAGACGTTGAGGATAAACCGGTATTAAAAGCTCTTGTGTCCTTGGACGACCTCGGTATCTTACCAACACTATACTACGTCCACAATGGGTGCACTTGCCCATATGTGTGTTTAGTGTTAGTAAATATCGTGTTTTATAAATTTAAAACTTGGCTAAAAGTGTAAAAGGGGCTTAAATATACATCAAAATTATATACACACCGACACACATCACTATCCATCTGGTAAGCACTGTTGGAGATAATGGATGACAATTCTTATTAAAGTCTGTTGTAAATTAACAGAAGTTTTTAAAAGTTTGTAGATAACAGTAGTTTGCTATCAACATAATGGAATTGTTGTTGAATAAATCTATTGACCATTAGTGTATATCAATTTTATAAGTCTGCACTGATTATTTCTTACTCTCTATTAAATTCTAAATGAGATGTTGACCAAAAGTCTAACAGATGTTTATAAAAAAGTCAAACAGTTGTTAACCAAAAATCAAACAGATGTTGACCAACAGATAAACAGATGTTGACCAAAAGTGAAACAGATTTTAAACCACTAAGAATCATAGTTTTGCCAACAGTGGTTTGACTTTGGTCAAACAGAGTTTTTAAAAACAGTAGTTTCACTTTAAGCAATCATCAATGGAATTGATCAACTTTATTTGCAAAAATTGGTTTTAACTTTATTTGAATTTAAATTACAAGTACCGTATATTTCTCATTCTTATTGCAAGAATTGTGTTCGATCTAAAGTTAATAAAATATAGTATCTCAGATGGTTTTGAAAACAGTGGTTTCACTTTAAGCTATCCATCTGGTAAGCTCTGTTGGAGATAATGGATAACATTTTTTAGGAAAGTCTGTTGGAAAGCAACTGAAGTTTTTAACAGTTAATAGACAACAGTAGTTTGCTATCAACATAATGGAATTGCTATTGAATAAACTTATTGACCATTAGTGTATATCTCTTTTATAAGTCTGCATTAATTATTTTTTTTTACTCTCTGTCAATATGGACTATGCATGGTTTTCTAAGAAACGACCCGTGTTTGCACACGGGTCTTACCGCTAGTACTATATAATAAAAGAAACCTGTTTTGGGACACTTGTCATTCTCTCATTTAATTGATTAAAATTATTAATAATACTAATAATAATAATATTTAATCTAAATTAATACAAATTCTTATTATTAATAATATTTAATCAAATCTAAAATATAATCTAATACAAATTTTTATTATCAATAATATTTAATCAAGTGTAATAAGAATCCACACGAATTCCAAAGTTGATATTAACTTTCAAATAATTAAAAAAAATCCACCTAACATCACAAATGTTTATGTTAAGTTCGATTAATTAATTTGTTCAATAATCACTATTATCTTTATCATTCATTACGGTTAACCGATTTATCATCATACAACTTCCCACCTATTCAATCATATGATTTTTCAATCTTATATTAACTAAATAAATAAAGATTAATATTCAATCTTATCCTACTTTAATATAAAAAATCCGTTAGTTCAGATTAATATTCAATCTTATCCTGCTTTAAATATAAAAAAATTCGTTAGTTTTTTAAATATATTTTTTTATTATTTGGTATATAAAATCATATTTATTCAACCCATGTAATACACGGGAGTTTTTAAAAATATAACTTTTTTTATTATTTGGTAAACAATATTACATTTATTCAACCCGTGTAATACAATGGTTTTAAAGATATAACTTTTTTTTTATTATTTGGTATATAATATTACATTTATTCAACCCGTACAATACATATGGTTCTTATAGATATAACTTGTTTTATTATTAAATATATAAAATTACATTTCTTCAACCCGTGCAATACAAGAGGCTTTTAAAAAGATAATATTTTATTATTTGGTATATAAAATTCATTTATTTAACCCGTGTAATAAACGGGGTTATAACTTAGTGCGTATTATATAATAACACTTAAAGCTGCAAATGAATCGAACAAACACGAATAAGGCTTGTTCATGTTCATTTGTTAAAAAATATATATGCTCATGAACACTTACTGAACCGGATTTTATGTAGGTGTTCGTTTGTTAAGAAAACAAACATGTTCGTTTATGTTTGTTAATTTTGATAACAAACACAAACTAATGTTCATGGACACAAATGAAAACCAACAAACACATACAAACGTTCATGAACAAAATATATAATACACTAATACTTGCTAAATGTTGTGAAACAACGACCTACTAGCCTAGTAGCAAACAATAAGAGAAAGTGATGTAGGGAGAAAAAGACTGATATTCCATTGATAGATATGTCTAACACAAGAGATACAATGTAGTATGTATAGGAGAATAAAACTTGGAGAAGAAGTCAGTCTATTTTAAGAATTGATAACTATAATAATATAATAATATATTTATAACACTAAATATTTTATTTGTCAGAATTTTGACTTATTCAAATAAAATATAAATATTAAAAAAAGAGTAAATTACAAAAATCGTTCTTTATGTATGTCACTTATTGCAAACTGTGTCCTTTATCTTCAATAATTACAGACAACGTACTCGATGTTTGCAAACCCTTGCAAGTTATGTCCTTTAGCCCTAACTCAGTTAATTTTTTATGGTTGAATGTGATTAAATGGACCCCACATGAGGGTATTTTGGTCATTTTACTCTCATGTGGAGTTTATTTGGTCAGATTTAACCATAAAAATTAACTGAGTTAAGGCTAAAGGACATAACTTGCAAGAGTTTGCAAACATCGAGTACGTTTTCTGTAATTATTGAAGACAAAGGACACAATTTGCAATAAGTGACATACATAAAGGACGATTTTTGTAATTTACTCTAAAAACAATAATGAACTATCAAACATAAACGAACACTTTGCCGAACGTTCACGAACATAAATGAACGAACGCAACCTGTGTTCATTTAACTAAACCAATGGAATTTCTTGTTCATGTCCGTTCATTTATTATACTAACGAACTTCCTGTATGAAATGTTCGCTAAACGTTTGATTCGTTTTCAATTTTAATAACACTAAATGATTTTTAAACTTTTTGGACGTAAACTTTTCAAAAATTTAATAATATATAGATAATCATCGTACATACATACGAAAACTTAGAAAGACCATTAAAACAATAATCTATTTAGTTAAGATGGGAAAAGATCAAATAGGAAGTTAATTTTGGCTAGGAAGGATAGGAAGCCATAGGATTATGACATGTGGCAAATTTTAAAATAAAGAAAAAGGGTATTTTAGTCAATCTCATCATTTATTCTTCCTTCTTCTCCCCAGTTACTTCAAAACCCACCATTTTCAAAACCCACCATCTCCAACCTTTTCTTCACTTACTATCTCAATAATCACTATATTATAGTGTGATTTTCGTCATCAATCAATGATTCAACCACCCGATCAACGTGTTCTTCAGCTTTTTTCGAAGAAAACCCAGTTTAATTTCATTCAAAATCTCGTTTTTTCTGGTGATTTTGAAGATAATCACTCGATTTGTTCGATTCAATCGCTGATAAGTGTTTCTATCATTCAAATTTCGTCAATTGATGAAGAAATCGGCTTCGATCCATGTAAGAAATTCTTTAATTTCATTTTCACGATCTGGGTTTTTATTTAGTCATTGCGTTTTACGATCTTGGCGAGGGTCCGGGGGCGGCAGCCCCTGGTAGCGGGGTCCTAGGGGCGGCAGCCCCTGGCGGGGTCCAAGGGGCAGAGCCACTGGCTGGGGTTGAGCTCATTTCGAAGACAGTAATTCGTAGACATTGGCTCATTTCGAAGACAGTAATTCGTAGAAATTGGCTCATTTCGAAGACAGTAATTCGTAGACAATGCAGACAGTTCACAGACAATTCACAAACAGTTCACAAAGAGTTTTATGTGTCCATTGTGTTTTAGAAATAAGAGAGTTTTATGTGTTTTCTGGCTATTGCGTTTTAGAAAAAAACACATTTTTAAGTGTCTTTAGTCATTGCGTTTTAGGTAAAACACATTTTTGAAGTGTTTTTAGTCATTGCGTTTTAGATAAAACACATTTTTAGGTGTTTTCAGTCCATTGCATTTTACAGGGAACACTTTCTTTTGTTTTTTTAGGCCATTGCGTTTTACAAATAAAACATTTCTTTGTGTTTTCTGGCCATTTCGTTTTACAAATAAGACATCTCTTTGTGTTTTTTGTGCATTGCGTTTTAGGTAAAACACTTTTTTATGTGTTTTCAGTCCATTGCGTTTTAGAAATAAGACATTTCTTTGTGTTTTCTGGCCATTGCGTTTTACAAAAAAGACATTTCTTTGTGTTTTTAGTGTATTGTGTTTTAGAAAAATCTCATTTTTTAGATTTTTTTTCATTGCGTTTTACGTAACTGAGGGTTTTTCTATTGCGTTTTACACAACTAGGTTTAAATTTTTTTTTTTAAATATAGCAATAGTATACTCGTTTTAAAGATAAAAAACGCTCGTTTTTTGGTGCAATTTTTATAAAAAAAAATAATGTCGTATGAAAGAGTTATTAACGTTTTAAAAAATGGGGGGAATTGGAGGAGAGAGAAACTATTGGCTTGGATTGACTAGAATACTCCTAAACAAATTCACGCGCCTCTTTTTCTTCCCTGTAATTTCCATCATTTAATCTTAGCCCCTGATTAACTAAATGGATGGTGAAGATCACTTACTAGCCTTCCTAACCAAATAAACTTTCTATTGTATCTCCACCCTAGTTAAGATATCTAGGGTCATTCTTTGAAAGTTCTAGTTTTTATTCAAAAGGTACAACGCGGCCCAGTTACCACATAACCGTAGGCTAGGCCTACGAGGTTTTGTTTTCGGCCCATAGATTGCAAAGTCCAACAGATTTTAAGTTTGGCCCAATGAAAAAAAAAAAGAAAGAAACAACCCACACATATATAGAGAAAGTATAATGTACTTCAAGGCTTAACCTACATTAACATACATGACAAAAAATATAACGTGCGTTATTATCATAGAACGTGCGTGATTATAGTCTCATGCGTGATTATGTGGTCCCATGCGTGATTATGTGGTCCCATGGGTGATTATGTGGTCCCATGCGTGATTATACCCCTGATCCAACGGTTACCATTGTCTCCTACGTGATGTATGATAAGGTTTTTTGTATGTTAACCTTACTCCACATATATATATGGTTTTGTGAAAGATGAAACCAATTTAAGATTTTAAGCACGAATAAACATTTATTGTTTTAACTATGATACTGTAATCATATAACCGCTTAACCATCTCTGTCCCACTTATCTTTCAAGCAGAACAGAACGCGCAATTGTTTTTCTAACAATGTACACATGTGCATGTAGACAAAACATTATCAATACCATATTTAAATAAAATACATCCCAAACATATTGAAATACACATGGATTATTACCACTTTATGTAATAAAAAGTACAAGGTTAAGACATTTTTGCTGTATTCAACAAATGAATGATTCATATATACATATAGTTATTATGTTTATACACACACACAATTACATGATTAATAAAAGAAGCTACTTAAACGTGAATTAAGTGATTCAAGTACATTACATAACAGGGCCGACCGTAGGGGTGCGGGGTGGGCGACCGGCAATGCTACAATGCCCAAACCTTCCGAGGGCCTAAATCTTTTTAATTTTATATAGAATTTATGTTGTATAAGATAAAATATATATGCACTGAATCGAGAAATAACATAAATGAACCTTTGTACTAGTGGTTACTGTCTTGCTTAAATAATAAGAAGACGCAGGTTCTAATATCGGAGTCTCCAAATTCTTTATTTAAGCTTATTTTTTGTTTTTTTTTTTTTTGTTAGTGACATTTAATACTTAATTTTGTAAACTGCATCTTTCCTTTTAATTAATAAACTACTTCCTAAATTTAGCTAAAAATAACTATTTAAATTACATCCACATAAATTTTAGTGATTGATGAATTTATATTAAACAGAGATTTTCGAATATGGCCAAAATTTTTAATATCGCACAGGGCCAAAAAAAAATTGTAATTTTCGAAGACGGCACTGTTACATAATATTATATAAATAGTTGATGACCTCTAAAGGAACTAGGAAATCAAACCTTGGGCTCATGCCAAGCATTATGTTTCGTTCTTTTAAGTTGTAAGTGGATTATTAAGGGTATGGTGGCAGACAAAATTGCCATCTAAAAAGTTTGATTGATTATTAATTGCATTAACCATGTTTTCTTTGTTGTAAAAAAGAATAATGGAGGGCAGAGAACCAATATTTAAGGATTAAAACTTAGATAATTCGTGCGAATAATGTTTAATAAGCACGTTTTAAAAGTAAACATCGGCTCCTTGATATGTATTTCCATATTTGACATCTCAACATTTATGTATGAAATAATTTGGCCAAATTGTAAACTCAATCAATACAATGATTAACTTATTCAAAATTTCCTATAAAAATACATATAAACTAATTTTCCATATATTAATGCTAAACAAATAATTTACATAATAACATTATCAAAGAAAATGTTTTCCTTTTGTAAGTTTGTAACGTCGATCATTTATGTTTATCCCAAAAGATGTAATTCTTATATTTTGAAGAGTAAATTGCCAAAATCATCCCTGAGATTTGAGCATGTTTGTCATTTTCATCCAAAACAACTTTTTGTGTACAATATAGTCCATCACGTTTGTGTTTATTTTGCTATTTTCATCCAAACATCTAATTTGCTTTATTTTTTCTATCCAACATTTGGATGAAATGACAAAAAAAATCCCCAATCTCATGGACGATTTTGGCAAAAAAAAGTCAGACATTTGGATGAAAATGACAAAAAATTCACAAAAGTAAAGGACTATATGATACAAAAAAATTGTTTTGGATAAAAATAACAAACATACCCAAACCTCAGGGACGATTTTAGCAATTTACTCTAGTTTAATCAAGTACTCATTAGTCGTGAGGACTGCTTCACCACATTAACAAATAACACAATTCAATTTAGGAAGCTAATGTAATCGATACAACAACGAGATTTATTAACCTTTAAGTCACTCAAGATCTACTACTAAACTATATCTTTTGTATTTCATCATGGAGATTGAACCCTCACCACTTGAAAGGGCAAAGAATAAGGGGCGGACTCACCCTAAGTCGTGGGTGGACGGGCACACTTCTTGAAAAAAAAAATCATGTTATTTTATGCCGAAATTCCTGACTGCACCCTTTGAAATTTTCAACCGCACCCCGTAAAAATTTTCAACCAGTCCCCTTAGAAAAAAAATATGAATTTATAAAAAAAAAGTGTCAACACTGATTTTTATTAGTATATAAGCATGGCCGGCCCTGGGGTGGGCGGGGAGGACCACCGGCCAGGGCCCGATATTTCGAGGGGCACGTTTTTTTAAGAAAAAAACGATATGTATATATAAAATATTTTTTTAATAGGGTACACACATGCAAATACCAACATAAGCCCCCTTACAAAACTATTCTTATGGTTTAGATTAGTTATTAACCCCTTTGTCATTAGGTTTAGAATTTTAGTTAGCGCAATACCCAATTTCGTTAAGGCCTACGGGCACATTTTTTCGAGCTCGAACATGGTACACGAATTCTCAGGACCGGCCCTGTATATAAGTATATATAACACAACTTATATAATTACTCTTTAACCAGTTATTCACTTAACCCAATCAAACTATCAAAGCCCAATCTACAATCCATTTTTATTAAGCCAAGTCCAAACCCAACCCAAAGAATTTTGAACTAAATAAAAAAAAACCTAAACCCATCTACCAATTCCAATTCCATTCTCCCAAATCCCAATCTCCTTCCCACCAATATCTCCAGCAACCACTGTGCTCTACCAGACCCATTTTTTTGCCGGAAAAACCAAAATTCCGGCAAGAACCGACCCATATTTTCCCGAAATTCTCATATAGAACAGGTATGGTTTCTTTATTAACTTTTTTTTTGTTGTTTTATGTGATGATTAGGTTGTTCTAGGCTTCTCATATAGAACGAGTATGGTTTCTCATATAGATGTGTAAGAGTTTGATTTTTTTATGTTTTTTTGTTGTTCTAGACTTCTAGTTAATGATTTTGTTGTTTTATTTAAAGCTTTATTTGTTTAAAGGATTAGCTACAAGTCATCAATATTGAAAACCAGGGTTTGAATGTATGAAACTTAAAATTGAAAATTATGGACTATGGTTGATGATTGTTTATTTTATTTAAGTGTTTTGTATTTATAGAGCGATTTACATAGAGAAAGACTTGCTTAAGAATGTCTCTCTCATTTATTTTTGGATAGATTTCGAAAATGAAAACAAAAACCTGTATGGCCCAATTTAAAAAAATAAAAATTCTTGAATTCTCCGCTACAAACAATTATGAAAGTTACTGGGCCCAATCGGGTAAAGTACTTTTTGATTGAGTAGTAAACCGATTCCAAATTATAAAACCGATTCTAATATTTGTTGCATAATACTTATTTTAATTCCGTTCTAAAACATTACATAGTTTGCAAGAACCATTATATATGATTTCAAAATTTTAAAATAATTACCCTCTCTAACACACATGTTAGAAAAGATGAACGTTTAAACAAACGTTTTTTTCTTTTAAAAAAAACTTTGGTGTCATGAAGTTAAACCGTATCAAACATGCTCGTTAAATAATTAAATGTTCACAAAACATTTTTAAATCTTTTGGTTTCTATAAAAATAAACCATACCCAACATGCTCCTTAGATATTAAATGTTTACATTCTAATTTTTTCGGTTTTATATCAAATAAACAGCATCTAATACGCACGTTAGATATAAACATTTACCAAACCGATACTGGTCGACAATCCGCCGCAAAATGCAGAGAATCCCACTAGTTATATATTAATGGTTAACGGCTTTTGAAACAAAAAGATATAAAAAAGGTAGCCCAAACCGTGAAACCGGCCAGTATGGTTGGTCGTTTCCTAGGATTGTAGTTAGTGCTTCGAAACAAAATATTCGTCAAAAGCGGCCAAACCGGACCGTAACCTTAACCAAGAACTAAAGAAGACAGCAATCAATCTGTGCATTGCAAATTGTTACAAAAAGAATGTAAATTAGCAAAAGAAGAAAGAAAAATACTACAAAAAAAAAAAAAAAAAAAAAAACTCTTGATTATTAAACAGATGACAAATAAGGTAGCAGATAAAGAAGCATCACAAAGAATACACAAACCAAACATATCTCCAATCAAAACCGATTCTCGCCATCAGAATTGATGGTTGATGCCATAGGATCATGGTGCGCGTAGGCTAAAGAGGTCAGGCTCGATCGTGTGTTGTCGGTGCGCCCAGACTCGTTATCCATGGCCTGCCATCTCTTAACCACCTGAGGCAAAGGCGTGTCAAGGTCAATTCCATAAATATCATCCTGGTCTGATTCAGTTGGTTTCCAAAGGTCGGTAAGAGACGATAACACATTGACCGCATGACTCATGTCTGGTCTCTGGTACGGTTCACGGGCACAGCAATGGCCGGCTAACTCAGCTACCATGGTCACACTGGCTAACGCTGTTTCATCGAGAAATGGTTCAAGACACGGGTCAATGGCTTTTCTAAAGGTGGCCTTGTTTATGTGCATTTTTTTAAACCATTGAACCAGATGAACACTGTCTTCTGGTTGGGTTTCTTCCAATGCTTTTCTTCCTGTGATTAATTCCATTAGAATCACCCCGAAACTGAACACGTCGATCTTGGTAGTCACTCGGCCCGCAACTGAATAAACATCAACACATAATTTAGCAATAATGAAACACAAAATCTAAAAGGGTCTCTGGAATTGATTGTTCAAATGTTAATAATGTTATATAACTAGTAAATTGCCTCGCGCATTGCCGTGGCGATCCGAAAAAAAATTAAGTCGTAAATCAACTAAAAATATACATAAAAATAAGCACAAAAAACATATTATAATTGACCTGACTCCTTTCTGGAAAAAAAAAAACAAAATTTATGTCAAAACGTAGACTAGCCAAAAACATACATAATAATATGAATAACAACATAGTATATAGGGTGGGGTTCGGCTACAAAGTCCATTTTTTCTACAAAGTGTACAAAGTCATAAAACACCACAATTTCAACCATAAAACACACTCAAAACCCACAAATAACAGAGTGAAGATCACTAAAACACAATATCCAAACCTTAACATTCCATAAAAACTTCAAACACACCATCTTAGAACTATGAATATAAAACACAACATGATGATCATCATAAAACACACTAATATTAGTCATTTGAAAATCAAAGCCTTATCATCCAAAACACAAAACAAAACCCACAAATATGACGTTTTAGTAATCTTCACTTTGTTATTTGTGGGGTTTGAGTGTGTTTTATGGCTAAAATTGTGGTGTTTTATGACTTTGTACACTTTGTAGGAAAAATAGACTTTGTAGCCAACTCCCAACATATTATATTTGACCCGACTCATTTCTGGGGAAAATTTACGGCGAAACGTAAATCAACTTGAATTTCTACCCACATGCTATGTAGTTAATATCCCGATATATCACCAATATGTCGGTTATCGGTCCTTACCGAGATATCGGTGCAAAACATCGGTCAGAATATTGGTACTGATAATATCGGCGATATTGGACCAATATTTGATCGATGTATCGCCGATTTTCCCGATACCAGTACCTTTCTTCTTATTTCTTCCATTCGTCTTTCTTCTTATTGCTACTATTAGTGTTTTAAGTCTTAATTGTTAGTTGTTACTGTTAAATGTTAGTGTTTTACGTCTTAGTCAGTTCCTACCTGCTACAATTGTTTGTGTTTTGCAAGTTGCAAAAGGCTCATTTGTTAATGGTAGGAGAGTATACTAAATTGTTAGTGTTAAATTGCTATATATATAAATTTAGCATGATATTAAAATTACCGATATCCCACCGCGATAACCAATATCTCAAAGATCGGTCCTTGACCGATATCTGATATTTTACCACATTAACTACTTAGCCCACATGTACATAAAAATAAACGCGTAAGAAAGTTAAGGGGTTGTAAATGTCAATGCTGAAGCCTAAAAGTTGAGGAGTAAACATATAAAAAGATTAACAAAAGCAAAAAAGATAAAAGACCAAAAAAAATCCTCAAATCACTAATCAAGCAAAGTTGGTAATTGTAGTATATATAATATAATATAATGTAATTAAGTTTGTACTGGCTGCTAGAAATATGAAGTATCATTTACCTGCATATTCTGGTGCAAGATACCCAAATGTTCCTGCCAATTGTGTAACAAGTGAAACTTTACCATCCGGAGCGAGCCGAACAAGCCCGAAATCCCCGACTTTAGCCCGCATATCATCACCAAGAAGAATATTAGACGGTTTAAGATCGCGATGAATGAAACTTTGTTGTGCTAAACCATGCAAATATTCAACCCCCTTTGCCACATCTAAAGCAATCACCAATCTCGTAGTCCAATCAAGAGGCTTCAAATCTTCGCTCTCCCAATTAAACAAGAACCGACTTAGTGCCCCTTGAGGCATGTATTCAAGCACGAGTAATCGCTCGTTTCCATCCAAACAATACCCTAAAAGCGCAACTAAATGTCGATGTCTAACCTTGGTAAGAACCGAGATTTCGGACTGAAATTCGAATAACCCTTTCTCATTCGTGATGCTCAATTCCATTCGTTTGACCGCGATTTTAGTTCCGTCATGCAACTCGCCTTTGTAAACTGTTCCAAACCCGCCTCTCCCTAGTATGTTACTCGGGCTGAAATTGTTCGTGACGCTTTTAAGTACTTGGATTGAAATTAACAGATTCCCGACTTCGATTGCGTTGTCACTCGGTCCGCTACTCGACATACTGTTTATCTCCTGGGACCGGTTATCCGTGCACGCATCATCAATCGTGATCTTAACCCCGTCACCGTCAGAACCCGAGTGGCGGGGGTGTACCACCACTGTACTATGATTAACCGGACTACGCGAACGGTTAACTTTAAGTTTGGTTTTGAGTTTGTAAACACAATATGCTAGCAATGCCATTAGCAAGACGGTACCAACTCCGCCAATAAAACATCCTACAAAAATCCCCGTATTTGAACGACCACGACCACGACCACCACCGCCACCACTATCACTGCCTCGATCACCACCACCATTGCCACCACCACCACCATTACCTTTCGGTCTTTGATCACCGCCAGAGGGTGAAACCGGCGTTGCAGTGGGACCGTCTGTCTCCATCTTCGGATTCCCGTCACTTACCACCGTAACGTTCTCCTTAAAGCTTGGAACTTTACCATAAAGTTGATTGTTCGAAACATCTATCTCCACAAGATGAGGCAAATCTTTAAGCTCGTTAGGTATAACACCCGTAAGATTATTATCCGCAAGAATCAACCTTTGCAGCGACATAATCGACGAAAAATTCGTCGAAATAGTACCCGTAAGCCCCATTTTTCTAAAATTAACAACCGTAATCTCCCCGCTACTCGAACAAGTGATCCCCAACCACAAGTTACACGGATCATTCCCCTTCCACTTCTCAGCAAAAAGTTGCGGATACCCAACAGACTCCGCAACCGCAACCAACAAATTAACACGCGAATCACACTCGACCCCCGGTTCTTGCAAACAAAAACTACCAATCCCAGTCATATCAACCGAAACCGACTTATCAAACTTCGGCATTGGCCCTTGAAACATATTATTACTCAAGTTCAAAACTTTTAAAGACTGCAAACCAGTTAACGAATGTGGAACAGTGCCGGTTAAACTATTATTACTTAAACTCAAACTCTGCAACTTATTCAACCCCCATAACTGCGGCAACGGACCCGAAAACAAATTCCCATGAAGCCAAACTTCGGTCAACTGTGTCATGTTCTGTAAAACACCAACACTACCATTCAACCTATGCAAACTCTGCTGCCCATTTAACCACAAACTCTGAATCAAAGAACCCGAAAACGTATTGGGCAACCCCCCTTCTAAACAATTCAAAGCTAACCGAAGCGTAACCAACCCGGTAAACGTATCATTCCCAAAAAAATCAGGTATTTTCCCAGTTAAATTAGTGGCAGTAGCAGAAAATATATGCAAATTGGAAGCAATCTTTAAACTATGAGGAATAGACCAAGAATCAAAGGCATTGTAATCAAGATAAACATTCTGTAACGAAGACATACCGTCGAAAAAATCGTTGGGAATTGAGGTGAAATTGTTGTTGTTGATGAAGAGGTTCTGGAGCTGAGTTAACCCGGTGAGACTCGGTAATGGGCCACTGAGTTGGTTGAATTGGAGCTCTAAGAGTTGGAGTTGAGTGAGATTGTTGAGGGTTTGAGGTAATGAGCCTTTAAGGTTGAGACCATTGGCTTGAATGCCGGTGACCCGGTTGTCTTTGGAGCAGGTTACGTAGACCCAGTTGCATGGATTCGGGTCGGACCAATTGGGTGTGGTTGATGGGTCGAGATTGTGTTTTAGGGTCTGCATTACGTCGGAATCGTTCGACTGCGAGTGGACGGTTGTGAGTGAAAGAGTGAATGTTAATAAGAGGAATGGAAGATGGGTTTTCTTCATTTATGAAATGAATCGGATTGTAATGATGAATGAGGATTTAGATGAGTGATTAGGGTTTGTTTGTTGGGGATGATGACATTGAATTTCGGGAGAAAGGAAGAAGAAGATGATGATGACGAAAGGGAGAAAACATAATTGGATTTGTTGTTTAACATCACATGAGAAGTGTGTGTAGAAGAAGGAAGGTGATGTGTATATGTATCCTATACATATATATCCTAGTCTATATATATATATCGTATATCTAATCTCATTCTAATTACAATCATAATATAATACAATTAATATACAATTATTTGGTATTAGAGCCTAACCCTAATCAGTCGCCGCTTCCGTCACTATTCACCGTCACTATTTACGGTTACTGTTCACGATTACTATTTACTGTCACACATCTTCTGAAACTTTTTTTCTTCTTTTTCGATAGCTGGTGAGTAACTCATAGCCTTCACCACTGCAGAAAAAAAAAAAAAAAAAAAACATCACACAATTCTAATAAGTTTGGCTTTACCCTATCCCCCACAAATTATGATCATTGGAAACTTATGATACAATCCTTTTTAACCACCCACAGCCTATTCGGCTATGTTGATGGCGGTATTCTTGTTCACCACCAACCATCACAGCCTCATCCGCATTCGGTAAAGACAAATAAGGCACAGAACCCGTTACTCAACCCCATCCCGAATACATAACATGGTTGTGTAACGATGCGCATGTCTGGATGCTGATTATCTCTACTATCTCGGAAGCCTCTCTTCAACACGTTCAAGGTGTCACTTATCGTGATCTTTGGCTAGATCTTGAACGTGCTTATGCATCACACACCTCCTCCAGAGAATTTACCTTGAAAACATAGCTTTTGAAGATCCAGACTAAACCAGAAGAGACATTGGCTGCCTATCTGACTAGGGCACAAGAGTATGCCAATGCCCTTGCTAATATTGGCCAACCCATGGCTGATAAAGATATTTTGATGCTTGTTGTTGCAGGTCTCCGTGATGAGTACAATGGAGTCAAACAGAATCTTTGCAAGACAATTCACCACTATGTTTAATGAACTTCCCGGTCTCCTTGCTGACCACGAATTCTTAGTCGACAAATCAGTCCCAGAACTTGCTCATGTACATGCATTCACGACCGCTACAGCAGCATATTCCTCACTAGCCTTGACTGAAACAGTGCAGGTCATCCAACAACTCTTGGGGTTTCAACTTCAACCTGTCTCGGGTGCCCCTCAGAATCCCATTCCTCAAGCTTTTTACACCAACAAGACCGAACAACCAAACTATTCACGTGGCTGTGGTCAACGTGGTGGCCATGGTGGTCGGCATATCAACTACAACCGTAATCAAGGCAATCGTACTTCAGGTCAGTTTAGTTGGGCTTCTAACCAAAACATTGTATATGGTACTTGTAACAGGTGTGGAATAAGACATGTTCCCTCCCAATGCCCATACAGAGATCCATCTACAATTCGCAAGAGACAACCCACTGCCAATTATGCAGATTTTCTATCACAAGCCTCCACTACCTATCTTCTAGACACAGGAACCAATGGACATGCTTCAATCGATATGTCAGGTTTTGATTTTGCCAAGCCCTACTTCAGTGATGAGAGTCTTCATGTTGGTAATGGTATGACTCTACCCATTTTACATATTGGGTAACAAAAAATATCCTCTCCTTACAAAACTTTTTACCTAAAAGATATCCTCCGTGTTCCCGCACTAAAAAAATTTTCTTTCTGTTCAAAAATTTTATCAAGACAACAATGTTTATTTTGAATTTCATGCAACCTTTTTTTTGAAGGAAAAGTCTACACACACTACCCTCCTCACGGGTTCAAGTGAAGGAGGGCTCTACTCCATCAAGCTTTCAACCAAACAATCAATTCCAAAGGTCGCTTTTTCAACAACTCGTGCTACAACAACCACATGGCATCAACGATTGGGGCATCCACACTCTCAATTGTTCAAAACTATGCTTTCTAAATACCATTTACCTGTTTCTGCAAAGACTTTTAATTCCGATTGTTCTTCTTGTTCTGTTGGGAAATCCTCCAAACTGCATTTATTATTATCTGATTATAAAAGTACTCATGTTTTGGACTTAATTTTTTTGTGATGTTTGGGGTCCAGCCCCTATAACTTCGTATGGTGGTCATAATTACTTTTTGAAATATGTTGACCATTTTTATAAATTTATGTGGTTGTTCCCCATGAAACGAAAATCTGAGGTGTTTGGAATTTTTAAACAATTTGTCACTATGGCTGAGCGCCAATTTTCTACCAAACTAAAACTGTCCAGTCCAATTGGGGAGAAGAGTTTAGAAGTCTTTCACCTCTACTTGCCTCCATTGGCATCTTCTATCATTTGTTTTGTCCTCATACTAGTGAACAGAACGGTATCGTTGAACGCCATCACCGTTATGTCACTGAAACTGGCCTTACCCTCATGTCACAAGCTCATGTTCCCTAACGTTTTTGGCATTATGCTTTTGAAACAACTTTTTATTTAATCAACCGCATGCCCTCTCGCGCACACTCCACAATTTCTCCTTTTGAATATTTATTCAAACGCTACTTGATTCTCCTTCCTTCGTGTCTTTGGTTGTCAGTGTTTTCCCCATCTTCGACCCTATAATCCACATAAACTGGATTTCCGTTCCATACCTTGTATTTTCCTCGGATACAACACATCTCAACATGGTTACTGTTATTTTGACCTTCTCACCGAGCGCATTTATGTCGCTCGTCATGTTCGGTTTCATGAACATATTTTTTCCCTTCTCCATTACCACCACAAACCAATTAACGACACCTCCACCTGACAACCCCTATGTTTCCTCTTATCCAAATCCGCTCATTCCTATCCCACATGACATACCCACAACACACATCGCACCAGCACCGACACCCCAAAACACCCCAGTACCGACCCCAACATAAGCCCAACATAACTGTCACACCCCAACCGATGGCGGAATCATCGGGGCATGGCACTGAGCGAAACAGATTGTTCAGAAGTTTCCATAACAACTATCTATATAATCCAGTTAAAGATACGTCCCATACCGTATCCCGAATAAACAAATACATTATTACAGATAACATCCAAACAAGTAATTCTGTTCCGACAACTCAGATTTAACATAAATAATTATTGTTCAATGCTTCTAAGACCCAGCCTGACAAGATCTACAGACAACTATGCCCTAGTTGCTTGTTCCTGACAGACAACTATTTGTTGGGGACCTCTAAAGCTTTATTCTAGCTTCACTTCCCTAGCAAGCAAATATATTAAACACCTGTCACATACGTTAAAATAAAGCCAATACATAAAATGTAAAGGTGAGCATACAAGTTTAATAATAGCATATAGATTTCGAATATTTTACGCATAACCAGCACGTACACATGGGGAAATGATGCATGTTAATTATCGACATGGATCTATCGATACCAACGACTGCGGGTTGACTGTCCGAGACAGTTCGCAATACATGATTACCACCGTAATCCATGCAAGTAATTGTCCTTAACAACCCCCGTGAGAACGGGTGCTGAGTCCAAACTATAGTACTATGTTGTTAAGGCAGGTAGACAGCATTCCACGTGTAAACATAACAACAAGCATTCATTTAGTCACGTAATACATGCAATCGGTTAGCGTTCAGATAGTTTGAATAGTGTGTTCGATTGTGATTTTGATAAGTAACGTATGTAACACCCAAAAGTGCTAAAGCAAAAAAGGGATTCGAGTATACTCACAGTGATTGATTATGGATTGAAGGGAGCGCTGAGAGTAGGGTTAGCCTGAATAGTTCGACAGCATAACGATAAGTAGCGCGGAAAATGCAAACAAGTGTAAATGGATCGAATAGCCTGGTCGATCGAATAGCAGGTTCGATCGAACGGGTTGTTCGTTCGGTTTGAAAGTCCGTTTGAACATTCCTGTTCGATCGGCCGGTAGGCTCAATTGGCTGGACCATTCGAGTGGATTGTTTCTTCCTCTGAGAAGGATGTGTTTGTGTATGATGGTTTGAACTTTTGAAGTTTTTGTTGTAGCATTTGAGAACACTGAAGTGTTCTTACCTTTCAGGTCGATCGATAACGTATGTAACACCCAAAAGTGCTAAAGCAAAAAGGGATTCGAGTATACTCACAGTGATTGATTAAGGATTGAAGGGAGCGCTGAGAGTAGGGTTAGCCTGAATAGTTCGACAGCATAACGATAAGTAGCGCGGAAAATGCAAACAAGTGTAAATGGATCGAATAGCCTGGTCGATCGAACCGCAGGTTCGATCGAACGGGCTGTTCGTTCGGTTTGAAAGTCCGTTTGAACAGTCCTGTTCGATCGGCCGGTAGGCTCGATCGACTGGACTATTCGAGTGGATTGTTTCTTCCTCTGAGAAGGATGTGTTTGTGTATGATGGTTTGAACTTTTGAAGTTTTTGTTGTAGCATTTGAGAACACTGAAGTGTTCTTACCTTTCAGGTCGATCGATCGAACGGTCTGTTCGATCGGCCGGCTTTACCGATCGGTTAGGAACTTCAGAAGTGATCCTCAACAGGATGTCACTCGATCGAACAACATGCTCGATTGGGTGGCACTCCATACTACGAACGAGTTGTAAAATCGATTAAGTGTTGAAGCATAGTATCTCACGATCCGAAGAGTGATGTTTACCAATCGAGTAGCATATTCGATCGAACATCACCTCGTCAATAGCATGCTTCATGAAGTTTGAAAGTGTGGGACCATGTGCTAGCCGATCGGCTGGCCCGGTCGATCGGCTGGTATGTCCGATCGGCTGGGCTGTTCGTTCGGACAGCTTAGCCGTTCGGCCAGCAATTCTGACCTGGTCCTGCCTTTCGTCTACCACTTGGCTGTTTTGATTGTTTTGATATGATTTCAAGGTATTTTGACAGCGAGTTAAACCATGGAACGTGGGTTCTTACTTGCTTTACCGGTTCGGACAGGAATCACCCAAGTCCGGCCGGTGAATTGTTCAGAACGGTAGTTTGATGTTTAACCCGAAAATGTTAAGATTCTTGCAAATCTTAGTTTATTTATGTGGAAATCGGTTAGATATAAGCTATTCATGGTTGAATGAGGCCAAAGTATGATGTTCTTCAAGAACACCATGATGACATCATCCAAGAACACTTAGATCTTGGTGATTTCACGGTTAGAATTCAAGTTTTGAAAGATAGAAAGGTGTAGAATCGTGTAATGATAAAAAACGTACAAGAATTAGAGTGAAAACTTACCGGAGTTGAGAGAAATCTGAGAAAAGGTGAAGAACAAGTGCTGGTTCGGCCAGAGCTTTCCAAAAGTAGAAAGAGTGACAATGACAGGGCTACTTATAGGCTTCAAAAGAGGAAAGTGTCAACCGATCGGCCAGGACCCCCGATCGAATGGCCTGCTCGATCGAACAACCTGTTCGATCGGCTGGCCTGTTCGATCAGGGTGCTTCCTGTTCGATCAGCAACCCTTTTCGAGTGTTTCGCGACAGTTTTTGATATTTCGATTTCGATGGACAATGATACGAATACGATAGAGTTCCTAGTCAAATTACTTTCAGTCCCACTACTATATCTAACATACAATCATCTGTAATTCGCATTTCGATGTCGGTTTCGATTGAGTTTGATTGCTTTTCGAGTTTCGATTGATCACCACACAAATCATATAGTAAACACGCACAGGTAACACATAAGGCACACACACACGTATAACCATACCAAAATTCGCGTAATTCGAGTTTCGAGTTCGATGATAGTTAGATCGGTTTGATTACTGATTAGTTAACTTTATCGCATTGTTACTTCCTACTATTCACAGTCGTAAATCGGTCGCTTTGATTAAACATCCGATCATTTCATTTATACAACACTTACTCCACATAATACAAAAGCAAAAGAAACATTAATAGTCAAAGAAGTCAAAGTTGACTTGGACTTTGACTTTGACTTTGACATTCGAAAACACGGGGTGTTACAGCCTCCCCTTGTTTAGGGAATTTCGTCCCGAAATTAGCCTGAGAGCTGCGCATCACCGTGATTTACCAATTTGATGCTTCAGATCTATTTAAACAACTGCGGGTACTTGGCCTTCATGTCGCTTTCGAGTTCCCAAGTGAACTCCGCGCCTCGCTTGCCTTCCCATCGGACTTTCACGATAGGGATGCGTGAGCACCTGAGTTGCTTGGTTTGGCGATCCATGATTTCGACAGGCTTTTCCACGAAGTGTAAGGTTTCGTTGACCTGAAGATCGTCGAGTGGTACGATTAGATCATGATCAGCAAGGCATTTTCGGAGGTTAGACACATGGAAAGTCTGGTGGACGTTACTGAGTTCCTCCGGTAGTTCGAGTCTGTAGGCGACTTTTCCGATTCTTTCCAGAATCTTAAAAGGTCCAACATATCGAGGCGCTAGTTTCCCTTTCTTGCCGAATCTGACTACACCCTTCCAAGGGGATACCTTTAGGAGTACGTAGTCGCCAACGTCAAATTCAAGGGGCTTGCGTCTTCGGCGTAACTTTTCTGCCTACTTCGATCTTTTACCAAGTTGTCTCTAATCTGGAGGATTTTGTCAGTCGTTTCTTGTAGTATCTCGGGACCGATTAATTGCGAATGACCGATCTCGTGCCACACAATAGGCGAACGACATCTCCTTCCATATAAGGCCTCGAAGGGTGCCATTTGGATGCTAGCATGATAGCTGTTATTATACGAGAATTCGACTAGTGGCAGGTGTTTGTTCCAACTACCACCAAAATCTATGACACACGCCCGGAGCATGTCTTCAAGAGTACGGATCGTTCTTTCAGTCTGTCCGTCGGTTTGTGGATGGAATGCAGTACTCAGATTAAGCGACGTACCAAGAGCCGCTTGAAAAGTTTCCCACAATCGAGAAGTAAACCGAGCATCACGGTCAGAGATGATGTCGCGAGGCGTACCATGATTGCAAATGATCTCGTCGTTGTAGATTTGGGCTAGTCGTTCCACCTTGTAGTCTTCTCGTATTGGCAAGAAGTGGGCTGATTTGGTCAGACGATCAACTATAACCCAAATACTGTCGTGACCTGATGGCGTGGGCGGGAGTTTCGTTATGAAATCCATAGCTTTACTCTCCCACTTCCATATAGGTATCGGCGGTTGTTCGAGTAAGCCAGAAGGTCTTTGATGTTCAGCCTTGACTCTTGCGCAGGTTAAGCAACTTCCAACGTAAAGAGCGATATCTCGTTTCATGCCCGGCCACCAGTACTTATAGCGCAGATCCTGGTACATCTTATCAGCACCGGGATGAATAGAATATCGGGATTTGTGGGCTTCATTCATGATAATCTTTCGCAGATCAGTTCGTCTAGGAATCCAGATTCGATCCAGGTAATAGAATATCCCATCTGCCTTGCTTACAAGCTGAGCTCCATCGTGGTAGATCCTTTCTTTCTTCAAGGGACGTTCATTAAAACACGCATGCTGGGCTTCGCGGATGAGGGCTTCGAGATTATGCTGGGCTTGAACGTTTCGGATACTGAGCACATAACTCTTTCTGCTGAGTGCGTCGGCAACCACATTCGCCTTGCCTGGGTGGTAACGAATCTCACAGTCGTAATCGTTGAGGAGTTCTACCCATCGGCGTTGACACATATTAAGTTCCCTTTGATTGAAGATGTGTTGTAAACTCCTGTGATCAGTGTAGATTGTACACTTAATGCCATACAGGTAGTGTCGCCAAATCTACAATGCAAAGACAACCGCGCCTAGCTCGAGGTCATGGGTTGTATAGTTCTTCTCGTGGATCTTGAGCTGACGAGATGTGTAAGCTATAACCTTGTCTCGCTGCATGAGAACACAACCAAGACCAAGGTTGGAAGCATCACAGTAGACAATGAAATCGTCGTTTCCGTCGGGCAACGTGAGAATAGGAGCATTGCACAGCATGTGCTTGAGGGTTTGAAAGGCAGACTCTTGTGCGGTTCCCCACACAAAAGGCTTGTCTTTATGAGTAAGAGCGGTAAATGGCACAACGATCTTGGAGAATCCTTCTATAAATCGTCGATAATAGCCCGCTAGTCCGAGAAAAGAACGAACTTCAGACGGGTTCTTAGGCGTAATCCAACTTTTGACGGCTTCAATCTTCGCGGGATCGACGTGTATTCCCTGACTATTCACGATGTGACCCAGAAACTGAACCTCCTCTAGCCAGAATTCGCACTTGTAGAACTTGGCATAAAGTTGGTTCCCCTGAAGTAGCTCGAGAACCAAACGTTGATGTTGCGCGTGTTCGGTCTTCGATTTGGAATAGATCAAGACATCGTCAATGAACACGATGACGAAACGGTCTAAGAAGGGCTTACACACGCGATTCGTCAGATCCATAAAGACCGCGGGTGCGTTAGTTAGACCAAAAGGCATAACAACGAATTCATAATGGCCATATCGGGTTCGAAAAGCGGTTTTGGGGATGTCTTCCTCTTGAATCCGCAATTGATGGTAGCATGAACGCAGATCGATCTTCGAGAAACATTGGGCACCTTGCAGCTGATCAAATAAGTCGTCGATTCGAGGCAAAGGGTATCGGTTCTTAATGGTTAGCTTATTCAACTCCCGATAGTCGATGCACATCCGGAACGATCCATCCTTCTTTTTGACGAAAAGGACTGGCGCGCCCCACGGAGAGGTGCTCGGGCGAATAAAGCCTTTTTCAAGCAATCCCTGGAGTTGATTCGAGAGTTCCCGCATTTCGGATGGAGCGAGTCGATACGGAGCTTTGGCAACGGGGTTAGCTCCAGGAATAAGGTCAATATGAAAGTCGATATCACGACTTGGCGGTAGTCCAGGAAGATCATCAGGGAACACCTGAGGAAATTCACGAACCACTAGGACGTCTTTGACTTCAACCTTCTTTTTCTTTTCCTTCTCCGCTACTACAATGTTGGCCAAGAAGGCTCGGTATTCCTTGCGGAGATACTTGCTGGCTTGGACGCATGACATGAGCTTGAGACCTTTCGACGCAGTTTCACCGTACACACATAACAAATCACCATTCGCGAGCGAGAATCGAATCATCTTCTCAAAGCACACAACTTCAGCATGGTTTTCGCGAAGAAAGTCCATGCCTACTATGACGTCGAAACTTCCGAGTTGCATCGGAATAAGGTCGATTGGAAAGATGTGATTGTTGAGCTCCAGAGTACAATCACGGAGAACAGAGTTAACGGCGACAGTTCTTCCAGTAGCGACTTCGACTTCGAATGACGACGACAGATAAGAGCGCTTACGACTAAGGAGCTTCTCGAATTCAAACGACGCAAAGCAGTTATCGACTCCAATATCAAACAAACACGATGCATAAATACCATTCACAAGGAACGTACCATTAACCACGTTGTTATCCGCCTGAGCCTGACGGGCATTGATGTTGAAGGTTCGAGCATGGGCTGCTTGCTGCTGTTGCTGAGGCTGCTGTTGTTGCTGCTGGGGCTCTTGCTTAACCACCCTGTTCGGGCACCTGTTTGCAAAGTGGTTAGGATCACCACATGCAAAGCAGACTCGAGCATTGACTGCAGGTGCTTGAGCTGCTTGTTGGCCTTGAGGGGCGGGGAGTAGAGCTTGGTTGACAATAGCTTGCATTGGAGCTTGACGGGGACCAAAACGACAGTTCGCAGTGAAATGACCGTAAAGGTTGCAGTGAGCGCAAAAACGACAGGCTAGACCCACTGGATGATGATACGAGCATGTCAGGCAGAGCGGGTGAGGGCCTGTGTATGCACGCTTCGCTGGCGGTGCATTGATCACTGGAGCTGAGCGGTGGTGCTGTTGCTGCTGAGCTGGTACAGCTTGTAGAGGAGCAGCAGTTGTTGCGGCAGCACAGCTCTTGTTGCTGGAGCTGTTGTTGTTGTGCTTCTTCTTTCTTCTTGATGATTTGGAGGATTGAGCAGTGGCGGTGTCGGTGGATGCTGTTGCGGTGGCTTGGTGCAGAGACTTGGTTTGCTTATCCCAAAAGCCAGACTTCACTCGCTTGTCATTGATCTCAGCGGCGAGTAGGTAAGTCTCTTCAATCGTTGCTGGCTTGGCGGCGTGAACAAAGTCGGCTACACAATCGGGCAGAGCTCAAATGTACTTGTCACGACCCCCGACCCCATCCTGGCCGGAATCGGAAGCCGCGAACAGCCACGTGGTACCGGTGATTATTTTGAAAAACATTGCAGCGGAAATTTCATCAGGACCGTGAGTTAGGAAAAATATCAGAGTTTAGAAAACACCGGATTTTTTTTATTAAATAGATGGAATAATTTCATATTTTACAAAGGTAGCTTTTAATAAAAACAATATTTCTTAATTTGATTTAATAGTAAAATAAGCCACTTCTTGAAGTCCTTCAGTGTCGGATCCAATCCTTACTCCATTCTACTGTAATTACCTGAAACGCGTTTTAAAAAGGTTTTGTTAGCGGGAAATACTGAGTGATTCATTCATTTTACTTAAAACGACGCATTTGTTATAATTTACAGTATTAAGAGAGATTACAATGTTTCTGATATCAAACCAACTACCCACAGTATTTGTCACTCGACTCGCTTCGGTGACTGTGGTCATATCCCCCATTGGCTGCCCCAATGGTGACGGGTATCACTAATTAGGTTCGCCCACCTAAAGTGATAAAAACTATAGTACTGTGCACAATACCCCACATACCGGCTGTAATTTGGTGATTACATAAACTTAATCACTGTAATTATAACTCTAAAAATAATTTGGAGTATTGTAAAACAGTTTGATAAAAAGAGAATGACTCACTGTATAAGCATGCAGTATTGATCTAACAAACTTCTTGATTCTACTCCTTCTGATAATTAAGCATATACTTTATTATTTTGGATCTTCTGATGATTAAGCATCCATTTTGATTGTAAGCTTATAGTTGGGAGTATTCTGATGGTTAAACATATAGTTTAACAGAATGGAATACGTATTTATGTAAACCATATCAAACCTAACGATGATCACGAGATTCGAACCTTAACGAATTTCACAAAGTATAGTCTTATTCAGACAGTACTTTGGTATCCATTTAATGAACTCACAAAGTATAACACTTTGGGTTCCGTTTACCGAAATTCACAAAGTACAACACTCTGGCATCCATTTAATGAACTCACAAAGTATAGCACTTTGGTATTCGTTAGTTGGTTCCTGAATCGATCGGACAGAATATCGCATCAGTGTTTATTGTTAGAACACCAACGTATAGAGAGAAGAAGAAAAGAAATGAGCAATGAAAAATGAAATCATAGGTTCCTATTTATAGCAAGCAAGCAAGCACCTCAACAAATCTTCTGATCGATGTGGGATACAATTGACATGCCTACCTACCTGCTTGACATGCTAGCTAGCTTGCTTATATATATTAATTCAGCTGCTTCACTCGTTTTTCTCGTATAACTTTTAAAACATGACGTTTTATAAAATGACGAATATGTCTTTAGAACGAGCATATTTTTATCTATGTTTTAACCTAAGTTTCATTAAAAACAGAGTAAGGTCAAAAAAATAATATATTTAATTATTAATATTAAAAGTTCTCATACATCCCCATATATATCTATTTTTAATAAATCTTACTTAGCTTAATTAATCTTGTTAGCTTAATAAATATTGATTAACTGATTAATTAATCATACTTAACTTAATTAACAAATTAATTAATCTACTCAGCTAACTTAACTGCTAAGTTTATTTAACTTATTAAGTTTACTTAGCTTTTAAATATTCTAGCAGCTCCCTGCTTACGAGTTCTAATTTCTAGATACAAGGGAACTCGTATTAGTGTATTAACTCAATTCAACTTTAACGATAATCACGAGATAAAACCCTCACAACGAATGACAAAGTGCAATCACTTAAACATCCGTTGGATTCACAACGAATGACAGAGTATTCTCCGAGTTCGGGTGGTACTCAAACATCCTGTCGGAATCACGACTAATGACAAAGGATAGTACTTAAACATCCTGTCGGATAGTTTCAATCGATCGGATAGAGTATCGTACCAGTGATTAGAGTTATTACTCTAATAACGGGCAGAGTTTCGGGATTTAGAATATAATACCCGAGCTATTGCTATAATAGAAGCTGAAGGAAAGAAAAGAATTGAACCGTTTGAAACGTAGCTGTGATCGAGTTATTACCCTGTTATCACGGCAGCGTTTCGTGTGGTGTGTGTTTTGAACGAGAAAGTGAATAACTCAGTGTAGGAAACGAATTTGAACGTCGTTCAATTGCAGAAATCTCAGTCCCACACCCTTCTATTTATAGCTGGAAAATGGTCTCCCCCGCGTGCCGCGACAGGAAGACCTGTCTCCTTCGCGTGGCGCGACGGAACACCTTTCACCGTAGGGTTGCCACGTTCATGGGTAGGCTAGCTGAGTCGACAGAATTGATAATTCGAATTAGACAGCAAGATATGTGGATAATCGTCGAGTAGGGAATATCCCCCCTGAGTTTTAGGGGCCCTGATCCTGATTCTGATTGTTCTGAAAATTTTAGGGATTGTGCAGGATTACTTGGGTTTCTCAATTAGGGTTTCCTTACTGGAGAATTAATATAATAAGTATTAATTTTAGTGAGAGTTGTTACAGTACTTCTTGATGGTTTGGTCTGGGGTCTTGACCTGATCGGGACATATGATGCTAAGCTGCTTGAAGCGAGCAGTGAGAGCAGCGTTGTCTCCATCCTTCTGTTTGATGGTCCAAAACTCGTCCTCCAGCTTTTGGCGTTCATGAGGAGGGCAGAATTCGTCGATCAGAATTGCCTTCAACTCCTACCATGTTAGCTCGTAAGCTGCATCATTTCCGTGCTTGTTCCTTTCGGCTGTCCAAAAGTCTAGAGCACGGGACTGGAAGACGCCTGTAGCATTGAGAGTGCGGAGATTTTCAGGACATCCGCTTTGTCGCAGAGTGACTTCGACTCAGTCGAACCAGTGAAACATGGCGGTAGGGCCATCTTCTCCGGTGAACTCTTTGGGTCCGCATGCTTTGAACTGCTTGAAACTGAAAGCAGCCTTGTTTGCATCTTTGGGTGCGTCTGTTCGCGATTCTTCAGACGACTTGCTGGCGTTCTCATAAACGTTGCTCACAGCCTTTGCTACACTTTTGGCGATGATGGCGGCGAGACGCTTGTCTCTCTTCTCTTGACGAGTCAGGTGGTGTCGGGATCCAGACAACGACATGGTCTGCAACAGACATCGTCACAGGGCTCAACGCAACGAAATCGAATCTCACCTCACACGTCTAGACTACTAAAGCTTAAGAACACGTCGAAACACATATCGCATAAACACATAGGCACATGACCACAGATACACGTAATCATAGAGCACAGAAGCACGTAGAGCACATAGATCACGGAAACACACAAGCACGTAGAGCACGGAAACATATAAACACAGAACACATTCCTATTTAGTCGCAGAGGTAGTCAGAATACAGAAACCTATCATTCAAAGCTCGCGTGTCGTTCGTATATATTGCTCGCGTATAGTATATCGAGTAGCATCGTATAGTCGTATAGCGTATCGAATAGTATAGTATAACTGTATTTCGTAGCATAGTATCGTCTAGAACTATAGCAACTTGTTACCATTTTGAGATAGGATAGCGATACGAGTCGTGTGTGTTAATCAGAGTGATAGCAAAAATCGAGCGATCATCAAAATTAAACATTTAAACAGGCAAACACACTCAAAACACATAAAATCGACGAATCATCAGAGTTGCATCTGCCAACTCATGACACAAAATCCGGAATTGGATTGTCTGCGGCTACTAGACATTGACTACCCAAAGTGATTCGACTATTCGCAGTAGACCCGTCGTCACTTTCCAACTTTCGGGATCGCGTTTCTGCCTCGATTCTTGGGCATTCCGCGTGTATTCCCTAGGTCATACTTGTGAGTTCAGGTCGTTGGAGTCCGTCGAGGCTTTGGTGAGATGAGTAAAAGTTGGAATAAGTTGCCAAGATTCGGGTTTCACCCCTGGCTTAGCAATTTCTTCCTTGTTTTAGCAAAATTTGAGGAAGTTGAGCAGATAATTCGGTCGAGAGTTTGTGGTTTCCACACCCATTCCCGATGAATAATCTCCTCATTTGTGAATAAATTGCAGCCGGAACAAATAATTTAGTTGAGAGTTTTGAGGCTTTCACACCTAATCTTTGACCAAATTACTCGTTCGGCGTTAGATGGTGAGGTGATAGCTGTGTAGTGCAAAGCAAGAAATATGAGGCATATAGGCTTGGTCTGTTGGTTCCTAACTATAGTCTAGGTCTCTAAGACAGCGACCCGGACTAGGTCGTGTCTAGCCTAATTCCCTATAGTTATGGCTCTGATACCAATCTGTCACACCCCAACCGATGGCGGAATCATCGGGGCATGACACTGAGCGAAACAGATTGTTCAGAAGTTTCCATAACAACTATCTATATAATCCAGTTAAAGATACGTCCCATACCGTATCCCGAATAAACAAATACATTATTACAGATAACATCCAAACAAGTAATTCTGTTCCGACAACTCAGATTTAACATAAATAATTATTGTTCAATGCTTCTAAGACCCAGCCTGACAAGATCTACAGACAACTATGCCCTAGTTGCTTGTTCCTGACAGACAACTATTTGTTGGGGGCCTCTAAAGCTTTATTCTAGCTTCACTTCCCTAGCAAGCAAATATATTAAACACCTGTCACATACGTTAAAATAAAGCCAATACATAAAATGTAAAGGTGAGCATACAAGTTTAATAATAGCATATAGAGTTCGAATATTTTACGCATAACCAGCACATACACATGGGGAAATGATGCATGTTAATTATCGACATGGATCTATCGATACCAACGAATACGGGTTGACTGTCCGAGACAATTCGCAATACATGATTACCACCGTAATACATGCAAGTAATTGTCCTTAACAACCCCCGTGAGAACGGGTGCTGAGTCCAAACTATAGTACTGTGTTGTTAAGGCAGGTAGACAGCATTCCACGTGTAAACATAACAACAAGCATTCATTTAGTCACGTAATACATGCAATTGGTTAGCGTTCAGATAGTTTGAATAGTGTGTTCGATTGTGATTTTGATAAGTAATGTATGTAACACCCAAAAGTGCTAAAGCAAAAAGGGATTCGAGTATACTCACAGTGATTGATTATGGATTGAAGGGAGCGCTGAGAGTAGGGTTAGCCTGAATAGTTCGACAGCATAACGATAAGTAGCGCGGAAAATGCAAACAAGTGTAAATGGATCGAATATCCTGGTCGATCGAACAGCAGGTTCGATCGAACGGGCTGTTCGTTCGGTTTGAAAGTCCGTTTGAACAGTCCTGTTTGATCGGCCGGTAGGCTCGATTGGCTGGACCATTCGAGTGGATTGTTTCTTCCTCTGAGAAGGATGTGTTTGTGTATGATGGTTTGAACTTTTGAAGTTTTTGTTGTAGCATTTGAGAACACTGAAGTGTTCTTACCTTTCAGGTCGATCGATCGAACGGTCTGTTCGATCGGCCGGCTTAACCGATCGGTTAGGAACTTCAGAAGTGATCCTCAACAGGATGTCACTCGATCGAACAGCATGCTCGATCGGGTGGCACTCCATACTACGAACGAGTTGTAAAATCGATTAAGTGTTGAAGCATAGTATCTCATGATCCGAAGAGTGATGTTTACCAATCGAGTAGCATATTCGATCGAACATCACCTCGTCAATAGCATACTTCATGAAGTTTGAAAGTGTGGGACCATGTGCTAGCCGATCGGCTAGCCCGGCCGATCGGCTGGTATGTCCGATCGGCTGGGCTGTTCGTTCGGACAGCCTAGCCGTTCGGCGAGCAATTCTGACCTGGTCGGCTGAATTGTTCAGAACGGTAGTTTGATGTTTAACCCGAAAATGTTAAGATTCTTGCAAATCTTAGTTTATTTATGTGGAAATCGGTTAGATATAAGCTATTCATGGTTGAATGAGGCCAAAGTATGATGTTCTTCAAGAACACCATGATGACATCATCCAAGAACACTTAGATCTTGGTGATTTCACGGTTAGAATTCAAGTTTTGAAAGATAGAAAGGTGTAGAATCGTGTAATGATAAAAAACGTACAAGAATTAGAGTGAAAACTTACCGGAGTTGAGAGAAATCTGAGAAAAGGTGAAGAACAAGGGCTGGTTCGGCCAGAGCTTTCCAAAAGTAGAAAGAGTGACAATGACAGGGCTATTTATGGGCTCCAAAAGAGGAAAGTGTCAACCGATCAGCCAGGACCTCCGATCGAATGGCCTGGTCGATCGAACAACCTGTTCGATCGGCTGGCCTGTTCGATTAGGGTGCTTCCTGTTCGATCAGCAACCCTTTTCGAGTGTTTCGCGACGGTTTTCGATATTTCGATTTCGATGGACAATGATACGAATACGATAGAGTTCCTAGTCAAATTACTTTCAGTCCCACTACTATATCTAACATACAATCATCTGTAATTCGCGTTTCGATGTCGGTTTCGATTGAGTTTGATTGCTTTTCGAGTTTCGATTGATCACCACACAAATCATATAGTAAACACGCACAGGTAACACATAAGGCACACACACACGTATAACCATACCAAAATTCGCGTATTTCGAGTTTCGAGTTCGATGATAGTTAGATCGGTTTGATTACTGATTAGTTAACTTTATCGCATTGTTACTTCCTACTATTCACAGTCGTAAATCGGTCGCTTTGATTAAACATTCGATCATTTCATTTAGACAACACTTACTCCACATAATACAAAAGGAAAAGAAACATTAATAGTCAAAGAAGTCAAAGTTGACTTGGACTTTGACTTTGACTTTGACATTCGAAAACACGGGGTGTTACAATAACCCCAACATAACCCAACCCAGCACCCATCACCGACACCACCCACCGACCCGGTCCACAATACCGCCCCAGAACCAAATCCAGAATTGGCCCAGCGACAAGCCCAGCCCACTACCTACTCCCGTTGACCCACATCTCAACCCACAACTCAGCCAACCGCTTTTGACCGCTACCAAACCTCCACCGAAATAGCACCATCTTCGCCTCCACAACGCCTCAAATCATCCACCTCAGCCCCGTACTCGCCCACTAAACCTACGTCAAAACCACATACAAACAAACCCATTTAAACTCACATCCTTCCATACATCATCCACTACACCCGAATCATCACCTGTTGTTGAATCCATATCCTTTGCCATTGCCAACAAAGCATCTCATTGGTGTCAGGCTATAGCAGATGAATGCATTGCACTTATTCGAAATGGTACTTGGTCATTGGTTCCTCGTGCTCCTAATACAAATATAGTTGACTGCAAATGGGTGTATAAGGTTAAAAGGGATCAACATGGGGCTATTTAGCGTCACAAGTGCATTTGGTTGCTAAAGGCTTAAATCAGCAGGCGGGTATTAACTATACTGATACTTTTAGTCCAGCGGTAAAATCTACCACTATACGGGTTGTTCTTTCATTGTCAGTTACACGTCATTGGCCCTTATGTCAATTGGACATTCAGTATGCTTTCTTGCATGGTGACTTGAAGGAGACAATTTTTATGAAACAACCATAGGGGTTTGTCGATCCTCAAAAACCAAATCATGTGTGCCTTTTACATAATTCCCTTTATGGGCTCAAACAAGCACCTCGCGCATGGTTTGAAAGACTCTCAGCAGCTTTGACTGCTCTTGGCTTCCGGTGTTCTAAAACAAATCCCTCTTTTTTTATATACACACACAATGGAACATTTTTGTATAAGCTTGTCTATGTAGATGACATTGTTTTGACAGGAAACACCAACAATGCAATTAATCATATTGTCAGGAGTCTCAGCCAATCTTTTACCATACAAGACATGGGATCCTTATCTTATTTCTTGGGGATTGAAGTGGTACGCACTAGGTCTGATCTTCTCCTCTCTCAAAAGAAATATACTACTGAATTGATTGCTCGGGCAAACTTATCACATTCCAAAACGGTTCCCTCACCGTGCACTACCAGTGTCTCACTTTCTCTTGGTGACAATCCCCTATTTGCTGATCCAGTTAAATACAAGCAAATGGTTGGAGCATTACAGTATGTTACTCTCTCTCGTCCTGAGATCACCTATGCAGTCAACAAAGTTTGCCAGTTCATGTACTCTCCTGCAGTCAACAAAGTTTGCCAGTTCATGTACTCTCCTACTTACAATCATTGGTCTAATGTTAAACGTATTCTACGGTATTTACATGGGATGTTTGATCATGGTCTTTTGGTCTCCAGTACTTCTTTTGTTTTACATGCTTATACTGATGCCCACAAGTTAACCGCCTTTTCTGATGCGGACTGGGTTGGTTGTCCAGATGACCGTCGATCCACAGAGGGATATGCCATCTATTTGAGGTTAAACCTTGTTTCTTGTTCAGTTAGGAAGGAATCAAAGGATTGTCTCTAGGTCATCCACTGAAGCAGAATACAAGGCCTTTGACAATACAGTTGCTGAATTAACTTGGCTTGAAACATTGTTGGCTGAATTTCATGTTTCTCTTAAGATACCTCCGTTCGTTTTGGAGCCGAGGGTCTTTCTAGAAGCAGCCTCTCTATCCCTAGGGATAGAGGCAAGGTCTGTCTACATCCCACCCTCCCAGACCCTATAAGTAGCTTTGCTATTTGTGGGATTTACTGGGTATGGTTGTTGTTGTTGCTGTCTGAAGATACCTCCGATTTTATGGTGTGATAATTTGGGTGCTACATATCTTTCTGCCAATCCAGTCTTCCATGCCAAAACAAAACATGTAAAAGTAGATTTTCACTTTGTAGGTGAGAAAGTTGCAAACAAGAAGTTATTTGTTCAGTTCATTTCTACATATGATCAAATTGCTAATATCTTCACAAAACCTTTATCTTCAGATCGTTTCCTCTTCTTGAAGTCCAAGCCGAAAGTCCGGTCCCGACCTTAGTTTGAGGGGGAATATTAGTTGATATATGTCTTAGCATGGCCCGACCCTAAGCTGATTATAGCTGGCCCTAATCATTGTAATCCTAGTATATATATATATATATATATATATATATATATATATATATATATATATATATATAGGGGAAAGATAAATCGAAAACCCACTTGAGTTGAGAAAACCCAAATAAACCCTATGTAACATTTTTATTTTTTTCTAAAAAAAATAGGGAATGTAATATAAATGTACACGGACCTATTTATGAAAAAAAATGTAAAAAACACTTACTATTTTTTTTTTAAAAAAAATGTTGAAAATTTGTATGTTACATTTTTTTTGGACATATATATTATGTAACCTGAAATTTTGTAACATTTTAAAAAAAAAACTACTTGGTGTTTTTTTGTGTTTCTTTTTTTAAAATGTTCAAATATATGTATATTACATTTCCTATATTTTTTTAGAAATGTTTCTTGAGTTTACATGGTTTTTTTACAAAGGTTTTCTGAGTTTTCTCAACTCAAGTGGGTTTTCGATTTATCCTTCCCCTATATATATATATATATATATATATATATATATATATATATAGGGGAAGGTTCATTTGAGAAGAAATTTAATGTGAGAAGAAAAAGAAGAAAGGGCATATTAGTCAAATGTTATTTCATTTATAACTCATATTATTAATTTTTCTCTCTTTAATTAATTAGTTAACAAATCATTAATTATCCTACATATAGGGGCTGTTTGGCAACCCTCTTAATGAATCATTAAGAGGTTCCCCTCTTATTCGGACAGAGGTATATTTGTTTGGTTGGCAAAAACACTAGCCTCTTAATGGCATCATTCAGTCTGTATCATACAGATTTCAGATGTTGCTGAATGAAAAAAAAAAGACTATTGTTACCCTCCTCCTCTCATCAGCCAAGAACTACACCTTTCACCTCTCATCAGCCAAGACCTCCGCCCCCACCCCTCTCCTCACCACCGAACGCCTCCCGCCGCCCTCCTCCTCCCTCTCCTCACCACCGAACAGCCGCCTCCTCCCTCTCCTCACCACCTCCCGCCTCCCGCCGCCTTCCTCCTCCCTCTCCTCACCACCGAACGCCTCCCGCTGCCCTCCTCCCTCTCCTCACCGCCGAACAGCACCCAGGTTCGTTTTCTTGGTTATTTTTTTTTTATTAAACTGATTTTTCATTTATTTATTTTACTCATTGAAGATCGTCTTGTTGTTGTTGAAGATCGATGGTGGGTGTTGTGGTGGTGCAACGGTGGTGGTGACGGTGTAGTGGTGGTGGTGGTGGTGACGGTGGAGTTGCAGTGGTGTTGATGGTGGAGGGATGGGGATGGAGATGGTTTAGGTAGAGAGAGAGAGAGAAAGTTCTGGAGGTGAGGGATGAGACGAGGAATTGAGGATGGAGAAAGTTCTGAGGAATTGAGGATGAACATGTAATGGTTTTTTTAATTAAAAGGGGTAAAAATGTCATTTTACACAGTCATTCAGATGTGCAACCAAACAGCACTTTACTGGTTCAGAGCCTCTTACCCATTCATACATCTTATTCATTCAGCACTTATTGATTCAGATGTTGCCAAACAGCCTCATAATCTACAAAACCTACACATATCAACTTTTCCTACATATACCCTACACATTATAGAATTTTATCCTACACAGTCGAAATTTATCCTACACACATCGAAATATATCATACACAACTCGTAATTTATCCTACACAACTAGTAATTTATTCTACACTTTAAATTAATTTTTTTTTTTAATTTGGATATATTTTGAAAAGGAGTTACAAATTTAATTTAGCTAGTTATTAAATTGGAAGAATACAAATTAATGATTTGTGTAAATTTACCAATATACCCTTATATTAAAATTAAATACAAATATTAAATGAAGTAAAATGAAGCATTCTTATTATTCTTATTGGTTAAAACTTCTTTTTTCTTCTTACAAAAAAATTATTCTCATTTGAACCTTCCACTATATATATATATATATATATATATATAGAGTTAAGTTCTTGTAAAAATAAACTAAACATGCGAACCGTACGAATGGCACTTTTTGGCGGTGGCAATTTTGTAATTAAACATATAGTACAGTTTGTCTTTTCTCCTGCATATTTCGGCGGTGGCAGCGGTGGCAATTTCGTAATTAAACATACTCATACAGTTTGTCTTTTCTTATTTCCTTCCTTTTTCAACAAAAACCATCATTTCAAAAAATCAGAGTCCAAAAAAACTTCAAAATGCTCTGATTCAAAGTCTCCAAAAATCTTCAAAAACCCTTCGATTCTTCCATTAGTCATGTCTACAAAAGGTAATTTCAACTTCAATGAAGCATTTGTAGGGTAATTTTGAATCAGTTTTTTTCTCAATCGTTATTCACCTGATCTTTTTTTTGGGTTTTTTTTTTAGAAAACACAGATGCTACAATAACGATGAAGGATAACAAAGAAAAAAAGTCTAAAACCGCTGATTCTGGTATTGATATTGATAATTTTGTTGCATTTGTAGTGTAATTTTGACTGAGTTGTTGACTGATACACTTTTAGGGTTAGTTTGATTTACTGTACAGTTGTTTTGGTTGTAGGGTAAATATTTTGCACCTGTAGGGTAATTTGGAGTGTTTTTTGATTTATTGTACTGTTGTTGTGGTTGTAGGGTAATTTTGTGCACTTGTAGGGTAATTATGAAATGAGTTGTTGCCTTATACACTTGTAGGGTAATTTTGTGCACTTGTAGGGTAATTATGAAATGAGTTGTTGTCTGATGCACCTGTAGGGTAATTTGGAGTCTTTTTTGATTTATTGTACTGTTGTTGTGGTTGTAGGGTAATTTTGTGCACTTGTAGGGTAATTATGAAATGAGTTGTTGCCTTATACACTTGTAGGGTAATTTTGTGCACTTGTAGGGTAATTATGAATGAGTTGTTGTCTGATGCACCTGTAGGGTAATTTGGAGTCTTTTTTGATTTATTGTACTGTTGTTGTGGTTGCAGGGTAATTTTGTGCACTTGTAGGGTAATTATGAAATGAGTTGTTGCCTTATACACTTGTAGGGTAATTTTGTGCTCTTTGTAGGGTAATTATGAATGAGTTGTTGTCTGATGCACCTGTAGGGTAATTTTGAGTGTTTTTTGATTTATTGTACTGTTGTTGTGGTTGTAGGGTAATTTTGTGCACTTGTAGGGTAATTATTAAATGAGTTGTTGTCTGATGCACTTGTAGGGTAATTTTGTGCACTTGTAGGGTAATTATGAATGAGTTGTTGTCTGATGCACCTGTAGGGTAATTTTGAGTGTTTTTTGATTTATTTGTACTGTTGTTGTGGTTGTAGGGTAATTTTGTGCACTTGTAGGGTAATTATGAAATGAGTTGTTGCCTTATACACTTGTAGGGTAATTTTGTGCACTTGTAGGGTAATTATTAAATGAGTTGTTGTCTGATGCACCTGTAGGGTAATTTGGAGTGTTTTTTGATTTATTGTACTGTTGTTGTGGTTGTAGGGTAATTTTGTGCACTTGTAGGGTAATTATGAAATGAGTTGTTGCCTTATACACTTGTAGGGTAATTTTGTGCACTTGTAGGGTAATTATGAATGAGTTGTTGTCTGATGCACCTGTAGGGTAATTTTGAGTGTTTTTTGATTTATTTGTACTGTTGTTGTGGTTGTAGGGTAATTTTGTGCACTTGTAGGGTAATTATGAAATGAGTTGTTGCCTTATACACTTGTAGGGTAATTTTGTGCACTTGTAGGGTAATTATTAAATGAGTTGTTGTCTGATGCACCTGTAGGGTAATTTTGTGCACTTGTAGGGTAATTATGAATGAGTTGTTGTCTGATGCACCTGTAGGGTAATTTTGTAGGACTTGTAATGTAATTTTGACTGTTACATTGATTTAGTGTACAGTTGTGCTTGTAGGGTAATTTTGTTGAACTTATAGGGTAATAGTTATCAATTAAAATATTGTATTTTGTATATTTAGTTTCTATAAAAAGGAGGAAAAGTCAGAGAACTCGCTCAAAATCACTTAAAAAATATAGCAATGATGCAACAAACCCTGTTTGCTTTGATGTTGAACAAATTGATGATGGACAAACATTAGCAGGTTAGAAAAGCTAAATTATGTAGATAAATAATCTATAGCAAATATTGCAATTGACGATTTTTTTACTCTGATGATGAAACAGAAAATATAGCAATGAAAAAGAAGGAAGATAGGAAAACACATCTTAAAAGAAAACAAACAACAGTTGTGATAGAGAAGGATGCTGCAAAACCTGTTGTGAAAGAGGATGCTGCGAAAGAAAAACCTGCTGTGAAAGAGAAGGAAGCTGCCAAAGAAACTGCTGTTGGGAAAGAGGACGCTGCGAAAGAAAAACCGGTTGTTAAAGAGAAGGAAACTGCCAAAGAATCTGCTTTTGTGAAAAAGGATGCTGCGAAAGAAAAACCTGCTGTGAAAGAGAAGGAAGCTGCCAAAGAAACTGCTGTTGGGAAAGAGGACGCTGCGAAAGAAAAACCGGTTGTTAAAGAGAAGGAAACTGCCAAAGAATCTGCTGTTGTGAAAAAGGATGCTGCAAAAGAAACTGCTGTTGTGAAAAAGAAGAATGTTGCAAGAGAAAAAACAGTTGTGAAGAAGAAGGACGCTGGAAAAGAAAAGCCTGTTGAGAAACAAGACGCTGCAAAAGATAAAAAAGTTTGTGAAGATGACACTCGTAAAAGAAAGCAATTAGACTCACAAGACGATTTTGAGTCTCCAGTTAAACAGTTGAGAACTTCAAAATCTACACCGGTAAAAACTGCTATGGAACATAAATATAGTAGGAAAAAAAAGAGGAACAATAAAGATGAGCAAGTTTGTGAAAAGGGGAGTGGAAAAAGAACAGAAGTGGATTCTCAAGACGATTTTCAATCCCCTATTAAGACCAGAAAAAAAACACCTCAGAAAGAATTCCAACAAAGGAAATTTGTAGAATTCACTAGAAATACCCTACACATGAAATGCAAGTCATCTGGTCTATTGGATGCTATAAGTTCACTTTCGGATGAACAAAAAAAAGCTGTGAAAGAAATGGGGTTTGAAGCTTTACTTTCACTGAAGATAAATTTTGTACCAACAATGTTAGGATATTGGTTGGTAATGAACTACGATGAAGACAGGCAAGAGATCAATACTGGAAATCATCGAATAAAAATAACATCAAAGTTAGTAGAAGAATGTCTCGGAATACCAAGGGGTAAGATTACAGTGCTTGAGAAGAACAAACCTAGAAAAGGTGTTGGTGAGAGAGTTGATGAATTTAAGAATCAATTTGATACCACGAAAATCAGTGTGATAAAAGTGATTGATCTGATAAAAGAATCTTCACAAGCAGGAAAGTTATTCAACACAAACTTTCTTGTTGTGGTGAATACTTTGTTAGGAGAAACAACACAGTCAACAACAGTCAACCAAAGGTTTATAATTGGTATTGAAAACGATTCAGAAATACCAAATATGAACTGGTGTGGCTACATGCTCGAATGTTTAAGAAGATCAAAGAAAAAGTGGAAAGGAGGAATTGATCAATTCACTGGCCCAATAATATTACTTGCGGTATGATAATTACTCTGTTAATTAATATCATATATTGTTATTTGTTATAATTCTGTTAATTACCCTACACATTGGTATAATTACCCTACTGATAAGATCAACTGTTGTTATTTGTTTTAATTCTGATAATTACCCTACACATTTAAATAATTACTCTACTTATAATTTGTAAATAATATAGCTATTTTTTATAACTAATTTAATTTAAAACTTTTATTTCGTTAAATTAATGGCAGGTAATATTCGCACATTCATACTTCAAGAGGCACAAAAAAACAAGTTTTAAAGTTGAAACACCAGCAGTGAAGTATATCACAACGGAGCTACTCAACAACTTGCAAAAACATTTCTACAATAATGGCCCATTGACAGACGATGAAGAAACCGATGACGATGTAGAAATGAATGAAAATCCGAAAAGTGTTGAATCTGATACGGAAGATAAAAGCAAAAAGAATGTTCAAGTTTCAAATGTTGAAGAACCTATTGGTGATAATACAAATGAAGAAGGTCGCAATGAACCAAATGATGATTTCACAACATCATGTATGTAATTTCATATAATTACACTATTATGCAATCAAAAGATCAAAAAAAAACTATTTTAACCAATTGTTGTTTTACTTGTTCTATGTAGTGCCTTCTACAAGACTGTCCGATTCAACTTTTGACATCAATAAATTTGAGATTGGAACGTCGACGCAAAAGCTTTTCAATTATTGTGCTACACCATTACAAGTATCTGGATTATCATCCTACTTAGGCCCTGATTATAGATCAAATGAAAAGGTAATAATTACTCTACAAACAAAAACTACGCTATCAATTCAAATAGTTACTATACTTATATATTTTTCATTGTGTAGCAATGGTTGATTACTCTTGAAAACCATATGGAAAAATTTGAGGAGTTAAAAGAAGTAATTAATCAAATGGTGAAGGAGGGAAAATCAAAGTTTCCATGGAATCAAAATGTACAAGACATGTGTAAGGAATGGGAAGCCAAATATCCGTTGAGTCAAAGTACAAATGATGATACTAACATCATCAATTTGGATGAACCATCAATGGAAAAAGTTGATGAAGAAGGTACATATTTACACTTGCTTTATAAAATAGCTATCCTACAATTAACATATAGGCTTAACATATATTGTTAAAATTCTGTTAATTACCCTACACATTGGTATAATTACCCTACTGATAAGATCAACTGTTGTTATTTGTTATAATTCTGATAATTACCCTACACATTTAAATAATTACTCTACTGATAAAATGAAATGTTATTTGTTATAATTCTAATAACTACCTATCCTACAATTAACATATGTATTATTTGACAAAATTGAAGGTGTCTTCAACAAAGAAGCAGAGGTTGAACAAACAATGAAATCACATCATGAAGAAAGAAGTCTAAATGATGGTGGGCTAGAAGGTATAATTACTCAACTAATAAAAATCATATATTGTTATTTGTTATAATTCTGTTAATTACCCTACACATTGGTATAATTACCCTACTGATAAGATCAACTGTTGTTATTTGTTATAATTCTGATAATTACCCTACACATTTAAATATCCTACAATTAACATATGTATTATTTGGCAAAATTGAAGGTGTCTTCAACAAAGAAGCAGAGGTTGAACAAACAATCAAATCACGTCATGAAGAAAGAAGTCTAAATGATGGTGGGCTAGAAGGTATAATTACTCAACTAATAAAAATCATATATTGTTATTTGTTATAATTCTGTTAATTACCCTACACATTGGTATAATTACCCTACTGATAAGATCAACTATTGTTATTTGTTATAATTCTAATAACTACCTATCCTACAATTAATATGTATTATTTGACAAAATTGGAGGTGTCTTCAACAAAGAAGCAGAGGTTGAACAAACAATGAAATCACGTCATGAAGAAAGAAGTCTAAATGATGGTGGGCTAGAAGGTATAATTACTCATATATTGTTATTTGTTATAATTCTGTTAATTACCCTACACATTGGTATAATTACCCTACTGATAAATTGAAGGTGTCTTCAACAAAGAAGCAGAGGTTGAACAAACAATGAAATCACGTCATGAAGAAAGAAGTTTAAATGATGATAAGAATAAAGATGGTGGGCTAGAAGGTATAATTACTCAACTGATAAAAATCATATATTGTTATTTGTTATAATTCTGTTAATTACCCTACACATTGGTATAATTACTCTACTGATAAGATCAACTGTTGTTATTTGTTATAATTCTGATAATTACCCTACACATTTAAATAATTACTCTACTGATGAAATAAGATCAACTATTACAGGTGATAATGCTTCAAAAATAGTTGATGGTAATGAAGGTGATGATGGTGAGAATGAAGTTGCTGAAAACGATCAACCAGAACAAGGGACAACGGAAACATTACTAAATGAAATGGTGATTAGATTGCAAGAAACAGAAGAACAACATTTAAAGGATCAGTTGGAAGTAAATCCTATTGAAGGTGAAAACGAAAACAAAATACAGTCAATTCTCGACACATTTCCATTTCTTCAAGTACCCATCACCCAAGAATCAACTGAAAGCCACACTACCCCTGAACAAACAAAAGAAAAGAGAATAATTAAGCCAACTTCTGCATATAAATCACCTTACGTTAACCGGAAAGTTGAACTTGGAACAAAGCTGAGTGATGATGAACAATTGATAGTAGATTACATATTTTCTCCAGCAGATGAATTGTAAGTACTATTTTAGTAGTTTGCAAATGTTGTTCATATATCTTATTAATATTCTATCTTTTTTAAAACAACAGGAAGTTTGTATACAAGTCAGTTTATGGGACAGATTCAATCAAAGTGGTTTTTGAAGCAATGTTTGATGGTATAAAAATTACATCAGTCCTCATAGACAATTGGGCCGAAGTGCTAAACAATGAAGAAAAAATGAAAAGCCGGTATTCTCTTAGTAGGTTTTTTTGCTCATCGCTTCTATTGGTACGTTTTCAGACTTACTCTTTTATAAATTGTTTTGCTATTATGTAGATTATTCTGTTTGTGCAAAGATTCATTGTTATTGTTATATTTCATACAATTACTCTACCTATAGCTATAATTACTCTACAGATAAGAACAACTGTTTTTATTTTTAATAATACTGATAATTACCCTAGACATTGATATAATTACTCTACTGATATTATTTCTACAAAAAAAAAAATTACTCTACAGATAGCTATAATTACTCTATTGAAATATCAACTGTTGCGATTACTTTTGATATTGTGAATTTACAGTTAAAGGCTCATTATGCACCTACAACCACCGATGAAGTTCGACTTTTGATGTTCACGCAAAACTTGGATCAATGGCTTGAACAGTTTAAGGTCAAATCGATAAGAGATTTCGACCTCCTGTTTTTCCCCATTTTAGCTTCAGAACATTATTACGTCCTGTGTTTCAATCTGAAGACTTCTAAAATTGTGTTGATCGATAACAGCAAAATGGGTAAAAAATTCCATGATAGATATCAAGGGATCCCTAATATGTTGGTATGACTAATAATAACTTTACAGTTTTACTAACATATTTTATTTTTGAGAAACTAACATATTTTATTTTTGATATATTGTAGAGAAATGCATTGTGTGACTACCTTGAGCTGAAGAAGATTAGATTCGCCAAAAAAACACTAAGAAAGGCAATCATCAAAAGATTGGAAATGCCATGGAGGACAGAAGAAAACTACATAGATTGTGGCATTTATACAATGCGCCATATGGAAACTTATTTTGGTGAAGAAAACTGGGATTGCGGCTTCTTATCAAATGAGAAATTTCATAAACCTCAAATTTCTGAGTTGAGGAAGAAATTCTTGACCAAAATGCTGTTGTCAGAAATCAACACCATGAAAGATGATCTTATAAAGCATGCCCTTGAATATGAAAAGATGGATGATAAAGTTAAGGCAGAACATCAAAAAGATTTGAAGGAAAAGATGGATCAAAGGCAAAAAGACTTTGTTTGAATGTTTGTTTCAATTTGCAGTTTTAAACTCATGTTTAATGTTTGGATTTAACTTCTAGACGTGTGTTCTTTTTTAATATGTTTGAATACTGTTGAACTTTATTTTAGAATATGTTTTGTTTCACTTTATGCATTATGATAATTATGCTTCAGATTGATATAATTACTCTACTGATAACTACAACTGTTGGTATTGTAATAATTCTGATAATTACCCTACACATTGTTATAATTACTCTACAAATTGAAACAACTGTTATTATTTGTTATAATTGTCATAATAACTCTTCTTCTTTGTTATAATTGTGTTATAACTGTTGGTATTGTCATAATTCTGATAATTACCCTACACATTGTTATAATTACTCTACACATTGATATAACTACTCTATGGATAAAATCAACTGTAGGCATTGTTATGATTCTCTTAATTACCCTACACATTCATATAATCCAATAATTACCTTACACATTGAAGAAGAATATTAAACTTTAATCCAATATAAAAAAACACTGCAAAATCCAAAAATCCTTAAGATCAATTAAAGTTTACAAAATTTCAAAAATATAAAAAGCTATTTATCTGTAGAAACTGCACCCTCAACAACTGGACGAACAAGTGCACTGCATGTTCGAATATCATGACCCACCATCCCACATACCTTACATCCTCGATGCCTTTTCCCCATACGACTAGCTGCTTTCTCTTTTTTGGATTTAATTCTCCTGTGTGATCCACGTCCCTTGTTTCTAATACCAGGAGGAAGTTTAACAGTTGATGTTGATGGTAGATTATATCCAAGAAGAGAAGCCATCATATCTTTTTTTTAAAAAACCAGCCCAGTCTTACTACTCTCATCTGCCTTTTGAATCATTCCTTTCAGTTCATCTCTAATCTTGATCAGTTCTTCATTATTTGAAAAAAATCGATTACAAAGGCATTCACTAGCAAGCATAATCTCGCGAACAACCTGATTTGCCTCATCAATATTGACATTCGAACTATCTTCCGCAAAAAAAGAACAATTGGCTCTATTTCTAACTGCTTCCCTTCTCCAACGCCTCAAAATGTACTTTTCAGGAATTTCTTCAATTTCAAACATTCGAATGACAAGGAAAACATGTCGACATAATAACCCGTATTGCTCAAATCTTTTACAAGAACACGAAGCAGAAAATTCATCATCAACTTTAGCTAATACCTGTCAAAATTTAAAAAAAGATGATAATTACCCTACATATGAAAAAAATTACTCTACTGATATATTCTATTTACAATAACTCTACTAAGAGAATCACAGTTTGTATTGTTATGAGATTTCATATAATTACCCTACAAGTGCACAAAATTACCCTACAGGTGTATAAGGCAACAACTCATTTCATAATTACCCTACAAGTGCACAAAATTACCCTGCAACCAAGACAACTGTACACTAAATCAATATAACCCTCAAAATTACCCTACAGGTGCATTAGACAACAACTCATTCATAATTACCCTACAAGAGCACAAAATTACCCTACAAGTGCATCATGCAACAACTCATTTCATAATTACCCTACAAAGAGATATAATTACTCTACTGATACATATGAAATCAAAAAAAAAAAAATATTACCTCAAAGAACCCATTTCCAAAAGCCGAAATATCTCTAATAAAGAACCTTGCATTCTCTCCTTCTTCTTTGACATTAACTGAAAAACATTTCTCAAAACTAGCAAGGATCTCTTCTTGAACATCAAAAAATATGGCCCTAGTATACAACTTATGAGCATGTACTTCAAGAGGAGAATCAGTCCAATTATCATACTCAGTATTACGCGTATCATGATCATTTTTTCGATGATTATATCTTTGAGCTTCAATTGCCATATCAAAATGACTAAAAAACTCTACAAGAGTCAATTGCGAGTTTGAAACACTACCAAAAAATTGATTTTCACTTTCAGACCTTGAAGTAGTACGCATAAGCCCTGACATAGGTTCATCACGATAAAAAGCAGGAATCCACATCGATCTTAAGTCAAACATACTTTCTAACCAAATATTCTGTAAAAGACCAAAGTCATGAATTATTTCTTGCCATTCCTTCTCAAACATTTCAGGTTCAATTGCATCTGTCCACACAATATTGCAAACACGACGTTTAAAAGTATCATCATTACACAATACATTCCCAACCTGTAAATAAATAAATGATCAATTAATAACTGCACACTTACTTAATTTGACAAAACAGTTACTTAATTACTCTACATTACTTAATAATTACCCTATGAACATAATTACTCAACACTTCCTCCACTACACAAAATTAGATAATTACTCTACAATAATAAATAATAACTCTATTCATATAAAGCAAGAAATAGATAAATTACTTAAATAAAACAAAAACTTTAGACATAATTACTTTACTTAACTCATGATCATAATTACTCTACACTAAATTCTACAGCCAAAATTACTTAATTACTCTAAATAAGTTACTCAAACTAACCTTATCCGCTACTTTCTTCATAATATGCCACATACATAATCGATGTCTACTATCCGTGAAAACAGTTTCAATTGCTGCCTTCATAGCGGCATCTTGATCCGTAACTACAACCTTTGGTTGATGACCAAATGCATTCAAAAAACATGTCAATAACCACACATAAGACTCAGTAGTTTCTTTTGCAATTAGACCAGCTCCAAGATTCACATTATGAAAATGATTATCAATGCCAGTGAACGGAACAAAAACCATTTTGTATCTGCCCAAAAAAATAAAGAATAAATAAGTAAAAAAAACTAATAATAACATTAAAAATCATAAAATAAATAGACTATAAACTTACTTGTTCGTTTTGAAAGTTGCATCAAATGATATTACATCACCAAAAACCAAATAATTCTGTTTAGAAACTTCATCTGCCCAAAATAACCCTGTCAAACAACCATTTGAATCTACAGTATATTCAAATGAAAAATCCCGCAGATATTCTTTCTTATTGGTCAATCTTTGAACAATCATTTCAGCGTCGTATTCTCCAATGAAACAGTTTAAATCTCTTTTAAAATTCTTGCAGTCCACAGCAGTTGCACCAACCTCTTCAAAACCACCATATTCGGTCCTCATGATGTTAAATGACTTTACAGGACCTAGGTTTAACGTTGACAAAGAATATATTCTCTTTTGTTTCATAACCGTTAAATTCCTTGATGACGGAACAAATTGCATATCTTCTTGAGAAATCAAAGTATGATTATGTTGTTCTACAAACCTATATAGATTATACGATTTGCCATCATCAGAATATAATGCAATATGTGCATTACAACCCGTACGGATAGAGGGCCTATTCCTACCCTTTCTTTGCTTTTTTCCATCTTTAACAACTTCTAGAACTCCATCAAACTTCTTAAATGGCTTATGACCCTCCTTTGAACATGTATAGTACTTATATGCAATGAAACCATTTTTTTCAGTTTGAGACCCCTTCCTTACACAAAATCCTCCTTTCTTGGCATAAATTTGATAAAACTCATATGCAGCATCCAAAGATGAGAAAACCATGCCAACAACCGGTGTTATAGAAGAAGGTACACTAGGTTTGAAAGTCCTTTCAGCAGAAGGCGACAAACGCTGAAAACCTGAAATTATACCTTCGATTCCAACATCTGAAATTAAAACAAATAAATAATTACACTTTAAATTATAAATTACTATACTGATGTATAATTACACTACAGATATGCATAAAATTAAAATAACTACACATAAATTATAATACTGATGGAGCAGTCCAACTACTACAAAATTACCCTACAACCACAACACAGTACACTAAATCAATATAACCCTCAAAATTACCCTACAGGTGCATTAGACAACAACTCATTCATAATTACCCTACAAGTGCACAAAATTACCCTACAAGTGTATAAGGTAACAACTCATTTCATAATTACCCTACAATTGCACAAAATTACCCTACAACCACAACAACAGTACAATAAATCAATATAACACTCAAAATTACCCTACAGGTGCATTAGACAACAACTCATTCATAATTACCCCTACAGGTGCACAAAATTACCCTACAACCACAACAACAGTACAAATAAATCAATATAACACTCAAAATTACCCTACAGGTGCATCAGACAACAACTCATTCATAATTACCCTACAAAGAGCACAAAATTACCCTACAAGTGTATAAGGCAACAACTCATTTCATAATTACCCTACAAGTGCACAAAATTACCCTGCAACCAAGACAACTGTACACTAAATCAATATAACACTCAAAATTACCCTACAGGTGCATCAGACAACAACTCATTCATAATTACCCTACAAGTGCACAAAATTACCCTACAAGTGTATAAGGCAACAACTCATTTCATAATTACCCTACAAGTGCACAAAATTACCCTACAACCAAGACAACTGTACAAATAAATCAATATAACACTAAAAATTACCCTACAGGTGCATCAGACAACAACTCATTCATAATTACCCTACAAGTACACAAAATTACCCTACAAGTGTATAAGGCAACAACTCATTTCATAATTACCCTACAAGTGCACAAAATTACCCTACAACCACAACAACAGTACAAATAAATCAAAAAACACTCAAAATTACCCTACAGGTGCATCAGACAACAACTCATTCATAATTACCCTACAAGTACACAAAATTACCCTACAAGTGTATAAGCAACAACTCATTTTATAATTACCCTACAAGTGCACAAAATTACCCTACAACCAAGACAACTGTACAAATAAATCAATATAACACTAAAAATTACCCTACAGGTGCATCAGACAACAACTCATTCATAATTACCCTACAAGTACACAAAATTACCCTACAAGTGTATAAGGCAACAACTCATTTCATAATTACCCTACAAGTACACAAAATTACCCTACAACCACAACAACAGTACAAATAAATAAAAAAACACTCAAAATTACCCTACAGGTGCATCAGACAACAACTCATTCATAATTACCCTACAAGTACACAAAATTACCCTACAAGTGTATAAGGCAACAACTCATTTAATAATTACCCTACAAGTGCACAAAATTACCCTACAACCAAGACAACTGTACAAATAAATCAATATAACACTCAAAATTACCCTACAGGTGCATCAGACAACAACTCATTCATAATTACCCTACAAGGGCACAAAATTACCCTACAACCAAGACAACTGTACACTAACTCAAAAAACACTCAAAATTACTCTACATCAGCGACGTTGATTTGTGGCTGATTCTACAAAATACAATCAGCTGATGTGAAATTATATCAATTCTAGAAATAAAAATAACACAAACCTTCAAAATTAGAGTTCAAATGTTCTTCAGCCATTGATGATAAAAACAACGAAACGATCAATAGAATAGAATTGGGGACATTGATTTGTAAGTATGTATGATTTGAGATGATGGAGAATCGTACTAAACCCTAAATAAAAACAGATCAGGAGCGTTGATTGTAGGTTGTACGATTTTAGAATGAGAAAAAAGATATTTGCATTATTACAATATTGCCACCGCCCCTTTTTTTAGTTTCCCCCCATTCGTACGTTTAGTACGTTTAATTTATTTTTATTTGATCTTTAGCCTATATATATATACCCTATATGTAATCTCATTGTAATCACAATCATAATACAATCAATATACAATTATACCAAGTTTATCTTGTATGTGTTCAAACTAGGGGTGTTCTTTGGGTTTTTTTAATTCGGGTTGTTTTTGGGTTTTCAAAGCTAAATAGTTAACCCGCTAACCGAATCATTCTAGGTCCGGGTTCTTCGGTGTTCGCGTTAAATGGTTCGGGTTTAGAACGGGTCGGGATAGAGCGTGTTTTGGGTTAGAAAATGAACTGGTTTAATAGAAAAGTACAACCTTTTAAATTTTAAAATACCAATATTAGTTATTAGCCAACACTATAAAAACAATTTTGTAAAACTATTCTTGTATGTCGCTGATCAAAAATATGGAATGTATTATGTATGCTGTGATTTAAAACTTTAAGAAATTAGAGATATGGATGGACTTCGTGATTTAAAATTTTAGAAGAGGGTGACGTAAATTTTTTAATAGATATAGTTGGCTACATCATGAAATAGGAAGGATTCTTAGGTCTTTTTATAAGATATGGCTATATCTAGAAAATATACTAATTGTTTTAAAGCTATTTCGGGGTTTTCGGGTTAAACCGATTACCCATATTCAACCCGTTAACCAATCCATAGAACTATATTCGGGTTCGGGTTTATAGTTATTTGGTTACGGGTTCTTCGGGTTTCGTCTACTTCGGGTTCGATTGACTTCGGTTTCGGGTCAGGTTTAGGTTAAGAAAGACATCCCTAGTTCAAACGTTATGTTCTAAATTAAAAAAATGATTCAATGGGTTCTTAATTATAAAATCAGGCTTCATGCTAGACATATGAGACAGATTTTTAATAAAAACAGGCTTCATGCTGCTAGACGTATGAGACAAAGTTTAATAAAAGTATCGATTACATAATACCATTCGGGTTTGTAGGCATACTCACAAGTATCATGAAGTCCAATTAAAATAGAAACACTAAGAAAAGAGATTGAACCAACTTACTTGACTCTTTAATATAAACTAAAGCATACCATTACAATAACATTTACCACGTATTTATACTAAACTAATATCTTGGAAAACAACAAAATACAAACCACTCAAATAGGAAATCAAATAAAGACTCTATATATTATTATTATCTAAAATACTACTACATAAATAAAACTTACTAGTTAACCCTAAGACTATAAGACTATGACAAGTTTAGCCCAAAAATCACACCTATAAGCTTGTCATGGATGTATTGTATCATCCTTCACAACAAAGTTGATTCCTTGTCTTTCGGACCATCTAAACCTTTTCCGGATCCAACCCTTCTTTGATTGTAAATTCACCAAAGTGTCAAACTCTTCCTTTATATGCACTCGATGCGTATCAATTTAGCGAGATATTATCATATTGATAAATTATTAATTTAAAGAGTTGGCTTATATTCGTGATATAGATTTGAAGTTTATAAAAAAACAAGTGATTATAGATTCATTTTTTACTAGACAATCTTAGAATTTTGGAATATTTTAGTAATTATTAATTTATAGTTTCGTTGGAGCCAATATATTAACATTCGGATTTCAAAAAAATTATCTTATTATTTTATCGATTGTGGTCCAATTTTGTACTGGTCCCAAGTTGGAACCGAACAAATTATTAATTTTATCGAGTTATTAATTTATCGACTATTAAATTATAGAGGTTCTACTTAGGGCTGTAAACGAACTGAACGAACACGAACAAGGCCTTGTTCGTGTTCGTTCGTTAAGGAAATAAATGTGTTCACGAACAGTTCATGAACACTTATCGAACGAGATTTTATGTTCGTGTTCGTTCATTAAGGAAATGAGCGTGTTCGCGAACACAAACGAACACAAATAAATTTGGCGAATGCGATGAAGGATAAGGATAGATGGCCCATAGAGTAGCACTCGAACTTGAATCCCTTATTGTGTAACGGAGGTCGATCGTATCCGTGGATGTAAATAATGAGAAATGAAAGGGAAATGATGCATAAACAAGGTGAAAGTGGGTTTCCTAGTTTAATTGTTAGGGACATAAAATAATAAAAGTTTAATAATATAAAAAGTACAAATAAAATATAAGAGCATTAATATCCATTCCATCAAAATATGTGAGTGAAGTTTTTATAATGTAAAGAGTATAAAAAGTGGTTGTGAGTGGAGGAGAGAGAAAATGTTACTGTTCATCTGTATATTTGAGTGGACACTGTTCACCCCTTATAATTTTTTAATATATTTTGAAAGTGGTTGTGAGTAGAGGAGAGAGAAAAGGTAATGATAAAGGTATAAACAAATATTATTTAATTGAAAATGAGAGAGAAAATGTAGTGTTTTTTAGTGTAATATAGGGTAAAAATATGGTGGAATGGATGTGAATGCTCTAAGAAAGTACAAAGACCTTCAATTAATGCACAAACATACGAACATAAACGAACGCAAATCAACGAATGTTCACAAACATCGTACCGAACGTTCACGAACACAATCGAACGAACGAGACCTCTGTTCATGTTCGTTCATTTAACTAATCGAACGAAATTTCTTGTTCATGTTCGTTCGTTTATTAAACGAACGAACATAAACGAACTTCCCGCTGAACGGTTCACGAACTGTTCGCTAAACGTTCGGTTCGTTTATAGCCCTAGTTCTACTGTATCCCTTTTTTCCTACTATCTAATCGTATATCATCTATGAAGCACGGGGACAGCTACGAGCCTCTAGTACCCGTCCCGGGGACGGAAACGCCGTAGGGACGGCTGGGGACTTTTCCAAAACGTATCCTGAAATCAGGGGACGACAACCAAATGTTTCCTTTCATTTTTAGGGTTTCCATGAAGAAGAAGAAAAAGAGAGCAGAAGAAGATGAGGAAGACAACGACAACCAAACGTTTCCTTCCATTTTTAGGGTTTCCATGAAGAAGAATATGAGGAAGACAACGACAACCAAGCGTATTGTGATAACCCGAACTTTCAAAGTCAGTGACGTCAACCTGTGCCGTTATACTTCCGTTAAACTCAAGCTTAACATATAATAACTCCGTTAAATAGCATGCATCTTTTATTTTGGGCCGCTAACATTTGTGAACCAACTTGGCTCAACTGGCAAATGGTGATAAACTCAGCCCAATTAAGGATTAAATGAAACCCAAGCAAGTTACCTGCTCCATTGGTTATGTGATCAAATAACATTATTTTTAGAGGTCTAGGATTGAATTTGGTTGTTGCTTTCAATTAATTATTTAGTGTTGATGTCAATATTATTGTACATGCCATAAGTTGATAGGCTTTTGTATTAGAAACCCCTCTTTTTCCTCAACATTTAGTTTGCAAGTGGGTCGGCCCACTTGGTTCCGGCTATGTACGGGATCCATCTCCTGCATTTGTTACCTCAAACAAGTAAAGCCCAAAGAGATTTATGGGGGGGGGGCGGTTAGTGTAGGTTATATACCCACCCATAGATCACGTAAATTTTGGCACATTACACAACAAACCCCTACCCTCATCCATCTCCTTCGCGAGGCAGTAGAAACCCTACCCCCTCTCCCTGATCGCACAATCTCAGCAGCGGAACCCCCCTCCCGTGTGTGTGTTAATCATCTATACCTTCTCGTTCGTTTATCCGGTTAGTATAATCGTTCCTGTTTCATCTACGTATATATATATGTTGCGTGATGTCGGTATGCACAAGTAATCAAAGTGTGATTTCCTGTTTTGATGTATGCTTTCGTTGATCGTAGTGGTTTAGGTTGCTATATATGTGTACATCTCGTAGGTGATATCGGAACTTTGTATTCGTATGCATGACGGTCACGGAATCAGTTAGAATAATAGCAACCGATGGTTATGGTGTTTTGTGGGAACTGTTAGTGTATGATTACTTGACATAACTTTCTTGTTATATTAAATTGTATGATCATATGTTATTTCGGGTAATTGTGTTCTTGTATACTAGATCGGATGGATGACATAGTTATGAATGTTTAGTTAATCGACAAACTATTACAACATGACAATGGAATCGGGAATGTCCGATGGGGAATGGGATTTACAGGTTATGCATGGATTAGTGGGTCACTATTAATATGATATCAGCTTTTGTTATTAAACAATAAACAACTAGTACTAGTGGTAGGTATATTGTTTATTCTATTATGAAGTATGATGTGCAAAGTCAACACAATCCATGACCATGATTTGCATGACAGTGAATATGATGAAACTACTGTTAAGTAATCTTGGAAATTGATGTTCGATGATTATGACATGTCAGTAGCATTAATGGTCCAATCATGTCTTGGGGCGGCTAATTTTGTCTCATTATATGTATAGCCACGGTTGTTATATGTATGTGTTGAATGATTTACAAATTCACTAATGATTTGGTCCAATCACAGCTTGAAGGTAATTGATGTCGGCCATTTAGAATAGAAAGTGGAAATAGTGATTGATAAGGGTTATTAATTGAATTAGTATCCATAATTTAATAAGGGTTATTAAATTGATGTAATATAATCGGCTATATATATATATAATCGGCTATATATATATACACACACGTGTATATCTTCATGTGTTAAGGGTGCACATTGAATTGATGTAATATATTGTTTTGAAACTGTGCTATTGGGGTTGCACATTATTAATAAGTGGACTCGAAAGATATGCAGTCGGTTATGTACGTAAATGGTATGTTTGAGCTTCAATGGCATTATGTATTATGTGTGTTACCTGTTCAATCAATGTGCTTTATGTGAACGATGAATACGTGAATTAATCGTACGTGTAGTATGTGAACTAGTAACCTGAATTGGTGTTATGATCGATGAAAGAATACGAACGCTTGCAATTTGATGTAATATGAATTGTTTAGTTTACTAATCTTATGTTGAATAATTATTATTCTTGCTTGAGTTGTGCTTAACTGATATACGTGCCATACGTGACAACCACTGATGTGATCTATGTGTAAACAAACTGTAAAACTGATCATTACCAAACACTCTTCTAGGTCGTGAGTATTGAACTTATTTAACGAGTAACTTGTCCAACCGAGCAAACCAAAGGTGAGTTCATTGCATTTTCTCAAGCATGCGTCCCGGTGGTTTGGGACAACTGGTAAACATTTGGAAGGGAAACATTGGGTAAATAACTTAATCGGTTTTGGTTATTGCCTGGAGGGCAATGGAGGTATTTAGTTGATAGCGCTATTAGGTACTAATTATCTGGGTTTCACTATGGTTGTTTAGAGGCACACTCCTCGGTTACGTAAGGGCGGTTCCCCTAGGGTAACTAACTGGACAACATAGTGGGTTGCTAAGAGGCACACTCCTCGGTTACGTAAGGGCGTAGTCCCTAGGGTAACTAACTGAGCAACATCGTAACGCATCATTGAATCGCATTAACATATATCTGATAATACAACACGTAAGCAACACTTTGAACTCACCAGCGTAGTCTGACACACTTGTTTGCATGCTTGTAGGTAGTTAACGTTTGGAACATGGACTTGCTATCTGGGAGTGCTGGAGTGGTCATGGATCGAGATTCTTGGGTGACTTATAAACGTTACATTGATTTTGAATGTTATCATGAAACTATTACTAAACGAATTAATACATGCTTCCGCTACACAACTTTTGAGAATTGATAACATGTTGACATTTTATATTAGTAGTTAACGTCATGACTTACTAAATATCTATCATGGGTTCAATGTGATTGGTGGCTCGAACTCTGATGCGTAACACGCCTCGCGGGGTTTCCGCAGGTGGAATTTTGGGGGTGTTACAGTTGGTATCAGAGCCACTGGTTATAGTGAACTAGGTTTTAAAACGATTTGTAAAACCAGACTATAACCGAACAACTTCGAAGATCGATCATGACACTCAGCTCCAGATTGCAAGGTTCGTCTTTCGTATACTCATTGTACTATGTAACTAGTGGACACTCACATATGATATTGCATGCTGGTGCACGTTAAACACGATAGTATGAACTTACGTATCCCTTGCACATGATTATATGACGGACAGGGTGGTAATTCCCTAAACAATTGTGACTTATGTTATGTGATGCCCTTTGTTTGCTAATCGAGTTGGGGGAACCATTCGACATGAGTTAGGAGGAGCTGAGATGAGCATGCAAATCACAATATTATTGTGGGTGCACACATAATAATAATGTGGGGTGCATGCGAGTCCCAGTGAGGCTTAACAAGTGAAGGAGGGGTTCCGCTCTGTTAAATTGATCAGTGTGAAACGTAACAAACAATAGGAGTCATAACAGTGATCGTCTCCTACTCAAACGTGACTTTCTCACCTCTCTTTGAATCCTTTTGAGATCGCAATGCTATCGAGTATTACTTGAACGTCCCTTTGAACGCCTAGCGGACTAAGTAGAATACTAGGTGCTTGTACGAACGTCCCTGAGTGGATGTTGCATCGTCCATGATTGGTTTATATCCCTTCTTCTTTCCCCCATCACTCCCCTTTGTTGTTGGAACACAATATACTCACATCTCAGACCCTGAAGGGCGGTCACACCTGCGACACTCTGGAAACCTACCGTGTTTTACCCAGTCAACTTGTAAGAACGATGGGCATAAGGGTAAACTTAGTACTCTACCGACTTCAGCATTGGAACGACTCCAATTATTGACAATGAACATCAACGATTTGACTCCAAACGAATCCTTAATTCTAGTCAGCAACTTGTGGGAGCCGACTTCTATGAATCGAACGAGACGTAAACGATGACAATCAACCAGGATGTGGACTGTGTAACTCCAACACAATGAGTAGCACCCTGGAATTTAGCACGAAATATGAAACGATGGACATCGTTGGTGAAGGATCGTAGAGTCCTGTTTCGGGCAACAACATTAGAAGCAACAACCATCGTGACATCAAGGTACTTGTAATAGTAGCTTACAGTATGGGAATGAAGGTGCCTACGGCATGTAATGGCAGTTGATAATTCCAGACAAAACAACCAAGGGAGCGATGACAGTATGGTAGAAATCCGTGTGATTGTAACAATAACACCAGCAGTGGTGCTCGTGAAAGGATATTTAGGATTGACGTGGGCGACGACAGGACAATAACAACATGGTAGTCTGGATGGATAGCAAATCGCTTCGGCTCGATTCCGTTTAACCCTGACGCTTCTTGAAACCAAACCTGTTAGGAAACTGGCTGATGGCAGGTCAGCGGAAACCGCATATGTTAGTTGGGATGCAAACTTGAAATGGCAGGGAACAGACATTCGACACCAGTGTTACCTCTACTATCCTTGGTAGCTACGGCGCAATAGCTAGTATTGGTGGGTTATTAGGACATATCGCCCGGACATACCCTGTGAGAAGAAATGATTTCTCACAGGAAATTTCGACAGTCACATAGCTTAGATCCCTTTTAAGCACAGCGGAGTGCCGTGTTCGCGAAAGACAGAACAAGAGGACGTCTCTTCAGCTTTCGAATCCTAATTCAGTAAGAGTCCCAGTTACACGTCGACGCAACACGAGAGAGTAACGACTTAAGAAGGACTGCATGACACACAACTAGTGGTGGAAACCGTGGTCTTTGGAGTTACGCGGAGGCATTTCTTGGACGGTACCGAAGGCACCAATTAGACCGATCACAAGGGCCTCCAGTGCACCCTTGTTTCAATAGAGCTAACCATGTGAAGGCATCGCTAGAATGGAACTTCCGAACGAACACGGGATTAGAAGAACTATACCCACGCATCCCTGTAGACTAACCTTATCACTTTCACTTGTCATCGCCGCTAGAAGAGAAGCAGTCACAGTTACACGCGTATGTCGTTTTGCAACACTAATCTTTACCCACCAAACTCTGTTTTGGACAAATGATACACACGCGCGACCGCAATGTAACGAACCTCCCTGTTGTGCCATGCCGCCATGCACCACTACTGGAAATTACTTCTAGACAACAAATTTGCTGGCCAAATCCTTCGGATGTTTAATGGACCCCTGTTTCGCTCGATTCTTTGTACGAACCTCATTAATTCCCTGTTTCTTTGATTGGCAACTGATATAACGAAACGCTAGCAACCATACTATGATTTCCACCGATCACAAGATTAGCCCCCAGGCGTTGTAAAGTACCTATAGATCGAGTTCGTCGGAACTCACTTCAAGCCATTGCTTTAGATCAATTTTCGGGACGAAAATTCTTTCAAGTAGGGGATGATGTGACACCCCGCGAAAACGCTTAACAAAACCAGCTTCCTCAGTGACTGTTTGCTAAATTTCGGGACGAAATTTCTTTCAAGTTGGGGATGATGTGATAACCCGAACTTTCAAAGTCAGTGACGTCAACCTGTGCCGTTATACTTCCGTTAAACTCAAGCTTAACATATAATAACTCCGTTAAATAGCATGCATCTTTTATTTTGGGCCGCTAACATTTGTGAACCAACTTGGCTCAACTGGCAAATGGTGATAAACTCAGCCCAATTAAGGATTAAATGAAACCCAAGCAAGTTACCTGCTCCATTGGTTATGTGATCAAATAACATTATTTTTAGAGGTCTAGGATTGAATTTGGTTGTTGCTTTCAATTAATTATTTAGTGTTGATGTCAATATTATTGTACATGCCATAAGTTGATAGGCTTTTGTATTAGAAACCCCTCTTTTTCCTCAACATTTAGTTTGCAAGTGGGTCGGCCCACTTGGTTCCGGCTATGTACGGGATCCATCTCCTGCATTTGTTACCTCAAACAAGTAAAGCCCAAAGAGATTTATGGGGGGGGGCGGTTAGTGTAGGTTATATACCCACCCATAGATCACGTAAATTTTGGCACATTACACAACAAACCCCTACCCTCATCCATCTCCTTCGCGAGGCAGTAGAAACCCTACCCCCTCTCCCTGATCGCACAATCTCAGCAGCGGAACCCCCCTCCCGTGTGTGTGTTAATCATCTATACCTTCTCGTTCGTTTATCCGGTTAGTATAATCGTTCCTGTTTCATCTACGTATATATATATGTTGCGTGATGTCGGTATGCACAAGTAATCAAAGTGTGATTTCCTGTTTTGATGTATGCTTTCGTTGATCGTAGTGGTTTAGGTTGCTATATATGTGTACATCTCGTAGGTGATATCGGAACTTTGTATTCGTATGCATGACGGTCACGGAATCAGTTAGAATAATAGCAACCGATGGTTATGGTGTTTTGTGGGAACTGTTAGTGTATGATTACTTGACATAACTTTCTTGTTATATTAAATTGTATGATCATATGTTATTTCGGGTAATTGTGTTCTTGTATACTAGATCGGATGGATGACATAGTTATGAATGTTTAGTTAATCGACAAACTATTACAACATGACAATGGAATCGGGAATGTCCGATGGGGAATGGGATTTACAGGTTATGCATGGATTAGTGGGTCACTATTAATATGATATCAGCTTTTGTTATTAAACAATAAACAACTAGTACTAGTGGTAGGTATATTGTTTATTCTATTATGAAGTATGATGTGCAAAGTCAACACAATCCATGACCATGATTTGCATGACAGTGAATATGATGAAACTACTGTTAAGTAATCTTGGAAATTGATGTTCGATGATTATGACATGTCAGTAGCATTAATGGTCCAATCATGTCTTGGGGCGGCTAATTTTGTCTCATTATATGTATAGCCACGGTTGTTATATGTATGTGTTGAATGATTTACAAATTCACTAATGATTTGGTCCAATCACAGCTTGAAGGTAATTGATGTCGGCCATTTAGAATAGAAAGTGGAAATAGTGATTGATAAGGGTTATTAATTGAATTAGTATCCATAATTTAATAAGGGTTATTAAATTGATGTAATACAATCGGCTATATATATATAATCGGCTATATATATATACACACACGTGTATATCTTCATGTGTTAAGGGTGCACATTGAATTGATGTAATATATTGTTTTGAAACTGTGCTATTGGGGTTGCACATTATTAATAAGTGGACTCGAAAGATATGCAGTCGGTTATGTACGTAAATGGTATGTTTGAGCTTCAATGGCATTATGTATTATGTGTGTTACCTGTTCAATCAATGTGCTTTATGTGAACGATGAATACGTGAATTAATCGTACGTGTAGTATGTGAACTAGTAACCTGAATTGGTGTTATGATCGATGAAAGAATACGAACGCTTGCAATTTGATGTAATATGAATTGTTTAGTTTACTAATCTTATGTTGAATAATTATTATTCTTGCTTGAGTTGTGCTTAACTGATATACGTGCCATACGTGACAACCACTGATGTGATCTATGTGTAAACAAACTGTAAAACTGATCATTACCAAACACTCTTCTAGGTCGTGAGTATTGAACTTATTTAACGAGTAACTTGTCCAACCGAGCAAACCAAAGGTGAGTTCATTGCATTTTCTCAAGCATGCGTCCCGGTGGTTTGGGACAACTGGTAAACATTTGGAAGGGAAACATTGGGTAAATAACTTAATCGGTTTTGGTTATTGCCTGGAGGGCAATGGAGGTATTTAGTTGATAGCGCTATTAGGTACTAATTATCTGGGTTTCACTATGGTTGTTTAGAGGCACACTCCTCGGTTACGTAAGGGCGGTTCCCCTAGGGTAACTAACTGGACAACATAGTGGGTTGCTAAGAGGCACACTCCTCGGTTACGTAAGGGCGTAGTCCCTAGGGTAACTAACTGAGCAACATCGTAACGCATCATTGAATCGCATTAACATATATCTGATAATACAACACGTAAGCAACACTTTGAACTCACCAGCGTAGTCTGACACACTTGTTTGCATGCTTGTAGGTAGTTAACGTTTGGAACATGGACTTGCTATCTGGGAGTGCTGGAGTGGTCATGGATCGAGATTCTTGGGTGACTTATAAACGTTACATTGATTTTGAATGTTATCATGAAACTATTACTAAACGAATTAATACATGCTTCCGCTACACAACTTTTGAGAATTGATAACATGTTGACATTTTATATTAGTAGTTAACGTCATGACTTACTAAATATCTATCATGGGTTCAATGTGATTGGTGGCTCGAACTCTGATGCGTAACACGCCTCGCGGGGTTTCCGCAGGTGGAATTTTGGGGGTGTTACACGTATTTTGACATTTAGCCCCTCCATCTTTCAATTGTTTCTATTTATTCTCCAAAACTTCTAAAAATTTACATAAAAGTGTAAAATTAGTTTGTACATTTTAACATTTAACCCTCTTTATTTTCACTAGTTTACATTTGATCCTTAAGTTTATAAATTATTACATGAAAAGTATAAAACTAACATTATATGTGTATATATAACTTGTAAATAACTATTTTTATATTTTTTTGCCGTACCCGTATCTTAGATTTTTGAGTTTTGCCGTTCCCCGTACCCATATCGTCCCCGTACTCTAGTCCTGTGGCGGACCCAGGAATTTTTCCATGGGGGTGCGGAAGATATTTACAAATTTTAGGCCCCTAGGTATATAAGTAAAAAAATTGGTTCGTATCGGGTCGGGTCATGTAAAACAAAAGAACATCAAACTAAATTTATATAATCATCAAAAATACGTCAAACCTTGTTACAAACATAATTAAAACGTCACCCTCGTGTTTTCATTTTTTGAAATTTATCCAAAACATCATCTAAAGCTACTCATGGTTCCTATAACAAACAAATTGATCCATAAGTTCATCGCTCCATAACATAATGTTGCAATTTTAATTTTCAACTATTCAAGCCATAGAAATCATGTGTAATCACCCTAAAAATCATCTAAACAACATAATCACCCTAAAAATATCTAAACAACCATAAACGTCAAAACACACGAAATTTCAAACCTATTTAAGAATTTTATTACCCTTTTCTCCTATAATATCAACTAAAATCATCAAAAAAATAAATAAAAACTTAACATTTATCGGATTCCGGTTGGTTTGGTGTCGGACGGCGGTGGTTCGCGGCTGCTGATGACGTGCTGTTGTGGCTGCTACTGTGTTTGCCGATCGCTGGGAGGAGACGACGTAAGAGGGGGAGGGCGGGAGGAATTCTAAGGACTATTGGGCCTATTTTAAATATTATAGTTTGAACTTGAGTTTGGTTAATGAGCTAGGAATTCGTGGGCTAGTTATGCTTAATGAAATAGTGGGTTAAGGTATTGGGTTAAGTTGGGTAGTATAAGTTTATATAATTTAGTTAGTTTTTTAAAAAAAATCAGAGTTTACTAAAAAAAATTAAAATATAAATCGATAACATTTTTTACCTAAGGTGTGCGGACGAAAAATTCCAAGGGGTGCGGACGAAAAATCCAAGGGGTGCGGACGGGATTTTTGACGGAAAATAGCATTAATTTTTTTTCCCGGGGGTGCGTCCGCCTACCTTGGGTTGGGGGTGGGTCCGCCCATGCCCTAGTCCCGTACCCGTTCCCGTGCTAGATAGTATATCATGAAGATTCATCGTATATGGACCAAAGTGGCCACTTTAGGGTGGAGGGTATGATTCAAACACTTTAGGGTGTTTGAGTTTTCTCTACCCAATAATCTCATGCCATGTCAACTCCCCCCCTTCACTCCTTATTTTCTACTCAAACACTAGGAATGGTTTAAACACCCACTCAATTAAAAAAAAATTGATTGGTTCTCTCTCATCTCTCTCTCCATTTCTTCTTCTTCTTCACCTTCGGTGATACTCACCGAAAATACCCCATTCTCTCCTACTCCCCACTCACCGATCCACCACCCGGTATCAATCCCCGTGCGGCAACCCAACTCCCCCCGATCCACCACCCGGTATCAATCCCTGTGCGGCAACCCAACTCTCCCCATCCACTTCCCGATATCACTCCGTCTCCCCTTAAAATGCAGATATATGTTCTATTCTGTGGTCATGGGCCATCATGGGCTCATTAATGTTGGATTAAATCACCTGTCATTATCAACAGAAGGCATTATTGATGTTTCACAAAAAGGCACAATTGTGATGTATCTATAATAGATACAAAAAAAATCAAACTGTGATGTATCTATGTAATCACGGAAGACGTTATTAAAGAGCATATTCGAACCTAAAGAGATGCAAGAAAACAATTAAACCAACTTTTTTAGCTAACCAAAGTTTAACTTGAGCGCATTTTTTCAGTTTATATGTTGGTTAAATCTTATAACTATTTTTAGAATGGAGCTTTATAAGAAACCAAACTAACAGGAGCCGGTAAACAACAATAGAACAAAGCGAGTAAATCGGAATAACAAACAACAAACAAGAACAGAAGAGAAAACAAACAACACTAAACATTCAAAACGGTTGATTGAACCGAGCAAAGAGTCCTCAATGATTTAACTAAAAATTGACCCCAATGATTTAACCAAAAAATGTTTGATCCGCCGTCCATCTCCACTCGTCGTCGTTGTTCTTAAATATAAAACTCTCCAAAATGCACCCCAAGTCTCCAACATCTAACTGTTAATTTTGCAGCAAGATTTTTCTACCTCTAGCTCCATGTGAAAGAGTTAGCCAGATTCCCATACGATGATATCCTTTGCGATACAAGTATACGTGGTAGTCTTTCATGGTTTTCAAATCAAACGTAGAGCTGAAATTTTTGTTTTTATTTTTGTATTTGATAGTCTTGTTTTGACTGTTTAGGCTTGACAAACTGCAGATGCTTTTGTCCCACATCGGCTGCCAATATAAATGGTAGCCATGATATAAGCAGGGTACGGAGTTGAACCAGCACGACCTTACTTGAACAGGATCTGTTCTATAGGCTCGTACCTCTGTATTCTTGATTCCTAAGAAGACAGAAACCCATGTCTGGTTGATGAACCAGAACCATGTAACCAGAGCGTGATTAACAGAGCTCATGGTCTTGACCATGGCTCGGTAGAGGATCGTTGTCAGTCATCTTCTTGGGCTTGACATGGTTACATGGTTGTCTGACAGACATCCTATCCTTTTTTTTCTTTCGGCTATGATGATAATTCTTTTTTTTTGCCTATCCTTTTTTTTCTTTCGGCTATGATGATAATTCTTTTTTTTGCCTATCTTTTTTTTCTTCCGGCTATGATGATAATTCTTTTTTTTTTTTTTGCCTATCGGCTATGATGATAATTCTTTTTTTTTTTTGCCTATCTGGTTATATCTCATGAAGATTCTTTCATCTTATATGGACCAAAGTGGCCAGTTTAGAAAGAAAATAAGTTGTTCAACGATATGATCATGGATGGGCTCGTTAATGTTGGCTTAATATTCTGTCGGAACTTACTGTAATTATTGACAGTAGGTATTGCTGATGCTTCACAAGAAGTCGCAATTGTGATGTACCAATATCTATGATTATAAATTAAAAAAAATTCAAATTGTGATGTATCTATTTATCCACCAAAAAGATTTTATTAAAGAGCGTATACTTGCTAATAACATTTGTTTATAAAAAATGCAAAAATTATTAACGGTATAATCAAAATCAAACCAAAGAAAAGCAAAAAAAAAACTATTAAACCGATTTTTTAGCTAACTAATGTTTTCAGATTTAGGTTTAAAAAATATAGAAAAATAAAAAAAATAAATATTTATTATAACTCAAATGATAGTTTCATACATCAGAAAACAAAAACATTTATGCATTTTTTTTGTTTGAAGTACTTAAAAATCAACTATTAAAGACATCCATAAATATTATGTGTGATCAGGTGTGGGCTCTGTTTAAAACGGACACATAAATTAGTAGAAGTTTTTCGTACAAATTGGACCAAACACCGGTTGGTTTGAACTGGCTGAAGTTATATGTGTGCGTCGATTAGTCGTACATATAGTTTAACGTATATTCGACATGTATTAGATTCAAACACGTCCGGTTTGAATCTAGTGACAGTTTTAGTAACATGCTTACAAAGACAATGCATTAAAGATTGTACATTGCTTATGATTTTTGACCATGACTTTCTTTTTGCAGCTTTGCACCTCAGGATTTGTGGGTTCAAGACAGAGTCATGAGTAAAAATAAGAACTAAAGAGATTGAACAAATTTTTTTTTTTTTTTCATTTTTGTATTTGATAGTCTTGTTTTGACTGTTTAGGCTTGACAAACTGCAGATGCTTTTGTCCCACATCGGCTGCCAATATAAATGGTAGCCATGATATAAGCAAGGTACGGAGGTGAACCAGCACGACCTTACTTGAACAGGATCTGTTCTATAGGTTTGTACCTCTGTATTCTTGATTCCTAAGAAGACAGAAACCCATGTCTGGTTGATGAACCAGAACCATGTAACTAGAGCGTGATTCACAGAGCTCATGGTCTTGACCATGGCTCGGTAGAGGATCGTTGTCAGTCCATCTTCTTGGGCTTGACATGGTTACATGGTTGTCTGACAGACAACCCTTCTTTTTTTTTTTACTTACTATAATTGGGGCACATTTTTTCGAGCTCGAACAATACACCTGAATTCTCACCGCCGGCTCGTATATATCATGCGTTAGTGACGCCGATTCTTTTACCTATGTAAACTTTTTTTTGCTTTATGAGTACACTTGGCGAGATAAAATGAAAGAGTGAAAGAGTGACCATTCAAGGATAGTAACACCACTAGGATTTTGGATTCTTTTAGGTGATGACTACCACCACCCTACCAGATAAATACGACGACTTCTACAAGGAGCGCTTCCATTAATCCTATTGACGAACCATAAATACACACCCTTAATAGTCTTTTGTTATAACTTGGTATGGTTATTAAAAGTTTTATGGAACTCAAAAGGTTACTAGTAATTTGAAAGTCAAATGTCGGTCGGTTTGACTCCATAAGTCAAACCAACAATCTCCAAGAGTTTAACATACCTTAAATTTAAATTGATAGCTGGACATAAACTCTCCTGGGCAAGCACAGAGATTTGCGGCTGCTATCGGGATTTCAAAAGGGATTCGTCCCAAACAACCTTAAAATAATTGATGTTTTGTTGGATCAAAGTTTTAGGGTGAAGATCAGTGGCTACATTCTTCCTTTGCAAGCAGAATCTAAGGCATGTAGTTTCTTCTTAATTCAAGTAACACTTCTCTAAATGCAAGTTGCAATATTATAAAATGGCAACCATTGAGCTATGTCAAAAATTCTCATTTTGGACTGAACCGGATAAAATGGCCAAACTACAGCGACGAAAAACGAATTTAATTGGTTATTCAAATCGTATCCATTAACATTTGTTTTAATGGCTATTTCCTTCGTAGAGGAAGAGCAACAACAAGACCAACAAATATACCAAATAGTAGTATCAACAATCCTATAAAATTGACCACAAGCACTTCTTGACCTTGCTTCAACTTTAGAAAAACAAATTTCTCTGTTATTCCTGTCTCGGCGGTCACTATCGCCATAGCAAATATGACTAGACCAAGGAGAACATTCCATGGAGCGAGTCTTGCCCGTGTTGCTGACTCAGCACCCGGAAACAAAAATGTGACAAATCCCAATAGCAACTAGCATGTATAAAGTCGTGTTAGTACATATATATGAACATGTTGGTAGATTACTATAAAGAAAGATTAATTGAAGCCCGAATAAGCAGATGGTAGCCGGAACAAATAATTTAGTCGAGAGTTTTGAGGCTTTCACACCTAATCTTGACCAAATTACTCGTTTGGCGTCAGATGGTGAGGTGATAGCTGTGTAGTGCAAAGCAAGAAATATGAGGCATATAGGCTTGGTCTGTTGGTTCCTAACTATAGTCTAGGTCTCTAAGACAGCGACCCGGACTAGGTCGTGTCTAGCCTAATTCCCTATAGTTATGGCTCTGATACTAATCTGTCACACCCCAACCGATGGCGGAATCATCGGGGCATGGCACTGAGCGAAATAGATTGTTCAGAAGTTTCCACAACAACTATTCATAAAATCCAGTTATAGATACGTCCCATACCGTATCCCGAATAAACAAATACATTATTACAGATAACATCCAAACAAGTAATTCTGTTCCGACAACTCAGATTTAACATAAATAATTATTGTTCAATGCTTCTAAGACCCAGCCTGACAAGATCTACAGACAACTATGCCCTAGTTGCTTGTTCCTGACAGACAACTATTTGTTGGGGGCCTCTAAAGCTTTATTCTAGCTTCACTTCCCTAGCAAGCAAATATATTAAACACCTGTCACATACGTTAAAATAAAGTCAATACATAAAATGTAAAGGTGAGCATACAAGTTTAATAATAGCATATAGAGTTCGAATAGTTTACGCATAACCAGCACGTATACAGAGGGAAATGATGCATGTTAATTATCGACATGGACCTATCGATACCAACGACTGCGGGTTGACTGTCCGAGACAGTTCGCAATACATGATTACCACCGTAATCCATGCAAGTAATTGTCCTTAACAACCCCCGTGAGAACGGGTGCTGAGTCCAAACTATAGTACTATGTTGTTAAGGCAGGTAGACAACATTCCACGTGTAAACATAACAACAAGCATTCATTTAGTCACGTAATACATGCAATCGGTTAGCGTTCAAATAGTTTGAATAGTGTATTCGATTGTGATTTTGATAAGTAACGTATGTAACACCCAAAAGTGCTAAAGCAAAAAGGGATTCGAGTATACTCACAGTGATTGATTATGGATTGAAGGGAGCTGAGAGTAGGGTTAGCCTGAATAGTTCGACAGCATAACGATAAGTAACGCGGAAAATGCAAACAAGTGTAAATGGATCGAATAGCCAGGTCGATCGAACAGCAGGTTCGATCGAACGGGCTATTCGTTCGGTTTGAAAGTCCGTTTGAACAGTCTTGTTCGATCGGCCGGTAGGCTCGATCGGCTGGACCATTCGAGTGGATTGTTTCTTCCTCTGATAAGGATGTGTTTGTGTATGATGGTTTGAACTTTTGAAGTTTTTATTGTAGCATTTGAGAACACTGAAGTGTTCTTACCTTTCAGGTCGATCGATCGAACGGTTTGTTCGATCGGCCGGCTTAACCGATCGGTTAGGAACTTCAGAAGTGATCCTCAGCAGGATGTCACTCGATCGAACAGCATGCTCAATCGGGTGGCACTCCATACTACGAACGAGTTTGTAAAATCGATTAAGTGTTGAAGCATAGTATCTCATGATCCGAAGAGTAATGTTTACCAATCGAGTAGCATATTCGATCGAACACCACTTCGTCAATAGCATACTTCATGAAGTTTGAAAAAGTGTGGGACCATGTGCTAGCCGATCGGCTGGCCCGGTCGATCGGCTGGTATGTCCGATCGGCTGGGCTGTTCGTTCGAACAGCCTAGCCGTTTGGCCAGCAATTCTGACCTGGTCGGCCTTTCGTCTAACACTTGGCTGTTTGATTATTTGTTATGATTTCAAGGTATTTTGGCAGTGAGTTAAACCATAGAACGTGGGTTCTTACTTGCTTCACCGGTTCGGACAGGAATCACCCAAGTCCGGCCGGTGAACTGTTCGGAACGGTAGTTTGATGTTTAACCTGAAGTCGGTGAACCTTGTAGATAGAGTCCGAATCTTGAACCACTCATTCACTAGAATGATTGGTGAGTTGACTCAAGCTCCGTTTCTACCGGTTTGAAGGCATTGAGTGTAAAAGAGTTGAAGGGAGGTCGGAAATCCGTCTTTCAATCTTTCACACCGTGAAATGTCTAGATCTATGATAGATTTTAGTTTGTCTATGTGGAAATCGGTTAGATATAAGCTATTCATGGTTGAATGAGACCAAGGTATGATGTCCTTCAAGAACACCATGATGACATCATCCAAGAACACTTAGATCTTGGTGATTTCACGGTTAGAATTCAAGTTTTGAAAGATAGAAAGGTGTAGAATCGTGTAATGATAAAAAACGTACAAGAATTAGAGTGAAAACTTACCGGAGTTGAGAGAAATCTGAGAAAAGGTGAAGAACAAGGGCTGGTTCGGTCAGAGCTTTCCAAAAGTAGAAAGAGTGACAATGACAGGGCTATTTATAGGCTCCAAAAGAGGAAAGTGTCAACCGATCGGCCAGGACCTCTGATCGAATGGCCTGCTCGATCGAACAACCTGTTCGATCGGCTGGCCTGTTCGATCAGGGTGCTTCCTGTTCGATCAGCAACCCTTTTCGAGTGTTTCGCGACGGTTTTCGATATTTCGATTTCGATGGACAATGATACGAATACGATAGAGTTCCTAGTCAAATTACTTTCAGTCCCACTACTATATCTAACATACAATCATCTGTAATTCGCGTTTCGATGTCGGTTTCGATTGAGTTTAATTGCTTTTCGAGTTTCGATTCGAGTTTCGATTGATCATCACACAAATCATAAAGTAAACACGCACAGGTAACACATAAGGCACACACACACGTATAACCATACCAAAATTCGCGTAATTCGAGTTTCGAGTTCGATGATAGTTAGATCGGTTTGATTACTGATTAGCTAACTTTATCGCATTGTTACTTCCTACTATTCACAGTCGTAAATCGGTCGCTTTGGTTAAATATTCGATCATTTCATTTAGACAACACTTACTCCACATAATACAGAAGCAAAAGAAACATTAATAGTCAAAGAAGTCAAAGTTGACTTGGACTTTGACTTTGACTATGACATTCGAAAACACGGGATGTTACAGGATCCATTGTCTCCTTTCCTATTCGTGATAGTCATGGAAGTTCTAACCGGTATTATGAAGAAAGCATCCGAGGTGGGCCTTTTTAATGGTATCAAACTATCTAGTGAAGGTATGTCTTTATCTCATCTTTTGTATGCCGATGATGTTATTTTTATTGGTGATTGGTCATTATCAAACATAAAAAAATTAAGGAGGTTATTGAGATGTTTCTACTTGGCTTCGGGTTTGAGGGTAAACTTAGAAAAGTGTAGTTTATATGGTATTGGAGTGGAAGACCATGAAATACAAGGTATGGCTGATTTACTAAGGTGTAAAAAAGGAACATTTCCTTTTAAACATCTCGGCTTATTAGTAGGAGCAAACATGAATCTAGAAAGAAATTGGAAGTCAGTAATAGAAATATTTAAGAATAGGCTCTCGTTGTGGAAAGCTAGAACCTTATCATATGGCGGAAGGATCACGTTGATTAAATCAGTGTTGAACTCGCTACCCACATATTTTTTTTTCACTATTTATAGCCCCAATTAAAGTCTTGGACGCCCTGGATAAGATAAGAAGGGTATTCTTTTGGGGAGGCTCGGAGGAGAAAGCTAAAATGAACTGGGTGGCATGGGAAAAGACTATAGCTCTGGTGGAATACGGGGGTTTGGGGTTCGGTTCTCTTAGGGATGCTAATTTAGCAATGCTAGCTAAGTGGTGGTGGAGGTTTAAGGCGGAAAAAACGGGTTTATGGAGGCATGTCGTTTGGGTAATACATCACAACTCGAGAGGGTGGAGGGATATTCCGGCAAAACTGTCTATAGCGGGTCCTTGGAAACAAATAGTGAGCATCCGGAACGTACTTCTTCAAGCCGATATTGATCTAAGTAACGCAACATCAGCAGTTTTGGTTAATGGCAGAAATATATCATTTTGGTTAGAATCCTGGGCTGAATCAATACCATTTTATATCAGGTTTCCAAACTTGTTTAAAGTTGAAAGTAACAAGACATGCTTAGTTCACGACCGGATGAGGCTTTATGGTTCAAACTGGGCCTTCAACTGGGCCTGGAATGTTTCGGCCCTTGATATGAATGAACATAGCCAATTAAATCAGTTAATACACTTGATTATTGGGCTTGTTGATTTGAATATGTCAAGTGGGGTAGACAAATGGAGGTGGAATTTAGATGGATCAGACTCATTCAAAGTTGAGAACATAAAGAAAATGCTAAGTGAGTTCAACCGTATGCGGCCTGAGAAAGTATTTGAATGGTGCAATTGGGTCCCGAAAAAGGTTGGTTTGGTGGCTTGGAGAGCAGAAAAGGAACGGTTGCCGACTAGATGTGCTCTGGAAGCTCGTAATATCCCGGTACAAGACCGTACATGTATTATGTGCGGGGATTATGACGAAACCAGTGAGCATATTTTTGTTTCATGTCAAGTGGCACAAGTTATCTGGCAAAATGTCGCGTTATGGTGTTCGATTCCCCCGGTTATTGCATTCGAATTGAAGGATATTCTTTCCCTTCATGAGTATATGCGGTCATTTTGGTAACATATTCTTTCCCTTCATGAGTATTGTTCGAGTTCTGCTATGAAGAAAAAGGCGGTATATGCGGTCATTTTGGTAACGATTTGGAGTATTTGGAAGTCAAGAAACGAAGCCATGTTTCAACATAAACCGCCGAATACAACTAGAATTCTGGACAAAATCAAAGCGGTGGCGTATCTTTGGGTGAAGAACCGTGCAAAGTTGGTGTCTCTTACATGGGAAGATTGGAATAAATTCAAAATTGGTGGCTAAGTAATTAATGTAATACTTGTTTTATGGTTTTTTGGTGTAAAACGTTGTATATTTGGTGGTAGCATCTTGCTACAATGAATAAAAATTTTGTCGGCCGTTCAAAAAAAAAATATAGATTTGAAGTTCACAAAAAAAACAAGTGACTATAGATTCATTTTTAGTAGACAATCCTAGAATTTTGGAATATTTCAGTAATTATTAATTTATAGTTTCGCTGGGACCAATATATTAACATTGGGATTGCAAAAAAAAATTATTATCTTATTATTTTATTGATTGGGGTCCAATTTTGTACTAGTCCCAAGTTAGAACTGGACAAATTATTAATTTTACCGAGGTTATTATTTATCGACTATTAAATTATAGAGGTTCTAGTGTATCCCTTGTTTCCTACTATCTAATCATATATCATGAAGATTCATCTTATATGGACTAAAGTGGCCAGTTTAAAATGCAGATATATGCCTGAACCAGATGTTCTATTCTATGGTCATCGGTCATCATGGGCTCATTAATATTGGCCGAAATCACCTGTCATTACCAACAGAAGGCATTGTTGATGTTTCACAAAAAGGCACAATTGTGATTATCTATGTATTCCAGTTTATATCTTATAACTATTTTTAGAATGGAGATTTTATAAGAAACCAAACCAACATGAGCCGGTAAAGAACAATAGAACAAAGCGAGGAAATCAGAATAACAAACAACAAACAAGAACAGAAGAGAAAACAAGCAACATTAAACATTCAAAACGGTTGATTGAACCGAGCAAACGGTCCTCAATGATTTAACTAAAATTGACCCCAATGATTTAACCAAAAAATGTTTGATCCGCTATCCATCTCCACTCGTCGTCGTCGTTGTTCTTAAATACAAAACTCTCCAAAATGCACTCCAAGTCTGCAACATCTAACTGTTAATTTTGCAGCAAGATTTTTCTACCTCCAGCTCCATGTGAAAGAGTTAGCCAGATTCCCATATGATGATATCCTTTGCGATACAAGTATACGAGGTAGTCTTTCATGGTTTTCAAATCAAACAACCTAGAAAACACGCTTTTGAATAAAAATAGACAAATAAAAACGTACAACTGAAATTTTTGTTTTTATTTTTGTATGTGATAGTCTTGTTTTGACTGTTTGGACTTCACAAACTGCAGATGCTTTTGTCCCACATCGGCTGCCAATGCAAATGGTAGCCATGATATAAGTAGGGTACGGAGGTGAACCAGCACGACCTTACTTGAACAGGATCTGTTCTATAGGCTCGTACCTCTGTATTCTTGATTCCTAAGAAGACAAAAACCCATGTCTGGTTGATGAACCAGGACCATGTAACCAGAGCGTGATTAACAGAGCCCATGGTCTTGACCTTGGCTTGGTAGAGTATCGTTGTCAGTCCATCTTCTTGGGCTTGACATGGTTATATGGTTGTCTGACAGACATCCTTCCTTTTTTTAGGCTGCAGATATGCTGTTTGACGATATATGCCTGAACCAATGACCAAAGTTATGTCGGAACCTACCGTATTTTAAGTATGAACCCATTGAGCCATCCATGTCTCTATAAAGACTATTTAACATCAAGTTAAACAGAATCAAAATGTAAAATATATTACCGCCAGTTTGTCAGTCGGTGTAGAGGTCATGAAAAGGTATTAAACTTCATCATGTTGAACTGTTTTGGATTATTTAATTTTTTTGTATTTAACTATTTACAAGGGTGTGAGGCCGCTGCCCAATTTACCCGATGAACCTAAATTAACCAATAACCTAAAATGGCTGAATGAACCCAATTCAATAGCAGCGTTCCAGTTCCAGATTTACCCGAATCCAATTTCCATCTCTTTTCCTACGTTCTTCGATATTACTCTCAGCGACAGTAGGTTCCGACATAACTTTGGCCACTGGTTCAGGCATATATCGTCAAACAGCATATCTGCAGCCTCCAGCCTAAACTGGCCATTTTAGTGCATATAAGATGAAAGAATAGGGATAAATAAAAAAAAGTGAGGATTGTCCGTCAAACAACCGCCCAAGAAGATGGACTAACAACGATCCTCGTCTTCTTAGGAAGAGGTACGAGCCTATAGAACAGATTCTGTTCAAGTAAGGTCATGATGGTTAACCTCCGTACCCTGCTTATATGATGTTTACCATTTGGTTTGGCAGCCGATGTGGGACTAAAGCATATGCAGTTTGTCAAGCCCAAACAGTCAAAACAAGACTATCAAATACAAAAATTAAAAAAAATAGTTCGATCTCTTTAAGTTCTTATTTTTCTTTTCTCATGACTGTGTCTTGAACCCGAACAGTCAAAACGTATTATATTGGATTTTACATACAAAGTAAAATTAGTTGTGAGATTTGTAATATTAAAATGCTCAAAATGGAATTTTCCATACTATAATAGTGTATAAATCTAGTGCCAGGATAGGAGATGTCCCAATTCATGGACCTTGTAAAATGAATTCCACCATTTAAATTATATTTTATATGATTTAGATTATATTTTAATTTATTTTTTGTAATTTAATATCAACAATGATTAGGTTAAATAGAAGATATTTACATATCTTTTTAAGTTCACATTTGAGCGATGATATAAATTAATGAGGTGGGTTTTATTTGGAATAAAAAACAGTAAATTAAATAAGTAAAAAGACAAAAATGCCCCTCATTAAACCGATCTTTTTGATGAAGTTAATGGACTGGATGAAAATAGCAAAAAAATGCAAAACTCAGGAACAAATGAGAAAAATTGTTATTGCTATTGTTATTATTATCTATTCGTAATTATTATATTATTATAATTATGAATTATTATTATTATCTAAGTTACAAGGTTATAGTCTATGCGTTACACGGGTTTACGTAACATATTGTCTTTGTTCAACCCGTGTAATACGCGGGTCTATAAACTAGTTAGTTAAATGTAATCATGAAACTAGTTGGAAACACAAGTACGCTACATATGAATTATTATCTATTAACGTTAGAATACTATGACACAACACTATAGTTATGTCAAGTGTTTTTATTTGCCTGTAAATCTGTAATGTAAATAAGTGTAATATGTATGCATATTCGAACCTAAAGAGAAGCAAGAAAACAATTAAACCGACTTTTTTAGCTAACCAAAGCTTAACTTGAGCGCATTTTTCCAGTTTATATGTTGGTTAAATCTTATAACTATTTTTAGAGTGGAGATTTTATAAGAAACCAAACCAAGAGGAGCCGGTAAAGAACAATAGAACAAAGCGAGGAAATCGGAATAAAAAACAGCAAACAAGAACAGAAGAGAAAACAAACAACATTAAATATTCAAAACGGTTGATTGAACCGAGCAAAGAGTCCTCAATGATTTAACTAAAAATTGATCCCAATGATTTAACCAAAAAATGACCCGTTTGATCCGCTGTCCATCTACACTCGTCGTCGTTGTTCTTACATACAAAACTCTCCAAAATGCACTCCAAGTCTGCAACATCTAACTGTTAATTTTGCAGCAAGATTATTCTACCTCTAGCTCCATGTGAAAGAGTTAGCCAGATTCCCATATGATGATATCCTTTGCGATACAAGTATACGAGGTAGTCTTTCATGGTTTTCAAATCAAACAACCTAGAAAACATGCTTTTGAATAAAAATAGACAAATACAAACGTAGAACTGAATTTTTTGTTTTTATTTTTGTATGTGATAGTCTTGTTTTGACTGTTTGGACTTCACAAACTGCAGATGCTTTTGTCCCACATCGGCTGCCAATGCAAATGGAGGCCATCATATAAACAGGGTACGGAGGTGAACCAGCACGACCTTACTTGAACAGGATCTGTTCTATAGGTTCGTACCTCTGTATTCTTGATTCCTAAGAAGACAGAAACCCATGTCTGGTTGATGAACCAGAACCATGTAACTAGAGCGTGATTCACAGAGCTCATGGTCTTGACCATGGCTCGGTAGAGGATCGTTGTCAGTCCATCTTCTTGGGCCTGACATGGTTACATGGTTGTCTGACAGACATACTATCCTTTTTTTTTGCCTATCTGGTCATATCTCATGAAGATTCTTTCATCTTATATGGACTAAAGTGGCCAGTTTAGAAAGAAAATAAGGTGTTCGACGATATGGTCATGGATGGGCTCGTTAATGTTGGCTTAATATTATGTCGGAACTTATTGTAATTATTGACAGAAGGTATTGCTGATGCTTCACAAGAAGTCATAATTGTGATGTACCCATATCTGTGATTATAAATAAAAAAAAAATCAAATTGTGATGTATCTATTTATCCACCAAAAAGATTTTATTAAAGAGCATATACCTGCTAATAACATTTGTTTATAAAAAATGCAAAAATTATTAACGGTATAATCGAAATCGAACCAAAGAAAGTAAAAAAACTATTAAACCGATTTTTTAGCTAACTAATGTTTTCAGATTTAGGTTTAAAATATATAGAAAAATAAAAAAAAATAAATATTTATTATAACTCAAATGATAGTTTCATACACCAGAAAACAATAACATCTATGCATTTTTTTTTCGTCTGAAGTACTTAAAAATCAGCTATTAAAGGCATCCATAAATATTATGTGTGATCAGGCGCGGGCTTTTTTTAAAACGGACACATAAATTAGTAGCAGTTTTTTGTACAAGTTGGACCAAACACCGGTCGGTTTGAACTGGGGAAGCTATATGCGTGCGTTGATTAGTCGTACATCTAGTTTAACATATATTCGACATGTATTAGATTCAAACAAGGCCGGTTTGAATCTAGTGACAGTTTTCGTAACATGCTTACAAAGACAATGCATTAAAGATTGTACATTGGCATTGCTTATGATTTTTGACCATGACTTTCTTTTTGCAGCTTTGCACCTCAGGATTTGTGGGTTCAAGACAGAGTCATGAGTAAAAATAAGAACTAAAGAGATTGAACTAATTTTTTTTTTTTAATTTTTGTATCTGATAGTCTTTTTTTGACTGTTTAGGCTTGACAAACTGCAAATGCTTTTGTCCCACATCGGCTGCCAATGCAAATGGTAGCCCTGATATAAGTAGGGTACGGAGGTGAACTAGCATGACCTTACTTGAACAGGATCTGTTCTATAGGCTCGTACCTTTGTATTCAAACCCATGTCTGTTTGATGAACCAGGACCATGTAACCAGAGCGTGACTATGGTCCTGACTATGGCTTAGTAGAGGATCGTTGTTAGTCCATCTTCTTGGGCTTGACATGGTTGCATGGTTGTCTGACAGACATCCCTTCTTTTTTTTTTTTTCTTACTATAACTGGGCACATTTTTTCGAGCTCAAAAGGTTACTAGCAATTTGAAAGTTAAATATCGGTCGGTTTGACTCCATAAGTCAAACCAACAATCTCCAAGAGTTTACCATACCTTAAATTTAAATTGATAGCTGGACATAAACTCTCCTGGGCAGGCACAGAGGTTTGCAGCTGCTATCGGGATTTCTAAAGGGATTCAGCCCAAACAACCTTAAAATAACTACATTCTTCCTTTGCAAGCAGAATCTAAGGTATGTAGTTTCTTCTTAATTCAAGTAACACTTCTCTAAATGCAAGTTGCAATATTATAAAATGGCAACCATTGAGCTATGTCAAAAAATACTCATTTGGACTGAACCGGATAAAACGGCCAAACTACAGCGACGAAAAATGAATTTAATTGGTTATTCAAATCGTGTCCATTAACATTTGTTTTAATGGCTATTTCCTTCGTAGAGGAAGAGCAACAACAAGACCAACAAATATACCAAATAGTAGTATCAACAATCCTATAAAATTGACCACAAGCGCTTCTTGACCTTGCTTCAACTTTAGAAAAACAAATTTCTCTGTTATTCCTGTCTCGGCGGTCACTATCGCCATAGCAAATATGACTAGACCAAAGAGAACATGCCATGGAGCGAGTCTTGCCCGTGTTGCTGATTCAGCACCCGGAAACAAAAATGTGACAAATCCCAATAGCAACTAGCATGTATAAAGTCGTGTTAGTACATACATATGAACATGTTGGTAGATATATTACATATAACTTTTGGGATTGGTGTAGAGAAAGATTACTTGAAGCCCGAATAAGCAGATGGTAGACAAACCGATCCAGGAATGTAATGTGTACATATGTGGGATATCGAGTTCATTATGAAACTTGAAGACTACATACACGCCCAAAATTCCGGTGCCAAGCGCGATCAAATGAAATATTAGGTGAGTTAGTTTAAGCACGCGCCTCGTTGCTGGGATTGCTTTGTATATGATGATTGCTGATTGAAAAAAAAAATTATGCATTAGCGCGTAGGCAATATGTGGTCATGGTAACAATTTAAGAAACACTTGTAGTTTCGGGAACAAACCCATAAATAATGTTTCAAATTATAAACTTTTACTGTTTGTTCATGTCCTATGCAGTGGCGAAACTTCAGATTTGCGACCGGGCGGTCGAAAACATATATACCAAAAAAATTCTATAAAAACGAGTGGGGGGGGGGTCGAAAATGTATATACCCAAAAATTTATATGCGAAAACTACGCACTCTCCACTACTGAGCGAAAAGTTCGGGGGGTCAGCCGCCCCCTCCCGCCCAGCCCCTACTATGCTACGCCCCTGGTCCTATGTATGATGTGTGGAGTGTTAAAAATGGGGTAAATGAGCCCAGTCGCCGGGTCGTTCTTAATATCTTGGCTCAATAAATAACTAATATCTAGTAAAGATTAAACAAGCTCGAGCTAAGCTGAAACTCAAATTGAAGCTCGTTTAATAAGCTCAATTCCAAGCTTCATACATCAAGCTTTCATTAGGCTTGTCAAGTTAAACAAATATGTCATTTGTATAAATGTTACTATATTTGTAGAATACTATAAAACACAAGATAATTATTATATATATTAGTTATAATTAAAAACTATATATCACTATGTAAATTAATTTTGAATATAAAAAAATAGTTATATGATATATAATACATGAACAAGCGGCGAACCAAGCCCAAGCATTTACTCACGAATGGAACTCGAACTTTCTAAAGTTAACTGAGCCAAGTGTGAGTGTCGTTGAGTTAAGGTTTGACTTGACTCATTTACACCCCTGGTTAAAAACTCATACTAGCTTAAGTAATAATGTATTTCTTACCTTCCCCGGAAAAAATAATGAATCCAAGTATCATGAGAAGTGGATGCAACTGCAAATAAAAAAAATTACTTAAGCTAAAATTATATCTCTAAGCACATATTGAATATTAGATGATTATAAACATATTTTTCTTTAAAACTTACATTGAAAATCTTGAATTTCACATCTGAAGTGAAAGCAAAGCCTTCCCTGAAGTTCAGGAGCCAAAACAACACGAGGAGAGTAATCGATACCCCTAACAAATGGGTGAATATGGTCGCGAGTAACATTGTCATGCGATAACTTGACTGGTCACGCGCCATGATACGACGTTCCTAAGAGATTTGTGTCTTGTAGATTCACCAAGTTGCCTTAATTGGAGACCAGCGTATAGATATGGGAATTGTAAAGAGTTTCTTGCTTTCATCTATGAGAAATGGAGATTGCAAGAAAATTAGAGGACACTTGAGTTTTGGCAAAAACATGTGAAGACAGCTAACCTTAAATATTTGGTGCATACTATGAAGTTGGATTGTTGGAAGTTTTGTTTTTTTGAGATTGTGTTTTTATGTAGAAATGTAACGGTCTTGGAAACTAGAGTGTAATGTTAAACTTTGTAAAATTGGGAATAAAAAGTTTTTAAAAAATCATTTTTGTAAAAATTAATGTTGCACTGAAATAAAGAGAGGTAACAAATCTAAATATATATATATATATATATATATATATATATATATATTGATTTGTATATAAAAAATCATTGTTATTTGATGAATTACCATTACATAATAAACATCATACTGATTTGTATATAAAAAACAGGGTCGTCTCCGGTAACTCTCAAAAAAATTTAGACTCAGGGCGACATAAAAAACTGGGCCCAAATTTGTAGTTAAGAGGAAATGAATTAAAAAATAATTTGCTATTATATAACAAATAACATTGAAAAGGTATATGCGACTTAGAGTTGTCAAAATGTGTCGTGTTGTGTGAACATGTATGTTCGACACAACACATCTAATTGATGTCATTTTGTTAGACACTAACAAGGACATATTTAATAAACGGGTTACACAACACATTTAACATCATTATATGTAATCTATTCAACATCATGGATAACATGACACGTTTAACACAATTAAATATAAGCGGTTTACTATTACAAATGACATGACACACAAGTTTAACTCGATCATTAACACGACTTATCAAACGCAGTTCAAAAGTAACTATAAGACACAATTGACACGACCAGATATTTATCAAATATTATAATACATATTTAATTATAATTTATTGAGTACATGATACGGATGGTTTCTATAGTTTAGGATAAATTGAGGGTTTGGCCTCTAGATCCAAATTAAAAACTCAATTAGAACAAGAATCAAATCAAAGAAACTAACCAGAATGATATAAACCAGAATCGGATCAAACCCTTTTTACGACAATCTTCAAAATCGAAAACCCTCAATGCTCATGAAGATCCCACCTAGATCAATGTTGATGGCACAAATTGTTGGAACCCTTTGTTGAGGAAAGAGTTCACTTTCACCATTGTTTCCACCATTAAAAGAGCTTTGCATCATTGTGAAAGGGTCTGGACAATAATTATAAAACTTTTGGTAAAAGTTTAATAAGTGTGGCATATAATTGACCAGGAAATTAAGTTAGAACACACACAATGTGAGTTATTTACATGGTATAGTTTGCCATATATTAATTAACTTTTACAACCCAACAAAATAGGCTGCCGCATCTAACGGTCATCCTGTCCCCGCCACAACGATTTCGTATCCCAGGACACGTGTGAAAGGGTCTGAATCTAGATGAAATCCTATTTTATTATTTTTGGATAAAATATGTAATGACGAAAATGTCTATTAACTTAACTGATTAAACTAAGAGTCCCAAAACCAATGGATTATTTACTAAAGCATACAATATCAGTAAGAATTAAATCCAAATGGTGTTGGTGAGTTAGATAAGTTGTAGCATAAGGGAAGGTCATGGGTTCAATCCTCATAATATGCAATGCAAGTTTAGTCATTCAAAAAAATGTAATACACTCTAATATATTTGACTATTACAACTATATGCAACTTCATTTTTATAAATAGGTTATAAACACGTCGTGTTGGCCATTAATTTATTTAACACTATAAACTAAATGTGTCGAGTCTGACATGAACATGTTAAGTTAGTTGAATTTGTTTAAACACAGTTTTAATCATGTCGTTAAAGTGACAATCAGTTTATGGCCCGAGCTTATTTACCCCATACACCAATATGTATAGTGGAAGTCTATGTGGGAGTTAATATTCACACACTCTTTACCTCTATCTCTCTCTCTATACATAGATATAGAGAGAGAGTGAAAAATGATGTGAAAATAAGATTTAGGGATGTGAGAATAGTGGAAACCTATTTATAACTTCAATACTTCATGTCAAGTTGTATCATTTTATGGGAACGTGTCATCAATTGTTAAAATTAACATGCACAAATCTAACTTATATGGGTTGGGGGTGGATAATTTGGATATCAAGGATATGGCTAATGTGATTGGGTGTAATACTGATAACATTCCGCTTTCGTATTTGGGTATCACGGTTGGGGCCAACATGAATAGAATTAGTAACTGGGATCATATTGTTGAGATCTTCAAAAGAAGATTATCGGTTTGGAAAGCAAAAACTTTGTCTATAGGGGGAGACATACTTTAATTAACTCTGTTCTTGAGAGTCTCCCGATTTATTACTTTTCTTTATATAAAACCCCAGTTGAATTAATTAAGATCCTTGAAGGGAAGATGAGAAAGTTTCTTTGGGCGAGGTCTAGTGAAAATAAAAAATTGAACTGGGTTGTTTGGGATTGGGTTACATGGCCCAAGAAAAAAGGGGGATTAGGTATTAACAGACTAAAAGAGGTAAATGAGGCGCTCTTATATAAGTGGGGCTGGAGATATAAGGTCGAAAACCAAAACCTGTGGAGGAAAGTGGTGGAAGCTTGTCATAGTAGAAATAATCAAAGAAGCTTCCTTCCGCTTAATGGAAAATATTCGGGCTGCTGGAATAATATTGTTAAGTTAATTACCAAAATGAAACTAAATGGTAAGGGTATAAATCGGGCGATTATAGGTAAAGTGGGGAACGGGGATGATATTGGGTTCTGGTTAGACAAATGGGTGGGCGATCTTCCTTTCGTGGAAAGCTGGCCACATATTTTGGTTTGGAATCTTTCAAATTTTGCAGGGTTTCAGATAGAATGGGAGCAGGGCAGCGAAATGGAGGCTATAATTGGAAGTGGGTCAGACAACCTGAGTCTGTTGCAGAGCTTAAGGAATGGCAAGAATGTCAAGAAGTAATCAACATGGTGAGAATGTCAAATGATAAGGACACATGGCTTTGCAAAGTTGAAAGACAGGATGTTTTCTCGGTTATGGCTGTGAAAAAGGCTATTATTTCTGATAGGGGAAGTAGCAACCTTCCCAAATTCGAGTGGAGCAAATGGGTGCCAATTAAATGCAATATTCTGGCTTGGAGAGGAAACTTGGATAGACTGGCTACTAGAGTTAATTTGAGAAGAAGGAATGTGGATATTCCCTTGGTTATGTGTCCTTTTTGAGACGAACATGAGGAAACAGTGGAACATTTGTTTACAGCTTGTACGGTGACAATCAGGTGTGGGCGGCTATCAGTGCGTGGTGCAACATTCCGCGGATCTTCGCGTTCGAGTTCAAAGATTTAATGGATATTCATAATTCTATTCAGGGGGCAAAAAATGAAGAAGATTATTCATGGTTTGGTCATTATCTCTTGCTGCTGCATTTGGAAAGGTAGGAACGAGTTGGTTTTTAAGCAGATCAATAGAAGTCCGCAAGATATTCTGATAGAGATTAAATCGAAAGGATTCATGTGGGTTAAATACCCTATGTATATGTTGTAATTTTGCCCTTTGCCCGTTTGGGTCAGGAGTGGTGTTTTGTATTGGCCTTTTGTCCATTTGGGTCGGAGGTGTGTTTTTAATGAAGTTTAATTTTAAAAAAAAAAAAATTGTTAGCTTTAATGCCACTTAATCTTTTTATAAAGATACATGACACGTCATGTATTAACATAAAAAATCCATTGTTATTTGATATATACACACATATATACTAGAGGGATGTATGCGCGATGCGACGGGGAACACAATCACTGATAATCACGTAATATGTTAATTTTTTTAAACCTAAAATAAAAGCTATACTATACTTAAATTAAAGAGAATACAATACTCGTTTTAATACTGTAATTTAAAAAAATATATATCAACAGATGAAAAAGTTAAGGTTGCTTAAAAATTATGTGAGAAGTTTGTTTAATAACATGTTTTAAGTTGTAATTACTTAAAAGTCTTAAAATTACATTTTTATCCTCTTTATAATATAGTATGAACATAACTAGAGTTTTTATATATATATACATATTATTGAGTTATTTTTATCATAATATTAATTGTTATATAAATATTTCATAAATGAAAAAAAAACCGTTAACACTTGCGAGCCGATTCAAACTTGATATATAAAACTTGTTAGGCCTTTGGAAAAATTGGGTCTCGGCAGGGGGTGACTCACCCACCTCTAGGTCGGCCCTGCTATTCATCACCTATTTCTCTCCTCTTTTGGTGTTTGGGTTATACTAAAACCAATTTTAGCATTTTCTAAAGTTAACAAGTTTTTACCCGTATCAATTCTAAAGTTAACATTATCGAGTCATCCTTACCAGACTCGTTCGTTTTGTTTTGTTTTTGTCAATGCATGTAATTGTTACAAACCAAAATTTCACATCAAACAATATAAACGTATCCAATCACGTATCTTCATTAAATGGTACCAATTCTCCTACCAAAACAGTCATTTTCATCACTTTACTTTTGGGGTTTGGGGGATATCCTTAATAAATAGATCTTTTTAATCCTTTGTTTAGCCTACTAAATAATGTATCTATCAAATTTCTTACAGATAGATGCTTCATTCAAAGGCAAATGAGATCGTGGTCCATCAGCAAAGGCAAAGCCTGTAAACACCTGGGTTTAGGAGGGGAAATCTTGGGTTCAAGTCCTACAGACGACAAGAATTAAAAGAAATTTGTCGTTAAAAAAAAGATGCTAGAATTAAAAGAAATTTGTCGTTAAAAAAAAGGTGCTTCATACAAAGTTAAAACAAAGGGTAAATTACATTTTTCGTTCTTTACGTTTGTATCGGATTGCAATGGATACCCTCTAACTTTAATAATTACAGTCACAACCTATGATGAAAACTTACCATTTTGAACTAGGATTAATTGCAATATAATGAAATGTTAAAGTCATTATCTTTAGAAGTGAACATTCCCTTCGTCTGTTTTGAATTTAGCTTAAATTTGATATCATACTATCCAATACGTACGGCACTGATTCGTAACTTTTAACAGGTACCATACAATACTGTATCGTCAGGGTTGTCTCCGAAAATCTTCGAAAATATGTAGGCTTTGTGCGAAGATAAAATACGGGCCCCTAAAATATAAAGCACATCACACGCGCATTTGGACAACGAAATGTAGAAAGAAAACACGTTGTAAGGGTAAATTAAGAAAACGTGGAATAGTTACGTCATAACTTTAAAAATTCTTATTTACGATCATGTAAAACCATCGTAACCTATCCAAATTTATTTAGAAAATACACAGAGTTGAAAGAGAAAAAAAAAACAAAATAAGGCCTTTTTTCATCAAAAAATGGAACACACAAAACTAATTGTAGATTGAATAATATTTTAAGAAATTAACAAAAATAACTTTTTTTAAACTAAATTTGAGAAATAATTACGATTTCCATTTTGATTTAATGTAACACAAAATTAGTCAATTAATGTCATTTGCATTTAATGCATATGTAACAAACATAAAAAAAATCAACTAAAAATGAAGCTATCAAAATTAGAACCTAAGACCTACTTGCTAATAAAGTGACATGTGAACCACAAAACCATAAGCCTCATCTTGTCAATTTCCAATTCATTACATATATATTCTAAGTTTTACAATGTAACTTTATTAAAAAATAAATTTTTGGGCCCCCGAAGGATTTGGGCCCAGAGCCGTCGCCCACCCCGCACCCCCTCTGAGCCACCCCTGTGTAGCTTTACCGACCAAACACATATGATACACCATTCATTTTTACATTTAGCTATATTCGATATCCGTATTATACGGTACAATACCGAATTGTACCTATACTATAGATACCAGTACCGATCACATCCCTACTTAAAACTACTACTTGTCTACATCCATGCATCTATATTATATTTTAAAATAGTTATTTATTTATTTGAAACATTCTTAAAACTGAAAACTTTAACTGTAAGTCACGTGATACTATTTTAATCATGTTCATTTAATGTAGAGTTAATTGTTCGGATGGTACCTGTGTTTTACGTTTTTTTTTTTCATCTTTTCAAAATAGCAGTTATGTTCTTTATGGTTTGTTATTTTGTTACTACGATAGTCCACTGAGTAAATGTCAGTTAGTTTGGAAATATCATGTATGCTTCCTATGGTTTGTCATTTTGTTACTCGGATAGTCCCCTGAGTAAATGTCAGGGGACTATCCGAGTAACAAAATGACAAACTATAAAGAGCATACCTGTTATTTCCAAAAGGTAGGGACTAAACGTAAAATTACAGAGACTATCCAGGCAATTAACTCTTTAATGTATTACATTAAATATTACTTTAACGTGACACTATACGATATAAATTGACATAGAAAGTCATCCGTCTTTCAGGTTTTAGGTATAAAGAGCATAGGGATGTTCCCATATGTGTCGGAATTTGGAATTCACGTGCATGTGTTATGCATTATTGAGCTGTACATTATGGTACAACCCCAGATAGCTATATACTTTACGGACGATGATATTTATATCTTCGAAATTCGAATGGTACCACTAAGTCACTAAGAGTGGAGGGTATGGTTAATCACTCTAGGGTGATTGAGTAAAATCTTACCCAATAATGTTATGTCATTTCAACTTCTCATTTCACTTCCGATTTTGCACTCAATCAAGGGGTATGGTTAATCACTCTAGGGTGTTTGAGTAGGTTAAAAAATAAAAAAAAAATGTGATTGGTTGAAAGGGGTTGTAACCCACCATTAAACCTTCTCCCTCCTCCTTCCCTCCTCTTCCCGCATCGTTGAATATATACCGAAAACATTCAAAATTTCGATGACTCAAACAAGTGGGGGTGGTCACTGATCGATGACTCCCACTCAATCACCCACTCACCGATCTCTATACCCTCCACCCTAACAACACCAACGATACTATTATATACTGTATTTTCTAATGATAACACAACACTCACCCTATTTTTATTTTTATTTATATTTATATACTACATTACGAAGGGAAATAGTGCCAGATAGTTGTCTGCAACTTCTTCATTAGTCCAGCCAAATTATGATTTTGCCGTGTTGAAATTTACACTTTTATCATTGGTTTTGTTTTTTTTTTCTCCTCCTAGCCAAATTATGATTTTGCCATTAGCTCAAATACATAGTATTGTCATTGTTTTTGTTTTTTCCCTGTTAAATAATGATTTTGCCTTCGTGTAAAATTACAGACATGCCATCGTTTTAGTGTTTTTTGGACAAACTATGGTAATGTTTTGTTTTAATTGGTTGGCTCGGTGCTGAACGTTAGTTTTTCCATCGTTTTATTTTTTTAGCAAAAGCATGGTAGTGTTATGTTTTAATTGGTTGACTCGATATATTTTTTTTTAAGATCGTGTTACGGGTAGTATGTACAAGTAACCGAAACATAGACGTACATGTTATGAGAGAAAAATATACGGTTTAGTACCCAATAACGTTTTTTCGGCTTATTTTTATGTAGGTTTTCAGTTGTTCAACGTTTTGACATAAATTTGTTCTAAAACGAGTCGGGTAAAATAATACAATACGTTTTCATTAGACGGTATAAATTTGAGTTACTTTACGTTTCGATGTCGCCGCAACGTTTCGTGCCATTCTTTAACTTAAAAAACATGAACTTCTCACGTGCTTATTGTTATGTACGTGTCGGTATAAATTCATGTTGATTAACGTTTTGACGTAATTTTTTTCCGCAAATAAGTCGGACCAGATATAATACATTTTCATGCTTATTTTAACTAAGTTCTTAGTTGGTCTACGTTTTAACATAATTTTTTTCGAAAACAAATCGGATCATATATAATATGTTTTCGCTCGACGGTTTAAAATTCGCCTTACTCTACATTTCGACACAACCGGAACAAATTTACTAGTTTTGTTACAATTTACAAAAGTGGAAAACGAAAATCAGAACATAGAAATTAAAAAAAAAAAACAAATCGGTGAAATTTGTCGAAATGATATATACATCTGACAGTGTCACACCGATAAAACCGCTCACTTCTCTTCCACAATCTCTCTCTTCATCTTCTTTCAAAAAACCTTAGCAAACTTTAAACTTAGGTAGCGTTCGTTTCATGGAATGGAATGGAATGGAATTAGGAAGTTTTTCTTTGTAAAATTGATCTTGGTTGGGGGAGGGAGGAATTTGAAATCCCATGAATTTCTTTAATCAATGAAATTTGTGACTATTTCAACATTCCTTTGAAATCCTTCACTCTAATGAAGGAATGGAATGGAATGTTGAAATAGTCACAAATTTCATTGATTAAAGAAATTCATGGGATTTCAAATTCCTCCCTCCCCCAACCAAGATCAATTTTACAAAGAAAAACTTCCTAATTCCATTCCATTCCATTTCATGAAACGAACGCTACCTTAGTGTTTCTGTAACAGCTGCATCCCACCTTGTGCTTCATAATTGCAACCTCCAACCAAGAACATAAATGGATAGTTTTCATATGATGTTTGTTATGCTATGTTCTGTTTTCGTTGTTGTTCATGGTTTTTCAAGAAATGATGATCTACCCATTCTATCTTTTGATGAAGGGTATTCGAAGTTGTTTGGAGATGATAATTTAATGGTATTCGACGATCGAAAATCGGTTCAGTTATCTCTTGATGAACGAACAGGTTAGTTTGTAAGTTGAGAACCACAAGAACCGCATGTCATATTTGTGTGTAATTGTTTAAAGAGTTAACTGTCATTTTTGTAGGTTTGTTCACTTTTGTCATTTCAGGTCATTTTATAAAAATACACCAGTTTTCTCCCTGACATATTGGAAACGTATCACTTTGGTCTAAAAATTAAAACCCAGTTAAATTAGCCAGGTTAAGTGAAGGCAATTATTGTCAATTCATTAAATAAAATAAGGTGAAAATAAAAGATATATGAATTGACAATAATACCCTCATTCAACCTGTCTGCTTAACTGAGTTTAATTTTTGAACTGAAGTAGCACGTTTCCAGTATGTCAGGGAAGAAACTGGTGCATTTTTGAAAATTGGCCTGCAATGGTAGAAGTGAACAAACCGTATGGACGAAAATGACAGTTAACTCTTAAAGAGTTAACCGTATAATATTAACATATTATTGATTTCGTTTCGAGATAAACGCACCCCTTGTTACATGATAACCATTTTATGCATCACATGTTAAACATTATGTACAAATGTATTATTTGTATTGTTCGGTTCATTTTCTTCATTATGTGTGTATTTATAGTGTGTTTTGTGTGTGTGCAGGTTCTGGATTTGTGTCTCAAGACCTCTATTTCCATGGATTCTTCAGTGCCTCCATTAAACTTCCTGCAGATTATACAGCCGGTGTTGTTGTTGCTTTTTATGTGAGTTCTTTGTTAGAAAAATAACCACTGTTTTGTATCCACTGATTAGGAACCACTGATTAGAAACCACTGATCTGTTTGATAAACTACTGATCAGTTTGACTAACCACTGATGAACTTAACTACTGATCAGTTTAAGCACTGATCAGTCTAACCGTTGATCAACCACTGTCTATTAGAAGCAGTGGCAAGTTGAAACAGAACCACTGATGAGAACAGCGGTTAGAGAAGATTACAAATAGAAGTAAAAAGAAACAGTAAACGATTTAACCGGGCTTGTGTTTGACACAATTCCCTTAAACAGATTCGCCGTCTGTTCCCAGGGTACGCCGGTTCGAAACAGCACCGAGCGCTGCCGGACTTGAACACTTGCCTGAAAAATAAACCGGAGAATGCTGCAGAGAGATCGAGAGAAGAGATTGTTTTTCGGTGTGTATTACTGTGTTGGTCTGTATTGGGTTTTATAGGCACAGATCATAACTGATTCTGGCCTCATCATTGCAGAGAATTAAAGCTATTCGGTTTCAAAACTTATGCATCATCATTGCAGAGAATTAACTCACATAATGGCTCAGCGGTTTCGAAACTGAATAGTATAATGGTTCTCATTAAAACTGAAAAATTTCAGTTATAAAAAATAATTAGTCAGTCTCGAGTGCAAAAACTGTCTCCCGCGAGCCCGGGTTTTCGGAGCTGCATTCGTGTCCGCAGGACGTGCGGGCGTACACGAGTTCAACTAAATCCGGTTCCATTTTTTGCACCCCCCCTGCGTGCGCGCGGGTAGGACTTGTGGTAAAACATGTCATAAGACTTCAAAGGCTTCATTAAGGTTTCTCCTTATATATAGCCTATCTTTTCATTCCCACACCGATGTGGGACAAAGTGAATTACCCACTTGAGACTTTCATTCACACTAGACTTCCAACATTCTTTTCTTAAATTTAGGGCTGTAAACGAACCGAACGTTCAGCGTACAGTTCGTGAACCGTTCGGCGGGAAGTTCGTTTATGTCCGTTTGTTTAATAAACGAACGAACATGAACAAGAAATTTTGTTCGATTAGTTAAATGAACGAACATGAACAGAGGTCTCCTTCGTTCAATTGTGTTCATGAACGTTCGGTAAGGTGTTCCTGAACATGTTCATGAACATTCGTTCATTTGCGTTTGTTTATGTTCATATGTTTGTGTTTTAATTGAATATTTTTGTACTTTCATATATTTTATCTATAATTTTTATATTATTAAACTTTTATTTATTTTATTACCCTGACAATTAAACTAGGAAACCCTCTTTCACCTTGTTTATGCACCATTTCTCTTTCATTTCTCATTATTTACATCGGCGAATACGGTCGACCTCCCTTCCACAATAAGGGTTTCAGGTTCCAGTGCTACTCTCTGAGCCATCTACCTTTATCCTTCGTCGCGTTTGCCAAATTTATTTGTTTTCGTGAACCGTGCGCGAACACGCTCATTTCCTTAATGAACGAACACGAACATAAAATCTCGTTCGATAAGTGTTCATGAACCGTTCGTGAACACATTTATTTCCTTAACGAACCTCGTGTTCGTTCGGTTCATTTACAGCCCTACTTAAATTTTTTTAAATTAGTTTTATCTTTGTTATATTGTTGACTTGATTTTGTTTGTTTTTATATATAATTGAGTTCATAAATTGACGGTCTATAAATTGATTTTATTTATTTTCAAGACCAGAAAGAAAATATTAGAAATATGAAAAAAAAAAAAAAGTTGATGAGCATTATAAGCTAACTTTATATTCGATGAACATTATAAGCTAACTTTATATTCTAAAAAAGTAGAAAAGAATAAATAATAAAGGTGAGGGACCGTTCGGTTTAAACAGTCAATTTCAAGTTTTAAACCATGAATAGAACCGTTAAACCTAATTTTTAAACCGTTAACTGGTTGAATAGATGATTTACTTAACGGTTTAATTGTTTGTAGTGTTTTGAATGTGCATTCAATTAATGTTTTGTCTAACCCATGGTATACTCATCTAGTGGTATGGTGTCTGCCTCGCGAGAGGGGCTTGAAAAAAAATGTTTTTGCCTTTTTGTCATTGCTAAAGTTTGATAAAAATTGATAGAAGTGAATTTTTTTTGCTGCTCATTGCTTGATAATTATTTCTTAATTTCTTCATTCACATTCAATATTAATGAATACTTTCACCCAAAATCACTACTTTTGATGAGTTATTCTCTTATTTAAATCAAAATTTTGTCCAAGTGTTTTTATCTTTCTTACACCATATGTAGTGGGGCTTGAACTTCAAGCCCCTCCTTTCGACATGTGGCTCCTAGTCAGCAAAGGTGTTTGAAGTTAAATAGTGGTGTAGTGGTATAATGCCTCTTGCAATGATTAGATATTGAAATTGAATTAACATAAAAAAATTAAAAAAAAAACCCATAAAAAATGTTCCATTGGCCATTCTCTCTTCAATCAGGCGTGTTTAAGGAAACGCCCAACAAAAAAACCCATCAAAAAGGCCCCGGGGGCGGTGAGGCAGGCGTGATGGGGCGTTTATGGGGAATAAAACGCCCTATACCCCTTCCACTACGGGTGATCTTATAATTAGCTTGGAATCACATACAAAATTCGATTCCTGATGTCTGTATTGCAATTCAAATGAATTGTTAGAAGGATATTCAAAAATCAAAATATCTAACTTCATATATTAACACTTTTCAACTCTAAAATCTAAATAATGACTTCTTTTAAATAAGCCCCTGGTTAGCCAATTTGTTAAACTAGTCGTGTTCGAGTTAACCTATTTATTGAACGAGTCGTGTTCAGATATATCTATTTAATAAACGAGTCGAGTTATTAATTGTTGTCGTCCCTGCTCTATATAGAACAATAAAACAATTAAATTTATGTTATTATTATTTTTATCATTATTAGTATCTTTGTTATTAATTATTGCAGATGTCAAATGGAGATATATTTGAGAAGAATCATGATGAAATTGATTTTGAGTTTCTGGGTAATATTAGAGGAAAAGAATGGAGAATTCAGACGAATATTTACGGAAATGGAAGCACAGTTGTTGGTAGAGAAGAAAGATATGGTCTTTGGTTTGATCCTACCGATGATTTCCATAGATATAGCATCCTTTGGACTCACACTCACATCATGTAAGTTATTTACCAACTATCCAAGTTCGTTTTTGGTCATTTAATACGTTTATTTTGCGCTTCACAAGCTACGAATAGGGTGTAAACGAGTCAAGCGCTCATTAGTGACTCAAGATGTTAAATTCTTGAACCGAGCTGAACTTAGACGAGTTTGTCAAGCTCAGGCCTAAATTGGATCTACTTGAGTCTGAGATTCACTCATCGAGCTTGATTCAGCCATAACCATAACGAGCCTAAAATTTCAAAGAAAATAGTAGTATTTATGTATATAGTGATTGCAATAAATATATAAATAAATATTACTAAAGGTGATTTTTGTTAACTTTTTTTTTTTTTTTTGCTTTAAAAAAAAGATGTTTTTGGCTAGCTTACATTCTTTCTGCCAAAAGTTTTTTTTCTTGTTTTTTTTTCACATTTCTGGATTTGTCTCATGCACTTACTTTGATGGAAACAACTTTAAAAAGATGTTGAAATGACACCACTTGTTTCAATATGATCATCATGTGATTATATATTTTTTACATGACTAGTGATGTAGTGGTAGTCGCGAGTATTAAGTTTCACTTATGTTGGGTCTGGATGAGTTTTCTCCTTTAGGTCTCAAGTTTGAGTTTGAATAATAGATGTTTCTCATTGAGGGGTTAAATTGGGGATCTATTGTGCGGGGGGCTCTCTAGCGCGAACCCGATTAAGACAACGTATGCTAGACCTCCCGACATTCGCGAATAATTCACGCCTTTTGAAAAAAATATTTTTACAATTTAATATTCCATATTTTTTTTCTGGAAAACTATTTAATAATCATTTTTAGTGTGTCTAGACATTCATTTTTAAGTATATTTATACATAAGTATATTTATACACTAGTGTTCATTTCATACTGGTTCTTCCCTCTACAATCACAAAACACATTCTTATATCTTACAAATACAAAGACATGTACAGTAGATAATTTTAAATAGGTTTTTTTTCTTTTGGTTACTTTTTGAAAAGAATTAATACAAGAGAGTCTATTAAAAGTTTTTTTTTTAGTTTTTTTTTCCCTGTAACTATTTTTTATTATAATTATTATAATATTTTATTGTTATAATTTCTTTTGAGTAGATTCGTTTTTTGTTTTATAACTTAAAAATATGATATTTCTTAAATCTACGCTTAGACATGAAATTTATATTAAAAATCAAGTTGTATACAGTAACATAAAGTGATGTCGTTTACCATTTTCATTATCTAAGGAATATAATATAATACGATGTTTTATAAGCCGTTTACCCTATTCGTTATTTGAGTAATATAATATAACGTTTAATAAAATCTTGAATGTACCATTGCAACATGTTTAGTTTTATCTATGATTTCATGAAATTTTAATTCAAACAAACATCCATCGATACCGGTGTTATATTCAGTTTTATGGTTTTCTCAGTATGGTGATACAAAATTCGTTGAGGTATATATATAGCTACACCGTTTACCTTTTTTTTTTGTTACCTGAGTAATATAGTATAAAATTTTGAATACACTATTGCAACATGCTTATTTTTATCTGATAAAACTTTTAATTGAACGAGTAAATATAGTTAACTTTTTTTTTGTTCTTTACCGTGACGGATCTGACCAATACTGTTCGAACTACATCGGTACCAGTATTGTATTCTTTTTTATGGTTTTCTTGACATAAGTGTATAAAAGTGATTGAATATAAAGTTCTATTGGCAATCAAGTTTTTTTACCATATACAATAGTGAATGCCAGTGATGGAACCGATGCTCCGCCGAACAACATTGACACTTGTACCGGTATTTGTTTCTATATATAGTTTTCGATAATTGTAAAAATGTGTTAATATCCTTTTAGATTTATATCTTTTGGTTACAATACCAAGTACAAATATCACACTGATGCTTTAACGAACCTAAAAATGCACTCACCACCTTTTTACGAGATAACCCGCCGCGTAGCGCGGGTATCTCACCTAGTTATCTTATATTTTGGATATCTACTTTATCTTTAGGTATAATAGACATGCCTTGATGTATATAAATCCAACCAATATTTTTACTTATCTTTATAGACATGTGAAAAATTTGTACCTTATCTACTAAAACTTTCTTAAAAAGCTGGTTAGGTTTGTGCGTTTCAATAAATTTATGATGATACGGGGAGATAAAATCAATACATAGCTATTTAGGTAAGTCTCCAAAAATGTTCATTTTTTATGATTTTCTTTATATTTAACACGGGGAAATTTCATATATTCTCTTTTAAACTTGCATAATTAGGTTAGAACAATTCATGAGGATGATGGTGATTTTGTATAATGCATTCCTAAGATGTCATGATATCATAATGTCTTTGGAACATTACATGATGATGATAATGTGGTATGTCAAGTACTTTATGGGTTGCTATGGAATATGTTGATGTACCCAAATGGCAAATGGTCCACACTCCATACCATGATATAATTTATTTACCATTTAAAGCTGCTGGAATAATTGTGTTAGTGGTAAATTGTATGATGTAATAGATATATTGATTAGCTTTTCATGTAGCAATAGTGACACCTCTCTGCCTAACTTCAATTATATATCATCACCTGCATCTGCCACTATTCAATGTTTGCTCATTCCTATAAAAGAAAGGGTAGATTGGTAATTTTCTCATCTTTTTAAATTCTGAAAACATGTAACCAACTTTATTTTGATTTAATCATTTATGGTAGTCTTTTAAGTTAACCCGTTTTCCGCGCATGGTTAAAGCTATGACATGTTTGTTATCATGCGTATCGTTTGAACGCATAACCTGGTTAGATTACTCTAGACCGTAAACTCTTTTGAGTTTGCGTTTCTTAACAAAACTTTTGATTTTTGTCAAAAAAAATCACTATCTGCATACATAATTGGAATGTGAAGTGAATATTATTTGTCAATTTTTTTATTAGAATGCGTCTGGAAATTGTTATTTTTTTTTTGTTTAGATTTTATGTTGACGATGTCGCCATCAGAGAGATCAAAAGAACGGAATCTATGGGCGGAGATTTCCCTTCAAAGCCGATGACTTTATATGCAACGATATGGGATGCTTCCGAGTGGGCTACAAATGGTGGCAAATACAAGGTAAATTACAAATACGCCCCTTATATTGCCGAGTTTTCCAACTTTATCCTCCATGGATGCGCGGTGGACCCCATTGAGCTCACATCATTCAAATGTGAAACCACACCAAACCTTAACACAGTCCCAACTGGTATCACACCCTCACAAAGGGCGAAAATGGAAAGTTTTAGGAAAAAACATATGCAATATTCGTATTGTTATGATAAAATTAGGTACAAAACGCCACCCTCCGAGTGTGTGTTTAACCCTAAAGAGGCTAAGAGGTTGAAGAAGTTTGACCCGGTAACATTTGGTAGCGGCCACAACCACCACCATGGGAAGAGATACCGTAGGAGTCGGAGCCCGACTCAGTCTATTTGAAGATGGTTATGATTTGTCAATGCTTCTATTAGTGTCTTTCCTTTTTTTAGTTGCTTGTTTTGTTGATCTGTTGTTTAGTTTTACGTGATGTGACAAAGTGGTTAGAAAGCATATAAATTGTTTGTGATAACTATTAGGGGAAATAAATGTCTCACACATAATATATTTTATGTTCTTAAGGGTATTTTATTAATCGTCTTGATTATATTAAATAAAAGTTTTAAATTAATTTTTTTTATGTTGATTTTAATAACGTCTTACATATTTTTCTTTGCATCTGCACACCCATCGTAGCGTGCGGGGAGTTATCATTACTACTAAACTTTTATCTAAATCGATATAGCAAAATGTGCAACATCCGGCCCTCGTATCAACCATTATTGTTTCTTTTACCTTATGTAACTTTGTAATTATAAACACGTTTAATTATATAGTTTTCCATGAATCCACAACTAGAGGTGTGAATCCGGGACACCACATGAACCTATGGAACTATGGGTGTTATCTCTTCACAACTTCAAAAATATTAAAATTGAATGAATGATATCAAATAAAACTAGTTTAATACCCGTCCGATGGACGGGTTACGTTAACATCGTAACAAACAAAGCTAATCTATATTAAGTGTACACAAATTTAAACAACTTTACAAACAAAAGAATCATTCTTTAATTTGTAACAGGAAAACGAACGTCAACAGCTTACAACCACAAAACGATCGAAAATAAAACTGATAGAGTACTAAAACATGAAATGGTGTCATTTTAATGCAAAAGTAAACGGTAGGCAAAACATACGTATAATTTTTTTTAGAGAAAACATGTGGTTGGAGACCTTCCAACCAATCAAAATTACCAAAACTTGATTATTTTCGTAACTGCGGATGGCTTCTGTCATTAAACTTGAGTGCAGTTTGACGATGTCAGGCTCCTATATTATTAGTTTACATGACCACATTTAGTGTTATTACATGCTGCTATTCTGATTGCTAGAAATATGTTTGTGGTTTGAAATAAAAAAGGTCATTTTATTGAAAAAAAATTAGAATGCCATTTCAAGTGGAACAAAGCTTACAAGTTACAAGTACAGCAAAAAGGGCATAGTTGTTCACTGTTCACCCTACAGATCTACAGTATACATTTACATGACAATATTTAGAGAAAAAATATGAATCTGTAGCTGAAGAGAGCGGGATACATTGGCTCAATTCACCTGCAAATTATGGTTTTTAATTGCTAAATGTGGGTTCCGGGGGGGTAATAGGTTAGACCAGAGCTCCATATCAAATCACAAGCATGGTAATTACTGCTGCAACAAAAAAACGATATATGAGCTAAGAGATCTTGACATCTACACTCTACGTATATGTCCTACACAACTATTACCCAATGTAAACCCTGCAAATAGACAATTACCACTCTTAAAAATATTAATCAAGTTCCTGTCAGTCAAAAGCCACCACATCTTAGTCTCTCTGCTACATTCACTCTAATCGCTCTCCCACCCAGAAAATGCAACCAACAAATACACACCGTGTTAAAACATAGTATTACAATGCGAGTTTCGAGGCCGAAATGGAGTATTCCAAAAAGGTAAAAAGTAATGCAATACATGTCGATCAAGATTCTCAATAGTATCATTCATTTCACTATCAGGACGCCATTGACACAAACCCAAAACCACGAGATCCCCACTCTCCCTGTCGGAAACAATGCATGAATTGACCACCTTCTCGTGTTGTGTTCTCTGAAAATCTGCTCAAGACGTTCACCATCTGTGTCCCACGGTAGGTTCCCGACATACAGTGTGTATGAAGGCCCAGAAGTTTGGGGTGCACCGGGTCTTGATCCTTTTGTAGCAACCTTTATTCACAGTTCAGATCCTGCCTCCTAATTCCTGATTCAAACAAAATGAAACAGTATCCCTTGCTCATTTATGCTTAATTTGGTCAATGTTGTTACAAACTGGACCCTTTTTTATGAGTGGTGTGTGAGCTGGTTTAGTGGCGGGACGAACTTTGATTTTCAGTAACTTTCTTCTCTGTTTCATGTGGTGTAGATAAATTAATATTCTTATTTCAACAAAAACCTCTTCTCGTTTTCTTTTCTTTCTAAAAAATATGCTTCTATTATTATTTTAAATATAAAAAAATATAACAATATACTATTCAAATTTTAAGGTAATATATATAAATATTTTAAAAATTATTTGTGACATCATCCTGTCAGTTTGACCGGTTGTCCCTCCAGTTATCTAACAGTGTGACGGTTTACAGTCCAACCGGTTTTCAAAATATTGGTGTCGGTTGCAAGATTCGACTAAGTTATTACTATACAAGCCAAAAGCAATGAAGAAACTTACATAACCATGGAACATATCAATAGCCTTCTATGCTTCTTCTACAGTACTCATTGTTACAAACCCAAAACCTCGACTTTGATCAATCTCCCTGTTATAAATAACCTAAACCACCAACATAAACCTTAATTTAAATCAAAATCCGTAATCCAAAAACCAAGACTTTCCAAAAGTGTAATAACGATTTCCTCAGAAATCTCAACAACGCCAGCTTGTTAAAAAATGATATGTATAGAGGTATTTGCTTTAACAACCTAAGTTGCTTATCATCTTGATCAAATGGACTTGCCAAAAGAACTTGATCAAATGATTTTCAGAAAAAAAAACATCAACAACTTTAAGTTTCAACCTTAAAATATGTATTTACAAAGTAATAGTTAGCCCTATATTCTACAATTCTAGGTTCTTCAATGAATTGGCACCCCGTCTTTTTATCAAAACACTTGATGTTCTGAAGTGTTACTTTAGCGGGCTTGTTAAGGCCTTGTCCGACCGGTGGTTTTTTCGTCTCATCGATATAAAGAATCACTTTGCGAGTTTGCGATTATTAAACTGGATAAGAGACTCAAGGTCCAGTCGTCTCACATCGTTTTCCTCAATTCATTGTGAAAATACACTCATTCACTTGCACAGGTTATAACTCTCAAATTAGCAAAAAAAAAAATAAATAAATAAATAAAGAAAAGAACGGAAAAGTGGGATTAGTGAACACTGAACACTCCCCCCCTTTCAACAGAATGCATGCTTTGTGGAAAGTGGAAACCACATCCATGGCCTCCCCCTTCAACTAACCTGAGTGAACCCAAGAGTAGAATTTTAGTACACAACTTGAACATACATCATAAGAGGGTCAACACGAGTGGACCAAACCTGATAAGACCATTTGGCGTGTGTCAAGTCTCATTTTTCCATGGTCAAAACAATATAAAACCTACCACCAAACCTCGTACACTGGTCTCCCAACTCTAACAATGTCCCCCACTATTATTACGAAAAAAAAAAAGCTTGTTAATGGAACATTGTAGAATCAACACATTAAAAAAAGACAAGAAACTAACAGATAATCCCATGTTCCGCTACCTGCTGTTTCTAAAAGCCATAATAAAAAATAGAAAGAAGCGCACCATTTTCTTATGCAGTCAATTGCAACTGCTGTATTCAAATCAAATCGAATCCAGTACATAGTTCCTTATCGTTGGTTGGGAGGCGAGAGAAGTGCCACTGCTGCAGAACATCATCAACCACAATTTGAAACCCTAATTTGCAGGTTGAATAGGTGGTGGCCGAAGTGAGCAGGCAAGAGTCGATGATACAACGGTAGAATAGGGTGAACCGCATGGCTGCAAAATCACGGTTGCTGCAATGGTAGAAACTTTAATTTCCGCCACGAGCCTTCCAGATATTACCCCGCCAAGAGTCGATGATACTCATATTGATGAGAAATTAGGGGATTGGAGGCGAAGGTGTAGTGGTAGGTTCGTTGGGGTTGGTGGTTGAAGGTGAGATGTGACCGAAGAAAGAAATACCTAGGATATATGTTGATGATGATTTGGAAAATAGTGGGAACAGGTTTGGTGAAGATGTTCGATGACAGGGCGTTTTATGGGGGAGAGACGCTGGAATCAATGGATAGTGGCAAAAGTGCATATAAGCATAAAATTAGGAGGTGAAAACTGGCATTAAAAAATAAAAACTGTCAAATTTTTTTGGATTTGAATGGGCGAGATTCATTCTTAAAAATAACTAAATAGTTATTGTGGTCAAGATCAACCCAAATTACAGTTTTTTCTGTATTAACTGGTAGTTCTCTAGTGGAGATAATGGGTAGGAAAAGGTGGAGGTAACCACCTGCTAAGGAAACCGTAAAAAACCGCCTCGAACCGCCATCATAGCGGTTATTTTTGGGAGTTTAAAGGGCTGAGATTTCATTTCAGCATGATCTAACGGTGGATATCGATTTAGAAAACGGTTACACTTAATGGGTTCCATATATATATATAATTTAGGCCAATGGATTTAAATAATCCCAACTTTTTTAATTTGGCCGATAATAATCTCAACTCAGTTATTGGCCGATAATAATCCGAACTGGTCCACTTTTGGCCGATAATAGTCTGCGTTAAATATAGTTTAACAGAGTTAAGTCTTTCCCGAAATACAAAATGATGTTTTACAGGGCTTTTGATTAGAACGAGGATACAAGCTGATTGATGTAAAAATTTACCTAGAAATATTGCCCCAAACGACTAAAACGGTGCTTCAATTCGGGTTTTTAAACTTCCAATTAACAAAAATCAAGCCGTTTGAAGCATCGTTTCGATGTAAGCTTCGTATTCTCGTTCGGATCAAAATCCATAAAACATCTGTTTGTAATTCGGAAAAAAGCTTAACTCCGTTAAGCTATTTTTAACGGCGGACTGTTATTGGCCTAAAGTGGAACAATTCGGATTATTATCGGCCAATAACTGAGTTGAGATTATTATCGGTCATCTACGAAAAGGTTGGGATTATTTAAATCCATTTTACCTAAAATTTACAAAAACACATATATTCAAAACAATTTGACCATATGAGATGAACACTAGCATGCATGATGACTTTACGGATCAAAAACACCGCAAACGTTCCGTATAACTCCTTCGTCGCCAATCAACGGCCTAATTTCGCTCATCTTCACCATCGCAGCTGCAAAATCCGACTTGAACTTTAAAGTATTACCGTTATATTCCCTAACAATATTGTCCGTTGATCCACCACTAAACAACACCTGATCCGATTCAAGAAGACCCTTCTTTTGTACCAAGTTCCTAAAGTAATTATTGTCAAAAGAATTAGGTGTCACCAAATCTAGCGGCACTAGATTCGCGCCACCATCTTTAGTGTGACAACCACGTCTACGAGTGCTAGCAAACCCACTATCAATATCCGACTCGTTGTTAAATATCCGGTCATGGAACGAAAAACAATGAGCTTGTCCGATAGTATGAGCTCCCGATAACGCAACCATGTCTCTTGTCGTAAGCCCGTTATTTTCGAACTTTGAAATAAGCGACTCGAGTGGGTCTTTAAAGCTAGGAAGACCACCAGTCTCGGCTAGAACAAGGTTAGCCGTGGTTGAGTCTCTTCTTCCGAGCTTTACTGACCATGACGGGCCACCGACCATTTCTGACGCATCTCGTGCAGCCACGGTCAGTATGTCTGATCGATGTCGTAAGGTCGGTCAAAAATAAAGTTAAAAGTGTCCTATTCACCTTTTACTAGTAAAGGGCAAGTAGGGTGTCGAATCCACGGGGAATCGGTGGAAAGTATGAAAGCTTGTTGTTTTTAATGATTATCTAATTCTAAACTAATTGCTTTTTGCAAAACGTGAGATGGAATATGAAAACAGAACTAAATTGTATTTGTAAACAATAATGAGAGAAATGACCAATCTCCGGGTTTTCAGGTTATGCAGAAAATCAGGTTACTTAGTTACCACTATTTGGAAATCACATAGACATGATTTATAAAACTTGTTTTGATAAATAATTAACGGACAATATATTTGATTGCAATGATCCACGATTGAAACCGAAAGATTGATGCAAATGAATAGTAGTCCAATTAATTACCAATTTCAGATTTCATAAACATAATCGAGTTCAATGATTAAAGGTTTAAAACAATGACATCCTAGAATTTAATCCCGGTTGTTGATGAACAAACCAAATAATTGATGAACACGAATGATTACGATAATCTAATAATGTTTGATCGAAACAAATAACAATAAGATAGACTAACCGAATGATTAGTTAAATCTCAATCCAAAAAGTCGTAAAAATAAACAACCCAACGTTTCATACATAAACCCTATTCCCGGAGACGGTCACGGGACGACTAGCCGCTCATGACGCTCGTACGATCTTCCGAAGCTTGGTTGAATGTTGAACTCATGATGACTTGGTGATTTATGTGAAGGATGATTGATGATGATCGATGTTATTGAGTGATGAAGTTGAGAGACCCCCAATGATATTCTATGGCTGCCGCTATATGTCTCTCTATCTCCTCAATTCGATGATGATCATGTGATTATGGGCCCCCGCAAGTCTTTGTCATGGCTGCTCCTTCCAATAATGATGTAATGTTCACGGCCCAATGATTGATGGTGTTCTCTTCTGAGAGCCCAAAAGTCAATAATAGTTGCTGTCCAAAAAGTCGATGATGTCGGAATGAGTTGAGGCTCCAAATTAATTAATATTGGTTGCCCATAATTCGATCACATGGCTGCCAATTTATTCGATGGTATGGAGGTGTGTGTTTCTAGAGCCACCCAAAAAATCATAATATATGGATCCCACAAAATCAAGTATGATAAAGTTGTTTAATGGCTGCCACTTTTTGTAATGTTGCTCTCACTAATCGAGATAGTGGGCTGCCCAAAATTTCCCACATGTGTGGCCCATGTTTCAATTCCTTTGATTCCGTAAACTCCATCTAACAGCCGTAAGCCTCGACTCCTTGTTTCTGTTTATTTCTTTTGTTTGTGCATGATCGAAACCGTAAGTCACGGTTTAATATCCGTAAGCCACATATAATACTTGCTGTGAACATTTGTGCTCCTCAAACCAATTGTCTAATTAATTTTTGTCCTCACGTGCATCCACAATATTGGTCGCCACTTCCTTGTCTTGTTCACGTGTAAGATGCCTCCTCTCACATGAATTGATGTGATCTTGACTATTGTTCCATGTGATGATACTTGTTTTCCTTCACAATTAATACTGTTGACCATTGTTAGTGATATTCTTGTGAAAAGTTACTCCCTCAAAAAGCCACATCCATCATGAATTAATGTTCAAGCCAATTAATTCCTCATAACCACGTTTGCATGTCACCATAGTTTATGATTAAAATGATATTGGTGATTAATTAAAATCCCAAAAATCATCCACCAAATTCGTCCAAGTCTTTTAACCCCCTTACTTCACCGAATTACGCGCGGTTTACCTGCAAACATATGAACACTCGCAGTAATCCAATTCCAATCATATAATCATATAAAACAAGCTAAAACATGTAAAATCAACACATAAACACCCATGTCTCACACTCTCCATCACATCCCCACACTTACCTTTGATTGTCCTCAAGCAAACCGATATGGAACTACTCACCATAGTAACAACACCTCTAAACCCATATACCGATGCAACAGTTCAAGTCCTAAGTCATACCCGTTCCATAGACTAACACAATCGAGATTGACAGTCCGACAAGCAATTGATGCAATTTATAAAACTTAAGACTTGCCTATTCAAAACTAACATGCTTAGGATTATACACATGCTACACGCCCCTCACAATAAACTCTCATCTCGGTTTAATATCTGAACTAGCGTGTAATGTGCTAGTATTTATATCACTCAAAACCAAACATGAAATTCTGTAATCATATGCTTGAATGATAATCACACCTCCACTGTATCATATAACACGGCACGCATCAAAAGGACTTTCGGTTTTGGGCTTAGGCTAAAGGTAGGAAATTTTTGGCTTATATTTATATTTTTATGTGGCGAATAAACAAACGACCAAACCGTGACAAATTTATTTGCAAACACATGACGACTAACATATTTGGGTTGGTTTCTACCCAAAACACCATGACACTATTCACAAAACTTTTTTTTTCTCTTTTCTTTTTCTATTTTTTTCTTTCTTTTCTTTTCTTTGTTTTTTTTTCTTTTTCAATTATTCATAATTTGTCGTTCACGGTCGGTATCAAACAATTCACATTGGGTGGACAAACGAAAGGGTAAATAGGCTCAACAGGGCTACTAAGGGTGATAACTAGGTGAACACAAAACAAACAAACAAACAGGTGTACGGGATATCCTAATGCCTTTATCATGTACGTGCACATATTAAACCACAGTCTCAGCATGCATCCAATCATACAAGTTCTAACACAAAATAACATGCGGCCTGCTCTCAACAAATGAATTCAATATGTAAACCATTTGATCATTCTACAGGCTCAAATTCTCACCAAGAAAGGGTAAAAAGGCTGCCGACACGTAGCATATGCAATCTAAAGCATGTTACCCCCAAATAGACATCTCTTTTCACTTTTTTTTTAAAAACACATGTCGGACCTACTCTCATGAAACTTAAAGGAACGACCATGACAAGGGACTTTGTTAACTACCGGCAAGGGACCCATTAGCGATTGAAACGTTTGGTTTTCGTATCCATTTAGTTCACTCAAGGCGATGAAATTCTTTAAAATTTTAAAAATTTTCCATTTTTTCGCTTTTCATCGTTTTCAATCACTTTCAACCTCTTTCAAACTCTATCCCAAGACTTTCCCTTCCCGGGTTTCCATATCCCCACACTTGGGCGACATTGTCCCCAATGTATAATGCTTTTAAAAACAAAACCCGGGAATACCAACTAACCTCATTAGCGACCAATCCTAACACAATTAGCAAAAACACATTCCCTAACACATAAAGTTTAACACCACCAAGAACACGAATAAAAAATGCAATAAAAATGCGATAATAAAAGTGGAACAGACTCCCCTGGTTTAAAACATAGAATCATCATGCGTCATGTTCCACCACGACCGTATAGCATTTCATTCGCGGCCGTGTCCAACAAGTACTCAGGTCAATCTCTACAATTAGTGTTCAGATCATCACCGTCCAAATGGAGATTGAGTATGGACAGTTTTGATTGAACTCTAATCCGCGCATCGTCCGCAATTGCAACTAGAACGTAATGGGACTTCACCAAACATCCCCACACTTGGACCAATGCATCCGTAGAGATTTATAACCTAGTAACCTGCAAAAGTACTCACGCGAAAACAAAACAAATATACACTACTCTACATCCTCGGGCTGCCTCCCGAGAGCGCTAAGTTTACAGGTCTTCAGCCAGACCATACCTGATATACTCTCATGGTGGTCGAGTGGGATGTTTGCATCTCATGGCCTCTAAGTATGTACCCCGCCAATGCTCTAGTAAGTCGTCCACTGTATTCCACATTGGACCGAATAACTTTAACCTTCGTTTTGCATTATCGCACTCAGGCGGTTTCTTTTTCTTCTTCTTCCCTCGTGGCTTCCCTTTGTCCGTTTTAAACTCCTCATGCGCCACGCTTTCCTTTTTCCTTACCGCTTTGCTTCCTGCCACTTCAAGCCTGTCAACCATAAAACACTCATGTTTGGTATGAATCTCCTTTGCAGGAGAGACATTTTCTTCACCACTTTCAGTTTTTGAGTGTTCACCTGAAATGGAAGGATTAGTAGCATTTGAAAACACACTTAACCGCAATTCGCGGTCACCAAACTTCATACTTACCGTTCCTTCAACGCAGTTTATAATTGCATGAGCAGTCGCTAAGAACGGTCTACCCAGAATGACTGGAGAGTGCGTGTTCTTTGAACTTGTGGCACAGTCCAGCACTAAGAAGTCAACTGGGTAGTAACAATCTTTTACCTTCACAATTACATCTCTTACAATCCCCCTCGGACACATGGGAGTCTGATCAGCCAATACCACGGTGGTGTTGACTTTTTGTAGCGGACCAAAATCATATTGGTCATAAAGACTCCCTGGTAGAATACTAACACACGCTCCAAGATCCAATAGTGCCCTGTCTATTTTAAATTTACCCACTTGTACTGCAATAATGGGTGCTCCTGGATCTTGGAGTTTTGGGGGAAGGGTACCCAACAAAACGGCATTCACATTTGCAGTCAAATCAAGTTTTTTAGGAAACTTGTGAAGTCGTTTTTGGGTACTTAACTCCTTCAAACATTCAACATGATCTGGACTCTCTTTAATCGCATCGAGTAGAGGCAGATTAATTTTAGCTTGTTTAAAGCTTTCCCACCTTTCATCCCTTGGTGGGTCCCGATCATGTTGAGAGTCCGATCTATTACCAACATCCTCCAACACCTCCTCAACTAATTGTGATGGTGGAGTAATTGTGACACTACCAAATTCAGAAGTTGGAAGAATACTTACCGCGTTGATGTGCACATTTCTTCCATTTTTCAAGCTAGATGACTGATGTGCTGGATTAACTGTGGTAGTGCTTGGCAACTTACCTGGATCTCTTCTCAGCTGAGCTAGATCTTCTGCTAGCTGCCCCAACTGTTTCTGCATTGCTTCTGAAGTTTTGTCTCGAACTTCATTAACCTTTTGGATGTCCTTCATAAACTTCATAATAGCATCCAACTTGTCATCACTTGTTCCACCACTAGCACTTGAGGAGTTCCCCTGCTGATTAACCTGATTATATTGGCCCTGAGTTTGGTAATTACCTTGCGAGTAGTTACCTTGACGACTCTGATACTGCTGGCCTCCTTGCATGGGTACCTGAAAATTAGGGTTCATTTGATTAGCAGAATTACCATAACTAAAATTTGGGTGGTTTCGCAAACCTGGATGATATGTATTCGATTTCATATCATATTGCTTTCGTTCACCATACAATTGATTCACTTCATCAGTCTGACCACCCAACACAGCACACTCTCCAACTTGATGGCCTAACTCTCCACACTCAGTACATACCGAAAACGCATTGGCGGTTTTAACTTCACCTCCCTTTCCGAGATTCATTTGAGCTACCTGTCGCTCAAGCAATAAATTTTGGTGCCTCAACTTCTCGACCCGTTCCTCAGCTTCATAATCGACTGACTTTGCTGAACTTGATCTTGCCCTCCTGCTTGATTGTGTCTGTCTCTTTGAAGTGGCACTTTGTCTCTCCAAATATGCCCAATCCGCAGCTTCTGTATTTGTGAGAAACGTACCATTGCTGATGGCTATAAGATCTCTTACATCATCAGGAAGTAGCCCATCATAAAACACCTTAATTAATTCCCATGTCTGAATTTCATGATGTGGGCATTTCCTAAGCAACTCCTTAAACCTTGTGAACGCTTCATGGAACGGTTCCCCTGAATGTTGCTGGAATGCTCTGATTGCATCTCGAGCTTCACTAGTTCTATTCATGGTGTAGTATTCCTCCAAAAACACCAGCTGCATCTCTTGCCAAGTGTATATACTACCTGGAGGTAATGTGGCGAACCAGTGGCGTGCTTTGTCTTTCAGGGTGAACTGAAACAGCATCAGTTTCACATCATCTTTTGTAAACCCCGAAACCCTAATCGTTTGACAAATCGAATCAAAACTTGCAATGTGCAAGTATGGTTCTTCGGTCCTTTTTCCATAAAACTCCGGCAAATGGCCTAAGTATTGAGGCCTCACCTCGAAAGGTCTGTTATTATTTCCAACCGGTGTGACTATAGCCGACGAGTTAGGTACTACAACTGGTCGACAGTGACCTTCAACGCCTTGAATTGGTGCCCCTTGAACGACTTGTGGGACACCATCCACAAACTGTATCTGATCGCCCCTAAACCGATTATTAGCTCTTCCCGCATTAAACTGCGGGACTCCATTATGAACTTGATTTTGTGGAATCGGTTGCGGGATGCGATGTCTTTGATTTCCCTGTTGTTGTTCTGGATAGCCTTGATTCACATTGTACCCCTCATCATATCTATAACCAGCATATCTCCCATCGTACTGATTCTGATAATCATCATCTTCCCAACCGGATTCCCAAGTATGCACACTGCCTTCTCTGTGTTGGAAACCCTCATCATACCCGTGTTGATGCTGTGGTTGGTTGAGACGAATAATTTCCCCATGTCGGAGATTCAGATTTCCCGGTTGGTTTTGTGGGCCTGGGTTGAATTGTGGAAATGGTTGTGGTGGTGGTTGATTCTGGTTTTGGTTATTGGGCTGGTTTTGGTTTTGAGGGATTGGTGGATCTGGAATGGGTGGAATTGGATCGTTTTGGGCTTGGTTTTGTGGTTCTTGATTAGCCATCTCGTTAGCTGCTTGTTCAAGGTCTTGAGCAACTGTTGACGACTGAGCTTTAGCTTTCACTGCTGAACGTAGAAGAACGCGATTCTGTCGAGCAGTCTTTTCTATCTCTGAATCAAACAAAAGTGGTGATGATTTCTTGGAAAACCTGGTATGCATGCAACACGAGAATCACCTGCACACAGATAAACAAGAAACCAAGCGTAATATGGAACGAAACAAGAGAAACAAACAAAAAGAAATATTTTTGGATTTTTTTTTGGTTTTTTCTAATTTTTATATTTTTTTATATTTTTAAGAAAAACAACTAACTAAACTAAGCGCACCGATTCCCCGGCAGCGGCGCCATTTTGATCGATGTCGTAAGGTCGGTCAAAAATAAAGTTAAAAGTGTCCTATTCACCTTTTACTAGTAAAGGGCAAGTAGGGTGTCGAATCCACGGGGAATCGGTGGAAAGTATGAAAGCTTGTTGTTTTTAATGATTATCTAATTCTAAACTAATTGCTTTTTGCAAAACGTGAGATGGAATATGAAAACAGAACTAAATTGTATTTGTAAACAATAATGAGAGAAATGACCAATCTCCGGGTTTTCAGGTTATGCAGAAAATCAGGTTACTTAGTTACCACTATTTGGAAATCACATAGACATGATTTATAAAACTTGTTTTGATAAATAATTAACGGACAATATATTTGATTGCAATGATCCACGATTGAAACCGAAAGATTGATGCAAATGAATAGTAGTCCAATTAATTACCAATTTCAGATTTCATAAACATAATCGAGTTCAATGATTAAAGGTTTAAAACAATGACATCCTAGAATTTAATCCCGGTTGTTGATGAACAAACCAAATAATTGATGAACACGAATGATTACGATAATCTAATAATGTTTGATCGAAACAAATAACAATAAGATAGACTAACCGAATGATTAGTTAAATCTCAATCCAAAAAGTCGTAAAAATAAACAACCCAACGTTTCATACATAAACCCTATTCCCGGAGACGGTCACGGGACGACTAGCCGCTCATGACGCTCGTACGATCTTCCGAAGCTTGGTTGAATGTTGAACTCATGATGACTTGGTGATTTATGTGAAGGATGATTGATGATGATCGATGTTATTGAGTGATGAAGTTGAGAGACCCCCAATGATATTCTATGGCTGCCGCTATATGTCTCTCTATCTCCTCAATTCGATGATGATCATGTGATTATGGGCCCCCGCAAGTCTTTGTCATGGCTGCTCCTTCCAATAATGATGTAATGTTCACGGCCCAATGATTGATGGTGTTCTCTTCTGAGAGCCCAAAAGTCAATAATAGTTGCTGTCCAAAAAGTCGATGATGTCGGAATGAGTTGAGGCTCCAAATTAATTAATATTGGTTGCCCATAATTCGATCACATGGCTGCCAATTTATTCGATGGTATGGAGGTGTGTGTTTCTAGAGCCACCCAAAAAATCATAATATATGGATCCCACAAAATCAAGTATGATAAAGTTGTTTAATGGCTGCCACTTTTTGTAATGTTGCTCTCACTAATCGAGATAGTGGGCTGCCCAAAATTTCCCACATGTGTGGCCCATGTTTCAATTCCTTTGATTCCGTAAACTCCATCTAACAGCCGTAAGCCTCGACTCCTTGTTTCTGTTTATTTCTTTTGTTTGTGCATGATCGAAACCGTAAGTCACGGTTTAATATCCGTAAGCCACATATAATACTTGCTGTGAACATTTGTGCTCCTCAAACCAATTGTCTAATTAATTTTTGTCCTCACGTGCATCCACAATATTGGTCGCCACTTCCTTGTCTTGTTCACGTGTAAGATGCCTCCTCTCACATGAATTGATGTGATCTTGACTATTGTTCCATGTGATGATACTTGTTTTCCTTCACAATTAATACTGTTGACCATTGTTAGTGATATTCTTGTGAAAAGTTACTCCCTCAAAAAGCCACATCCATCATGAATTAATGTTCAAGCCAATTAATTCCTCATAACCACGTTTGCATGTCACCATAGTTTATGATTAAAATGATATTGGTGATTAATTAAAATCCCAAAAATCATCCACCAAATTCGTCCAAGTCTTTTAACCCCCTTACTTCACCGAATTACGCGCGGTTTACCTGCAAACATATGAACACTCGCAGTAATCCAATTCCAATCATATAATCATATAAAACAAGCTAAAACATGTAAAATCAACACATAAACACCCATGTCTCACACTCTCCATCAATGTCCGCACATGATACGACCCCGGGACATAGTTTTTCGACCTCGGATTTTGCGGCCTCTATCACTTCATAACCTCGTACTGAACCCTTGTTAGGTAATGCATTCTTTTCGCTTACTATTAAAGGACCATCGTCTAGCAAGATTGATGCATCACAACCCTGCATAATGTGCTACAAATGTATAAGTTTTGATCACACTATTAAAAAATGACCATAGAAAGTAAAAACAGTTGTTTTATCGCAAATGCCAACACGTTTGCGAGTAGGTATGGCGACACCTAAGTGTCGGTCATTATAAGTAAGTGAGCACTTTTGGGACCAATTTTTTTAACCAATTCTGCGACCGTATTTTTTGAGACCGATTTAGCTAGCTTGTTCTACGACCTATTTAGCGACCAAAATATTTTAGAAGCTAATTTTTGTTGTATGTTACCAAGTGACAAGATTTTTGTGACTAGCTTAGCGACCGGTGTATTGTTTTATTTTATTTTGTTAGTTTTGCTGTAAATAATTTTTTTTATTTTTTAAATATTTTTTACGACAAATTTGTTCTTTTTTTTCTTTTTAGATTGTTTTTTTTAACGGCCAACAAACTCAATCCCGAGCACTCTCGGGACACCCACTGGACATACGGAGTACTCCGAGAGTAACCCGAGTCCACCACCAATTCCGGGGAAAACCCGGTAACCCACCCGCTCGTAGGCACGACAGTGAAATTACCGGTAAAACTCGTTTGGCTCAAGGATCCAACCCAAGTTTCCTTGGGTCTTCTATCATTGCCCACTAGTGTCTCCTCACTCTGCACCAAGTGAGAGTAGAATCTGCATCTAATTCTTTTCACAATAATTACTTTAGGAACCTAAAAAAAACTTAATTGCACCAAGTGAGAGTAGAATCTGCATCTAATTCTTTTGACAATAATTACTTTAGGAACCTAAAAAAAAACTTAATTGACCCCCCCCCCCCCCATATATGTGTTCAAGTGACATAATTTTTATCCTATCATTACCCATATAAGTTTTTTTAGATTGTTACCGGCTTATTTTTATTTCTTTTACCTAAAAAAAACTTATGCATAGTTGTCGCGACATAATTTTTATTCTGTCCATGGGCGAAGCTTTTAAAACCCATGCCTAAAAATTCCTGGCCCCCTAATTTTATTGACCCCCCCCCCCCCCCCCCATATATGTGTTCAAGCTTCATCCCTGATTATGTTTGTTCTTTTTATTTTTTTAAATTAGAATGATTTTGTAACAGACTTAATTTTTTAAAATTAGCGACGGTTTTGCAACTGGTGTTTCTGCTAATTTTGTGACAATTACATTTTGGTTGCTAATCCGGTCTATTTTGTGACATTTTGTGTCGCTCCCTTTTGCCTTTTTTGTAATAGTTTTCATCTATGTTGTCAAAAGCGAGCTAGGCGTGCACTCAGGCGCAGCTAAACCGCCTGGTGGAGAGCTTGGCGCAAATCTATGCCTTTTTTCAAAAAACGCACTCTAGCGCTCGCCTAGAGCTGGGCGTAGGCGCAAAAAAAGAGCGACCCTAAACCGAAAAAAAAAAAAACAGCCTTAAACAAGAAGGGATGTCCTGAAACATTAATTTAGAGAGGGTAGATAGTTAAAAACTTGGTTTAGCAACTTCTTGAAGACTACTTGGTTAAATTCTAGTGCATTGTGGCCAACGAGCAATGTGGTGGACTAGTGTCGGTTGGCTGCTCTTTTTGATAGGAAACTCCAATTCAATAAAATTGATGGTTGCGTTTTGTAGATGATGTGTAGATTGTATTTGGGCTAGCCTTTGTTTTAAATAACTAAACTATTTTATAGAATAGATGGGTGACCCAACTAAAGATCTTTAAATTGTTTTTCACTTTATTGTTTTAGTTTGTAATAAATACTTAGATATTTTTATAAACATTAATTATTGTTGTACATATTCTAAAAGAATATTATGATTTTTTACATTATATTTGTATAATAGTGTAAAAATACTAATTTTATGCCTATTATATATAATTTCTTTTATTTTATTTTTTTTACTACGGCGCCTTACTTAAAAAATAGTCCTTGCTTTTTTTGCGCTTTGCGTCTACGCTCCCGGCGAGACCTTGGCGCCTTAAGTGCGCCTAACGTTTTTGACAACATAGGTTTTCATATGTGGTTGAACTAGTAGTGTACCTGAACGAAGCAGTCATGGAAGTGGAGACGAAGGATGGAAGCTGCCATGCGACGCTCATGCGATATGGCGGTTCGGACGGTGGATCTGATTGTACGTAGCGCATTAGGACATGTAGCGTCGTAGAATGTAGAAGATAATTGTACTTCACATAGTGTGTTGATAGTTAAGAGCAGGAAGAATATGAGTGCAATAATATTTGTGGAAGCCATATATGTTTCGTTTGAATTGAATTGGTGTTGGTGGAGATTTATTTATAAGGTTGAGGAAATACCGCGTGTCAAGGTTTGATCGATAGTGGAAGGAATCATGGAGATTGAGCTCACTTTGTTCATCTTGTTGGTTGATGCTCTTACCCAAAATGTTGTTTTCACCATTAACAAAGTCAATATAAATTGTCTACAACACGTAACCACAACTTTCTTTTCAAGCATAAGACCATGTGTAGTGGTTAAGCAAAATAATGCTCCCATCATGGGACATTATTCGACACGTGGCAGTCCAGTCAGCATGGGGCGTTATTGCAAAAGTGGCGTAGTGGGAATAATGTCTGATAATGCCCCTTCCAATCATTAAACAAAAAAAAAGCAAACTATTTTCTCATTGGTGGGTTAAACCCAGTCAACCATTCCACCAACCATGTTAGGCGTTTTATATATAATGCCCCACAATTATTTTTTTCAAAAATAATGCCCTATAATGCCCTATGTAATGGGGAAGGGGGCGTTTTTTTGCCCTATAATGCCCCACTACACATAGTCTAATATAAAACTTCCAAAATTAAATATAAATGTGTCGTAACATACAAATTGAGCTTAACGTAAGGAAAGAAGATAATTTTTTTTATCTACTTAAGTATGATGTTTATTTCATCATACGCAGTAAATTCCACCAATAGCAAAGCTAAGAAGGGTAAGATGTAGACAATGTTACATCTACTCCGTATGAATAGAGAGACTGCTTCCAGTGAGACCCCCAGCTCGATAGTATTTTTGCATCAAGCCTTTGACGTAAGGCACATAACACTTAGCAATCAGAGTAAGATGAATCTTTTTTTGGAGTTCTATATTTATCTTGCTATATTTCATGTTGTGTTTTCGTATTACGTAAAATCCACACCCCTATCCACAACTCACATTAACTATTATGAATTAGCATCATATGTGTGCATTTTCCTGTTGTAACATGTGCAGAGAAGGTTTCATGGGCTCCAAAGGTTTGTAAGGTGGGATTTGAAGGTTGTATTTGCCTATCGATTGTCGCGTGTCTTGATGAGGTGTCTTTTCTTCCCCTTTTATTTGCTTTTCCTGGGTTTTCAACATCAAATGTCTTCAGCAAGCACCCTACTCTCTCTGTAACTTTCCCAACTGATTCGGTGTCCGACGTCCAGGTAGTTCGCCCGGTGTATAATTCCAGTTCGTCTTTCTTTGATGTTCCGATAAGGGTCAGGGACGAACTGTGCATTTTTCTCTTTAAAAGGGGCCAAGATGATGAATGTCTGATCGTCTGAGTGAATCAGGGGTTGAGATTTACCCAATCTTGGCAGGGTAATTTTCCGGTGGTAGATACATTCAATGCCGCCGTGATTATTGCAGCCATGGAGGTTTTATCCTATCCGTACTGATTGATTTTTTTACAGATGTGAGCCTCATTTTCTCCTTTAACGATTTTCTTTTTCTTGATTACACACCGATCTGATTATACCTTTTTTTATTTTTTATTTCTGGTGCAGGAAAATGGTTTAGCTTTGCCTGGGCATTGTTCTGATTAGTTGGGAGTGTGCGACGGTCGGCGGCTCCAAGTTTTTCTACACCTTATTATTGTATGTTTCATTGTACAAATATATCTACTATTTGCCTTTCTTCCTTGATTTCTTTTTGCTTTAGCAAACAACATCCATCCTTCTTTGTTGTCATATGATTCTCAGTTCTATGCTTTTCTTCTTTGGTTTTTCTTTGCTTTTGCATATACAAATGAAATGTTATTTGAAGCATGTTTACTTAGACTATTTTTTTAGCTTTTTTAGTTTTCCGGTAAGTTTTAATGTGGTGATTTAGGTATGTTTTCATTTTTTTTACCAATCGTGTGTTAGAATTGTTTCTTCCATTTGGAGTTTAAATGGATTTTCACATATCTCACTGCAGATGCTTGGTTATTGTTGTTCCTTTTTTCATTTTTCGTAATTACGATTGCGAAATTTGTGATATGTTGGTGAATTTTTGTGATGTTGAGAGTTTTGTGATGATATTTTTGGGAAAGTAAGGTTTTCAAGATTTATGTTGGGGTGCTTGCTTGGGAAAGTTACAGATTAGGGGTGAGGGTTTGGATTGAACCGACCTGAACCGGGATAGAACCGACCCGAACCGAAACCCGAGCAATCACATATGTAAGAACCGAAGGCAGACCCTATATACTCGGTTCGGGTGTCGGGTATGAGATCCGGGTAATAAAGAAAGATCGAAACTGATTATATTTCAAGCCAATTGTTCTACAATCTCAATGCTTTGTTTACCTAGAAAATCTTGCCCTAGAGAAACTGGCCAACAACATAAGCCCCCGCAAGTTTGGCATTTTAATTGCAAAAGTTTTTGATAATGTAAATTATTAAGTTGAATTTAAATATATAGATCTTGGGTCTGTAAAAGTTTATGACCTTTATTGCAAAAGTTTTTGATAATGTAAATTATTAAGGAGTTTTTTCCCAAACTAGTGTAGGTTGAATACTTATTTACCAAAATGGGTTAATTAAAAAATATTTACCAAAATAGGTGTTTTTTAAAAACTTCATTTTTTCTCACTCTTAATCTTATTGAATAAAAACTAATTTGATTGTAGAAATTATTCTTTTCAAAAACATAAGAAAAGAGTTTTACAATAAATAACAAAAATATATATTTTTTTTGTTGGATCGTGATGGTTTGGGAAAAAAATTAGTGCTTCTTTAATTCTGCTATTAATATTTTTTTTAACTCTTTTAAAATCAAAATATGTTTAGTCTTTGATAAAATTTTTCTACTTATTTTATAAATACTTATTTATAAAGTTTTTTTTTTCAACCCACTAACTCTACATGTGGTAATAAAATACCTTTTTTGAGATTTAACTATATATAATGTGATAAAAAATATAAGTGTGTGTACTAAATTTGAAAAAATAATGACTTTTAACTAGTTTCTTTTAAAAATTAATTTTATTTAAAAAGAGAAATCTTATATTTTCATCTACACTTTTTTATGTCGTAACCTGAATTAACAATATAACAAAAAGTACGTCCATGGGGCTTAGAAAATTTAATAGTAAGTCTAATTTTATAAAATACTCATCCCACATAAAATCCATTGAACAATACAACCCACAGATAAAGGTATGTAAAATCATTTCAAAAGAAAAAGATATAAATACTTTTTTTGAGAAATTAAAAGGAAACATATTTATAAATATATACGTAAAAAGTTTACAAAAATATTTATGAAAGACAATAATGTTTATATTTTATGAAAAGTTAAATAAAGCTCATAAAAAAAAACTTTTTATACAATATTATAATTCAACAATATAGTTTCTTAATTTTCTAAGCCCCATTGAGACACTTTTTTTATATTGTTAATTCAGGTTACAACATAAAAAAGTGTATATGAAAATATAAGATTTCTCTATTTTAAAGGAGTTAAAGCAAAATATTAATAACAGAATTAAAGACGCAAATTTTTTTTTTTCCAAACTATCACGATCCAACAAAAAAAAAAAATTTTTTTGTTATTTATTGTAAAACTCTTTTCTTATGTTTTTGAAAAGAATAATTTCTACAATCAAATTAGTTTTTATTCAATAAGATTAAGAGTGAGAAAATGAAGTTTTTCAAAAATACCTATTTTGGTAAATATTTTTCAAATCACCTATTTTGGTAAATAAGTTTTACACCTACACTAGTTTGAGAAAAAACTCAATTATTAAGTTGAATTTAAATATATAGATCTTGGGTCTGTAAAAGTTTATGACCTTTCATTTCACTTAAATATTACCATTTTTTACCTTCATTTATGTTCTATATTTTTTTCACTGCATGTCACGTCCTCAGCCTTGCCTCCAGCAACGCCGAATCTGAAGGCCAACAAGTTCAAACGTCCGTACACTGAGACAGGAGGTAAGTTACATTATATCTAATACTTAGTCACAGAACAATGAAATAAAACCTCCATTACTAATGTAATCTTACTATTGCTTATTACTCACAGAATCAACTCAGTACGCCAAAAAAGCGCACGAGGACTGATTTACGACTAGGCAGCCAAAAGCATAACCAAGTGATTGCCTTAACGAAGCTTACGTAGATACACAACTTTTGTACAACTTATCCACATAACACACTAGGTGTTAGTATGCTAAGTTGTAGACAACTCTAAACTGTTTTGTACATCTTTGATTCCACATAACACACTAGGTGTTAGTAACTTGGTATGCTAAGTTGTAGACAACTCTAAACTGTTTTGTACATCTTTGATATGTAAGCTGGGCAATGTCACTAATGCTATGATATATATGATATGATAGTTTAGTATCCAGGTGTGGCCCTTATCCATCCATGTGCATTCGCCGTGCTATTCTTCACGTTTTCAGGTTTACTCAAGTTTCTACGCCGTGATTTTACGCCGCCGCAACGCGCGGCAGGTAACAAATTTTAGTAAAAAAACGAAGAAATAGTTGGATTTAATAAAAATATATTTCAAAAGTTTTAGTTAAACCTTATTTTGCTATAAACAAAATGGCAAGTCATATATAACCCCAAATAAAAAAGTTATAGTAAAATAATTTTTTTGTGTGAATATGGGTTGTTTAAAATGATGATTGAAGTCTTTTAAGACCGTGAGCCATGGTGGGGCTTGGGTTGGGGCTTGAGTTGGGCATTTGGTGACACGTGTAAAGGGAGCCCCCCACTGCCTGGTTACGTGTCCGCGGGGTATAGCGGGGCGTGGGTTGGGCTTGGGTTGGGTGCACCGCATGACAGAAAAGTTTTTTTTTTTAAATACAAAAAATTTATAAAAAATCATACAACATTTATAAAAAAAACCTACAACTTTATTAAAATTTTAAAAATTACATAATCCTAAAAATTACATAATTTCTAAAAATTACAAAATAAAAAAACCTAGAGCGTTAAAAAAATTTCAAAAAGGTCGATCTTGTCGAACGCCTTGTTTTCCTTGCCTCGAAACTCTATGTTCGCCACCGCCACCCGGTCCTCGTGGCTTAACTCGCCACCGGGAACGGCTTCGTAGTAAGCCTTGAAACGCTCGAGCTTGGGCCTGACGTGGCGGGTGAGCCAATGAGATTCAGCCATCTAGCATGGCCATACCGCCCCACGCCCGGCTTGAAAGCCAAGCCCCAAGGGGCCACGCCCCAACCCAAGCCCACTCGGGGTGGTGGCTTGGGCGTTTTACCCCAACCCAAACCCCATACCCCACGGCCTAAGTTGAAATCATTTGTTCATTACATGACCGAAATGATTGTGCACTATCAAATCAACAATCAAATTTAAGCACCTGTGAAGCCTTTATCTTTTTTATCTTGTGCACTATCAAATCAACAATCGTATCCAACCACGTGTGTAGGCATTTTTCTTCTTTGTTTCATGTTTTATATAAGATGAGCCTTTATTATATAATACTTTTGCATTTCTTGGTAGAGAGTCCATCGTGTGTTTGTTGTTCAGTGTTTTATGTGAGTATAATATTGATCAGTTTGTATGTATGTAATAGAAAACATGTAAAAATGTACATGGTAAGCCAGCAACCACATCAAGGACTGATGTAGACGACTTGTCAGGTTTATTTAATTCCGTCTAGAGTGTATATTTCGCAATGGGGATTATGAGTTCTTGAGGTTATGAACTCGTTGGTTTTGTGTGTGTGTGTGTGTGCGCGCGCGGGGGGGGGGGGGGTTGCGAATATGGTTTGATGTTATGGAGTGTCTAACTCTTTAACCTCTTTAGTTATCTTTTTAAATACACCCAAGGAGAAACCTTTATTAATTAGTAAGTGAGATTTAAAAAGTGGACAGCAATTGCAATTTGCAAGGACGGTCCAAAGTCCATTATGTTCTTATACCTCATGTGGTTGAGTCACTATTGAACCATAAGATTGACTATGGTTCTTGTATCATTTGATCTTTAGTCTGGTCATGCTTGGCACTAATGTCCCTATGATCAAGTCAATGATCGGACATGGACCTTGAAGTTATATTTTGGTTAAGCTTAGTCGATTATTAGTGGTTCTATTTGCAGAATACGTGTTTTTTGTTGGCTAATAATAATATGAATGTTTTTTGCGGCTGGACAATTCGTGCATGCTCACACTATTGTTGTATTGTATATATTGTTGTCGTTTGGTTCTCACGTCGTCGTTTTAGATCTCTTGGTTGTTTTTTTAATGTTTGGGCATGAGAGTAGCAAATTATGAAGATATGATCATTTGTAGTTGGAAATAAATTCACATGTTTGTATTTTTAGAATTATCGGAAGGTACCAAAAGCCCAAGAGATTCATATAAAACTTCAAACCAAATCCATTTCTCAGTAGACTCCACTTGATTCTTGTGTTCTTTGTCCGCTAAAGTCAACAAGCAATGGGTTATACTGGTACTTAGTAGTTTCTTACTAGACAAACTATTAGGCTGTGCGGTATGGGATACGTCCCCATACGCGTCTAGGACCGGCGTTGCGTGTACACCATCCCCCCGTCCCCGTCCTCTCCGTCGACCACAGGACGTTTGAGACGGGCAGAAAACGACAAAATAAATGTGGGGACCGTTGCTTTTTGAACGTTAAATAAAAAAAATTTTAATTTTACATTTCAAATTTTCTACAAACGGTCATTTCCCCCAAATATACAAATTCAAACATTTTTTCACCTCCCTTCACCATTTTAACACCTTTTCTCGTCTCTCTCCATTTATTTTTTATAAAACATCTTCCACTTTTATAAACTTATATTCTACCATGGATCCCTTCAACAACCCCAACAACCGGAACGTCTCCAACAACTCGAACAATCCCAACAACCCGACCCAACCGAATGTTTTCTCGGTTCCGGGATATTATCCGACGATCGAACCGAACCAATTCTCTCAATATTCGTCAAACGCCTTTGCCGCATTCCAACACTCACCGAACCAATTCTCTCAAAATCAAGCCCTTCAACAATTGATTATGCGGGGTGCTTTTAATCTCCAACTGAACCCGACGCAACCCGTTGAACCCAACCGATCCCGACGCAACCCGTTCAACAATCCGAACCCGACGAGGATGTGGAAGTTGTTCCCGAAACCCAACCGCAAAAAGAAAAAGGCAAACGAAGAAAAGGCAAGCAAGTGGTGGGTGAGCAACCGTCCAAACCAAAGGTGAAACCGTGGACGCCAATCGAAGAAGAAGCCTTAGCTAAGGCTTACATAGGCACGTCTACACACCCGACAAAAGGTTGATAATACTAACTTTTTTTAAGTTTATATTTTTTAGAATTAGTTTTTTATTTTTTGTAACATATTTTATAGGTAATAATTAAACGGGTGACGGGTTTTGGAAGGCGGTTTTGACGAAGTTCCTTGGGCTAGGACCAAGGCCCGTATCGAGATATCGACTCGGTGTCATCAAAGTGGCGAAAAATGAACGGGTTCGTCAATAAGTTTTGCGATGAATATAATAAAATATATTCAAGTGGGCATCGTAGCGGCATGAGCGACGAAGATGTATTTAAAAAGGCGTTGAAGATGTACAAGGCGAACAATGGTAATACCTCGTTCGCACACGTTCGCGCGTGGGAAGTTTTGCGAACGCACCAAAAATGGGCGCCGATTCCCAACGAAGTGGTGATGGCGAAGTGGCAAAGGACATCGGAATCGGGTAGTTTTAGCGCCGATGGATCGGACGCGAGGTGTCACATAAACTTAAACGATGACGCCGAGTTCGACGAAGAGGAATACGCCGTGTATGAAGCGGAGCGTCCCACGGGCCGGGACAAATCAAAGAAGGAGCGGGCGAAGGAGAAAGAAAAGCAAAAGTGGACCCGAAGATGGATGAGTTTATGGCACAATTCAAAACGTACACCGAGGTCACGGCCCAAAAAGGCGAAGGCGAATGAGCGGGCCATCAAAGAAAAGTCTCGTGTGGCTGGAGAAAAGTTACGCGAAAAGGTCCGATTGTCCGATGAAAAGATTCGGCTCAAGGAATGGGAAATAATAACGATGGATGTCGATAATTATCCCGAGCCGAAACGTTCGATGTTGAAAAAACTACAAACCGACATCATGAAGAAGTATCAAATTATTTAAGTCTATGTTTTTTTAAGTTTACGTTTTTTTTAAGTTTAGGTAATGTTTTTTAATATTAATGAAAATATGTTTATTAATTTATTTGTTAAAAGTTAAAAAAGTGGAAGATTAAAAAAATAAAAAATATAAAAGTGGTGGGGTAGGATCATCTAGGACCATCCTCCCATTTCCACTAGTTTTGTGGGATGGACCATCCTTAGAAGGACTATGATGTGACGTCTACGTGGCGGATCATCCTCCAAAGGATTTGGAGGATGGGCACCATACCCTCTAGCCTTATCAAATCAATATATCGACGGAGGATACCGTACATGACAGTTAATATGTACGAAGTATACGCGATAACAAGAGTCATCCATTTGGAAGTTCTATGGACTAGAAAGACATGACAATTTGCTAAATTTAAGGTTCAAAACAATTGAAATAACAAATAGACAAAGGGTATGTTGGTTTTTTCTCAATTAACTAGTTCCCCCTTGATTTTCCAATGACTATAACTTTTTCATACGTTAATATTTTTTTTAAATTACACCGTATTAGCGAGTATTACATTCTCTTTAATTCGAGCGACCTATTACTATAGTTGTTTTTAATTACATGATTTTGAATACCCATTTCGTGATTACGTGATTTCATTATAGTATCTTATGTGAAACTACACTGAGTGATTATGTAACAACGTAAAAAACAGAAACATGTAATACAAAATATTTTATATGGAATACCTAATGTTTCAGGTCTAATCACGTATTAAGAATAAATTATATACAAACCATTAGTAAAAATCACCTTATAATAACCACATAATGCCATATATTAGAAAATTAATCATGTAATAAAGCATAAACAATCAAGTTCTTATTATTTGAATGTGTAATCACATAATAAGCATAATTGTAATAACATTAGTTATAACAAATCATATTGAATATGTAATTACGTAATATATTTATAATGAATATGTAATCACGTAATGGTTTATGTTGAATGTGTAATCACGTAATGGGTATTCAAAATCACGTAGTCATCTTCTGGGTATTCAAAATCATGTAGTCATGTAATGGACTAATAGGTATTCAAAATCTTGTAAAATTTTGTAAGAAAACTATAGCAATAGGCTGCTCGAATTAAAGAGAATGAAATACTTGTTAATATGGTGTATTTTTTTTAAATACCAATATATGAAAAAGTTATAACCGTTTGAAAATCAAGAAGGAAATATTTCAAATGAAAAATGACTAAATTACCCTTCAAGCAACTTGGTTCCACCCTTTTCTATGCAAACATAAAATGTTTCATTTCTTCATATCTTAACACAAAACTTTAAACCTAATAAACTTTTCTTTTTCAATGCCCATGTATTGTTTTTTATTAATTAAAAAAACCTCGATGTATGTAACTTTTATTTTTCAATGCCCTACAAATAGCTATGCTATGAGTGAAATTTTCTACTAGATGTGTATGGTTTAGCGTGTTATCATACATTCCTGATGAGAGATGCTGGTTTGATTAGTTCTCTAATATTGGATTGCAACTTGATACTATGACGATCTTATTTATTTGACTCGTGAGAATTTTCCAAACTTGAGTTGGATACTTTATTATATATATGAATTGAAACTGTTGATGAACATTAGTTTTCTTTTAGAATATTAAAATAAGCTTTTTTTTTAAGTTAACCGATTCACATTTCTTTAACATTCAATTCAACCATGATTAAAAAAAAGCATCGCAACTTTCCTTTGATTAACATATTACTTTCTTTTGCAAAATAAATCTCATCTTTTATGCATACAGTTGTAATAAAGTTAAAACCTATTTGCATATTTGTAAAATTTAAAATTGTGGATATATAACATGTGATGCATACATTTTATAAAACAGATACCTTAACATACAAATATATGATATTTAAAAAAACACAGGTGTATTATTAACAAAAAGAAAATAGAAAAAAATAATCATTTTACTCTTTTTGTTATTTATGAGATTATTAAAAAACGTTAATGACATGATTCAAAACATGTGTATATCTATATTTTAGGATGTTTAGCCTACAGTACCATCACAAACCGATCTGTCTTTGACTAAACAACATCGGTAGTGGAATCGGTACCATCGGAATATTTACCAATTTTTGTTTTTATGGCCTTCGATCGATGTACAACGGTTGATACAAAGAGTGTCGATGTTCAAGTACCGCAATAAACCGAACCAATACCGACTGAATTCCCACCGTATCACACGGGGAATTCTGCTAGTTATCTATTATATGTAAATATGTAACCAGGGCTTGTCATATATATACCAATTTTGTTATATATCGTATATTTGTAATAATGATGATAGACACACTTATACTCATTAGTATAGTGTATGAAGCTCAAGCTTGTTTTTTAGTTGAACTTATTTCTGATCTCGAGTAACTCACGAGTATGGCTGACAATAGATATCTGTATAAGACACGATTAGACCTGTTTACTGAAAAAGTACACAACATAATTTTTTTACTTTTTAAAATAAATATAATTATGATGTTAGGATCCATCAATTGTTCTTGATACATAAAACGTAAAACTGTGTTATAAACATGAGATATAAAGTAGTTAAACGAGTTGTATTCAAGTTTAATACTTGTGTTACACGTGTTGTTAGAGACCTGTTAAACCTGATAAGACACGATTTATCAGCCCTACTCACAAGAAAGTTGAGCTAATTTACACCCATATTGATCATAAAATATATCTTACATTCTAGAAACCCTATAATTTTGTCAAGGTCGTGTAAGTTGTGGGTCAAGTTATTCTACAAAGGCTTCTAATTGTAAGAAGTGTAAGAAAGATTTATAGAGTGACAAGTGTCCAATAACCTAAAATTATAACCTAAAATTAAACCCACTATATCACCACCCAAAACCTAAACACCCACCCCCACCCCACCACCACCCAAAAACCTAAAAAGAAATTAACCCCCCCCCCCCCCCCCCCCCCCCGGGGGCAAAGAAAAAAAAAAAAACTATACCTCACCAAAAAAAAACTCCATGAAACCTATTTTGGGTGGAGGTTTAGGTTTTTGGTGATGGTGGATGTTTAATTTTTTTTTTTTTTTTTTTTTTTTTTTTTTTATGTAGTGGGTTTTTTAGGTTATTGAACACTTATCCCTTTATAAATTCTTCTTACAATTAGAGTCCTTTGTATTTAATTCTAATCGTGTAAGTTGTAACAATTGTCAAGGTCGTGTAAGTTGTAACAAAAGAAAAGCAATTCGAATTGAGAAGAGAACTAAATGGGCCGGGCAACCCGCCAATCCGAGTTAACCCGCAAATCCGGGTGAACCCAAACCCAAACCTAGGCATGGAACCAAATAAGAACCCTAATCGAATTCATCCATCCATCATTTGTTCATCTCAGCTCCCCTCCATATTTCCATCACTCCCTCTCGCACCTTCAATCCTTCGTCAACACGAACTCGTGTGGCGATTTTCCGGCCAGCATTGGAAGCTCCGGCCACCGTACCAACAACCTACACAATCGCTTCTCCACCGTCCACAGATCTCTGGTAAATGTTTGCGCCTCTCGAAACCCTAAAATCGCTTAAAACGGAATCCTGCGACTCGATTTTTGCTCCGATCAACTACTGACGCAACAGAGGTAGTAAATCCTAACTTTTTATTTGTTTTGTAGTCATTTTATTTGCCCTTACGTTTCCTTAGGACCAATTAACATGAATCTGTAATAATTTTGCAGTTTTGAGCATAATATGTGTTGTATCTTTTGATTCAAGTTGATAATAGCATCTTTATTTCGTGTTATGAAAGGCACATGATATGGTTTCTCTAACTTTTGTTGATGATTTGATGGAAGTTCATGTAGTTTGGTGGATGAGTCGCGTAGGTCGGTAGGTGGATCTTCTGTATTCTGCAAAATTTGATAATAATGCTGGTCGCTAACGCGAAATTATGTTCATATCTGCATTTTTGAGCATAATCTGTGTTGTATCTTTTGAATGAAGTTGATAATAGCATCTTTATTTCATGTTAATTTCATGATTTGATGGAAATTAATGTACTTTGGTTGACGAATTGCTTAGGTGGACCTTCTGTGTTTAGCATAATTTGATAATAATGCTTGTCATTAACTTACACAATAAGGTAGAAACTGGTGAAAATAAGACTTCAGAGGCGCTGGACTTGTGTAATTGTTATTGCTTGGTTGATACTGCTATTGGATGTAAGTCGTCTTTGCACGTTGACTGACGTGTGTGTAAATAAATGGTGTTTAAGTGAAGGTTTGGTGTTTTGTGAATTTTGTACCATTGGTAATTGGTATTCCTTTTTTTGCTATAGAGTTAGAAACAGAAAAAAGATCAACGTGCAAAACGTGTACATGAAAGCTTATGACACGTCGGATTTGTAGACTAATTGCGTTAAGTCGTTGACTCAACGTCGCAACCAACCTATTGTTGAGTACTTGCTAAAAATGGTTACTGTTTAGAAACATGTTCTTCAAAAGTAGACGCGTAACGACGATAAACTGTAACGAGTAACGTCTAGCCATATCAAGATATTGCATTGAAAATGGTTAATGTGTGATATACTGATACATGTCATGAAAATGATATGTACATATGTTACCATAAACATAATGCACGTGTAATCCAGTAGCCACCTGCCCACTTAAGATCATCACACCCTGCAGAACTAAAACTAAAAGGCATTAAAGGCTTTGACTTGTTTACAAGTTACAACTGTTACAATAGTAAAACATAAGATTGTTTAGGATCTTTGATAGTTAGATTTTATTTTGAAATTGATTATTACTCTTTCGTAACGATTTAAAACAAGTGATTTACATATGGAGTCGTAAGTGAAGGATAATAAAGATACAAAAGTAATTATTAGTTATATATTGAAAGAAAACACTATAATCCTTTGATGCATGTTTGAAATATTGTCACTACGATAAAAAAGATGCTCGGATATCATGTAAACTTTTGTATAAACTTATTCAACTAACTATATATATATATTCTATTTATTTTTCATCTTTTGATATTGGAAATAAAAATGTCAAAATGGCATTTGTATCGTACTTTTGAAACTAATGAATTACGTTCACCAGGTGAAATGGCTGATCATCGAAACGGTGGAAACCATCCAGCTGCTGTCAGTAAGGGTGCAGGTGGAGCTTCAGGCGGGTACACAATCGATGCAAACACTTTACAAAGGCGGCTAAAAACTCTGTATTCTAATTGGCGGGAACAACGAGACGAGCTATGGGGATCATGTACCGCATTCGCTGTAGCTACACCACCACCATCTGACGATCTTCGTTATTTGAAGTCATCAGCTCTCAATATCTGGCTACTCGGTTACGAGTTTCCCGAAACAATCATGGTTTTCTCAGAAAAACAGATCCATTTCTTATGCAGCCAGAAAAAAGCATCACTTCTTGACGTTGTGACAAAGTCGGCTAAAGAAGCTGTAAATGTAGACGTTGTAATGCACGTGAAGGCCAAAAACGATGACGGGTTGACCCAAATGGATGCGATTTTAAACTCCATTGAGTCTGTTGATTCTCCGGTTCTTGGGTATATAGCAAGAGAGGCTCCTGAAGGGAAGCTTCTAGAAACGTGGACTGAGAAGATAAAGTCATCGGGTTTACACCTTAGTGATGTAACAAACGGATTATCCAATCTTTTCGCTGTTAAGGACTCCGGTGAGCTTACAAACGTGAAAAAGGCTGCTTATTTAACCGCTTCTGCAATGAAACAGTTTGTTGTTCCGAAACTCGAGAAGGTAATCGATGAAGAAAAGAAAGTGACTCATTCTTCTTTAATGGATGATACCGAAAAAGCGATTTTGGAGCCTGCTAGAATTAAAGTGAAGCTGAAAGCCGATAACGTTGATATCTGTTACCCTCCGATTTTCCAAAGTGGCGGGAATTTCGATCTTAGACCTAGTGCGTCAAGCAACGATGACCATTTGTACTACGATTCGGCTAGTGTGATTATCTGTGCTCTCGGGTCCCGTTACAACAGCTACTGCGCGAATGTAGCAAGAACGTTTCTTATCGATTCAAATACTACACAAAGCAAAGCTTATCAGGTTCTGTTAAAAGCGCATGAGGCTGCTGTTGGTGCGGTTATGCCCGGTAATAAAGGTAGTGACGTCTACAAGGCTGCACTCGCGGTGGTTCAAAAAGAAGCTCCGGAGTTGACTCCGAATTTGACTAAATCAGCTGGGACGGGAATTGGTCTTGAGTTTCGTGAGTCGGGTTTGAACTTAAATGAGAAAAACGAACGAGTTATGAAAATGGGAATGGTTTTTAATGTTTCACTAGGGTTTCAAAACATGCAGACGAAGAGTAGCAAAGCGAAAAGTCAAAACTATGCACTCTTGATTGCTGATACTGTTATTGTAACTGCTAGTGGACATGAAGTGGTGACAGCGTTAAGCTCGAAAGCTTTTAAAGACGTTGCGTATTCGTTTAACGACGGCGAGGAAGAAGAAGATGAAAGGCCACAAGTGAAAGTGGATTCTAAAGTTAACGAAGCTTTGTACTCTAAAGCGACACTAAGGTCAGACAACCATGAAATGTCGAAAGAAGAACTTAGAAGACAACATCAAGCGGAACTCGCACGCCAAAAGAACGAGGAAACCGCACAAAGACTCGCGGGTGGGAAAAGTGCGGCGGGTGATGGAAGATCTTCTTCACGAACTTCAAACGATTTAATTGCTTACAAGAACATAAACGACGTTCCGCCACCTAGAGACTTGATGATTCAAGTTGACCAAAGGAACGAGGCTATTCTCATCCCGTTGTACGGAAGTATGGTGCCGTTTCATGTTGCTACTGTTAAAACCGTATCTAGTCAAGCTGACACTAGCCGAAATTGCTACATTCGTATAATATTTAACGTTCCCGGAACACCATTTTCTTCTCATGATCCAAATGCGTTGAAGAATCAAACAGATATTTTCTTGAAAGAAGTATCGTTCCGTTCAAAGGACCCCAGGCACATTAGTGAAATCGTACAGCAGATCAAAACGTTAAGACGAAACGTTGTTTCTAGAGAGTCAGAACGAGCGGAGCGGGCGTCATTGGTTACCCAAGAGAAACTTGTGCTTGCGGGGCATAAGTTTAAACCGATAAGGTTAACCGATCTTTGGATCCGCCCCACGTTCCCGGGTCGTGGACGGAAGCTTCCGGGTACTCTGGAGGCTCACGACAACGGTTTCCGTTACTCGACATCTAGAGCAGATGAACGTGTTGATATTCTGTTTGGTAACATCAAACACGCGTTTTTTCAGGCGGCGGAGAAGGAGATGATCACGTTACTTCACTTTCATCTCCACAACCACATCATGGTCGGAAACAAGAAAACGAAAGACGTTCAGTTTTACGTTGAGGTGATGGATGTCGTGCAAACGTTAGGCGGTGGAAAGAGATCTGCGTATGACCCGGATGAGATCGAGGAAGAACAACGAGAACGGGACCGTAAAAACAAGATCAATATGGATTTTCAGAACTTTGTTAACCGTGTTAACGATCTTTGGGGACAACCGAAATTTAAGAGTCTTGATCTTGAGTTTGACCAGCCGTTAAGAGAACTCGGCTTTCACGGGGTTCCACATAAAGCTTCCGCTTTCATCGTTCCGACTTCAAGCTGTTTGGTTGAACTTATCGAAACTCCGTTTCTCGTGGTCACTTTGAGTGAGATTGAAATCGTGAACCTCGAACGTGTCGGTCTTGGACAAAAGAATTTTGACATGGCGATTGTGTTTAAGGATTTTAAACGTGACGTGCTTCGGATCGATTCGATTCCGTCCTCGTCGCTCGACGGGATTAAAGAATGGCTCGACACGACCGACATTAAATACTATGAAAGCAGGCTGAACATGAACTGGCGGGCCATATTGAAAACAATCACCGATGACCCGCAAAACTTCATTGACGAAGGCGGATGGGAGTTTCTGAATTTGGAAGCTAGTGATTCCGACTCTGATGCTTCACAAGAGTCTGATCAGGGTTACGAGCCGTCAGATGTGGAGCCGGAGTCTGAGTCGGAAGATGACGGGTCTGAGAGCGCTTCGTTGGTGGAGTCTGATGATGACGAGGAAGATGGGTCGGAGGAAGACGGGTCGGAGGAAGAAGAAGGGAAGACGTGGGAAGAGTTGGAGCGGGAAGCAAGCAATGCAGATAAGGAGAAAGGTGTGGAGTCGGATAGTGAAGAGGAACGGAAACGTAGGAAGATGAAGGCTTTTGGCAAGTCGCGTGCGGGTCCCAGCAGCAGCGCGCCCAAGCGCCCGAAGTTCAGAAGGTGAAATTTGAAGTTACAGTAGTGGAATTGTGTTGCTAGGAATCTGTTTTGTGAACTTGTTAGTTGAATCTGGTATGACTTATATGCAAACCACTCTTTGTTTTTATTTTTAAAATGGTTTGTCTATTAATATATCGGGCTGAAGCCAAACCGTTCTGTCGCCCAAGTCGGTCATTGTCTGAAACCGGGGATGAAAAAAGTAGTTATATTGGTTAAGTAGTTATAACCTTTATTTTGATATAAACAAAACAAATCATAGATGAAGGGAAGCTAAGGTTCTAGTTCGGTTAATCATAACTGAAGGTTATATTCTGATCATAAAATTGGTTATAAACCCTTGATGCCTCTTATCATATGTTCGAAATGTTACTTGAAAATCGTGATCCTGTTGTGTTGCGTATATCAGGCTCATGTGACAATAGTCGAGCAACATCAAGGGACATCTCCCACTAGTGGTGCACAAAAAGCCCGAACCCGGACCCGGAAAAAAAAACCCGGAACCGGGTATTATAAAAACCGGGTTTTCTATACCCGAACCTGAACCCGACCCTACCCATAGGGTAGGGACCGGGTATGCATATTTGATCTAAAACCCGAACTCGGAACCGGGTTTTTTTATACCCGGTTTATACCCGAAACCCGGTTTTTATAATACCCGAAACCCGGTTTTTATACCCGAATATATAGCTGACATGCAAAATGCATAACACAATTTTATTAATTTGATTAGTAGTGGCTTCAGTCAACCGAATTTAATGCACAACTAATGTTATGGTTCGATGATATACACACCTATTATTTACTGCAGAATTGTTTCACCAAGTTTTGAAGACATTTAATGTTGTGGTTGAATATTTACTGCAGAATTTTAATGCACAACTCATATACACAACTAAAAAGAATTGGTTATATTATTGTTTCTATCCAGCAAGAACTTGAACGAACCAACAAACAAAACAATCAGAAAACACAACTCAAAAATGGCATCGTAAAGTGCCACGTCTTCCATTGGCGTGGGTTCTACGGCTACCAAAGCAAGCGCCGTGGAGGTTATTCCTACAACTCGAAACCAAGAAGTTTGGGTTCATTACGAGTTATGTAAAATGTCGTTTGGACCAAACAAAGCTCGATGCGTTCATTGTGGAGCTATGTTGAAGTCTGATTCGAACACGACGTTGAAAAAACACCTGTCAACGTATTGCAAACTTTTGAGGAATGATCCGAACCAAGGTCAACCACCATTGTCAAGCGACGGGAAAATTTGGCATTATGACGTCGAGTCGGTTCGCGGAGGATTCGGAAATTTCGTGATTCAACAAGGTTTGCCATTTCAATTCTTTGACAACCAAAGATTGACCCGTCTCATCCAAAGAGTTCTACAACCACGTTATAACCAAGTAAGCCGCACTACTCTTCGACGTGATTGTCTAAAAGCGTGGAAACAAGCAAAACAACAATTGTTTTCGACTTTTCAAAGTTTAAAAACCAGTGTGAATTTGACGTGCGATGTTTGGTCGGCACCTCATGGGTTACCCGAATCGTACCTTTGTGTTACCGCGCATTGGATAGATCCCTCTACGTGGCAAATGCAAAAGCATACGATTGCTTTTGAGTTATTTCCTTATCCACATACGGCAAACAATTTGTTTCAACTTTTAAAAGAAGTAATTGATGATTATAACTTTGGTGACAAGTTGTTTGCTATCTCTTTTGATAATGCATCCAACAACATCGCCGCGGTCACACGACTAAAGTTAAGATATAAACCGACTTGCGACGATTTTTTTTTTCATAGCCGTTGTGTGGCACATGTTATCAATTTAGTTGTGCAAGACGGTTTAAATGAAATTGTGAATTTGAGAAAAAGGAGGTGTGGAAACATTGATTGAGAAAATATGTTTTGCTTTGGATTTGCAAGAAGAAGATCCTAATTTTGTGCCAAAAGCGCAAACAAGTTTTAACAAACAATTTGAAAAGTTGTTTGATGTTTATTATGCAAAATATGGTCAATTAAGTTCACAAGTTCATCAAGCTTATGAAAATGCGGGTTCTTCTAGTGGTAGTTCAACAAGCCGTAATAGAAATTTAAAAATTTGTTTGTTTAATACTTTGCGAAGTGACAATGCTAAACGAGCTCGTGGTAACATCCCAAGTAGCGAGTTCGGGAGATATATTGCATCGGATTTTTTAGCATTCGTCACTTCTGAAGAAGAATTTGATAATTTCGACATTTTGGCTTGGTGGAAAGAAAAGGAACCCCAATTTCCGGTTCTAGCCGCAATGGCCCGTGATCTACTAAGTGTCCAAGCTTCCACGGTAGCTTCGGAGTCCGCCTTTTCTTTTAGTGGCCGAGTCATTTCATTAAGGAGGACAAAGCTTAGTCCCGAGTCGGTTGAAATGTGTATTTGCTTGAAGGACTATTTGGATGCGGCGGAGCGGATTCAACATGTGGAGTCACTTGAAGATGAAAATGGCGTTGAAACGGATATACACGAGGAAGAGGTCGAAATGGGAATGTCAAGCCCACTAGAAGAAGACTAAACGGAGACGATCAAAAAATGAAGACGACCAAAAAGTATGCACTTTGATGTAATCTTGTTTAATTATTAGGTTTCAAGCATTAAGACTTTTAGTTCTTATGATTTAACAAAATTATGTATGCACTTTGATGTAATCTTGTTTAATTATTAGGTTTCTAATGATATTTGCAACCGCTACTTAATTATTTAGTATATTTCATTATAAGTGGAAACAAATATGCCAATATATGTTGGCCCTTCTATTTTCTTTGTTTGTTTAATATCATTATTAGTTTTTGTATTTAATAAATTGTGTCTCTGTTTATAAAGTTCAAGAATAACCACATGAAGAACTATAAATTGTGCCTCTGTTTATAAATTGTGCCTCTGTTTATCAATAGATTTGATGTCTATGTGTGAGAGTTATGTTTGATACATTTTATAAGCATAGTTCCGATCGGGTTTTTTTAATACCCGGTGCGGGTTTTTACCTACTCGATGCATACCCGACCCCTACCCGATGAATACCCGAACCCGGAAATAGGGTATTATAATACCCGGGTTTTATAAAACCCGACCCGAACCCGGGTATATAGGGTATACATTTTTGGTAGAAAACCCGGACCCGGACCCGACCCTGTTTTTAAAAAAACCCGATTTTGTAAAACCCGGTCCTACCCGAATCCGGTTCCATACCCGGAACCGGTTTTTAAAAAACCCGATTTGTGCACCACTATCTCCCACTCATAGCGAAGCTAGAGAAACTGCTACCAATGAAACACCAGCTCCGAAGTCATAACCACACATAGAAGCCAACATAGGATGCACATAGCTACTCAAAAACTATACCTTTGCTAAAACGCCATGAACAATTATCTCATCAAATAGAATACACAAACATCTTTAGCCTTGATTCTGCATGACTTTGTCTCCACGAACTTCTATCCTCAACCATTTCTCCAGAAAGATGCAAGTGTAACATATCTTGTCTATTCCACTCCTTCCAAGTCAGTTTCGATCGGCCTTTACTCCTTTCCTCCACAGGGATGAGGGTGCATGTGAGGCGATGGTGGTGCTAAAACGGAATTGAGTTGTTTGTGTTCCAAACACTAAGAAAGACACATTTCTTGTTCTTTTTTAAAACATTAAAATAACATATCTGTTTGTGTTCATTAAACCTTTTGACAGATAAAGAGGCATACATATATGTAAAAAAAAATAGTATGGTGTTTGTCCTTTTAAGGATGATATGAGTTTAAATTCTTGCAAATAGTTATAAGAGTGGTGTGAGTTTAAATTCTTGCAAATACAAGGTTATATAGTATTTAAGTGTAATAAAAATAAATTAAATTTGTATTATTAGTGATGAAACACTGGTTAACATTAAGTTATCCCAGCTGTTCGTCTCGTGGATTAATGGTTCAATCTCTTCCTCCACTCGCCGTTAGCTGAGTATCCCGCAAAACAGAACACTGGTAACTCGCCACAAGGAGGGGAATGGGGGGGGGGGTTTCTCCTTGTAACCATCTCCGGCGTGAGAATAAGTACTGTTCTGAGGAGAATAGTGTGTGAGAGAGCCGAATCCTTAAACCGGGGGGTTGAGTCCTCTATTTATAGCCGGAGAATGAAAGAGAAGGAGGAGGCCTGCCAGCTATCAATGCTCGCCAGCTGTCCGATCAAGGGGAATATTCTTTCTGTCCCTTCTGCTATCGTCAGTCATGTGGGTGATGTGGCACGCTCTTATTCGTCAAGCTGGACGCTCACTGCTACCGGCTGTCAGCCTGCTCTCCAGAAATCTTGCAGTAATGGTTGGCGTCCATCTATAGGTGCCACGTGTCGTCCTTTTTGTCTAAAGGAGCATCTTCCTCGTCACTTGCGATTTCTTCCAGAAGCTTCTAGAAGCTTCTGGATGTACTCGGATGATGTGGACGCCATGCTGGAAAAGTGGTGTGGTCCCCGTGCTATGTGTGCATTGATCTGGGACAATTAGTAAAGAGTTTATTATAAACAAACAAAAGTTATATATATTTACTTTAATAAAGTAAACTAATAAGGGACACATGTTTTTCATTGGATGTATCTATTTTTTAGTTTTTCCGTATTTCGATCATACTTAATATAGATAATTATTTTTTTAATTAGTAAATTTAAAACTTCACAAATCATTTATATATACTTATATTTATTTTTTAATATATATATAATCTTTATCTTTTTCTTATTCTTATCTCTTATCTCTTATTTATTTATTTTTTTCCGCTTATTAATACCAACTATTTAATATTTTACTGATCCGACCATGTGTAACACATACGTTTCTAACCTTTTAATAAATAAATAATAAAACAAAGTAAAACGTTATTACATGTAAATACCACATCAAAGTTCATTTTTCATAAAAATGTATCTTGACGAATGTGTGTTAACTAATTAATGAGGGACACATGTCATTCACAGAAGACATCTATTTTTTAGTTTTCCCGCCTTTCTCTCGTACTTAATTATAAATAATTATTTTTTTTAATTAATAAATCTAAAACTTTATAAATCATTTATTTATATCTGTATATTTATATCTGTATACTTATATTTATCATCTGATATATAATCTTGTTTTTATCTTATCCTAATATCTTATTTATTTAACATTTTTATTCATAACTATTTCTTTTATTTTTTTGTTTATTAATAATGATTATTTACTATTTTATTGATCCAACCACGTATAGCATACACGTTTCTGACCTTTTAATAAATAATAAAAAACAAAGTAAAACGTAATTATTATATATATCAATTGACATCCTTCATTTGCGCCAGGAGTCTTTTTGACTTTTGATTTTTGCCACTGAAGTTCGCTTCTTTGATCAACTCAAGTCCCAGTGTCCCACACACATCTACACCTCAGTAACAAAGAGAGCGCTGGGAGAGAGAGAGAGTCGACGAGAGAACGAAGGGCATCCGACGAGGATCCGGTAAGTAGCCACCTTTTGCTTCCTCCAACTTCTCCGGTTCTCCCCCTTCCACCACAGCCTCTTCATAAACGTCTTGATCGGTACGTATCGTCTGTTTTTTGTGTGTGTTTTATAGGGTTTTCAGTGAGAGATGGTGCTGAAAAATGAAGCGACTGAAGAGCCGTTGGCAGATTCTCCGACTTCTGTGCTTGAAGATGAGGTATGGTGTTGTTCTTATACTATCTTTGTTGTTTTGTTGATTTTATCTACTGTTGTTTATGATTTGTGATAAAAAGGAGTAGGTTGCTGTGATGTGAGTGTTTATGCTGTGTGGTAGCTGTGGAGTGGGTGTGAGTTGTGTAATTTTGAATTTTATGTGGTTATATTTTAGGTTTCTTAGGGTTTAGGGTTTAATGATGTGTTTGTTGAACTGTTTTCTTTGTTCTTACAAATGCTGTATGCTTTTGAAGTTAAACTGCTTTTTACATTTCAGGTTTTTAGTGTTTAGGGTTCAATGTTGCTGTATAGTTTTTGAATCTAAAGTGCTTAGTACATTTCAGGTTTCTATAGGGTATAATGATGTGTTTTTCAAACTGTTTTTTTTCTTCTTACAAATGCTGTATAATTTTGAATTTAAGGTGCTTACATTTCATTTTTTTAGGATTTCATGGTGTGTTTTTCATACTGTCCTGTTTGTTTTTACAAATATTGTAGAAAGATTAGCATCTATAGTGGTTTTGTTATGCTCTGCACTGACATATCAACTGATTGTTGTATTCTCTCTGCTGTAGAAGTTTAAAAAGTTATTGTTCTTTAGTTGAATTTTTATAGTGGTTCTTGGTTTCTTTTGAAGGACATCTGTAAGGAGAAAGTCGCTGTAGAAGTGTACGAAGAAACATTTATCGAGGCTAAAAATTTTTATTCGCCGGAAAAGGGAACTACGGTGACAAGGCCTCACTTCTCTTGCGCTTTGTGTCCCGTTTGTTTCCAATCTGTGCCGCCTGTGATGAAGGTAACCACAATCTCCGTTTACCATTTTGAATACAATTCTTCCAACTATTTTCTTATAATCTGTCACTTCGCAGGTCTCCCTGCGTGCACATTTTTGTTCAGGTTAGGGTCTCTTATACATGATTTGTTTGATTTAGTTAATACTGATACTTTGATTGTTTAATTTGAGGTCGAAGCATATTTTTTAGTTCTGTCTTTTTTCTACGGATTTAGTTTGGTAAGATCCTAATATCTTGTAAATGGTCTCAAGAATATAAGTACTTGGGCATTGAAGGATTTGATTATGATGAAATTAAAAGGCTGAGAGTTTGATTCCATTGGAGTTATGGTGCTGTGGTAATATTTGAATTTCGGTTTCAGTTGGTTTTCGAATGGATTTACATTTATTTCTTAGCTAGCTAATTTTCGTCTCTCTAAAGGAACGTGGGACTCTACAGATTTTAACACTTGGGCGGGAGGCTGCTCTTGAAGTACAGGTTAGATCGAGTAACTAATTTTACATACACTTGCAAAAGCAGTTTTTTGTTGAACTATTTATCATATTCAAATAAAAAAGGACAAAAGATACAGGGTAGGGTCATTTCACTTGGTTTAAATTGGTTGATTAAGAATCTAATAGTTCTTTATAAGACAAGTGAAATTAAACTTTTAACTCATAATTTAAGGGTCTCACTATTCCCACACCTCTAAAATCTTATTTTCACACCCCTACATATATACGGCCCGTATAGAGTTATACGGGCCGTATAACTGATTGTTGCACAAAAAAATGTCAGAGAATGTTTTTTTGTCTCCATATATACACGAGCCGTATAACATTATACGACCCGTATACAATGTTGTACGACCTATATAATGTTATACGACCCAAACCTCATATAATGTATACGACCCGTATAATGTTATACGGCCCGTATAAATTGTTTATACGACCTAATATTTTCTCCATCTATACGAGTCGTATAGCATTATACGAGCCGTATAACATTATACGACCCAATATTTGTCATGTCGGATTATTCTATACGGGCCGTATAACGTTATACTGCCCGTATACATGGTGTGAAATTAAGATTTTGGGGTGTGGGATTATTAGGACGCTTATTTAAATATGAATATCAACTTGAAGTAAGCTATTAATTTTCCTAGGTGCAGAACATCACCTTCAAAAGTGGTGCCCTTCTACTAAAGAAAACAAAGTCAAAAAATTGGTGGCTTATAAAATATAAATCATAAATGTACCTGTCACAGGTCTCTAATTACAGATTTAACAACGGAAAAATTTCAATTGTAGTGTAATATTGTAACACCTAATTCCATTTTGTGCTTATTGTATAACAGGTCTTTTGTTGGATCTTGATTGATAACATGATATATTGCAAGGACGAGTTGCAGATTACATTTCGTTGATTGTAACAAATAAGGGTGTAACTTTTATTTAATTGGTAAAAGTTGGTCCGATTGTAAGGTAACGGGTCAGCAGGTGAAACTTGTCACACCCCAACCGATGGCGGAATCATCGGGGCATGGCACTGAGCGAAACAGATTGTCCAGAAGTTTCCATAACAATTATTATCACTATTCAATTTATATAATACGTCCCATACCGTACCTCAAATAGCAAACAAATTATTACAGATAACATCAAGTGAAATATTCTGTTCCGACAACTCAGATTTAAATATAGAAATTGTTTAAATGCTTCTAGAGACTCGATCTGCAAGATCTACAGACAACTATGCTCTAGACGCTTATTCTAAGCTCGCCTTCCTAGCAGATAAGCATCCTAATTGCCTGCCACATACGTTAAAATAATGTCAATACATAAAATGTAAAGGTGAGCATACAAGTTTGATAATAGCATATAGAGTTCGAAATAGTTTACGCATAACCAGCACGTACACCGAGGAAAACGAAGCATGTTAATTATCGACATGGATCTATCGATACCAATGACTGCGGGTTGACTGTCCGAGACAATTCGCAATACATGATTACCACCATAATCTATGCAAGTAATTGTCCTTAACAACCCCCATGTGAACGGGTGCTGAGTCCAAACTATAGTACTACGTCGTTAAGGCAGGTAGACAACATTCCACGTGTAAACATAACAACAAGCATTCATTTAGTCACGTAATACATGTAGAACCGTGAATGTTTTACCAATTTCTTGCTTCAGATCTTCATTTAAACAACTGCGGGTACTTAGCCTTCATGTCGCTTTCGAGTTCCCAAGTAAACTCCGCGCCTCGTTTGCCTTCCCATCGGACTTTCACGATAGGGATGCGTGAGCGTCTGAGTTGCTTGGTTTGGCGATCCATGATTTCGACAGGCTTTTCCACGAAGTGTAGCGTTTCGTTGACCTGAAGGTCGTCGAGAGGTACAATTAGATCATGATTAGCTAGGCATTTGCGGAGGTTTGACACATGGAAAGTCGGGTGGACGTTACTAAGCTCCTCCGGTAGTTCGAGTCTGTAGGCGACTTTGCCGATCCTTTCCAGAATCTTAAAAGGTCCAACATATCGAGGCGCTAGTTTCCCTTTCTTGCCGAATCTGACCACACCCTTCCAAGGTGATACCTTTAGGAGTACGTAGTCGCCAACGTCAAATTCAAGGGGCTTGCGTCTTCTATCGGCGTAACTTTTCTGTCTATCTCTGGCTTTCGACAAGTTGTCTCGAATCTAGAGGATTTTGTCAGTCGTTTCTTGCAGTAACTCGGGACCGGTTAATTGCGAGTGACCGATCTCGTGCCACACAATAGGCGAACGACATCTTCTTCCATATAAGGCCTCGAATGGTGCCATTTGTATGCTGGCATGATAGCTGTTGTTGTACGAGAATTCGACTAACAACAGGTATTTGTTCCAACTACCACCGAAGTCTATGACACACGCACGAAGCATGTCTTCAAGAGTACGGATCGTTCTTTCAGTCTGTCCCTCGGTTTGAGGATGGAATGCGGTACTCAAGTTAAGCGTCGTACCAAGAGCTGCTTGAAACGTTTCCCACAATCGTGAAGTAAACCGAGCATCACGATCTGAAATGATGTCACGAGGCGTACCATGATTACAAATGATCTCATCGGTGTAGATTCGGGCTAGTCGTTTTACCTTGTAGTCTTCCCGTATTGGCAAAAAGTGGGCGGATTTGGTCAGACGATCAACTATCACCCAAATGTTGTCGTGACCTGATGGCGTGGGCGGAAGTTTGGTTATGAAATCCATAGCTATACTCTCCCACTTCCATATGGGATTGGAGGTTGTTCGAGTAAGTCAGAAGGTCGTTGATGTTCAGCCTTAACTCTCGCACAAGTCAGACAACTTCCAACATAAAGAGCAATATCCCGTTTCATGCCCGGCCACCAGTACTTGTAGCGAAGATCCTTGTAATTTTATTGGCACCGGGATGAATAGAATACCGGGATTTGTGGGCTTCGTCCATTATAATCTTTCGCAAATCGGTCCGCTTAGGGATCCAAATTCGGTCCAGATAATAGAAAATCCCTTTTGCTTTGCTTAGCCTTAACTCTCGCACAAGTCAGACAACTTCCAACATAAAGAGCAATATCCCGTTTCATGCCCGGCCACCAGTACTTGTAGCGAAGATCCTTGTACATTTTATCGGCACCGGGATGAATAGAATACCGGGATTTGTGGGCTTCGTCCATTATAATCTTTCGCAAATCGGTCCGCTTAGGGATCCAAATTCGGTCCAGATAATAGAAAATCCCATTTGCTTTGCTTACAAGCTGAGCTCCATCGTGATAGATCCTCTCTTCCTTCAAAGTGCGTTAATTAAAGCAAGCATGCTGGGCTTCGCGAATGAGGGTTTCGAGATCATGCTGGGCTTGGGTATTGCGAATACTGAGCAAATAACTCCGTCTGCTGAGCGCGTCGGCAACAACATTTGCTTTGCCTGGGTGGTAACGAATCTCACAGTCGTAATCGTTAAGAAGTTCTACCCATCGGCGTTGACGCATGTTAAGTTCTTTCTGGTTGAAGATGTGTTGTAAACTCCTGTGATCGGTGAAGATCGTACACTTGGTACCATACAGGTAGTGTCGCCAAATCTTCAATGTAAAAACAACTGCGCCTAGCTCGAGATCATGGGTTGTATAGTTCTTCTCGTGGATTTTGAGCTGACGAGATGCGTAAGCTATAACCTTGTCCCGTTGCATGAGAACACAGCCAAGACCAAGGTTGGAAGCATCACAATAGACAATGAAATCGTTGTTTCCGTTGGGCAACGTGAGAATAGGAGCATTGCAAAGCATATGCTTGAAGGCTTGAAAAGCAGACTCTTATTCAGTTCCCCAAACAAAAGGCTTGTCTTTATGAGTAAGGGCGGTAAGCGGCACAACGATCTTAGAGAATCCTTCGATAAATCGTCGATAATAGCCCGCTAATCCGAGAAAAGAACGAACTTCGGACGGGTTCTTAGGCATGATCCAGGTCTTACTGCTTCAATCTTCGCGGGATCGACGTGAATACCTTGACTATTAACGATGTGACCCAGAAATTGAAACTCCTCTAGCCAGAATTCGCACTTGGAGAACTTGGCATAGAGTTGATTCCCCTGAAGTAACTCGAGAACCAAACGTAGATGTTGCGCGTGTTCGGCTTTCAATTTGGAATAGATCAAGACATCATCGATGAACACGATGACGAAACGGTCTAGAAATGGCTTACACACGCGATTCATCAGATCCATGAAAACCGCGGGTGCGTTAGTTAATCTGAAAGGCATAACAACGAATTCATAGTGGCCGTATCGAGTACGAAAAGCGGTTTTGGGGATGTCTTCCTCTTAAATGCGCAATTGATGATAACCTCAACGTAGATCGATCTTCGAGAAACACTTGGCACCTTGCAGCTGATCAAATAAGTCATTGATTCGAGGCAAAGGGTAACGGTTCTTGATGGTTAACTTATTCAACTCCCGATAATCGATGCACATCCTGAACGACCCATCCTTCTTTTTAACGAAAAGGACTGGTGCGCCCCAAAGGAGAGGTGCTCGGGCGAAGAAAGCCTTTTTCGAGTAACTCCTGGAGTTGGTTCGAAAGTTCCCTCATTTCGGAGTGTGCGAGTCAATAAGGGGCTTTGGCTACAGGGTTAGCTCCAGGAATAAGGTCGATACGAAAGTCGATATCACGACTTGGCGGTAGTCCAGGAAGATCATCAGGGAATACCTGAGGAAATTCTCGGACCACGGGAACGTCTTTGACTTCGGCCTTCCTTTTCTTTTCCTTCTCCGCTACTACAATGTTGGCCAAGAAAGCTCTGTATTCCTTGCGGAGATACTTGCTAGCTTGGATGCATGACATGAGCTTGAGACCTTTCGAAGCTGTTTCACCGTACACACATAATAGATCACCATTCGCGAGCGAGAATCGAATCATTTTATCAAAGCACACAACTTTAGCATGGTTTTCGCGAAGAAAATCCATGCCTACTATGACATCTAAGCTTCCGAGTTGCATGGGAATAAGGTCGATAGGGAAGATATGATTGTTGAGCTCGAGGGTACAATCACAGAGAACCGAGTTAACGGCGACAGTTCTTCCAGTAGCGACTTCGACTTTGAATGACGAGGGGAGATAAGAACGCTTACGGCTAAGAAGCTTCTCAAATTCAAACGACACAAAGCAGTTATCGGCTCCGGTATCAAAAAAACATGATGCATAAATACCATTCACAAGGAATGTACCATTAACCACGTTGTTGTCAGCCTGGGCTTGACGAGCATTGATGTTGAAGGTTCTGGCACGGGCTGCTTGTTGTTGCTGCTGCTGCTGCTGTTGGGGCTCTTGTTTCACCACCCTGTTCGGGCACATGTTTGCAAAATGGTTAGGATCACCACATGCAAAGCAGACTCGAGCATTGACCGCGGGTGCTTGAGCTGCGGGTTGGCCTTGAGGGGCTGGGAGTAGAGCTTGATTAGCGGCGACTTGAACTGGGGCTTGACGAGGACCATAGCGACAGTTCGCAGTGAAATGACAGTAGAGGTTGCAGCGAGCACAGAAACGACAGGCGATTCCCACCGGATGATGATATGAGCATGTCGGGCAGAGCGAGTGGGGACCTGTATAAGCACGCTTTGCTGGCGGTGCATTGGTCACTGGAGCTGGTCGGTGATGAGACTGCTGCTGAGCCTGTATGGCTTGCAGAGGGGCAGCAGTTGTTGTGACAACACAATTCTTGTTGCTGGAGTTGCTGTTGTTGTGCTTCTTCTTTCGGCGTGATGACTTGGATGGTTGAGTAATGGAGTCAGCGGTCGGTGCAGTAGTAGCTTGATGCAGAGACTTGGAAGGCTTATCCCAGAAACCAGACTTTACCCGCTTGTCATTGATCTCGGCGGCAAGCAAGTAGGTCTCCTCAATTGATGATGTCTTGGCGGCGTGAACAAAGTCGGCAACACAATCAGGTAGAGCACGAATATACTTCTTGATGGCCATGTCTGGCGTCTTGACTTGATCGGGACAGATAATGCTAAGCTGCTTGAAGCGAGCAGTTAGAGCAGCGTTGTCTCCGTCCTTCTGTTTGATGTTCCAAAACTCGTCCTCCAGCTTTTGGTGTTCATGGGGAGGGCAGAATTCGTCCATCATGATGGCCTTCAGCTCTTCCCAATTCAGCTCATAAGCTGCATCATTCCCGCGTTTGTTTCCTTCGGCCGTCCACCAGTCTAGAGCTCGGGACTGGAAAACGCCAGTTGCATTGAGGGTGCGGAGATTCGCAGGACAGCCGCTTTGGCGCAGAGTGACTTCAACCGAATCAAACCATTGAAACATGGCGGTAGGGCCATCTTCTCCGGTAAACTCTTTTGGTCCGCATGCGTTAAACTGTTTGAAGCTGAAAACGGCCTTGTTAGCATCTTTAGGAACATCGGTTCGCGACTCCTCAGACGATTTGCTGACGTTTTCATACACCTCGCTTACAGCCTTTGCCACTTGCTTGGCGATGATAGCAGCAAGACGATTGTCTCTCTTTTCTTGGCGGGTAAGAGGGGTTCGGTGTCCAGATGACGACATGGTCTGCAACGGACATTGTCGTAGGTCTCAGACATAACAAATCGAAACTCACCTCACACGTCTACTTCTTACTAAGGCTTAGGAACACGTCGAATCACGTTTCACAGAAATACACATAGCACATAGTTACAGATTCACGTAATCACAGAAGCATAGAAACACATAGAGCACAGAAGCACAGTAGCACATAAACACATAAACACCTACGCATTTAATCACAGATGCGGTCAGAATACAGAAACCTATCCTTCCAAGTTCGAGTGTCGTTCGATTATAGTATATCGAGTAGTATCGTATAGTCGTATAACGTGTCGAGTAGTATAGCATAATCATAGCATAATATTGTCTAAAATTGCAGCGACTTGTTAGCGATGTGTTAGTGCACCTACGTCTGCTGACTACGTCATTCATCAAGTCTTGAAGATTGAACATATCAAACATGACACGGAATCCTAGAATTAGTCTGAATCGCTTATATGTACAATCTAGGATCGCTTTTATGTAAGTTTTAGTGTTTGGATCGCTTATAGGGTAACATGTATGGATCGCTTATACGGAATGGATCTAGGATCGCTTATATGTCATGTCATATAAGCGACCCAGAGCTTCTATATATAGGTGGGGCGATCCAACACACATAGTTAGAGGTGAATTGTTCCGGTAAGCCACGAAGTGCTGCCGAAGTGCTGTAAAACATTGTAATCGAGTTCAAAAGCAATACAACAGCAAGATTAAAGTGAATACGGCTTCAATTGCACCAGATTATTAGTTTCCGCCTTTTAATCTGAACTAGAGCTTCTCTGAACGACTCGTCAGGTCGGTATTCGATCCTACAAGTGGTATCAGAGCTCAGGAGGAGGAGTTCTTGCCATTGTAGCTGCTATTCTTCTGATTTTCTACACTTTCTTCACTTTTTCAAAATTTTTCACGGTAAAACAAGCTCAAAATCACAGAGTGCACTCGAAAACATGATTTAACAAATCCTTGAAGTTTTCAGAACTAAAATCGAAGTAGAAACAGAGATTTTAGGTGATTTGTTATTTCAGGATCGCTCAAAAGAATGACGTAAGCTGTTGAACCGCTCGAAATAGTTCATCTGGACCGCTCTTAGTACATATTTCTGGACCGCTCAAACGGAAATAGCTTGGACCGCTCGAAATTTTGGTTATGGACCGCTTTTAGTGACAAGTTTTGTCACACCCTGGCTTTGCGGAAGCGTGGTTAATTTGGTGTGACTTCTTAATACCATAGCTTAACCATAACAAGCTATATGAATTTAAAATCATGCAAAGTCATCCATTGGAAATAAAATTGTCAAACATTGTCTAAATGGGTAAACACCCAACAACCATTACTTGTCTTAAACAGTACAACTACTACCATAATGCAAAAAAAATAAACATGGTTCAGGGGCCATGGCTTGTCCAGGAAAGAGCCATGAGCCTTGAACCCCGGATGACTCTGAATCTAAATGCAGCGGAAAATCCTGCTAAACCGTGCCAGATCCTTAATTCCCTGAAATACATGTAAGTTGAAAAATCAACAATAATGTTGAGCGAGTTCATGCGAAAAATGAGTAAATAAACCTTTATCTTTATCAAAAACCCTGGTATGTAGCAAATAAGGAAATAAAAGAGATCACCAATGGGTTGCAAGTCCACTGATATGTGTGAAGTGCAAGTAGGGATGACTCAAACCTAGCGGATTTATGCGTCGGGCACTAAGTCACCCCGAGGTCCGTTATGCTGGACCTGGGGCTGGGCTCGCTACACCCAGATAGATCTACCGCTCCTGTCCCTCGGTCCTCAACGAGGATTAATGGCCTCAAGTTTCTGCCTACCCACTCACATGATCTAAGTAATAACCCTCCTTATGCTAATCATACCATGTATAACATATCCATAATCATTGTAACATGTATTTCACCCCCGCAGTTTATAAAACTGAAAACAGTTAAGAGAAAAGGGGGACATGAACTCACAGTGAGCGCGTCACAAAATCAAGCAATCCAATATCCAAGTGCTGTGCAACGACCTACATGTGCTAATTCTATTAGACGGATGGCCGTGCTTTAGCTTCATAGTTTACATCATTGGAAACAGTTAGACAACCGTTCCGTGTATATATTTGATACGCATTCTCCTTCCCAAGGATGGGGGATTTAAATACATGTGTATTTATATCATTTTATTAAGTCCCACTTAATATATTTTATTTCTTATTTCAAAATATATTTATTTTTCTCAAAAATAATATATTTCCTTTTTCTCATAATATTTTCCCAAAATAATATATTGACAACACACGCGCTTATGAATATTTCCAAATAAGCGTAAGTTATGTTTTAACGATTAAGTGGTAATGATAATCACCATTGTAACTTATATTCTTGACGTACAAGCGTTTGTATTATTTCGGGCTTGACAAGGTTAGTAAATATTATTTTTACTCTAAAAATAATATTTATATATCTTCACAAAATAATCATAAACAGTGAGGTGACAAAATATATTTACCGAATAAATATTCATCACTTTTAGTTTTGTGAAAATCCCACCTCCGATTATTTATAAATAAGGTTGTGGCGAAATATATTTTTGAAAACATGTCAAAGTAGTCTAACACTTGTAAATAATTCTAAGTGTTGGATTTTTAGAAAATTTCGCCAGAGTTTCCCCTGTAACTGGAGGTGGCCACGCTTTCAAGCGTATCATTTTCTTTTACAAAATCATCTCAACAATTTATCAAATCAACCGAATCAATTTTCAATACTCAAAATAGAAGACTAGTATGTAAAACCGCGTTGTTTCATGAACTTGTAGTTTTTACAAAATCTCCGGTGTAGATCTCGTTATTTTTAGTGGATCTATATATAACATAACTTAGTCTTGCAAAAACCTCGTTTTTGGGACAAATCACTTCTTACAACTTCCCGACAATTTTTGTGAACATTGTTATTTTGTCGGATCTTTTATTCTACAAGTGTTTCTACACTTGTAGTTTATAGAAATCGTGTTTGTTAACACTTTATCTATTTTTATAAAAACATGATTTTCTCAACACCCGGTCCTACGAGTATACCACTTGTACATACGTAGATCGGCTTGTTTTAAATACTATTTTTCATGTTAGAACATTTTTACACAAGTTCATGTTTCCCGTGTGGTGGAGTTTCACCTTTTAACCCTTGTACACAAGAAACAAGTGTATGTCAAGATACGCGATCCGAACAAAGTCGGGTTAAACGATGATGAGAGCCACCACATCGTAGATCGGGCCATATTAATCAACATATTCAAGTACTACGACATTTACACGCGTTTTGAGCTTTTAACCAACGATATTCACGTTTTAGCAAACTTTAAAGTTCCATCAAGCGGGTTACCGACATTCAACCGACAAATATCTTTTTAACCACTTTAGACATGACCAAAAATGAGTTTTAAACGTTATACCTCTAGCTCGGGGCTAGGGAAGAAACTAGTCGAAAACTGCGTGGATAATAGCAAACGGTAGAGGTCTTCCGCGTTCCGTTTGTTCCGAGCTCCGTTGTACGTAACCACCGACACTTGTATACCCTTGGAATGTCAAGACTTGAACCGAAAAACGGATGTGGGGGTGGTGGTGATCTCGGCCGAGAGGAGGGAGAGGGAGAGGGAGTGGTGGTGAGGTGAAGTGTGTGTTTGTGTGTGTGAGAGGTAGTGAGGTATTTATAGAGAAAGTCGTCTCGATCCTCGTGCAATCCAATATAAAATAATAAAACTCGTACTCTTGTCCTTCCTTGGTTGGCCGAATTCTTTAGGATGTAATGGTACTCGGTTCGTTTTCAATCGTTCAGTTACGGTTCAGTTTGGTTAAGTGCGTTAACTTTAAGGTCTAACCCCGTTAGTTGTTTTAGTGCATCAAAAGCGGGTGTTAGGGTAATCAGGGACCCTAACTGGCTCAGAAAAGTACTAATATTAATTTTGGCAATATTTTTATGTTCCGGGTATTGTCCGGTTGTTCGGTCGGATAGTAATCCGTTAAAGTGCTTAAGATAACCGTTAAGCGTCATAAATAATATTTTTAGCGACACAATTTATTCTGCAAAGTGTCGGGAATAATTCCTCATATTTTGGCACTTTATTAATTAGCTAGAAGCTAGTGTGTTGATAAAAGTGCTGTGTTTCGTGCTTAAAGTTCGTTTTAGGCACATCCAAATCTCTATATCTTATTCCTAGAGACGTAATCATACAACCCTTGTATCCCTACACACACTATGGGTGTAGTAAAATAATTCTGGCTCATTCAGGCCTTTAGAGGCAGCGTTTGCCTGATGCTGGCTATACCAGCAAGTTCACTGTGTATCCGTTTAGTGCTACTGTGCTTTTGTGCATCATGTTTGTCACTAAGGTTTAATAAATAAGTAGTGTAGTGACAGGAATATCAAAGTATGATGCAGATATGTACAAGTACCAATAATCAAGTAGCAGTTTATCAGCAAACTCAGTAAAGCACAGTAATTAGGCAACAATTAATAATTAATTAAGTCGTACGGATACCTGGTTTTGAGAGGGTTGTCACATTCTCCCCCCGTTAAATAAATTTCGTCCCGAAATTTAGGTTCTGCTTGAAGAAGCAGGGTTCTTAGGAAACAGGTGGGGGTATTTCTCTTTCATTCGGTCTTCACGCTCCCAGGTGAATTCAGGACCATGTCTAGCATTCCAGCGAACTTTGACGAGCTTGACACTGCTCCGGCGGGTCTTGTTAACTTTCCAATCCGTGACCTCAACAGGTTCTTCAATGAAGTGGAGCGTGTCATCAATATGAATCTCGTCGGTAGGAATGGCAACGTTAACTTGAGTTGGACTCCTCTTTAGATTGGATACATGAAATGTATCGTGAACGTTATTCAGCTCGGCAGGTAGATCCAACTTGTATGCTACTGTTCCAATTTTCTCCAAAATCTTAAAAGGACCAATGTAGCGTGGATTCAACTTCCCACGCTTCCCAAAGCGTGCTACACCCTTCCAGGGTGATACCTTTAACAAAACCATATCCCCAACCTCAAACTCTTGAGGTTTCCTTTTCAGATCTGCATAGGTCTTCTGGCGATCACGAGCCGCGCTAATGCGATCTCGGATTTGCGCGATCTTATCTGTAGTTTCCTGAACTACATCGGGACCTACCAGTTGTCTATCACCTGCGTCAGACCAACAGAGCGGCGACCTGCACTTGCGCCCATATAAAGCTTCGAATGGCGCGGCACCAATGCTGGTGTGGTAGCTGTTGTTGTATGAAAACTCAACCAGGGGTAAATGCTTATCCCAGCTACCGCCTAAATCCATCACACATGCTCTCAGCATGTCTTCCAATGTCTGAATCGTCCGCTCACTTTGGCCGTCGGTCTGCGGGTGAAAAGCGGTGCTCATATTCAGCTTCGAGCCAAAAGCTTCCTGGAAGGATTGCCATATCCTTGATACGAACCTTCCATCTCTATCAGAAATAATCGAGAGAGGTACTCCATGGCGAGTGACAATTTCTCTCATGTAAATTTCAGCCAATTTGCTTGTATGATCCTTTTCCCGGATAGGCAAGAAATGTGCTGATTTCGTCAAGCGATCCACTATCACCCAGATAGTGTCATGGCCCTTAGGCGTTCTTGGCAACTTTGTAACAAAATCCATGGATATTTCTTCCCACTTCCACTGGGGAATTTTCGGTTGCTGCAGAAGTCCCGAAGGCTTCTGGTATTCTGCCTTAACCTTAGCGCAAGTCAAACATTGGCTCACATAAATAGCGACATCGCCTTTCATCCTAGGCCACCAATAATAATCCTTAAGATCTTGGTACATCTTATCCGCTCCCGGGTGGATAGAGTACCGTGACTTGTGAGCTTCATCAAAAATAACTTCTCTTAAATCACCAAACAAAGGAACCCAAATCCTTTTCTCAAAACATAACGTTCCTTCCCTGTTTGGAACCAATATCTTCTCCATCCCACGGAGATATTCTTTCTCAAGGTTCTCCTCCTTGAGAGCTTCTTTTTGCGCTGCTCGAATGCGTGAGGAAAGATCGGTTTGGATAATCATTTCCATAGCCCTAACCCTTATGGGCTTGATTCTCTCCTTGCGACTTAGGGCATCGGCGACCACATTCGCCTTCCCTGGATGATACTTGATCTCGCAGTCGTAATCGTTCAGCAACTCAACCCATCGCCTTTGCCTCATATTCAACTCCTTCTGGTTGAATATATGTTGGAGGCTTTTGTGATCTGTAAAGATCGTACACTTCGTACCGTAAAGGTAGTGTCTCCAAATCTTCAAAGCAAAAACCACTGCGCCTAGCTCCAAATCGTGCGTGGTATAGTTCTTTTCGTGCACTTTCAGTTGGCGTGATGCGTAGGCGATAACCTTTTGACGTTGCATCAACACACAACCCAATCCTTGACGCGAAGCGTCGCAGTATACCACAAAATCGTCGGTACCTTCCGGTAGAGCTAAGATTGGCGCGTTGCAAAGCTTATCCTTCAACAACTGAAATGCTTCATCCTGTTTGATTCCCCAATCAAACTTTTTATCCTTTTGCGTGAGGAGCGTCAATGGTTGAGCGATCTTTGAAAAATCCTCAATAAATCTTCGATAATAACCAGCCAAACCCAAGAATTGCCGGATCTCGGTTGGCGTCTTTGGCGCTTCCCAATTCTTGATCGCCTCGATCTTGGTTGGATCCACATGAATTCCACTTTCATTTACCACGTGCCCAAGGAATTGCACGTCTCTCAGCCAAAACTCACACTTAGAGAATTTGGCATACAACTGTTCCTTCTTCAGTAGCTCTAAGATAGCTCTGAGGTGTTGCTCGTGTTCTGCCTTCGTCTTTGAGTAGATCAAGATGTCGTCGATGAACACAATCACGAACTTATCCAGGTACGGCTTACAAACTCGGTTCATCAAATCCATGAACACTGCAGGTGCGTTTGTTAAACCAAACGGCATGACAAGGAACTCGTAGTGCCCATAACGAGTTCTGAAGGCTGTCCTCGGGATACTTTCTTCCTGTATCCGGAGCTGATGGTATCCAGATCGAAGATCGATCTTTGAGTAGAAACTTGAACCTTGAAGTTGGTCGAACAGATCATCAATCCTTGGCAAAGGATACCTATTCTTGATCGTCAGCTTGTTCAATTCTCTGTAGTCAATGCACATACGGAAACTACCATCCTTCTTCTTGACAAACAAAACTGGAGCTCCCCAAGGCGAGAAGCTTGGTCGGATAAAACCCTTATCTAACAACTCTTGAAGTTGTGTTGATAGCTCTTGCATCTCAGACGGGGCAAGTCTATAAGGTGCCTTAGCCACAGGCGCGGCGCCTGGAACTAAGTCGATGCGAAATTCCACTTGCCTCTGAGGCGGCAAGCCAGGCAAGTCTTCTGGAAAGACTTCCGGATACTCCCTTACGACAGGGATGTCTTCGATCTTCGGCTCAGCAGCCTTTTTATCCACGATGTGTGCTAGAAAAGCAACACATCCTTTCTTCAGACACTTTCTTGCTTTCAGACAGCTGATAATTCGCAACGGCGTCTCCCGCTTCTCTCCATGAACAATAATGGTCTCACCATCGTCGGTCGGAATACGAACAATCTTCTCGTGACAAACAATCTCCGCCTTGTTACTTGCTAACCAATCCATCCCTACTACCACGTCGAAGCTTCCTAACTGGACTGGTAGTAGATCGAGAGCAAACTCACGCTCTCCTAACTCGATTACGCAACCTCTAATCACTTCATTGGCTTCTACTAACTTCCCATTAGCTAGCTCGATCGAATAAGGAATATCTAACTTACTAGCGGCTAAACCAAGCGTGTTCTTAAATTCTAGCGATACGAAGCTATAATCGGCACCAGTATCAAACAAAACAGACGCATAGCGTTGGTTTACAGGGAACGTACCAGTAACAACATTGGGATCCTGGCGCGCTTCCCTGGCCTCCATGTTGAAAACTCTTCCACGAGCTTGGTTTAATTCCGGGCAGTTCTTCTTGAAGTGCCCTTGATCTCCACAGTTAAAACATCCGGGCCTCTGCCCGTTTCCACCATTGTTCCCAGCCTGGTGGTTTCCCTGGTTTCGGTTCACGGTGCCTGCTTGGTTAGCACGGTTTCCATTTCCTCCTTGATTTCCTTGTGGGCGGTTCCCATTACCACCACGGTTGTTTCTATTCCCATTTCCTCCTTGGCCTCCCCGGCCAGCATTAGCCCAACAGAAATCTCTCGTATGTCCAGTCTTCCCACAAGACTCACAAACCCTTAGACTGCAGCGACCAGAATGATGTTTTTGACATGAGTTGCACTTGGGCTGTGCACCCATGTATCCCCTGCTCTTCTTTTTATCACCAACTGAATCTTGAGCTGGTGCATTCGCTTCTCCCTTCTTGACCACCGTCCCGGTGCTTTGCTTGAAACTTGAAAACTTCCGCTTATTACCACTAGATGACTCCACATGAGTCTCCTTTTTCTTGGGTTCAATCTCATCGAACTTGTTTAACCGAATCGCTTCTTCAGTTAAAGCCACACTCAGATCGATGGCTTCTGTGATGGTTGCGGGTTTGGAAGAAGTCACCATACTGATTATCTGAGGAGCCAGTCCCCAGATGAAACGCTCAACCCTCTTAAACTCGGGTGTTACCATATAAGGAACCACGTGAGACAGATCGTGGAATCTCTGAACATATTCCGCTATCTTCGACCCTTCCATCTTCAGGTGCCAAAACTCAGTTTCAAGCTTTTGAATCTCCGCGCGTGAGCAGTACTTCTTCCGCATAAGCTCTTTCAATTCGGCCCAAGACAGGGCGTAGGCGGCAGCTTCGCCTAGAGTTTGCACTTGAAGGTTCCACCAAGATAGGGCTCCATCTAGAAACAGCCCTGAAATGTAAGTGACCTGCTGGTCGATCGCACATTTGCTCATACGAATGGTGGAATCAGTCTTCTCTGCCCAACGAACGAAGGCAACAGCACCGCCCGTGCCGTCGAAGTTTGTGGGCTTACAGTCCAGAAACTGCTTGAAGGTGCACCCTGCACATTCGTTTCAACATAGGAACTGTATTAGCAATTGTTACAGGAATCCGATTAGACCATGGTACGTCGTAAAGACTTAGGGTTACCATGAGTGGGATTCTGGTTGCCATTGCCGTTGGAGCTACTCCAGCTGGGTCCTCCCTGCGATGCAGCATACTGAGCAATCGCGGCAGCAATGATTCCTTGCAGTTCTTCTTGAGTCGTGGGCATCGGCTGCGGTTGACGTCTTGGTGCCATTTTCTAAAGATGCGTACGTCGATTAGGCCATAGAAATCATACGTATATAGTAATAGTAATAGCATATAACATCTCATGTTATCAATATATCACACACAACATCCCATGTCCAACATCCCATGTCCAAATATAAAAATAATCAATCAAGTAAATCAGATATGATGAGAATGCGGCGATTGCATATATATCAAGACCATAAGCATAGTAAGTGTGTTAGTACATCCATCAATCACATAGGGGTTACATCACCCCTGTACAAAATACATCATATCAGTGTTACATACAAACAATACATCACATGTATCAACAAAAATCTGTGTGGTCAAATGGTCTTCAAAAGCTGTGCATAACAATCGCGGCTGTCTCACCGGTGTCTACCCTGGTAACGTCGATGATCTCTAGAATGGTGGTGGTGGTGGAGGATAATGTAGGCGGCGAAAGAGAAGCCAATCCTCCTCCAAGGCCTGCTGGGTGCGGATCACGGATGCAATCTGCTGCTCTAGGATCGAAAGTCGAGCAACAATGTCAGGAGGAAATGATCGAAAAGGCTGAAATGACGAAGATGTCTGACCAAGATATGGACCAAAAGACAACTGAGCTCTCTCGAGCTCCTGCAAACGCTGAGAATGGGAATCATGCTGGTGTACAAATGACATCAAAAGATCCTCAATAGTATGGCCCAAATGAAATGGGTGGTATGGATCTGTGGGTGGCATGGGTGAGGAAGAGGACCAAAGTAATGGCGTGCTGGTAAGATCGATAGGTGCAACAGAAAATGGGATGGGTGCTATCTGAGGCATGACAGGTAATGGCATCGGTACATGGCCAAATGGATGGGCGGAAGAGCCCTCTCCAGGCCCCGCTGGAGGTATGACAGAAGGAATCTGAAACGAGAACTCAGGATGGTGAGCATCAGTGCGGTGAGGAGGAAGCGGCGGAACATCCTCGTCAGCCGGTATCCAACCGTGCTGAGCCTCCTCGTCAGGGGGATCCATGTGCTCTGCAAACAGAGCATGCTCGGGCTCAATAGGTAAGGGATCAACAGGAGCTAAAACAGGATCAACGTGAGCAACAACAGGATCAATATGATCGACATGAGGGTCAACTGGAATGTCAGCGATCAGAGGGTCAACAAGAGGATCAACAACATGGTCAGCATCTAACAAAGGAATATCATCAACAGGAACATCGCCAAGTGGCTGACCCGCCAAAATAGGATCAACAGGAACATCAGCATGTGCCAAACCATGCTCATGTGCGGGATCGAAAGCAGCGGCCTGCTCTGGAGCTACTGCAGGCTCGGGATCGTCAAACGCCATATCGAAGTCAAAGTCCGGATCGATAGGATCAAAAGGGTCGGCAGGGTCAACGGGGTCCTCTACAGGCTGGTCCATATGAACGAACTCAATATCACGGTCTGGATCGAATCCAGGAGGAAATACAGGGTCAGAATCCTCGATATCGTCATGCTCAAAAACAAAGCTCGGCATAGGGGCGGCAGATGACGCCTGGTCAGGATCCGAGTCATGAACGAAAAGCTGCGTGCTCGCCACATGTGATGGAGCAGATGCCACAGACTCAAAGGAGTCTGGAGCTGGAGAATGAACAGGCGAGTCTCCGGCAGGAGCACCGGCGATCATCAAAAGACCGCCAGCGGGCAAAAGAGCTGGGTCAGGATCCTCGTCCTCGTATAGCTCATCATCGAAAAGATCAATATCGTCACCAGCCTCGGCATCAAGCATAAGCTCATAAGCTGGGTAGGATGCAAGAGGAATCGGGGCGGGAATCACAGCGAGAGGAAGATCCGCAGCAGGACCACCAACGATGGGCTCATCGACGCCGTCAGGTAGTGCGAATGGCTGAAAGTCGTCGTCGTCTGTACTGGTATAATCCGAGGTGTGCACCTCGTGCTCTGATGACATACTCTCGTCTGACTCCATGGGTCGGGGTCCAGTAGTGTCCGAATCTCCTGTATCTGAGGTATCCATGAGTCTGTAATACAATCACAAGTATGTACAAATATCAGTAAATCAGGTAATCACACAAGTTACCACATAATAATCACATATTCCTCCTAGTCCCACTAGCCTCCCAGCCTCCCAGACTGTTCTTCCTAGTCCCACTAGCCAACTTTTCCCAGCCTCCCAGACTGACTCCCTAGTCCCACTAGACAAACATTTCCCAGCCTCCCAGACTGACTCCCTAGTCCCACTAGACAACTACCTCGATCGATTGGATCGAGCCTCGACCTCCCAGACCGAGCCTCAGCCTCCCAGACTGAGCCTAAAATAATAAAATATGCTCAACATTTGTTTATAAAAAGTTTTGGATCTGGACTTAAGTGGTATGCAGAAAAACATTTTCGTGAGAGCCCTAGTGATCATAGTCTAGACTCAAAATGAACCCTAGTTCGCTATGATCAGAGCTCTGATACCAAGCTGTCACACCCTGGCTTTGCGGAAGCGTGGTTAATTTGGTGTGACTTCTTAATACCATAGCTTAACCATAACAAGCTATATGAATTTAAAATCATGCAAAGTCATCCATTGGAAATAAAATTGTCAAACATTGTCTAAATGGGTAAACACCCAACAACCATTACTTGTCTTAAACAGTACAACTACTACCATAATGCAAAAAAAATAAACATGGTTCAGGGGCCATGGCTTGTCCAGGAAAGAGCCATGAGCCTTGAACCCCGGATGACTCTGAATCTAAATGCAGCGGAAAATCCTGCTAAACCGTGCCAGATCCTTAATTCCCTGAAATACATGTAAGTTGAAAAATCAACAATAATGTTGAGCGAGTTCATGCGAAAAATGAGTAAATAAACCTTTATCTTTATCAAAAACCCTGGTATGTAGCAAATAAGGAAATAAAAGAGATCACCAATGGGTTGCAAGTCCACTGATATGTGTGAAGTGCAAGTAGGGATGACTCAAACCTAGCGGATTTATGCGTCGGGCACTAAGTCACCCCGAGGTCCGTTATGCTGGACCTGGGGCTGGGCTCGCTACACCCAGATAGATCTACCGCTCCTGTCCCTCGGTCCTCAACGAGGATTAATGGCCTCAAGTTTCTGCCTACCCACTCACATGATCTAAGTAATAACCCTCCTTATGCTAATCATACCATGTATAACATATCCATAATCATTGTAACATGTATTTCACCCCCGCAGTTTATAAAACTGAAAACAGTTAAGAGAAAAGGGGGACATGAACTCACAGTGAGCGCGTCACAAAATCAAGCAATCCAATATCCAAGTGCTGTGCAACGACCTACATGTGCTAATTCTATTAGACGGATGGCCGTGCTTTAGCTTCATAGTTTACATCATTGGAAACAGTTAGACAACCGTTCCGTGTATATATTTGATACGCATTCTCCTTCCCAAGGATGGGGGATTTAAATACATGTGTATTTATATCATTTTATTAAGTCCCACTTAATATATTTTATTTCTTATTTCAAAATATATTTATTTTTCTCAAAAATAATATATTTCCTTTTTCTCATAATATTTTCCCAAAATAATATATTGACAACACACGCGCTTATGAATATTTCCAAATAAGCGTAAGTTATGTTTTAACGATTAAGTGGTAATGATAATCACCATTGTAACTTATATTCTTGACGTACAAGCGTTTGTATTATTTCGGGCTTGACAAGGTTAGTAAATATTATTTTTACTCTAAAAATAATATTTATATATCTTCACAAAATAATCATAAACAGTGAGGTGACAAAATATATTTACCGAATAAATATTCATCACTTTTAGTTTTGTGAAAATCCCACCTCCGATTATTTATAAATAAGGTTGTGGCGAAATATATTTTTGAAAACATGTCAAAGTAGTCTAACACTTGTAAATAATTCTAAGTGTTGGATTTTTAGAAAATTTCGCCAGAGTTTCCCCTGTAACTGGAGGTGGCCACGCTTTCAAGCGTATCATTTTCTTTTACAAAATCATCTCAACAATTTATCAAATCAACCGAATCAATTTTCAATACTCAAAATAGAAGACTAGTATGTAAAACCGCGTTGTTTCATGAACTTGTAGTTTTTACAAAATCTCCGGTGTAGATCTCGTTATTTTTAGTGGATCTATATATAACATAACTTAGTCTTGCAAAAACCTCGTTTTTGGGACAAATCACTTCTTACAACTTCCCGACAATTTTTGTGAACATTGTTATTTTGTCGGATCTTTTATTCTACAAGTGTTTCTACACTTGTAGTTTATAGAAATCGTGTTTGTTAACACTTTATCTATTTTTATAAAAACATGATTTTCTCAACACCCGGTCCTACGAGTATACCACTTGTACATACGTAGATCGGCTTGTTTTAAATACTATTTTTCATGTTAGAACATTTTTACACAAGTTCATGTTTCCCGTGTGGTGGAGTTTCACCTTTTAACCCTTGTACACAAGAAACAAGTGTATGTCAAGATACGCGATCCGAACAAAGTCGGGTTAAACGATGATGAGAGCCACCACATCGTAGATCGGGCCATATTAATCAACATATTCAAGTACTACGACATTTACACGCGTTTTGAGCTTTTAACCAACGATATTCACGTTTTAGCAAACTTTAAAGTTCCATCAAGCGGGTTACCGACATTCAACCGACAAATATCTTTTTAACCACTTTAGACATGACCAAAAATGAGTTTTAAACGTTATACCTCTAGCTCGGGGCTAGGGAAGAAACTAGTCGAAAACTGCGTGGATAATAGCAAACGGTAGAGGTCTTCCGCGTTCCGTTTGTTCCGAGCTCCGTTGTACGTAACCACCGACACTTGTATACCCTTGGAATGTCAAGACTTGAACCGAAAAACGGATGTGGGGGTGGTGGTGATCTCGGCCGAGAGGAGGGAGAGGGAGAGGGAGTGGTGGTGAGGTGAAGTGTGTGTTTGTGTGTGTGAGAGGTAGTGAGGTATTTATAGAGAAAGTCGTCTCGATCCTCGTGCAATCCAATATAAAATAATAAAACTCGTACTCTTGTCCTTCCTTGGTTGGCCGAATTCTTTAGGATGTAATGGTACTCGGTTCGTTTTCAATCGTTCAGTTACGGTTCAGTTTGGTTAAGTGCGTTAACTTTAAGGTCTAACCCCGTTAGTTGTTTTAGTGCATCAAAAGCGGGTGTTAGGGTAATCAGGGACCCTAACTGGCTCAGAAAAGTACTAATATTAATTTTGGCAATATTTTTATGTTCCGGGTATTGTCCGGTTGTTCGGTCGGATAGTAATCCGTTAAAGTGCTTAAGATAACCGTTAAGCGTCATAAATAATATTTTTAGCGACACAATTTATTCTGCAAAGTGTCGGGAATAATTCCTCATATTTTGGCACTTTATTAATTAGCTAGAAGCTAGTGTGTTGATAAAAGTGCTGTGTTTCGTGCTTAAAGTTCGTTTTAGGCACATCCAAATCTCTATATCTTATTCCTAGAGACGTAATCATACAACCCTTGTATCCCTACACACACTATGGGTGTAGTAAAATAATTCTGGCTCATTCAGGCCTTTAGAGGCAGCGTTTGCCTGATGCTGGCTATACCAGCAAGTTCACTGTGTATCCGTTTAGTGCTACTGTGCTTTTGTGCATCATGTTTGTCACTAAGGTTTAATAAATAAGTAGTGTAGTGACAGGAATATCAAAGTATGATGCAGATATGTACAAGTACCAATAATCAAGTAGCAGTTTATCAGCAAACTCAGTAAAGCACAGTAATTAGGCAACAATTAATAATTAATTAAGTCGTACGGATACCTGGTTTTGAGAGGGTTGTCACAAGTTTGAATCGCTCGAACAGACATAACGCTTGGACCGCTCCAAAACACAAAGTTTGAACCGCTCAAATGAACTAGATGTGAACCGCTCGAACAATAGATTTTGGATCGCTCGAACGGTTGTATATTTGATCGCTTATTTGGATCACTCGAACAGTTTTATATTGAATCGCTCATTTGGATAATCAGTCAATTCATTGAACCGCTTTTGTGAACAAATTGCAAAAATTTGAAAATCTTTGTGAATTAGTGAACATTTGAAAGATGGATACTGATTTTTATAATGCCTTTGCTACTCCGACCTCAATTACTCAAAGTGCTTTGATTGAAAATGAAACCGAAACGTCTCAGAAACCACCGAAACTCATGGATATTGATGATTACAATGTGTGGTCGGAATGATTCGGAAATTGGGTTGAAGCTTATCATCTTGATGCATGGGAACACATCGAGGAACCATATATTAAACCAGTTAAGAATGGTGTGCAATTAACACTTCGAGAGATGAGTACAGATGAAAAAAAGAAGTATCGAGATGAGAAATTAATGGTTAGTCTACTTCAGCAAGCGATAAAAGAAGATATCTTGATTTTGCTTCAACACGATGGAACTGCATATTCGATATGGACAGAATTGGAAGCAAAGTTTACAGGAAGTGATGACATGTTAAAGAACAAAATGTCTCTCATGAAGAAAGAATTTGATTTGTTTAGGGGATTAAAAAATGAAACCACCAAACAAATTATTGATCGATACTGTAATTTGGTGAGAAATATGACAAAGTTAGGTGTTAAGAAAGATACTGATGAATTAATTGAAAAACTTGCAGGTGCACTTCCATATGAAATCTGGGGAACATTCTTGATGATGCTGAAGTCTAACAAAGTGGAATATAAAAAGATGAAACTCAGAGACTTTATAAAGCATTTGGAAGCCCAAGAGATGGAGCAGAGAAAGATCGCTAGGATGAAGAACTACAATGGAGAGCAGGATATCAGTCTGTACTACAAGCATGGTGCTACTGATTCAACAAAGTTTTCTCCTAAGATTGAAACTGCTTACAGCGTTAAAGACTATACTGAAAAGAAGACATCTCAAGGATCAAGCAGCAGCACAAGATTTTCATCTTATGATCCTAACATCTCTGTAACAAAGAATGGTAGAAAACTTCAGTGTAACATTGTATTAAGCCTTGAAAATGATCAAGACTACACTGAAGATATTGCAAAAAATCAAATGTCTTTGTTAGGGATGATATTAGAATCTTATAGTTGTTTTGTTGCAGGAAAGATCGGAAATCCAATGCTCACGAAAGAGGATTACGATCAAATTGATGCTGAAGAAATGGAATTGATGGATATAAAATGGTGTATGGCGAGTGTGATGAGACGTGCTGAAAAGTTCAAACAAATTACCGGCCGTGATGATTTTCGTGATGCAAATGTTTCAGCTTTAGGTTTTGACAAATCTAAAGTTACATGTTTTCGTTGCAGGGAGAAGGGGCATTTCAAGAGGGAATGCAAAAACCGTGAAGCTACCGGTGCCCAGAATCCTTTCGGAAACAATGATTATCACAAGAAGGCCATCTATCATCAAATCACTCAACCAGCACAACAGCATCAAGCACAAACAGCTCATGGAAGAGACGTGGTTGATAAAAAGGCTTGTGTTGTTAGTCAGGGAAAATATGATAATTTTACCTGGGAAAAATATCTTCCAAAAGAAAGCAAAGTGTGTGTAGCTGAACAAAATGACGAGAAGTTGGCTGAAGGATTTACTTGGAATGATTTCTGTACAGATCAAGACTTTATGGCCAAAAATACTTCTCATGCTTTCTTTGCTAATGCTTATGATCTAAAATGTGCAGAAAGATGCAGAAAAGTCATGGAAGCTGCTGAAGAGAGACGAAGAAAGATTCAAGAGGAGGCTGAAGAGGAAGAGAGATTGAAGGAAGAAGCGAAAGCTGAAAAATTGAGAAGAGCTCATTTTTTAAATTCAGGCAGGACAGTGAAAGAAGTTCCTGAATTTGAAATTAAAGTGGATGCTGAACCGGTCATAGTCCAAGAAAAGTGCATGAACTGTGATTCGCTGATTAAACAGAACAATGAGCTGTTGCACAATATTCACAAGCTGAAAGAATCATATGATACTATGAACAGAGAGATCAACAAATACACAGATTCTGATGGTGAACAAGCTGAAGCTATGAATACTTTGAAGATAGCATATCCGAGACAGCTTGATACAGCGAACTATAACATAAAGAGATGTGCAGATCTCGAGCTTGAATTGGCAACACAAAAGACAGAAACTGAGAAAGTTAAGAAATTATTAGACAGTTACTCATGTTCTACTTTTGTTGTTGACAGGATTTATCCAGTTGTGAAAGATTTGAAGACTTTTGAAGAAGTGAAGATATTTGAAGAAGAAAAATCCGTGACAAAAGATGAAGAAAAATTGAAGACTTCTGGTAAGAAACCGAGTGTATCTTACAACAGATGTCCGCCCCCAGTCGAAAATGGATATTCACCTCGAAATCCAAATTCAGAAAGAGTCAATCAAGCAATCAATTTGAAATGGGAGTCTGGGTCGTCGGATAACTTACCAGAAAGTATTGATGTCACATATACGTCATCAGACACTGATCATGAGTCAAAGTTGATAAAAAGTATGGTCGATCAAGTGTTAGACACAGATGACAATGAAGAATCAAAACCGAAGTCTAAACCCGAGTCAAAGTCTGGGTCCAGTGCGTCAAAGCAAACAGTCAAATAGGACAAACGGGTTTATGATAAAGAATTTTTACTTTCGAAATCTAATTTGAATGATGAATCAGTCAAAGTGGCATATACTTTGAAAGGTTCTGACAAATTATATTCAGATGAAAGTTTTCCAATAAGAAGTGTCAGAATTGAAATGATTCAAAAGGTTTTCAAAATCACAGAAATTAATATTTCTGAAATAAATGATTTTAATCTTAATGGAAAACCTAAACAATACACTTCAAGAGATCAACAGAGAATTAACAAGAAAATGGGTTACAATTGTGGTTATAGTTTCCAAAAGAAACCAAACCATGATCGTAATTACAAAAAGAAAGGTCTTGGTTTTGCTCCACAGAAAAACTATAAAAATGAAAAAGTTTATAAACCAAAAACAATGTTTGTTGCAGGAAAAACAACAGAAGCTGAAGAGGAGAAATCTTTCAGAAATCAGACAAATCAAGAATTCCTTGCTAAGAAGCAAGAGGGCATGAAGAAAGAAGACCCGAAAAAGGTTGAAAAGAGATCTTGTTATCAGTGTAAAGCTGTGGGTCATGTTGCGAAAGATTGTCCAAAGACATTTCGACCAAAACAAGAAGTCTCAAGAAAAATGAAAGAAAAAGTTGTTGAGAAGACTGAACTGTCAACCCGGAAGTTCACAGGCTTTGAGAATTCAACTTATGAAAAAGGAGAATGTTCAAAGAGTGCTTCCAAAAGAATAGACAATGCCACAAATCAGAAATGGGTTGTAAAAGGTTCAAGTAACAAGTCTGGTGATGAATCTGATTCCATAAAATCAGAGGAGCCACGTGTTGAGAAAAAGATTGAAAAGAAAGTTCAGATAGTGGACGATGTGAATTTTCCGCCACTAAGTGCTAAAAATTACAAATCTAAAATCGGAAAAGTTGATATTTCAAATCAGTTTTATTCTGACAAGAAGAAAATTGATGTTGAAAAAACTTTCAACGGAAATGTAAAACGCATCTTTGGAAAAATGGTCAGTGGTAAGGCCCAAAGCATTCAGGATTTTTATGCTTCCAAAGGATGGGTTTACAGGTCAGTTGAAAGAAACAATGAAAACGATGAGGTTACACCCAAGGAAGGTCAGGCTTGGGTGGATATATTTTTCCAAGAATGAAAACCTGACTTGCCGGAGATCCCAAGATGGTATTGAGGATCATGAATCGGCATCTTTCTAAATCTGTTTGTGAAGTTGCAGGACTTGCCGGAACTCCCAGGTTTGTAAGCGAGGAGTAGGAATCGGCATCTTGAGAATTCAACCTAAAGATGGTAATTGGTTGAAAAACAGGTTTGAAGAGCTTGAATTGCTAAACTTACAAGTGGTTGTATGGTAGTGATTGGTGTAGATCTTACAAGTGGTTAAATCAAGGTCATTGAATTGGACTTGATTTAATTATCATTCAAGAATTTGGTAAACAAAGTGATGATTTGAACCCCATTTTACAAAAGATAAAAACAACTAAACTTATTTTCCGGAAAAACCATTCTGATTAAAACAAACTTAAGTGTTTTGAAATCATTATGGGAAAATAGTTTGTTGTGAGGGGGAGTTCTGATTGTTTAAGCCAAACGGATGGAGAATTGAAGTGTTTTGATATCAGTTGTCATGTTCTGTATAGTTTGTTTTCAATTTTCTTTAGATGTATTTGAATTTTAGGGGGAGTAAGAATTTTTAGAAAATCAAAAAACATCAGAAAATTTGAAAAAGCCAAAAACATGATAAAATTGAAAATGAGTTTTTGTTGCGATAAAGAGGAAATGATAGTACATCAGTGAACTATCACGACATGCTAAAGAAATGTAAAGTTTAAATGTGATAAACAATCTTACTGCGGATGTGTCAGTAGATTTTCGCACATTTAGTAAATTGAAACGAGATATAAATCTAAATCAAACTTACTTAATTCGTGGGTAACTATTCTTGGATATATGGGTAACCCCCGAAATCTTGTTTGAAAGGTCCCGTATTCTGAGATACTAGGTCTTTATGCTCAGTGATATCTGGGGTATTATTCCGGGACTTCTGCTGTATGGAAATACTGACCTAGTCCCCGAATAATACTTTCTGCAAAAAGCTTTGAAATATAAGCGCCGCCCTCAGCAAACTGATTAAACAATAAAATTGGTAATCTTTGCTATTGTAACAAAAGATCCTCTAAAGGGGACCCACCAAAAGTCGAAGCCGTCATCTCTCTGCGTATACGGAAGTATCGACCTGAGCTCTCACGGCCCTCGCACATTACCCCTTTACAGATATCATCTGTGGTATACTCACCTGTAAGACTGAATATTTGGGATCTGGATGCGGGAGTATATTCAAGTGGAGTGATACACAATTAAGTTTAAGTCTTTAAAACATTAATATCGTATCTCGAATCGATTGAAATCTGTGTTGAAAATTTAAGTGGACAAACATACTGACAATCTAGGTAAATTGTTTAGAACTTATCATGTAATCAAGCTAAATGGTGTTTGTAATATGTTTCAAAACTGATATGATCCTCTTGCACAAACTCACAAAAATATTGTTTGTAAATATTTCATTTTTGCATTTATCTTTCATTCAGTAAATCCAAAAAGATTTTCAGTATGTTTTAGCATAAATTTTGAAAAAAATCAAAAAGATTTTCGACAATTGATGTTGAGATGCTGATTTTCGAAATTCAAAGTGCTAAACTTGAAGAACTGGTTTGGGGAGTGTTTGAGAGTTAAATGATGAAGTTGTTTTTGATAAAAACCAGTAATGTTCTTGAATGCAAAATCATTATTGTTGATTGGTTCTATATAGTTTCTAAAATTGTTGAAAAGTTTGTCTTTATAGAAACTTATGTTTGGGTAGAGATTGTGCAGGAATTGAGCCAGGTATTGATCCTCAGATAGAATGAAGTCAGGTTTCGATCTAGAACCTGATGGGAGCCTGTTAATGATCTCAGAACCAGTGAAAGTTTGAATTCCAGACTACGATCCCAGCTATGTGAGAGGGGGAGTTTGAAGACACCGAGTCAACATTCAAGAGAGAAGAGTTTGTTGATGATGAAGATAGAGAACGAGGATGCTTGAAATGACAAATATTTCAGAGGCAGATTGTCGACTGATGAAGCTTGTAGATTGCAGACTGGAATGAAGACATTGATAAAGACTCCGTCAACATCCGAGGGGGAGTTTGTTAGTGCACCTACGTCTGCTGACTACGTCATTCATCAAGTCTTGAAGATTGAACATATCAAACATGACACGGAATCCTAGAATTAGTCTGAATCGCTTATATGTACAATCTAGGATCGCTTTTATGTAAGTTTTAGTGTCTGGATCGCTTATAGGGTAACATGTATGGATCGCTTATACGGAATGGATCTAGGATCGCTATATGTCATGTCATATAAGCGACCCAGAGCTTCTATATATAGGTGGGGCGATCCAACACACATAGTTAGAGGTGAATTGTTCCGGTAAGCCACGAAGTGCTGCCGAAGTGCTGTAAAACATTGTAATCGAGTTCAAAAGCAATACAACAGCAAGATTAAAGTGAATACGGCTTCAATTGCACCAGATTATTAGTTTCCGCCTTTTAATCTGAACTAGAGCTTCTCTGAACGACTCGTCAGGTCGGTATTCGATCCTACACGATGTGTAGTGTGTTGTGTGATTCGCGGGAGCAGAAGACGTTAGATCAAAACCCATAGTATCTCAAGACGCTAACAATTTAAACACATAAACAGGTAATTACATATAAAGCACATAAAATCTACGAATCATCAGAGTAGGCATTTGCGGGCTCAGAATCGAAAGACATAAAATCGAGAAATGGATTGTCTGCAACTACTAGACATCGATTACCCAAAGCGATTCGACTATTCGCAGTAGACTTGTCGTCACTTTTCGACTTTCGGGATCGCGTTTCTGCCTCGATTCTTGGGCATTCAGCATGTATTCCCTAGCTCATACTTGTGAGTTCAGGTCGTTGGAGTCCGTCGAGGCTTTAGTGAGATAAATAAAAATCCGGAACAAGTTGTCAAGGTTAGGGTTTCCCCCCTAGCTTAGCAACTTCTTCCTCGTTTTAGTAAAATTTGAGGAGATTATTCATCAAAATATGGATTTCACTCCTGATTTGGTATAATTCTCCTCGTTTGTTATTGAAAATCATGAGGAAATCATTGATAAATTGATAATATCGGCATCGACCAAGCAATTTAGTCGAGAGTTTGTGGCTTTCACACCTAATCTCGACTAAATAGCTTGACTCTATTTGAAAATTCGAGTGCAGTGATAGCGAGAAATAGATGGGTATAGCACATAAGCCTGGTCTGTTGGTTCCTAACTCTAGTCTAGGTCTCTAAGACAGCGACCCAGACTAGGTCGTGTCTAGCCTAATTCCCTATAGTTATGGCTCTGATACCAATCTGTCACACCCCAACCGATGGCGGAATCATCGGGGCATGGCACTGAGCGAAACAGATTGTCCAGAAGTTTCCATAACAATTATTATCACTATTCAATTTATATAATACGTCCCATACCGTACCTCAAATAGCAAACCAATTACTACAGATAACATCAAGTCAAATATTCTGTTCCGACAACTCAGATTTAAATATAGAAATTGTTTAAATGCTTCTAGAGACTCGATCTGCAAGATCTACAGACAACTATGCTCTAGACGCTTATTCTAAGCTCGCCTTCCTAGCAGATAAGCATCCTAATTGCCTGCCACATACGTTAAAATAATGTCAATACATAAAATGTAAAGGTGAGCATACAAGTTTGATAATAGCATATAGAGTTCGAAATAGTTTACGCATAACCAGCACGTACACCGAGGAAAACGAAGCATGTTAATTATCGACATGGATCTATCGATACCAATGACTGCGGGTTGACTGTCCGAGACAGTTCGCAATACATGATTACCACCGTAATCCATGCAAGTAATTGTCCTTAACAACCCCCGTGTGAACGGGTGCTGAGTCCAAACTATCGTACTACGTCGTTAAGGCAGGTAGACAACATTCCACGTGTAAACATAACAAAAAGCATTCATTTAGTCACGTAATACATGCAGAACGGTTAGAGTTTAAATAATTGAGTAGTGTGTTCAATTGTGATTTAGATAAGTAATGTATGTAACACCCAAAAGTGCTAAAGCCAAAAAGGGTTCGAGTATACTCACAGCGATTGATTGATGGATTGAAGGGAGCGCTTGAGAGTAGGGTTAGCCTGAATAGTTCGATAGCATAACGATGAGTAACATGCTAAATGGAAACTAGTGATGAGGGGTCGAACAACCTGGTCGATCGAACTGTAGGTTCGATCGAACGGGTTGTTCGTTCGGTTGGACAATCCGTTCGGACAGCCTGTTCGATCGGCCGATAGGCTCGATCGGTTAGACAGCCCGTTCGGGCAGCCTGTTCGATCGGCCGGTAGGCTCGATCGGTTGGACTGTTCGAGTGGATTGTTTCTTCCTTTGAGTAGGATGTGTTTGTGTATGATGGCTTGTCTTTTTGAAGTTTTCATTGTAGTATTCGAGAACATTGAAGTGTTCTTACCTTTCAGGTCGATCGATCGAACGAACGGTCTGTTCGATCGGCCGGCCTAACCGATCGGTTAGACACTTCAGTAGTGAGTCCTCAGCAGGATGTCACCTGATCGGACAACATGTTCGATCGGGTGGCACTCCAATACGCCGAACGAGTTGGAAAATCGATTAAGTGTTGAAGCATAGTATCTCATGATCCGAAGAGTAATTCAACCCAAACCGTAGTTCGATCGAACAGCACTTCGTTCAATACTAGACTTCATGAAATTGTTGAAGTGTGGGGCCATGTGCTAGCCGATCGGCTGGCCTGGTCGATGGGCTGACATGTCCGATCGGTTGGGCTGTCCGTTCGAACAGCCTGTTCGATCGGTCAGCATCCTGACCTGGTCGGCCTGTTCGTCTAACACTTGGCTGTTCTGATTGTTTGACGTTATATCGAGGTATTTTGACAACGAGCTGAACCATGGCACCTTTGTTCTTACTTGTTTCCCCTGCTCGGACAGGAATCACCCAAGTCCGGCCGGTGAACGGTTCGGAACGGTAGTTTAACGTTTAACCCGAAATCGGTGAACCTCGTAGATAGAATCCGAATCTTGAACCACACAACCATTAGAATGTTTAGTGAGTTGGCTCAAGCTCTGTTTCTACCGGTTTGTAGGCATTGAGTGTAAAAGATTTGAAAGAAAGTTGGAAATCCTTCTTTCAATCCTTCACACCATGTAAATGTTCAGATCTGTGATAGATCTTAGTTTGTTTATGTGGAAATCGGCTAGATCCAAGTGATTCTTGGTGGATTGAGGCCAAAACATGAAGTTCTTGAAGAACACCATGATGACATCATCCTAGAACACTTAGATCTTGATGATTTCACGGTTAGAATTCGAGATTTGAAAGATAGAAAGGTGTAGGAGTGTGCATAGATAAAAAAACGTACAAGATTTAGGATGAAATCTTACCGGGATTGAGAGAAATCTAAGAAATAGTGAAGAGCACGAGCTGGTCGGTCAGAAGGTTTCCAAAAGTGGAAAGAATGACAATGACAGGCCTATTTATAGGCTTCCAAAAGGGGAAGGAGTTGGCCGATCGGCCAGGCATCCCGATCGGACAGTCCGTCCGATCGGCTGGGCTGTTCGATCGGCTAGGAGCCTGATCGATCGACAGCCTGCTTTGAGCGTTCGGTGCGACGATTTCTGATATTTCGATTTTGATTGAAGACGATACGAATACGATAGAGTTTCCTATTCAAATTACTTTTAGTCCCAACCACTATATCTACATACAAACATCTATATTTCACACTATCCTCTCGCTACCATTCCTCATAATTCGATTTCGATTGAGTTCGATTGAGTTTTGAGTTTCGATTCGATTGATCACCACACATAACATAAGGTAAACACGCACAGGTAACACGTAAGGCACACATACACGTAATATAACACCAAATTCGCATGGTTCGAGTTTCGAGTTCGATTGACGATTCGATTAGCTTGATTATTGATTGATTGACTTTATCGCATTGTTACTTCCTACTATTCACAGTCGTAAAGCGTTTCGCGTCGATTAAACATTCGATTCGTTCGATTACTTTGATTAATAACACTTACCCCACATAATACAAAACATAAAACATAGAATAGACTATTTATATTCAAAGAAGTCAAACTTGACTTGGACTTTGACTTTGACTTTGACATTCGGTAACACGGGGTGTTACAAAACTGCAGGTTGTATTTCATAGGTAGCTATAATCGTTTTGATGGTTAATCTTTAGGACAAGGAGTAGGAAGATGTTTACCCACTCAATACACACGAGGTTGGTACACAGTGCTGATTACCAAATGGATGGGTTTGTTGACGGAGTTGAAGGTCCCTTTTTATGTTCTCCAAGAGCTGCAAATATGTCCTTTTGAACAAAACAGTGTATACCTATTGAAACAAGTAGAGCAACCATTAAAAATTGTATTCATTTATAACTCTTCAAACGTGTTGCGTCAAATGTCATTAGGAAAAAAAGAGTATCCGCCGCGAAGCGTGGGCGGATCCACCTAGTTATATTTAAATAGTACATCAAAGTTAATTTTACCCAAAAACGTATCTTGACGACTGTGTGTGTTAATTGATTACATTATATTTATTCAAGCCGTGTAATACACGTGTTTATTCAACTCGTGTAACAAACGGGTTTTTAAAGATGTAAATTTTTTATTACTTATATCACATGGTGTGGTATACCAGCCTCTGCCACCTCACCCTCTTTGCCCCTCCCCCATTTCTTGGGCACTATAGGGTGGGGTGGGGTGGGGGGGGGGGTGTTATGGGCAATTTCGTTACCACAATGGCCCGCACTATAGGGGTATGCATGTGGGACCCATTCATTCCCACCAATCATATTTCTCTTTTTTGATTTCTCTTTTCTTTTCATTTTTATATTTGTTTAAAATGGGCGTTATCCCATACCATGCAAGTTAACAATAAAGCGCATCGCTTATGTGGCGCATACTTGACGTTAATGTGACGTGATAAAGCCCCTGTGGCCTTTGTACCACATCACAAAGTCTTAGTACATAAAAATATATTTGATCAATCCGTGTAATACACAAGTTTCTAACAGAGTATATATTATATTTGAGTATCTTATATAAGTTTACTTCCTAGATTCGCTATAGATATATCATTAAAATTCTTAAAAATGTAATATATGTATACTAGTATAGTATATTAAATAAACAAATGGTCAAATGTTTACACCTAAAGAGTTTATCAACGATACACCTCGTTGAACTTGCAATCTAAACTTCGTTTATGGGCGTCATTCACATACCATGTAGGCGGGCGTTGAGCGTGGTACGCTGTCACAAGTGGGCGCCGTTAAGGGCACGAGTTTAGGGCGTTGACGTGCTAGTGGTCGTGGGGCGAGAGAGTAGATGAGGTTAGGAAAGACAATGGGCCGGGTTCAGGCCGGGTATTGATAATCCCAAGCCCGTACCCGATTGTAATTCTCTGTCCCATACCTGGACTTGATTTCAACGCAAAAAATCAAAACTACATCATTTCGTAATAAAAAATATTCCAAAAGTTAATCCGTAAACAAAAAATAATCGAAAAATTCAATATTGTTACCTTTGTGGGCGCTAGATTTTTTACTAAGGTCAGGGGGTGTGGCTTCATGCCACCCCGCCACATAAGCTCAATAGCGCCCTTTGGCGCCCCACCCCCACCCTGCCTCCGTTAAAGGGGGCGCTATCGATTGATTCCACCAAAGGGTTAGCGCGCGCGAGAGGATGGAATCAAGGGGCCCCACCTAAAGTCAACCAATCAGCTTCTTTTTATTTATCTTTTTTTTTAATATAGTTAAAAGGAGCTTTATAAGGGGCGTTATTCCATACCGTGTATGTTAACGATAAAACCCCCTGCTTATGTGTCGTCTACGTGGCGCTTACGTGGCGTAATAAAGCCCCTAGGGCTTTAAACCACACCCTCTAACCTAAGAAGGTAAAATGTCACTTTTTTGGGCTCATAAAAGATTAAAAGCCCAAATTTTAATCTTTGGCCCAGTACTGGTATACCGGCTTAAAGCGGTATAACCTAATTTACAGGCAATACAACTTGTTTGCCATCCTAGTTTATCGGTATGATTCGTGCCGGCGAAGCGTTTAACCGGCTTTTAAAACGTTAACCATACATTGTTGTTTAGCAAAACGGCCGATCGAAAGTTTCTATAAAAATAAAAAGTAAGGGTTGAATATGTCACTATCCGAATATATAGGGATCTCTATGTCATAACCCAAACCTGTTTATAACCTATCTCGCCGGAAAACCCATTCCTCCGTCGTCGGCATAACCACCAATGGCGGAAACGGAGCATCCACGTCACATCCTCCACGGTTTTCTCTCTCCTAATATCTGTAAGGTTCGTGACCACTGCTCAACGATCATTATTTACATCTGCGTGCTTATTATTATTATTATCATTCGATTTAGGGTTTTATATACGATTTTTCAACCCACAGGAGCTTGAATTCATACACAAGAGCTGCAGCACGATTGGATACAGACAAAGTGTGTTCTCCACCACACTTCCTCATCTCATTGCCACTAACTCTCCTCATTTGATCATGCCGTTCATTCCTCTACGCGGTAATCAGTTGAATTAGGGTTTTTTATGTGTTAACTACTTAACTGTTATGAGCATCTGATGTCGTAGGCTTGTAAATGAGCGTGTTCGTGTTCGTTTTGTTTATGTTCGTGAAGAAAATGAGTGTGTTAGTGTTTGTTAATAATAATAAAATAAACCAATTGTTCACGAATGTAAACGGACACAAAAGAACCAACATACTTGAACATAGATGAATGGATATAACTGAGTGAACGTCAATTGGTTTGGCCTTTAAAGTTAATAAAACTAGACTATGCAAGAGGTGATATCTTAATTTCGTAAGTCTAGCTATCGAAATCATTCAGACATTTGCTCGCGAAACAAACAGTCTGAACCATTAAGTGCTGAACCAGTAAGAGGTCTGAACCATTAAGAGCCTCATTAAGAGGTAAACAAACAACCTCTTAATTGTAATGGGCCTAAATACGTTAAATGAAAATACAAATGAAACAATCCTAAACCAACAAACATAAACGAACAAGCATAAATGAACGTTCATGAACATAGATGAACGAACGAGACATGTTTTCATACGTTTGTTACCTAAATGAACAAAAAAACGTTCATGTCCATTCGTTTATTAAATAAACGAACTTCTTGCCGAATGGTTCACTTAACGTTACATTCATTTACAAGCCTATCTGATGATGATTTGCGTTGTTGAATTACAGAGAAGCTCAAAGAGAAAGTAGAAGAGTTCTTCGGTTGTGAATACGAGCTTTTTATCGAATTCACTGGTTTGATCAGGTTTGTTGGTCCCATGTTACTATTCTTGAGCTAGGTTGGTTGCTATATTATTACTGCAACAGCATTGTATAGTTTATGATTACCATCAAATGTTAGGTCATAGACAACTACTACATGCTGCAGATAACTATAACAGCATTCTAGTTTATGATAAGTCGATTAATATTGATGTGTGGATTATAAAAGATTCAAAGTTAAGTTTCCTTTCGTGCTTTCTTTTGACATCAGATTGTAGGACATGCAGTACTTTGAATACAAGAAAACCAAGAAATATAAAAGATAATATATATTTTTCTAATAAAATAACACCACTATTTTACTAATTTGAATTTATGAATGTTGGATGAAATGTTGGCAAACTTTCAACTTTCTAGTTGCTACATGTTTGATTAATTCATTAATTTATTAAGTATTTGTTTCTAAATATTTCTCGTATTTTAGCTGGACCAAAGGTGCAAGTATCGGCTGGCACAGTGATGATAACAGGCCATATCTGAAGCAACGTGACTATGCGGTAATTTCTTAATATTTATCGACTATAGAATCTAACCTTGATCAAGTGGTATTTATCAGACCGTCACCGACTCTGATATATCTAGTCATCTTAAGTGAAGGAACAATTTTGAATCTGTTTGACTGCATTGACTTTTTCCATTATATGTTTAAGGCAGTATGCTATTTGAATAGTTACGGTGTGGATTTCGGTGGTGGTCTCTTTCACTTCCAGGATGGTGAACCGGCAACTTTTGTCCCCATGGCTGGTGTAAGTTGTACCCGTTCCGTTCATATCTTGTAGTCATAGACTCATAGCCGCTTTGTATTACTAAAGTTTGACCAATATGACTATTGTACCTTGTTAGGATGCTCTGATTTACACTGCAGATAGCCGTAACGTTCATTCCGTTGATGAGGTATCTTTACTTTATTCAACAATTTTATGTCATTCTGACGTTTACATGTCATGTTTTTGAACTTAAAGGAAAAAACAGAGAGAGTAAAATGTCATTTTCGTCCCTGAGTTGGGTCGGTTTTGAATTAGAGACGTTAAAAATGATGAATCGATGTCGACTATAACCCCTAGCCGGCTACTTTTGCGACTTTCGTCCAAAGGTTTGTTTTTCCGCACCTGGATCCAAAAGAATCTTGCCATTTTCATCCGACTCGTTAACTCTATCCCTTTTTCTCCATTAAATGAGGGGCATTTTCGTCTTTTTAGACATTTTTTTTATTAAAATAAAAAAAACACTATAAGAAATAAAGATCCACCTCTGTTGACTTTCTCCCCACCCAAACCCTTTAATCATCATAAAATGTCTAAACAGATGAAAATACCCCTAACTTAACGTTAAAAAATGGATGGAGTTAATGATTCAGATGAAAATGACAAGATTTTAAACCTTTTGGATTCAGATGAGGAAAAACAAACCTTTGGACGAAAGTCGCAAAACTGGCTAAAGCTAATTTAAATCCAATTATTTTTGGAGAAAATCACGAAACTCAGGGACGAAAATGGCATTTTATTCAAACAGAAAAGTTAAAATTGGAAAAAAAAACTAGTTTAAATCCAATTATTTTTGGAGAAAACCATGAAAGCACGTCCTTTTTCTGAGTGTGTTATACACTTATGCCTGTATAGAAATGTTGAAACAAATGACTCATTTAGCCATGTGATATGCAACACGAGCCCATCTGATCTTTTCCAACCAACGATGAGTTAAGCTAACATGATACACGATACCATATCGCGTATAGAATGAAAGTAATTAGCGTTTAGGCAAGTAAATGTAGATATGCGATCGAATACTTGTGGTTCTCATGGCTATATGCTTGAAATTGTTCCGACACGACCATAGAGGTATATAACACACTCAGAAAAGGGCTAACGTCATAATTCTCGTTAATTTTTTATAAACATTGATTGCAGATTACACATGGAGAAAGACTCACTCTTACATTATGGTTTAGTCGGGATAAATCTCATGATGAAGATTATAAACTCGTTTCATTTCTAACAAAACTCCCGTTAAACTATCCTAACACCGGTTCAAACGCGTACCTACCATTGCCAGCCTCACAGAACATGTACTGGTTTCCTCCTGAACAATCGGAAACTTACGAATCAGGATTTGATATACGATGTGCAAGATTACATGTTCTTGGATACCAACTTTATTCGAAAAATGCAAGTTTTGTTGCGGATGCACAATCATCTCGAGATTTCTCTGACATTATACTTGAACCGTTACGCGTGGTTCGAGGTAGTGATTTGTTTGACTATGAATTCGCCAACATACTACATCTCCTTCAGGTACGATTTGTAATGTGACCGTTGTATCCTTCTTATTCTCTTTACACTCTAAAGTCTTACCCTAATGCAAGTTTTAAGGGAAGGGTATAAATGTCCTAAATTTGAAAATGGGTATATTTGATACTTAGCTTTCGTTAGGTAAATATAATATTATATTGGGCTACAAATGAACCGAACGAACACGAACAAGGCCTTGCTCGTGTTTGTTTGTTAAGGAAATATATATGTTCACGATGTGTTCATGAACACTTACCAAACGAGACTTTATGTTCGTTTGTTAAGGAAATGAATGTGTTGGTGTTTGTTTGTTGATTTTAGGCAACAAACGCAAACGAATGTTCATGAAGAAAAATGAACACAAATGTTCATGAATACAAATGGAAACAAACAAACAAAAACAAGCGTTCATGAACAGAATATATAATACATTGATACTTATTAAATATTTTATTTTTCGAAATTTTGAAGTATTTAAATAAAATATAAAAACGAAAAACACTAATGAACTATCGAACACAAACTACATAAACGAACATGCTCTCTGTTCATGTTCGTTCATTTAACTAAACGAACGGAATTTCGTGTTCGTGTTTGTTCATTAATTAAACGAACAAACACAAACAAACTTCCCGCCGAACGGTTCAAGAATTGTTCGCTGAACATTCGGTTCGTTTGCAGGCTTAATATTATACAAAGTTTTAAGGAGATTTATGAAATTATCCCTACATTGGTTCTGATATAGGGTAGTTTTTTAAGTTCACTTGTTTTTCACGCGACACGTTAGTAATAAGCCAACAATGTCAAATGCCACAGCTGGAAAGTCACATTATTACTTTCTAATCATCTGCTTTTCGGATGTGGAACAGGTGGTTCAGTTCTACCATTGGAAGGCACCCGAGTTAAAGCTGTCAGAAGTAAAAACAGAGCCTGCTAAAATTGTGTCGGTTTCTGCGTCACAACAGGAGAACATTCGGCTTTTGAAGCTAGAACTTCTAAAGGATCAACATCTAGTGGAAACAATCTTTCAGAGTGGCATGTATGGTGAGCACGTGGAGCATGATTTGGTGAAGTTTTCTGGCATGGTTGGTTTATGGGAATCGTATACGAGTAACTTATGGCATGATCTGGTATTGAGATTACCGAAATGGATAGAAAACCAATCGATTTTTGTTGACACGAGTGTAGAGTGACTGTTTGACATCATCTTGTTAGTGGTATAGCTCTGTAGTCATGAAAGATTGTGGTATAGCTCTGTAGTCATGAAAGATTGTGGTAGATTGGTCTTTGAAGGTTAGTAATGGTCAAATAGCTAGAAAAACCTTATTTGATTGTAAGTTGTTTAGATTATAATGTTTGTAGTAAACGATGGGAGTAGATTGGTCAAATACAACAATATTTGTAAAATCGTAACATCCCAGCCTTACCGATCTCCGACCACCGATACACACTCGACCTATCCAAACCCACCGTCTTAAAAATCAGTGTGTGGTTATGAAGGCACGCAGATGGGGTGGAGGAGATGCTGTAAGGGTGGCAAGGTGGTGATGCATCGCTATGTGATGTGTCGCTTTTGGTTTCAAACGAAACGAGGTGAGTCGAGCCCGACTCGTGTAACTTTAATGAGCTCAAGCTTGAGATTGGCTTTGATGAGCTCAAGCTTGAGTTTGGCTGGCACGCTAGACATTAATTCTTTAACGTTAATAACGTTAATAACTCAACAACCAATAGATTACATTACACTCCAACCATTTTTGACTTTTGTTGTACAATGACCACTTGGTCGGACCTTCTGCCGGAGATTCTCAACAACATCTCCGGAAAGTTAGATTTCTATGAAGATTCTGTCAACTTTCTTTGTGTTTGCACTTCATGGAAGAAGTCTTCTTCTGCCACCACAACCATTCAACATCTTCCTTCTCGGTTGCCCATGTTGATGCTTGCAGAATCCAACACAGATGAAGACGATGAACACAAACTGCGTAGGTTCGTTCTTCTATCCCACGGCGGTACCATGCGTAAGCTGCCACTACCCGAGGCACATCGACAGCGATGTGTATCGACTCACGGGTGGCTGCTAACAACCGGGGAACAAGAGTTTTATACCAAGCTTGTTAACCCGCTTACTCGTGCTCAAGTCGATCTCCCACGGCTGTATATGTTTGATGAGTTATACTTTGATCAAGATGAGTGGATGTACTACTTGTTTAGCATGCGAAAAGCTGTGTTTACATCACCAAACCCTTTGTCATCAGACCCCTCGTTTCGTGTTATCATCATTTGGGGGAGAACTATCGGGTTTTGCCATCCCGGAGATGCTTCGTGGACTCGAATCAACGGTTGGGAAGGACATCTGTTCGATATCTCATATCATAGAATGCGAAAACACCTCTATGTAGTGGCCACCATGGGAGCAATCTACGAATGTGACGTAACTAACGATGTTTTGTGTCCAAAAACGTTGTCTCGAGTGACAACGTTCCCAGGAGAAGAGTTTGGGTGCTCGTGTGTTCCGTGGGCGTATTTACTCGAGTGGGGGTGTGACAGTTTGCTAATGGTTACGCGTGAACGTTACTATTTCAAGAAACATGATGATGAATATGGGCGTTATGGACCGTATAGGACTAGTAGGTTTCAATGTTTTGTGTTTGGGTTAGACGATGGAAAGTGGTCGAAAATCACGAGTTTGGGGGGCAAAGCGGTCTTTGTAGGGTTCAATTCATCGTTTGCTATCCATGGTGGCGAAGGTGTGAAGCCGGATTGTATTTACTTCACCGATGATCTTTATGAACCATACCGTGGTCTACCGGAGGGCGGTGGAGGAGATGTCGGAATATATCATATGTTTAACGGTAGAATCGAAACCCTCTTCGAGTCACAGGAGTCGGTTTTCCGGTCTAGTCCCCCTTTATGGCTTCAAACAAGCACTCTTCCTATAATTAAGGGAATTAAGTAGTTGTTTAAGGGTGCAAATAATGTCTATTTGTATAAGCATATCGAAAGATGTTTGTTTGGTGAAGAAATAGCATAACAATGTTTACTTACGATTATGGGTGACAATTATGCTATCGATGAAAATTGTTGAATCCAAACACTATTTATTTATTCATTTGCATCTACATGCAAACACTTAATTAAGTTTTTCTAACGAAAATTTAGAAATTTTATAAACACCTGAATGGTTACAATAACTTTAAATCTAGTTTTGAAATTTTATCTTATTTTATTTAATGAAAATCAGACAACTTTATTTAGAGCTAGCTTTTTTTATTCCTAACCACAAAACCTCATTTAAAAAGTAAAAAAATTAGCAAGACGCTAGCTGCCATGGCTCGACAACAACTCAAAAAGAAAATCTACATCAGTCTTTCGAAATCAAATATTTAAACGAAGACCCAGTTTAATCCAAATAAATCCCAAGGATTAAATATCCTCCATCACCTTAGGCACCGTTGGGGCAATATCTGAGAAGATGGCATCTTTCCTCGCTTTCCATGTACACTAATAACCAGTCATGATAATACCTTGAAGCACCTTCTTTCGTTCTTGCTGCATAACTGGGTTGATTTGTGAAGGCTAAGCAGATCATCGATCGAAAAAGCAAGGGCGGGGGGCATGGCACCAAGAACTTATGTCTTGCCAAACCAAAGTGGCAATATGACAATAGGTAAACAAATGGCAGGCATTTTCGACAACATCCTCACAAAGTCCACACAAAATAATCTTGATCTGGATGTTGTGATGAACAAGAGATTCTCGTGTCGGAAGTCTATCCATCTCTGCCGTCCACACAAAATGTAACACCCCGTGTTACCGAAAGTCACGGTCAAAGTCAAGATTGACTCCTTTGACCGTAGTTAGTCTATTTTTATGTTTACGTTAGTTGTATTACATGGAGTGATTAATTACAATCGAATTAAATCGAAACTTATTTATCAATGCGAATCATTTTACGACTGTGAATAATAGGAAGTAACAATGCGATAAAGTCAACTAATCAGTAATCGAACTAATCTAATCATCATCGAACTCGAGGCTCGAATTACGCGAATTTTGGTATTAATATACGTATGTGTGTGCCTTATGTTACTTGTGCGTGTCTACTTTATGTTATGTGTGGTAATCAACCGAAACTCGAATCAAAACTCGAAACTCAATCGAACTCAATCGAAATTGAATCATGATAATTGGTGGAGAAGAGATAGCGCGAGATATAGATGATTGTATGTTAGATATAGTGGTTGGGATTAAAAGTAATTTGAATATGAAACTCTATCGTATTCGCATTGTCCTCAATCGAAATCAAATTATCAAAAATCGTCGCACCGAACACTTGAATCGTGCAGCTGATCGATCAGGCTACCAGCCGATCAAACAGCCAGCCGACCGGACTGCTGTCCGATCGGACAGGCTGTCCGATCGAGCTGCCTTGACGATCGGCCAACACTTTCCTCTTATGGCATCCTATAAATACCCCTTGTCACTCTCAAACTTTCTACTTTTAGAAACCTCTGACCGACCAGCTCGTGCTCCCCTCTTTGTCTCAGATTCCTTCCGATTCTGGTAAGATTTCATCCTAAATCTTGTACTTTCTTGATCTACACGCACTCCTACACCTTTCTATCTTTCAAATCTTGATTTCTAACTGTGAACTCATCAAGATTCAAGTGTTCTAGGATGATGTCATCATGGTGTTCTTGAAGAACTTCATGTTTTGGCCTCAATCCACCAAGAATAACTTGAATCTAGCCGATTTCCACATAAACAAACAAGGATCTTTCATAGATCTAAACATTTACACGGTGAAAAGGATTGAAAGATGGTTTTCCAACTTTCTTTCAACTCTTTTACACTCAATGCCTTCAAAACCGATAGAAACGGAGGTTGTGCCGACTTGCAAATCATTCCGGTGGTTGCATGACTCAAGATCAGGATTCTATTCACGAGGTTCACCGATTTCGGGTTAAACGTTGAACTCCGTTCCGAACGGTTCACCAGCCGGATTTGGGTGATTCCTGTCCGAGCAAGAGAAATAAATAAGAACGAGGGTTCTGTGGTTTGACTCGTTGTCAAAATACCTCGATATAACGACAAACAAACCAGAACAGCCAAGTGTTGGACGAACAGGCCGACCAGGTCAGGATGCTGACCGATCGGCTAGCATATTATCCCACACTTGAACAATTCATTGAAGTCTAGTATTGAATGAACTGCTATTCGATCGGACTCCCGTCCGATCGGGTTACTCTTCGGATCATGAGATACTATACTTCAACACTTAGTCGATTTTCAACATGTTCAATGCACTAGGAGTGCCACCCGATCGAACAGCCGTCCGATCAGGTGACACCCTACTGAGAACTTGTTTTTACTGAGGTACCTAACCGATCGGGTTGCCGGCCGATCGAACGACCGTCCGATCGACCGACCTGAAGGGTAAAAATACTTCAATGTTTTCAAATGCTACAACAAAAATTTCAAAAGTCAAACCATCATACACAAACACATCCTTTTCAAAGGAAGAAACAATCCACTCGAACAGCCATCCGATCGGCCTACCGACCGACGGACAGCTGTCCGAACGGACTGCAAAACGAACGGTCAGTGACGGGTGGTCCGTAGGACAACCCTTAAAAGGCTTAATTATACGCACATTCCATGCTTTACTCAGTTAATTGCTTGAACATGATAACCACTAGATGATTTGATGTGCAGATATTAAAATGCTCAAGATGCAGGTTTTAGAAGGTTGGATGGATGTCGGGAGTTGCTGGAAATAAAATGTGAAGGAATTAGTGACTTAATGAGGAAACGGGGAAGAAAACTTCACTGATCGCCGTAACCTACGACTAGGGGCCGTAGGTTACGGCTCCCATCTTAGTCCGGGTGCATAGCCGTAAAACAGTAGAGAGGGACCGTAAAGCAAGCTGCTAGCCGTAACCTACGGCTCCCAGCCATAGGTTACGGCGCCTATTGTTGACCCTGAATTGCTGACCGCCGTAACCTACGGCTAGGGTCCGTAGGTTACGACTCCGACTGATGTTTCATGTAACTTCCTCATTTAATGCTGCTTTCAAGATGTTTACGGAGACTTATGATTATTTTCGGTTACAACCTGCTAGTGAACGAGTTGGGGACTATTTCTAGAGACTTGGAGTCAAGAGAACATTATCTTATCACTTATCTTCTATCTAGTTTTGTTGCTTGTGTTTGTGTTGAACAAATTTAACTTTATTTGCATTATGATGTTGCTTTAAGCCATGCGTGGCTAAACACTCTATGGTCATCTTAGGTGGAAGGTTTGTGAAAACTATCGTGCTTGTTTTATATTTCTAGAATGATGAATTGAACTTATGTTTTGTTTATCATGGTGTGTTCTTGTTTGTTTGTAACGTGTTGATGCTTATAATTATTCTTCTTTGAAACCATACGTTCTTGGTGCCGTTGGCAATCGAGATATCATGGGTAGAATTAGAATTGGGTAAGGGTCAATTGGTCATCGGGTAACAACCTCACGTTCTAGGAATCTGAGTACTTAGTTCCCTTTTATCACAACAAGTAATTTCACATGAACTATGTCTATGTAGTTCTTTCTAGTAAATGATAGCACAATTGTTGAAACAAACCGGAAACTTAGGATGGTCATTTGTCTCTAAATTGTTTACAAACTCAATTCTCATTTCGCAAATTAATTAGTAACCTTAGTTTTAAAAGAACCAATCCCATCAAACCAACTCTTGAATATTATTTTCTTGCAATTAGCCTAATTTAGTTAATCTAGATAAATTCTCAAATAACACATTTTCCACAAACTCCCTGTGTTCGATACCCACTTACCGCTATCTATTTAGTTGTATTTGGATTAAATTTGATTGTGACCACGACATCACGTCAGTCAGCCGTCCGATCGGACTACCGTCCGATCGACCAGCTGTCCGACCCTCCAACACTTGTTTTCCGTTTTACGCGTTGCTTATCGTTATACTATCGAACTATTCAGGCTAACCCTACTCTCAAGTGCTCCCTTCAATCCATCAAACGCTGTGAGTATACTCGAACCCTTTTTGCTTTAGCACTTTTGGGTGTTACATACGTTACTTATTCTAAATCACGATCGAACACACTACTTAATTACTTCAAACGCTAAGCGTTACCGCATGTATTACGTGACTAAATGAATGCTTGCTATTATGTTTACACGTGGAATGCTGTCTACCTGCCTTAACGACGATAGTACTATAGTTTGGACTCAGCACCCGTTCACACGGGGGTTGTTAAGGACAATTACTTGCATGGATTACGGCGGTAATCATGTATTGCGAACTGCCTCGGGCAGTCAACCCGCAGTCATTGGTATCGATAGATCCATGTCGATAATTAACATGCTTCGTTTTCCTCTGTGTACGTGCTGGTTATGCGTAAACTATTTCGAACTCTATTATGCTATTATCAAACTTGTATGCTCATCTTTACATTTTATGTATTGACTTTATTTTAACGTATGTGACAGGTGTTTAAGATGCTTATCTGCTAGGAAAGCGAGGCTAGAATAAAGCTCTAGAGCCCAACAAATAGTTGTCTGTAGTGGTCAAATTATGGGTCTCTAGAAGCAGATAAACAATTGCTGTATTTATATTTAAATCTGAGTTGTCGGACCATAATATTTGACTAGATGTTATCTGTAATAATTTGTTTGCTATTTGAGGTACGGTATGGGAAGTATTATATAATATGAATAGTAATGATAGTTGTTATGGAAACTTCTGGACAATCTGTTTCACTCAGTGCCATGCCCCGATGATTCTGCCATCGGTTGGGGTGTGACAGATTGGCATCAGAGCCATAACTATAGGGAATTAGGCAGGACTCGACCTAGTCCGGGTCGATGTCTTAGAGACCTAGACTATAGTTAGGAACCAACAGACCAAGCGAGAAATAACAGGACTCGCCTACATTTCACTATCACCACACTCGAATTTTCAATAATGAGAAGGAAATTTAGTCAAGATTAGGTGTGAAAACCACAAACTCTCGACTAAATTTCTGGATCAAAGCTGTTTTATCAAGTTATCAATGATTTCTTCATTCTTTTAATAACGAACGCTTGTTCAACGGGAGAATTATACCAAATCAGGAGTGAAATCCATATTTTGATGAATAATCTCCTCTATTTTACAAAAATCAAGAGGAAGTTGTCAAGCCAGGGGTGAAACCCAAACCTTGACGGCTTGTCCATGAATTTTACCAAAACTCTCACCAAAGCCTCGACGGACTCCAACGACCTGAACTCACGAGTATGACCCAGTGAATGCGTGCTGAATGCCCAAGAATCGAGGCAGAAACACGATCCCGAAAGTCGAAATGTGACGACAAGTCTATTGAGAATAGTTGAATCGCTTTGGGTAGTCGACGTCTAATAACCGCAGACAATCTATTCCTCGATTTTTACATGTTTCGATTCTGAGCCCGCAACTGCTGACTCCGATGACTCTTTGATTTTATGTGTGATTAACTATTTATGTGTTTAATTTTGATGTTTATCCGATTTTGCCCTCACTTCGGTCGATGCACACAACCCGTATTAATCTCCTATCTCAAAACGATAACAAGCCGCTGCAAATCTAGACGGAATTATGCTACGATATACGCTTATACTATACTCGACATGCTATACAATTATACTATACTACTCGATATACTATACGCGACCGAAATATACGAATGACACGCGAGCTTTGAATGATAGGTTTCTGTATTCTGACTGCTTCTGTGTGCGTATGTGTTTCTGTGTCTCTGTGTTTCTGTGCTTCTGTGCCCTACGTGCTTACATGCTTATGTGCTTCTGTGATTACGTGAAACTGTGGTTATGTGTCTATGTGTTTATGTGATACGTGTTTCGACGTGTTCCTGAGCTTTAGTAAGTAATAGACGTGTGAGGTGAGATTCGATTTTGATGTGTCTGAGACCTACGACGATGTCTGTTGCAGACAATGTCGTCATCTGGACACCGAACCCCACTTACTCGCCAAGAAAAGAGAGACAGACGTCTTGCTGCTATCATCGCCAAACAAGTAGCAAAAGCTGTGAGCGATGTCTATGAAAACGTCAGCAAATCATCTGAGTAGTCGAGAACTGAAGCTCCCAAAGATGCTACCAAGACTGTTTTTAGTTTCAAACAGTTCAAGGCATGCGGACCAAAGGAATTCACCGGAGAAGATGGCCCAACAGCTATGTTTCAATGGTTTGATTCCATCGAAGTCACTCTGCGCCAAAGCGGCTGTCCAGAAAATCTCCGTACCCTAAACGCAACCGGCGTCTTCCAGTCCCGAGCTCTAGACTGGTGGACGGCCGAGTAAAACAAACGCGGAAATGATGCAGCTTATGAGCTGACTTGGAAAGAGCTGAAAGCCATTATGATGGACGAATTCTGCCCTCCCCATGAACGCCAAAAGCTGGAGGACGAGTTTTGGAACATTAAGCAGAAGGATGGAGACAACGCAGGCTTGACTGCTCGCTTTAAACAGCTCATCATCATCTGTCCCGATCAAGTTAAGACGTCAGACATGGCCATCAAGAAGTACATTCGAGCTCTACCCGATTGTGTTGCCGATTTTGTTCACGCCGCGAAAACCTCATCAATTGAAGAGACTTACTTGCTTGCCGCCGAGATCAACGACAAGCGAGTAAAAGCTGGTTTCTGGGATAAGCCCTCCAAGTCTCTGCATCAAGCCACCATTGCATCGACCGCCGAAATCGCCACTGCTCAACCATCCAAGTTATCACGCCACAAGAAGAAGCACAACAACAGCAGCTCCAGCAACAAGAACTGTGCTGTCACTACCACTGCTGCTCCTCTGCAAGCCGTACCGGCTCAGCAGCAGTCTCACCACCGACCAGCACCAGTTACTCAAGCGCCGCCAGCAAAGCGTGCTTACACAGGTCCCCACCCGCTCTGCCCGACATGCTCGTATCATCATCCGGTGGGTCTTGCCTGTCGTTTCTATGCCCACTGCAATCTGTACGGTCATTTCACTACCAACTGTCGCTATGGTCCCCGTAACACCGCAGCTCCTGCCACTGCTCATCAAGCTCTACTCCCAGCCCCGCAAGGCCAACACGCAGCTCAAGCACCCGCGATCAATGCTCGAGTCTGCTTTGCATGTGGTGATCCTAACCATTTTGCAAACATGTGCCCGAACAGGGTTATGAAGCAAGAGCCCCAGCAGCAGCAACAACAGCCTCAGCAGCAGCAACAAGCAGCACGCGCCAGAGCCTTCAACATCAATGCTCGTCAAGCCCAGGCTGACAACAACGTGGTTAATGGTACGTTCCTTGTGAATGGTATTTATGCATCGTGTTTGTTTGATACTAGAGCCGATAACTGCTTTGTGTCGTTTGAATTCGAGAAGCTCCTTAGTCGTAAACGCTCTTATCTCCCCTCTTCATTCGAAGTTGAAGTCGCTACTGGAAGAACTGTCGCCGTTAATTCTGTTCTTCGTGATTGTACTCTCGAGCTCAACAATCACATCTTCCCAATCGACCTCATTCCGATGCAGCTCGGAAGTTTTGACGTCGTAGTAGGCATGGACTTTCTTCGCGAAAACCATGCTGAAGTTGTGTGCTTCGACAAGATGATTCGATTCTCGCTCGCGAATGGTGATTTATTATGTGTCTATGGCGAAACAGCTTTGAAGGGTCTCAAGCTCATGTTGTGTGTCCAAGCTAGCAAGTATTTCCGCAAGGAATACAGAGCTTTCTTGGCCAACATTGTAGTAGCGGAGAAGGAAAAGAAAAGGAACACAAAAGTTAAAGACGTTCCCGTGGTCCGTGAATTTCCTCAGGTGTTCCCTGATGATCTTCCTGGACTACCGCCAAGTCGTGATATCGACTTCCGTATCGACCTCATTCCTGGAGCTAACCCCATAGCCAAAGCCCCTTATCGACTCGCGCTATCCGAAATGCGAGAACTCTCGAACCAACTCTAGGAATTACTTGAAAAAGGTTTTATTCGCCCGAGCACCTCTCCTTGGGGCGCACCAGTCCTCTTCGTTAAAAAGAAGGATGGGTCGTTCAGGATGTGTATCGATTACTGGGAATTGAATAAGTTAACCATCAAGAACCGTTATCCCCTACCTCGCATCGACGATTTGTTTGATCAACTGCAAGGTGCTACGTGTTTCTCGAAGATCGATCTGCGCGCAGGCTATCATCAACTACACATTCAAGAGGAAGATATACCCAAAACCGCTTTTCGCACTCGTTACGGCCACTATGAGTTCGTTGTTATGCCTTTTGGTTTAACCAACGCTGTGACAACTCGAGTTTCCAAGATTCTATCTTCGCATTAATTGCACGTTGATTGTTTAGTTGTTTGCTTGTTTGCCTTGTAACCGTACACGTTTGTGATATGTTAAAATGTTTTGTGATTATTATGTTATGCTTGGTAATTTAAACTGACATGTTTAGAAGTTAGAACCTTAGAGTGTTGCACCCTTAACAACTCGACGAAATGGATGAGTTTCGTCGCTAACCATCTCGACGAAATAATTGTGTTTCGCCATAGATCATTTTGACGAAACAAGGCGTTTCGTCATCTTCACCTTGACGAAACAGGCGTTTCGCCGGCCCAATATGCGCTGAAGCCCAGTTAGGGCCCAGTACGCTGTTTCGTGTATAATTACGTGAAACAGATTCAGTTTCACACACCTTTGGCAAAAATCGAAACCCTAGAGCTCTTTCTTCTGTGTGACGGCAGTTTGAAGTTCTCGAAGCTATTCTTAGCGATCAACCTGTTAATTCTTCTATCTCGGTTAGTGTAAAACTCTATGATTGGATGTAATTAATTATGTGATGATCTTGTGTGTAAGATTAGGGTTTTCATAAATGTTAGTGCACCTACGTCTGCTGACTACGTCTTCCATCAGGTCTTGAAGATTGAATAGATCGGACATGGCACAGAATCCTAGAATAGGTTATTTGTATATGGATCGCTTATGTGTACATAGTTCTAGGATCGCCTTTGTGTCAGATTGTCAGGATCGCTTATATGGTCTTGTGGATGGATCGCTTATAGGGAACTGTTCAGGATCGCTTATATGGCTGTCAAATAAGCGACCCAGCATGTCTATATATAGTTGAGCGATCCACAGCACATAGTAACGGTGTATTCTTCCGGTGAGCCACGAAGTGCTGCCGAAGTGCTGGCAGAACGTGTAATTGTGTTTGATATCAATACAACAGCAAGATTAAAGTGAATACAGCGTGAATAGCACCGAATTATTAGTTTCCACCTCTTAATTCGGATACGAACTTCTCTGAACGACTCGTGAGGTCAGAAAACGATCCTACAAGTGGTATCAGAGCTCAGGAGGAGGAGTTCTTGCCATTGTAGCTGCTATTCTTCTATTTTTCTACACTTTCTTCACTTTTTCAAAAAATTTTTCGGTAAAACAAGCTCAAGATCACACAGTACACTCGAAAACATGAATTAACAAATCCTTGAAGTTTTCAGAACTAAAATCGAAGTAGAAACCAAGATTTTAGGTGTTTTGTTAATTCAGGATCGCTCATTAGGTGACGTAAGCCTTTGAACCGCTCAAAATCGAATATTTGGACCGCTCATAGGATCAGTTCTAAGTGGGATCGCTCGAAATTTTAGTTTGTGAATCGCTCGAAAGAACCAAGTGTGAATCGCTCGAACGAACAGATTGTGAATCGCTCGAACATACAAGGTTGAACCGCTCGAACAGACTTTTGTGAATCGCTCTTTCAGACTTTACTCGGACCGCTTATCAGTCAATCTTATTGGACCGCTTGTTGACCCGATAGCTCGAACTGACATAGTGTGTGGACCGCTTATTTGAAAATTTTTGGGCCGCTTATTAAGACAGTATATTCCAGTCGCTTTTGTGAACTGATTGAAAAATTTGAAAATCATTGTGAACTTTTGAACAATTTGAAAGATGGATACTGATTTTTATAATGCCTTTGCTACTCCAGCCTCGATTACCCAAAGTGCTTTGATCGAAAATGAAACCGGAACGTCTCAGAAACCACCGAAACTCATGGATATTGATGATTACAATGTGTGGTCGGAACGATTCGGAAATTGGGTTGAAGCTTATCATCTTGATGCGTGGGAACACACTGAAGAAGCATATGTTAAACCCACAAAGGACGATATAGAGAATGGTACTCCGCTAACACTTAGAGATATGAGTACTGCACAAAAAAAGAAGTATCGAGATGAGAAATTGATGGTCAGTCTACTTCAGCAGGCGATAAAAGAAGATATTCTGATCTTGCTTCAACATGACGGAACTGCATATTCAATATGGACAGAATTGGAAGCCAAGTTTACGGGAAGTGACGATATGTTAAAGAACAAAATTTCTCTTATGAAGAAAGAATTTGACTTGTCTCGGGGATTGAAAAATGAAACCACCAAACAAATTATTGATCGATACTGTAATTTGGTGAGAAATATGACAAAGTTAGGTGTTAAGAAAGATACTGATGAACTAATTGAAAAACTTGCAGATGCTCTTCCACACGAAACATGGGGAACTTTTCTGATGATGCTAAAATCTAACAGAAAAGATTTCAGAGCTATGACCTTGTGAGATTTTATCAAGCATTTAGAAGCCCAAGAGATGGAGCAGAGAAAGATCGCTAGGATGAAGAATTACGATGGAGAGCAGGATATCAGTTTATACTACAAGCATGGTGTTACTGATTCAACAAAATTCTCTCCTAAGATCGAAACTGCTTACAGTGTTAAAGATTCTGTTGAAAAGAAGACATCTCAAGGATCAAGCAACAGCACAAGATTTTCATCTTTTGATCCTAACATCTCTGTAACAAAGAATGGTAGAAAACTTCAGTGTAACATTGTGTTAAGCCTTGAAAATGATCAAGACTACAATGAAGATATTGCTAAGAATCAAATGTCTTTGTTAGGGATGATTTTAGAATCTTATAGTTGTTTTGTTGCAGGAAAGATCGGTAATCCAATGCTCACGAAAGAGGATTACGATCAAATTGATGCTGAAGAAATGGAATTAATGGATATAAAATGGTGTATGGCGAGTGTGATGAGACGCGCTGAAAAGTTTAAACAAATTACTGGCCGTGATGATTTTCGTGATGCAAATGTTTCAGCTTTAGGTTTTGACAAATCTAAAGTTACATGTTTTCGTTGCAGGGAGAAGGGGCATTTCAAAAGGGAATGCAAAAACCGTGAAGCTACAGGTGCCCAGAATCCTTTCGGAAACAATGATTATCACAAGAAGGCCATTTATCATCAAATCACTCAACCAGCACAGCAGCATCAGGCACAAACGGCTCATGGAAGAGATGTGGCAGATAAAAGAGCATGTGTTGTTAGTAAGGGAAAATATGACAATTTTACCTTGGAAAAGTATCTTCCAAAAGATAGCAAAGTGTGTCTAGCTGAACAAGATGATGAAAAAATGGATGAAGGTTTTACCTGGGATGATTTTTGTCCAGATCAAAATCTTATGGCCAAAGAGATGTCTAAAAACACTTCTCATGCTTTCTTTGCTAATGCTTATGATCTAAAATGTGCAGAAAGATGCAGAAAAGTCATAGAAGCTGCTGAAGATAGACGAAGAAAGATTCAAGAGGAGGCTGAAGAGGAAGAGAGATTGAAGGAAGAAGCAAAAGCTGAAAAATTGAGAAGAGCTCACTTTTTAAATTCAAGCAGGACAGCCAAAGAGGTTCCTGAATTCGAGATTAAAGTGGATGCTGAACCGGTCATGGTCCAAGAAAAGTGCATGAACTGTGATTCGCTGATTAAGCAGAACAATGAGCTGTTGCACAATATTCACAAGTTGAAAGAATCATATGATACCATGAACAGAGAAATCAACAAATATACAGATTCTGATGGTGAACAAGCTGAAGCTATGAATACTTTGAAGATAGCTTATCTGAGACAGCTTGATACGGCGAACTATAACATAAAGAAATGTGCAGATCTCGAGCTTGAGTTAGCAACACAAAAGATAGAAACTGAGAAAGTTAAGAAATTATTAGACAGTTACTCATGTTCTACTTTTGTTGTTGACAGGATTTATCCAGTTGTGAAAGATTTGAAGACTTTTGAAGAAGTGAAGATATTTGAAGAAGAAAAATCCGTGACAAAAGATGAAGAAAAATTGAAGACTTCTGGTAAGAAATCGAGTGTATCTTATAACAGATGTCCGCCCCCGGTCGAAAATGGATATTCACCTCGAAATCCAAATTCAGAAAGAGTCAATCAAGCAATCAATTTGAAATGGGAGTCTGGGTCGTCGGATAACTTACCAGAAAGTATTGATGTCACATACACGTCATCAGACACTGATCATGAGTCAAAGTTGATAAAAAGTATGGTCGATCAGGTGTTAGACACAGATGACAATGAGGAATCAAAACCGAAGTCAAAACCCGAGTCAAAGTCTGGGTCCAGTGCGTCAAAGCCAACAGTTAAAAAGGATAAACGGGTTTATGATAAAGAATTTTTACTTTCAAAATCTAATTTGAATGATGAATCGGTCAAAGTGGCATATACTTTGAAAGGTTCTGACAAATTATATTCAGATGAAAGTTTTCCAATAAGAAGTGTCAGATTTGAAATGATTCAAAAGGTTTTCAAAATCACAGAAATTAATATTTCTGAAATAAAAGATTTCAATCTTAATGGAAAGCCTAAACAATACACTTCAAGAGATCAACAGAGAATCAACAAGAAAATGGGTTACAATTGTGGTTATAGTTTCCAAAAGAAACCAAACCATGATCGTAATTACAAAAAGAAAGGTCTCGGTTTTATTTCACAGAAAAACTATAAAAATGAAAAAGTTTATAAACCAAAAACAATGTTTGTTGCAGGAAAAACAACTGAAGCTGAAAAAGAAAAATCATTCAGAAATCAGACAAATCAAGAATTCCTTGCTAAGAAGCAAGATGGCATGAAGAAGAAAGAAGACCCGAAGAAAGTTGAAAAGAGATCTTGTTTTCAGTGTAAAGCTGTGGGTCATGTTGCGAAAGATTGTCCGAAGACATTTCGACCAAAACAAGAGGTCTCAAGAAAAATGAAAGAAAAAGTTGTCGAAACGACTGAACTGTCAACCTGGAAGTTCACAGGCTTTGAGAATTCGACTTATGAAAAAGGAGAATCTTCAAAGAGTGCTTCTAAAAGAATAGACAATGCTACAAATCAGAAATGGGTTGTAAAAGATTCAGGTAACAAGTCTGGTGATGAATCTGATTCCATAAAATCAGAGGAGCCACGTGTTGAGAAAAAGATTGAAACGAAAGTTCAAAAAGTGGACGATGTGAATTTTCCGCCACTAAGTGCTAAAAACTACAAATCTAAAATTGGAAAAGTTGAAATTTCAAATCAGTTTTATTCTGATAAGAAGAAAATTGATGTTGAAAAAACTTTCAATGGAAATGTAAAACGCATCTTTGGAAAAATGGTCAGTGGTAAGGCCCAAAGCATTCAGGATTTTTATGCTTCCAAAGGATGGGTTTACAGGTCAGTTGAAAGAAACAATGAAAACGATGAGGTTACACCCAAGGAAGGTCAGGCTTGGGTGGATATATTTTTTCAAGAATGAAAACCTGACTTGCCGGAGATCCCAAGATGGTATTGTGGATCATGAATCGGCATCTTTCTAAATCTGTTTGTGAAGTTGCAGGACTTGCCGGAACTCCCAGGTTTGTATGCGAGGAGTAGGAATTGGCACCTTGAGAATTCAACCAAAAGATGGTAATTGGTTAAAAAACAGGTTTGATAAGCTTAATTGCTAAACTTACATGTGGTTGTATGTTTGTGATTGTTATTTTTGGTTCAGAACGAGAACCAGTAGATCTTACAAGTGGTTAAATCAAGGTCATTAATTTGAACTTGATTTAATTATCATTCATGAAACTGGTAAACAATGTGATGATTTTGCCCCATTTTTCAAAAGGTAAAAGCAACTAAACTTATTTTCCGGAAAAACCATTCTGATTAAAACAAACTTAAGTGTTTTGAAATCATTATGGGAAAATAGTTTGTTGTGAGGAGGAGTTCTGATTGTTTAAGCCAAATGTATAGAGAATTGAAGTGTTTCAATATCAGTTGTCATGTTCTGTACAGTTTGTTTTCAATTTTCTTTAGATGTATTTGAATTTTAGGGGGAGTAAGAATTTTTAGAAAATCCAAAAACATCAGAAAATTTGAAAAAGTTAAAAACATGATAAAATTGAAAAATGAGTTTTTGTTGCGTATAAGAGGAAATGATAGTACGTCAGTGAACTATCACAGCACGCTTAAGATTTGTAAAGTCAAAATGTGATAAACAATCTTACTGTGGATGTGTCAGTAGATTTTCGCACAATTAGTAAATTGAAACGAGATATAAACCTAAATCAAACTTGCTTGATTCGTGGGTAACTATTCTTGGATATATGGGTAACCCCCGAAATCTTGTTTGAAAGGTCCCGTATTCTGAGATACTAGGTCTTTATGCTCAATGATATCTTGGGTATTATTCCGGGACTTCTGCTGTATGGAAGTACTGACCTAGTCCCCGAATAATACTTTCTGCAAAAAGCTTTGAAACATAAGTGCCGCCCTCAGCAAACTGATTAAACAATAAAATTGGTAATCTTTGCTGTTGAAACAAAAGATCCTCTAAAGGGGACCCACCAAAAGTCGAGCCGTCATCTCTCTGTTGAACGGAAGTTCTGACCTGAGCTCTCACGGTTTCGCATTTAACCCCTTTACAGATATCATCTGTGGTATACTCACCTGTAAGACTGAATATTTGGGATCTGGATACGTGAGTATATTCAAGTGGAGTGATACACAATTAAGTTTAAGTCTTTAAAACATTAATATCGTATCTCGAATCGATTGAAATCTGTGTTGAAAATTTAAGTGGACAAACATACTGACAATCTAGGTAAATTGTTTAGAACTTATCATGTAATCAAGCTTAACGGTGTTTGTGATATGTTTCATAACTGATATGATCCTCTTGCACAAACTCACAAAAATATTGTCTGTAAATATTTCATTTCTGCATTTACTTTCATTCCAAAAATTCAAAAAGATTTTTGACAACTGGTGTTGAGATACTGATTTTCAAAATTCATAGTGCTAAACTTGAAGAACTGGTTTGGGAAATGTTCGTGTGTAGATGGTGAAGGTGTTTTGATTAAAACCAGTAATCATTTCTTGAATGCAAAATCATTACTGTATTGGTTCAACATAGTTTCTAAATTGTTGAAAAATTTAATCTTTGTAGAAACTTATGGTTGGGTAGAGATTGTGCAGGACTTGAGCCAGGTATTGATCCTGAGAGAGAATGGAGCCAGGTATCAATCTTGAACCTGATGGGAGCCTGTTAACGATCTCAGAACCAGTGAAAGTTTGAATTCCAGACTACGATCCCAGCTATGTGAGAGGGGGAGTCTGAAGACACCGAGACAACATTCAAAAGAGAAAAGTTTGTTGATGATGAAGAGAGAGAACGAGGATTCTTGGAATGACAGATATTTCAGAGGCAGATTGTCGACTGATGAAGATTGTAGATAGACATGTGCGAATGCAGACTGGAATGATCTATGAAGACAGTTATGAAGACTCCGTCAACATCCGAGGGGGAGTTTGTTAGTGCACCTACGTCTGCTGACTACGTCTTCCATCAGGTCTTGAAGATTGAATAGATCGCACATGGCACGGAATCCTAGAATAGGTTATTTGTATATGGATCGCTTATGTGTACATAGTTCTAGGATCGCCTTTGTGTCAGATTGTCAGGATCGCTTATATGGTCTTGTGGATGGATCGCTTATAGGGAACTGTTCAGGATCGCTTATATGGCTGTCATATAAGCGACCCAGCATGTCTATGTATAGTTGAGCGATCCACAGCACATAGTAACGGTGTATTCTTCCGGTGAGCCACGAAGTGCTGCCGAAGTGCTGTCAGAACGTGTAATTGTGTTTGATATCAATACAACAGCAAGATTAAAGTGAATACAGCGTGAATAGCACCGAATTATTAGTTTCCGCCTCTTAATTCGGATACGAACTTCTCTGAACGACTCGTGAGGTCAGAAAACGATCCTACAATAAACATTATTGAGTCTAGAATCGTTGTGCCGATAATCCAATGGTTGTATATGATATGGATCTTATGAAAGTTTGATAACTCTGTCGTTATGATTAATTGGTTACATTCACTGCTCATGATTCTGTCTATATTGTATTGTGTTAAATAGATCTTATCATGGAAATACATATGGGTTGAAATCCAGATCGTATAAGGTTGTTTGGTGAATTAGGATACATGCTACATATTATGTGCCATGATGATTTGGTATGATAAATAGTATCAACGATTTCGGAATAATTGTATATTTGCTGTGTGATGGTGGGTGATTATCGGGTAACGGCGGTTCAAGATGATTAGGGTTTCTGTGTAATTGTTAACGACGTAACTGAACAGACGAATCGTCTGTCGCGACGAAACTGGTATGACGAAACGGGTGTGTTTCGGCGAGGATATCACGACGAAACAAAGGGTGTTTCGTCGAAGGGAAGTAACGACGAAACAGGGGTGTTTCCTCGAGTGGGTAAACAGCACAGCAACTTAGTTTAATTCTATTAAGAGTTAACTGGATTAATTAACTGCTGTTAAATGATAAGCATGACTTGTATGAACTTAAATACGTGTTTTGTGCTATTTGGTGATCACTGATTTAATATCTACCGTGATAATACTTATACGTGAACTTCGTGAATATAAACTGATTGTGTACACGTGCGTACTTTAGGCCTTGACTGATTATTTGTGAGCACATACTTTAGCATACCGAGCAAACCAAGGTGAGTTCACACTCTTTCCAAGGCATGGGATTCCCAAGGGTTGGGAATGGATAAATGAACTAAACGGTAATTACAACCATCCTCCGTGGGTAGGATGCGCGGTCGTTGTGGGACATGGCAGTGTGTGCCATGCTAAAAACATTACTTTATTTCGTACTTAATACTTACATTGGGTTTTACAATTATGCTTCCGCTAAACACTTAACTATGTTTTGATTTGAAACACCTTTCATATTGTGTGGTTGAATTTTACTTATTACTTGTTATGTTCAATATGATTGGTGGCTTGATCCTGGTCAGTCACGCCTCCAAGCGGTGGTACTCCGCGTGTGGATTTTGGGGGTGTGACAGATTGGTATTAGAGCCATTGGTTATAGTGAACTTGGTTTTAATAAGGGAAAAAGTTTTTGTTAAAACCAGACTATAACCTGTACAGTGCTCAACGATCTACAACGACGCTTCGCTCCATGTGCAAGACTCAACACTATAGGTGATACAATTCATGTTTACATTACCTACTTGTTAGATACGTACTACATTGTTCATGGTATGCTTAGATAACGTAGCAACTACTATTTGAAAACCCTGTTTGCTCACACTCTTCTGTCATTCTACACTCGCGTATTGATACGACTCACTTCTCACTTGTGTTCTCTTACTTGTGAAGATCATGAGTGGACGCGTTAACATGACTCAAGCCCAGCTGACGGCTTTGATCAACGAACAAGTTGCTGCGGCACTTGCAGCCACTCAAGCAGGAGGTATACCCTGCAGTCGCAAACTCACTTTAGGATCTTTAGATCCTACACTCCTAAACCAACTCTTGTGTTTAACGTTGTACTGTTCTTTTACACAACAGGTCAGCACGCTCAGCTACCTGTTTGCACCTTCAAGACTTTCATGGATTGTCGTCCTAGCACATTTAGTGGCACAGAAGGAGCTGTTGGACTCCTCCATTGGTTTGAAAAGCTCGAGTCCGTCTTTGAGATGTGTGAATGCCCTGAGGCTCGTAGGGTGAAGTATGCCACTGGTACTCTCGAAGGCATTGCGCTGACTTGGTGGAATGCGCAAGTTCAGATGCTGGGGTTGGCGGCTGCTAATGCCACACCATGGAACGACTTTAAGGAACTAATTAAGCGAGAATACTGTAGTCGTGATGACAACCACAAGCTAGAAGTGGAGTTCTTTAATTTGAAGATGACGAGGTCAGAGATAGAAGCGTATACGAAGCGATCCAACGAGCTGGCCATCTTGTGTCCAACTATGGTGGACTCTCCAATCAAACGCGTTGAGTTGTACCTCAGAGGCTTAGTACCAGAGATTCAAAGCCATGTGACGTATGCCAACCTTGATACTATTCAGGATGTTACCCGTCTGGCTCATCGTCTCACAGAACAGGCAGTGGAACAGAACAGACTGCCTAAGCGTATCAGTGCTGCTACTACTACTACTACTTCTGCTAACCCCAGTGACAACAAGCGAAAATGGGATGAGGATTCCAGCAAGGGTTCGACTACAGTTCAGTCCCAGGCACAGCAGCGAAAGACTGATAACTACCAGAGTCCTGGTCAGCAATCTTCTGGTAGTCAAAGGGAGGGTGGATACCGAGGAAATCTTCCGAAGTGCAACACATGTAACAGGCACCACAATGGTCAGTGCAACAAGGGTCGTTGTCAGAGGTGTCTCAAGATGGGTCATGAAGCTAAGGATTGCAAGAGTTCACGACCTGCAAATCAGAACCATCAACAACAACCATCAGCTCCACAGAACCAGCAGCAACAACAACAGCGGGGCAACAGGGGATGCTTTCGTTGTGGTGCTGAAGGCCACTTCAAGCGGGACTGCCCCCAGTTAAACCAGAATCAGAACAACAACAACAATAATAAGGGCAATGGGAACAACAACGGGGGAAACAACGATGGAAATAATGGTGCCAGGGGTCGAGTGTTCGTGCTTGGTCAGGGTGATGCTAGGAATGACCCCAACGTAGTGATGGGTAAGTTCCTTCTCGACGACTTTTATGTTACTGTATTATTTGATTCGGGTGCGGATACCAGTTATGTGTCTCTAAAAGTTAGTCAAATGTTGAAGTGCACACCAACACTTTTGAACACCAAACATGTCTGTGACACCCCGTTGAAACACGCTAGCTTGGCAGTGGCTGCTTCAACTTTCGGGACGAAAGTTCTTAAAACTTGGGGATAATGTGACACTCTAGGTTTTTCCGAACGAACACCTTGTGATATTTTGTGTTTATATGATTATTATTAAATGAAAACGTGATCCTTTGTGCATTATGTGTTGTATGTATTATATATGTAGTATAGATATATTTATGAGAGCCGAAACCACGACCCGAGACCACGACTCGCAACCACTCGGTTGCGAGTGGGTCACTCGGTTGCGAGTGGGCCTTTGGGTCGTAACCGGTTTGGGTCGAAACCCTCAAGCCCAACCCGAAAACACCCCTTGTATATATCCAACCTTTCCCTCATTTCTTTCATTTTGCACTACACACAAACACATACACTTCTTATTCTCTCTCAACTAAGAAACCCCAAACACACAACCCATTTCTTCTAACTTTCGGTTCAAGCAAGGCTCTCGGTCAAGAATCTCGGACAAGATCACCATACGGACACTTCATCTTCCCTCACCTTCTTCCTTTGTTTTCGGCTCCTCCTTCACAAACCGGTTAGTGTGTAATAAATGCCTTGTATGTTTGCTTGAATGATATGTTTATGAAATAGAAAAAAATGTTTGGTTAGTAGTTTATGCATGATTATTAGGTTGTTTTGTAAAGTTTGTAAATATGTGTTGACATGTTAAAATGGCTAGAAAATGATAGTTAAAAAGTGTTCAATCTATGCTTTATTGTTCTTGCAAGAAATAATGATTTTAAACATAAGATGTTCGGCCACAAATACATGTTTCTAGTTCTTGCATGACAATCTTGTTGTAATATGTGATTTTCGGTTCAAAAGGTATGGTTTTGTTTAAGCATGAAAACCCTAGAAACTATGAACATTTGATGAACTAGTTGAAGATGGTTTGAAGATTTAAAATGGCAAAGTTTGATCCAAATTTTATTATAGGCAGATTAGGAAAAGTGTTTGTAGAAACCTTATTGGTAGTTTCCTAATCTGGGTCTGATTTCATATGTACAATTTGGACTGTCATATCTGCATCATCACGTGTACATGAAAATGACAGCATTCCGACTCGCAACTGCGCCGTTGCGACTCGCAACCAAGGCATGACAACTCGAGACCACGTAGTTGCGACTCGCAACCACTGCATGACTACTCGAAACCATACGATTGCGACTCGAGACTACGTCGGTTGCGACTCGCAACCACAGCATGATGACTCGAGACCACGGTTACGACTCGCAACCATAACGTGACAAGCCGAAACCACCTGGTTGCGACTCGAGACCAGCTGGTTGCGAGTGGGCTGTTCATTTTGGTTATTGGGCCCATATGTGTTTAACTTGGGCTATCCCAGTAACCCACTGTTTACTTATATGCTTGATACGTGTTAGTTATGTGTAAGTTTTTACGTGATTACTTGTACACCGAACCTGACCTATACCGGTAACCATGTTAGGACGTGGTGACCAACGTGATTGACAAGTAACCTAAACCTACCGAGCAACCCAAGGTGAGTTCACAACTTAAAAGCATGCGTCCCGGTGGTTTGGGACACGAGACTAAAACAATCCTATCCCCTGGTAAAAGGGGATACCATTTACATACCTTCCCTAGTTATTGGGAACACAACTTACTTTTCCTTCCCTGGTATTGGGAAACCTTTTTGGTTAATTACTGTTTATACGGATTGCAACTAACGGCACTAAACGAAACTCTATCACTCAAGTCCCTACTACAAATACCGATTAGTCGCCGGGTTCAGGCGAACGGGTTATTAGTTGATAGCGCTATTTAGGTGTTTACCAGCCTCACACCGTGCCCTGGATTGGGATCGGTCGTGAACTAATGAACTCAGAAATCCGTCAATGATGATAGAACATTGACATCGGGGCATCCTGCGGATACGCAACGGTTACCTAGTGTTCGGTATTGGAAAAACAGTTTAGTCGCTAACTTTTGGGGTAGCTCCCCAGGGCATGTATAAACGGATAAATTAACCGGTGAAACAAAGTTTTTGGTAATTAAAACTGGACAACTAGTGAACTCACTCAGCATTGTTGTTGACCCCCCTTACTGCATGCTTTGCAGGTAACCAGTGACGAAGGAGCTTGCAGCTTGGGAACGTGTAGTGTCCGTTCACCCTTGTGTTGGGTGTTACCTTATTTTGAATCATGAACTTTGTTTTAAACTACCTTACTTATGCTTCCGCTACTTATTACTGTTTTGAACTTAAAACTTTAAACTCTGAACTTATTACTTGCTAAGCTTATGAATAGTAAGTATTACTTTTGTTATCAACTTAAGTATTCGGTATAATTGGTGGCTGGATCCTGGTCAGTCACGCCCTCGAAGCGGGTGTTATCCGCAGGTGGATTTTGGGGGTGTGACAGATTTGGTATCAGAGCCATTGGTTATAGTAAACTTGGTTTTAAAAAGGGGAAAATCTTTTTGGAGAAAACCAGACTATAACCCGTGACTCGTGACGACACTACACTCCAAGTGCAAGGCTCGACACATTTGACCTCATAGCTCGGACCAGTGTTTACTTGTTGCTTACTTTATGTTTCCCGTTATGCTATACGTACTAGTGTGCCTAAACTAGATAGATACACCTCTCTCTTCTGTCTCATTCTCGCTACCTTACGGCATCACACTCATACTGTGTTTTCTGGTTATGAAGACAATGAGTGGACGTGGAAGGGGAAACATCAACATGACTCAGGCTCAGTTCACTAACCTACTCAACACAGTGGCTGCAGCTTTCGCAGCTCACCCTATAGGTAAGCTCGTTGTTTTAGGATGTTTAGATCCTACCGCCACATCGACTTTTCGCCTCTAAACCTATACGTTTCGCTTCTCACCCTATAGGTCAGCATGCACCTGCGCAACCACCAGTGTGTACTTTCAAAACTTTCATGGATTGCAAGCCTCTCCCTTTCAACGGCACTGAGGGTGCCATAGGTCTTCTGCATTGGATTGAGAAGATTGAAGCTGTTTTTGCTGTTTGCGAATGTCCCCCTGCAAATTGGGTGAAATTTGCTACTGCTACGCTTGAAGGAAGCGCGCTTTCTTGGTGGAAGGCGCAAATTCAGATGTTTGGTTTGGAAACTGCTAATGCTACTGCATGGGAGGATTTCAAGGATATGATTAAGGATGAATACTGTCACCGGGATGACATCCACAAGCTTGAGAACGAGTACTATGAGCTCAAGATGGTTGGGTCGGAAATTGAAACTTACACCAAGCTGTCTAATGACTATGCTGCTCTTTGCCCAAACATGTCTCGACCAATGTACCGAAGAATCGAACTGTACATCAAGGGTTTGGCTCCAGAAATTCGAAGCCATGTAACTTCAGCCAACCACACTACCATTCAGCCGATCGTTCGACTTGCTCACAAACTTACTGATCAGGCCGTGGAAGAGGGCAGGTTGCCCAAAAGGATCAGTGCTACTGTCGGAACTTCTAGTGACAGCAAGCGTAAGTGGGAAGGAAGTCAAAGCAAGGATGCTAACCCCACTCAGGCCCCAGCACAACAAAGGAAGACTGAAAACAACAAAGGCACCCAGCAACAGGGTGGCTACCGGGGAAGCTACCCAAAGTGCAACAAGTGTAACAGACACCATAATGGGGCATGTAACAAGGGCCAGTGTCAGCGATGCCACAAGATGGGGCACGAAGCCAAGGATTGTAGAAGTCAGTTCCCAGCTAGACAGAATCAGCAACAACCCCAACAGCAACAGCAGCAGGGAAACAACCGGGCATGTTTTAAGTGTGGAGCTGAGGGGCACTTTAAGAAGGATTGCCCTGAACTGAATCAGAACCGCAACAATAATCAGGGAGCGGGGAACAACAATCAGAACAACAATGCTGGGAATGGTGCTAGAGGAAGGGCTTTTGTGATTGGAGCTGGAGAAGCAAGGAATGACCCCAATGTCGTGACGGGTAAGTTCCTACTCGATGATCGTTATGTTTCTGTGTTATTTGATTCCGGTGCCGATGCTAGTTATGTATCCCTACGTATTAGTAAGAAGCTTAAGCGTCCGCTTTCGTTACTAAGTACTCCTCATACCGTCGAGTTAGCAAATGGTAGAAACATCGAGGCCTCACATGTTGTTAAAGGCTGCAAACTAGAGTTGTCTGGTCAGACATTTAGTATCGATCTTTTCCCTGTTACTCTCGGAAGCTTCGACGTCGTTATTGGTATGGATTGGTTATCCAAGCATCGCGCTGAGATCCTCTGTCAAGAGAAAGCAGTTCGTATTCCTCGCCGTTCTGGCAAACCCCTCATTGTGCAAGGTGGCAAAAGTGGAGAAATCTCCGGCGTTATCTCGTTCTTGAAAGCCCAGAAGTGTCTACGAAAAGGGCACACCGCTATCTTAGCACTTGTTACCAACACGCATGAAAAGGAGAAGAGGATTGAAGACTTTCCAGTAGTGCGTGACTATCCCGAAGTATTTCCTGAGGAATTACCTGGACTCCCTCCCCACCGTCAGGTCGAATTCCAAATCGAGCTAGCTCCCGGAGCAGCGCCTATAGCTCGTGCGCCTTACCGACTAGCCCCCGCAGAATTGAAGGAACTCTCTACTCAACTACAGGAACTTTTGGATAAAGGATTTATCCGTCCTAGTTCATCACCCTGGGGAGCACCGGTACTCTTTGTTAAGAAGAAGGATGGCACGTTCCGAATGTGCATAGACTACCGTGAGTTGAACAAGGTTACCATCAAGAATCGTTACCCTCTCCCTCGAATCGACGACCTATTCGATCAGTTGCAAGGATCGAGCTACTACTCTAAGATTGACCTGCGATCAGGCTACCATCAGTTAAGGGTCCGTAATGAAGATATCTCCAAAACTGCATTCAGAACTCGTTATGGTCATTATGAATTCCTCGTTATGCCCTTTGGAATGACCAACGCCCCTGCAGTGTTCATGGATCTTATGAACCGAGTATGCAAACCCTACCTCGACAAATTCGTGATCGTGTTTATAGACGACATCTTGATCTACTCGAAAAGTCAAGAAGAGCATGAACAGCACCTACGCCTTATCCTCGAACTCCTTCGCAATGAGCAACTGTATGCCAAGTTCTCGAAATGCGACTTCTGGCTTCGGGAAGTCCATTTCCTTGGGCACGTGGTTAACAAGGACGGAATCCACGTCGACCCGGCTAAGATCGACTCTATAAAGAATTGGCCTACCCCTAAGACTCCCACTGAAGTTCGCCAATTCTTGGGATTAGCAGGTTACTACCGCAGATTTATTCAGGGATTTTCAAAGATCGCTCAGCCTCTCACGGCACTTACTCAGAAGGGTATGGTTTATAAGTGGGGTGAAGCTCAGGAAACCGCGTTTCAGAAACTTAAGGATAACCTCTGTAGTGCTCCTATTCTCTCGTTGCCTGAGGGCACTGACGACTTCGTAGTTTATTGCGATGCATCTATTCATGGGCTCGGTTGCGTGTTGATGCAACGCGAGAAAGTTATTGCCTATGCATCCCGACAACTCAAGACACACGAAAGGAACTACACTACGCATGACTTGGAACTAGGAGCAGTGATATTTGCGCTTAAGATATGGAGACATTACCTGTACGGTACCAAGTGCACCATTTACACCGATCACAGGAGTCTCGAGCATATCTTCAAACAGAAGGAATTAAACATGCGACAACGCCGATGGGTTGAACTTCTGAATGATTATGAATGCGCCATTAAGTATCATCCGGGCAAGGCCAATGTCGTGGCAGACGCCCTCAGTCGAAAAGACACTATACCAAGGCGCGTGCGAGCATTACAACTTACCATCCAGTCTAGTCTCCCTACCCAGATTCGAAATGCTCAGATTGAAGCTCTGAAACCGGAAAACATCAGGGCTGAATCCCTGCGAGGATCGAGACAACAACTAGAACAGAAGGAAGACGGCGCCTACTATGTGGCAGGGCGCATTTGGGTCCCACTTTACGGAGATTTACGAGAGCTTGTGATGGACGAAGCTCATAAGTCCCGTTATTCAGTACATCCTGGTGCAGATAAGATGTACCACGACCTAAGAACCACATACTGGTGGCCTGGCATGAAGGCCCACATAGCAGCCTATGTTGGCAAATGTTTGACCTGCGCAAGAGTCAAGATCGAGTATCAGAAACCAGTAGGCCTCCTCCAGCAACCCGAAATCCCGAAATGGAAATGGGAGCAAATTTCCATGGATTTTGTTACAGGATTACCTAGATCTCAACGCGGGAATGACACTATTTGGGTGATAGTAGATCGATTGACTAAGTCTGCACACTTTCTGGCCATTAAGGAAACAGACAAGTTCTCAACCTTGGCAGAAATCTATTTAAAGGAAGTAGTCTCCAGGCACGGGGTGCCAACTTCTATTATTTCCGACCGAGACGCTCGTTTTACTTCCGAGTTGTGGCAAGCTATGCACAAATGCTTTGGCTCACGTTTGGACATGAGCACCGCTTATCACCCGCAAACGGATGGGCAGTCTGAACGCACCATCCAAACCCTGGAAGACATGCTTAGAGCATGTGTGATCGACTTTGGCAAAAACTGGGAGAAGCATATACCGCTGGTGGAATTCTCCTACAACAACAGCTATCACACTAGTATTCAGGCGGCACCTTTTGAGGCATTGTACGGTCGTAAATGCCGATCACCTCTCTGCTGGGCGGAAATAGGTGACAGTCAACTCACAGGCCCAGAACTAGTGGTAGATACAACGGAAAAGATTTCCCAGATCAGGCAACGCATGGCGGCAGCTCGTGACCGTCAGAAAAGCTACGCTGACAAGCGTAAGAGACCGTTAGAATTCCAGGTCGGGGACCGGGTTCTACTTAAAGTCTCACCCTGGAAAGGTGTGGTTCGTTTTGGTAAACGAGGCAAGCTGAATCCACGGTATGTTGGACCGTTCGAAATTACCGAGAAAATCGGTAAGGTTGCTTATAGATTGAACCTGCCTGCAGAGCTGAGTGCAGTGCACAACGTTTTTCACGTGTCTAACCTGAAGAAGTGTTTGTCGGATGAAACACTTGTGATTCCTTTTAAGGAACTGGCGATTGATGAACAGCTACACTTTACTGAGGAACCGATTGAGATCATGGATCGAGAAATCAAAACCCTCAAACGTAGCCAGATACCCCTTGTGCGAGTTCGTTGGAACTCACGACGCGGCCCAGAGTTTACCTGGGAACGGGAAGACCAGATGAAGTCTAAGTATCCCCAGCTGTTCCCAAACGAAAACCCCAGCACTGAAGCTACAACCGAATTTCGGGACGAAATTCCAAACTAACGGGGGGATGATGTGACACCCCGTTGAAACACGCTAGCTTGGCAGTGGCTGCTTCAACTTTCGGGACGAAAGTTCTTAAAACTTGGGGATAATGTGACACTCTAGGTTTTTCCGAACGAACACCTTGTGATATTTTGTGTTTATATGATTATTATTAAATGAAAACGTGATCCTTTGTGCATTATGTGTTGTAGGTATTATATATGTAGTATAGATATATTTATGAGAGCCGAAACCACGACCCGAGACCACGACTCGCAACCACTCGGTTGCGAGTGGGTCACTCGGTTGCGAGTGGGCCTTTGGGTCGTAACCGGTTTGGGTCGAAACCCTCAAGCCCAACCCGAAAACACCCCTTGTATATATCCAACCTTTCCCTCATTTCTTTCATTTTGCACTACACACAAACACATACACTTCTTATTCTCTCTCAACTAAGAAACCCCAAACACACAACCCATTTCTTCTAACTTTCGGTTCAAGCAAGGCTCTCGGTCAAGAATCTCGGACAAGATCACCATACGGACACTTCATCTTCCCTCACCTTCTTCCTTTGTTTTCGGCTCCTCCTTCACAAACCGGTTAGTGTGTAATAAATGCCTTGTATGTTTGCTTGAATGATATGTTTATGAAATAGAAAAAAATGTTTGGTTAGTAGTTTATGCATGATTATTAGGTTGTTTTGTAAAGTTTGTAAATATGTGTTGACATGTTAAAATGGCTAGAAAATGATAGTTAAAAAGTGTTCAATCTATGCTTTATTGTTCTTGCAAGAAATAATGATTTTAAACATAAGATGTTCGGCCACAAATACATGTTTCTAGTTCTTGCATGACAATCTTGTTGTAATATGTGATTTTCGGTTCAAAAGGTATGGTTTTGTTTAAGCATGAAAACCCTAGAAACTATGAACATTTGATGAACTAGTTGAAGATGGTTTGAAGATTTAAAATGGCAAAGTTTGATCCAAATTTTATTATAGGCAGATTAGGAAAAGTGTTTGTAGAAACCTTATTGGTAGTTTCCTAATCTGGGTCTGATTTCATATGTACAATTTGGACTGTCATATCTGCATCATCACGTGTACATGAAAATGACAGCATTCCGACTCGCAACTGCGCCGTTGCGACTCGCAACCAAGGCATGACAACTCGAGACCACGTAGTTGCGACTCGCAACCACTGCATGACTACTCGAAACCATACGATTGCGACTCGAGACTACGTCGGTTGCGACTCGCAACCACAGCATGATGACTCGAGACCACGGTTACGACTCGCAACCATAACGTGACAAGCCGAAACCACCTGGTTGCGACTCGAGACCAGCTGGTTGCGAGTGGGCTGTTCATTTTGGTTATTGGGCCCATATGTGTTTAACTTGGGCTATCCCAGTAACCTACTGTTTACTTATATGCTTGATACGTGTTAGTTATGTGTAAGTTTTTACGTGATTACTTGTACACCGAACCTGACCTATACCGGTAACCATGTTAGGACGTGGTGACCAACGTGATTGACAAGTAACCTAAACCTACCGAGCAACCCAAGGTGAGTTCACAACTTAAAAGCATGCGTCCCGGTGGTTTGGGACACGAGACTAAAACAATCCTATCCCCTGGTAAAAGGGGATACCATTTACATACCTTCCCTAGTTATTGGGAACACAACTTACTTTTCCTTCCCTGGTATTGGGAAACCTTTTTGGTTAATTACTGTTTATACGGATTGCAACTAACGGCACTAAACGAAACTCTATCACTCAAGTCCCTACTACAAATACCGATTAGTCGCCGGGTTCAGGCGAACGGGTTATTAGTTGATAGCGCTATTTAGGTGTTTACCAGCCTCACACCGTGCCCTGGATTGGGATCGGTCGTGAACTAATGAACTCAGAAATCCGTCAATGATGATAGAACATTGACATCGGGGCATCCTGCGGATACGCAACGGTTACCTAGTGTTCGGTATTGGAAAAACAGTTTAGTCGCTAACTTTTGGGGTAGCTCCCCAGGGCATGTATAAACGGATAAATTAACCGGTGAAACAAAGTTTTTGGTAATTAAAACTGGACAACTAGTGAACTCACTCAGCATTGTTGTTGACCCCCCTTACTGCATGCTTTGCAGGTAACCAGTGACGAAGGAGCTTGCAGCTTGGGAACGTGTAGTGTCCGTTCACCCTTGTGTTGGGTGTTACCTTATTTTGAATCATGAACTTTGTTTTAAACTACCTTACTTATGCTTCCGCTACTTATTACTGTTTTGAACTTAAAACTTTAAACTCTGAACTTATTACTTGCTAAGCTTATGAATAGTAAGTATTACTTTTGTTATCAACTTAAGTATTCGGTATAATTGGTGGCTGGATCCTGGTCAGTCACGCCCTCGAAGCGGGTGTTATCCGCAGGTGGATTTTGGGGGTGTGACAATGTCGTAGAGTTAGCTAACGGTAAAGTTTAGAGGCCACACACATAGTCAAGGGTTGTAACGTCGTTTTAGCTAGTCAGACTTTCTCTATCGATCTCATTCCTATAGTTCTGGGTAGTTTCAACATCGTCATTGGGATGGATTGGTTATCCCAACAGCAAGCAGAGATCCTATGCAAAGAAAAGATTGTTCGTATTCTCCGTTCTGGTAAAGAACCTCTCGAAATTCAAGGCGACAAGAGTGGTGCTGTGGTAGGCATCATCTCCTTTCTTAAGGCCCAGAAATGTTTGCGAAAGGGTCACACAGCTATCTTGGCACTTGTCACTGACGCGTCAACGAAAGAGAAGAGATTAGAGGATATTCCAGTAGTGCGCGACTTTCCTCAAGTGTTTCCTGAAGATTTACTTGGGTTACCGCCTCACCGCCAGGTCGAGTTCCAGATCGAGCTAGCTCCTGGAGCAGCTCCCATAGCTCGAGCACCTTATCGCTTAGCACCATCAGAATTGGAAGAACTATCCAAACAACTGCAAGAACTCTTGGATAAGGGTTTCATTCGTCCTAGCTCTTCGCCTTGGGGAGCTCCAGTATTGTTTGTGAAGAAGAAAGACGGTACCTTCCGTATGTGCATAGATTACCGCGAACTCAATAAGGTGACTGTGAAGAACCGTTATCCTCTTCCACGTATTGATGACTTATTCGACCAGTTGCAAGGGTCGAGTTACTACTCCATGATTGATCTGAGGTCAGGTTACCATCAACTGAGAGTCCGGGACGAGGACGTCTCCAAAACAACATTTAGAACACGCTACAGCCACTACGAGATTCTGGTCATGCCATTCGGGTTAACAAACGCGCCTGCAGTCTTCATGGATCTTATGAACAGAGTGTGCAAGCCTTACCTACACAAGTTTGTCATTGTTTTCATCGACGACATCCTGATCTATTCTAAGAGTCAGGAGGAACACGAGCAGCATCTACGGCTTATCTTAGGACTCCTTCGAACAGAACAACTGTATGCCAAGTTTTCGAAATGCGACTTCTGGCTTCGTGAAGTCCACTTTCTAGGCCACGTGGTAAACAAGGATGGGATTCATGTTGATCCATCCAAGGTAGACTCGATCAAGAACTGGCCTACGCCTCGCACACCAACAGAAATTCGCCAATTCTTGGGTTTGGCAGGTTACTACAGAAGGTTTATCAAAGACTTCTCAAAGGTTGCACAACCGCTTACACTACTGACACAGAAGGGTGTTACCTACCGTTGGGGTAACACACAGGAAACACTTTTTCAACACTTAAAGGATAGGCTTTGTAGCGCACCTATTCTCTCATTACCTGAAGGCACGGACGATTTCGTGGTTTATTGTGACGCATCAATACAGGGTCTTGGTTGTGTATTGATGCAACGTGATAAATTCATTGCTTACGCTGCGCGCCAACTTAAGATCCATGAAAGGAATTACACTACACATGATCTAGAGCTGGGAGCTGTTGTTTTCACGCTTAAGATATGGAGACATTACCTGTACGGTACCAAGTGCACCATCTACACCGATCACAGGAGTCTCGAGCATATCTTCAAGCAGAAGGAATTGAACATGCGTCAACGTCGATGGGTCGAGTTACTGAACGATTACGAATGCACGATCAAGTACCATCCGGGCAAAGCCAATGTTGTGGCCGACGCCCTCAGTCGAAAAGATACTGCACCTAGACGCGTGCGAGTACTACAACTTACCATCCAGTCTAGTCTTCCTGCACAGATACGAGATGCTCAGGTGGAAGCATTGAAACCAGAAAACGTCAGGGCTGAAGCCTTATGCGGCTCAGGGAAACGGTTAGAACAAAAGGAAGACGACGCTTATTACGTAACATGACGCATCTGGGTCCCACTCTATGGCAATTTACGAGAACTTGTGATGGATGAAGCATATAAGTCTTGCTACTCAGTACATCCAGGTTCAGATAAGATGTACCACGATCTCAGAACTACATATTGGTGGCCTAGCATGAAAGCCCACATAGCAACTTACGTCAGCAAATGTTTGACTTGCGCGAGAGTCAAGACGGAATATCAGAAACCATCAGGCCTACTCCAGCAACCAAAGATACCACAATGGAAATGGGAGGAAATTTCCATGGATTTCGTTACCGGCCTGCCTAGATCTCAGCGTGGAAACGATACTATTTGGGTGATCGTGGATCGACTCACAAAGTCTGCACACTTCTTGGCTATCAAGGCACGGGGTGCCAACCTCTATTATTTCCGATCGTGATGCACATTTTACTTCTGAACTATGGCAAGCGATGCACAAATCTTTTGGCTCACGATTAGACATGAGCACAGCTTATCACCCTCAGACGGATGGACAGTCTGAGCGCACTATCCAGACTCTAGAAGACATGCTTCGGGCATGTGTTATCGACTTCGGCAACGGTTGGGAAAACATCTCCCGTTAGTGGAGTTTTCGTATAATAACAGTTACCACACCAGCATTCAAGCCGCTCCATTTGAGGCATTGTACGGGCGTAAATGCCGATCACCTCTTTTTTTGGGCAGAGGTGGGTGATAGTCATATCACGGGTCCATAACTTGTAGTAGACGCAACGGAAAGAATTGCTCAGATACGACAACGCATGGTGGCAGCTCGTGACCGTCAGAAAAGCTACGCTGATAAGCGCAGGAAACCGCTCAAGTTCCAGGTTGGGGATCGAGTGCTGCTCAAAGTCTTACCTTGGAAAGGTGTAGTCCGTTTTGGCAAGCGAGGCAAGCTCAATCCGCGATATGTCGGACTGGTCGAAATCATCGAGAAAATAGGCAAGGTGGCCTACAAACTGAACCTACCAGCAGAACTCGGTGGGGTTTACAACGTTTTTCACGTGTCGAATCTGAAGAAGTGTCTGTCAGATGAGACCCTCATAGTTCCTTTGAAGGAACTCACTATCGACGAGCAGTTGCGATTCGTCGAGGAACCAGTTGAAATCACGGACCTGGATGTTAAGGTCCTCAAGCACACCAGAATACCTCTTGTTCGAGTTCATTGGAACCCCCGTCGTGGCCCAGAGTTCACCTGGGAACGAGAAGACCAAATGAAACTCAAATATCCCCAGTTGTTCAAGAACAATGCAACCACTACTGAGGCTGAAGCTACTACAGAATTTCGGGACGAAATTCCAAATCAATGGGGGGATGATGTGACACCCTAGGAAAACCAGTGAACCATGCAACTTAACTAGCTTCCTCAGTAACCGCATGCTACATTTCGGGACGAAATTTCTTTCAAGTTGGGGATAATGTGACAACTCGAGTTTCCAAGATTCTATCTTCGCATTAATTCCACGTTGATTGTTTAGTTGTTTGCTTGTTTGCCTTGTAACCGTACACGTTTGTGATATGTTAAAATGTTTTGTGATTATTGTGTTATGCTTGGTAATTTAAACTGACCTGTTCAGAAGTTAGAACCTTAGAGTGTTGCACCCTTAACAACTCGACGAAACGGATGAGTTTTGTTGCTAACCATCTCGACGAAACAATTGTGTTTCGCCATAGATCATTTCGACGAAACAAGGCGTTTCGTCATCTTCACCTTGACGAAACAGGCGTTTCACCGGCCCAATATGCGCTGAAGCCCAGTTAGGGCCCAGTACGCTGTTTCGTGTATAATTACGTGAAACGGTTTCAGTTTCACACACCTTTGGCAAAAATCGAAACCCTAGAGCTCTCTCTTCTGTGTGACGGCAGTTTGAAGTTCTCGAAGCTATTCTTAGCGATCAACCCGTTAATTCTTCTATCCCGGTTAGTGTAAAACTCTATGATTGGATGTAATTAATTATGTGATGATCTTGTGTGTAAGATTAGGGTTTTCATAAACATTATTGAGTCTAGAATCGTTGTGCCGATAATCCAATGGTTGTATGTGATATGGATCTTATGAAAGTTTGATAACTCTGTCGTTATGATTAATTGGTTACATTAACTGCTCATGATTCTGTCTATATTGTGTTGTGTTAAATATATCTTATCATGGAAATACATACGGGTTGAAATCCAGATCGTATAAGGTTGTTTGGTGAATTAGGATACATGCTAGATATTATGTGCCATGATGATTTGGTATGATAAATAGTATCAACGATTTCGGAATGATTGTATGTTTGCTGTGTGATGGTGGGTGATCATCCGGTAACGGTGGTTCAAGATGATTAGGGTTTCTGTGTAATTGTTAACGACGTAACTGAACAGACGAATCGTCTGTCGCGACGAAACTGGTATGACGAAATGGGTGAGTTTCGTCATGGGTAAACATGACGAAACAGATGTGTTTCGCCGAGGATATCACGACGAAACAAAGGGTGTTTCGTCGAAGGGAAGTAACGACGAAACAGGGGTGTTTCCTCGAGTGGATAAACAACACAGCAACTTAGTTTAATTCTGTTAAGAGTTAACTGGATTAATTAACTGCTGTTAAATGATAAGCATGACTTGTATGAACTTGAATACGTGTTTTGTGCTATTTGGTGATCACTGATTTAATATCTACCGTGATAATACTTGTACGTGAACTTCGTGAATATAAATTGATTGTGTACACGTGCGTACTTTAGGCCTTGACTGATTATTTGTGAGCACATACTTTAGCATACCGAGCAAACCAAGGTGAGTTCACACTCTTTCCAAGGCATGGGATTCCCAAGGGTTGGGAATGGGTAAATGAACTAAACGGTAATTACAACCATCCTCCGTGGGTAGGATGCCAAGATTACACACTGGACCAAACCTCTATCACTGAAGTCCCTCATTATATCTACTTAATCGCCGAGGCCTATGGCGAGCGGGTCATTAGTTAATAGCGCTATTAGGTTTAACAAACCTCACACCGTGTCGTTCGAACGGGCGTGTACTAATGGACTATGGGCAAATGGTCAATGCAGATAGACATTGACTTAGGGCACCTCTTACATTTTCGTAGCAGTCGATACACTCGGTCTGGTAACACATGGGAAGCCCCCATGAATCTTCGCAAACACGTCTGGGAGACCACGATACGAATTAATACGATACATGGTTTACAAAACGAACACATGCTTTACGAAACGAATACTATAACTAAACAACCAACTGTGAACTCCCTCAACTTTGTTGTTGACTCTCTGTTACATGCCTTGCAGGTCGTTAGGTACTCATGGAGCTTGCACAGGGAGGCGCGGTCATTGTGGGACATGGCAGTGTGTGCCATGCTAAAAATATTACTTTATTTCGTACTTAATACTTACATTGGGTTTTACAATTATGCTTCCGCTAAAAACTTAACTATGTTTTGATTTGAAACACCTTTCATATTGTGTGGTTGAATTTTACTTATTACTTGTTATGTTCAATATGATTGGTGGCTTGATCCTGGTCAGTCACGCCTCCAAGCGGTGGTACTCCGCGTGTGGATTTTGGGGGTGTGACAGATTGGTATCCGAGCCATTGGTTATAGTGAACTTGGTTTTGATAAGGGAAAAAGTTTTTGTTAAAACCAGACTATAACCTGTACAGTGCTCAACGATCCACAACGACGCTTCGCTCCACGTGCAAGACTCAACACTATAGGTGATACAATTCATGTTTACATTACCTACTTGTTAGATACGTACTACATTGTTCATGGTATGCTTAGATAACGTAGCAACTACTATTTGAAAACCCTGTTTGCTCACACTCTTCTGTCATTCCACACTCGCGTATTGACACGACTCACTTCTCACTTGTGTTCTCTTACTTGTGAAGATCATGAGTGGACGCGTTAACATGACTCAAGCCCAGCTGATGGCTTTGATCAACGAACAAGTTGCTGCGGCACTTGCAGCCGCTCAAGCAGGAGGTATACCCTGCAGTCGCAAGCTCACTTTAGGATCTTTAGATCCTACACTCCTAAACCAACTCTTATGTTTAACGTTGTACTGTTCTTTTACACAACAGGTCAGCACGCTCAGCTACCTGTTTGCACCTTCAAGACTTTCATGGATTGTCGTCCTAGCACATTTAGTGGCACAGAAGGAGCTGTTGGACTCCTCCGTTGGTTTGAAAAGCTCGAGTCCCTCTTTGAGATGTGTGAATGCCCTGAGGCTCGTAGGGTGAAGTATGCCACTGGTACTCTCGAAGGCATTGCGCTGACTTGGTGGAATGCGCAAGTTCAGATGCTGGGGTTGGCGGCTGCTAATGCCACACCATGGAAAGACTTTAAGGAACTAATTAAGCGAGAATACTGTAGTCGTGATGACATCCACAAGCTAGAAGTGGAGTTCTTTAATATGAAGATGACGGGGTCAGAGATAGAAGCGTATACGAAGCGATCCAACGAGCTGGCCATCTTGTGTCCAACTATGGTGGACTCTCCAATCAAACGCATTGAGTTGTACCTCAGAGGCTTAGTACCAGAGATTCAAAGCCATGTGACGTATGCTAACCTTGCTACTATTCAGGATGTTACCCGTCTGGCTCATTGTCTCACAGAACAGGGAGTGGAACAGAACAGACTGCCTAAGCATATCAGTGCTGCTGCTACTACTACTACTACTTCTGCTAACCCCAGTGACAACAAGCGAAAATGGGATGAGGATTCCAGCAAGGGTTCGACTACAGTTCAGTCCCAGGCACAGCAGCGAAAGACTGATAACTACCAGAGTCCTGGTCAGCAATCTTCTGGTAGTCAAAGGCAGGGTGGATACCGAGGAAATCTTCCGAAGTGCAACACATGTAACAGGCACCACAATGGTCAGTGCAACAAGGGTCGTTGTCAGAGGTGTCTCAAGATGGGTCATGAAGCTAAGGATTGCAGGAGTTCACGACCTGCGAATCAGAACCATCAACAACAACCATCAGCTCCGCAGAACCAGCAGCAGCAACAACAGCGGGGCAACATGGGATGCTATCAGTGTGGTGCTGAAGGCCACTTCAAGCGGGACTGCCACCAGTTAAACCAGAATCAGAACAACAACAACAATAATCAGGGCAATGGGAACAACAACGGGGGAAACAACGATGGAAATAATGGTGCCAGGGGTCGAGTGTTCGTGCTTGGTCAGGGTGATGCTAGGAATGACCCCAACGTAGTGATGGGTAAGTTCCTTCTCGACGACTTTTATGTTACTGTATTATTTGATTCGGGTGCGGATACCAGTTATGTGTCTCTAAAAGTTAGTCAAATGTTGAAGGGCACACCAACACTTTTGAACACCAAACATGTCGTAGAGTTAGCTAACGGTAAAGTTTAGAGGCCACACACCAAACACGCGCTAGAACCTTCAACATCAATGCTCGTCAAGCCCAGGCTGACAACAACATGGTTAATGGTACGTTCCTTGTGAATGGTATTTATGCATCGTGTTTGTTTGATACTGGAGCCGATAACTGCTTTGTGTCGTTTGAATTCGAGAAGCTCCTTAGTCGTAAACGCTCTTATCTCCCCTCTTCATTCGAAGTTGAAGTCGCTACTGGAAGAACTGTCGCCGTTAATTCTGTTCTTCGTGATTGTACTCTCGAGCTCAACAATCACATCTTCCCAATCGACCCCATTTCGATGCAGCTCGGAAGTTTTGACGTCATAGTAGGCATGGACTTTCTTCGCGAAAACCATGCTGAAGTTGTGTGCTTCGACAAGATGATTCGATTCTCGCTCACGAATGGTGATTTATTATGTGTCTATGGCGAAACTGCTTCGAAGGGTCTCAAGCTCATGTCGTGTGTCCAAGCTAGCAAGTATCTCCGCAAGGAATACAGAGCTTTCTTGGCCAACATTGTAGTAGCGGAGAAGGAAAAGAAAAGGAAGATAGAAGTTAAAGACGTTCCCGTGGTCCGTGAATTTCCTCAGGTGTTCCCTGATGATCTTCCTGGACTACCTCCAAGTCATGATATCGACTTCCGTATCGACCTCATTCCTGGAGCTAACCCCGTAGCCAAAGCCCCTTATCGACTCGCGCCATCCGAAATGCGGGAACTCTCGAACCAACTCTAGGAATTACTTGAAAAAGGTTTTATTCGCCTGAGCACCTCTCCTTGGGGCGCACCAGTCCTCTTCGTTAAAAAGAAAGATGGGTCGTTCAGGATGTGTATCGATTACCGGGAATTGAATAAGTTAACCATCAAGACCCGTTATCCCCTACCTCGCATCGACGATTTGTTTGATCAACTGCAAGGTGCTACGTGTTTCTCGAAGATCGATCTGCGCGCAGGCTATCATCAACTACGCATTCAAGAGGAAGATATACCCAAAACCGCTTTTCGCACTCGTTACGCCACTATGAGTTCGTTGTTATGACTTTTGGTTTAACCAACGCACCCGCATTTTTCATGGATCTGATGAATCGCGTGTGTAAGCCGTATCTTGACCGTTTCGTCATCGTGTTCATCGACGATGTCTTGATCTATTCCAAATCGAAAGCCGAACACGCGCAACATCTACGTTTGGTTTTCGAGTTACTCCAGGGGAACCAACTCTATGCCAAGTTCTCCAAGTGCGAATTCTGGTTAGAAGAGGTTCAGTTTCTGGGTCACATCGTGAATAGTCAAGGTATCCATGTCGATCCTGCGAAAATTGAAGCAGTTAAGAGTTGGATTATGCCAAAGAACCCGTCTGAGTCCGTTCTTTTCTCGGATTAGCAGGTTATTATCGACGATTTATCGAAGGATTCTCCAAGATCGCTGTGCCGCTTACCGCTCTTACGCATAAAGATAGGTCTTTTGTTTGGGTAACTGAACAAGAGTCTGCTTTCCAAACCCTCAAGTACAAGTTTTGCAATGCTCCTGTTCTCACATTGCCCGATGGGAACGACGGTTTCATTGTCTATAGTGATGCTTCCAAACTTGGTCTTGGTTGTGTTCTCATGCAACGGGACAAGGTTATAGCTTACGCTTCTCGACAGCTCAAAATCCACGAGAAGAACTATACAACCCATGATCTCGAGCTAGGCGCGGTTGTTTTTGCATTAAAGATTTGGCGACACTACCTGTATGGTACCAAGTGTACGATCTTCACCGATCACAGGAGTTTACAACACATCTTTGATCAGAAAGAACTCAAAATGCGTCAACGCCGATGGGTAGAACTCCTCAACGATTACGACTGTGAGATTCGTTATCACTCAGGCAAGGCAAATGTCGTTGCCGACGCGCTCAGCAGACGGAGTTATTTGCTCAGCATTCGTAATACCCAAGCCCAACACGATCTCGAAACCTTCATCCGCGAAGCCCAACATGCTTGCTTTAATGAACGCACCTTGAAGAAAGAGAGAATCTATCACGATGGAGCTCAGCTTGTAAGCAAATCGAATAGGATTTTCTATTTTCTGGACCGAATCTGGATCCCTAAGCGGACCGAATTGTGAAAGATTTTAATGGACGAAGCCCACAAATCCCGGTATTCTATTAATCCCGGTGCCGATAAAATGTACCAGGATCTTCATTACAAGTACTGGTGGCCGGGCATGAAAAGGGATATCGCCCTCTATGTCGGAAGATGCCTGACTTGTGCAAGGGTCAAGGCTGAACACCAAAGACCCTCTGGCTTACTCGAACAACCACCAATCCCTATATGGAAGTGGGAGAGTATAGCTATGGATTTCATAACCAAGCTTCCACCCACGTCATCAGGTCACGACAGCATTTGGGTTGTCGTTGATCGAAATCAGCCCACTTTTTGTCAATACGGGAAGACTACAAGGTAGAACGATTAGCCTGAATCTACACCTACGAGATCATTTGTAATCGTGGTACGCCTCGTGACATCATCTCTGACCGCGACGCTCGGTTTACTTCGCGATTGTGGGAAACGTTTCAAGCAGCACTTGGTATTACGCTTAACCTAAGTACCGCATTCCATCCTCAAACCGACGGACAGACTGAAAGAACGATCCACACTCTTGAAGACATGCTCAGTGCGTGTGTCATAGACTTCGGTGGAAATTGGAACAAATACCTGCCGTTAGTCAAATTCTCATACAACAACAGTTATCATACCAGCATCCAATTGGCACCATTCGAGGCCCTATATGGAAGAATATGTCGATCGCCAATTGTGTGGCACGAGATCGGTCACTCGTAATTAACCGGTCCTGAACTATTACAAGAAACAACTGACAAAGTCCTCCAAATCCGAGACAACTTGTTGAAAGCTCGGTGTAGACAGAAAAGTTATGCCGATAAACGACGCAAGCCCCTTGAATTTGACGTTGGCGACTACGTACTCCTAAAGGTATCACCTTGGAAGGGTGTGGTCAGATTTGGCAAGAAAGGGAAACTAACGCCTCGATATGTTGGACCTTTTAAGATTCTGGAAAGGATCGGAAAAGTCGCCTACAGACTCGAACTACTGGAGGAACTTAGTAATGTCCACCGGACTTTCCATGTGTCAAAACTCCGAAAGTGCCTGGCTGAGCATGATATAATTGTACCTCTCGATGACATTCAAATAAACGAAACGCTACACTTCGTGGAAAAGCCTGTTGAAATCATGGATCGCCAAACCAAGCAGCTCAGACGCTCGCGCATTCCTATCGTGAAAGTCCGATGGGAAGGCAAATGGGGCGCAGAGTTCACTTGGGAACTCGAAAGCGACGTGAAGGCGAAGTACCCGCAGTTGTTTAAGTGAAAGTCTAGAGAGAGAAAGTAGCAAAAGGTGATTCACGGTGCTGTGAAGCTTTCAGCCTAATTTCGGGACGAAATTCCCTAAACAAGGGGTGGCTGTAACACCCCGTGTTACCGAAAGTCAAGGTCAAAGTCAAGATTGACTCCTTTGACGTAGTTAGCCTATTTTTATGTTTACGTTAGTTGTATTACGTGGAGTGATTAATTACAATAGAATTAAATCGAAACTTATTTATCAATGCGAATCGCTTTACGACTGTGAATAATAGGAAGTAACAATGCGATAAAGTCAACTAATCAGTAATCAAACTAATCTAATCATCATCGAACTCGAGGCTCAAATTACGCGAATTTTGGTATTAATATACGTGTGTGTGTGCCTTATGTGTTACTTGTGCATGTCTACTTTATGTTATGTGTGGTAATCAATAGAAACTCGAATCGAAACTCGAAACTCAATCGTACTCAATCGAAATCGAATCATGATAATTGGTGGAGAAGAGATATCGCGAGATATAGATGATTGTATGTTAGATATAGTGGTTGAGATTAAAAGTAATTTGAATAGGAAACTCTATCGTATTCACATCTTCCTCAATCGAAATCAAATTATCAAAAATCGTCGCACCGAACACTCGAATCGTGCAGCTAATCGATCAGGCTACCAACCGATCGAACAGCCAGCCGACCAGACTGCTGTCTGATCGGACAGGCTGTCCGATCGAGCTGCCTGGCCGATCGGCCAGTACTTTCCTCTTATGGCATCCTATAAATACCCCTTGTCACTCTCAAACTTTCTACTTTTGGAAACCTCTGACCGACCAGCTCGTGCTCCCCTCTTTTTCTCAGATTCCTTCCGATTCCGGTAATATTTCATCCTAAATCTTGTACTTTCTTGATCTACACGCACTCCTACACCTTTCTATCTTTCAAATATTGATTTCTAACCGTGAAATCATCAAGATTCAAGTGTTCTAGGATGATGTCATCATGGTGTTCTTGAAGAACTTCATGTTTTGGCCTCAATCCACCAAGAATAACTTGAATCTAGCCGATTTCCACATAAACAAACAAGGATCTTTCATAGATCTAAACATTTACACGGAAACGGAGCTTGTGCCGACTTGCAAATCATTCCGGTGGTTGCATGACTCAAGATCCGGATTCTATCCACGAGGTTCACTGATTTCGGGTTAAACGTTGAACTCCGTTCCGAACGGTTCACCAGCCGGATTTGGGTGATTCCTGTCCGAGCAAGAGAAACAAATAAGAACGAGGGTTCTGTGGTTCGACTCATTGTCAAAATACCTCGATATAACGACAAACAAACCAGCACAGCCAAGTGTTAGACGAACAGGCCGACCAGGTCAGGATGCTGACCGATCGGACTGCTGTCCGAACGGACAGCCAGCCGATCGGACAGTCAGCCGATCGACCAGGCCAGCCGATCGGCTAGCACATTGTCCCACACTTGAACAATTCATTGAAGTCTAGTATTGAACGAACTACTATTCGATCGGACTACCGTCCGATCGGGTTACTCTTCGGATCATTAGATACTATACTTCAACACTTAGTCGATTTTCAACATGTTCAATGCACTAGGAGTGCCACCCGATTGAACAGCCGTCCGATCAGGTGACACCCTGCTGAGAACTTGTTTTTACTGAGGTACCTAACCGATCGGGTTGCCGGCTGATCGAACGACCGTCCGATCGACCGACCTGAAGGGTAAAGATATTTCAATGTTTTCAAATGCTATAACAAAAACTTCAAAAGTCAAACCATCATACACAAACACATCCTTCTCAAAGGAAGAAACAATCCACTCGAACAGCCATCCGATCGGCCCACCGACCGACCGGACAGCTGTCCGAACGGGCTGCAAACCGAACGGTCAGCCGTCCGATCGGACTACCGTCCGATCGACCAGCTGTCTGACCCTCCAACACTTGTTTTCCGTTTTACGCGTTGCTTATCATTATACTATCGAACTATTCAGGCTAACCCTACTCTCAAGTGCTCCCTTCAATCCATCAAACGCTGTGAGTATACTCGAACCCTTTTTGCTTTAGCACTTTTGGGTGTTACATACGTTACTTATTCTAAATCACGATCGAACACACTACTCAATTACTTCAAACGCTAACTGTTACCGCATGTATTACGTGACTAAATGAATGCTTGTTGTTATGTTTACACGTGGAATGTTGTCTACCTGCCTTAACGATGATAGTACTATAGTTTGGACTCAGCACCCGTTCACACGGGGGTTGTTAAGGACAATTACTTGCATGGATTACGGTGGTAATCATGTATTGCGAACTGCCTCGGGCAGTCAACTCGCAGTCATTGGTTTCGATAGATCCATGTCGATAATTAACATGCTTCGCTTTCCTCTGTGTACATGCTGGTTATGCGTAAACTATTTCGAACTCTATTATGCTATTATCAAACTTGTATGCTCACCTTCACATTTTATGTATTGACTTTATTTTAACGTATGTGACAGGTGTTTAAGATGCTTATCTGCTAGGAAAGTGAGGCTAGAATAAAGCTCTAGAGCCCAACAAATAGTTGTCTGTAGTGGTCAAATTATGGGTCTCTAGAAGCAGATAAACAATTGTTGTATTTATATTTAAATCTGAGTTGTCGGAACAGAATATTTGACTAGATGTTATCTGTAATAATTTGTTTGCTATTTGAGGTACGGTATGGGACGTATTATATAAATTGAATAGTAATGATAGTTGTTATGGAAACTTCTGGACAATCTGTTTCGCTCAGTGCCATGCCCCGATGGCCCAACAGCTATGTTTCAATGGTTTGATTCCATCGAAGTCACTCTGCGCCAAAGCGGCTGTCCAGAAAATCTCCGTACCCTAAACGCAACCGGCGTCTTCCAGTCCCGAGCTCTAGACTGGTGGACGGCCGAGCGAAACAAACGCGGAAATGATGCAGCTTATGAGCTGACTTGGAAAGAGCTGAAAGCCATTATGATGGACGAATTCTGCCCTCCCCATGAACGCCAAAAGCTGGAGGACGAGTTTTGGAACATTAAGCAGAAGGATGGAGACAACGTAGCCTTGACTGCTCGCTTTAAACAGCTCATCATCATCTGTCCCGATCAAGTTAAGACGTCAGACATGGCCATCAAGAAGTACATTCGAGCTCTACCCGATTGTGTTGCCGATTTTGTTCACGCCGCGAAAACCTCATCAATTGAAGAGACTTACTTGCTTGCCGCCGAGATCAACGACAAGCGAGTAAAAGCTGGTTTCTGGGATAAGCCCTCCAAGTCTCTGCATCAAGCCACCACTGCATCGACCGCCGAAACCGCCACTGCTCAACCATCCAAGTCATCACGCCGCAAGAAGAAGCACAACAACAGTAGATCCAGCAACAAGAACTGTGCTGTCACTACCACTGCTGCTCCTCTGCAAGCCGTACCGGCTCAGCAGCAGTCTCACCACCGATCAGCACCAGTTACTCAAGGGCCGCCAGCAAAGCGTGCTTACACAGGTCCCCACCCGCTCTGCCCGGCATGCTCGTATCATCATCTGGTGGGTCTTGCCTGTCGTTTCTACGCCTACTGCAATCTGTTCGGTCATTTCACTACCAACTGTCGCTATGGTCCCCGTAACACCGCAGCTCCTGCCACTGCTCATCAAGCTCAACTCCCAGCCCCGCAAGGCCAACATGTAGCTCAAGCACCCGCGATCAATGCTCGAGTCTGCTTTGCATGTGGTGATCCTACCCATTTTGCAAACATGTGCCCGAACAGGCGATAGACATAAATGCACTAACAGACTCCCCCTTGGATATTGCCGCAGTCAATCTCGTAGTGTCTTGTCTTTCTCTCTCTGAGTCTTCTTGAAGGTTTGTTGTCTTCAGCAAACACAGACTCCCTCTTGCTCGAACAGAATCCCCGTGGATCTGTCTTCAGCTTCAGCTCCCCCTTTCGGTAGACTCTTCCTTCAGGCTCCCCCTTTCGTCAAGCTTCCGTGCTTTTGGGATCGACACCTGGCTTTCCGGTTACAAGCTCCTCCAGGATAGTTATCTGGCTCCTTGAATGCACGCTCTCCCTTGTGCTGAGCTCGTCTTCAGACTCCCCCTTAGACTCGACTATCGGGATCGTAATCTGGTACAACACCTACAATTCTCAAACATTTATAAGTAAAAAAATGTTTTGAACATCCAGGATTGAAGATCCTGGCTCTCTCTCAGCATAAGCTAAAATATTTCGACAGTGAAAGCATTTTCCGATTGTCCAGGAATCGTGACCTGGCCTTAAAAACTTTTAATCAAGATCCTGGCTCTAAAATATAATAATATGAATATATCCAGGATTACTTGATTCTCTCCCCCTATCAACAATCTTCATAGATTTGGCAGTATAAATTATCCAAAATCGAAATCTAGCTCTTTACAACAGATTTTAACAATTTAAGAATCCAAATCCCTCACAGTTAATCATCCAAGTCTAAATTAATGACCTTGGAGATAACACAAACTGTTTTTGATTTTAAAACTACTAGTTTCAAATTAATGAACTTGTTTTTATTTTCAGAAACACAATCAACATACTTAGATTTTGAAACTCAGCTCTCAGACATTGGTTGTCGAAAATAAAGCAGAATCAAAATCTTTTTGTATTTTTCTGAAACATAAAGCAGTAAAGAAATATTTACATACATATGTACAGACAATATTTTTGTTTGAGTTCGTGTCAGAGGATCCTATCAGTTTATGACAAATCACTAGTACCGTTGAGCTTTAAACACTTTAAGTTCTAAACGATTCACTTAGATTGTCAGTATATTGATCCACTTAAATTTTCACACAAAGTTCAATTGATTCGAGATACGGATTAGTGTTTTAAGGACTTAAACTTATTGGCGTGTCCCACCTCAGAATATACTCCTGTATCAAAATTCCCTAGATTCAGTCTTACAGGTAACTATACCAATTTGATATCTGTTACACCCTGACTTTTGCGGAAGCGTGATTATGGTGTGACTTTGTTAATATCATTGCATTCAATCATAAAAACTTCCAACGCCCGCCAGATCCATGGATGACATCTTTATTCTTAACGCATCATAAAAACTTCCAACGCCCGCCAGATCCACTTTACAAATTCCCTGAAATACATGTAGTTTGAAAAGCATCAACAAAAGTTGAGCGAGTTCATGTGTTCGTTTGTGTGTATGTATAAACCTTTGAAATGTTGTAAGTTTGTATGTAAGTCCCTGGTATGTAGCAATAAGGAAAAAGAGATCACCACTGGGTTGCAAAGCCAATGGTATGTGTGAAGTGATGCAGGAAGACTCAAACCTAGCAGATTTCGTCAATAAGACATAGTCACCTCATGGTCCACTCAGCGGACTCAGGAGTGGGGCTCGCTACACCCGAATAGATCTATCACTCATGTCCCTCGGTCCTACGACGAGGATTAATTGCATTAAGTGCTATACCAACCACTCACATGATCTAGAAGTAACCCTCCTTAGCTAACCATACCATGTATAAAGTGTCTATAATAATCGTAACATGTATTTCACCCCCGAAGTATGAAACTGAAAACAGTTAAAAGAAAAGGGGGAGCATGAACTCCCAGTAGTGCGTCTTCTGTATCGTCAACTCAAATCTCCACAGCTAACCACGACTACCTACAGTGTACTAACGTCTATTACACGAACGGGCCGTGCCTTGGCTTAGAGTTTAATGTTTTGAGTTGCGTTTCCGAATATTATTCCAAGTTATTATTATTAGTTAAAATAATTATATTTGGTTTTGGAATAATTGTTTAACCAATATTTTTGTATTAATACTTCTCAAGTATTTTAATTCCGTATTTCCTTCCCAAGGATGAGGGTATTTATACATGTATATTGTAGTTTCGAAATAATATATTTTTAAGTCTCACTTAAAATATATATAATTTATTTGTCAAAAATAATGTATTCCCAAAATATATATATTTTTCCCAAAATAATATATTTTCACTTCTTTTGTTTCCCAAAATAATATTTACCAAAAATGATAGTTGTACGAGTGTTTTCCGGAATATTACGTAAGTTACGTTTTATCGTTTGGCTTCACAATATTAAGTGTGTAACTTAAATATTTCTTCCGTGAGATTTTTGGTATTGTTTTGGAGTTGTAATTCCCATGGTATTTTGTTAAGATATATTATTTTACCCTAAAATAATATAACAAGTTCACAATTCCTACAAATATTCACACAAGCGTCTTATTATAAAATATATATTCTAAATATATATTTACCATTTTTATTTACGAAAACCATCCTCTGACATTTTGTATTTTTGTAACAAAACCTATGGCGAAGTTTATTTTGAAAAAACAAAGTTTAAAACATATTTGTAAACACTTGTTAGAAAATAATTTCTAAGTGTTTATATTTTTAGAAAATTTCGCCATAGTTTCCCCTAAAAACGGAGGTGTCCATGCTATTAAAGCATATCATTTTATTTTTAAAAATCAACCCAACAATCAATAATCAAATTACACTTCCCAAGTGCAAAAACTATACAATGTATATAACAATATGAACATGAACTTTCACAAAAACTCGTAGTAACTTGGTAACATGTTTAGTAGACTTAGTTACCCCTTAAAGTGTGTTTATTTCTTAATAAACTTCTTTTTTGAAAATTTTAGTTGTTTACAACTTGTAAACATATTCTACAAAAATTATTCTTTTGAACTTTCTTGTAAATAAAGTGTTCTTACATTTATTTTATCACCAAAAGCAATAGATTACACTTGTTTATGTTTGCAAGGCTAGATAAGCTTAATACGTGTATTTAGGATTCAAGTTTGTTTGTTAAATGAGTTTCAATATAAGCTCAAACTCAAACTTGTTTATGATATGATCAAGTATGTACATAAACATTGATGTTGATATATACTAGCTAGGTGCATCCAGTTAAAATGTTCCAAGTTCCGACAACACAGAAAGCTTGGATATTCAAGGTACGGATAAGAGTGTTTGGGCCCACTTTGCAACGTGAATGGTTCGATTTAACATATATACCTTTCTGCATCTAACCCAATATCCAGACCAGATACGTCGTAATGTACAAAACACATGTATTAACGTTATCTCTTAATAACTCAACAACCAATAGATTACGTACACTCCAACCGTTTCTGACTTTTGTTGTACAATGACCACTTGGTCGGACCTTCTGCCGGAGATTCTCAACAACATCTCCGGAAAGTTAGATTTCTATGAAGATTCTGTCAACTTTCTTTGTGTTTGCACTTAATGGAAGTCTTCTTCCGCCACCACAACCAAACACTCCATTCAACATCTCCCTTCTCGGTTGCCCATGTTGATGCTTGCAGAATCCAACACAGACGAAGACGATGAACACGAACTGCGTAGGTTCCTTCTTCTATCCAACGGCGGTACCATGCGTAAGCTGCCTCTACCAGAGGCGCAACGACAGCGATGTGTATCTACTCACGGGTGGCTGCTAACAACCGGGGAACAAGAGTTTTATACCAAGCTTGTTAACCCGCTTACTCGTGCTCAAGTCGATCTCCCAAGGCTGTATATGATTGAGGAATTATACTTTGATCAAGATGAATGGATGTACTACTTGTTTAGCATGAGAAAAGTTGTGTTTACATCACCAAACCCTTTGTCATCAGACCCCTCGTTTCGTGTTATCATCGTTTGGGGGAGAATTATCGGGTTTTGCCAGCCCGGAGATGTTTCGTGGACTCGAATCAAAGGTTGGGAAGGACATCTGTTCGATATCTCGTATCATGGAGCGCGAAAACGGCTCTATGTAGTGGCCACGATGGGAGCAATCTACGAATGTGACGTAACTAACGATGTTTTGTGTCCTAAAGCATTGTCTCGAGTGACAACGTTCCCAGGAGAAGAGTTCGGGTGCTCGTGTGTTCCCTGGGCATATTTACTCGAGTGGGGGTGTGACAGTTTGCTAATGGTTACGCGTGAACGTTACTATTTCAAGAAACATGATGATGAGTATGGGCGTTATGGACCGTATAGGACTAGCAGGTTTCAATGTTTTGTATTTGGGTTAGACGATGGAAAGTGGTCGAAAATCGCGAGTTTGGGGGGCAAAGCAGTCTTTATAGGGTTCAATTCATCGTTTGCTATCGATGGTGGTGAAGGTGTGAAGCCGGATTGTATTTACTTCACCGATGATCTTTATGAACCATACCATGGTCTACCGGAGGGCGGTGGAGGAGATGTCGGAATATATCATATGTTTAACGGTAGAATTGAAACCCTCTTCGAGTCACAAGAGTCGGTTTTCCGGTCTAGTCCTCCTTTATGGCTTCAAACAAGCACCCTTCCTAAAATTAAGGGAATTAAGTAGTTGTTTAAGGGTGCAAATAATGTCTACTAGGTTACTTGTATAAGCATATCGTAAGATGTTTGTTTGGTGAAGAAATAGCATAACAATGTTTACTTACGATTATGGGTTACAATTATGCTATCGATGAGTTAAATTGTTGAATCCAAACACTATTTATTTATTTATTCATTTGCATATACATGCAGACAATTAAGTTTTTTTCTAATGACAAAGTAGAAATTTTATAAACACCTGAATGGTTACAATAACTTTAAATCTAGTTTTGAAATTTTATTTTATTTTACTTAATGAAAATCAGACAAGTTTATTTAGAGCTAGCTTTTTTATTCCTAACCACAAAAATTCATTGAAAAAGTAAAAAACTAGCAAAACGCTAGCTGTCATGGCTTCTTGAAGAGAAAAAAAAAAGAAAGAAAATTTAAGAAGATGAAGGGTTTTGTAACTCGTGCAAATGAAATGGTTTTCTTGGATGCATAGATTAGTGATAAGTATGTTCTGTTCAGGGGACCGTTCCTAATTTACAAAACGTACTCTTGTAGTTTAGCTTATTATAACCTTTACATTCTGCATATATGTAAATGTAACAATATTGAATACATATAATTAATGAAATACTAAGTTTTAAGGATTTATTAAAAAAATAATGTAATTTTGTTAAATATTATCTTCAAATTTAGATAATTAACGTGTTTTTTCTCATTTGCAGGCGGATGTTGTTATAAGCATGAAGGAGATTTTGGCATCTCTAGACATGTGAGGTGAACATTAGAAGATGCCAAAGGTTCGAGTCCATCAAGCGTCCTCCATGCTATTGACCAACAGCATAGAACATGGTGCCATTTAGTTTAGAAAATGACAAATATTGTTTTCGTTTGTAGGGTGCAGAGAAAGATTGTTGTGGTATTAAGACATTAAACTACCCGGCTAACGGACGCGAGTTGAGTACCGACGATGCCAACATTTCAACCACATCCTGCTGATTCATGTGTCACAGCGGAATCTCATGAGAGAATAAGGTTTATGAGATTACATCAGAATCCAAAGCGATATACATCGTAGAGAACATTTGTGTTTCATAAAACTTTAACACATTATAGTTGTTATTTAGCATACATGAGTGTTACTTGACATTGTCCGGTCACCAGCATATTTGTGTTCTTATGTTTTAATAGTCAAATGTTTTAATAGTCAATGGCTAATTTAAAGACTTAATGCAATTTGATTAACTTGAATTGCTAACAACGTTCACTCTCTTAAAAATCTTACACATTAACTTTGGTTTTAAACAAATAATGTTTTGTTTAGAATACAAACAATAAAACTAGTTGTTTTAGTGTCATAAAGAGTAAAGAGTTGACTACGTGAATGGTTAACTCTTGCCAACAAATGTAAGAGTATCCCTAATAAGGTGTATTTAAGTGTTTTTAAGGAAAGCGAAATGTGAGGTAGATGAGAGAGTGTGAGGTGGAGAAGAGAAGGTGTGGACCGTGTGGTAGTGTATGTAATGAAAAACATGTATTTAAGAAGAGAGAAAAATGTTGTGCGAGGGAGGGAGGAGAGAGGAGAGAGAGTGTTGTTTTTAGAGGGTAGGGATGCTCCACTTTTCATCACTCACCACACCAACCAGCTTCTGCTACGTCATCGAACTTCATTCCATTACTAGTGATGGATTTTAGTGGGGGTGCCCATCACCAGCACGTGTGGTCACAAGGACCGGCGACGGTGTTCCACGCGTGGTCACCCACGTATCACGTTTCATCACGGGGCACCCCACTCCCCTTAGGTGATAAGAATGTAGCAAGTGAGAGAATGTTTGTGATTGGTGAGGCAATGCCACATTCACATCATAAAATCATCAAAAAAAAAAAAAAAAAACACCCCTATTCGGAATGATTAAAGCTTAAGGTGAGTCTATAATTTTGCTTTTTTTACTATGACTTTTGGGCTGAAACATGTGCATAAAATGTTTATAAATATTGGTTTCTAATATTAAAAAAATGTTTTGTAACAAACGGTTTTGTATCCTCCAAACTATTATCCAAAATAATTCAGATACTGTTTAGTAAGTTTTAATGCTGACATAAACTGGTTGGGATGTATACGATGTCATTACCTTGATATTTTAAGACCGGGGGTATGGTGGGGCGGAGGTTTGGGACATGGGTTGACACGTGGATTATGGGGCACTCAATACCGAAACCCAAGTTTATAGGGGTATGGTGGGCGTGGCTGGGGTGGCGTGGCCAAGCCACATCATTTTTTAACATATATATATATATATATATATAGGGTAAGGATAGTGTAAAAAGGGCCTAAAGTGTGAGAAGTATGAGAAGTGTATTATAACACTATATATAATAGTATATAACACCATATAATACCATATAACACTATGTAACACTATATAACATTATATAACAAATATAACACTATACATCTATCATAAACATGCTATCAGACAAACTATAGTGTTATATTTGTTATATAATGATATATAGTGTTACATAGTGTTATATGGTATTATATGGTGTTACTATTGTTATACGGTGTTTATATGGTGTTATATAGTATTATATATAGTGTTATAATACACTTCTCACACTTTGAGCACTTTTTACAGGATTCTCTACCTATATATGGTAAGATTCATGCGAGAACCACCTTTATTGCGAGAACCGCGAGAACTACTGTGAACACAACCTAAAATAGCTAAAAAACCCTAAAAAAACCTAACCCCCTCCCCCCCCCCCAAAAAAAAAAAAAAAAACCTAAATCCCCCACCCCAAAAAAAAAACCTACCCCTCCCCCCCCCCCAAACCTAACCCCCCAAGCTAAATGCTAAAAACTAAAACCTCAAAAAAAAACTAACCCCCACCCCCAAGCTAAAATCCTAAAAACTAAACCCCCCAAAAAACCTAAAAAAATCTAAAAAAAATCAAAACAAAATCTAAATTTTTTTTTAATATTTTTTATGTTAAAATCGCTACTTTTAGTAGCCAAAAAATTTAAAAAAAAATTAAATTTTTTTTTTCTACTAAAAGTAGCGATTTTCTTATAAAAAATATTAGAAAAAAAATTTTTTGGTGTGTTTTTTAGCTATTTTTAGGCATTTTTGGTTGTGTTCACATTGGTTCTCGCGGTTCTCGCAATAAAGGGTGGTTCCTAACGGATCTTTGTCCTATATATATATATATATATATAGGACAAAGATCCGTTAGGAACCACCCTTTATTGCGAGAACCGCGAGAACCAGTGTGAACACAAACAGTAATACCTAAAAAAATCTAAAAAATATATATAGGACAAAGATCCGTTAGGAACCACCCTTTATTGCGAGAACCGCGAGAACCAATGTGAACACAACCAAAAATGCCTAAAAATAGCTAAAAAACATCCAAAATTTTTTTTTTATTTTTTTACTATTTTTTATATAAAAATCGCTACTTTTAGTATCAAAAAAAAATTTAATTTTTTTTTGCTACTAAAAGTAGCGATTTGAACATAAAAAATAGTAAAAAAATAAAAAAATTTTTTTAGATTTTTCTTTGATTTTTTTAGATTTTTTAGGTTTTTTGGGGGTTTAGTTTTTAGCATTTTAGCTTGGGGGTGGGGGGTGGGGGTGGGGGGGGGGGTTAGGTTTTTGGGGGGTGGGGGGGGTTTAGGTTTTTGGGGGGTGGGGGAGGGGGGTTTAGGTTTTTTTTTTTTTTTTTTTTGGGGGGGGGGGGGGAGGTGTGGGGGGGGGGGGGTTAGTTTTTTTTTAGGTTTTTTGAGGGTTTTAGTTTTTAGCATTTAGCTTGGGGGGGGGGTTAGGTTTTGGGGGGGTTAGGTTTTTTTTTTTTTGGGGGGGGGGGGTGGGGGGGGTTAGGTTTTTGGGGGGTGGGGGTTAGGTTTATTTTAGGGTTTTTTTAGCAATTTTAGGTTGTGTTCACATTGGTTCTCGCGGTTCTCGCAATAAGGTGGTTCTCGCATGAACCTTACCCTATATATATATATATATATATATATATATATATATATATATATATATATATATAAACCATTAAAAACTACATAAACATAAATAATAATTACAATAGTATCAAAATAAAAACAATAATTCTTCGTCGGTTTCGAACCCAGGAATCGTTGAAACATGATCCATCAAATCAGATCGAAGATTGTCATGTATATCCCTTGACTTGATCAAAAATTCATTTGTTGATTTATCTTCGTCTGTAACTGTTACTTATCTGGTTGGGGGTCATCGTCATCATAGTAGGTAACGACCGCTCTACCTTCATCCTCCAAAATCATGTTGTGAAGAATGATACATACGTACATCACGTTTACAATCTGATCCTTGTCCCATAGTCGACAAGGCATTGCCAATATTCGCCACCTTTTCTTCAAAACACCGAACCCTCGCTCGATGTCTTTACGTGCAACCATTTGGACCCTGTTAAACTTTAATCTCTTTGGATCTATGGTACCGTGTCTTGTGAACGATTTTACGAAAACCCCCCACTTCGAGTAAATCCCATAAACTAGGTAGTACCCATACACGTATTCAACCCCGTTTACAAAGAAACTTCCTTTGGGTCCTATACCATTTACCCGATCATTGAAAAAGGGTGAGTGGTTTATGATGGTAATATCGTTATGTGAACCTGGCATACCGAAGAACGCATGCCATATCCAAAGATCTTGGGACGCAACCGCTTCAAGCATGATGGGTGCCATCCCGTGATATCCACTCGTGTGAGCGCCTTGCCATGCGGTTGGACAAAGTTCCCAAGGCCATTTCATACAATCTAAACTACCTAGCATCCCGGATAGCCTATGATAATCGGCGTGATGTTCCAATATTTGTTGCATGTCACCGAACGACGACTTTCTTAAATATCTTTTCTTATAAAGTTCTAAAATACACGAACAAAAGTTGTGAAGACTTTCTCTAGCTACACGTGCAGACATTTTTAAATAGTCATCCATAATGTCCGAACTATTGCCGTACGCTAACTGTCTAAGTGCGGCCATGATCTTTTGCCACGTACTAAATCCTAATTGCCCGGTTACATCCAGTTTTTGTTGAAAAAAAACATACTTCTCCTCAAGATCTCAAGATATCCTTAAAAAATAAGTTTCTACTCATACGAAAACGACACCTAAACATTTTTTCATCATACTTAGGTTCGGCTGAGAAATAATCGCTTACCAACAAATTGTTAGCGATGTGCCGTTCACGAGCAATGTACCTCCTCCGTTTAGGTTTCGAAGTCTCTTCCTCATCGTCTTCCACGATAGCTTTCACCACCGTCGCGATCGTTTGTAGAAATATTTTCGCACCATCGTTAGATGATGATGACGATTCACTTGAACTTGAAGAACTCATGGCAAGATTGTGTTTTATGTGTTTGATATTATGTGAGAAAAATGTTAAATATGGTAGAGTATTTATGATGTCCATCCAAACCCGGACCCGAATGGCCCAGACCCGACACTTGATCCAGACCTGGCGGGCCAGTTCTAGAACCCGACTTGAAGAATCAGGAGATCCTAATCTATTTTAAATTCTATCCTTTACTTATTTTATTTTATTATTGTTTAAGTTCCCAAGTTTGTGGAGTGTTTGGTTTTATCTCTTTATGTTTTGTTTAAAACTCTTTGAACCAGATCATTTTGACGTTGAATTGAATATTGGAACTTTTTATCTCCTGGTGGAGTTTTGTTATCACAATAGCCTGTGTCGATTTATATAGGAAAAAAGTTTTTTTTTTATTTTTTTTTTATAAAATTCATGCCCAACGGCTAGCCCGAATGGCTACTTTTATTGGCCAATGACATCCCGCCATGTCATGTTTGTAGCCCTGCTCAACGCCCGGGCTGAAACCTCCACCAAAGGGGCCACGCCGAAACCCAAGCCCACCCAGGGTGGTGACTTAAGCGTTTGTACCCAACCCCCGCCCCATACCCCATAGTCATAGTCTAACGTAAGATTAAGTTGTTTGGGCCTACTTTTAACTTGTATTTTGAGACGTCCGATCAGAAAAATGAACGCTTGATTTTACAAATATACAATTCAGTATCTAACCAGATATCTATACCAGATTCATCCAGTAGCAAACATATGACTCACAGTTCAATTAAACACCATTCAATCACTCAACCAATAGATTTCATTCACAGTTCTTGACTTGTTGTACAATGACCACTTGGTCGGACCTTCTGCCGGAGATTCTCAACAGGATCGCCGGAAAGTTAGATTTCTATGAAGATTCTGTCAACTTTCTTTGTGTTTGTACTTCATGGAAATCTTCTGTTTCTACAACAAAAACCATGATGAGACATCGTCCTTCTCGGTTACCCATGTTGATGCTTGCAGAATCCAACACAGATGAAGACAATGAACACCAACTGCGTAGGTTCGTTCTTCTTTCAAACGGCGGTACCATGCGTAAGCTGCCACTACCAGAGGCGCAACGACAGCAATGTGTATCGACTCACGGGTGGCTGCTAACAACCGGCGAGGAAGAGTTTTGTGCCAAGCTCGTTAACCCGCTTTCTCGGGCACAGATCGATCTCCCACGGAAGTATATGTTTGATGAATTGTACGCTGATCAAGATGAATGGATGTACTACTTGTTTAGCATGAGAAAAGTGTTGTTTACATCACCAAACCTTTTGTCATCAGACCCCTCGTTTCGTGTTATCATCATTTGGGGGAGAACTATCGGATTTTGCCAGCCCGGAGATGCTTCGTGGACTCGAATCAACGGTTGGGAAGGACATCTGTTCGATATCTCGTATCATAGAATGCGAAAACGGCTCTATGTAGTGGCCACCATGGGAACAATCTACGAATGTGACATAATTAACGATGTTTTGTGTCCTAAAACGTTGTCTCGAGTGACAACGTTCCCAGGAGAAGAGTTTGGGTGCTCGTGTGTTCCGTGGGCGTATTTACTCGAGTGGGGGTGTGACAGTTTGCTAATGGTTACCCGTGAACGTTACTATTTCAAGAAACATGATGATGAATATGGGCGTTATGGACCGTATAGGACTAGTAGGTTTCAATGTTTTGTGTTTGGGTTAGACGATGGAAAGTGGTCGAAAATCACGAGTTTGGGGGGCAAAGCGGTCTTTGTAGGGTTCAATTCATCGTTTGCTATCCATGGTGGCGAAGGTGTGAAGCCGGATTGTATTTACTTCACCGATGATCTTTATGAACCATACCGTGGTCTACCGGAGGGCGGTGGAGGAGATGTCGGAATATATCATATGTTTAACGGTAGAATCGAAACCCTCTTCGAGTCACAAGAGTCGGTTTTCCGGTCTAGTCCTCCTTTATGGCTTCAAACAAGCACTCTTCCTATAATTAAGGGAATTAAGTAGTTGTTTAAGGGTGCAAATAATGTCTATTTGTATAAGCATATCGAAAGATGTTTGTTTGGTGAAGAAATAGCATAACAATGTTTACTTACGATTATGGGTGACAATTATGCTATCGATGAAAATTGTTGAATCCAAACACTATTTATTTATTCATTTGCATCTACATGCAAACACTTAATTAAGTTTTTCTAACGAAAATTTAGAAATTTTATAAACACCTGAATGGTTACAATAACTTTAAATCTAGTTTTGAAATTTTATCTTATTTTATTTAATGAAAATCAGACAACTTTATTTAGAGCTAGCTTTTTTTTTTATTCCTAATCACAAAACCTCATTTAAAAAGTAAAAAAACTAGCAAGACGCTAGCTGCCATGGCTCGACAACAACTCAAAAAGAAAATCTACATCAGTCTTTCGAAATCAAATATTTAAACGAAGATCCAGTTTAATCCAAATAAATCCCAAGGATTAAATATCCTCCATCACCTTAGGCACCGTTGGGGCAATATCTGAGAAGATGGCATCTTTCCTCGCTTTCCATGTACACTAATAACCAGTCATGATAATACCTTGAAGCACCTTCTTTCGTTCTTGCTGCATAACTGGGTTGATTTGTAAAGGCTAAGCAGATCATCGATCGAAAAAGCAAGGGCGGGGGGCATGGCACCAAGAACTTATGTCTTGCCAAACCAAAGTGGCAATATGACAATAGGTAAACAAATGGCAGGCATTTTCGACAACATCCTCACAAAGTCCACACAAAATAATCTTGATCTGGATGTTGTGATGAACAAGAGATTCTCGTGTCGGAAGTCTATCCATCTCTGCCGTCCACACAAAATGTAACACCCCGTGTTACCGAAAGTCACGGTCAAAGTCAAGATTGACTCCTTTGACCGTAGTTAGTCTATTTTTATGTTTACGTTAGTTGTATTACGTGGAGTGATTAATTACAATCGAATTAAATCGAAACTTATTTATCAATGCGAATCATTTTACGACTGTGAATAATAGGAAGTAACAATGCGATAAAGTCAACTAATCAGTAATCGAACTAATCTAATCATCATCGAACTCGAGGCTCGAATTACGCGAATTTTGGTATTAATATACGTGTGTGTGTGCCTTATGTGTTACTTGTGCGTGTCTACTTTATGTTATGTGTGGTAATCAACCGAAACTCGAATCAAAACTCGAAACTCAATCGAACTCAATCGAAATTGAATCATGATAATTGGTGGAGAAGAGATAGCGCGAGATATAGATGATTGTATGTTAGATATAGTGGTTGGGATTAAAAGTAATTTGAATATGAAACTCTATCGTATTCGCATCGTCCTCAATCGAAATCAAATTATCAAAAATCGTCGCACCGAACACTCGAATCGTGCAGCTGATCGATCAGGCTACCAGCCGATCGAACAGCCAGCCGACCGGACTGCTGTCCGATCGGACAGGCTGTCCGATCGAGCTGCCGGGACGATCGGCCAGCACTTTCCTCTTATGGCATCCTATGAATACCCCTTGTCACTCTCAAACTTTCTACTTTTAGAAACCTCTGACCGACCAGCTCGTGCTCCCCTCTTTTTCTCAGATTCCTTCCGATTCTGGTAAGATTTCATCCTAAATCTTGTACTTTCTTGATCTACACGCACTCCTACACCTTTCTATCTTTCAAATCTTGATTTCTAACCGTGAAATCATCAAGATTCAAGTGTTCTAGGATGATGTCATCATGGTGTTCTTGAAGAACTTCATGTTTTGGCCTCAATCCACCAAGAATAACTTGAATCTAGCCGATTTCCACATAAACAAACAAGGATCTTTCATAGATCTAAACATTTACATGGTGAAAAGGATTGAAAGATGGTTTTCCAACTTTCTTTCAACTCTTTTACACTCAATGCCTTCAAAACCGATAGAAACGGAGCTTGTGCCGACTTGCAAATCATTCCGGTGGTTGCATGACTCAAGATCAGGATTCTATCCACGAGGTTCACCGATTTCGGGTTAAACGTTGAACTCCGTTCCGAACGGTTCACCAGCCGGATTTGGGTGATTCCTGTCCGAGCAAGAGAAACAAATAAGAACGAGGGTTCTGTGGTTTGACTCGTTGTCAAAATACCTCGATATAACGACAAACAAACCAGAACAACCAAGTGTTAGACGAACAGGCCGACCAGGTCAGGATGCTGACCGATCGGCTAGCACATTATCCCACACTTGAACAATTCATTGAAGTCTAGTACTGAATGAACTGCTATTCGATCGGACTACCGTCCGATCGGGTTACTCTTCGGATCATGAGATACTATACTTCAACACTTAGTCGATTTTCAACATGTTCAATGCACTAGGAGTGCCACCCGATCGAACAGCCGTCCGATCAGGTGACACCCTGCTGAGAACTTGTTTTTACTGAGGTACCTAACCGATCGGGTTGCCGGCCGATCGAATGACCGTCCGATCGACCGACCTGAAGGGTAAAAATACTTCAATGTTTTCAAATGCTACAACGGACTGCAAACCGAACGGTCAGTGACGGGTGGTCCGTAGGACAACCCTTAAAAGGCTTAATTATACGCACATTCCATGCTTTACTCAGTTAATTGCTTGAACATGATAACCACTAGATGATTTGATGTGCAGATATTAAAATGCTCAAGATGCAGGTTTTAGAAGGTTGGATGGATGTCGGGAGTTGCTGGAAATAAAATGTGAAGGAATTAGTGACTTAATGAGGAAACGGGGAAGAAAACTTCACTGATCGCCGTAACCTACGACTAGGGGCCGTAGGTTACGGCTCCCATCTTAGCCCGGGTGCATAGCCGTAAAACAGTAGTGAGGGACCGTAAAGCAAGCTGCTAGCCGTAACCTACGGCTCCCAGCCATAGGTTACGGCGCCTATTGTTGACCCTGAATTGCTGACCGCCGTAACCTACGGCTAGGTCCGTAGGTTACGACTCCGACTGATGTTTCATGTAACTTCCTCATTTAATGCTGCTTTCAAGATGTTTACGGAGACTTATGATTATTTTCGGTTACGACCTGCTAGTGAACGAGTTGGGGACTATTTCTAGAGACTTGGAGTCAAGAGAACATTATCTTATCACTTATCTTCTATCTAGTTTTGTTGCTTGTGTTTGTGTTGAACAAATTTAACTTTATTTGCATTATGATGTTGCTCTAAGCCATGCGTGGCTAAACACTCTATGGTCATCTTAGGTGGAAGGTTTGTGAAAACTATTGTGCTTGTTTTATATTTCTAGAATGATGAATTGAACTTATGTTTTGTTTATCATGGTGTGTTCTTGTTTGTTTGTAACGTGTTGATGCTTATAATTATTCTTCTTTGAAACCATACGTTCTTGGTGCCGTTGGCAATCGAGATATCATGGGTAGAATTAGAATTGGGTAAGGGTTAATTGGTCATCGGGTAACAACCTCACGTTCTAGGAATCTGAGTACTTAGTTCCCTTTTATCACAACAAGTAATTTCACATGAACTATGTCTATGTAGTTCTTTCTAGTAAATGATAGCACAATTGTTGAAACAAACCGGAAACTTAGGATGGTCATTTGTCTCTAAATTGTTTACAAACTCAATTCTCATTTCGCAAATTAATTAGTAACCTTAGTTTTAAAAGAACCAATCCCATCAAACCAACTCTTGAATATTATTTTCTTGCAATTAGCCTAATTTAGTTAATCTAGATAAATTCTCAAATAACACATTTTCCACAAACTCCCTGTGTTCGATACCCACTTACCGCTATCTATTTAGTTGTATTTGGATTAAATTTGATTGTGACCACGACATCACGTCAGTCAGCCGTCCGATCGGACTACCGTCCGATCGACCAGCTGTCCGACCCTCCAACACTTGTTTTCCGTTTTACGCGTTGCTTATCGTTATACTATCGAACTATTCAGGCTAACCCTTCTCTCAAGTGCTCCCTTCAATCCATCAAACGCTGTGAGTATACTCGAACCCTTTTTGCTTTAGCACTTTTGGGTGTTACATACGTTACTTATTCTAAATCACGATCGAACACACTACTCAATTACTTCAAACGCTAAGCGTTACCGCATGTATTACATGACTAAATGAATGCTTGCTATTATGTTTACACGTGGAATGCTGTCTACCTGCCTTAACGACGATAGTACTATAGTTTGGACTCAGCACCTGTTCACACGGGGGTTGTTAAGGACAATTACTTGCATGGATTACGGCAGTAATCATGTATTGCGAACTGCCTCGGGCAGTCAACCCGCAATCATTGGTATCGATAGATCCATGTCGATAATTAACATGCTTCGTTTTCCTCTGTGTACGTGCTGGTTATGCGTAAACTATTTCGAACTCTATTATGCTATTATCAAACTTGTATGCTCACCTTTACATTTTATGTATTGACTTTCTGTTAACGTATGTGACAGGTGTTTAAGATGCTTATCTGCTAGGAAAGCGAGGCTAGAATAAAGCTCTAGAGCCCAACAAATAGTTGTCTGTAGTGGTCAAATTATGGGTCTCTAGAAGCAGATAAACAATTGCTGTATTTATATTTAAATCTGAGTTGTCGGACCATAATATTTGACTAAATGTTATCTGTAATAATTTGTTTGCTATTTGAGGTACGGTATGGGAAGTATTATATAATATGAATAGTAATGATAGTTGTTATGGAAACTTCTGGACAATCTGTTTCACTCAGTGCCATGCCCCGATGATTCTGCCATCGGTTGGGGTGTGACAGATTGGCATCAGAGCCATAACTATAGGGAATTAGGCAGGACTCGACCTAGTCCGGGTCGATGTCTTAGAGACCTAGACTATAGTTAGGAACCAACAGACCAAGCGAGAAATAGCAGGACTCGCCTACACTTCACTATCACCACACTCGAATTTTCAATAATGAGAAGGAAATTTAGTCAAGATTAGGTGTGAAAACCACAAACTCTCGACTAAATTTCTGGATCAAAGCTGTTTTATCAACTTATCAATGATTTCTTCATTCTTTTAATAACGAACGCTTGTTCAACGGGAGAATTATACCAAATCAGGAGTGAAATCCATATTTTGATGAATAATCTCCTCTATTTTACAAAAATCAAGAGGAAGTTGTCAAGCCAGGGGTGAAACCCAAACCTTGACGGCTTGTCCATGAATTTTACCAAAACTCTCACCAAAGCCTCGACGGACTCCAACGACCTGAACTCACGAGTATGACCTAGGGAATGCGTGCTGAATGCCTAAGAATCGAGGCAGAAACACGATCCCGAAAGTCGAAATGTGACGACAAGTCTATTGAGAATAGTCGAATCGCTTTGGGTAGTCGACGTCTAATAACCGCAGACAATCTATTCCTCGATTTTTACATGTTTCGATTCTGAGCCCGCAACTGCTGACTCCGATGACTCTTTGATTTTATGTGTGATTAACTATTTATGTGTTTAATTTTGATGTTTATCCGATTTTGCCCTCACTTCGGTCGATGCACACAACCCGTATTAATCTCCTATCTCAAAACGATAACAAGCCGCTGCAAATCTAGACGGAATTATGCTACGATATACGCTTATACTATACTCGACATGCTATACAATTATACTATACTACTCGATATACTACACGCGACCGAAATATACGAACGACACGCGAGCTTTGAATGATAGGTTTCTGTATTCTGACTGCTTCTGTATGCGTATGTGTTTCTGTGTCTCTGTGTTTCTGTGCTTCTGTGCCCTACGTGCTTACATGCTTATGTGCTTCTGTGATTACGTGAAACTGTGGTTATGTGTCTATGTGTTTATGTGATACGTGTTTCGACGTGTTCCTGAGCTTTAGTAAGTAATAGACGTGTGAGGTGAGATTCGATTTTGATGTGTCTGAGACCTACGACGATGTCTGTTGCAGACAATGTCGTCATCTGGACACCGAACCCCACTTACTCGCCAAGAAAAGAGAGACAGACGTCTTGCTGCTATCATCGCCAAACAAGTAGCAAAAGCTGTGAGCGATGTCTATGAAAACGTCAGCAAATCATCTGAGAAGTCGAGAACTGAAGCTCCCAAAGATGCTACCAAGACTGTTTTTAGTTTCAAACAGTTCAAGGCATGCGGACCAAAGGAATTCACCGGAGAAGATGGCCCAACAGCTATGTTTCAATGGTTTGATTCCATCGAAGTCACTCTGCGCCAAAGCGGCTGTCCAGAAAATCTCCGTACCCTAAACGCAACCGGCGTCTTCCAGTCCCGAGCTCTAGACTGGTGGACGGCCGAGCAAAACAAACGCGGAAATGATGCAGCTTATGAGCTGACTTGGAAAGAGCTGAAAGCCATTATGATGGACGAATTCTGCCCTCCCCATGAACGCCAAAAGCTGGAGGACGAGTTTTGGAACATTAAGCAGAAGGATGGAGACAACGCAGGCTTGACTGCTCGCTTTAAACAGCTCATCATCATCTGTCCCGATCAAGTTAAGACGTCAGACATGGCCATCAAGAAGTACATTCGAGCTCTACCCGATTGTGTTGCCGATTTTGTTCACGCCGCGAAAACCTCATCAATTGAAGAGACTTACTTGCTTGCCGCCGAGATCAACGACAAGCGAGTAAAAGCTGGTTTCTGGGATAAGCCCTCCAAGTCTCTGCATCAAGCCACCACTGCATCGACCGCCGAAACCGCCACTGCTCAACCATCCAAGTCATCACGCCGCAAGAAGAAGCACAACAACAGTAGATCCAGCAACAAGAACTGTGCTGTCACTACCACTGCTGCTCCTCTGCAAGCCGTACCGGCTCAGCAGCAGTCTCACCACCGATCAGCACCAGTTACTCAAGGGCCGCCAGCAAAGCGTGCTTACACAGGTCCCCACCCGCTCTGCCCGGCATGCTCGTATCATCATCTGGTGGGTCTTGCCTGTCGTTTCTACGCCTACTGCAATCTGTTCGGTCATTTCACTACCAACTGTCGCTATGGTCCCCGTAACACCGCAGCTCCTGCCACTGCTCATCAAGCTCTACTCCCAGCCCCGCAAGGCCAACACGCAGCTCAAGCACCCGCGATCAATGCTCGAGTCTGCTTTGCATGTGGTGATCCTAACCATTTTGCAAACATGTGCCCGAACAGGGTTATGAAGCAAGAGCCCCAGCAGCAGCAACAACAGCCTCAGCAGTAGCAACAAGCAGCACGCGCCAGAACCTTCAACATCAATGCTCGTCAAGCCCAGGCTGACAACAACGTGGTTAATGGTACGTTCCTTGTGAATGGTATTTATGCATCGTGTTTGTTTGATACTAGATCCGATAACTGCTTTGTGTCGTTTGAATTCGAGAAGCTCCTTAGTCGTAAACGCTCTTATCTCCCCTCTTCATTCGAAGTTGAAGTCGCTACTGGAAGAACTGTCGCCGTTAATTCTGTTCTTCGTGATTGTACTCTCGAGCTCAACAATCACATCTTCCCAATCGACCTCATTCCGATGCAGCTCGGAAGTTTTGACATCATAGTAGGCATGGACTTTCTTCGCGAAAACCATGCTGAAGTTGTGTGCTTTGACAAGATGATTCGATTCTCGCTCGCGAATGGTGATTTATTATGTGTCTATGGCGAAACAGCTTTGAAGGGTCTCAAGCTCATGTTGTGCGTCCAAGCTAGCAAGTATTTCCGCAAGGAATACAGAGCTTTCTTGGCCAACATTGTAGTAGCAGAGAAGGAAAAGAAAAGGAACACAGAAGTTAAAGACGTTCCCGTGGTCCGTGAATTTCCTCAGGTGTTCCCTGATGATCTTCCTGGACTACCGCCAAGTCGTGATATCGACTTCCGTATCGACCTCATTCCTGGAGCTAACCCCATAGCCAAAGCCCCTTATCGACTCGCGCTATCCGAAATGCGAGAACTCTCGAATCAACTCTAGGAATTACTTGAAAAAGGTTTTATTCGCCCGAGCACCTCTCCTTGGGGCGCACCAGTCCTCTTCGTTAAAAAGAAGGATGGGTCATTCAGGATGTGTATCAATTACTGGGAATTGAATAAGTTAACCATCAAGAACCGTTATCCCCTACCTCGCATCGACGATTTGTTTGATCAACTGCAAGGTGCTACGTGTTTCTCGAAGATCGATCTGCGCGCAGGCTATCATCAACTACTCATTCAAGAGGAAGATATACCCAAAACCGCTTTTCGCACTCGTTACGGCCACTATGAGTTCGTTGTTATGCCTTTTGGTTTAACCAACGCTGTGACAACTCGAGTTTCCAAGATTCTATCTTCGCATTAATTGCACGTTGATTGTTTAGTTGTTTGCTTGTTTGCCTTGTAACCGTACACGTTTGTGATATGTTAAAATGTTTTGTGATTATTGTATTATGCTTGGTAATTTAAACTGACCTGTTTAGAAGTTAGAACCTTAGAGTGTTGCACCCTTAACAACTCGACGAAATGGATGAGTTTCGTCGCTAACCATCTCGACGAAATAATTGTGTTTCGCCATAGATCATTTCGACGAAACAAGGCGTTTCGTCATCTTCACCTTGACGAAACAGGCGTTTCGCCGGCCCAATATGCGCTGAAGCCCAGTTAGGGCCCAGTACGCTGTTTCGTGTATAATTACGTGAAACAGATTCAGTTTCACACACCTTTGGCAAAAATCGAAACCCTAGAGCTCTTTCTTCTGTGTGACGGCAGTTTGAAGTTCTCGAAGCTATTCTTAGCGATCAACCTGTTAATTCTTCTATCTCGGTTAGTGTAAAACTCTATGATTGGATGTAATTAATTATGTGATGATCTTGTGTGTAAGATTAGGGTTTTCATAAACATTATTGAGTCTAGAATCGTTGTGCCGATAATCCAATGGTTGTATGTGATATGGATCTTATGAAAGTTTGATAACTCTGTCGTTATGATTAATTGGTTACATTCACTGCTCATGATTCTGTCTATATTGTATTATGTTAAATAGATCTTATCATGGAAATACATATGGGTTGAAATCCAGATCGTATAAGGTTGTTTGGTGAATTAGGATACATGCTACATATTATGTGCCATGATGATTTGGTATGATAAATAGTATCAACGATTTCGGAATAATTGTATATTTGCTGTGTGATGGTGGGTGATCATCGGGTAACGGCAGTTCAAGATGATTAGGGTTTCTGTGTAATTGTTAACGACGTAACTGAACAGACGAATCGTCTGTCGCGACGAAACTGGTATGACGAAATGGGTGTGTTTCGTCATGGGTAAACATGACGAAACAGATGTGTTTAGGCGAGGATATCACGACGAAACAAAGGGTGTTTCGTCGAAGGGAAGTAACGACGAAACAGGGGTGTTTCCTCGAGTGGGTAAACAGCACAGCAACTTAGTTTAATTGTGTTAAGAGTTAACTGGATTAATTAACTGCTGTTAAATGATAAGCATGACTTGTATGAACTTGAATACGTGTTTTGTGCTATTTGGTGATCACTGATTTAATATCTACCGTGATAATACTTATACGTGAACTTCGTGAATATAAACTGATCGTGTACACGTGCATACTTTAGGCCTTGACTGATTATTTGTGAGCACATACTTTAGCAAACCGAGCAAACCAAGGTGAGTTCACACTCTTTCCAAGGCATGGGATTCCCAAGGGTTGGGAATGGATAAATGAACTAAACAGTAATTACAACCATCCTCCGTGGGTAGGATGCGCGGTCGTTGTGGGACATGGCAGTGTGTGCCATGCTAAAAACATTACTTTATTTCGTACCTAATACTTACATTGGGTTTTACAATTATGCTTCCGCTAAACACTTAACTATGTTTTGATTTGAAACACCTTTCATATTGTGTGGTTGAATTTTACTTATTACTTGTTATGTTCAATATGATTGGTGGCTTGATCCTGGTCAGTCACGCCTCCAAGCGGTGGTACTCCGCGTGTGGATTTTGGGGGTGTGACAGATTGGTATCAGAGCCATTGGTTATAGTGAACTTGGTTTTAATAAGGGAAAAAGTTTTTGTTAAAACCAGAATATAACCTGTACAGTGCTCAACGATCCACAACGACGCTTCGCTCCACGTGCAAGACTCAACACTATAGGTGATACAATTCATGTTTACATTACCTACTTGTTAGATACGTACTACATTGTTCATGGTATGCTTAGATAACGTAGCAACTACTATTTGAAAACCCTGTTTGCTCACACTCTGTCATTCCACACTCGCGTATTGACATGACTCACTTCTCACTTGTGTTCTCTTACTTGTGAAGATCATGAGTGGACGCGTTAACATGACTCAAGCCCAGCTGATGGCTTTGATCAACGAACAAGTTGTTGCGGCACTTGCAGCCGCTCAAGCAGGAGGTATACCCTGCAGTCGCAAGCTCACTTTAGGATCTTTAGATCCTACACTCCTAAACCAACTCTATGTTTAACGTTGTACTGTTCTTTTACACAACAGGTCAGCACGCTCAGCTACCTGTTTGCACCTTCAAGACTTTCATGGATTGTCGTCCTAGCACATTTAGTGGCACAGAAGGAGCTGTTGGACTCCTCCATTGGTTTGAAAAGCTCGAGTCCGTCTTTGAGATGTGTGAATGCCCTGAGGCTCGTAGGGTGAAGTATGCCACTGGTACTCTCGAAGGCATTGCGCTGACTTGGTGGAATGCGCAAGTTCAGATGCTGGGGTTGGCGGCTGCTAATGCCACACCATGGAACGACTTTAAGGAACTAATTAAGTGAGAATACTGTAGTCGTGATGACATCCACAAGCTAGAAGTGGAGTTCTTTAATATGAAGATGACGCGGTCAGAGATAGAAGCGTATACGAAGCGATCCAACGAGCTGGCCATCTTGTGTCCAACTATGGTGGACTCTCCAATCAAATGCACTGAGTTGTACCTCAGAGGCTTAGTACTAGAGATTCAAAGCCTTGTGACGTATGCCAACCTTGCTACTATTCAGGATGTTACCCGTCTGGCTCATCGTCTCACAGAACAGGCAGTGGAACAGAACAGACTGCCTAAGCGTATCAGTGCTGCTACTACTACTACTACTACTTCTGCTAACCCTAGTGACAACAAGCGAAAATGGGATGAGGATTCCAGCAAGGGTTCGACTACAGTTCAGTCCCAGGCACAGCAGCGAAAGACTGATAACTACCATAGTCCTGGTCAGCAATCTTCTGGTAGTCAAAGGCAGGGTGGATACCGAGGAAATCTTCCGAAGTGCAACACATGTAACAGGCACCACAATGGTCAGTGCAACAAGGGTCGTTGTCAGAGGTGTCTCAAGATGGGTCATGATGCTAAGGATTGTAGGAGTTCACGACCTGCGAATCAGAACCATCAACAACAACCATCAGCTCCACAGAACCAGCAGCAGCAACAACAGCGGGGCAACATGGGATGCTTTCAGTGTGGTGCTGAAGGCCACTTCAAGCGGGACTGCCCCCAGTTAAACCAGAATCAGAACAACAACAACAATAATCAGGGCAATGAGAACAACAACGGGGGAAACAACGATGGAAATAATGGTGCCAGGGGTCGAGTGTTCGTGCTTGGTCAGGGTGATGCTAGGAATGACCCCAACGTAGTGATGGGTAAGTTCCTTCTCGACGACTTTTATGTTACTGTATTATTTGATTCGGGTGCGGATACCAGTTATGTGTCTCTAAAAGTTAGTCAAATGTTGAAGTGCACACCAACACTTTTGAACACCAAACATGTCGTAGAGTTAGCTAACGGTAAAGTTTAGAGGCCACACACATAGTCAAGGGTTGTAACATCGTTTTAGCTAGTCAGACTTTCTCTATCGATCTCATTCCTATAGTTCTGGGTAGTTTCGACATCGTCATTGGGATGGATTGGTTATCCCAACAGCAAGCAGAGATCCTATGCAAAGAAAAGATTGTTCGTATTCTCCGTTCTGGTAAAGAACCTCTCGAAATTCAAGGCGACAAGAGTGGTGCTGTGGTAGGCATCATCTCCTTTCTTAAGGCCCAGAAGTGTTTGCGAAAGGGTCACACCGCTATCTTGGCACTTGCCACTGACGCGTCAACGAAAGAGAAGAGATTAGAGGATATTCCAGTAGTGCGCGACTTTCCTCAAGTGTTTCCTGAAGATTTACCTGGGTTACCGCCTCACCGCTAGGTCGAGTTCCAGATTGAGCTAGCTCCTGGAGCAGCGCCCATAGCTCGAGCACCTTATCGCTTAGCACCATCATAATTGGAAGAACTATCCAAACAACTGCAAGAACTCTTGGATAAGGGTTTCATTCGTCCTAGCTCTTCGCCTTGGGGAGCTCCAGTATTGTTTGTGAAGAAGAAAGACGGTACCTTCCCTATGTGCATAGATTACCGCGAACTCAATAAGGTGACAGTGAAGAACCGTTATCCTCTTCCACGTATTGATGACTTATTCGACCAGTTGCAAGGGTCGAGTTACTACTCCAAGATTGATCTGAGGTCAGGTTACCATCAACTGAGAGTCCGGGACGAGGACGTCTCCAAACCAACATTTAGAACACGCTACAGCCACTACGAGATTCTGGTCATGCCATTCGGGTTAACAAACGCGCCTGCAGTCTTCATGGATCTTATGAACAGAGTGTGCAAGCCTTACCTACACAAGTTTGTCATTGTTTTCATCGACGACATCCTGATCTATTCTAAGAGTCAGGAGGAACATGAGCAGCATCTACGGCTTATCCTAGGACTCCTTCGAACAGAACAACTGTATGCCAAGTTTTCGAAATGCGACTTCTGGCTTCGTGAAGTCCACTTTCTAGGCCACGTGGTAAACAAGGATGGGATTCATGTTGATCCATCCAAGGTAGACTCGATCAAGAACTGGCCTGCGCCTCGCACACCAACAGAAATTCGCCAATTCTTGGGTTTGGCAGGTTACTACAGAAGGTTTATCAAAGACTTCTCAAAGGTTGCACAGCCGCTTACACTACTGACACAGAAGGGTGTTACCTACCGTTGGGGTAACACACAGGAAACAATTTTTCAACACTTAAAGGATAGGCTTTGTAGCGCACCTATTCTCTCATTACCTGAAGGCACGGACGATTTCGTGGTTTATTGTGACGCATCAATACAGGGTCTTGGTTGTGTATTGATGCAACGTGATAAATTCATTGCTTACGCTTCGCGCCAACTTAAGATCCACGAAAGGAATTACACTACACATGATCTAGAGCTGGGAGCTATTGTTTTCGCGCTTAAGATATGGAGACATTACCTGTACGGTACCAAGTGCACCATCTACACCGATCACAGGAGTCTCGAGCATATCTTCAAGCAGAAGGAATTGAACATGCGTCAACGTCGATGGGTCGAGTTACTGAACGATTACGAATGCGCGATCAAGTACCATCTGGGCAAAGCCAATGTTGTGGCCGACGCCCTCAGTCGAAAAGATACTGCACCTAGACGCGTGCGAGTACTACAACTTACCATCCAGTCTAGTCTTCCTGCACAGATACGAGATGCTTAGGTGGAAGCATTGAAACCAGAAAACGTCAGGGCTGAAGCCTTACGCGGCTCAAGGCAACGGTTAGAACAAAAGGAAGACGACGTTTATTACGTAACATGACGCATCTGGGTCCCACTCTATGGCAATTTACGAGAACTTGTGATGGATGAAGCACATAAGTCTCGCTACTCAGTACATCCAGGTTCAGATAAGATGTACCACGATCTCAGAACTACGTGTTGGTGGCCTAGCATGAAAGCCCACATAGCAACTTACGTCAGCAAATGTTTGACTTGCGCGAGAGTCAAGACGGAATATCAGAAACCATCAGGCCTACTCCAGCAACCAAAGATACCACAATGGAAATGGGAGGAAATTTCCATGGATTTCGTTACCAGCCTGCCTAGATCTCAGCGTGGAAACGATACTATTTGGGTGATCGTGGATCGACTCACAAAGTCTGCACACTTCTTGGCTATCAAGGCACGGGGTGCCAACCTCTATTATTTCCGATCGTGATGCACATTTTACTTCTGAACTATGGCAAGCGATGCACAAATCTTTTGGCTCACGATTAGACATGAGCACAGCTTATCACCCTCAGACGGATGGACAGTCTGAGCGCACTATCCAGATTCTAGAAGACATGCTTCGGGCATGTGTTATCGACTTCGGCAACGGTTGGGAAAAACATCTCCCGTTAGTGGAGTTTTCGTATAACAACAGTTACCACACCAGCATTCAAGCCGCTCCATTTGAGGCATTGTACGGGCGTAAATGCCGATCACCTCTTTGTTGGGCAGAGGTGGGTGATAGTCAGATCACGGGTCCAGAACTTGTAGTAGACGCAACGGAAAGAATTGCTCAGATACGACAACGCATGGCGGCAGCTCGTGACCGTCAGAAAAGCTACGCTGATAAGCGCATGAAACCGCTCGAGTTCCAGGTTGGGGATCGAGTGCTGCTCAAAGTCTTACCTTGGAAAGGTGTAGTTTGTTTTGGCAAGCGAGGCAAGCTCAATCCGCGATATGTCGGACCGTTCGAAATCATCGAGAAAATAGGCAAGGTGGCCTACAAACTGAACCTACCAGCAGAACTCGGTGGGGTTTACAACGTTTTTCACGTGTCGAATCTGAAGAAGTGTCTGTCAGATGAGACCCTCATAGTTCCTTTGAAGGAACTCACTATCGACGAGCAGTTGCGATTCGTCGAGGAACCAGTTGAAATCACGGACCAGGATGTTAAGGTCCTCAAGCACACCAGAATACCTCTTGTTCGAGTTCATTGGAACTCCCGTCGTGGCCCAGAGTTCACCTGGGAACGAGAAGACCAAATGAAACTCAAATATCCCCAGTTGTTCAAGAACAATGCAACCACTGCTGAGGCTGAAGCTACTACAGAATTTCGGGACGAAATTCCAAATCAATGGGGGGATGATGTGACACCCTAGGAAAACCAGTGAACCATGCAACTTAACTAGCTTCCTCAGTAACCGCATGCTAAATTTCGGGACAAAATTTCTTTCAAGTTGGGGATAATGTGACAACTCGAGTTTCCAAGATTCTATCTTCGCATTAATTCCACGTTGATTGTTTAGTTGTTTGCTTGTTTGCCTTGTAACCGTACACGTTTGTGATATGTTAAAATGTTTTGTGATTATTGTGTTATGCTTGGTAATTTAAACTGACCTGTTCAGAAGTTAGAACCTTAGAGTGTTGCACCCTTAACAACTCGACGAAACGGATGAGTTTTGTTGCTAACCATCTCGACGAAACAATTGTGTTTCGCCATAGATCATTTCGACGAAACAAGGCGTTTCGTCATCTTCACCTTGACGAAACAGGCGTTTCACCGGCCCAATATGCGCTGAAGCCCAGTTAGGGCCCAGTACGCTGTTTCGTGTATAATTACGTGAAACGGTTTCAGTTTCACACACCTTTGGCAAAAATCGAAACCCTAGAGCTCTCTCTTCTGTGTGACGGCAGTTTGAAGTTCTCGAAGCTATTCTTCGCGATCAACCCGTTAATTCTTCTATCCCGGTTAGTGTAAAACTCTATGATTGGATGTAATTAATTATGTGATGATCTTGTGTGTAAGATTAGGGTTTTCATAAACATTATTGAGTCTAGAATCGTTGTGCCGATAATCCAATGGTTGTATGTGATATGGATCTTATGAAAGTTTGATAACTCTGTCGTTATGATTAATTGGTTACATTAACTGCTCATGATTCTGTCTATATTGTATTGTGTTAAATAGATCTTATCATGGAAATACAGACGGGTTGAAATCCAGATCGTATAAGGTTGTTTGGTGAATTAGGATACATGCTAGATATTATGTGCCATGATGATTTGGTATAATAAATAGTTTCAATGATTTCGGAATGATTGTATGTTTGCTGTGTGATGGTGGGTGATCATCGGGTAACGGCGGTTCAAGATGATTAGGGTTTCTGTGTAATTGTTAACGACGTAACTGAACAGACGAATCGTCTGTCGCGACGAAACTGGTATGACGAAACGGGTGTGTTTCGTCATGGGTTAACATGACGAAACAGATGTGTTTCGCCGAGGATATCACGACGAAACAAAGGGTGTTTCGTCGAAGGGAAGTAACGACGATACAGGGGTGTTTCCTCGAGTGGGTAAACAGCACAGCAACTTAGTTTAATTCTGTTAAGAGTTAACTGGATTAATTAACTGCTGTTAAATGATAAGCATGACTTGTATGAACTTGAATACGTGTTTTGTGCTATTTGGTGATCACTGATTTAATATCTACCGTGATAATACTTATACGTGAACTTCGTGAATATAAACTGATTGTGTACACGTGCGTACTTTAGGCCTTGACTGATTATTTGTGAGCACATACTTTAGCATACCGAGCAAACCAAGGTGAGTTCACACTCTTTCCAAGGCATGGGATTCCCAAGGGTTGGGAATGGGTAAATGAACTAAACGGTAATTACAACCATCCTCCGTGGGTAGGAAGCCAAGATTACACACTGGACCAAACCTCTATCACTGAAGTCCCTCATTATATCTACTTAATCGCCGAGGCCTATGGCGAGCGGGTCATTAGTTAATAGCGCTATTAGGTTTAAAAAACCTCACACCGTGTTGTTCGAACGGGCGTGTACTAATGGACTATAGGCAAATGGTCAATGCAGATAGACATTGACTTAGGGCACCTCTTACATTTTCGTAGCAGTCGATACACTCGGTCTGGTAACACATGGGAAGCCCCCACTAATCTTCGCAAACATGTCTGAGAGACCGCGATACGAATTAATACGATACATGGTTTACAAAACGAACACATGCTTTACGAAATGAATACAATAACTAAACAACCAACTGTGAACTCGCTCAACTTTGTTGTTGACTCTCTGTTACATGCCTTGCAGGTCGTTAGGTACTCATGGAGCTTGCACAGGGAGGCGCGGTCATTGTGGGACATGGCAGTGTGTGCCATGCTAAAAACATTACTTTATTTCGTACTTAATACTTACATTGGGTTTTACAATTATGCTTCCGCTAAACACTTAACTATGTTTTGATTTGAAACACCTTTCATATTGTGTGGTTGAATTTTACTTATTACTTGTTATGTTCAATATGATTGGTGGCTTGATCCTGGTCAGTCACGCCTCCAAGCGGTGGTACTCCGCGTGTGGATTTTGGGGGTGTGACAGATTGGTATCCGAGCCATTGGTTACAGTGAAATTGGTTTTAATAAGGGAAAAAGTTTTTGTTAAAACCAGACTATAACCTGTACAGTGTTCAACGATCCACAACGACGCTTCGCTCCACGTGCAAGACTCAACACTATAGGTGATACAATTCATGTTTACATTACCTACTTGTTAGATACGTACTACATTGTTCATGGTATGCTTAGATAACGTAGCAACTACTATTTGAAAACCCTGTTTGCTCACACTCTTCTGTCATTCCACACTCGCGTATTGATACGACTCACTTCTCACTTGTGTTCTCTTACTTGTGAAGATCATGAGTGGACGCGTTAACATGACTCAAGCCCAGCTGACGGCTTTGATCAACGAACAAGTTGCTGCGGCACTTGCAGCCGCTCAAGCAGGAGGTATACCCTGTAGTCGCAAACTCACTTTAGGATCTTTAGATCCTACACTCCTAAACCAACTCTTGTGTTTAACGTTGTACTGTTCTTTTACACAACAGGTCAGCACGCTCAGCTACCTGTTTGCACCTTCAAGACTTTCATGGATTGTCGTCCTAGCACATTTAGTGGCACAGAAGGAGCTGTTGGACTCCTCCATTGGTTTGAAAAGCTCGAGTCCGTCTTTGAGATGTGTGAATGCCCTGAGGCTCGTAGGGTGAAGTATGCCGCTGGTACTCTCGAAGGCATTGCGCTGACTTAGTGGAATGCGCATGTTCAGATGCTGGGGTTGGCGGCTGCTAATGCCACACCATGGAACGACTTTAAGGAACTAATTAAGCGAGAATACTGTAGTCGTGATGACATCCACAAGCTAGAAGTGGAGTTCTTTAATTTGAAGATGACGGGGTCAGAGATAGAAGCGTATACGAAGCGATCCAACGAGCTGGCCATCTTGTGTCCAACTATGGTGGACTCTCCAATCAAACGCATTGAGTTGTACCTCAGAGGCTTAGTACCAGAGATTCAAAGCCATGTGACATATGCCAACCTTGCTACTATTCAGGATGTTACCCGTCTGGCTCATCGTCTCACAGAACAGGCAGTGGAACAGAACAGACTGCCTAAGCGTATCAGTGCTGCTACTACTACTACTACTTCTGCTAACCCCAGTGACAACAAGCGAAAATGGGATGAGGATTCCAGCAAGGGTTCGACTACAGTTCAGTCCCAGGCACAGCAGCGAAAGACTGATAACAACCAGAGTCCTGGTCAGCAATCATCTGGTAGTCAAAGGCAGGGTGGATACCAAGGAAATCTTCCGAAGTGCAACACATGTAACAGGCACCACAATGGTCAGTGCAACAAGGGTCGTTGTCAGAGGTGTCTCAAGATGGGTCATGAAGCTAAGGATTGCAGGAGTTCACGACCTGCGAGTCAGAACCATCAACAACAACCATCAGCTCCGCAGAACCAGCAGCAGCAACAACAACAGGGCAACAGGGGATGCTTTCAGTGTGGTGCTGAAGGCCACTTCAAGCGGGACTGCCCCCAGTTAAACCAGAATCAGAACAACAACAACAATAATCAGGGCAATGGGAACAACAATAGGGGAAACAACGATGCAAATAATGGTGCCAGGGGTCGAGTGTTCGTGCTTGGTCAGGGTGATGCTAGGAATGACCCCAACGTAGTGATGGGTAAGTTCTTTCTCGACGACTTTTATGTTACTGTATTATTTGATTCAGGTGCGGATACCAGTTATGTGTCTCTAAAAGTTAGTCAAATGTTGAAGCGCACACCAACACTTTTGAACACCAAACATGTCGTAGAGTTAGCTAACGGTAAAGTTTAGAGGCCACACACCAAACACGCGCTAGAACCTTCAACATCAATGCTCGTCAAGCCTAGACTGACAACAACATGGTTAATGGTACGTTCCTTGTGAATGGTATTTATGCATCGTGTTTGTTTGATACTGGAGCCGATAACTGCTTTGTGTCGTTTGAATTCGAGAAGCTCCTTAGTCGTAAACGCTCTTATCTCCCCTCTTCATTCGAAGTTGATGTCGCTACTGGAAGAACTGTCGCCGTTAATTCTGTTCTTCGTGATTGTACTCTCGAGCTCAACAATCACATCTTCCCAATCGACCCCATTTCGATGCAGCTCGGAAGTTTTGACGTCATAGTAGGCATGGACTTTCTTCGCAAAAACCATGCTGAAGTTGTGTGCTTCGACAAGATGATTCGATTCTCGCTCACGAATGGTGATTTATTATGTGTCTATGGCGAAACTGCTTCGAAGGGTCTCAAGCTCATGTCGTGTGTCCAAGCTAGCAAGTATCTCCGCAAGGAATACAGAGCTTTCTTGGCCAACATTGTAGTAGCGGAGAAGGAAAAGAAAAGGAAGATAGAAGTTAAAGACGTTCCCGTGGTCCGTGAATTTCCTCAGGTGTTCCCTGATGATCTTCCTGGACTACCTCCAAGTCATGATATCGACTTCCGTATCGACCTCATTCCTGGAGCTAACCCCGTAGCCAAAGCCCCTTATCGACTCGCGCCATCCGAAATGCGGGAACTCTCGAACCAACTCTAGGAATTACTTGAAAAAGGTTTTATTCACCTGAGCACCTCTCCTTGGGGCGCACCAGTCCTCTTCGTTAAAAAGAAGGATGGGTCGTTCAGGATGTGTATCGATTACTGGGAATTGAATAAGTTAACCATCAAGACCCGTTATCCCCTACCTCGCATCGACGATTTGTTTGATCAACTGCAAGGTGCTACGTGTTTCTCGAAGATCGATCTGCGCGCAGGCTATCATCAACTACGCATTCAAGATGAAGATATACCCAAAACCGCTTTTCGCACTCGTTACGCCACTATGAGTTCGTTGTTATGACTTTTGGTTTAACCAACGCACCCGCGTTTTTCATGGATCTGATGAATCGCGTGTGTAAGCCGTATCTTGACCGTTTCGTCATCGTGTTCATCGACGATGTCTTGATCTATTCCAAATCGAAAGCCGAACACGCGCAACATCTACGTTTGGTTCTCGAGTTACTCCAGGGGAATCAAGTCTATGCCAAGTTCTCCAAGTGCGAATTCTGGTTAGAAGAGGTTCAGTTTCTGGGTCACATCGTGAATAGTCAAGGTATCCATGTCGATCCTGCGAAAATTGAAGCAGTTAAGAGTTGGATTATGCCAAAGAACCCGTCTGAAGTCCGTTCTTTTCTCGGATTAGCAGGTTATTATCGACGATTTATCGAAGGATTCTCCAAGATCGCTGTGCCTCTTAACGCTCTTACGCATAAAGATAGGTCTTTTGTTTGGGTAACAGAACAAGAGTCTGCTTTCCAAACCCTCAAGTACAAGTTTTGCAATGCTGCTATTCTCACATTGCCCGATGGGAACGACGGTTTCATTGTCTATTGTGATGCTTCCAAACTTGGTCTTGGTTGTGTTCTCATGCAACGGGACAAGGTTATAGCTTACGCTTCTCGACAGCTCAAAATCCACGAGAAGAACTATACAACCCATGATCTCGAGCTAGGCGCGGTTGTTTTTGCATTAAAGATTTGGCGACACTACCTGTATGGTACCAAGTGTACGATCTTCACCGATCACAGGAGTTACAACACATCTTTGATCAGAAAGAACTCAAAATGCGTCAACGCCGATGGGTAGAACTCCTCAACGATTACGACTGTGAGATTCGTTATCACTCAGGCAAGGCAAATGTCGTTGCCGACGCGCTCAGCAGACGGAGTTATTTGCTCAGCATTCGTAATACCCAAGCCCAGCACGATCTCGAAACCTTCATCTGCGAAGCCCAACATGCTTACTTTAATGAACGCACCTTGAAGAAAGAGAGAATCTATCACGATGGAGCTCAGCTTGTAAGCAAATCGAATAGGATTTTCTATTTTCTGGACCGAATCTGGATCCCTAAGCGGACCGAATTGTGAAAGATTTTAATGGACGAAGCCCACAAATCCCGGTATTCTACTAATCCCGGTGCCGATAAAATGTACCAGGATCTTCATTACAAGTTATCATACCAGCATCCAAATGGCACCATTCGAGGCCCTATATGGAAGAATATGTCGATCGCCAATTGTGTGGCACGAGATCGGTCACTCGTAATTAACTGGTCCTGAACTATAACAAGAAACAACTGACAAAGTCCTCCAAATCCGAGACAACTTGTTGAAAGCTCGGTGTAGACAGAAAAGTTATGCCGATAAACGACGCAAGCCCCTTGAATTTGACGTTGGCGACTACGTACTCCTAAAGGTATCACCTTGGAAGGGTGTGGTCAGATTCGGCAAGAAAGGGAAACTAACGCCTCGATATGTTGGACCTTTTAAGATTCTGGAAAGGATCGAAAAAGTCGCCTACAGACTCGAACTACTGGAGGAACTTAGTAATGTCCACCGGACTTTCCATGTGTTAAACCTCCGAAAGTGCCTGGCTGAGCATGATCTAATTGTACCTCTCGACGACCTTCAAATAAACGAAACGCTACACTTCGTGGAAAAGCCTGTTGAAATCATGGATCGCCAAACCAAGCAGCTCAGACGCTCGCGCATTCCTATCGTGAAAGTCCGATGGGAAGGCAAATGGGGCGCAGAGTTCACTTGGGAACTCGAAAGCGACATGAAGGCGAAGTACCCGCAGTTGTTTAAGTGAAAGTCTAGAGAGAGAAAGTAGCAAAAGGTGATTCACGGTGCTGTGCAGCTTTCAGCCTAATTTCGGGACGAAATTCCCTAAACAAGGGGTGGCTGTAACACCCCGTGTTACCGAAAGTCAAGGTCAAAGTCAAGATTGACTGCTTTGACGTAGTTAGTCTATTTTTATGTTTACGTTAGTTGTATTACGTAGAGTGATTAATTACAATAGAATTAAATCGAAACTTATTTATCAATGCGAATCGCTTTACGATTGTGAATAATAGGAAGTAACAATGCGATAAAGTCAACTAATCAGTAATCGAACTAATCTAATCATCATCGAACTCGAGGCTCAAATTACGCGAATTTTGGTATTAATATACGTGTGTGTGTGCCTTATGTGTTACTTGTGCGTGTCTACTTTATGTTATGTGTGGTAATCAATAGAAACTCGAATCGAAACTCGAAACTCAATCGTACTCAATCGAAATCGAATCATGATAATTGGTGGAGAAGAGATAGCGCGAGATATAGATGATTGTATGTTAGATATAGTGGTTGAGATTAAAAGTAATTTGAATAGGAAACTCTATCGTATTCACATCTTCCTCAATCGAAATCAAATTATCAAAAATCGTCGCACCGAACACTCGAATCGTGCAGCTAATCGATCAGGCTACCAACCGATCGAACAGCCAGCCGACCAAACTGCTGTCTGATCGGACAGGCTGTCCGATCGAGCTGCCTGGCCGATCGGCCAGTACTTTCCTCTTATGGCATCCTATAAATACCCCTTGTCACTCTCAAACTTTCTACTTTTGGAAACCTCTGACCGACCAGCTCGTGCTCCCCTTTTTTTCTCAGATTCCTTCCGATTCCGGTAAGATTTCATCCTACATCTTGTACTTTCTTGATCTACACGCACTCCTACACCTTTCTATCTTTCAAATATTGATTTCTAACCGTGAAATCATCAAGATTCAAGTGTTCTAGGATGATGTCATCATGGTGTTCTTGAAGAACTTCATGTTTTGGCCTCAATCCACCAAGAACAACTTGAATCTAGCCGATTTCCACATAAACAAACAAGGATCTTTCATAGATCTAAACATTTACACGGTGAAAAGGATTGAAAGATGGTTTTCCAACTTTCTTTCAACTCTTTTACACTCAATGCCTTCAAAACCGATAGAAACGGAGCTTGTGCCGACTTGCAAATCATTCCGGTGGTTGCATGACTCAAGATCCAGATTCTATCCACGAGGTTCACTGATTTCGGGTTAAACGTTGAACTCCGTTCCGAACGGTTCACCAGCCGGATTTGGGTGATTCATGTCCGAGCAAGAGAAACAAATAAGAATGAGGGTTCTGTGGTTCGACTCGTTGTCAAAATACCTCGATATAACGACAAACAAACCAGCACAGCCAAGTGTTAGACGAACAGGCCGACCAGGTCAGGATGCTGACCGATCGGACTGCTGTCCGAACGGACAGCCAGCCGATCGGACAGTCAGCCGATCGACCAGGCCAGCCGATCGGCTAGCACATTGTCCCACACTTGAACAATTCATTGAAGTCTAGTATTGAACGAACTGCTATTCGATCGGACTACCGTCCGATCGGGTTACTCTTCAGATCATGAGATACTAGACTTCAACACTTAGTCGATTTTCAACATGTTCAATGCACTAGGAGTGCCACCCGATTGAACAGCCGTCCGATCAGGTGACACCCTGCTGAGAACTTGTTTTTACTGAGGTACCTAACCGATCGGGTTGCCGGCCGATCGAACGACCGTCCGATCGACCGACCTGAAGGGTAAAGATACTTCAATGTTTTCAAATGCTACAACAAAAACTTCAAAAGTCAAACCATCATACACAAACACATCCTTCTCAAAGGAAGAAACAATCCACTCGAACAGCCATCCGATCGGCCTACCGACCGACCGGACAGCTGTCCGAATGGACTGCAAACCGAACGGTCAGCCGTCCGATCGGACTACCGTCTGATCGACCAGCTGTCCGACCCTCCAACACTTGTTTTCCGTTTTACGCGTTGCTTATCGTTATACTATCGAACTATTCAGGCTAACCCTACTCTCAAGTGCTCCCTTCAATCCATCAAACGCTGTGAGTATACTCGAACCCTTTTTGCTTTAGCACTTTTGGGTGTTACATACGTTACTTATTCTAAATCACGATCGAACACACTTCTTAATTACTTCAAACGCTAACTGTTACCGCAGGTATTACGTGACTAAATGAATGCTTGTTGTTATGTTTACACGTGGAATGTTGTCTACCAGCCTTAACGATGATAGTACTATAGTTTGGACTCAGCACCCTTTCACACGGGGGTTGTTAAGGACAATTACTTGCATGGATTACGGTGGTAATCATGTATTGCGAACTGCCTCGGGCAGTCAACCCGCAGTCATTGGTTTCGATAGATCTATGTCGATAATTAACATGCTTCGCTTTCCTCTGTGTACATGCTGGTTATGCGTAAACTATTTCGAACTATATTATGCTATTATCAAACTTGTATGCTCACCTTCACATTTTATGTATTGACTTTATTTTAACGTATGTGACAGGTGTTTAAGATGCTTATCTGCTAGGAAAGTGAGGCTAGAATAAAGCTCTAGAGCCCAACAAATAGTTGTTTGTAGTGGTCAAATTATGGGTCTCTTGAAGCAGATAAACAATTGCTGTATTTATATTTAAATCTGAGTTGTCGGAACAGAATATTTGACTAGATGTTATCTGTAATAATTTGTTTGCTATTTGAGGTATGGTATGGGACGTATTATATAAATTGAATAGTAATGATAGTTGTTATGGAAACTTCTGGACAATCTGTTTCGCTCAGTGCCATGCCCCGATGGCCCAACAGCTATGTTTCAATGGTTTGATTCCATCGAAGTCACTCTGCGCCAAAGCGGTTGTCCAGAAAATCTCCGTACCCTAAACGCAACCGGCGTCTTCCAGTCCCGAGCTCTAGACTGGTGGACGGCCGAGCAAAACAAACGCGGAAATGATGCAGCTTATGAGCTGACTTGGAAAGACCTGAAAGCCATTATGATGGACGAATTCTGCCCTCCCCATGAACGCCAAAAGCTGGAGGACGAGTTTTGGAACATTAAGCAGAAGGATGGAGACAACGCAGCCTTGACTGCTCGCTTTAAACAGCTCAACCATCCAAGTCATCACGCCGCAAGAAGAAGCACAACAATAGCAGCTCCAGCAACAAGAACTGTAATGTCACTACCACTGCTGCTCCTCTGCAAGCCGTACCGGCTCAGCAGCAGTCTCACCACCGACCAGCACTAGTTACTCAAGCGCCGCCAGCAAAGCATGCTTACACAGGTCCCCACCCGCTCTGCCCGACATTCTTGTATGATCATCCGATGGGTCTTGCCTGTCGTTTCTGCGCCCACTGCAATCTGTACGGCCATTTCACTATCAACTGTCGCTATGGTCCCCGTAACACCGCAGCTCCTGCCACTGCTCATCAAGCTCAACTCCCAGCCCCGCAAGGCCAACATGTAGCTCAAGCACCCGAGATCAATGCTTGAGTCTGCTTTGCATGTGGTGATCCTACCCATTTTGCAAACATGTGCCCGAATAGGCGATAGATATAAATGCACTAACAGACTCCCCCTTGGATATTGCCGCAGTCAATCTCGTAGTGTCTTGTCTTTCTCTCTCTGAGTCTTCTTGAAGGTTTGTTGTCTTCAGCAAACACAGACTCCCTCTTGCTCGAACAGAATCCCCGTGGATCTATCTTCAGCTTCAGCTCCCCCTTTCGGTAGACTCTTCCTTCAGGCTCCCCCTTTCGTCAAGCTTCCGTGCTTTTGGGATCGACACCTGGATTTCCGGTTACAAGCTCCTCCAGGATAGTTATCTGGCTCCTTGAATGCACGCTCTCCCTTGCGCTGAGCTCGTCTTCAGACTCCCCCTTAGACTCGACTATCGGGATCGTAATCTGGTACAACACCTACAATTCTCAAACATTTATAAGTAAAAAAATGTTTTGAACATCCAGGATTGAAGATCCTGGCTCTCTCTCAGCATAAGCTAAAATATTTCGACAGTGAAAGCATTTTCCGATTGTCCAGGAATCGTGACCTGGCCTTAAAAACTTATAATCAAGATCCTGGCTCTAAAATATAATAATATGAATATATCCAGGATTACTTGATTCTCTCCCCCTATCAACAATCTTCATAGATTTGGCAGTATAAATTATCCAAAATCGAAATCTAGCTCTTTACAACAGATTTTAACAATTTAAGAATCCAAATCCCTCACAGTTAATCATCCAAGTCTAAATTAATGACCTTGGAGATAACACAAATTGTTTTTGATTTTAAAACTACTAGTTTCAAATTAATGAACTTGTTTTTATTTTCAGAAACACAATCAACATACTTAGATTTTGAAACTCAGCTCTCAGACATTGGTTGTCGAAAATAAAGCAGAATCAAAATCTTTTTGTATTTTTCTGAAACATAAAGCAGTAAAGAAATATTTACATACATATGTACAGACAATATTTTTGTTTGAGTTCGTGTCAGAGGATCCTATCAGTTTATGACAAATCACTAGTACCGTTGAGCTTTAAACACTTTAAGTTCTAAACGATTCACTTAGATTGTCAGTATATTGATCCACTTAAATTTTCACACAAAGTTCAATTGATTCGAGATACAGATTAGTGTTTTAAGGACTTAAACTTATTGGCGTGTCCCACCTCAGAATATACTCCTGTATCAAAATTCCCTAGATTCAGTCTTACAGGTAAGTATACCAATTTGATATTTGTCACACCCTGACTTTTGCGGAAGCGTGATTATGGTGTGACTTTGTTAATATCATTGCATTCAATCATAAAAACTTCCAACGCCCGCCAGATCCATGGATGACATCTTTATTCTTAACGCAGCATAAAAACTTCCAACGCCCGCCAGATCCACTTTACAAATTCCCTGAAATACATGTAGTTTGAAAAGCATCAACAAAAGTTGAGCGAGTTCATGTGTTCGTTTGTGTGTATGTATAAACCTTTGAAATGTTGTAAGTTTGTATGTAAGTCCCTGGTATGTAGCAATAAGGAAAAAGAGATCACCACTGGGTTGCAAAGCCAATGGTATGTGTGAAGTGATGCAGGAAGACTCAAACCTAGCAGATTTCGTCAATAAGACATAGTCACCTCATGGTCCACTCAGCGGACTCAGGAGTGGGGCTCGCTACACCCGAATAGATGTATCACTCATGTCCCTCGGTCCTACGACGAGGATTAATTGCCTTAAGTGCTATACCAACCACTCACATGATCTTGAAGTAACCCTCCTTAGCTAACCATACCATGTATAAAGTGTCTATAATAATCGTAACATGTATTTCACCCCCGAAGTATGAAACTGAAAACAGTTAAAAGAAAAGGGGGAGCATGAACTCCCAGTAGTGCGTCTTCTGTATCGTCAACTCAAATCTCCACAGCTAATCACGACTACCAACAGTGTACTAACGTTTATTAGACGAACGGGCCGTGCCTTGGCTTAGAGTTTAATGTTTTGAGTTGCGTTTCCGAATATTATTCCAAGTTATTATTATTAGTTAAAATAATTATATTTGGTTTTGGAATAATTGTTTAACCAATATTTTTGTATTAATACTTCTCAAGTATTTTAATTCCGTATTTCCTTCCCAAGGATGAGGGTATTTATACATGTATATTGTAGTTCCGAAATAATATATTTTTAAGTCTCACTTAAAATATATATAATTTATTTGTCAAAAATAATGTATTCCCAAAATATATGTATTTTTCCCAAAATAATATATTTTCACTTCTTTTGTTTCCCAAAATAATATTTACCAAAAATGATAGTTGTACGAGTGTTTTCCGGAATATTACGTAAGTTACGTTTTATCGTTTGGCTTCACAATATTAAGTGTGTAACTTAAATATTTCTTCCATGAGATTTTTGGTATTGTTTTGGAGTTGTAATTCCCATGGTATTTTGTTAAGATATATTATTTTACCCTAAAATAATATAACAAGTTCACAATTCATACAAATATTCACACAAGCGTCTTATTATAAAATATATATTCTAAATATATATTTACCATTTTTATTTACGAAAACCATCCTCTGACATTTTGTATTTTTGTAACAAAACCTATGGCGAAGTTTATTTTGAAAAAACAAAGTTTAAAACATATTTGTAAACACTTGTTAGAAAATAATTTCTAAGTGTTTATATTTTTAGAAAATTTCGCCATAGTTTCCCCTAAAAACGGAGGTGTCCATGCTATTAAAGCATATCATTTTATTTTTAAAAATCAACCCAACAATGAATAATCAAATTGCACTTCCCAAGTGCAAAAACTATACAATGTATATAACAATATGAACATGAACTTTCACAGAAACTCGTAGTAACTTGGTAACATGTTTAGTAGACTTAGTTACCCCTTAAAGTGTGTTTATTTCTTAATAAACTTCTTTTTTGAAAATTTTAGTTGTTTACAACTTGTAAACATATTCTACAAAAATTATTCTTTTGAACTTTTCTTGTAAATAAAGTGTTCTTACATTCATTTTATCACCAAAAGCAATAGATTACACTTGTTTATGTTTGCAAGGCTAGATAAGCTTAATATGTGTATTTAGGATTCAAGTTTGTTTGTTAAATGAGTTTCAATATAAGCTCAAACTCAAACTTGTTTATGATATGATCAAGTATGTACATAAACATTGATGTTGATATATACTAGCTAGGTGCATCCAGTTAAAATGTTCCAAGTTCCGACAACACAGAAAGCTTGGATATTCAAGGTACGGATAAGAGTGTTTGGGCCCACTTTGCAACGTGAATGGTTCGATTTAACATATATACCTTTCTGCATCTAACCCAATATCCAGACCAGATACGTCGTAATGTACCAAACACATGTATTAACGTTATCTCTTAATAACTCAACAACCAATAGATTACGTACACTCCAACCGTTTCTGACTTTTGTTGTACAATGACCACTTGGTCGGACCTTCTGCCGGAGATTCTCAACAACATCTCCGGAAAGTTAGATTTCTATGAAGATTCTGTCAACTTTCTTTGTGTTTGCACTTCATGGAAGTCTTCTTCCGCCACCACAACCAAACACTCCATTCAACATCTCCCTTCTCGGTTGCCCATGTTGATGCTTGCAGAATCCAACACAGATGAAGACGATGAACACGAACTGCGTAGGTTCCTTCTTCTATCCAACGGCGGTACCATGCGTAAGCTGCCTCTACCAGAGGCGCAACGACAGCGATGTGTATCTACTCACGGGTGGCTGCTAACAACCGTGGAACAAGAGTTTTATACCAAGCTTGTTAACCCGCTTACTCGTGCTCAAGTCGATCTCCCAAGGCTGTATATGATTGAGGAATTATACTTTGATCAAGATGAATGGATGTACTACTTGTTTAGCATGAGAAAAGTTGTGTTTACATCACCAAACCCTTTGTCATCAGACCCCTCGTTTCGTGTTATCATCGTTTGGGGGAGAACTATCGGGTTTTGCCAGCCCGGAGATGTTTCGTGGACTCGAATCAAAGGTTGGGAAGGACATCTGTTCGATATCTCGTATCATGGAGCGCGAAAACGGCTCTATGTAGTGGCCACGATGGGAGCAATCTACGAATGTGACGTAACTAACGATGTTTTGTGTCCTAAAGCATTGTCTCGAGTGACAACGTTCCCAGGAGAAGAGTTCGGGTGCTCGTGTGTTCCCTGGGCATATTTACTCGAGTGGGGGTGTGACAGTTTGCTAATGGTTACGCGTGAACGTTACTATTTCAAGAAACATGATGATGAGTATGGGCGTTATGGACCGTATAGGACTAGCAGGTTTCAATGTTTTGTATTTGGGTTAGACGATGGAAAGTGGTCGAAAATCGCGAGTTTGGGGGGCAAAGCAGTCTTTATAGGGTTCAATTCATCGTTTGCTATCGATGGTGGTGAAGCTGTGAAGCCGAATTGTATTTACTTCACCGATGATCTTTATGAACCATACCGTGGTCTACCGGAGGGCGGTGGAGGAGATGTCGGAATATATCATATGTTTAACGGTAGAATTGAAACCCTCTTCGAGTCACAAGAGTCGGTTTTCCGGTCTAGTCCTCCTTTATGGCTTCAAACAAGCACCTTCCTATAATTAAGGGAATTAAGTAGTTGTTTAAGAGTGCAAATAATGTCTATTTGTATAAGCATATCGAAAGATATTTGTTTGGTGAAGAAATAGCATAACAATGTTTACTTACGATTATGGGTGACAATTATGCTATCGATGAGTTAAATTGTTGAATCCAAACACTATTTATTTATTCATTTGCATCTACATGAAGACACTTAATTAAGTTTTTCTAACTACAAAGTAGAAATTTTATAAACACCTGAATGGTTACAATAACTTTAAATCTAGTTTTGAAATTTTATTTTATTTTATTTAATGAAAATCAGACAAGTTTATTTAGAGCTAGCTTTTTTATTCCTAACCACAAAACCTCATTTAAAAAGTAAAAAAACTAGCAAGACGCTAGCTGCCATGGCTCGACAACAACTCAAAAAGAAAATCTACATTAGTCTTTCGAAATCAAATATTTAAATGAAGACCCAGTTTAATCCAAATAAATCCCAAGGATTAGATATCCTCCATCACCTTAGGCACCGTTGGGGCAATATCTGAGAAGATGTTTCTTTCCTCGCTTTCCATGTACACTAATAACCAATCATGATAATACCTTGAAGCACCTTCTTTAGTTCTTGCTGCATAACAGGGTTGATTCGTGAAGGCTAAGCAGATCATCGATCGAAAAAGCAAGGGCGGGGGGCATGGCACCAAGAACTTATGTCTTGCCAAACTAAAGTGGCAATATGACAAGAGGTAAACAAATGGCAGGCATTTTCGACAACATCCTCACAAAGTCCACACAAAATAATCTTGATCTGGATGTTGTGATGAACAAGAGATTCTCGTGTCGGAAGTCTATCCATCTCTGCCGTCCACACAAAAACATTGACTTTCTTTGGAACCGAGTTGTTTCGACCCATAACAAAAGTAGCAGTTGAACTCGACACCCTGAATTACACTTTCTTCATAAAGGCAACCGAAAACTTCCTAGACGGGTCGTCAAGCCAAACCACTCATCTTTAGCATCTGAAAAACGACATTCTAGATCAAGTTTAGAAGAATAAACATTTCAGCCACCTCAGTAGAGATTAAAGGACTCCTCTTCCACCTCCAAGACCAAGACCTATTATTAGAATCGAAGTAATCCTTAATTCTAAATCACATTCACATATTTACATTTCACTTGTTTTCCTAATTCTTAATCCATTCGCCTCCCCCTTCGGGCAATCGGCAATCTGCCTCGCACTTCCAACTATCTTCAATCAGGACTTCCCCTTCGTCTGGTCTAGGTACACATCGCTTTTCTCTGATAGTTCTCTTAATTCGGGGTGGACAACGGTAATAGGTGGTGGGCAATCATTATTCCAGCTTATATATTTGTTATACCCCCATCTTCAGAGTTAAAGAAATATGCAAGCTCTCTTCAAAGTTAAAAAAATATGCACGTAATCTAATCAGATACTTAAATACATTAAAGACTGCATTAACAAGAAGCAGGAGCAGCTCAAGCTGAAGATACATGACAAAGAGGAGCTGAGAGCAGATATTGAAGTCATCATTGATGAATGGGTTCAAGCAATAACCTGGTATAAGGAGATGTACAAAGAATGCAACAAAATGAATCTAAAAGATGGAGATCTATATCAGATTAACCAATGATTGGAAAACAGTTCGATTATGTTACTTGAACATTGTTTTTGTCAATCTTTGAATTTATGTAGTTTGAATTCACCTTATGTTATTTTAGTATGAGTAGTTTATTTTTCTTACAATACTTAGGGGTTGTAAGGAAATAATTTGTAAGTATTGAAGAAAAATATGATCATTCAGATCATATGCTGAAGATAAAGTTAAGAAGATCAACAAAAAGGAAAATATTGTAGGACCGGTTTCGACTCCGTAACGATTGCGAACCGACTCGTGTAGGAATTCGTACACGAACGTGACCGAACACACACGACGTACTATAAACGTGATTCTATTGAAAGATCTGAAATCGTACAAGAACCGTGAATCACCTTGAGTACTTTCTCTCTTTAGCTTCTCTCTCTAACACTAGAGCTCTCCAAGTCTCCAAAATGGCAAAAGTCTTAAACAACTAACATAAGATTCCTATATATAGGCCTTGGAATTAATGAGACTTCTCATTAATTACCAAAATGCCACCTTGCTATTTCTATCTAATTATTACAATATAAAGTCTCGTTTTCTTCAGTTTCTGCTACGAACTCGATTGACGGAGGCGATAGACATAAATGCACTAACAGACTCCCCATTGGATATTGCCGCAGTCAATCTCGTAGCGTCTTGTCTTTCTCTCTCTGAGTCTTCTTGAAGCTTTCTCGTCTTCAGCAAACACAGACTCCCTCTTGCTCGAACAGAATCCCCGTGACCTGTCTTCAGCTTCAGCTCCCCCTTTCGGTAGACTCTTCCTTCAGGCTCCCCCTTTCGTCAAGCTTCCGTGCTTTTGGGATCGACACCTGGCTTTCCGGTTACAAGCTCCTTCAGGATAGTTATCTGGCTGCTTGAATGCACGCTCTCCCTTGCGCTGAGCTCGTCTTCAGACTCCCCCTTAGACTCGGCTATCGGGATCGTAATCTGGTACAACACCTGCAATTCTCAAACATTTATAAGTAAAAAAATGTTTTGAACATCCAGGATTGAAGATCCTGGCTCTCTCTCAGCATAAGCTAAAATATTTCGACAGTGAAAGCATTTTCCGATTGTCCAGGAATCGTGACCTGGCCTTAAAAACTTTTAATCAAGATCCTGGCTCTAAAATATAATAATATGAATATATCCAGGATTACATGATTCTCTCCCCCTATCAACAATCTTCATAGATTTGGCAGTATAAATTATCCAAAATCGAAATCTAGCTCTTTACAACAGATTTTAACAATCTAAGAATCCAAATCCCTCACAGTTAATCATCCAAGTCCAAATTAATGACCTTGGAGATAACAAAAACTGTTTTTTTATTTTTGGTTTTAAAACTACAAGTTTCAAATTAATGAACTTGTTTTTATTTTCCGAAACACAATCAGCATACTTAGATTTTGAAACTCAGCTCTCAGACATCGGTTGTCGAAAATAAAGCAGAATCAAAATCTTTTTGTATTTTTCTGAAACATAAAGCAGTAAAGAAATATTTACATACATATGCGCAGACAATATTTTTGTTTGAGTTCGTGTCAGATGATCATATCAGTTTATGACAAATCACTAGTACCGTTGAGCTTTAAACACTTTAAGTTCTAAACGATTCACTTAGATTGTCAGTATATTGATCCACTTAAATTTTCACACAAAGTTCAATTGATTCGAGATACAGATTAGTGTTTTAAGGACTTAAACTTATTGGCGTGTCCCACCTCAGAATATACTCCTGTATCAAAATTCCCTAGATTCAGTCTTACAGGTGAGTATACCAATTTGATATCTGTCACACCCTGACTTTTGCGGAAGCGTGATTATGGTGTGACTTTCTAAATATCATTGCATTCAATCATAACATCAACTATATGATAAAACCATAGGTTTGTCATCTATTAAATAAGTGTAAAAGATAACATCATTTTAAAGCGTAGACTCCAAATTCAAGTTTTACAAATCATACAATTGTTTATGAGTTTATTAAAGACTCGTCAAAAGTTAATGAATAACACCAAGGTTTGGAAGACGTGTCTCGTCCAGGAATAAGACACACTAACCAAACTCAAAGACCATGGATGACATCTTTATTCTTAACGCAGCATAAAAACTTCCAACGCCTGCCAGATCCACCTTACAAATTCCGTGAAATACATGTAGTTTGAAAAACATCAACAAAAGTTGAGCGAGTTCATGTGTTCGTTTGTGTGTATGTATAAACCTTTGAAATGTTGTAAGTATGTATGTAAGTCCCTGGTATGTAGCAATAAGGAAAAAGAGATCACCACTGGGTTGCAAAGCCAATGGTATGTGTGAAGTGATGCAGGAAGACTCAAACTTAGCAGATTTCGTCAATAAGACATAGTCACCTCATGGTCCACTCAGCGGACTCAGGAGTGGGGCTCGCTACACCCGAATAGATCTATCACTCATATCCCTCAGTGTTTTCCGGAATAATATTTACCAAAAATGATAGTTGTACGAGTGTTTTCCGGAATATTACGTAAGTTACGTTTTATCGTTTGGCTTCATAATATTAATTGTGTAACTTAAATATTTCTTCCGTGAGATTTTTGGTATTGTTTTGGAGTTGTAATTCCCATGGTATTTTGCTAAGATATATTATTTTACCCTAATATAATATAACTAGTTCAGAATTCGTACAAATATTCACACAAGCGTCTTATTATAAAATATACATTCTAAATATATATTTATCCATTTTTATTTACGAAAACCATCCTCCGACATTTTATTTTTTGTGACAAAACCTATGGCGAAGTTTATTTTGAAAAAACAAAGTTTAAAACATATTTGTAAACACTTGTTAGAAAATAATTTCTAAGTGTTTATATTTTTAGAAAATTTCGCCATAGTTTCCCCTAAAAACGGAGGTGTCCATGCTATTAAAGCATATCATTTTCTTTTTAAAAATCAACCCAACAATCAATAATCAAACTACACTTCCCAAGTGCAAAAGCTATACAATGTATATAACAATATGAACATGAACTTTCACAAAAACTCGTAGTAACTTGGTAACATGTTTAGTAGACTTAGTTACCCCTTAAAGTGTGTTTATTTCTTAATAAACTTCCTATTTGAAAATTTTAGGTGTTTACAACTTGTAAACATATTCTACAAAAATTATTCTTTTGAACTCTTCTTGTAAATAAAGTGTTCTTACACTCATTTTATCACCAAAAGCAATGTACATTTATGTAAGAATCAAGTTCTACTAAAAATCATATTTTGAACTTGATTTTCTTGGAAATTTATTCATAAATCTTAGATTTGCAAAATTACTAGTTCACTTTATTTACTATTTTTCAAGAAAAAATTTTATTCTCAAGTTCATGTTCATAAGTGAGGATGAGCTTCTTGGGTTAACACATAATCATCCTCTAACTTGCTAAATCATGTGTTTAATCACGATTTAACAAGCTCCTTATGGTGATCATCATCATAATTTCAAGTAAATAACAATCAAGTGCCATGTATGTATTTAACAACCTCATTTCATCCACAAATCATCATATGTAAGCTTATGTTTATGATTCTTGTTTATGTTCTTTTAGTGTTCTTGTGATTCATAACAATATATATCTTTTTAACCAACAAAATAAGAAATAAAAACTAGTAGCAAGAAGCTTACGACTAACAATATATATGATACTTAGCTTTCGTTAGGTAAATATAATATTATATTGGGCTGCAAATGAACCGAACGAACTCGAACAAGACCTTGTTCGTGTTTGTTTGTTAAGGAAATATATGTTCACGAAGTGTTCATGAACACTTACCAAACGAGACTTTATGTTTGTTCGTTAAGGAAATGAATGTGTTGGTGTTTGCTTGTTAATTTTAGGCAACAAACGCAAAGGAATGTTCATGAACAAAAATGGACACAAACTAATGTTCATGAATACAAATGGAAACAAACAAACAAACAAAAACAAGTGTTCATGAACAGAATATATAATACACTGATACTTATTAAATATTTTATTTTTCAAAATTTTGGAGTATTGAAATAAAATATAAAAACTAAAAACACTAATGAACTATCGAACACAAACTACATAAATGAACATGCCCTCTGTTCATGTTCGTTCATTTAACTAAACGAACAGAATTTCGTGTTCGTGTTTGTTCATGAATTAAACGAACAAACACAAACAAACTTCCTGCCGAACGGTTCAAGAATTATTCGCTAAACATTCGGTTCGTTTGCAGCCCTAATATTATACAAAGTTTTAAGGATATTTATGAAATTATCCCTACATTGGTTCTGATATAGGGTAGTTTTCTAAGTTCACTTGTTTTTCACGCGGTACGTTAGTAAATAGTCAACAAGGTCAAATGCCACAGCTGGAATCTAACATTTGAAAGTCACATTATTACTTTCTAATCATCTCCTTTTCGGATGTGGAACAGGTGGTTCAGTTCTACCATTGGAAGGCACCCGAGTTAAAGCTGTCAGAAGTAAAAACAGAGCTTCCGTCTGACCGAGTGGTGTCCCTCAGAATTGCTGGTGTTCCCGTCTATCTCAGGGACAACTCGTTGTACGATCTGATTGGTGGGCTTTTTGGTAAAGTAGTCCAAGAATCTTCATTCTCATTGTCAGTATCGGATAACTCTGAAGGCTCGGTTCTGGTGTTAGTCCCCCTGGGTAGGAGAATCGAGGAGTCGGTGGTGATTAACTGGCAGGAGAAAAGATTTGTTGTATGGGTTGCGGAGGAAGTTATAGCTTGGAAACCTGATCCGATTAGTGATTCCCATTAAGTGGATGAGGAATTGGGTAATTCGTCTTCGGAAGAATCGGACGAAGTCTTCGTCGTCGGTGGAGATGTTGAAGATACTAATATGGTTGACGAGGTCGAAGAAGGTGAAATTAGGTCTCTAGTTCTGAGTTCGCCGGTGCCGGAAGGAGGAAATCGCCCCCTATCGGAACCCCCTTCAGAGCCGGTTAATGATTAGTCGCCGTTAAATGAAAAGTTGGGTCCTGAAAGGTCGCGGGACATGGATGGTGGTATCGAAGAGCCGGTCACTAATGGGCTGCATGGAATGCATGGGGAATCCTCTAGTCATAATTCCGAGAATGTGGCGGCTGGTTATTATGAGGGTGGTCCCCACCATAAAGGAGTTAATAATAGTTATTCGGTGGATCATCTAGTTCAGGAAGGTCCAACTCCCCATATTGGGCTTGGTAAGAGGAATAGGGCTGACAGGAGCCCCCCATCATCCGGTTCTATGCAGGGCCCCCCAACTAAGCCCTTTTACCAAGATCCAATCCCTGAGGATTTTTCTTTTGACCTAAATAGGCCATCTCCGGCTTCTGGGGCGATCCTTGGTGAGTCGGTAGGTGAGCCATTGCACCGTCAGTCATCACCTGGCTACTGGCAGGAATATTGAGTCATCACCAGGGCTCCCGAATTTGAATTCAAGTTTCTCCCCTGACCCTGGTGATTTAAATCCGGTCCTCCAGGACGTGGATTCTGAAGTTCGAGCTACTGTGGAGATAGGGGCAAAAGTGGGCATTGAGCTACAAGGTTTCGAAGACGTGACTAGATCCGTTATTCTTGGTGAAGGTGAGTTTAATGGTTGTCGATGAATTTTCTATCAGTGAATTTAAGGGGGTACGGGATTCCTGTAAAGTTGATTGGGTTAGGGGTATCAAAACATCTTATGGAGTTCACTTCTTGGCGATTCAAGAAACAAAATTGGGGGCTGATTTGAATTTTGTGTTCAATGGGTTTTGGGGAAGATCTGTGACAACTCGAACTTTAGACTTACTGTGATGTAACGTTACGTGCTTACGAGAACTGAATTATGTGTTGGATTTAATGAATGCTATGTTATGAATGTGCATTATGTGTGTATATATGTTATGAACGGCCCAAAAACGCACAACACCCACTTGATTTCACAAACCCACTCGGTCCATATGGTTGGACTCGAGACCTTGAGGTAGCCCATGTGGGGTTTCGGCCCACTTCCCTTCATACGTATACATACCCACATGTCATTTGGGTTTTAGTTTTCAGAAATCTTGCAATCAAGAACACACACACTCTCTTTCTCTCGACCGGAACCAAGGGCAGCCTCACCTTCACCACTTTCCTTTACTTGTAACCGGTTAGTGTTTGATGTATTATTGTTTGGTGTGTGATATAATAGCCTCGCATGATAATATAGGGTTTTGCCACATGTTGATTGTGTTCTTGTTAATCGACTTCGGTGAATGGTGATCATGATTACATACGAAATAGGTTGCATGAGTGATTTGTTATTTGGTCCGAATTGATGTTTGTAACCGGCTGTGATGATTCTGTTTGCACATGTGTTTTAAGTGGCATGTTAGTATGATGATACGGTTCATAAGTTAATGATGTTTATAGACTGATTACTGATTGAATTGCCGAGATGATGTTCTGAATGATGGAGATGAACACGTATGAATATGTTTTGAACGGGATATTGAATTGATGATTTCTATGATTGATCTATTTCCGAAACTGTTTGATCTGTTTGCTAATTTTGCGGAATAAACGTTGCTGATAATTAAGGAAATTATGGAAAACTGTTACACATCTGGTTGCGACTCGGATTGCGAGTCGGTACACCACTCGAGACCACAACAGCATGAACCGAAACCATGGTTGCGAGTCCAGTTGCGACTCGTAACCAGGCCATGACAAGCCGAGACCGGGGTTGCGAGTCCCGTTACGACTCGTAACCGGACCTTGCCAACTCGAAACCCTCAGTTGCGACTCGTAATCTCTGTTGCGACTCGAGACCATTTACATGCACACTGTTTTGGGCCTACATTGTCACGGGCCCAATCAATTGGGCCAAATAACTGGATTTATGCGATTGACTGCTAATTGGACTTATGACTGATTGTTATTGGACTGCTTATATTATTTGGGTCGAGACCTTTATGATTGGACTTGTATAATTGGGCCGGGTTATGATTGGGCCGAACACTTAGATTGTTTATCCAATTGCTGATACGTGTACGTGGTTGCCATGACTATATGTGATGCTATATACGTGCTATATACGAACCTGACTTGTATAATAACCATGATAGGACGTGGTTGACCACTTACTAGCTTAACTGTACTCCTTGTGTATCTGCTGAGCAAACCAAGGTGAGTTCACACAGCCAAGGCATGGGATTCCCGGGTTGGGAATTGGGTTGGATATGTTATTGTTAAAAGAGTTACTCGTACTTACGCATTCTCTAGACTATAGACCATCGTCCTCAGGTTAGTCAGGACACGTTACGTAAAGCCTACGTAACCCAGATCATTTGCCATTTGTCTCCCGGGTCGGGAGGACACGTTACGTAAAGCCTACGTAACCCAATACCATCCAGTGGCTTCCAGGTCGGAAGGCCACGCTGCGTAAAGCCTACGTAGCCCCCACGCGTACCATGTCCTCGGGGAAGGGCACGTCACGTAAAGCCTACGTGACCCTGTACGTTTTCCTGTTCTCAGTAAAGAAGAACACATGGTCGGAAGTTAGTCTAGTAAGTACCGTTAATGAGAAGCCCTCATTAGCCAGGATAAACATGGGAAGCCCCCACCAGTAATATGAACACAAGGTTTGGGAAGCCCCCACCTTTAGTACACACTAGTATGGGAAGCCCCACTAGTTATACTTATGCACTATGTTATGAACTTACTTTCTGTGAACTCGCTCAACTAGTTGTTGATTATTTGCTGCATGCCTTGCAGGACCTTAGGTACATTATGGAGCTTGCACAGGGAGGAGCAGGTCGTTGTGGGATTCGGATCGTAAATTTTATCTGAACTTATAACTATTTTGAGTTACATTACTATGCTTCCGCTATTTAAACGATGTTTGGTTTTGAAACATCAATCATGTCATGATGATTTACATTAATTACTTTTATTATTAAATGCTATGTTTGATATGATTAGTGGCTTGATCCTGGTCATGTCACGCTCCCAAGCGGTGGTACTCCGCGCGTGGATTTTGGGGGTGTGACAGATTGGTATCAGAGCCATTGGTTATAGAGAACTTGGTTTTAATATGGGAAAACGTTTTTATTAAAACCAGACTATAACCAGAACAGTGCTCTCAACGATCCACAACGACGCTTCGCTCCACGTGCAAGACTCGACATCCTAGGTAATAAGGTTTATGTTTATTGCCTGTTTGCTAGAACTGCTTAGAACTTTGCTCGCATTACGTTTAGATACACATGATACTATAGCATGAGAATCCCTATGTGCTTACGCTTTTCTGTCATCGCCCTATTCGCGAACCATTCTTACCTATGCTACTTGTTACAATGAAGATCATGTCTGGACGAATCAACATGACACAAGCCCAGCTAGAGGCTCTCGTTCAAGCTCAAGTTGCTGCGGCAGTTGCAGCTGCTCAAGCAGGTCAACACGCGCAGCAGCCAGTCTGCACATTCAAGAACTTCATGGACTGTCGTCCAAATTCTTTCAGCGGCACCGAGGGGGCAGTGGGACTCCTCCATTCGTTTGAAAAGCTAGAATCTGTATTCGAAATGTGCGAGTGCCCTGAGGCTCGCAAGGTCAAGTTTGCCACCGGTACTTTGGAGGGAATAGCACTGACTTGGTGGAACGCACAAGTCCAGATCTTAGGGTTGGCAGCTGCTAACGCCACCCCATGGAACGATTTCAAGGAACTCATCAAGCGTGAGTATTGTACACGTGAAGATATTCACAAGCTGGAAGACGAGCTGTATAATCTGAAAATGGTTGGATCAGAGATCGAAGCGTATACTAAACGGTCGAATGAGCTGGCCGTTCTGTGTCCAACTATGGTGGACCCTCCCTACAAGCGCATTGAGATGTATCTCAAGGGGTTGGCACCAGAAATCCAGAGCCATGTTACTTCGGCTAATCTCGACAACATCCAGGAAATCCAACGCCTCGCTCACCGTATCACCGATCAGGCAGTGGACCAGAATAAACTGCCCAAGCGTGTTAATGCTACTGCTAACGTCACCACCTCAGCTACTCCTGCTACGTCTGGTGACAGTAAAAGAAAATGGGATGGAGATTCCAGCAGGGGTTCAGCGACTGTTCAGCCACAAGCTCAGCAGCAGAAGATCGACCACTATCAGAGTCCCAGTCAGCAATCCTCTGGCAGTCACAGACAGAGGAGATATCAGGGTAGTCAGCCTAGGTGCCACAACTGCAACAGGCATCACCACGGCCCGTGTAACAAGGGTCGTTGTCAAAGGTGTCTTAAGATGGGCCACGAGGCCAAAGATTGTAGGAGCCCTCGTCCTGCGAATCAGAATCAGCAGCCTCAGCAACCAGCTCCACAGAACCAGCAGCAGCAACAGCAGCCACAGCGTGGAAACCGGGGATGTTTCCAGTGTGGGGCTGAAGGTCACTTCAAACGCGATTGCCCTCAGTTGAACCAGAACCGCAACAACAACAATAACAACCAGGGCAACGGCAACAACAACGGCGGGAACAACAACAATAATGGCAACGAGGCAAGAGGTCGAGCTTTCGTTTTGGGAAGAGGAGACGCAGTGAACGATCCCAACGTGGTTATGGGTAAGTTTCTCCTCGACAATATTTACGTTACTGTTTTGTTTGATTCGGGTGCGGATACAAGCTATATGTCTGTGAAAATGTGTTAACTGCTAAAACGTGCACCAACACTTTTACCCACCAAACATGTAGTAGAGTTAGCTAACGGTAAAAGTCTAGAAGCCACGCACGTAGTTCAGGGTTGTAATCTTATCTTAGCTGGCCAAGCTTTCTCTATCGATCTCATTCCCATAGTTTTGGGTAGCTTCGACGTCGTGATTGGGATGGATTGGTTATCCCAACACCAGGCAGAAATCTTATGCAGCGAGAAGATTATTCGCATTCCTCGTTCGGGTCAGGAACCTCTAGAAGTTCAAGGCGACAAGAGTGGTGCTGTGGTTGGCATCATCTCTTTCTTGAAGGCTCAGAAATGCTTACGTAAGGGTCACACAGCCATTTTGGCTCTTGTTTCAGACGCATCAGCAAAGGAAAAGAAATTGGAGGATATTCCAATTGTACGCGATTACCCTCAGGTGTTTCCTGAAGACTTACCTGGCTTACCGCCTCATCGTCAGGTTGAATTTCAGATCGAGCTTGCTCCAGGAGCAGCACCCATAGCTCGCGCACCATACCGTCTAGCTCCATCCGAATTGGAGGAACTGTCAAAGCAGCTACAAGAGCTCTTGGAAAAGGGCTTCATACGTCCAAGCTCTTCGCCTTGGGGAGCTCCAGTACTTTTTGTGAAAAAGAAAGACGGTACGTTCAGGATGTGCATCGACTACCGTGAACTTAACAAGGTGACGGTGAAGAACCGTTATCCCCTTCCGCGCATCGACGACTTATTCGACCAGTTGCAAGGGTCGTGTTACTATTCAAAGATAGACTTAAGGTCAGGGTATCATCAGCTGAGAGTCCGGGATGAGGACGTCTCCAAGACAGCCTTCAGAACTCGTTACGGTCACTACGAGTTTCTCGTCATGCCATTCGGGTTAACAAACGCGCCTGCTGTATTTATGGATCTTATGAACAGGGTGTGCAAACCCTATCTTGACAAGTTCGTCATTGTATTCATCGACGACATTCTGATTTACTCCAAGAGTCAGGAGGAACACGAGCAGCATCTTCGCCTTATATTGGAACTCCTTCGGAAGGAACAGCTGTACGCCAAGCTTTCTAAATGCGACTTCTGGCTTCGTGAAGTCCACTTCTTAGGCCACGTGGTAAACAAGGATGGGATTCATGTCGATCCATCCAAGGTAGATTCGATCAGGAACTGGCCTGCACCGCGTACACCGACGGAAATACGCCAATTCTTGGGTCTGGCAGGTTACTACAGACGGTTTATTAAAGACTTTTCGAAGATTGCTCAGCCGCTTACGCTACTGACACAGAAGGGTGTTACCTATCGCTGGGGAGAGCCCCAGGAGACTGCTTTTCAGCACCTAAAGGATAGGCTTTGCAGCGCACCTATTCTCTCATTGCCAGAGGGCACAGATGACTTCGTGGTATATTGTGATGCATCCATTCGGGGACTTGGATGTGTATTAATGCAACGCGACAAGGTTATCGCTTACGCCTCTCGTCAACTCAAGGTTCATGAACGCAACTATACGACGCACGATTTGGAGCTGGGAGCTGTTGTTTTCGCGCTTAAGATATGGCGACACTACCTGTACGGTACCAGGTGCACGATTTACACCGATCACAGGAGTCTCGAGCATATCCTTAAGCAGAAGGATTTGAATATGCGTCAACGACGATGGGTCGAATTACTAAACGATTATGAATGCGCCATCAAGTATCATCCAGGCAAAGCCAATGTTGTGGCTGACGCCCTCAGTCGGAAAGACACTCTACCACGGCGCGTGCGAGCGCTACAGCTTACGATTCAGTCTAGCCTTCCTGCACAGATACGAAATGCTCAGGTAGAAGCATTGAAGCCCGAAAATGTCAAGGCTGAAGCCTTACGCGGCTCACGACAGCAAATGGAACAGAAGGCAGACGGCGCCTACTATGTAACGGGGCGTATTTGGGTCCCACTTTATGGCGGTCTACGCGAACTTGGGATGGACGAAGCACACAAGTCTCGCTATTCGGTACATCCAGGGTCGGATAAAATGTACCACGATATCAGCACTACTTATTGGTGGCCTAGAATGAAGGCCCACATTGCTACGTACGTGGGAAAGTGCTTGACCTGTGCGAGAGTCAAGGTCGAATATCAGAAACCAGCTGGCCTACTTCAGCAGCCTAAGATACCGCAATGGAAATGGGAAGAAATTTCCATGGATTTTGTTACAGGCCTATCTAGATCCCAGCGGGGGAATGATACCATATGGGTGATCGTGGATCGACTCACCAAGTCTGCACACTTCCTAGCTATAAAGGAAACGGATAAGTTCTCCACTCTCGCAGACGTCTATCTTAAGGAAGTTGTTTCGAGGCACGGGGTGCCCACATCTATCATTTCGGATCGCGATGCACGATTCACGTCAGAGCTATGGCAAGCAATGCACAAATCTTTCGGCTCAAGGTTAGACATGAGCACAGCATATCATCCTCAGACGGATGGGCAGTCTGAGCGAACGATTCAAACTCTTGAAGACATGCTTAGGGCATGCGTTATAGATTTCGGCAACGACTGGGAAAAGCATCTCCCTTTGGTGGAGTTCTCGTATAATAATAGTTATCACACCAGCATTCAAGCCGCTCCATTCGAGGCATTGTACGGGCGTAAATGCCGGTCACCCCTCTGCTGGGCAGAGGTGGGGGATAGTCAGATTACGGGTCCAGAGATTGTAGTGGACGCCACAGAAAAGATTGCACAAATACGACAACGCATGGCGGCAGCACGCGACCGTCAGAAAGCCTACGCGGACAAGCGTAGAAAGCCATTGGAATTTGAGGTCGGGGACCGGGTTTTATTGAAAGTTTCACCCTGGAAGGGTGTGGTTCGTTTTGGCAAACGGGGCAAACTAAATCCGCGGTACGTCGGACCATTCGAAATCATAGAAAAGATTGGCAAAGTAGCATACAAGTTGAACCTACCAACTGAACTCGGGGCAGTTCACAATGTCTTTCATGTATCGAACTTAAAGAAGTGCCTATCTGATGAAAACCTCATCATTCCTTTCGAAGAACTCACTATCGACGAGCGGTTGCAGTTCGTCGAGGAACCAGTGGAAATCACGGACCGGGATGTGAAGGTCCTCAAACACAAGAGAATCCCTCTTGTCCGAGTTCGTTGGAACTCCAAACGTGGCCCAGAGTACACCTGGGAACGCGAAGACAGGATGACAGAAAAGTACCCCCAGTTATTCGAAACCAATGCAACCACTACTGAGACTGAAGCTACTACTTCGGAATTTCGGGACGAAATTCCAGATCAACGGGGGGAGGATGTGACACCCCAGGAAAACCAGTGAACGATTGAACTTACCTAGCTTCCTCAGTGAGTGCATACCAAATTTCGGGACGAAATTTCCAATTAGTTGGGGATAATGTGACAACTCGAACTTTAGACTTACTGTGATGTAACGTTACGTGCTTACGAGAACTAAATTATGTGTTGGATTTAATGAATGCTATGTTATGAATGTGCATTATGTGTGTATATATGTTATGAACGGCCCAAAAACGCACAACACCCACTTGATTTCACAAACCCACTCGGTCCATATGGTTGGACTCGAGACCTTGAGGTAGCCCATGTGGGGTTTCGGCCCACTTCCCTTCATACGTATACATACCCACATGTCATTAGGGTTTTAGTTTTCAGAAATCTTGCAATCAAGAACACACACACTCTCTTTCTCTCGACCGGAACCAAGGGCAGCCTCACCTTCACCACTTTCCTTTACTTGTAACCGGTTAGTGTTTGATGTATTATTGTTTGGTGTGTGATATAATAGCCTCGCATGATAATATAGGGTTTTGCCACATGTTGATTGTGTTCTTGTTAATCGACTTCGGTGAATGGTGATCATGATTACATACGAAATAGGTTGCATGAGTGATTTGTTATTTGGTCCGAATTGATGTTTGTAACTGGCTGTGATGATTCTGTTTGCACATGTGTTTTAAGTGGCATGTTAGTATGATGATACGGTTCATAAGTTAATGATGTTTATAGACTGATTACTGATTGAATTGCCGAGATGATGTTCTGAATGATGGAGATGAACACGTATGAATATGTTTTGAACGGGATATTGAATTGATGATTTCTATGATTGATCTATTTCCGAAACTGTTTGATCTGTTTGCTAATTTTGCGGAATAAACGTTGCTGATAATTAAGGAAATTATGGAAAACTGTTACACATTTGGTTGCGACTCGGATTGCGAGTCGGTACACCACTCGAGACCACAACAGCATGAACCGAAACCATGGTTGCGAGTCCAGTTGCGACTCGTAACCAGGCCATGACAAGCCGAGACCGGGGTTGCGAGTCCCGTTACGACTCGTAACCGGACCTTGCCAACTCGAAACCCTCAGTTGCGACTCGTAATCTCTGTTGCGACTCGAGACCATTTACATGCACACTGTTTTGGGCCTACATTGTCACGGGCCCAATCAATTGGGCCAAATAACTGGATTTATGCGATTGACTGCTAATTGGACTTATGACTGATTGTTATTGGACTGCTTATATTATTTGGGCCGAGACCTTTATGATTGGACTTGTATAATTGGGCCGGGTTATGATTGGGCCGAACACTTAGATTGTTTATCCAATTGCTGATACGTGTACGTGGTTGCCATGACTATATGTGATGCTATATACGTGCTATATACGAACCTGACTTGTATAATAACCATGATAGGACGTGGTTGACCACTTACTAGCTTAACTGTACTCCTTGTGTATCTGCCGAGCAAACCAAGGTGAGTTCACACAGCCAAGGCATGGGATTCCCAGGTTGGGAATTGGGTTGGATATGTTATTGTTAAAAGAGTTACTCGTACTTACGCATTCTCTAGACTATAGACCATCGTCCTCAGGTTAGTCAGGACACGTTACGTAAAGCCTACGTAACCCAGATCATTTGCCATTTGTCTCCCGGGTCGGGAGGACACGTTACGGGGGGAGGATGTGACACCCCAGGAAAACCAGTGAACGATTGAACTTACCTAGCTTCCTCAGTGAGTGCATACCAAATTTCGGGACGAAATTTCCAATTAGTTGGGGATAATGTGACAACTCGAACTTTAGACTTACTGTGATGTAACGTTACGTGCTTACGAGAACTGAATTATGTGTTGGATTTAATGAATGCTATGTTATGAATGTGCATTATGTGTGTATATATGTTATGAACGGCCCAAAAACGCACAACACCCACTTGATTTCACAAACCCACTCGGTCCATATGGTTGGACTCGAGACCTTGAGGTAGCCCATGTGGGGTTTCGGCCCACTTCCCTTCATACGTATACATACCCACATGTCATTAGGGTTTTAGTTTTCAGAAATCTTGCAATCAAGAACACACACACTCTCTTTCTCTCGACCGGAACCAAGGGCAGCCTCACCTTCACCACTTTCCTTTACTTGTAACCGGTTAGTGTTTGATGTATTATTGTTTGGTGTGTGATATAATAGCCTCGCATGATAATATAGGGTTTTGCCACATGTTGATTGTGTTCTTGTTAATCGACTTCGGTGAATGGTGATCATGATTACATACGAAATAGGTTGCATGAGTGATTTGTTATTTGGTCCGAATTGATGTTTGTAACCGGCTGTGATGATTCTGTTTGCACATGTGTTTTAAGTGGCATGTTAGTATGATGATACGGTTCATAAGTTAATGATGTTTATAGACTGATTACTGATTGAATTGCCGAGATGATGTTCTGAATGATGGAGATGAACACGTATGAATATGTTTTGAACGGGATATTGAATTGATGATTTCTATGATTGATCTATTTCCGAAACTGTTTGATCTGTTTGCTAATTTTGCGGAATAAACGTTGCTGATAATTAAGGAAATTATGGAAAACTGTTACACATCTGGTTGCGACTCGGATTGCGAGTCGGTACACCACTCGAGACCACAACAGCATGAACCGAAACCATGGTTGCGAGTCCAGTTGCGACTCGTAACCAGGCCATGACAAGCCGAGACCGGGGTTGCGAGTCCCGTTACGACTCGTAACCGGACCTTGCCAACTCGAAACCCTCAGTTGCGACTCGTAATCTCTGTTGCGACTCGAGACCATTTACATGCACACTGTTTTGGGCCTACATTGTCACGGGCCCAATCAATTGGGCCAAATAACTGGATTTATGCGATTGACTGCTAATTGGACTTATGACTGATTGTTATTGGACTGCTTATATTATTTGGGCCGAGACCTTTATGATTGGAATTGTATAATTGGGCCGGGTTATGATCGGGCCGAACACTTAGATTGTTTATCCAATTGCTGATACGTGTACGTGGTTGCCATGACTATATGTGATGCTATATACGTGCTATATACGAACCTGACTTGTATAATAACCATGATAGGACGTGGTTGACCACTTACTAGCTTAACTGTACTCCTTGTGTATCTGCCGAGCAAACCAAGGTGAGTTCACACAGCCAAGGCATGGGATTCCCGGGTTGGGAATTGGGTTGGATATGTTATTGTTAAAAGAGTTACTCGTACTTACGCATTCTATAGACTATAGACCATCGTCCTCAGGTTAGTCAGGACACGTTACATAAAGCCTACGTAACCCAGATCATTTGCCATTTGTCTCCCGGGTCGGGAGGACACGTTACGTAAAGCCTACGTAACCCAATACCATCCACTGGCTTCCAGGTCGGAAGGCCACGCTGCGTAAAGCCTACGTAGCCCCCACGCGTACCATGTCCTCGGGGAAGGGCACGTCACGTAAAGCCTACGTGACCCTGTACGTTTTCCTGTTCTCAGTAAAGAAGAACACATGGTCGGAAGTTAGTCTAGTAAGTACCGTTAATGAGAAGCCCTCATTAGCCAGGATAAACATGGGAAGCCCCCACCAGTAATATGAACACAAGGTTTGGGAAGCCCCCACCTTTAGTACACACTAGTATGGGAAGCCCCACTAGTTATACTTATGCACTATGTTATGAACTTACTTTCTGTGAACTCGCTCAACTAGTTGTTGATTATTTGCTGCATGCCTTGCAGGACCTTAGGTACATTATGGAGCTTGCACAGGGAGGAGCAGGTCGTTGTGGGATTCGGATCGTAAATTTTATCTGAACTTATAACTATTTTGAGTTACATTACTATGCTTCCGCTATTTAAACGATGTTTGGTTTTGAAACATCAATCATGTCATGATGATTTACATTAATTACTTTTATTATTAAATGCTATGTTTGATATGATTGGTGGCTTGATCCTGGTCATGTCACGCTCCCAAGCGGTGGTACTCCGCGCGTGGATTTTGGGGGTGTGACAAGATCGGCGTATAACTTGGAGAGTATTAATTCGGAGGGCAGATCAGGGGGTCTCGCTTGTCTCTGGAACCCGGGTTTGTTTTCTTGTGATAATGTCATTAAAGATCGATATTTTTTGGTCCTGTCTGGGACCTTGATTCAGTTAGGTGTTCGGATTAATTTGGTGAATGTCTATGCGCCTAATGACGCGTCAACTAGAAGGAACTTATGGGTCAGGTTACTGGTTTTAAAGAATTCTATACAAGGATTGTGGGTTTTCATGGGGGACTTCAATGAAGTTAGGGATGTATCGGAGAGGTTTAATTCCGAATATAGCATCCAACGCGGAGGCATTCAATCAATTTATCTTATCGGCTGGCCTCTGCGAATTCAATATGGGGGGGGGGGTGGTAAATTTACATACATTTCGGATCGGGGGGGATAAGTTGAGCAAGCTGGATCGGTACCTTGTTTGTCTTGGCTTTATGGAGCGATGGCCGACGGCGTCGGTTCTAACCCTTAATCGGGATGTTTCGGATTAACGGCCGATTCTATTGTCCACTATACCATCAGATTTTGGCCACATTCCGTTTCGGTGTTTTAATTCTTGGATGGAGCTACCGGGTTTTGTGGAACTAGTAAATTAATTATGTTATAGTTTTGCTTTTAATGGGCCCGCGGATATGGCATTATCGGTGAAGTTGAGATGGCTTAAAAATACTATCAAGGCTTGGTTAAAGGTCGAACGTGATAAAACTGAAGGAATTTACTTGGATAAGAAGAATCGTATTCGTATTCTGGAAAGGATGGCTGAAGAAAGAGTCTTGGAGGAAAGAGAATTGTCTGAAAGGGCTGAATGTATCAACATAGTGTTGGAAGCGGACCGTAGGAAGGCTGCTGATGCCAAGCAAAAATCCCGGGCTAGGTGGGCCATAGATGGGGATGAAAATACTGCTTTTTTTCATAACCTCATTAACTCCAATGTCAGTAATAACCGTATCAATGGTCTTATGGTGAATGGAGCTTGGGTTACTAATCCGGTGGAGATAAAAGAAGCCTTTTTGGATTTCTTCTCGAAACAGTTCGTCGAACCAATGGATTCTCGGCCAAATATAATATGTCCTAATTTGGTTTCTCTCTCGTCTGTTGACGCTGATTCTCTGGTTGAACCATTTTCAGTAGTCGAAATAAAAGAAGCTATCTGGGGTTGTGTTGGGGACCGGGCCCCAGGCCCAGATGGTTTTAATTTTCTGTTCATTAAAAAGAATTGGGATCTTTTTCAAGGGGATTTCATTAGATTATTCCAGGAGTTTTTCGTTAAGGGTGCCATCAGCAGGTGTTGTACGTCTTCATTTATCGCCTTGATTCCAAAAATAAAAGACCCTGTGGATCCATCTAATTTTCGCCCTATTAGCTTGATCGGAGTAATTAATAAAGCTATTTCCAAGGTTTTGGTGAACTGGCTAAGGAAAGTGATAGGAAAGTTGGTCTCGGAGGAACAATCGGCATTCTTAGTCGGGAGGAATATTTCGGATGGTCCTTTGATACTAAACGAAACTATTGCCTGGATGAAAAAAGCTAAGAAAACTGGTATTCTTTTTAAGATTGATATTAATAAAGCATATGATTCTCTAAATTGGAAGTTTTTGGATGCTATTTTGGCTCAAATGAATTTCCCTGATCGTTGGAGAGGGTGGATTATCGCGACCCTCATCTCTTCTAGAGCATCGGTTTTGGTGAACGGTTCACCAACTATGGAATTTGTATGCTCTCGTGGTTTACGTCAAGGTGACCCTCTGTCTCCATTCTTGTTCGTTTTAGCCATGGAAGCTCTCACGGGGATCATGAAGAAGGCAGTGTCGGAAGATATTTTCAAAGGTCTTCGGTGTACGTCTGCTGGCCCGGTATTATCTCATCTTATTTACGCTGATGATGTTGTTTTTCTGGGTGAATGGTTGAGCGAAAATGCCGTAAATTTACGTAGGATATTGAGATGTTTTCACTTGGTCTCGGGGTTAAAGGTTAACCTTGCTAAATGCTCTATGTTCGGGATTGGGGTTGCAGAAGTAGAAGTGCAACAATTGGCGGATGTTCTGTCTTGTAAAAGAGGGTCTTTTCCCTTTAAACATTTGGGTTTCGTGGTAGGGGCCAACATGAATCTAATTCGTAACTGGAAGTCGGTCATAGATGTTTTTAAACATAGACTGTCAATTTGGAAAGCTAAAAACCTGTCATATGGTGGCAGAATAACGTTACTCAAATCGGTCCTGAACTCATTGCCCACTTATTTCTTTTCATTATACAAAGCTCCAGCAAAAGTTATTGAGATATTGGAACGGATGCGGAGGGTTTTCTTTTGGGGTGGAGTGGATGAAAACTCTTATATGAGTTGGATGGCTTGGGAAAAGGTTTCGGCTCCAATTGAATATGGGGGCCTAGGATTCGGTTCTCTTTGGGATTCTAATCTCGCGCTGTTGTCAAAATGGTGGTGGAGGTTCAAAACGGATAAGGAAGGTTTATGGCGGAGAGTAGTATGGGCAGTACATCATAATAGTAGATCTTGGTCTTCGATTCCAGCTAAAGTTTCTTTGGCAGGTCCTTGGAAGCAAATTGTCAGCATTCGTGATCCGCTTATCCGAGTGGGTATTAATCTGATGGAGTCAATATGGTGTAGAGTGGGTTGTGGATCCAAATAAGCATTCTGGATCGATTTTTGGATTAGTCCTCAACCGCTTTCTATTAGTTTTCCACTTCTATTTGCATTAGAAAAGGATAAACTTTGTTCCATTTCTGACCGGGTATCGTGGGGGGATAGCACTGTAATTCTGTCGTGGTTTTGGAGTCGGCCTTCACTATCTGCAGCTGAGGAAGCTGAATTGACGGATTTGACTCTTCTTTTGAGTGATTTTGGGGTCCGTGAAGGTCCGGACAAATGGGTTTGGAATCATGATCATGTTGAAACGTTCTCGGTGGCTAGCATTAAACGGGTAGCGGCGGCGGCAACCAGGTCTGTTCCGGCTAACTTATTTTTATGGAATAATCTTGTGCCAAAAAAGGTTGGTGTTGTCTCTTGGCGGGCGTTAGCGGAACGTCTTCCGACTAGACTTTCCTTGGCTTGTAGGAACATTAATATTGGAGATACTAGATGTATCTTTTGTGGCGATTACGAGGAGTCTAGTGAACACCTTTTCGTTTCGTGCCAATTCACTCAGTCCATCTGGCTTGTTATGGCGCAGTGGTGCAAGATCCCTCCCATTATGGCGTTCTGCCTTAAAGATTTATTGGATTCTCATTTATATATGCAAGGAAGTAATAAGAAAAAGAAGGTGCTAAATGCCATTGTTCAGGTTGTGATTTGGAGCGTTTGGAGAATGCGTAATGAGGTTATTTTCAGGCAGGCGGCTCCTAGTATCTCAAAGGTGGTTGAAGAGTCCAAGTCAATGTCATACCACTGGATAAAAAATCGCTCGAGATCCTCGCATTGGTCCTGGAATGACTGGCGTGTTTTTTCCATTGGTTTGTGACGTATTATGTTTGAAATGTAATTTTGGATCCTCGTGTAGTCTGGTTTTTGTTTTGGTTTTGACCGGTTGGTCTTTTGGTGTATTTGAGTTGTAAATTTGGTGTCTAGCTTCTGGCTAGTTGAATTAATAAAATTTATGTTGGCCGTTAAAAAAAAAAAAAAAAAAACTGAGCCTACTAAAATTGTGTCGGTTTCTGCGTCACAGCAGGAGAATATTCGGCTTTTGAAGCTAGAACTTCTAAGACTAAAGGGTATGGGGGCCGGCTGAGGCCCGGCTAGGACCGGCGCCGGTCCCCCACACCGCCCCCTGGGCTCGGCTCGGCAAAGTCGACTCCCCACAGCCGGGGAGGACGGGCCTACTAATTCAAAAAGTAGCCGTTGAACGGCTATATTAATTAAAAAAAATCCTTTTTTATATAAAACACACCTATTTTCACCATATTTTCCCCACTTTCAACCCAAAACCCTCTCACTTTTATACCATTTTCTCCCCACTTTTATAAAAAAAATTATCTTTTCATCCACAATGCCATCTAATTCTTGGTGGCCCTCGTCTTCGGATGACGAAGAGGATATGTTTTTCGCAAACGCTGTGCTACAGGCGGGGCAGATTCTTATTGAAGAGGAAGAGGAAGAGGAAGAGGAAGACGTCTCGTCTAAAAACGTTATTACCAGACGAATACGGATTAACATAGACCGCCAAGGTTTATCATTAAAAAAATTTATTATCCTTATTCCTTATTTCCTCGTATTTATATATTTTTTACGACAGGAGCGCACGAGAAATTGGTGAACGATTATTTTTCGGATGAACCACTTTACAATGACGAGATTTTCAGACGCAGGTTCCGAATGAGTCGCCGGTTATTCACACGGATTGCTAATGATTTGGCGGGGCTAGACCCGTTTTTCACGCAACGACCTGATGCTCGAAATTATGAAGGGTTCACCACGTTACAAAAGTGTACTACGGCCATTCGCCAACTGGCGTACGGGACAGTGGCTGACGCTTTGGACGAGTATTTACAAATGTCGGCAAGAACTACGCGGGAATGCTTGTATCGGTTTTGCTATAATGTGGTGAAACTGTATAGCAAAAAATATTTGCGTAAACCAAACTCGTATGATGTTCAGCAGTTGTACCAAGCTCATGAAGCACGGCACGGGTTTCCAGGAATGCTTGGTAGTATTGATTGTATGCATTGGGCGTGGCATAACTGTCCGACTGCGTGGCGCGACCAATATACGCGATGTGATCACGGCCATCCAACCGTGATACTTGAAGCCGTGGCATCACAAGATTTGTGGATATACCATTCTTTCTTTGGTCACCCTGGTTCACTCAACGACCTCAACGTGTTATACCAATCGGCGATCTTTACTGATGTCGTTAATGGAACCGGTCCGGACACCCGTTTTACAGTTTCTGGGGTTGAGTATAGACGTGGGTATTATCTTGCTGATGGGATATATCCGTCTTGGTCTACAATTGTAAAGACTATTCCATATCCCGAGGACGAAAAAAGGAAAAAATTCGCCAAGCGTCAAGAAGCTGCAAGAAAAGACATCGAACGTGCTTTTGGTGTCTTACAAAAAAAATGGGCCGTCCTTCAACAACCGGCACGTGCGTTCATACCGAAGAGGTTGCGGCTTTGTATGTACGCTTCCATTTTGCTCCATAACATGATTATTGAAAACGAAGGTCGGGCGATTTGTGAGTATGATGAGAATGCATCTATCGGGAATACTGTCCCAGTAGATCCGCCACAACAGGATTTAAACTCGTTCTCGCTAACCAACGACTTCACGCATGCAAACCTTCAACAGGATTTGGTAGAACATATTTGGAACAACGTTAACATCGGGGACGGTGACGGAGACGGAGACGAAGACGAGTAGTGTAATTTTTTATTTTTAGGAAATGTAATTTTTTTTTCGGAAATGTTTTTATTTTTATTTTTAGAAATGTAATTTTTTTTATGTTATGAAATGAATTTATTCATGTTGTGTTATGTTGTATTTATTAAGTTAATAAAAAAAATTAGGAAATTATAAAATATTAAGGTGGGGCCCCATCCTCCACCCCCCTCAAAAGTGAAAGAGGCCCATCCCCATGAGCCAGTGATGTGGCGCCTAGGTGGCGGCCCATCCTCGTGGGGAAGGACCTCACCATACCCACTAGTCTAAAGGATCAACATCTAGTGGAAACAATCTTTCAGAGTGGCATTTGTGGCGAGCACGTGGAGCAAGATTTGGTGAAGTTTTCTGGCATGGTTGGTTTATGGGAATCGTATACGGGTAACTTATGGCATGATCTGGTATTGAGATTACCGAGTTGGAAAGAAAACCAATCGATTTTTGTTGACACGAGTGTAGAATGACTGTTTGATTTCATCTTGGTGGTATAGTAGTCATGAAAGATTGTGGTAGATTGGTCTTTGAAGGTTAGTAATGGCCAAATAGCTAAAAAAAACTTATTTGATTGTAAGTTGTTTAGATTACAAAGTTCTAGTTGTAGACTTGTAGTAAAAAATTAGTAACATCCCCAACTACCGCTCATCTCCGCTTACTGCACATCTTTGAGACAAGCCTTACCGATCTATGAGTGACAATAATCACTACCTATCCAAACTGCCGTCTTAAAAATCAGTGTGCGGTAAAAGCACGCCGACAGGGTGGAGGAGACCCTAAAAGGGTGGCAAGGTGGTGAGATACCGTTACGTGATGTGTCGCTTTGGGTTTCAAACGAGGTGGGACAAGCCCGACTTGTGTAACGTTAATGAGCTCGAGCTGGAGTTTCGCTGATGCGCTAAACATTAATTCTTTAATTATTTTTATTTATATATCAATAACTATAACGTTTATACATATATAATGTTTATATATAATATATTATAATTATAGGGGATGGTTCAAATGAAAACCACTTTTATTGTGAAAATTCAAAAACTAACTAAACAAAGCCTAAAAAACACACAAATTTTTTTTTTCAATTTTTTTTATAAAAATCGCTGGTTTTTATATATATAAAAAAACTTTTTTTCAAAAAAAAAAAAAATTTTGTGTAGTACACATGTGTAATAATACACATGTGTAGTACACATACACATGTATAATATTATTACACACATTACACATGTGCACTACACAAATTTTTTTTTTTTTGAAATTTTTTTTTATTTAAAAAAAACCTGCGAAATTTGGTTTGCAAAAAAAAATAAATAAAAATTTTTTTTTGTATGTTATTTTGGTTTTTTTAATTAGTTTTCGAGTTTTCACAATAACTAGTGGTTTTCATTTGAACCTTCCCCTATAATTATAATCTATCTATATAATAAAAGAAACCACTTTAGGAACACTTGTCATCATATTAGGTCATCTCTTATAGATAATTATTATTTTAGTTTAATCTCTTCTAATTAATTATAGATAATTCTCCTACTAAATATTATTTAGTTTAATTATTACTTTTATATTTATCTATTTACTTCAAATTCAAACTTAGTTATCTAATTTGATATTAGAGTAAATTACCATTTTAGTCCCTGTGGTTATATCACTTTTACTCTTTTAGCCCAAAAGTAATTTTTTAACATCTAAGTCCTCAACGTCTTTTTTTCTAACCCTTTTGTACCCCAACGTCTTTTTTTCTAACCCTTTTGGCCCCCATTCTAAAATTTAAATTGTTAATTTAAGATATTTTTAAATAAAAAAAATTATTTATCACGAAAACCAAACTTTGTATTAATATATGAAATATTTTTATTTTCATTACTAAAAAAATATTATATCAATTTTATAACATAATTTATAAATCAATTTGTTGGAATTGGTACCGACATTTTATCACTTAAATATATGCTGATTTGCTTCTTGAATAACATATCTTTTTTTTTTTTCAAGAACGATCTTCACAATCATCATATCCATCGCGTATCGAGTATTATCCATTAGTATATTGAAATATATGACTTTTTTATTATTGGTATATAAAATTAGATTTATTAAACCCGTGTAATACACATGGTTTTTTAAAGATATACCTTTTTTATTATTTACTATATAAAATTACATTTATTCGACCTGTGTAATACATGAGGTTTTTTAAGATACAACTTTTTATTATTTGATATATAAAATTATATTTATTCAATTCGTACAATACACGGAGTTTTTTTAAGGATATATATATTTTATTATTTAGTATAGAAAATTAAATTTATTCAACCCGTGTAATATACATATTTTTAAATATGTAACTTTTTTATTATTTGGTATATAAAATCACATTTATTCAACCCGTGTAATAAATTAGGTTTTTTAAAGATGTATTATTTTATTATTTGTTAAACAATATTACATTTATTCAACCCGTGTACAATATGGTTGTTATAGATATAACTTTTATTATTTAATATATAAGATTGTATTTATTGAACCCGTGCAATAAAGGAGGTTTTTAAAGATATATTGTTTTATTATTTAGTATATAAAATTCATTTTATTCGACCCGTGTAATACACGGGGTTATAACCTAGTTTTTATATATGTATTTCCAAATAATAAACTTGTTTATGTTTGGAAGGCTAGATAAGCTAAATATGTGTATTTAGGATTCAAGTTTGTTTGTTAAATGAGTTTCAATATAAGCTCAAACTCAAACTTGTTTATGATATGATCAAGTATGTACATAAACATTGATGTTGATATATACTAACTGGTGTAAATACCTGATGTACATGTTGTAATTTGTTGCCTTTTGCCCGTTTGGGTCAGCGGTGCCTGTGTTTGATTGCTGTTTTCCCCGTTTGAGTCGAAGGTTTGTTTTAATGAAGTATAATTTTAAAAAAAAAAAAAAGTTAAAATGTTCAAAGTTCCGACAACACAGAAAGCTTGGATATTCAAGGTACGGATAAGAGTGTTTGGGCCCACTTTCCAACGTGAATGTTCATACGTCCGATCAGAAAAACGATGGTTCGATTTAACATATATACCTTTCTGCATCTAACCCAATATCCAGACCAGATACGTCGTCGTCATGTACCAAACACATGTAATAACGTTATCTCTTAATAACTCAACAACCAATAGATTACGTACACTCCAACCGTTTCTGACTTTTGTTGTACAATGACCACTTGGTCGGACCTTCTGCCGGAGATTCTCAACAACATCTCCGGAAAGTTAGATTTCTATGAAGATTCTATCAACTTTCTTTGTGTTTGCACTTCATGGAAGTCTTCTGCCACTATAACCAAAACCATGTTGGAACATCTTCCTTCTCGGTTGCCCATGTTGATGCTTGCAGAATCCAACACAGATGAAGACGAACTGCGCGTAGGTTCGTTCTTCTATCCAACGGCGGTACCATGCGTAAGCTGCCACTACCAGAGGCGCAACGACAGCGATGTGTGTCGACTCACGGGTGGCTGCTAACAACCGGGGAACAAGAGTTTTATACCAAGCTTGTTAACCCGCTTACTCGTGCTCAAATCGATCTCCGACGCCTGTATATGTTTGATGAGTTATACTTTGATCAAGATGAATGGATGTACTACTTGTTTAGCATGAGAAAAGTTGTGTTTACATCACCAAACCCTTTGTCATCAGACCCCTCGTTTCGTGTTATCATCATTTGGGGGAGAACTATCGGGTTTTGCCACCCCAGAGATGTTTCGTGCACCCGAATCAACGGTTGGGAAGGACATCTGTTCGATATCTCGTATCATGGAGCGCGAAAACGGCTCTATGTAGTGGCCACCATGGGAGCAATCTACGAATGTGACGTAACTAATGATGTTTTGTGTCCTAAAACGTTGTCTCGAGTGACAACGTTCCCAGGAAAAGAGTTTGAGTGCTCGTGTGTTCCGTGGGCGTATTTACTCGAGTGGGGGTGTGACAGTTTGCTGATGGTTACGCGTGAACGTTACTATTTCAAGAAACATGATGATGAGTATGGGCGTTATGGACCGTATAGGACTAGTAGGTTTCAATGTTTTGTGTTTGGGTTAGACGATAGAAAGTGGTCGAAAATCACGAGTTTGGGGGGCAAAGCGGTCTTTGTAGGGTTCAACTCTTCGTTTGCTATCGATGGTGGCGAAGGTGTGAAGCCGGATTGTATTTACTTCACAGATGATCTTTATGAACCATACCGCGGTCTACCGGAGGGTGGTGGAGGAGATGTCGGAATATATCATATGTTTAACGGTAGAATTGAAACCCTCTTCGAGTCACAAGAGTCGGTTTTCCGGTCTAGTCCTCCTTTATGGCTTCAAACAAGCACCCTTCCTATAATTAAGGGAATTAAGTAGTTGTTTAAGGGTGCAAATAATGTCTATTAGGTTACTTGTATAAGCTTATCGAAAGATGTTTGTTTGGTGAAAAAATAGCATAACAATGTTTACTTACGATTATGGGTGACAATTATGCTATCGATGAGTTAAATTGTTGAATCCAAACACTATTTATTTATTCATTTGCATCTACATGCAGACACTTGATTAAGTTTTTCTAAGGACAAAGTAGAAATTTTATAAACACCTGAATGGTTACAATAACTTTAAATCTAGTTTTGAAATTTTATTTTATTTTATTTAATGAAAATCAGACAAGTTTATTTAGAGCTAGCTTTTTTATTCCTAACCACAAAAACTCATTGAAAAAGTAAAAAAACTAGCAAGACGCTAGCTGCCATGGCTCGACAACAACTCAAAAAGAAAATCTACATCAATCTTTCGAAATCAAATATTTAAACGAAGACCTACTTTAATCCAAATAAATCCCAAGGATTAAATATCCTCCATCCCCTTAGGCACCGTTGGGGGCAATATATGAGAAGATGGCATGTTTCCTCGCTTTCCATGTACACTAATAACCGGTCATGATAATACCTTGAAGCACCTTCTTTCGTTCTTGCTGCATAAGGGGGTTGATTTGTGAAGGCTAGGCAGGTCATCGATCGAAAAAGCAAGGGTGGGGGGCATGGCACCAAGAACTTATGTCTTGCCAAACCAAAGTGGCAATATGACAAGAGGTAAACAAATGGCAGGCATTTTTGACAACATCCTCACAAAGACCACACAAAATAGTCTTGATCTGGATGTTGTGATGAACAAGAACTCCCGTGTCGGAAGTCTATCCATCTCTGCCGTCCACACAAAAACATTGATTTTCTTTGGAACTGAGTTGTTCCGATCCATAATAAAAGTAGCAGTTGAACTCGACACCCTAAATTACACTTTCTTCATAGAGGCAACCGAAAACTTCCTAGACGGGTCCTCAACCCAAACCCACTCATCTTTAGCATCTGAAAAACGACATTCTGGATCAAGTTAAGAAGAACAAACATTTCAGCCACCTCAGTAGAGATTAAAGGACTCCTCTTCAATCTCCAAGACCAAGACCTATTATTAGAATCGAAGTAATCCTTAATTCTAAATCACATTCACATATTTACATTTCACTTGTTTCCCTAATTCTTAATCCATTCGCCCCCTCCTTCAGGCAATCGACAATCTGGCTCGCACTTCCAACTATCTTCAATCAGGACTTCCCTTCGTCTGGTCTAGGTACACATCGCTTGTCTCTGATACTTTTCTTAATTCATGGTGGACAACGGTAATAGGTGGTGGACAATCATTATTCCAACTTATATATTTGTTATGCCCCCATCTTCAGAGTTAAAGAAATATGAAAGCTCTCTTTAGAGTTAAAGAAATATGCAGGTACTCTAATCAGACTCTTAAATACATTAAAGACTGCATGAACAAGAAGCAGGAGCAGCTCAAGCTGAAGGGACATGACAAAGAGGAGCTGAGAGCAGATATTGAAGTCATCATTGATGATTGGGTTCAAGTAATAACCTGATACAAGAAGATGTACAAAGAATGCAACAAAATGATTGACTGCAAGAAGAAGTTGAAAGATGGAGATCTATACCAGATTAACCAATGATTGGAAAACAATTTGTTTATGTTACTTGAACAATGTTTTTGTCAATCTTTGAATTTCTGTAGTTTGAATTCACCTTATGTTATTTGAGTATGAGTAGTTTATTTTTTTACAATACTTAGGGGGGAAGTCGTTAGGAAATTATTTGTAAGTATTGAAGAAAAATATGATCAATCTGATCATATGCCGAAGATAAAGTCAAGAAGATCAACAAAAAGGAAAAATTAAGATAACAGGACAAGAAAAGAAAGAAAGACAAATCTAACAAAGATCCTGATCATAGAAAAAGAAAGACGATCAGAAGAGACCATTCTGATGAGTCTGATGATAAATCTGGTATTTATCATCAGAATCTGGTAACATCTGATCATCAGAAATTCTGATTATCATTTCAACAGAATTCTGGTAAGAAGGCCATCAGAAATTCTGATGAGCCAACTTGTCTAAGAGATAAGGCCCTGCCACATTTGTAAAGTAGCAAGTTGACCTCTATGGATTCAATGAATATGCCAAAAAGCTACTTTATGCAGAGCAAGTGTAAGAAAAAAAACAAATATTTATTCATGACCAAGACTCTATATAAATAGAGATGTCACCACCGAAGGATAAATGAGTTAAGGCAAGCATTCAATACATACAACAAAAACTCAATTACCCTTCATTACAGAATTCTTTGAGCAGTCAATTGTAATAGTCAATAATCTCACAATCACCTTGTAAACTTTGTTTTTCCAAAGTGATATAAACTTTAAAATTCTGTAAGTTGTGTTTCTTGAAAGTTTGATTTCCATATCCACACATTATTTCCATACTTGTTGAAATCTATTGCCAAATTTAGTCAAAGAACATCATCATCTGGGATCAACAAGAAGAAATAGAAGTCGACAACGAAGGAGGAGAAATGAAGAAATGAATAGAATCTGAAGAAGCTATGGGAGTAGTAGAACTCCCTAGAGGATCAAAGATCGTCTCATGAAATCTCACATGACGAGATGTAGACGTGCGAGACGTATGAGGATCATAACAAAGATATCCAAGATGAGAAAGTGCAAAGCCAACAAAAATGCACGGAAGAGATTTAGGTGAGAGTTTATCCGCTCGTGTGTTACCAAGAAACGGATAGCACAACCACCCAAAAGTACAAAGAAGAGAGTAACCGGGATGAGATCCAAATAGAACCTCGTAAAGAGATGAGTGATGAAGAACCGATGATGGTAACCGGTTAATAAGAAATGCAATAGTGGCATATGCATCATACCAGAATTTATTTGGTAACGAAGCATGAAACAATAAAGCTCGAGCTACCTCAGAAAGATGGCGGTTTTTCCTCTCAGCAACCCCATTCTGTTGGGGAGTATACGGACATGAAATGCGATAAGCAATGCCAGAGTCCGAAATAAAATGAGCCATAGAGCCACGAATGAGCTTAGGAGCACCATCACACTGAAGATACTTGATGGTATATGAGAATAGATTCTCTACTAGCAGTTTGAAATGCCAAAAGCAATCAACCGCTTGAGAATAACAAGTCAAATGATACATCCATGTAAATCGACTAAATCATTAATGAAAGTAATGAAATACTGGTATCTGTCTCTAGACATAACAGGTGAGGCACCCAAATGTCACAGTGTATAATATGTAAAAGTGAAGTAAAATGGGATACAACTGATGTAAACGACAATCTATTCGATTTCGAAACACTTCAAGCAGTACAATGTGTGTGTTGGGTTTTGTTTGTCAAATGTAAAAACGAACATCTATACAAAACATCATCAGACGGGTGACCCAATCGAGAATGCCAAGTCTCACGATAAACTAAAGTGAAAGCAACAAGTGAATATAGCTGATGCGGACTACCACGCGAGTAATGAAGGAGCTGTCCATCAAGTGTCTGAATGGAGAGACCAAGATATAAGAAAACAACAACTATAGGATGATTAATCACTAACTGTGTGATCAATAAAAGGTTCTTGGCTAAGCCAGGAACCACAAGAACATGTCCAAGAATAAGAGTATGATCAGATAAATGAAGCAAGGCAGTGCTAATGTGAGAAATAGTAAGAGCCATATCATTGCTTACAATGACTCGCTCAGAGCCGGTGTTGGGAGCAGCATCAAAGACAATAGAAGAATCAACAGTCATGTGCGCGGTAGCACCAGAATTGGGTATCCACGTGTCTACTCTTTCACACATATTCGATAGATCTGCTACAAGTGTCACACCCCAACCGATGGCGGAATCATCGGGGCGTGGCACTGAGCGAAACATATTGTCCAGGAGAAATCCATAACAACTAATTTTACCAAATATTTAAGTTAAGTCCCATACCATAACATACTCAGCAAATAAGTTAATTACAGACATTGCATCTCACAGACAATTAATTTGTTCCGACAACTCAGATTTCAAATATAAATAAATTGTTCGTTTGTTTCTAGACTTTTCCTAACTTGGTTCCACACAGCAAGCATCCTAGCAGCTAGCATCTTAAACAACTGTCATATACGTTAAAATAAAGGTCAATACAAATAGTGTAAAGGTGAGCATACAAGTTTGATAATAGCATAAATAGAGTTCGAAATCGTTTACGCATAACCAGCATGTACAACGTATAATGTGAAGCGTGTAAGTTATCGACAAAGATTCTATCAATACCAATGACTGCGATTTGACTGCGAGTAACGAGTGCGCAACACATGTTCACCACTGCGAACACATGAAGTAATATCCTTAACAACCCCTGTCCACGATAGGTGCTGAGTCCAAACTATAGTACTATCATTGCTAAGGCAGGTAGACAACAATCAATGTGTAAACATAACAAACAAGCATTCATCGAGTCACGTATAACATGCAATAGCGGTTAGCGTATAAACAGTGTTTGCGTTGTGTGTCGATTGTGATTTGAATATAGATAACATATGTAACACCCAAAAGTGCGTAAAGCAAAAAGGGATCGAGTATACTCACAGATTGTGTTTAACAAGTAAACACGCTATTGGATTGAAGGGAGCGCTGAGAGAGATTAGCCTGAACAGTTAACGATAGCATAAACGATAAGCGGCGCGTAAAACGGTGCAATAATACCAAGGGTCGGATGGTCATCCGATCGGATGGCCATACGATTGGATTGTCATCTCGTTTGGTGAGGATGTGTTTGTGTATGATGGTTTGTCTTTTGAAGTTTTCGTTGTAGTATTTTGAAAACAGAGAAGTATCTCTACCCTTCAGGTCGATCGATCGGACGGCGGTTCGATCGGGTGACAATCCGATTAGTAGGACACCTAGTGAGAACAAGTTCACAGCAGTTTGTCACTCGATCGGATAGCAATCCGATCGGGTGGCAACCCGTTGATCACTGATCATGTATTGAACATGTTGAGAAATGTTTAAGTGTTGAAGTCCAAACGTCACATGGTCGGATGGTCATTCGATCGGATGGCAATCCGATCGGACGGCAATCCGTTCGACGTTTATAACTTTGAAAAGTTGAAATAAAAGTTGAAGTGTTTGAAACCAATTGCAAGCCGATCGGACGGCTGTCCGATCGGATGGCAATCCGATCGAACCACAATCCGTCACGGCGGCCTGATCGTCTTTGATACTTAGTCGTTTTGATAGCTTTGTGGTTTTCTTGAGACGGTATGACCACGTGCCAAACAACAGAATTTCATCAATACTTAGGTGATCCGATCGGACAGGAATCACCCTAGTCCGGTTGGTCAACTGATCGAGACGGTGGTTCGTGTTTAACCCGAGGTCGGTTGTCTCTTTAACAGAACACAGATCTTGAACCGACACAACACTAAGAAGGAGTAGAAGATCAAAACAAGCTCTGATTCCATCGGCTTTGAGTGCATTGAGTGTAAAAGAGTTGAAAGAAAGTTAGAAAACCATCTTTCAATTCTTTTCACCATGAATATGTTCAGATCTATGCAAGATCTTTGTTTATTCATGTGGAAGTCGTTCTGATCTAAGTTGTTCTCGGTGGATTGAAGCCAAAACATGAAGTTCATAAGAACCCCATGATGACATCATCCTAGATGTTGGTGCATACATCTGTCGACTTCGTCTTATATCGAGTCTTGCATTACACATGGCACGAAGATCGAGAAATCATATCATAAAGTTAATTCCGCATGAATGACCTAATTCCGCTTGAAGAGGCAACATGTAATTCCGCACGGAATTACATGGTAATTTCGCTTGAATTATAATATCTCTTGAATGTAATCTCGTGTGAGTGAGTTTCATGCGGAATTAGTCCACCTATATATAGTTGTCTTTCTGTGTCATTTGGTATGAAATTAATTTGAGTGTTTCCGATGGCGAAGCTCTGTCGAAGTGTCTTTAGCTCTGTAATTGTTATCAGATCAATATACAAGATAGTTTAAAGTGATATCTTGCTGAATCAACCTCATTATGTCTGTTTCCGCCTTTCATTTTGAGTAGAACGCCTCTGATTGACTCGTTTCGGGTCCGACAACGATCCTACAATTGGTATCAGAGCTCAGGAGGAGGAGTTCTGCAGATTTCAGCCTGATTTCATCTCATTTTCTTACTTCTACACCTTCTTTTCTAAATTGAACAAGTTTTCACGATTAAAATGCTCTGAATTTCACATATTACAAGTAAAACAGTGTTTTAAAGAATCCTTGAAAGAATTGGACCATAATTCAATCTAAAACTAATAATATTTGTAATTTCGTTTGAGATTCTGTTCGAAAATGATGACATCATCCTAAATTCCGCTTGGGAGTGCACCTTAATTCCGAACGGAATTACAAGTTCTGCATAATTTCGTTTGAAATAATTATAATTTCGCACGGAATTAGAATCTCGTTTGAGTATTCTCGTTTCAAATCTAATTCCGCGTGAAACTGAGTAATTCCGCACGGAATTACTTAATTTCGTTTGGTAATTTCGTTTGAAACATTTAATTCCGTTTGAAAGTTTTGGTGTGCAGGTAGTTTCGCTTGGAAGATAATCTCACTTGGGAATTTCTGTTTGAAGAACTTAATTCCGTTTGAAAATGTCTGACGAAGAATTTTACAACGCGTTTGCCACTTCTCCGACTACTTCGGCTGCCATTACTCAAAGCATGAACATGGAAAACGAAACCGGAACTCTACAAAAACCCCCGAAGCTAATGAGCATTGAAGAGTATGATGGTTGGAAGGACCGGTTTGAGAATTGGGTCCAAGCAAATCATTTAAGATCGTGGGAGTGCATTGAGAAAAAGTATGTTAAACCACGCACAGAATTGGAAACTGAAAAAACTATTTTTCAATTCACAGATCAAGAACGAGAAGTGTACAAAGCAGAGAAAATGATGATTAGTTTACTCCAACAAGCCGTGTAAGAAGACATCTTCATATCGCTTCAACATGATAATACTTCAAAATCAATTTGGGAAGCACTTAAAACTAAATATAAAGGAAGTGAGAAGATGATTAGGAGTAAGAAATCATTGTTAAAGAAAGAATTTGATTTGTTTAAAAGTTTTCCAGGTGAAGGTACTAAGAAGCTGATCGAGAGATATTGTCACTTAGTTCGCTCAATGAATTTGTTAGGTATTACTAAAGAACGAGAAGAATGGGTCGACAAATTAGCAGATTCTTTACCTCAAAAAGAATGGGGTACATTTTTGATGATATTGAAGAATACTGGAAGTTATGATGAGCTGACAATTTTTGAGTTCATTGAAAAGATTGAAGGTCAAGATTTGGAACAGCAAAAGATTGAAAAAATGAACAATCCTAGTGGTCAACAAGACGTAAAGATGTATTACAAAGGGAGTGTTCCGGAGTTTGAAACAAGTCCGAAAATTCAAACTGCTTTTAGTGCAGAGAATTCACCCACATCAGTGAATCAAAGTTCAAATAGTAACAGTAGATTCTCTTCGTATCCAAATATTACTCCAAATGTTTCAGCGTCAAGTTATCAATCTCAAGGAACAAAGAATGGAAATGGTTTTGTGTTACAATGCAACATTGCTTTGAATCTTCCGAGTGGTCAAAGTTTCTCCGAAGAAGTTGCTAAAGATCACATGGCGTTACTTGCTACTGTGTTGCAATCTTATGAAGGATTGGTTGCTGGTAGGATCGGAAATCCTATGCTGACGAAAGAGGATTACGATCAGATAGATGCTGAAGAGATGGAGCTTATGGATATAAAGTGGTGCTTAGCGAGTATCTTGAGGAGAGCAGAAAAGTTTAAAATGATTACAGGAAGAAATAATTTTTTGGATGCACACGTTTCTACTTTGGGTTTTGATAAATCTAAAGTGACTTGTTTTCGATGCAGGGAGAAAGGCCATTTCAAGAGAGAATGCAAAAATCCAGAAGCTAGTGGAGCAAAGAATCCTTTTGGAAAAGATGATTACTATCGAAAAGCAATATATCAAAAGGTTGCTCATCAACCACATCAACAAAAGGAATCACAAACTGCACATAGGAAAATGATCGAAGATGCAAATAAGAAAGCTTATTTTGGCATCATTGATCAAGATGATGAGAAACTGGCTCCAGGATTTAGTTGGGATCAGTTTGTGGATGAGAATGGGGAATTTAAAGCTTTCATTGCTAAAATTGTAAAAGAACCAGATTTGTTTTACAGAATGGATGAATGTGGTTGGTGTTAATGTGAAGAATCAAGAAGAAGAATTTGTTTCATCAGATGAAAGTTCAGAAAGAGCAACTATTTTTGATTAAACACCATCTGATTCTGGTTCTTCAGATGATAGTTCTTAGAAAACAATAGATTTTGATCAAACCAACTGATGACAGTGGTGATGATGAGGAAGAAAGGCATATTAATGTTGCAAAAACTTATCTATCTCCTGAAAGTTTTCAATTTTATTTTGCAGATCGCTTGGAAAAGCTGAAGAAGAAACGAGCAACAAAAGAACAGATGAAGAAAAAAGAAAGTGTTGTTCAGGAAAAGATTGTTGAACAGAGTGAAGAAATTAAAACTACAGAACAGGTAGTTGAAGTTGAAAAAGTGGTTGAAGTCGAAAAGATTGTTGAAGTCGTCAAATCGTGTCAAATGTGTTTGGAGACTTGCAAAGAATGTGCAACAAAAGATGAGAAATTGAATGAGTTTGAAAAGATGAAAGAAAATTTATTGTTCAATCTGAATTATGTGAAAGAGTCGTATGACGTGTTGAACAGAATAGTAAATGGTCTTCAAAAGACGAATTCTGAGAGAGAGGATACCTTGACTATGATGAATGCTACAATGATGGAAAAGCAAAAAGCCATAAATCATTACATTGAAGAGTGTGCCAAGTTGAAGCAGGAGTTGGAGACAGAAAAGATTGAAAATGAAAGAATTAGACGATTGTTGCTAAGCTATTCTAGTTCTGATTATTTGATTGACCGAATTTATCCAACTGTTGCAGGTTTTGAAGCGTTTAAAGATGATCAAAAGAAGCCAAAGGAGAAGAAGGATACTGGTAAGAAACAGAGTGTCTAGTGCAATGAGTCTCCTTCTCCAATATGGGAACGTATTCGCCTAGAAAACCAAATGAGGAGCAAGTCAAAAAGGCAGTCAATATTAAGCTAAAATCTGAAACAACTGATGGGTTACCAGAAAACATTGACGTCACGTTTACATCATCTGACACTGATCATGAGTCTGAGTTAATAAAAAAGGTGGTCGATCAGGTGTTGGATACAGATGGGGAGTCTGAGTCAAAGTCCGAGTCGGGAAGTTCAAGTTCCTCAATCAACAGTCCAAAATCGTCGGTTAAACGGGTTTATAGTAAAGAATTTTTGTTATCAAAATCTAATTTGAATGAGGAAACATTTGAAGTTGCATATACTTTGAATGATTCTAACAAATTATATTCTGATAAAGAATTTCCAATAAGAAGTGTTCAAATTGAAAAGATCAAAAAGGTTTTCAAAATGACAGAAATTAATATTTCTGAAATAAAAGATTTAAATCTTAAAGAAAAACCTAAAAAATACACTTCAAGAGTTCAACAACGGTTAAACAAGAAAAAGGGTTACAGTTCTGGTTCTGGTTTTCAAAAGAAACCAAACAATAACGGTAATTTCAAAAAGAAAGGTCTTGGATTTACTCCACCTGAAAATTATAAAAATGAGAAAATTTCTAAAACAAAAACAAAATTTGTTTCAGGGACAAGCTGTGAAGAGGAATCAAAAAGCTCATTCTGGAAACAATCAAACAGAGAATTCATTATCCAGAAGCAAGAAAGAATGGGGACTAGAGTTTTTCATAGAAAGGAGACTAGAACCTGTTACAAATGCAATGAAGTTGGTCACATTGCATGGAACTGTTCTCAAGAAACAAAAACAAAACAAGAAGTCTCTAAAAAACTTAAAGGAAAAGTTGTTGAAGAAAATGAACCACCAATTGAAAAATTTAAAATTTTTGAAAATTCAACATATGAAGTTGGTGAGTGTTCTAAGACAATTTTTTACAAAAAGAGAGCAAAGGACAACCAAATGTGGGTTGTTAAGAAGTTTGATGAGAAAACTGGCGATGAATCTGATTCCACAAAATCAGAGGAGCCACAAGTTGTTAAAATTGGTGAAAAATCAGTGCCTCCAGTGGATGATGTTAACTTTCCACCATTGCGGGCTGAGAATTTGAAATAAAAAATTGGAAAGATTGAGATTTTGAATCAATTTTATTCTGAAAAGAATGAATTTGATGTTGAGAAAGCTTTTAATGGAAATGTTAAGAAGATTTTTGGGAAAATGGTCGAGGGGAAGGCCAAAGGGGTTAAAGATTTTTATGCAAGAAAGAAAACAACCTATAACCCTACTGAACAAGAGTTATCCTCACCCAAGGCTGGTCAGGCTTGGGTGGACATTTTCTTTACTTGAAAAACCTGACTTGCCGGAGTTCCCAAGTTTGTAATCGTGGAACATGAATCAGCATCTTTCTTAAAAATTGATTTTGTGAATGAATCTTAAAATTGTTAAATCTTACAGGTTGTGACTTGCCGGAGCTCTCAAGTTGGTAAGTGTAGAGCAGGAATCGGCATATTTCTTGGTATTTGGGTTTATGAAAGTACCTACAAGTGGTATTAATGGTAAATTTTTAAGAGATTAATCAAGGTCATTAAGTTGAACTTGATGTAATCCTGCATGTGATATGTTGATAAACAATGTGATGATGAACCCCTAATCTACAAATGGTTTAAAATCAACGAAACTTATTTTCTGGAAAAATCATTTTGATTAAAACAAACTTAAGTGTTTTGAAATCAAATTGAGAAAATAGTTTGTTGTAAGGGGGAGTTCTGATTGTTTATGCCAAGTGGATGGAGATTTGAAGCTTGATACATCAGTTTGTCAATTTTCTTGTACAGTTTGTTTTCAAATTTCCTTTAGATATTTGTGAATTTTAGGGGGAGTAAGAATTTTAGAAAATCCAAAAACATTAGAAAATTTGAAAAAGTCAAAAACATGATAAAATCAAAAATGAGTTTTGTTGTGAAAAAGAGGAAATGATAGTACATCAGTGGACTATCACAACACGCTAAAGAAATGGAAAGTTTAAATGTGATAAACGGTCTCACTACGGATATGCCAGTAGGTTTTTACACATTTAGTAGATTGTGACGAGATATAAACCTAAATTTCAAACTTGCTTATGTCGTGGGGAACATTTCTTGGATATATGGGTAACCCCCGAAATCTTGTTTGAAAGCTCCCTCTTTCTGAGATACTAGGTCTTTATACTCAGTGATATCTGGGGTATTATCCCGGGACTTCTGATTTTGTGGAAGCAATAGCCTAGTCCCCGCATAATACTTTCTGCATTGCTTGAAAAATAGCGCCGCCCTCAGTACTAAAAATGATGAAACATTGAAAAATGCTAATCATGTGCTGTTGAAGAAAAGATCCTCTAAAGGGGACACACCAAAAGTCGAACCGTCATCTCTCTGCTGAACGGAAGTTCTGACCTGAGCTCTCACGATTTTGCACCTAACCCCTTACAGATATCATCTTGGTATACTCACCTGTAAGACTGAATATTGGGATCTGGATACGGGAGTATATTCAAGTGGTGGGACATGCGAATAAGTTTAAGTCATTAAAACATTAACAATCGTATCTCGAAACAGTTGAAATTTGTGTGAAAATTTAAGTGGATCAGTATACTGACAATCTAGGTGAATTGTTTAGAACTTAAAATGTTTAAAGCTTAACGATGTTAGTGATTTGTCTCATAAACTGATATTATCCTCTTACACAAACTCACAAAAATATTGTTTGTAAATATTTCTTTACTACATTGCTTTCTATTCAAAAATCCAAAAAGATTTTTAGTGTGTTTTAGCTTAACGTTCTCAAAAATTCAAAAAGATTTTCGACAACTGATGTTGATGAGCTGATTTTCAAAATTCCGAGTGCTAAACATGATGATCAATTTGAGGGGGAGTTTGTTCGTTTAATATGGATAAAAAAGATTGTGTTCAAATGGTTAATCAGATTCTTTAATTGTAAAATCATTCTGGTTGAATCTGAGGGATAGTCTTGGTAGATAAATTTGTCAAATGTTAAATTTGTGAAATTTATTGTGTGGTAGAGGATGTGCAGGATAATCTGGATTTTGAGTCTGAGATTTGAGCCAGATTTCGATTTTGATCCTGTGAAAGCCAGGTTGCGATCCCAGCAAATCGAAAGGGAGAGTCTAAAGACATCCGAGAAAAAGTTTTGTTCAAGGAGAGTATGTTGGTGCTGAAGGAAAAAGAGCAGTCAGACCGATAAAGACTGAAGACATTGAAGACTCGACACTTAAGACTCGTCAACATCTGAGGGGGAGTCTGTTGGTGCATACATCTGTCGACTTCGTCTTATATCGAGTCTTGCATTACACATGGCACGAAGATCGAGAAATCATGTCATAAAGTTAATTCCGCATGAATGACCTAATTCCGCTTGAAGAGGCAACATGTAATTCCGCACGGAATTACATGGTAATTTCGCTCGAATTGTAATATCGCTTGAATGTAATCTCGTGTGAGTGAGTTTCATGCGGAATTAGTCCGCCTATATATAGTTGTCTTTCTGTGTCATTTGGTACGAAATTAATTTGAGTGTTTCCGACGGCGAAGCACTCTCGAAGTGTCTTCAGCTCTGTAATGGTTATCAGATCAATATACAAGACAGTTTAAAGTGATATCGTGCTGAATCAACCTCATTATGTCTGTTTCCGCCTTTCATTTTGAGTAGAACGCCTCTGATTGACTCGTTTCGGGTCCGTCAACGATCCTACACTAGAACACCTTAAATCTAGTGATTTTACGGTTAAAAGTTAAGATTCAAAAGATAGAAAGATGAAGAAGAAAGATGAAGAAGTGCGTGTAGATCATTAAAGTACAAGATTTAGGTTGAAAACTTACAAGAATCGCGAGAAATTGAGAGAAAGAAGCTTGAGAGTGCGGCTGGGTCGAGTGAGAGGCTGTCACATCAAGTGATGTGACAGTTGGAGGTATTTATAGGGTTTCCCAAAAAGGAAAGTGCATAGTATCGAGTGGGTCACCGATCGGGTGACTGTCCGATCGGGTGGCAATCCGATCGGATGGCAATCCGATCAGATGACCATCCGATCGAGCGGTCACTTGATCGAATGGCTCCGATGACTGAGTTTTGGCGTTTCGTTTCGTGCGTTGAGTTTTGCGATGCGATAGAATTATCCATTAATCCCAACTACTATATCTAACATACAATCATCCTAAGTAAGTTGCGTTTAGCGTTTGCGATTCGATTGCGATTGCATTTCGATTAATAACCACATCATCAACATAAACAAACATGCACAAGTATCACATAAAAGGCACACACACGTAAAACAATATCCAGAACTTATAACTCGAGTTGCGAATGCGATTGCAATACAATAAGCGGTAAAGCGATAAAACATGCGATAAACAGCGATTAAACCTCGATTGCTAACAAGTACTCCACATAATACAACTAGTGCGATAAAATAAATAGATTATCTACAAGTCAAAGAAGTCAAAACAGTAGTTGAGCAAGGAGTGACAGATCGCAATTAGCAATCTTTTCTTCCTTTGACTTTAATGTTGACTTTGACTTTCGAAACACGGGGTCTTACAACCTCCCCCTCTTAAGGGAATTTCGTCCCGAAATTAGGCCTTAGCCGTAACAAACAATTGCAGGTACTTCGCCTTCATATCGCTTTCGAGTTCCCAAGTGAACTCTGCGCCTCGTTTGCCTTCCCATCGAACCTTCACAATGGGAATGCGCGAGCGTCTGAGCTGCTTGGTTTGGCGGTCCATAATCTCGACAGGCTTCTCCACGAAGTGTAGTATTTCGTTCACTTGAAGATCTTCCAGAGGTACGTATAAATCATGCTCAGCCAGGCACTTTCTGAGGTTAGACACCTGGAAAGTCGGGTGCACGTTGCTAAGTTCCTCCGGTAGTTTGAGTTTGTAGGCCGCTTTTCCGATCCTTTCTAGAATCTTAAAGGGTCCAACATATCGAGGCGCGAGTTTTCCTTTCTTGCCGAATCTGACCACACCCTTCCAAGGTGATACCTTTAGGAGTACATGGTCGCCAACGTCAAATTCTAGGGGCTTGCGTCGTCTATCGGTGTAACTTTTCTGTTGACTCCGAGCTTTCAGCAGATTGTCCCGAATTTGGAGGATTTTGTTAGTCGTTTCTTGCAGTAGCTCAGGACCGGTTATTTGTGAATCACCAATCTCATGCCACACAATTGGCGATCGACAGTTTCTTCCATATAAAGCCACAAATGGTGCCATTTGGATGCTAGAATGATAACTGTTATTGTACGAGAATTCGACTAAAGGTAAGTATACGTCCCAATTACCACCGAAATCTATGACACACGAACGGAGCATGTCATCAAGGGTACGAGTCGTTCTTTCAGTCTGACCGTCGGTTTGGGGATGGAATGCGGTACTTAGATTAAGCGTAGTACCGAGAGCATATTGAAATGTTTCCCAAAGACGCGAAGTAAACCGACCATCGCGGTCAGAGATGACGTCGTGAGGCGTCCCATGTCGACAGATGATCTCATTCGTGTAGATTCGGGCTAATTTTTCTACCTTGTAGTCTTCTCGAATTGGCAGAAAGTGAGCAGATTTGGTCAAACGGTCAATGATAACCCAGATGCTGTCGTGACCAGATGGCGTGCGCGAAAGTTTCGTTATGAAGTCCATAGCTATACTCTCCCACTTCCACATGGGAATCTCGGGTTGGACGAGTAAGCCAGAGGGTCTTTGGTGCTCGGCCTTAACTTTCGAGCAAGTCAGGTACTTCGAAACATAGAGAGTGATATCTTTCTTCATGCCCGGCCACCAGTACTTGTAGCGAAGGTCCTGGTACATTTTATCGGCACCAGGATGAATAGAATACCGAGATTTGTGGGCTTCGTCTATCAGAATCTGTCGTAAATCGGTCCGCTTAGGGATCCAAATTTGGTCCAGATAATGGAATATCCCATTCGACTTATTCACAAGTTGGGCTTCATCGTTGAGAATCCTTTCCTTCTTTAAAGTGCGCTCGGTAAAGCAAGCATGTTGGGCTTCGCGGATGAGAGTTTCGAGGTGATGCTGGGCTTGAACATTACGAATGCTATGTAAATAGCTTCGTCTGCTGAGAGCGTCGGCAACGACATTTGCTTTTCCAGGATGGTAACGAATCTCACAGTCGTAATCGTTGAGAAGTTCTACCCATCGGCGTTGACGCATATTAAGTTCTTTCTGGTTGAAGATGTGTTGTAGGCTCCTATGGTTGGTGAAGACCGTACACTTTGTACCATAAAGGTAGTGTCGCCAAATCTTCAACACAAAAACAACCGCGCCTAGCTCGAGGTCATGGGTTGTATAGTTCTTCTCGTGGATCTTTAGCTGACGAGACGCGTAAGCGATAACCTTGTCTCGTTGCATGAGAACACAACCAAGACCAAGGTTCGAGGCATCACAATAGATAACGAAGTCATCGTTTCCATCGGTTAAAGCAAGGACAAGAGCATTGCAGAGCATATTCTTGAGAGTTTGTAAGGCAGTCTCTTGTCCAGTTCCCCAAGCAAAGGATCTGTCTTTATGCGTGAGAGAAGTATGCGGCACAGCGATTTTAGAGAATCCTTCGATAAATCGGCGATAATAGCCCGCTAGTCCGAGAAAAGAACGGACTTCAGACGGGTTCTTAGGTGTAACCCAACTCTTAACAGCTTCGATCTTCGCGGGGTCGACATGAATACCTTGACTATTGACAATATGACTGAAGAATTGAACCTCCTCCAACCAAAATTCACACTTGGATAACTTGGCATAGAGTCGATTCCCTTGGAGTAGCTCGAGAACCAAACGTAGATGCTGCGCGTGTTCGGATTTCGATTTGGAATAGATCAGGATATCATCGATGAACACGATGACGAAGCTGTCATGAAATTGTTTACACATGCGATTCATCAGATCCATGAAAGCCGCATGTCACACCCCAACCGATGGCGGAATCATCGAGGCACGGCACTGAGCGAAACAAATTGTCCAGAAGTTTCCATAGCAACTATATTTACCAAATATTTAAAGCAACACTTCCCATACCATGTCATAAATGATAATACAATTATTAGAGAAAAGATCTTGTCAAATTGTTCTGTTCCGACAACTCAGATTTTTATTACAGACAATTGTTTATTGTTGACCTAGGTCTTTCCTAGCCTCGATTTCACAGCAAAGTAAGCAAATAAGCATCCTAAGCACCTGTCACATACGTTAAAGTAAAAGTCAATACACATAGTGTAAAGGTGAGCATACAAGTTTAATAGATATAATAGAGTTCAAAATCGATTACGCATAATCAGCATGTACACAGTGTGAAATGAGGCATGTTAGTTATCGACATGAACCTATCGATACCAATGACTGCGGGATGACTGCCCAAGGCAGCTCGCGATACACACTCACCACTGTGAGCCATGTAACTAATTGTCCTTAACAACCCCTGAGTGAACAGTTGCTGAGTCCAAACTATAGTACTATCGTTGCTAAGGCAGGTAGACTGCATTCCATGTGTAAACATAACAAACAAGCATTCATTAAGTCATCTATAACATGCGGTAACGGTTAGCGTTAAAAGTATTGCGTAGTGTGTTTGATGTGATTTAGAATAAGTAACGTATGTAACACCCAAAACTGCGTAAAGCAAAAAAGGAACGAGTATACTCACAGCGTTTGATGGATTGAAGGGAGCGCTAGAGAGTAGGGTTAGCCTGATCAGAACGATAGCATAACGATAAGCAACGCGTAAAACGATAAAGAGTGCGAGTGGGTCGAACAACAGTTCGATCGGTTGGTAGTCCGATCGGACAGCTGATCGTGCGAGTGACAGCTCGCTCGGATGGTCATCCGATCGGGTGGCCTTTCGAGTGGATTGTTTCTTCCTATAGGAAGGATGTGTTTGTGTATGATGGCTTGACTTTGAAGTTTTTGTTGTAGTATTTTGAAAACAGAGAAGTATCTCTGCCTTTCAGGTCGGTCGATCGATCGGACGATCGATCGGACGACAACCAGAGTGGTAGGACACTTTAGTGAGAACAAGTTCACCGCAGTTTGCCATTCGGTCAGATAGTAGTCCGATCGGGTGGCAATCCACTGATATTGAACATGTTGAAAATTGTTTAAGTGTTGAAGTCTGATCATTACATGGTTGAGTGGTAATCCGATCGGGTGGTAATCCGATCGTTCAGCCCTTTGTTCAATGTTCATCCTTCAAGGTTTTGAAAATAAAAGTTTAGTGTGGGGCCAAGGTGCAATTTGATCGGGTGACAACCCGTTCGGATGACAATCCGATCGGACGGTAGTCCGATCGGACAGCATTCCACCCGGGTCGTTCCGCTCGTCTTACACTTGGTTATTTTGATAGTTTGTCGTTTTATCGAGACGGTGTGATAACGTGTAAATCAACAGAACCTCATCTTGACCCTAGCGACCCGATTGAACAGGAATCACCCAAGTTTAACCAGTTAACCGGTTCAAGACGGTTGTTCTTGGTTAACCCGAAATCGGTGGTCTCGTGGATAGAATCCAGATCTTGAACCAACACATCAACAAGAAGTAGTAGATGGTTATAACAAGCTCCGATTCCATCGGTTTTGAGTGCATTGAGTGTAAAAGAGTTGAAAGAAAGTTGGAAAACCGTCTTTCAATTCTTTTTACCGTGAATATGTTTAGATCTATGAAAAATCTTTGTTTGTTTATGTGGAAATCGTTTAGATCTTAGTTGTTCTTTGTGGATTGAGGCCAACACATGAAGTTCCCAAGAACATCATGATAACATCATCCTAGAACACCTAAAATCTAGTGATTTCACGGTTAAAAGTTAAGATTTAAAAGATAGAAAGGTGTAGAATCAGGTGTAGATCAAAGATGTACAAGATTTAGGTTGAGATCTTACCGGAATTGAGAGAAATCGGAGAAAAAGTAAGGTTAGAGCGCTGGTCGGACAGGAGAGTACCAAAAGTGGTAAGTTATGATGGTGACAGGGGCATTTATAGGGTTTCCCAAAGTGGAAAGAGTGGTTCGGTCGAGTGGCAGCCTGGTCGACTGGCTGATCGATCGAGCAGTAGCTTGATCGAACTGCTGGTCGATCGGCTGGTCACCTGATCGATTAGCCACTTGTTTCGAGTGTTTGGCGCGACGAGTTTTGCGGTTTCGATTGCGATTGTGAGCGTTGCGATGCGATAGAGTTTCCATTTCAAATTACTTTTAATCCCAACTACTATATCTAACATATATTCATCTTATTTCACTTGCGTTTAGCGTTTGCAATTCGATTGTGATTGAGTTTCGATTGCATTTTGATTGCATTTCGATTGATCACCACAACATAACATAAATAAACATGCAAGTAACACATAAAAGGCACACACACGTAACAATAACCAAAATGCGTAGTTCGAGTTGCGAGGGCGATTGCGATAAGCGATAAGCGATCAAATATGCGATGATTATCGAATAATCCTCGATTATTAATATGTACTCCACATAATACAACTAACGTTAAGCATAAAATAGATTATCTACGAGTCAAAGAAGTCAAAACAGGAATTGAGCAAGGAGTGACAGATCACAATTAGCAGTCTTGCCTCCCTTTTACTTCAATCTTGACTTTGACTTTCGAAACACGGGGTGTTACAGCCTCCCCTACTTAAAGGAATTTCGTCCCGAAATTAGGTCGAAACCGTATCAAACAACTGCGGGTACTTCGCCTTCATGTCGCTTTCGAGTTCCCAAGTGAACTCTGCGCCTCGTTTGCCTTCCCATCGGACTTTCACAATAGGAATGCGCGAGCGTCTGAGCTGCTTGGTTTGGCGATCCATGATCTCGACAGGTTTCTCCACGAAGTGTTGTGTTTCATTTATTTGGAGATCATAAAGAGGTACAATTAAATCATGCTCAGCTAGGCACTTTCGAAGGTTCGAAACATGGAAAGTCGGGTGGACATTACTCAGTTCCTCCGGTAGTTCGAGTCTGTAGGCGACTTTTCCGATCCTTTCTAGAAGCTTAAAAGGTCCAACATATCGAGGCGCTAGTTTCCGTTTCTTGCCGAATCTGACCACACCCTTCCAAGGTGATACCTTTAGGAGTACGTAGTCGCCAACGTCAAATTCAAGGGGATTGCGTCGTCTATCGGCGTAACTTTTCTGATGACTCCAAGCTTTCAGCAGATTGCCTCGAATTTGGAGAACTTTGTCAGTCGTTTCTTGTAATAGCTCAGGACCGGTTAATTGCGAGTGCCCGATCTCGTGCCACACAATATGCGATCGACATCATCTTCCGTATAAAGCCTCGAATGGTGCCATTTGAATGCTGGAATGATAACTGTTATTATACGAGAATTCGACTAACGGCAGGTAAGCGTCCCAATTACCACCGAAATCTATGACACACGAATGGAGCATGTCTTCAAGGGTACGAATCGTTCTCTCAGTCTGACCGTCAGTTTGAGGATGGAATGTGGTACTCAGATTAAGCGTAGTACCGAGAGCCGCTTGAAACGTTTCCAACAGTCGTGAGGTAAACCGAGCATCACGGTCAAAGATGATGTCGTGAGGCGTCCCATGATTACAAATGATCTCGTCGGTGTAGATTCGAGCTAATCGTTCTACCTTGTAGTCTTCCCGTATTGGTAGGAAATGAGCAGATTTGGTCAAACGGTCAACGACAACCCAGATGCTGTCGTGACTTGATGGCGTGCGTGGAATTTTGGTTATGAAGTCCATGGCTATGCTCTCCCACTTCCATATAGGGATCGGGGGTTGTTCGAGTAAGCCAGAGGGTCTTTGATGTTCAGCCTTAACTTTCGAGCAAGTCAGGCATTTTCCGACGTATAGAGCGATATCCCTTTTCATGCCCGGCCACCAGTACTTATAGCGAAGGTCCTGGTACATTTTATCGGCACCGGGATGAATAGTATACCGGGATTTGTGGGCTTCGTCCATCAAAATCTGTCGCAAATCGTTCCGCTAAGGGATCCAAATTCGGTCCAGACAATGGAATATCCCATTCGACTTATTAACAAGATGGGCTCCATCGTGGTGAATCCTTTCTTTCTTCAAAATGCGTTCGGTAAAACATGCATGCTGGGCTTCGCGAATAGGGGTTCCGAGATGATGCTAGGTGGGAATATTGGGAATGCTATGCAAGTAGCTTCGTCGGCTGAGAGTGTCGGCAACGACATTTGCTTTGCCTGGATGATAACGAATCTCACAGTCGTAATCGTTGAGAAGTTCTACCCATCGGCGTTGACGTATATTAAGTTCTTTCTGATCAAAGATATGTTGTAGGCTCCTATGATCGGTGAAGACCGTACACTTAGTACCATAAAGGTAGTGTCGCCAAATCTTTAACGCAAAAACAACTGCGCCTAGCTCGAGGTCATGGGTTGTGTAGTTCTTCTCGTGGATCTTGAGCTGACGAGATGCGTAGGCGATAACCTTGTCTTGTTGCATAAGAACACAACCAAGACCAAGGTTCGAGGCATCGCAATAGACGATAAAGTCGTCGTTCCCGTCGGGTAAGGTGAGAATAGGAGCGTTGCAGAGCATATGCTTGAGGGTTTGGAAAGCAGACTCTTGTTCAGTTCCCCAAACAAAAGGCTTGTCTTTATGCGTGAGAGCGCTAAGCGGCACAACGATTTTAGAGAACCCTTCGATAAATCGACGATAGTAGCCCGCTAGTCCGAGAAAAGAACGGACTTAAGACGGGTTCTTCGGTGTAACCCAACTCTTAACTGCTTCGTTGTTCGCGGGATCGACATGAATACCTTGACTATTGACAATGTGACCGAGGAATTGAACCTCCTCTAGCTAAAATTCACATTTGGAGAACTTGGCACAGAGTCGATTCCCTTGGAGTAGCTCGGGAACCAAACGTAGATGTTGCGCTTGTTCGGCTTTCGACTTGGAATAGATCAGGATATCATCGCTGAACACGATGACGAAGCGGTCAAGAAATGGTTTACACACCCGATTCATCAGATCCATGAAAACCGCGGGTGCGTTGGTTAAACCAAAAGGCATAACAACAAACTCATAGTGGCCGTATCGAGTGCGAAAAGCGGTTTTGGGAATATCCTCCTCTTGAATGCGTAGTTGTGATAGCCTGAGCGTAGATCGATCTTTGAGAAACACGTAGCACCTTGTAGCTGATCAAACAATTCATCGATTCGAGGCAGGGGATAGCGATTCTTGATTGTCAACTTATTCAACTCCCGATAGTCGATGCACATCCTGAATGACCCATCCTTCTTTTTGACGAAAAGGACTGGTGCGCCCCATGGAGAGGTGCTCGGGCGAATGAAGCCTTTATCAAGTAATTCCTGGAGCTGACTCGAGAGTTCACGCATTTCGGACGGACCGAGTCGATAAGGGGATTTAGCAACAGGGTTGGCTCCAGGAATGAGGTCGATACGGAAGTCGATATCACGACTTGGTGGAAGACCAGGTAATTCGTCGGGAAACACATTAGGAAATTCACGAACCACGGGAACATCGTTCCTTCCAGGACTCCCTTTCTTTTCCTTCTCCGCTGCTACAATGTTAGCTAAGAAAGCTTTGTATTCCTTGTGAAGATACTTGCTAGCTTGGGCACATGACATGAGCTTAAGACCTTTCGAAGGAGTTTCCCCATAAACACACAATATATCAGCGTTAGCAAGCGCGAATCGAATCATCTTATCGAAGCACACAACTTCAGCATGGTTTTCGCGAAGAAAGTCCATGCCTACTATGATGTCAAAACTTACAAGCTGCATCGGAATAAGGTCAACTGGAAAGATGTGATTGTTAAGCTCGAGAGTACAATCACGAAGAACCGAGTTGACGGTGACAGTTCTTTCGGTGGCGACTTCGACATCGAACGTCGAGTGGAGATGGGAGCGCTTACGTTTAAGGAGCTTCTCGAATTCAAACGACACAAAACAGTTATCGGCTCTAGTATCAAATAAACACGAAACATAAACACCATTCACAAGAAACGTACCATTAAACACATTGTTGTCGGCTTGTGCTTGGCTCGCATTGATGTTGAACGTTCTGGCACGGGCGGCTTGTTGCTGTTGCTGTTGAGGCTGTTGCTGCTGCTATTGCTGAGGCTTCTGATGCGTGTCAGTGTGTATATAATTTTTATGTATATTTAAGCCCTTTTTACACTTTTAGCCAAGTTTTAAATTTATAAAACACGATACTCACTAACACTAAACACACATATGGGCAAGTGCACCCATCGTGGACGTAGTATAGTGTTGGTAAGATACCGAGGTCGTCCAAGGACACAAGAGCTTTTAATACCGGTTTATCCTCAACGTCCAATCAAATCAAAAAGTTAGAAAAATGTTTTAAACTAAGAAAAATAAAAACTAACTAAATGCTGAAAATAAAAATAAAATAAAAACAGATAGACAAGATGAATCACTTGGATCCGACACGTGTATTAGTATAACCTTTGATTATTTTCGCACTTTTGCACTTGTTTAAGAGATTATCTTAGTTATTGTAGTAGGCCCCTCTTTTGAAGGCGACGTTACCCTCAACCCAGTAGTTTGAGTCAGCAAGGATACAATCCTAAAGGGTCGGATTATTGAAAGATAATGAATTAAGTTATTAATGCAAATTATGGTAGGCCCCGCTTTTGGCGGTGACGTTACCCTCGGCTAAGTAGTCTGAGTCAGCAGGGATACAGTCCTAAATAGCCGGGTTATAGTATTAATAGTAGTTAACTTATGAGGGGGTCAAAGAGTTTGGATCCCCGCCATCCAATACCTATGGGCATTGAAGGAGATCCTACTAAATTTGACCCAGGTCCCAAGCAGGACCTCTAAACGCTGAACAAGGGCAAGACCCTTACCAAACCGTTCCCTTAACCCCCGACCAGGTAGCCAACATACCTCCATATAGACCGTGGAGATATGAATGGTGAAAATCTTTTATTTTATATAGACAGTAAAATAACTCCAAGACACCACGGACAAACGATAAGGAAAGATCACCTTCAACATAAGTAACTAGTTATTAAAGTCATTAATACAAAACCAAATAAAAAGTGCAAAAGATTAAAAATAAAAAGTATTATACTAAACACTTGTCTTCACCAAGTGATGTAAGAGACTTAGGCAAACATGGCCTTGATTGTCAAGAAATCTTACGATCAATCTTGGATCCCGAGACGACTCACACACTCTATGATGGACAATGGATGATGGTGGTGGATGATGGTGTTATGGTGGTGGTGGGTGGTGGATGAAGTGTGAGAGAGGTGGTGTGCCAAGGGATGAGAGAGAATGAAGCCAAACTCCTCTATTTATAGGCTGAACAGAAGGCTGGACACGGCCCCGTGTCCGCTGGACACGGCCCCGTGCCCGCCTGACACTCTCTCTCCTCATTAATTGTAATTGCGAATTACAATAAATGCGCCTGCTGTACTTTCACCACGCCCCTGTGCTCGCTGGACACGGCCCCGTGGTGGGCAATGGAAGCTTCTACTGGTTTGTCTTTTCTGCTGCTTCCTGGGCACGCCCCCGTGTTCGCTGGACACGGGGCGTGTTCAGACTCTGTTTCTTCCTTTTTGCTTTGGGAGGTGCCGTTGAGGGTCCGGGCAGTCTACTTTTGTTCCTTTTCTTGTATTTATGGTAGAATTAGTGGTCTTTTTGCTTCTTTTGCGATTTTGAGCTCATTTCATCCTGAAAATACAAAAGGAAGACAAAAACACTCTTTTTCCAACATTAGTACTTAAAAAGGGTTAGTTTTTTATGCCTTAATTGATGTGTTTTATATGTTGCATTTTACACACATCAAATACCCCCACACTTGAACTTTTGCTTGTCCTCAAGCAAAACTCTTTAAATGTGGCTTACACTCCCAAATGGAATAGGTAGAAGAGAAGTTTTTTAGCTTGTCCTAGAGTGTCGGGAATCCAAGGTTTTTATAGGCTTTATTTTTATTTATTTACAATCCTATTCGTTATGATTTATTTTGAACTTTTCATAAGATAAATTACTTATTTGGGCATAGCATGCCTTATTAAAATTCCATTTATATACAAGTTCACATACCTCACGGGAGATCACTCAACACTCGGCCGAAGGTGTATATTTTAGTGAATCACTCGAGAGCGGCACGGAACTTACGTCTTTCCATAGGCTTGCCAAGCAATCAGTCCTCCTCCTTTTTAACTTTTTACCTTTGTAAATATCAAGAGGACTTTTTGGGTGAAGGCTTGGGTTTAAAGGTGGGTGGTTGGTTAGTGGTTAGTAAAAAGGGCGAAAATCGTAGCAAGTGTCGGTTTTCGTAAAATACCTTGTTTTTAGTGACCTATTATTTTTGAAGTATTTCTCCAAACAAGCTTTTGTAGCTTTTGTTTGTTTTTGACTTCATCATATATATATATATATATATATATATATATATATTTTTTTTTGATGTCACATGAAAGGGCAAGTTGACGAAAAACCGAGCTTGTTACTAAAATAAAGGGTGAAAAAAAATGAAAAAGGTTTTTGGTGGGTAAAAATGGTTTTTGGGGTAATGAAATGAAAGGTTTAGGCTCAAAGGGGTTTTCTAGGGGGATTTTGGGTAGGTAAAAAAAATGAAAAATAATGGTTTTGAAAGAAAAATAGTTAGTCCTAATGCCTCCATCATTTACTTACTTGGGTTTAAGTTGGTAAGGACCGGGAATGTATCGTCGTGGCAAGTTCTAGATTTGTAAGAACCGAGCGGCTATTCACACAAGAAACGAAAAATGAGCATTTAATCTAAATATGTGTATTTTTATGCTCAATAAAGGCTCAAAACTCACTTTTGTGGGAATGGGTTTTTAATGTGACCAAGCATATATAATCGAATTTTTTAATTAGACTTGTTATACCGTTTCATAATTTTCTTATGTTGGTTCTATTTATCACGACGCTATCGGTTGTAAACTTGTAAAAATATAACCTTTTTAGAACTTGTTATTCCCAACTTAAACTAAGACAAGTAAATAAAAAAAATGAAAAAGTTTTTGCAAAAATTTGGGGTGTTTAGCGGTTCCAATAGAGTTTTGTGTAAGGCTTGTGTTTAGGATTTTGCAAAATTTCAAGGTTTTAGCATCCCCCCCACACTTAAATTACACATTGTCCTCAATGTGTCCAAAAATAATATTTTTGGTTGATTAGAATGTATAAAAGTATGTTAAAAAGCAAAGATTTATGTTACTGGCATCCTGGACACGGCCCCGTGTTCACCGGGCACGGCCCCGTGGTCAAGTGCCAGTAACAAAAATTACAGAATTGAAACAGAAGCCTGGACACGGGGCGTGTCCGCTGAACACGGCCCGTGTCCAGTTACCTGAACTGGGTGATTTTTCTGCAGGGGCTCAGCACGGGGCCGTGTTGGTTGGGCACGGCCCGTGTTGAGCCTTCTGTGATGGAGATTTTTGTCGGGTTGCTCTGTTCTTCGTGCATGGTTCCATTTTTCTCGTTCCCTTTTTCATCCATTACCACCATGAGTGTGTTTTATTCTCAGAATAACCATCAATCATAAAAACCATCATATCATTGCAAATCATAGAAAGACATTACATAAAGATAAAAATTACATAGATATTAAACTTATGGAGTTCTAGCCCTACGTTTTATTTTAATTTAGCAAAATTTCCAAGAAGATACTAGTCTTGGTTAGATAAGGCTTTGTAGAACTCCTCCTTTCGGGTGCGGTTCTCCTCATATGTCGGCAAGCCACTCCTCTACCTCCCTTGGAAGGAGAAAAGAGGGCTCGCTTGCATTGGTTTGAGGAGTTTCAACTTCCGCTGGAACTTCTTGTGGGTTTTCCATAGGAGGTTCTGCGGGAAAGTCTCCCCACCCGGTAGGGTTGTTAATACCGAGTGCCAAGTTCCAGTCTTGTTGTGGAAGGACTGGTTCCATAGGGGGTGCTACCAAAATGTTTAACCTTTGGTGCAAAAGGTTAATCTCTTGGAAGCTGCTTTCAAGTCCCATTGTAAGATCGTTAATACGGTCAATGAGGACCTCCTCTACTGACGTCATTTCGTCGAGAGCTTCCCTTAGCGCTATCACGTAGTGCACAAGTGTAGCTTCAACGGAAGGCCTCCTTCCCCTTCGGCTGTTTGAGGAATGAACGGATGATGTTTCGCTGTTTTCACTCGCCATTCTACGAAAAATAAACCAAAAGCAGTTTATATGACGAAACAGTTTCTGGACACGGCCCCGTGCTCATTGAGCACGGCCCCGTGTTCATCTTTCTGCAGAATTTTTGAGCAAGGAATCTTGGGTTTTTAAGTTATTTTCTGAGTTTATGCAAGCTTTTTGACAGTAAATAACTTTAAACAGTGTTACATAACATGTTTTTACCAAGATTCTATGATCAAAACTCATTGTTCCCTACCATAAAGATTGAAAATTCAAGCTTTTCATGGTAGTTCTTGAAGAAAGATGAAGAAGAAGGAAATGTCTAGAAGAGGAAAGGACAAGATGGGTTGTTGGAAACTTCTTTTAGACTTACCTAGGATTGTTTGAGAGAAGATTCCTTCAAATCTCTGTCCCCAAGTTGGTCCAAATGTGCAGGATTTTTGGCTGCATTTATAGAAAACGACAGCCTGCTGGACACGGCCCCGTGTCCGCTGGACACGGCCCCGTGTGCAGATGAAATTCTGACACAGTTTGTCCGTATTCTGACGTTCTGATCAGAGGGGAATCTTTTGGTAGACACGGGGGCGTGTTGGCCGGGCACGGCCCCGTGTCGGAAAGCTGTCTTATGAAGTTTTGTCTTTACTAAGGAGCTAATCTATATCGGGTGGCTCTTGACTTGTTGGAACAACCCCATAGTGCCTAAGATACCTTAATTGTCCTATACTAAGGCGAGAACGCAAGAGGTTGTCGGTGAGGGTAATTCCTATTTTCATTCTAGGTGGACAAGTCCAACCCTTTCCCGGGCTCTCGTTAAAGAAGGTGTATGCCGAATCGCTCAGGTCTATGTATGCATCGAACGAAGTCGATGGGGAGTCCTTCACGGCACAATCGACACAGGGACGACTATCGTCCGCGTCTTTTCTAGGTAAGCAGGTATTTTCGGGAGCAACGAGGTTGTCGGAATGCGGTTCCAACATTTCCTCATGGTCATCATCTTGGGATGGATCTAAAAAATCCTTCCTAAGTTCTTTTGACCAATTAAGAAGTAGTTCTTCTAGTTGAAATAGCTCGTCAAGGAGCATTTCTCCTAGAATATCTGGCTGGGCGCATTCGAGGGAGAAATAGTGCTTATTTTTACTTTCGCCCCTCTTAAGGTTACAAGGAATCGGTGGGTCTATATAGTGGGGCCTATAAGTGAGGAAAAAACATTTTAATTCCTCATGTTCGCCTCCACATATTCGACACCACAAACCATAAGAGTGCCGAAAGTAAAAAGAATTACTATCACTCATGTTTGTGTCAGAAATTACCAACCGCCGGGATCTAACGGTTCTGTTTTCAGTAACTGAATCTTGGGCACGGGGGCGTGTTGAGTGGACACGGCCCCGTGTTCAGCCTACTGTCTGACTTAAAACAGGATTGCCAGTTCCAATGATTGAGCACGGGGCGTGTTCAGCAGGCACGGCCCCGTGTTGAGCTCTGCAGAAGCTAAAAATCTAAGAAAAAATCCTAAAAAATTAAAGAAAAATAAAAATATGATTAGGCCGTTGATTCCTAACTTTCTTAAAATCCTTGTGTCCCCGGCAACGGCGCCAAAAACTTGATGCGTGTCAGTGTGTATATAATTTTTATGTATATTTAAGCCCTTTTTACACTTTTAGCCAAGTTTTAAATTTATAAAACACGATACTCACTAACACTAAACACACATATGGGCAAGTGCACCCATCGTGGACGTAGTATAGTGTTGGTAAGATACCGAGGTCGTCCAAGGACACAAGAGCTTTTAATACCGGTTTATCCTCAACGTCTAATCAAATCAAAAAGTTAGAAAAATGTTTTAAACTAAGAAAAATAAAAACTAACTAAATGCTGAAATAAAAATAAAATAAAAACAGATAGACAAGATGAATCACTTGGATCCGACACGTGTATTAGTATAACCTTTGATTATTTTCGCACTTTTGCACTTGTTTAAGAGATTATCTTAGTTATTGTAGTAGGCCCCTCTTTTGAAGGCGACGTTACCCTCAACCCAGTAGTTTGAGTCAGCAAGGATACAATCCTAAAGGGTCGGATTATTGAAAGATAATGAATTAAGTTATTAATGCAAATTATGGTAGGCCCCGCTTTTGGCGGTGACGTTACCCTCGGCTAAGTAGTCTGAGTCAGCAGGGATACAGTCCTAAATAGCCGGGTTATAGTATTAATAGTAGTTAACTTATGAGGGGGTCAAAGAGTTTGGATCCCCGCCATCCAATACCTATGGGCATTGAAGGAGATCCTACTAAATTTGACCCAGGTCCCAAGCAGGACCTCTAAACGCTGAACAAGGGCAAGACCCTTACCAAACCGTTCCCTTAACCCCCGACCAGGTAGCCAACATACCTCCATATAGACCGTGGAGATATGAATGGTGAAAATCTTTTATTTTATATAGACAGTAAAATAACGCCAAGACACCACGGACAAACGATAAAGAAAGATCACCTTCAACATAAGTAGCTAGTTATTAAAGTCATTAATACAAAACCAAATAAAAAGTGCAAAAGATTAAAAATAAAAAGTATTATACTAAACACTTGTCTTCACCAAGTGATGTAAGAGACTTAGGCAAACATGGCCTTGATTGTCAAGAACTCTTACGATCAATCTTGGATCCCGAGACGACTCACACACTCTATGATGGACAATGGATGATGGTGGTGGATGATGGTGTTATGGTGGTGGTGGGTGGTGGATGAAGTGTGAGAGAGGTGGTGTGCCAAGGGATGAGAGAGAATGAAGCCAAGCTCCTCTATTTATAGGCTGAACAGAAGGCTGGACACGGCCCCGTGTCCGCTGGACACGGCCCCGTGCCCGCCTGACACTCTCTCTCCTCATTAATTGTAATTGCGAATTACAATTAATGCGCCTGCTGTACTTTCACCACGCCCCCGTGCTCGCTGGACACGGCCCCGTGGTGGGCAATGGAAGCTTCTACTGGTTTGTCTTTTCTGCTGCTTCCTGGGCACGCCCCCGTGTTCGCTGGATACGGGGCGTGTTCAGACTCTGTTTCTTCCTTTTTGCTTTGGGAGGTGCCGTTGAGGGTCCGGGCAGTCTTCTTTTGTTCCTTTTCTTGTATTTATGGTAGAATTAGTGGTCTTTTTGCTTCTTTTGCGATTTTGAGCTCATTTCATCCTGAAAATACAAAAGGAAGACAAAAACACTCTTTTTCCAACATTAGTACTTAAAAAGGGTTAGTTTTATGCCTTAATTGATGTGTTTTATATGTTGCATTTTACACACATCAGCTTCTTCTGCTGCTGGGGCTCTTGTTTCACAACCCTGTTCGGGCACATGTTCACAAAGTGGTTGGGATCACCACATGCGAAGCAGACTCTGGCGTTGACCGCGGGTGCCTGAGCTGCTGGTTGGCCTTGTGGGGCTGGGAGCAGAGCTTGATGAGCAGTTGCTTGAGCTGGTGGTTGGTGGGGACCAGTACGACAGTTGGCAGTGAAGTGGCCGTACATATTGCAGTGAGCGCAAAAACGGTAAGCCAGACCCACCGGGTGATGATAAGTGCATGTTGGGCAGGTAGGGTGGGGACCTGTGTATGCACGCTTTGCAAGCGGCGCATAGGTGATTGGAGCCGGAGCTGATCGACATTGTTGTTGCTGAGCTGGTACCACTTGAAGTGGAGCAACGGTAGTGACAACACAGTTCTTGTTGCTGGAGCTGTTGTTGTTGTTCCTCTTCTTGCGGCGAGAGGACTTGGATGACTGCGATGTGGTGATGGTGGTGTCGGCGGTTGGTGCGGCGGTAGCTTGGTGCAGGTTCTTTGAAGCTTTATCCCAGTAACCAGCTTTTACCCGCTTGTCGTTGATTTCAGCGGAAAGCAAGTAAGTTTCTTCGATCGTTGCTGGTTTGGAAGCTTGCACAAAATCGGCAACACAATCCGGCAGAGCGAGGATATACTTCTTGATCGCCATGTCGGTAGTCTTCACTTGATCGGGACAGATAATGCTGAGCTGCTTGAAGCGAGCAGTGAGGGCAGCGTTGTCACCATCTTTCTGTTTGATGTGCCAGAACTCGTCCTCCAGCTTTTGGCGCTCATGGGGAGGACAGAACTCATCGAGCATGACGTTCTTCAAGTCTTCCCATGATAGACCATAGGCTGCATCATTTCCGCGCTTGTTTCTTTCGTCGGTCCACCATTCTAGAGCGCGGGACTGGAAGACGCCAGTCGCATTCAGTGTGCGGAAATTATCAGGACATTCGCTCTGTTGCAGGGTGACTTCGATCGAGTCGAATCATTGAAACAAAGCCGTAGGGCCTTCTTCTCCGGTGAACTCTTACGGTCCACATGCCTTGAACTGTTTGAAGCTGAAAGCAGCTTTGGGAGTTTCAGCTCTAGATTCCTCAGACGATTTGCTCATGTTTTCGTACAGTTCACTGACGACTTGGGGTACGACCTTTGCCATTTGCTCGCCATAGGACTCAACACAACATAATCGAATCTCACCTCACAAGCCTAATACTACTAAAGCTCAGGAACACGTATGATTACTTAACCACATAATCACATAGGCACATAATCACAGAAGCACATTAGCACAAAATCACGTAGAGCACAGAAGCACGAAACACATACGCACGTAATCACGGGAAGCATATGGAGCACCTAGAAGCACATAGAGCATTCTGACTGCCTCCTAATACAACATTCTATCATTCAAAGTATGCGAGCGTTCAAGGATAGCGATCGCGAATAACATAGCGAGTAGTATAGTATAAACGTGTAATAGTATAGCAAACATGGCGTAAAGTCGTTCCACGAATGGTAGCGATTTGTTAACGTTTTGAGATAGAGGTGCAGTGCGAATCGTGCGTGTCGATCAAAGCAAAGTGCGAAAAGCAAATAAATCACCAAAAATCGTAACATATCAACAGGTAAAATCACATAAAACACATAAATCCATATAAAATGACGAAATATCAGAGTCGGCAGTAGCGAACTCAAAATCGAAACACATGAAAATCGAGAAATAGATTGTCTGCGGCTATCAGACATCGACTAACCAAAGTGATTCTACTATTCACAAGGACTTTTCGTACACACCTTTGGCCTTCGGGACTGTGCTCTCGCCTCGAATCTGGGCGATTGGCACGCTTCCTTTCAGTTACAGTGCGACTTCAAGTCATTGGAGTCCGTCGAGACTTTGGTGAGAGTTTGTAAAAACAAAAATAGAGGTCAGAACAAGTCATCAAGGTTCGGGTTTCACCCCTAACTTAACAACTTTGTTCCTGTTTTAATAAAATGGAGAAGAAGATCTGCGTCAAAGTATGGATTTCACTCCTGATTCAACGCAAATTCTCGTGTTTATAGATAAAATGCGGGTCGAACAAGCAATTTAGTCGAGAGTTTGCGGCTTTCATACCTAATCTCGACCTAATTACCAGTTCATTTTGAAGTAATAGGGTGCAGTGATGGTGTAGCGTGCGCAAGAATAGCGAGAATGGCAAGAAACTCGTACAATACCTATACTGGATATGCACAAGTCGGTCTGTTGGTACCTAACTATAGACTAGGTCGTTTCTAAGACATCGGCCCAGACTAGGTCGAGTCTTGCCTAATTCCCTATAGATATGGCTCTGATACCAATCTGTCACACCCCAACCGATGGCGGAATCATCGGGGCGCGGCACTGAGCGAAACAGATTGTCCAGAAGTTTCCATAACAACTATATTTACCAAATATTTAAAGCAACACGTCCCATACCATGTCATAAATGATAATACAATTATTACAGAAAAGATCTAGTCAAATTGTTCTGTTCCGACAACTCAGATTTTTATTACAGACAATTGTTTATTGTTGACCTAGGTCTTTCCTAGCCTCGATTTCACAGCAAAGTATGCAAATAAGCATCCTAAGCACCTGTCACATACCTTAAAGTAAAAGTTAATACACATAGTGTAAAGGTGAGCATACAAGTTTAATAGATATAATAGAGTTGAAAATCGATTACGCATAACCAGCACGTACACAGTGTGAAATGAGGCATGTTAGTTATCAACATGAACCTATCGATACCAATGACTGCGGGTTGACTGCCCAAGGCAGTTCGCGATACACACTCACCACTGTGAGCCATGTAACTAATTGTCCTTAACAACCCCTGAGTGAACAGGTGCTGAGTCCAAACTATAGTACTATCGTTGCTAAGGCAGGTAGACAACATTCCATGTGTAAACATAACCAACAAGCATTCATTAAGTCACGTATAACATGCGGTAACGGTTAGCGTTAAAAGTATTGCGTAGTGTGTTTGATGTGATTTAGAATAAGTAACGTGTGTAACACCCAAAACTGCGTAAAGCAAAAAGGGATTGAGTATACTCACAACGTTTGATGGATTGAAGGGAGCACTAGAGAGTAGGGTTAGCCTGATCATAATGATAGCATAACGATAAGCGACGCGTAAAATGATAAAGAGTGCGAGTGGGTCGGACAACAGTTCGATCTTTTGGTAGTCCGATCGGACAGCTGATCGTGCGAGTGACAGGCCGCTCGGATGGTCATCCGATCGGGTGGCCTTTCGAGTGGATTGTTTCTTCCTTTAGGAAGGATGTGTTTGTGTATGATGGATTGACTTTTGAAGTTTTTTTTGTAGTATTTTGAAAACATAGAAGTATCTCTGCCTTTCAGGACGGTCGGTCGGTCGATCAGACGATAACCCGAGTGGTTGGACACTTTAGTGAGAACAAGTTCACCGCAGTTTGCCATTCGGTCAGATAGTAGTCCGATCGGGTGGCAATCCACTGATATTGAAGATATTGAAAATTGTTTAAGTGTTGAAGTCTGATCATTACATGGTTGAGTGGTAGTCCGATCGGGTGGTAATCCGATCGTTCAGCCCTTCGTTCAATGTTCATCCTTCAACGTTTTGAAAATAAAAGTTAAATATGGGGCCAAGGTGCAAGTTGATCGGGTGACAACCCGTTCGGATGACAATCCGATCGGACGGCAGTCAGATTGGACGGCATTCCGTCCTGGTCGTTCCGTTCGTCTTACACTTGGTTGTTTTGATAGTTTGTCGTTTTATCGAGACGGTGTGATAACGTGTAAATCAACAGAACCTCATCTTAACCCTAGCGAGCCGATTGAACAGGAATCACCCAAGTTCAACCAGTTAACCGGTTCAAGACGGTTGTTCTTGGTTAACCCGAAATCGGTGGTCTCGTGGATAGAATCCAGAAATTGAACCAACACATCAACAAGAAGTAGTAAATGGTTAGAACAAGCTCCGATTCCATCGGTTTTGAGTGCATTGAGTGTAAAAGAGTTGAAAGAAAGTTGGAAAACCATCTTTCAATCCTTTTTACCGTGAATATGTTCAGATCTATGAAAAATCTTTGTATGTTTATGTGGAAATCGTTTAGATCTTAGTTGTTCTTTGTGGATTGAGGCTAAAACATGAAGTTCCCAAGAACACCATGATGACATCATCCTAGAACACCTCAAATCTTGTGATTTCACGGTTAAAAGTTAAGATTTAAAAGATAGAAAGGTGTAGAATCAGGTGTAGATGAAAGATGTACAAGATTTAGGTTGAGATCTTACCGGAATTGAGAGAAATCGGAGAAAAAGTAAGGTTGGAGCGCTGGTCGGACAGGAGAGTACCAAAAGTGGTAAGTTATGATGGTGACAGGGGCATTAATAGGGTTTCCCAACGTGGAAAGAGTGGTTCGCTCGATTGGCAGCCTAGTCGTTCACTCCAGGATTACCTTTCTTTTCCTTCTCTGCTACTAGAATGTTAGACAAGAAAGCTCTGTATTCCTTGCAGAGATACTTGCTAGCTTGGACACATGACATGAGCTTGAGACCCTTCGAAGGAGTTTCGCCATACACACAAAGTTGATCACCATTAGCAAGCGAGAATCGAATCATCTTATCGAAGCAAACAACTTCAGCATGATTTTCACGAAGAAAGTCCATGCCTACTATGACGTCAAAACTACCGAGCTGCATCGGAATAAGGTCAATAGGAAAGACGTGATTGTTGAGTTCGAGAGTACAATCACGAAGAACAGAATTGACAGCGACAGTTCTTCCGGTGGCAACTTCGACATCGAATGACGAGGGGAGATGGGAGCGCTTACGATTAAGGATCTTTTCGAATTCAAATGACACAAAACCGTTATCGGCTCCAGTATCAAACAAACACGAAGCATATATACCATTCATAAGGAACGTACCATTGACCACGTTGTTGTTAGCCTGAGCCTAATGCGCATTGATGTTGAATGTTCGGGCGCGAGCTGCTTGCTGTTGTTGCTGCTGCTGTTGCTGCTGTTGTTGTTGCTGGGGCTGCTGCTGTTGGGGCTCTTGTTTCACCACCCTGTTCGGGCACATGTTCGCGAAGTGGTTGGGATCACCACACGCGAAGCAAGCTCTAGCATGGATCGCGGGCGCAGGAGCCGTTTGTTGGCCTTGAGGGGCGTGAAGTAGAGCTTGTTGAGCAGTAGCTGGAGCTGTAGCTTGACGAGGACCTGTACGGCAGTTGGCGGTGAAGTGGTCGTACATGTTGCAATGCACGCAGTATCGACAGGCGATTCCCACCGGGTGATGATAAGTACAAGTCAGGCAGGCAGGGTGAGGACCAGTGTAAGCACGATTTGCAGGCGGTGCTTGGGTAACTGGTGCGGCAGCTGGTCGGTGTTGAGGTTGCTGCTGAGCTGGTACAGCTTGACGTGGGGCAGTGGTAGTGACAGCACAGTTCTTGTTGCTGGAATTGCTGTTCTTCCTCTTACGACGAGAGAACTTTGACGATTGCGGAGCGGCGGCAGTTTCCGTGGTTGCAGCAGTTGTAGCTTGATGCAGGTTCTTAGAAGCTTTATCCCAGAAACCAGACTTGACTCGCTTGTCGTTGATCTCAGCGGCAAGCAGGTAAGTTTCCTCGATTGTTGCTGATTTTGAAGCTTGCACAAAGTCTGCGACACAATCCGGCAGAGCTCGGATATACTTCTTGATCGTCACATCGAGCGTCTTAACTTGATCAGGACAGATTATGCTTAGCTGCTTGAAGCGAGCAGTCAAAGCAGCATTGTCACCATCCTTCTGCTTGATATGCCAAAATTCGTCCTCCAACTTTTGGCGCTCATGGGGAGGGCAGAACTCTTCCATCATGATGTTCTTCAACTCATCCCACGTCAAACCATAAGTTGCATCATTTCCGCGTTTGTTTCTCTCGGCCGTCCACCAGTCTAAGGCGCGGGACTGGATGACGCCAGTGGCGTTTAGAGTGCGGAGATTATCAGGACAGCCACTCTGGCGCAGGGTGAACTTGATCGAATCAAACCATTGGAACAAGGCCATAGGCCATCTTCGCCAGTAAATTCTTTCGGACCGCAAGCTTTGAACTGCTTGAAGCTAAAAACAGACTTTGGCGAATCTGTCCTGGACTCTTCAGAAGACTTGCTGGTATTCTCGTGCAGGTCGCTAACGATCTGAGGAATGACTTTCTCTATCTGCTTAGCGACGAGAGCAGCAAGGCATTTGTCCTTCTGGTTTGGGCGAGCAGTTCGAGAGTGAAGGGATCCAGATGACGATATTGTCTGCAACAGACATCGCCACAGGACTCAAACACAATAAAATCGAATCTCACCTCACACGCCTAATACTACTAAAGCTCAGGAACACGTATTGTCACTTAAACAAATAATCACATAGGCATATAATCACAGAACACGTAAGCACGTAAGACACATAGAGCACATAGAAGCAGTCAGAATACAGAAACCTATCATTCAAAGTCCGCGCTCGTTCGAGAATAGCGATTGCGATTAGCGAGTTCACAGCGAGTAGTATAGCATAAGCGAGCAGTATAGCGTCCAGTAATCCCCCAGTAGTAACGATCGTTAGCGTATTGAGATAGATGTGTAGTGCGGATCGTATGGGTCGATCAAAGCGAAGCGTAAAGCGAATAAATCACGAAAAATCGAAACACATAACAGATAAAACTACATAAACCACATAAAAATTCACATAAAACGACAAATATCAGAGTCAGCAGTTGCGGCTTAGAATCGAAACACATAAAATCAACGATTGTGAGATTGAAATCGAATAATAGAGTGTCTTAGGCTTTCGTTGAAACACGTCTACCGAGCCTTGGTGGTTTGACTATTCACAAGGACTTTCGGTACACACTTTAACTTTCGGGACTGTGCTCTCGCCTCGATTTGGGCGAATGGCACGCATCCTTCCAGTCACAGTGTGACTTCAAGTCGTTGGAGTCCGTCGAGTCTTTGGTGAGAGTTTTTGTAAAACAAAAATAGAGAGCGGAACAAGTCGTTAAGGTTCGGGTTTCACCCCTATCTTAACAACTTCATTCCTGTTTGGATAAGATAGAGAAGAAAATTTGCGTTAAAGTACGGATTTCATTCCTGATTCAACGCAAATTCTCGTGTTTATAAATAAAAATGCAGGTCGAGCAAGCGATTCAGTCGAGAGTTTGCGGTTTTCACACCTCATATCGACCTGATCATTTGTTCATTTTCGAAAATTAAAGTACAGTGATAGTGTAGTGCAAGCGAGAATAGCGAGATATAGCAAGTAAGCTCATAAAAAACCCCTAAGGGTATGCATAAGTCGGTTTGTTGGTACTTAGACTATAGACTAGGTCGTTTTAAGACATCGGCCCAGACTAGGTCAAGTCTTGCCTAATTCCCTATAGTTATGACTCTGATACCAACCTGTCATACCCCAACCAATGGCGGAGTCATCGGGGCACGACACTGAGCGAAATAGATTGTCCAGGAGAAATCCATAACAACTAATTTTACCAAATATTTAAGTCAAGACCCATACCATAACATACTCAGCAAAGCAGTTAATTACAGACATTGCATCTTACAGACAATTAAATTGTTCCAACAACTCAGATTTCAAATATAAATAAATTGTTTGTTTGTTTCTAGACTCTTCCTAACTTGGTTCCACACAGCAAGCATCCTAGCAGCTAGCATCTTAAACACCTGTCACATACGTTAAAATAAAGGTCAATACACATAGTGTAAAGGTGAGCATACAAGTTTGATAATAGCATAAATAGAGTTCGAAATCGTTTACGCATAACCAGCACGTACAACGTATAATGTGAAGCGTGTAAGTTATCGACAAAGATTCTATCAATACCAATGACTGCGATTTGAATGCGAGTAACGAGTGCGCAACACATGTTCACCACTGCGAACACGTGAAGTAATATCCTTAACAACCCCTGTCCACGACAGGTGCTGAGTCCAAACTATAGTACTATCGTTGCTAAGGCAAGTAGACAGCAATCAATGTGTAAACATAACAAACAAGCATTCATCGAGTCACGTATAACATGCAATAGCGATTAGCGTATAAATAGTGTTTGGGTTGTGTGTCGATTGTGATTTGAATATAGATAACGTATGTAACACCCAAAAGTGCGTAAAGCAAAAAGGGATCGAGTATACTCACAGATTGTGTTTAGCAAGTAAACACGCTCTTGGATTGAAGGGAGCGCTGAGAGAGATTAGCCTGAACAGTTAATGATAGCATAAACGATAAGCGGCGTGTAAAACGGTGCAACAATACCAAGGGTCGGATGGTAATCCGATCCGATGGCAATCCGATCGGATGGCCAGTCGATCGGATGACAATCCGTTCGGATGGTCATCCGATCGGATGGCCATACGATTGGATTCTCATCTCGTTTGGTGAGATGTGTTTGTGTATGATGGTTTGTCTTTTGAAGTTTTCGTTGTAGTATTTTGAAAACAGAGAAGTATCTCTACCCTTCAGGTCGATCAATCGGACGGCGGTACGATCGGGTGACGATCCGATTAGTAGGACACCTAGTGAGAACAAGTTCACAGCAGTTTGTCACTCGATCGGATAACAATCCGATCGGGTGGCAACCCGTTCATCACTGATCATGTATTGAACTTGTTGAAAATTGTTTAAGTGTTGAAGTCCAACGTCACATGGTCGGATGGTCGTTCGATCGGACGGCTATCCGATCGGACGGCAATCCGTTCAACGTTCATAACTTTGAAAAGTTGAAACAAAAGTTGAAGTGTTTGAAACCAAGTGCAAGCCGATCGGACGGCTGTCCGATCGGATGGCAATCCGATCGGACGACAATCCGATCGGACGGCAATCCGTCCCGGCGGCCTGATCGTCTTTGATACTTGGTCGTTTTGATAGTTTTGCGGTTTTCTTGAGACGGTATGACCACGTGCCAAACAACAGAACTTCATCAATACTCAGGTGATCCGATCAGACAGGAATCACCCTAGTCCGGTCGGTCAACTGATCGAGACGGTGGTTCATGTTTAACTCGAGGTCGGTTGTCTCGTTGACAGAACACAGATCTTGAACCGACACAACACTAAGAAGGAGTAGAAGATCAGAACAAGCTCCGATTCCATCGGTTTTGAGTGCATTGAGTGTAAAAGAGTTGAAAGAAAGTTAGAAAACCATCTTTCAATCCTTTTCATCATAAATATGTTCAGATCTATGCAAGCTTTTTGTTTATACATGTGGAAGTCGTTCAGATCTAAGTTGTTCTCGGTGGATTGAAGCCAAAACATGAAGTTCATAAGAACCCCATGATGACATCATCCTAGAACACCTTAAATCTAGTGATTTCACGGTTAAAAGTTAAGATTCAAAAGATAGAAAGATAAAGAAGTGCGTATAGATCATTGTTGGTGCATATTTGTGACAACAGCTTGGATTTGGTCTTTTGATATCTTGTAATTAGTTAAACGATAAACGGTTAGCGGGTTTAGCTTTGTAATAGTTAGTTGTAATGTTTAGGCTAACTAAACCCAAAGGATTGGGTGATGGGGGGCGAAGTGGGCCTGTCCAATTCGCAGCCCAAGAGTGTAAACCTAGCCCACTTGTAAACCTTGTGTTATATAAACAAGGTTAGACATTAGGGTTTAGGTTAATCAGCCAAAACAAAATTTTGAGAGACAGAATTTCGTGAGAGTGAGAGCTTGGACGAAATTGAGTGTGTGGTTAGGGTTTGATTGATTGTAATCAGTCTTGATAGATAATCAATAAAACCCGGTTTGATTGAATTGCTGTTTCTGTTCTTCTACTTGTTTTCTGCTTATTCTGATCAAGAGGATGGTCATCCGATCAGATGGCCATACGATTGGATTCTCATCTCGTTTGGTGAGGATGTGTTTGTGTATGATGGTTTGTCTTTTGAAGTTTTCGTTGTAGTATTTTGAAAACAGAGAAGTATCTCTACCCTTCAGGTCGATCAATCGGACGGCGGTACGATCGGGTGACGATCTGATTAGTAGGACACCTAGTGAGAACAAGTTCACAGCAGTTTGTCACTCGATCGGATAACAATCCGATCGGGTGGCAACCCGTTCATCACTGATCATGTATTGAACTTGTTGAAAATTGTTTAAGTGTTGAAGTCCAACGTCACATGGTCGGATGGTCGTTCGATCGGATGGCTATCCGATCGGACGGCAATCCGTTTGACGTTCATAACTTTGAAAAGTTGAAACAAAAGTTGAAGTGTTTGAAACCAAGTGCAAGCCGATCGGACGGCTGTCCGATCGGATGGCAATCCGATCGGACGACAATCCGTCCCGGCGGCCTGGTCGTCTTTGATACTTGGTCGTTTTGATAGTTTTGCGGTTTTCTTGAGACGGTATGACCACGTGCCAAACAACAGAACTTCATCAATACTCAGGTGATCCGATCGGACAGGAATCACCCTAGTCCGGTCGGTCAACTGATCGAGACGGTGGTTCATGTTTAACCCGAGGTCGGTTGTCTCGTTGACAGAACACAGATCTTGAACCGACACAAGACTAAGAAGGAGTAGAAGATCAGAACAAGCTCCGATTCCATCGGTTTTGAGTGCATTGAGTGTAAAAGAGTTGAAAGAAAGTTAGAAAACCATCTTTCAATCCTTTTCATCATAAATATGTTCAGATCTATGCAAGCTTTTTGTTTATACATGTGGAAGTCGTTCAGATCTAAGTTGTTCTCGGTGGATTGAAGCCAAAACATGAAGTTCATAAGAACCCCATGATGACATCATCCTAGAACACCTTAAATCTAGTGATTTAACGGTTAAAAGTTAAGATTCAAAAGATAGAAAGATAAAGAAGTGCGTATAGATCATTGTTGGTGCATATTTGTGACAACAGCTTGGATTTGGTCTTTGGATATCTTGTAATTAGTTAAACGATAAACGGTTAGCGGGTTAAGCTTTGTAATAGTTAGTTGTAATGTTTGGGCTAACTAAACCCAAAGGATTGGGTGATGGGGGGCGAATTGGGCCTGTCCAATTCGCAGCCCAAGAGTGTAAACCTAGCCCACTTGTAAACCTTGTGTTATATAAACAAGGTTAGACATTAGGGTTTAGGTTAATCAGCCAAAACAAAATTTTGAGAGACAGAATTTCGTGAGAGTGAGAGCTTGGACGAAATTGAGTGTGTGGTTAGGGTTTGATTGATTGTAATCAGTCTTGATAGATAATCAATAAAACCCGGTTTGATTGAATTGATGTTTCTGTTCTTCTACTTGTTTTCTGCTTATTCTGATCAAGAGGATTCCGCACTCTTGATTGGAAAGACGATTCTGTGAAGATCCATACACATCAAGGGGACCTACAATTGGTATCAGAGCATTAGGCTCTTGATTGCTCGGTTCAGAATTGTGCTTGGCAGAAGGATTTTCGAAATTGGTGGAACCTGAAAATTAGGGTTTTAAAATTTTCGAAAATTTTTGGGTGTTTGATTCTGATTTTCGAATTTTGTTGGCTGTTTTGATATTCTGGTTTGTTTGATTGTTGTTTTGCAGGTTTTAGGGTTTGGAGGACTGTTTTTGGTTGATAGTTTTGAAGAATTTTGGCTGAATTTCTTGAAGATTTTAGTAAAAACTTTGCTGCTTTGCTTGTTTGATTTTGCAGGTTTGTGTTGGAGAATCTTCAGAATTTCGAACAGATCAAGTTTCCAAAGATAACCAGCGAATTTGATTAATTTTGCTGACTGACCAGCGAAATTAACACACGGCGAATTTGGGACGAAATAACTCGGTTATCGGCGAACTTAAATCCAAAGGCGACTTTGGTAACTGAATAATTTTCCACAGCGAAATTATCTCGGTTTCGGTGAATTTACTGGTCATCGAAATAGCGAATTTGACCAGCGAATTTGGAGAATTTGGAGCGAAGTTGACCAGCGGATTTGACCTGCGAACTTGTGAACTAGATCTACGAAATTAAGGCAAAACTTAAACCCAGCGAAATTAACACAGACCCAGCGAAATTAACCTTGAAACTAGCGAAATTAGTAGAGAAGTTAAGGGGTGGAATTTCCATTGGCAAGCGTCGGAAAATTTTCAGTGTTTTGCAAATAGAATTTGATCCGTAGCTCGTTTGACAGAACCGTTTGCACCGTTGAACTCGTGTGATGACTCTGGAAAATCCCAAATTCTTATATATCATTGGACTCGTCTTTTCGAGACGATTCTAACGGTGTAATTTGGTAATCACTGTTTTTCGGATAATTTTGTACGGTTTTCTCAGTCTGTTACGTTTAAAATGTCGAACATGTCTACTTTGAACGAGCTGTTGAAGATGGAACATGAGGTTGGTACTACAAACAAACCACCTAAGATGATGAAGGTGGAAAACTATTTGACATGGAAGGATCGTTTTCAGTCCTTCATTGAATATCAGGATACGCGCATGTGGATATGCATCGAAGATGGGTACGTGAATCCTACACACGACTTTGAGGGCAGACCACGTAGAACAGAATATGTGAACATGCAAGATAACGATAAAAAGATGTATGAGGCTGAAAAGAGAGCCTTGGCTGCAATCAAAATGTCGTTACCTGATAGCATCAAACATACCTTCAAGAAGTACACTAACTCAAAGGATATGTGGGATGCTTTGGAGAAAAGATACGCTGGAAATGCTGATGTCAAGAAGAACAAGATTGATCTACTGAAGAAGCAGTTTGCTGTTTTCAAGTACATGAAGCATGAGTCACTTGAAGACGTCATCACTCGTTACTACCATCTGATGTCAGAAATGGACAATTATGAGATCGATTGCTATTCTGACGTAGAGAAGAATGACAAGCTGCTTGATGCTTTGCCTACTAAGTGGGATATCTACACTCTTCTGATCAAGGGTGAAGCAGATTATGAAACAAAAGAGCTTGAAGAGGTGGTAGGAAAGTTGAGAGCTTATGAGCTCAGCATGAAGAAGAAGAAAGATACAGGATATGATCAGGTTCAAGATCCGGCGGTTTACAATGGGCTTACATCTTCTTTATCTCACAACGCTTCTAGCGACTCTGCTACTGCGTTTTTGTCATGTGAAAATGAGCAGGTTATGGTGAATCAGGATGGTGATGTGTGTTTTGTTGCTGCTTCAGGAGGATCATCAGGAGTAAAGAAATCGTCAGCTTCTAAGCAGAGTAGTAGTGCTAAGTCAATGCCAATGAGTGTGAAGTCTGCTGAAGAGCATCTGGCTCTACTTGCTTCGTTTGTGGCTTCTTATGAAAACTACATTCAGGGAAAGATATCTGATCCTGCTACTTTAGATGAAGACTATGATCAGATTGACCCTGATGATCTTGAGGAGATGGATTTGCAATGGCAGATGGCCATGATTTCTAGGCGTGTGAAAAGGTTCATGAACAGAACAGGAAGGAAGTTTGTGGGAAGAAGTGTTGGTTTCGACAAGACCAAAGTAAGGTGCTTTAATTGTCAAAGTTATGGGCATTTTGCTAGGGAATGTCAGAAACAAAAGCAAGAAAATTCAAGTCAGAGTTCAAACAACAGGAATGCATCAAACAACTCTAGCTCAAAGGCATTGATCTCTACTGCAAGAGAGGGTTCATATGATTGGAGCATTCATTTAGAAAATGATGGAAATGTCACTCAAGCATTCATGGCAGAGATTACTCCAATCGATGATGGTGAAGCTAAAGTAGATGATGCTGAAGTGAAAGTGGATGCTGAGGTGAAGGTAGAGAATAAAGCTGAAGAAAAGAAGGTTGATCAGACAACAGGTGCTGAAGATGAAAAACAAAAGTCTGAACATGAAAGAGTAGCTGAGGAAAAGGATGCTAAGTATAAACAATTGGAAGCTCAGCTTGCAGCTCTCATGGCCAACCTTGACAAACAAACAGGAGAGGTAAAATCTAATTCTGTGTGTTTAAAATGTCGTGAATTACAGGGCGAGGTTGACAGGTTGTCTGCACAAAACAAAAGTTTGGTAAGCGAGATGTCTAACATTAAAGAATCAAACTTTTTTGCTAAAAGAAATGAAACGTCATACTTGAAGAAAATAAAAGGTTATGAAAGTGAAATTGAAGCCGTAACCTGCAAATTAAATGAAAAACTTCAAGTCATAGACTTAGCTCATGACATGATGGCTGAGAAAACAAAAGAGATTTCTGATAAAAACAAAGAGTTGTCAGATGCTCAACTCAGAATTGTTGAACTTGAAAAGAAATTGGGTCAATTCTGGGATTCTACTTTTGTTATGAAACATATGATGGGTGGGTTAAAGAAGAGTAATGACAAGACTAGTGTGGGATTCCAAGGCTTTAATGAAGTCCCACCTCCTCTTAGTCATGATTATTCATTCCTACCTGATGAAGATTAGCTAACAAAGTTTATGTCAACAGCACCAAGTAGTTCCACAGCAAGTCGAGGTGGTGAGTCGTGTGATGATGCTAAGAAGAATGATAACAGCAAACCAGCTTTGAAAAAGAAAACTTCACATCCTAAGAATAAGAATCCAACTGTTATTAAACAGATTAATTTTGTTCAAGGAAGTGACATGAAAAACGAAACAGCTGTTATTGAAAATGAATCTAATGTAGAGTTTGCTAAAAACAAGAACAAAGAAAATTCTGAAACTAAGCAAACTGAACCAGATTCTTCTAAAGCATCATCATCAAAGCCTGAATCTAGTTTAAAGGCTTCAGATAAGAAGTCTTCGAAGAGGATGTCGTGCTTCAAATGTCACACCAAAGGACATGTAGCTAGCTGCTGTCCTAACAAAAAGAATGAAGCACAAGTGAATGAGAGGAAGAGAGAGAAGTCACCAGAGAAAAGTGGTGATAAGCAGGAGAGAGAGTCCAACTCTCCAAAGAAATCTGCTCCTAAGCAACCAGAGACAGTTGCTGTTGGTGTGGATAAGGCTGAAACAGGAACTCCACAAGTTCCTCGTTTTCAAAGAAATCAACCTAGATTTCAGCCTAGATCTCCACCAAGCAGATTTGAGAGACCTAGAAGCAGTTCACCAAGAATGAACAATCAAAATACAAATAATTTCAGAAGTCAAGGTCAATATCAAAATCGATACCAAAATAATGGTGGTCGAAATTTTTATAACAATGGCTTTAGAAATTACAACAATAATGCTTCATGGAATCAAAATCAAAATTTTCAAAGGTCAAATAGTCCAAACACACATAGGAACCCTCAGGACCAAAGACCTAGTGGAAATCAAAATCAAATTCCAACAGGTCTAAGATCCAAGACTCCAGTTAGGAGTAATGGATATTGGATGGATGTTCCGGTGGTTGGTGAATTTGGACGACCCAAGACCATTAAGGCTTGGGTCCCCCAATCTAACTAATTTCTTGGTTGGTGTGTGCAGGAGCTGCTAAGGAGGATTATCAACTTGTGGTATGTTGATAGTGGCTGCTCCAGGCACATGACGGGGGATGCGAGGTTGTTGACTGAATTTGAAGATTATGATGGAGGACATGTGAATTTTGCGGGTGCGAAAGGTGGTAGAATTACATGACGAGGAAAGGTGACCAATGGGAAGATCACACTGGACAAAGTGAACTATGTGGAGCAGCTTAAACACAATCTCATGAGCGTGTCACAAGTCTGCGACAAGGGTCACTCGGTCCATTTCACCAAGAATGAAGCATTAGTGTTGAAACCAGGTTTGGAGATACCGGACGATTGGATAGTGATGCGAGCGCCAAGGAGAAATGACACTTATGTCATGGACATGGGTGCTAAGGATCCAACTGCAGTGGTGGCGTGTTTACTATCAAAAGCATCTGAAGCTGAATCGATGTTGTGGCACAGACGCATGGCCCATATTCACTATCGAAAAATGAATTACCTTGTTAAAAATGAGCTAGTGAAAGGGGTTCCACTGCGGAGGTTTCAAGTGGAAGACAAATGTCTTCCATGTCAAAAGGGAAAACAACACAAGAAACCTCACAAATCAAAAACAGTAAATTCCATAGATGCCCCTTACGAATTACTTCACATGGATTTATTCGGTCCAGTGAACGTGAGGAGCATAGGTGGAAAGTACTATTGTTTAGTTGTCACTGATGATTACTCACGTTATTCATGGGTTTTCTTTTTAGGTACAAAAGATGAGACAGCAGAGATGTTGATAGATCTTTTTACAAAATTGGAAAACGTCCATGATGCAAAGATCAAGAGGATAAGGAGTGATAATGGCACGGAGTTCAAGAATCGTATTCTGGATCTCTACTGTCTTCGCAAGGGAATTGAACATCAATATTCTGCTCCTTATACGCCTCAACAAAATGGAGTTGCTGAGAGGAAAAACAGGACGTTGATTGAAGCCGCTAGGACAATGCTTTCAGATTCTAAGCTACCAGTTCTTTTCTGGGGAGAAGCTGTGAATACAGCTTGCTATGTCCTAAACAAAGTTTTGACTGTTAAACGTTTTAACAAAACTTGTCATGAATTAATGTTTAACAAGAAACCAAACTTAGAAGGCTTTGAACCATTTGGATTACCCTTCACCATTGTGCGAAATAAAGATAAACAAAAATTCGGTGAGGTGGCTGACGAGGGCTACTTTCTAGGTTACGTACATGGCGCACCAAATAAAAGGGTTTTTAATCTAAAAACTGGTAAAATTGAGGTTGTGTTTAATGTTGAAATTACTTCTTACAAACCTCAACAGTCAACGAGTGGACCAGCTATATTATATGATTATGAAAGTGTTTTTAAATCATTTAATATTCCTGAGTTTTCCAATGCAGATGAGTCTCAGCTGATTCAAACAGTGATAAATGGAGACGATGAAGGCGAGTTCATGCCTAGATCGAATGTTGATATGACAGATGCTCCGGAAACTTCCCAAGATGCTGCTGATACTGATTCAAGTGATGGTGAACCCGAACCCAATCAGGGGGAGGATTTCATTAATCCGTTTGCAAATCAGAATATTTAGGGGGAGGTTGGATCAAACCTGGGTGACAATCTAGTAGTCGATGCTGTTGCAACTACACGAGCAAATAGGGATCATCCAGTTGACATGATACTTGGAGATCCTACTGCAGGTGTTCAGACGAGAAGAAGCATAGCAGCGAATACTGGTTTATTTGTGTCGACTGAGAAGACTGGGATTGTGAACGAGTGCTTGTATAGTTGCTTTATTTCCCAAGAGGAGCCGAATAACATTCATATGGCTCTTAAAGACAATTCATGGGTTGAAGCTATGCAAGAGGAATTGGCCAAGTTTGCTAAGTTGAAAGTTTGGGAGTTGGTTGATCTTCCTAAAGGTGAAAGAGAGATTGGCACTAAATAGGTATTTAGGTGCAAGAAAGATGAAAGAGGTATAGTCACGCGAAACAAGGCTCGATTGGTGGTCAAAGGTTTCAATCAGCAAGAAGGGATAGATTACAATGAGGTGTTTGCACCAGTGGCAAGGTTGGAGGCAATTCGTTTGTTTCTGGCTTTCGCAACTTTCAAGGGCTTCAAAGTTTACCAACTAGACGTGAAGAGTGCGTTTCTTTACGGGAAAGTCCAAGAAGTGGTGTATGTCTCACAACCAGATGGGTTCGTTGATCCAGATTATCCAGATCGAGTGTACAAACTTGATAAGGCTTTGTATGGGTTACATCAAGCTCCCAGGGCGTGGTACGAGACACTGTCTACACATCTGATAAAGAATGGTTTTGAAAGAGGTCAGATTGACAGTACACTGTTCATCAAGAGGAAGAAGGAAGATTTTCTGCTGGTACAGGTGTACGTGGATGACATCATCTTTGGGTCATCTGATGAAAGCATGTGTAAAGAGTTCGAGCAGGTGATGAAGAGCAAGTTCGAAATGAGTGCTATGGGTGAGCTGTCTTACTTTCTGGGATTACAAGTTGAACAGAAGGCGGATGGGATGTTTATTCATCAAACAAAGTATGTGTATGACATTTTGAGTCGGTTCAAAATGAATGATTGCACTACTTCCAACACACCCATATGTGAAAATCACAATCTTGGCCCAGATCATGAAAGTACTGAAGACGTTGATCCTACTCAATACAGGGCAATGATTGGTTCTCTGATGTACTTGACTGCTTCAAGACCTGACATCATGTTTGCCGTATGCTTGTGTGCCAGATATCAGGCGAATCCTAAAGAGTCACACATGAAAGCAGTGAAGCGGATTCTTCGTTACTTGAAGGGGAAACCTAAACTTGGGTTGTGGTATCCAGCTGATAGTGATTTGACGTTTGTTGCTTACACTGACTCAGACTTTGGAGGATGCAAGTCAAACAGAAAGTCTACAACAGGTGGTTGTTAGTTCTTAGGAGGCAGGATCGTGTCTTGGCAATGCAAGAAGCAATCCTGTGTGTCTACCTCTACGTGTGAAGCTGAATATATTGCTGCTGGAAGCTGCTGCTCTCAGGTTCTCTGGATTCAACAGCAGATGCGCGATTACGGTTTAGATTTCACTCGTACTCCTATTATGATAGACAATAATGCCACTATTTCAATAACTAATAATCCCGTGAATCACAATCGCACAAAACATATTGACATACGTCATCATTTTATACGGGATTGTGCTGAAAAGAGACTAATTGAATTACATCGAGTCGACACAGAGGATAACCTGGCAGATCTTTATACTAAAGCATTTAACAGGGCTCGCTTTGAACATTTAGTCGAACTCAACGGGATGAGGAATCCTGAATAACTAGTTTTTCATAAGAATTTTGTAAATAGTTTACTGCTTTTTCTAAAAAAAATCAAAAATACAAAAAAATTGAAAAATCAAAAACATAAAAAAAAAATTGAAAAATGAAAAATGAGATTTCACTGTGTGAAAAAGAAGAAGTGATAGTACATTGGCAAGTTAGACTGTCACACTGAAATTGAATCAAAATTGCTTAAGTGTGATAGCAGCTTCATTATACGATGTACTAGTAGGCAAAAGCATGAAATAATCAACTTACCAATGTGATATAAACTTAAATGAACTGAATATGAGTGGGGAACACATCAGTGGTGTATGGTTTAATGACCTTAATTCTTGTGTTGATAGATTGCCAAAATCTGAAGTTTTGGGTCTTTATACTATTGTTTTATCTAGGGATATCTTGGCTATCTGTCTGTTAAAACTAAAATTGTACATGACCCCAGGAAAGATAGTCACTTGGAACTAGCTCATTTCTATTTGAATGTCTGTATATTTCCCGATACACACAATTTTGATCTGATTCTGAAATCTTCTCTGAAAAAAAGTCGTGTACCTCCTCTGCTGCATCCAGATATATGCTGACCTGGAGGTGCTAGGCAACGACAGCTTCTGCTGCATCCAGATACATGCTGACCTAGCTGTACGTTGTCGCGCTATAGATCTAATACACCCGAAAGAGGCCCTCAAGTGCCCAAAAGAAACCCAAGAAACCTATATCAAACTGAGAAAATCTCATTTGATTTGTATATTATACCATCTCTACTAAAGATCTATTCTGTTCTCTTCTCAACCTATTCCCAGTTAAGATTTCAGAACTCAGGATTGGACTTGTGAAATATGTGGTAGGGAAGATACTTGCATGATAGAGTGTGCTGTTTATATTTCCAGGATTTGATTTGTATTTATTTGGGTGTTCATGGTTACGAAATCAAAACATGATAAAACAGTCTAAATGCAGACCTAGACACAGTCAGGATATCTTAAAGGATGAATTCAGTATACTCACCTACTACGATGAATCTTTGTGCATACCTTGATCGTGGGGGTATATCCTGAAGTGGGACATGCTCGTATTTCAGAAAATAAAATTACCTTAATGTATCATATGGTAATGGTACTTGAAATGTTCATGCATTTTGTTTAAGTGGACAAATATACTGGTAATCGTCTTGAATTACTTTTCACTAAAACATTAAATAAAGAATTATCTAATTGTGTGAAACAGTTTGATTGTGCTGATATGATCTTCTTACCAGTGATTCTCACAAAAATAGAGTGTTTATTGTTTTTTTTATTTACTTGCTTTCAGAAAATATAAAAATCCAAAAATAGTGTTTTTTCCTGTTTAAATTCTTAATGTACGGAAAACTGTTATTCTTGGAGGAATTGTTACTAATAGGGGGAGACGGTGTTAGAAAGTGAGTTCAAAATCTTAAATCAGACAGGTTCTTGTGTGTTGAACAAAAAGTTTGTGTGTTGGTGATAAGTTGAAAAAGCTTAATCTGTTATACAGTTTAACTAATCTCTTGAAAAATAATAATTTATTTCACTTATGTTGAAAAATTCTTATGGTTTCTCGAGATGTTTGTTTTATAGTATACAGATTGAAGTGGTTTGTTACTGAGAAGTTGCTGTGAAGTGTGAAGATGAGAGTTTGATTGGATGCATAGTAGAACCTCCTTTCTATATTGCAGACAAGATTGAAGAGTTTGAAGATTGCTGTGCAAATGCTAAACTGGAGTTTACTCAGGTGCTAACGTGTTGAAGATTTGGTGATTGGATGCATCAGCTTAGGGGGAGTCTGTTGCTGACAGAAGCTATTGAAGCTGAAGCTATCCAAAGACCAAAGACAGTGCAAGACTACTTGAAGATTGCAAGAAGACTGAAGACAAAGTTTTGACTCAAGAAAAAGTTTTTATGAAGTTATTGTCAAGGGGGAGTTTGTTGGTGCATATTTGTGACAACAGCTTGGATTTGGTCTTTGGATATCTTGTAATTAGTTAAACGATAAACGGTTAGCGGGTTTAGCTTTGTAATAGTTAGTTGTAATGTTTGGGCTAACTAAACCCAAAGGATTGGGTGATGGGGGGCGAATTGGGCCTGTCCAATTCGCAGCCCAAGAGTGTAAACCTAGCCCACTTGTAAACCTTGTGTTATATAAACAAGGTTAGACATTAGGGTTTAGGTTAATCAGCCAAAACAGAATTTTGAGAGACAGAATTTCGTGAGAGTGAGAGCTTGGACGAAATTGAGTGTGTGGTTAGGGTTTGATTGATTGTAATCAGTCTTGATAGATAATCAATAAAACCCGGTTTGATTGAATTGCTGTTTATGTTCTTCTACTTGTTTTCTGCTTATTCTGATCAAGAGGATTCCGTACTCTTGATTGGAAAGACGATTCTGTGAAGATCCATACACATCAAGGGGACCTACAATCATGAAAGTACAAGATTTTAGGTTGAAAATTTACAAGAATCGCGAGAAATCGAGAGAAAGAAGCTTGAGAGTGCGGCTGGGTCGAGTGAGAGGCTGTCACATCAAGTGATGTGACAGTTGGAGGTATTTATAAGGTTTCCCAAAAAGGAAAGTGCATAGGATCGAGTGGGTTACCGATCGGATGACTGTCCGATCGGGTGGCAATCCAATCGGATAACCATCCGATCGAGCGGTCACTCGATCGAGTGGCTACGATGACTGGGTTTTGGCGTTTCGTTTCGTGCGTTGAGTTTTGCGATGCGATAGAATTATCAATTAATCCCAACTACTATATCTAACATACAATCATCCTAAGTAAGTTGCGTTTAGCATTTGCGATTCGATTGCGATTGCGTTTCGATTAATCACCACATCATCAACATAAATAAACATGCACAAGTATCACATAAAAGGCACACACACGTAAAACAATATCCATAACGCATAACTCGAGTTGCGAATGCGATTGCGATACGATAAGCGGTAAAGCGATAAAACATGCGATGAACAGCGATTAAACCTCGATTGCTAACAAGTACTCCACATAATACAACTAGTGGGATAAAATAAATAGATTATCTACAAGTCAAAGAAGTCAAAACAGTAGTTGAGCAAGGAGTGACAGATCGCAATTAGCAATCTTTTCTTCCTTTGACTTTAATGTTGACTTTGACTTTGACTTTCGAAACACGGGGTGTTACAACAAGTCCAAAAGAAGACGAATCATGTTGATTAGTCGAATTACTAGAGTTTATCACTGAATGTTGATGATATTTGATTAGAGAAGATGTAATAGATGAAGATTAACGAAGAAGATGTCGCCAAAATCTGGCCGGAGAAGATGATCAGAGATCTAACTGTTACCGGAAAATTAACCGTCATAGGATCAGAGAGTGGCTCTGATATCATGTGAAAGGTAGTGTGGAAAATTAACCGCCATAGGATCAGGGGCGGATCCACATGGAGCAGGTCAGGGTCCTCGGACCCCAATGTTAAAAAAAAATAATAGATCCGGTATATTAAATTTTATAAGGACCCCATAAATACAATTAAGTGGACACCATATAAAAAAAGGAAAACTGGTGTAGTGGTAAACCCCACCTCTTTACCAACCAGAGGTCATGGGTTCAGTACTTGTATAGCCCGTTTTTCTGTTTTTTTTTTAAATCTCATTCAAACCTCGCTCTAACTCGATTCGAACAAGGATCGACCCGAAAATTTTAACGTTTTGTTGTGAAAAGTTTGAACATCGAAAAAATAGACCCCATTGAAAAAAAAAATCATGGGTCTGCCGCTGATCGTAACAACTAACTCAACAACCTCAACTAACTCTGCAACTATACAACTATGTAACTATATATAGAAACTGCACATACATATACTTTAATACTATTGTACTTGCGTATGTTTTCCGGTAAGACCAGATGGTATGGGGCTCGTCCCCAGGTCCGTCCTCTTGCCGCCACCCCTTGCTCCGTCGCCCGTCCTCTTCGTTCGCCCAAGCCGGGCCTCACCCCCTCACACAACCTAACATACATACATACATACACATACATACATACATAACATACATACATACATACATACATACATACATACATACATACATACATACATACATACATACATACATACATACATACATACATACATACATACATACATACATACATACATACATACATACATACATACATACATACATACAACATACATACATACATACATACATACATACATACATACATACATACATACATACATACATACATACATACATACATACATACATACATACATACATACATACATACATACATACATACATACATACATACATACATACATACATACATACATACATACATACATACATACATACATACATACATACATACATACATACATACATACATACATACATACATACATACATACATACATACATACATACATACATACATAATACATACATACATACATACATACATACATACATACATACATACATACATACATACATACATACATACATACATACATACATACATACATACATACATACATACATACAGGGCCGTCTTCGAAAATGAGAAATTTCTTTTGGCCCTGTGCGAGATAAAACTTTGGGCCCTATTCGCAAAACCCTTGATTCGATGTTCCAAAAAATTGCTGCACCGATGATGATGATGATGATATCCTGGTTAACCGTCAATTTCGCCCTTAAACAAAACCCTTTACGTCGATGATGATGATTGCCTGGCCTGGTCACACAGCGTCACAGCGAACACAGCGTCTGATGGTCTTCTTTTCCCGCACATTCACACAATGCCCAGCGCCCTCTAATGGGTTTGATTTGAGATATGTTTGTTTATTAACCTGAGCCTATTAATCTGTTATACTAAGGCAGACCCATTTCAATTGGGTTTATTCATTTCTTGTGCACACACCCATACACTAGTTCATTCAAACACAGGCCCATTTAAACTTAATAAACAGGCCCTGTAACACTTAAACACAAGCCTAATAGTTTTGGGGTTTTTGCACTGGAAATCGTTTCAGGAAGGAGTAATATGAAATATCGGCCAACTAAAGAATCTATTTGTCTTGTTGATTGGGTAAAAGCGCTTTGACTGAAACTACAGTTTTATATTATCCTACCCACAAATCCCAGTTAACTCACAATCTTATTATCATTATATTTCTTCCATTCTTAAGGCTGTTTCTCTAAAACAAAAAGGCAAGTTTGCTGGACTTGGTGGATCCAAGACTGGATTCTGATTTCAAAAATGGAGAGTTTGATGGACTTGGTGGATCCAAGACTAGTTCATTAACACAGGCCCATTTAAACTTAATAAACAGTCGCTGTAACATTTAAACACAGGTCTAATAATTTTTTTTATAAAAACATACATAATTCTTTTTAAATATATATATAAAAAAAGAAATTTTTGGGCCCTATATTAGTTTGGGCCCTGTGCACAGGCCCATTGTGCACATGGCCATAGACGGCCCTGCATACATACATACATACATACATACATACATACATACATACATACATACATACATACATACATACATACATACATACATACATACATACATACATACATACATACATACATACATACATACATACATACATACATACATACATACATACATACATACATACATACATACATACATACATACATACATACATACATACATACATACATACATACATACATACATACATACAAAAGGGTTCATCCCCCACCCCTAGGTCCATCCCCTTTAGGCCCATCCTCACACCCGCTTACGTGGCGGTCTACGTGGCGGCCCATCCTTGAAGGACTTGCCTCCTCCATACCTTTCAGCTAAGGGCCCAACTTTAGCCTGCGTAGTCGGCGTGTGTTTGTGTCGATAATTGATTGACCCTTTATTTGAAATGTCTAGTTTGGAATTGGTCCATTTACCATGTTTATTTTGGTTACTTTTTTTGGTCAACTTGCCTATTTTGAGGATTTTCTCGATGATAAATGTGCAATGCTGACAGAAATTCCATCATCATTTATTAAATAAATAGTTTAAGATGCAGAATATGAAAAAAACAGGGAAAAATACGAAATTGTGAGTTAACTGAGTTGAGTAGTGCGTTGGAAACAACTTTGATATTTACGAATGGAACTTGAAATATGTTTTGTGATTTGCAAATAGCAAGAACAAAAAAAACAATGATACGTCCAAAACAAACCACACATTCTATATTCACTAATGAGGCCATATATATAGCCATGCAATACAGTAGGTGCGAAGGTTTGTTGGTGCCTGGGGAAGCACTGCCACCTGCCCACCCCAATATTTTGGTTAGAAGTGTATAGGTTCTGATTTTTCGTCTGGAAATTTTAAAAATTATATAGGATCGCCTCCCCCCCAATTATTTTTCCTAAATACTTATACATTATATAAATTAAAGTAAAGTTTGTTACCACTTTGTATATAAGTGATGAGTAGTTTTGTAAATATATTTTAACTCTTATTTGTTTAACCCTATGTTACCCACCACACAATAAACTTAATCATAAATTTTTATGTCTAAAAACGGGTCCTTTGAATGAATGAAATTTTTTAGTTTTATTTGAAACTATTATTATTTGACTTGACCCGAATCGATAGCCGACCTGACCCGACCTGACCCGACCTGAAACATAACGATAGGAAAAAAAATTTGGGTCCCATCACTTTACGCCCCTCAAAACTTTTGCTCAAGCTCCGCCACTGCAATACACCACCGTAATAACCCACGTTCACATAAAAATACTAACAAATATACCCCACTATCTCCTAAATGCAAGCTACACTTTCCAACGTTCACATCCACATGATTCGGTCAACTCAATACTTAGTCCACCTAGTAAACCGATTATTAACTAAATCTAATACTAAAATAACTAGTATTGAGCACCATCGCGTTGCGGCGGGGGCGAGCACTAATGCCACACTACTACCGGCGACCACCGACCCTGAAGTTGCGGCGTGTTAATGCGAAGAAATTAAACCAAAACGTAAAACATAGAATAAAATAACTAAGTTGATTTAGGACTCGCGCGTTACGATGAACCCGCATCTATTTTTTCCCGTTTGAAAGGTTCATCGTAATCTATATATAATACATATCATTACCACTATACAAACCATAATCCATACATTACAACAACCATTGCGTCAATATGTTGCAAATTATATTTATACAAGATTTTGGCTACATTAATTATATTATAATAATAATAATTTACAAATAAGACAACACAACTTTGAATGAATCAAACCGATTGAATATGGTAAGATGATGAAACCATTATTTAATTAGGGTACAATCACTTAAGCATAATTTACAACCATACATGTATACAAAACATATTGAATTTGGTATGGTAATGTAACCATTATTTGATTAAGGTAGAACCACTTCAGTAAAAATTACAACCAAACATGCGTACAAATTTTCCAAATTAATATTATAAGTAAGGTACAACCACTTTAGCACAAATTACAAACAAAAAAAGCATACAAATTTCCAAAATAAATTTTCCAAATTAATAGTAATTAAGGTACAACTAATTTAGTATAAATTACAACCGAAAAAACATACAAATGTTCCAAATTAATAGTATATAAATAAGTATTAGAAAAACCCGACCGATACCCGCAACATCAAGATTACCCAACATTCACCCCCATAATCTTGATGTGGGTTCTTTGTTACTTGCTTGTCTCTCGGTTGCATTCGTTCTCTTGCTCTTCATGTTATCTTTCTTGCCTAGATCTTCTCATTCTTGCTTTAATCGGTTCTTACATGCTTCCTTTCATCAATTTAATCACAAGCTACCTGCTTCCATGCTTTCTTTGGTCCACCAACTCATATGGCCACCTCCAAATTGCCTTTTCTTTTCTTTACTGCAAGTTCGTACATTTCCTATATGCATATTTGAGGATTGTTATTTTATCTTCTGCAAGTTTGTATTTCACTTCAGATTTCGTGAGTTTGTAAACTGGCCTGATAACCAACATAGTGGCAGCACCTGAGTTGTGCGTGGGCATGTCACATAATGTTTAGCAGTGGTTGAAAGCCTATTGAACTTAGCTTTACCCCATGAAGACAATGTGATAGAGATATTGTTAGAGGAGCCACAAAACTGTCGACAAGGGCTCGCACAATGTTTGGAGATCGAAGTTCCCGTAGTGGCACATGAGCAAACATGCGGCGACAGGCGTGAATGAGGTCGATGTTGCTGTGATCAGATTTTAAGAAGAATATATGAAAAACTTTTAGAGAGACTAAGTGTAGGCTGTTTAGATGTAGTTGTTGCCATAAAAAAAAGAGAGAAGAAAGGGTTTATAGAGGAAAATGATATATAGTCTTTGTGGCTTTCATACCAACACCAATGATTGTATTTTTTTTCTAATGAACCACTGTATATATAGAGAGAGACAATGATTGTTAACCCTGATTAATGGTCCCTAAGTTACATCCATACTTATATATAGTTGCTTTATCATTTCCGAAGAAAATGTAACTTTCTTTGCCCAAGCTAACAAGGGTGTGCACCTTTAGGACTGGCGATTTAGGCCTAAAAATGCTTATTATTGGGCATCGGCTGATCCTGGCTGGCGGCAGTCATAGTCACTTGGTGCACCAACTATTTCATATTGGAAAGATTACTAGAATAGACAAGTTGACCTTCAAAGTCAACGGAACAGACATGCATATTCAGCTTTGGCAAGATAGACAAAAGTGTAGTAGGCTAAATGGCCGATGATAGGATTCAGTCTCTTGTTTTTAGCCTACATTTTTTCATATATCGGCTATTTTGCCTACGTTTTTTCATCCGTACATGTCTTTTTATTGGTTTTTTGAGGACCCCATTGTACATCACCATTAGTTTTTTTGTGTAGGATAAGCCTTATCCGTCTTAGCTCAGATCCTAATTAGCACTTTTTGTCTTTGTTTATTTTGATAATGGCTAAATTGTCATGTCAATTTTATTAACTTTGAAGGTCAATTTGTTTATTCTAGTAATTTTCCAAGTTGTATTTAAAAACTAATTACACAAATCATTTTCCTTTGAAGAACCCTCTCATATCATGCCAACTACAATAATATTGGAATCAAAGTACTAATGGACAGATAGAAACAACAAACCTCAAAGCTTTTATGTTACACATATAGGTCTTACTGTCTCTAACATTTGTACTTACATACATATACATAATTATATATCCACTCCAAGAAAAATGACGTTGGTATTCTTTGGTCCGACTAGCATGAACAACAATAGTACTATACTTGAAACTTGAAACTCTCTATTTACGTATTTTTGCTTCCTTAGTTTCTCCTTTTGATATAATCTCCAGTGATCACTTTCACGGGGTCATTTTACTCTTCATATGATAGCTTAAGAGGCCAGAGTATTCATCATCAGAATGAAAATCTAAACTCGCACGGGGTTGACATCCAAACCTCTCTGATAAACAAAAACTTCGATACGTTGTTCGTGAAACTTTAACTTCAATGGAAAATAAAGCTTTCACGGGTCTATGATCCGACAATCTTGTTTCGCTTCTTGTGTAAAGAAGTTGCTTTGATCCCTCTCCCGTCCAAATTATCCTATCACACCTGTGGACATAATAGTTTCTTGAAATTCTACTCGAAATGTAAATATAACTACTATAAAGATGACTTTCACCGACGAATAAATCACCCAATCACCATCGGGTTAATATGTCGGTAATAATCGTTGAGTTGAGGTTATCAACAAAAAATAACAAACTCCAAAAAGAGGTAAATCAGTAATTGTTTTGCATGAATTTAGAGAGAAAAATTACCATGCAGGAGCACGTTTCTTTTTGGGTTTGGTACCCAAATGACCACAACCATAGTATTCATCACAATTAAGTTGGTACTTGTAAGTAGGAGCAAAACTGATAGTTCCTTCATGCCAAGCTTCAAATGCTTGCCCATCCATGAGTTCCATTCGAAGCTTTATAAGTCATCAAAGACCATAATCAATCCAAATTCAATCATATTAAGTTTTAAATTCAAATTTTGTATAGAGTTCTCGTAGATGTTCAAGTTAAGTATGATTCAACGTTACGCTCCATTTATGTTTAATTAAATAGTGTTATGATCAAGATAATGCCGCTTTTAAGTTACCTGATCGTTCTCAAGTAGTGTATTCCAATCCTTTCGGTTTACTAGTAATCGTGTTTCGCTCTCTGGCAATGAAATCCGATAATTTAGGTCTCCCAGCAAGACAACACGACTGTTATCATACAAAAACTAAATAAGCATGTATACGTTGTGTTGACAAAGATATATAGATAAAACATAAAAGAGTAAACAATGCTAAATTATAAGATTACGCACCGCCATTTGGTAAAACAAAAAATATATATTTTTCTACATAGTTAATAGAAGTTTTCAACATATCATTAGTAAATTATAACCATAAGTTTCATGAGATTAAAACAACTGTTAAATAATAAGTTTCTAGATAAAAACAAGCCATTGGTTGATATGAATTGTTGCTTCTTTTTAAATAATGAACGTGTCTTAATCATCAAGTAATTACATTGATACAATATTTAATCACACACATTTTTTAAGCTGAAGATACCAAGCAAATCGATCAATCATCTCTTTGGGGCGGTTATTAATATTGAGTTATTGACTAATAAAATAATTGACCATAAGCTTGCTTCGGCTTTTTGTCGACAACTAATCCATCGAGGGAAAAAAGCCCTTTTGAAGGCTTATTTATATTATATACTTTCCATCAAAAGTGAAGCTTCAAAGCATTTTTGTTGATGCAGATTTTGTGTCCGATGCTTGTCGAATAGATTAGTTATTAATTTACGCTGAATTTGTAATAGTTAGTGAAACGGTCTATCGAACGTGTATAGACCCGCTCGTTTGAAGTGGTCAAACGAGAGGGTTATTCGGTTGACCGTGTGTGTTTGCTAGACAAATTACGGTTGTATATGTTGGTGTCGAAGGATAAGGCATCGAAGGATTATGTATATCCTTCGATGAGCTCGAAAGATATCCATCGAAGGATGGACCTCGAAGGATATGTGATCCTTCGAGGTATATGTGTATCTTTCGATAGCTGGATGATCGACAGATGATCTATCGATCAGTCAGTTAGATCCTTCGACCATACAACCTGTGTTGGGTATAAATACCAACACTTGGTCATTTGCAACACAAGAGAGAAGGGGAGCTCATTTGTGAGTTCCCTGTGAGCTTCAGTGTGTCTGGGAGAGATCACCACTTGATCTCTCCCCGAATGTATACTCCTTTGGTATTAGTTCGGTTTCCATGTAATCGGGCCGACTTGTAATGTTTACTACCGGATTAATACAAAAGTTGTTTGTTTATCATCTCTTTATCTCTTCCATCTATGAACATTATCATGAAAATCACGGATTGGATCCCGAAACACGGACCTACAATTGGTATCAGAGCCATGGTGCCCGATTTAGTAAAACTAACCGTTTACTAAGTCACATGTGCTCTAGATCTGTGATTTTTGTGGGTTTTTGTTCAAGATGTAAAAATGGTGAAAATGAGAAAAACTCAGATCTGAACCCGAATATTCAGATCTGTGATAAAACGGGTGTTGGGTTTTATGTTTTTCTCCTAAAAGTTCAAGTTTTCTTCATCAAAAATTGTGTACAAAGTGTTTCATCGCATCTGCAAATTTTTCCAGGTCTCTGTGTTCATAATGTTCTTCACATCTTCATAGTTTGAAGGATATGAAGAACTTCGAAAGATCAGGTTGCTTTTTCGAGAGATCAGTCCTTTAGTCGAAGGGTTATCCTTCATTGATTCGAAGGATCATTCTTTGTTTCGAAGGGTCAAGTTCTTTTTGAAAAATCAGTTCTGATATGACAGCAGCTGATGTGTGTCAGATCCAGATCTGACATGTGCCAGAAAAGTCAATTTCACAACTTTCGAAAGATTCTTTTCTCGAAGGATTATCTCACAACCTCGAAAGATCATATCTGTTCGAAAGACAGAAACTGATCTGTGGATCATCTTTCGAGACCGAAAGATCTGTGCTCGAAACCCCCAACAACTTCGAAGGATGTTTAAATAAATAAAAAAAGGGGCGGTTGTTGACTTTTGATGAGAAAAGTGAAGCAATGTGATTGGGCCAAATGAAGTAGTGGGGCGGTGATCAAATGGGACTTGGGATTGATGGGATAATTAATGCTCACATGGGTTTTTGATTTGAGTTGGTGGATGCTTGTTGTCTTATCGAAGAAAGAGAAGGAAATAAAGACAAAATGAAGATGATGTTTATCGGCTGACTTTGGGAAAAGAGATTACACATGTTGATGTCGGCTGATGATTTTAAAAAAAAAAAAAAAAAAGGGTTGCAAACTTGTGGGTGGATCAAATATCAATGCACCGCCCACTTTGGTGGTTGATAATTGCCGCCCATACAACCCAATTACAGCCAATGTGTTGAAAGATCATTTTGTTTTCGAAAGGTCATGTTCAAAAATTTCGAAGGATACACAAATGTGCTTTCTGTTGCCAACTTTCAATAAGTCCAAGGTTATGACATCACCATGACATCACAATAATGATGTCATGGTGAGGTGTAAACGGGAATGGGTTTGTGGCGCTCCGTGCTTCGCGTGTCGAACTCTGGGGCGCACGACGGAGGAATGTCGTGACGTCGGGCTTGAGCCGGACCTAACCGTGTCAAAACCGAGTCGAACCGAGCCGAGTCGCGTCCACACAAGGTGTATCAAAGTGAAAATCTAGCGCCTAAAGTTATATTTTGCTAGATTTCTCTATTGGGCCCCCTTTTGGTGTGAATTTTGGACAAAAAAAAAAAAAAAAAATCCATTGGAACAAAGGTTTTTGATGCAGAGTGGGGTCGGGTGTTCGCGAAGATGATTTGAACCGCGCTTCGAAATTTCAACGTCAAAAAAAAAAAAAAAAAAAAAAAAAAAAAAAAAAAATTCGTACGAATTCGGGAGTGCGCGGGATGATGCGGTATGATGAAAACAGAAGATGATGAAAACTTGATGTTTGAAAAAATGTGGGGTAGTCACGGTTACCGATGCAATGGCAAAAATGGTAACGCGACTATTATGGGCCAAAAACAACACGATATGTTCGCTTCCGCACGTCAAAATTTATGATTGTTACCGGTTATTCGGAAATGTTCGAAAGGATTTTGTTTATTGTCATATTCTCGCATTTGAAGACGAACGTATGAACCTGGAACGTCTATACCGATCCTAACGAGTTCACAAAGTCTTTGGAGGGATACAAGTCGGATCCTACGGGGTACTAGGCGAAATTTCTTTATCAACTAGAATATGCAACGAAGAAATCTTTTTGTTTATTGTCATATTCTCGCATTTGGTAACGAATGAATGAACCTAGAATGTCAATACCGGTCCTAACGAGTTCACAAATTCTTTGGAGGGATACAATTCAGATCCTACGGGGTACCAGGGGACGTTCTTATTCAACTAGATTATGCAAAGAAGAAAGTCATGTTCGTGAATTTTCGGAACCGAGAACATTCAATGAAGATTGATGACAGTTCCGCTCAGTGGAGGGAATTGGTGAACATTTGACGACAGTTTCTTTGAAGTGGAAAGAATCTGTTAAGGTTTAGAGATTTTACCAAAGAAATGGGGGGATAAAAATTTTTTCATTTGTTGAATTTCTTCGGTAAATTTCTAAACGCAATCACAGGTGGTAGAGTTTGTGATTTTCTGGTGATACATACGGTTCTGCGTGGAATGTTTTGCACAGACACATATTTGAGGATTTTAATTAATTCTCCAGCTAGCGTGAAGGGTTTTGCACGGAAACATACAGGTATCTAAAGTCGACAGTTGTTTCAAAGCGCTGTTTACTGAAGACCTGGGGGAATCTTTATGAAAGTTGATAGTTCAAGGCTGAAGACCTGCAGGATTCGGTTTTGGGTTTGATGTTTCTTTGGGATTTTACAGGGATCTGGGGGTAACTCAATTCGTTGAGTTTGCAAACGATGTACTTGGTCAAGCTGACTTCCTGAGTACTGATGCTGAAGATTCGTAGTGCATTACGTGGTCGACTTCACAAAGGCGAGACAATGAGATCTGGATGTAGTTCAACTAAGCGTGCCGTTTGGTTGAGCTTGCAAGGGATACACTTGGTCAAGCTGACTTTCCTGAGTGTTGATGCTGAAGATTAAAGTGCATTACTTGGTCGATTTCACAAAGTCGGTTTACAGAAGACAGTTCACCAGAAATCTCTATCAATGTAGTATGCTTGAAGATCAAGACTTGATGCAGCTTTTAAAGAATGGAACCCTTATCAAATGCCGGTTGGAGTATTGGAAGATCAGCGGAAGATCGGTCAATTGAGCCTCTTGAGGAAATTGCACAACACTCAACACGGATACGCGTACTTTAAGGGGGAAACATTATACAAGGAGCATCAAGATACTACTTACCTGGATCATCGGTCAAGGGGGAATTGGTTAACACAGAGAAGATGAATACTTGACTGAAGATCGATTGCAGTTGCATGTTCAGCATTCGACAGCAACGGACAAGGGGGAATTTGTTGATGCAGATTTTGTGTCCGATGCTTGTCGAATAGATTAGTTATTAATTTACGCTGAATTTGTAATAGTTAGTGAAACGGTCTATCGAACGTGTATAGACCCGCTCGTTTGAAGTGGTCAAACGAGAGGGTTATTCGGTTGACCGTGTGTGTTTGCTAGACAAATTACGGTTGTATATGTTGGTGTCGAAGGATAAGGCATCGAAGGATTATGTATATCCTTCGATGAGCTCGAAAGATATCCATCGAAGGATGGACCTCGAAGGATATGTGATCCTTCGAGGTATATGTGTATCTTTCGATAGCTGGATGATCGACAGATGATCTATCGATCAGTCAGTTAGATCCTTCGACCATACAACCTGTGTTGGGTATAAATACCAACACTTGGTCATTTGCAACACAAGAGAGAAGGGGAGCTCATTTGTGAGTTCCCTGTGAGCTTCAGTGTGTCTGGGAGAGATCACCACTTGATCTCTCCCCGAATGTATACTCCTTTGGTATTAGTTCGGTTTCCATGTAATCGGGCCGACTTGTAATGTTTACTACCGGATTAATACAAAAGTTGTTTGTTTATCATCTTTTTATCTCTTCCATCTATGAACATTATCATGAAAATCACGGATTGGATCCCGAAACACGGACCTACAATTTTTCTTGCAGGTATTATTATATAAGGTTTTAAAAACTATATGTGTGAAGATGGGATTTCAAACTAACCATTATTAAAACAAGTCAAACTAATAAAGAAATATTTTTAGGCTTTACAAAAAATCTTAATAGGCATTATAAACAATCTTAATAGGCATTATAAAAATATTATAGGCAATATAAACTAACTAATTAAGCCTACATTATTGAGCAATTTAATCACTTTGGTTATTCTTTTCATTAAAATATTGTATTTGGTCGTTTTATAGAATTTATTTATAAGTTAAAGTGTTTTCGAGTCATGTTTCTAATCTAATTTTATGTATCATCTATAAACAACCATTCCAAGTTGTCGTTAATCAAATATATATTTTGCAATCTTTAAAAAAAGTAAGAAGTGAAGACAGAATCTAAATAAACCTTTGTCTTTTTACCACAAACCTTTGAGTAAGATACTTTTGTTTCTTCCTCTGGATTATTTGTGTGAATAATTATAAAGAAATGATCATTATGTAGTTCTTGTAAAGGTAGTTTTATATTCATCTGCCACTTCAAACGATAACGACGAGACAAAAACATCAAAACTTCAAAAAATCGACTATTCGTTGAATTTTTAATGTCACATTCATATTATTAGTTTATTATAGGAAGATAATTTTGGGTAAATTAATCGTACAACTTGGTTTTTAGTTTATTATAGGAAGATAATTTTGGGTAAATTAATCGTACAACTTGGTTTAAAGTATAGAAGCAAATATGATTGGCAGTTGGCAAACATATAAAAAATATCATATCCGAAAGCAACTTGTTAACTTTTCAAAACATGATATTCGTTTTTTTTCCTACAAACAAACCATCTCTTTCAGTTAAACGTCAATGAATACGCTATATTCTTAGTTTTGACGAATTGTGTGGCATTTGCCATTCCTAATAGCTTTTTCTTGTGGAAAGCAAGACGCCAATGGTTTGAAATATTTACTAGTGAAATAGAAACTTACTCGTGGTCTAGAATCGTTTTGGGCAGATCAAGTGACGGTCCCATAACGGTCGGAAAACTTGTTCTAGAGAAAATCTCGGTGGCATTCGAGTTTCTAACTCTCTCATCTCCTTCTCTTCCTCCTGACGCTAAGTGAACACATACGAAGCAAAAACTTGTCTCGTGAAACTGGAATCGTACTGAAACCGAGCCCTGTAGATAACATAATCACTATGGTTATTTCACCATGTTTACCATCTTTTATGAAAAGAAAAACCATACTACGTGCATGATTATAATGATCTTGTAATTTTGATAATTATCATACGAGTAAATAGTTACGAAAACGTCACCATGTTTTTTTTTTTTTTTGCCTTTTTCATGTAATTCGTACGTTTAGTACGTTAAAATTATTTGTACGAGAACTTTATATGAAATAACAAAGAATATCCATTTTCAAAGAGTTTAGAATACATGTTATATTCGAATCTAAAACTAGTCATACATAAATCTATACTGGTATCCAGTTGAAGACAATTAGTTACCTTGTTGCCAAGGCATCCCATGATGCCACAACCTACACAAGAGACATTAGGGTTTCGAAAAAATGGATGAAGATCGCTGCGAACCCATACCGATATCATTATCCCAACCATTTGTTTGCTGATTAGACATCGAAACTCCGGTTGAATCATGCTACTCTCAGTGTTTGATTTCTTGCCTTTCGTAACACGTTGCTTCTCGCTCAAGTTATTGTTATTGTTGTTTCGGTCGTGTGATTTCTTGTTTAAAGTTTTTCTAATCAAGGAGTTCCATTTCATAGATATCTTCTTCTTATCTGATCCAAGAACATTGGAAGCTCTTAGAGGAACCACTTCTTGAAACCTTAAAATCAAACATTCATGGAGTATGCAGTTGTTAGATATTTTCTTAGTACCATGAGAATATTTTAATTAAAGAAACTTGTTATTTAAGTTACTAAAAGATTAATTACCCAAGTACGTAAATATCGCATGTAGTATTGCTTGTATCTAATAAATCATCGATATTTAAATCGTCGGTAGGTGCAACACCGCCAACGTTCCATGTGCTAACGAAGACCCTTCATATTAAAATAATTCACAAACTTAATAAACGAAGAAATTCTCACTCAAACCAAATTATAAGAACACAAAATTCAGAAAGGTGTGGTGCATTAACTTTTAGTTATATATATGAACGTTAATTTTAGACATTTTAGACTCATATCAAGTATTAAGTCGATAACTTGATAAAAACTGTGACAACTGCATAATTCACTTGTATGTATGTATGTATGTGCCGGCGTCTTACTTGAACTTTTGTGTATCGTGGTAATCAGTCAAGAGAATTTTAGGACTCGGGACAGGTTCGAGATCCAATGTTGGAAGATCAAGAAAAGAATAAGTGTTTCCGGGGAAGTCCGCGACAAAGTTATTAGATCCTAATGTTTTTCTGAGTAGCTTACTAGCTACTAATCTTGGCCACATAACCTTAAAACACAACATAAGAATGTCAGCTTCCATGTGCATGTTATATGTGTATATACATTTCCATGTTATGAATTTGTGTGAGAAGTGTATATATATGTGTGTATACAAACGTAATATATTTATAGAGAGAGAGAGAGACTCACTTCTCCTCGCATGGTCTGAAGGAAATTGTTGGTGAAGTTGAAGATGTAGGGAGAGCACAATAGAAACCCTCAACAAGAGAGAACATCCAAAGGAATATAAAGACATGAGAGAGAGATGGGGGGGGGGGGGGGGGGGGGGTTTCTTAATGATTTAATTTATATATTGATTTGCATTTTTTACTATTTTATGGGAGAGAAATGCAAGTTGCCACTTTAGAAGTTAATATATAGTGACGTACAGAGTGATGTCGATGCATGAAGAATTCAAGCTTACTCGAAATAGTACATTAGCGAAAAAGTTATTTACGTGATTTTACGTTAAACACTCCTAGTAATAAACTAATATAGCAAATATGAGCGTAAAAAGGGTCCCAACTTCTTTGTTTTTTATTTACAGTATGAGGATAGATCAACACAGTTTAACCACAAGTGGTTATCACTTTTAAAATTATGTCGATATTTGTTTTCCATTTTATATGTCGAATTAATACGTTGTTTTTATTTGTTTCATATTAGAGTTTTAATTATTACTAATACGTGTTCTTGTTTTTACAATATTTTAAATCTAAATCATGTTCAAAAAAGATGATGAAGAACATAACCTTGTAGAAGAATAAATCAACGGTAATTATATTTATATTTTCATGTGTTTGTTAATACATTATAAAGGTTAGAACCAGGGGCGCAGGATTTAAAGGGCTGGGAGGGGCGTCCGACCCTTCGAACTTTTCGGTCAGTAGTATTATATATGTACGTTTCGTATAGGATTTTGTAGGTATATACGTTTTTGACCCCCCGTTTTATAAATTTTTTTAGGTATATACGTTTCGAACCCCTGGTTTTAATATTTTTTTCAATTATATAGCCAAATAAAATATTTAATTAGCCCAAATCATTATATTTGGTAGAATACTATAATCTATATTATATAACCCAAATCAAATCATTATATAGACCAACTTAAAAACCCACCCTACAAAAAAAAAAAACCAAATTCGTTTACTTTGAGACATCGACCAGAAGAACAGAAGCCACAAGTCAGAACTGTAGAAGGTGGGGGGGGGGACGCAGGTTCCGGAATTGTTCGACTTCAGCTTCTTGTTCGAGAACAGAAGCCAAAACGCTGCTCGTTGTTGTGGTCTTGTACTCTTGTTCGACTTCTTCAATCTTCATAAGGTTAAATGTATGTGTTTTTTTTATCTTTAGGTTTAATTTACAGCTGCAATTTATATGATTTAGGTTGAAATTTGCGGTGAAATTGGTCCGGATTTTTGCCCTAAACTTGTTGAATCTTTCTGTAACTATGTCTAATTTTATTTTATTTAATCTTATTGTGATTTGATTTAGATAGAAATTAGAGTTTGAAATTAAGGGTGGTTTGTTAACTTGTTTTGTTATTATTATGCTATGGGGAAGAATAAAATGATAACTTCTTTTTTAATGTTTGAGAACCTTTTTTATTTGATATTAATGTTTGACTCGACCCGAATAGAATCACCGATGTCCGACCCGAACATACACCTAAAACTACGCGATAGAAAATTTTTTTTAGGTCCGTTACCTTCCGACCCCCCGAACTTTTTTCCGAGCTTCGCCACTGGTTAGAACTCGTATATTAATTAATTACACATATTATAAGTGGTTTTTTAGAAATATTACAATAAAGAAAATTCAATGAATATAGGAACAAAATTTAAAAATTTTATATTATTTAAACACATATACATATTTAATAGTTTAATAAGTTATAATAACTACATTATATAAAAATTCACATAGCATACACGTTTTTTAGAAATATTTTATAAAGAAAATTCAATATATATAGGAATAGAATAGAATTTCAAAAATTTACATTGTTAAAATACTTATACATATATAATACTTTAATAAGTTATAATAACTACATTATATAAGAATTTAAGATTTATAAACTAGTAATTGATGTAAATAATATTTAGAGTTACAAATCAAATCATAAATTTAAAATAGGAAAAATTACACTTTTCGTCCTTTATGTTTGTAGCGGGTTGCAATTGATAGCCTTTAACTTCAATAATTACAGTCACAATCCTTTATTTGGAAAAGTCATTACATATTTCGTCCTTTAGCACTAACTAGGATAAAAATTTAAGTTAAGTCTATTCAGCTAAGGGTATTTTTGGTAATTTCATGCTTTTATTTAAAATGTCTCTAAATTAAAACAACCACCACTACCCCCCCCCCCCCCCCCCGTGTCAGCCACCATCATCTGTAAAACAACCATCACCACTGCCCCACCATCTACCACCACCATCGGCCGTCAATCACCACCACTCCCTTCCCTTTTATCACCTGAAACACTTAATCTCTAAGTTTTCTAGAATCTGCACATCCTTTCCATTTTGAACTATTATTAAACGAAATTGTTGAGGTACAAAAGTAAAAAATCACTGCTTCTCTTGCCCAATTCAAGATTGACGTTTGTTCATTCAGAAGAAGAAATCAAGATTTAAGTTATCAAATTGAAAGGTAAATAATAATTCAGATAAAAGAAGGAAGTGAATCAGCAGAGATAGAAGAAGAGGGGCTTACTGTTAAAACATAGGGCAGTTATCACACAGGAGACGAGGTATCACCAGAGTTAGGGTTTTTAATTTTGAGCCTTATTCAAACCCTCTCCTCACTGAACAAACCCTTAAAATAAACCCTAAATGTTTCTAAATCATCTTCGCTCTTCGACGAAGAATAACCCTCGCCGTACGGCCGCTCGAAATTGTCACCGACTTCTCGCCAATCATCCTCCGGCATCTGCAAAATCCCACGAGCAAGTTTCTGGTCGTGGATTCTACGTTTGAGATCCACCTGCAGCTTCTTCATCTCGGTTTCAATAACAATTCATCTTTGATTTCTGTTTCTTCATCTCGTTAGGGTTTGAAGGTTTACGCCACCTTCGTTGATCGAGATCGGAGGCAGTGGTTGTGGAGATTATAATGATGAATTGGAGGATAAAGGTCGAGCAGCTAGAGATGAGCCATGGTTGTTAGGTGTGTAGATTGTTAGGGTTTATTGGCCCAATTGTGGGTTTTTATCTAAGTGAATTGATCTAACTGAAGCATCATCGGAAAGGGAGAAGTTTTGATTTATTCTTTTAAAAGTTGAGTAACATAATTAAATGACTATTTTTCCATTGTAATGACCCTACTTAACTGAAAGTTTTAACAAGGTTAGGATTAAAGGACCTAAGGTGTAATAGGTTTTGCAAATAAAGGACTGTGACTGTAATTATTAAAGTTAAAGGTCATCCATTGCAACTCGCTACAAACATAAAGGACGAAAAATGTAATTTACCTTTTAAAATATTACAATCTTTAAAAAAAGTAATTTTTTCAGTGCCAAAATTTAGAGTAAATTACAACCGGTGTCCTTTACGTTTGCATCAAATTACAACCGGTGTCCTTTAACTAAAAAAATTACAGGCTCTGTCCTTTATGTTACCGGTTTTTAACACGTTATGTCCTTTAGACCTAACATAGTTAAGTTTTTTTAGTTAAGTCTTACTATGTGCCTCTCACATGAGGGCAACATGGTCTTTTCATCTCAATTTTGTATTAAAAATTCGAAATAAATAAATCTTTTTTATCCCCTTTATTTTTTCAGTCGAGCGTTGTGACACCCCGTTGAAACGCTTTCACTTACACTAGCTTGACAGTGGCTGCCTTAACTTTCGGGACGAAAGTTCCTAAAACTTGGGGATAATGTGACACTTCGGATTTTCCCGGGAAACTTTCTTGATGTAACGTTTCGTGTACGTATTTTATTAAATGAAAACGATGAATTATTTGTTATATCGTGTTATGTGTACGTACATATATATAGATATATGTAGGCGGGTATGTATATATAAGTGAGAGGAGCCGGAACCTTGAATACACCCGAGACCAGACTCGAGACCGCTTAGTCTCGAGTGAACAGTATTTGTTGGGCCGGTTGGGCCTCGTGATCGAGAAAACCCAATCCGGAACCCACACTAGCCCACTCGAAACCCTATATAACCCGAATGGATGACCACCTTTCACACCTTTTACCATCTTGCAAACACTCTCCCTCACTCACTCCTTCTCCTTCACTAAACCCTAAGAATTCTAGCAACCAAGATCACCTCCTCTCATCTCCTTCTCCCTCTCGGATCAACCGGCAACAAGGAACTCGGCCTTCCATCTCGGATCAACGCACACACCCACCCGTTTAGAAGCTCATCCTCACACCTTAAGCCTAGCCGGTTAGTATTCTTTTTGGTTTGAATGATAAAGAATGTTGTTGGTTTGTATATTCATGAATAATGTGTCATTTTAGGATTTTCATGATAAAATGTTGTCTTGATAACTTGTTAGTGTGCATTGATGTTGTCCGAAAAATATAAGGGTTTGGTTAGAGGATTTTATGCATAGTTTTTGGGTTTGTATGATGATGAGTGTTATTTGAATGTTGTTTGAATAATGATGATTCATGTTGTGAAGGTGTTAGTTATTTGAATGATGGATGTTGATAATAATAATAGTTACCATCCGATTTATGATCATAAAATGGGGCAATATTGTGTTTAATGATGGTGTCATAAGAATCTTGTTCATAATTCTCATGTTATAGGTTGTAGTTATGTTTTGAATCAAGGATTGTATGAACCGTATGAATATATGATGAACATGGCATGAATGTTTGAATATGCTATGTTTGATCCGTTTGAAATGAGAATTAGACAAACAAACATGTTTATGCAATATTAGTGGATAGTACATATTTGTTTCATGAAAATGCATTTCTATTGGTTCGTACAAGGTGACAGGTTCTAGAAGGTCTTCATGTGCACGTAATCACGGTTGCGAGTCGGAACCTTTGGTTGCGACTCGAGACCACAGCAGGATTTGTCGAGACCTCCCGGTTGCGAGTCGTAATCAACGCGTATCAAGTCCGGTTGCGAGTCGGAACTGCTGGTTGCGAGTCGTAATCTCTGATTGCGACTCGTAATCAAAACGTGACGAACCGAGACCTCGGTTGCGAGTCGCAACCTTGGTTGCGAGTCACCTTTGTCTCGACTGGGCTGTTATTGGGCCAAAGAACTTGTTGGATTATCTGTTAACTGGACTGCTTGTGTAACTGTTACTGTTTAGGCCCAATACCCCGACTGTTTGTGTATTCGCATGTTATACGTGTTTGCTATATTGCCAAACGTGTTCGCTATGTGTTTACTTGTACCCGACTTGACCCATACTTGGTAACCATGTTAGGACGTGGTGACCAACATACTTAACCAAGTAACGTATCATACCGAGCAACCCAAGGTGAGTTCACAACTTAAAAGCATGCGTCCCGGTGGTTTGGGACACGAGACTAAAACAACCCTATCCCCTTGTAAAGGGGATACCGTCTACATTCCTTCCCTAGTTATTGGGAACAAACTTACTTTATCTTCCCTTGCATTGGGGAAACCTTTTAGTTAATTACTGTTTATACGGAATGCAACCAACGGCACTAAACGCAACTCTATCACTCAAGTCCCTACTACATAATACCGATTAGTCGCCGGTGCCAGGCGAACGGGTTATTAGTTGATAGCGCTATTTAGGTCTTACCAGCCTCACACCGTGCCATGGTATGGGATCGGTCGTGAACTAATGTACTCAGGCATCCGTCAATGATGATAGAACATTGACATCGGGGCATCCTGCGGAAACGCAAACGGTTACCTAGTGTTCGGTATTGGAAAAACAGTTTAGTCGCTAACTTTTGGGGTAGCTCCCCATGGCATGTATAAACGGATAAATTAACTGATGAAACGAGTTTTTTGGTAATTAAAACAGGACAACTAGTGAACTCACTCAGCATTATTGTTGACCCCCTTACTGCATGCTTTGCAGGTGGCCAGTGACTGGAGCAGCTGCTTGGGATGTGTAGTGGTCGTCTGCCCGTGTGTTGGGCATTTATCATGCTTACCTTATGAACCTTGTTTAAACTACCTTACTTATGCTTCCGCTACTTATTACTGTTTAAACTTGAAACCTTAAACTCTGAACTTGATATTTGCTAATCTTATGGTTAGTAAGCATCACTTTTGTTATCAATTTAATTAGTCAGTATAATTAGTGGCTGGATCCTGGTCAGTCACGCCCTCGAAGCGGGTGTTATCCGCAGATGGATTTTGGGGGTGTGACAAGCGTTCCTTTTTTTAGTTAATCCAAACAAAAAAATATAATGCATGGTGTGGAATTTAAATTATAAAATCAAAGTAAAATATTTAAAATTTTCAATTAATCCAAACAAAAATATAATTTATGTTAAATTGAGATGAAAAAACCATGTTGCCCTCATGTGAGAGGCATATGGTAAGACTTGATCAAAAAACTTAACTAGGTTAGGGCTAAAAGACATAACATGATAAAAACTGGCAATATAAAGGACAAAATCTGTAATTTCTTTAGTTAAAAGACACTAATTGTAATTTAATACAAACGTAAAAGACACCGATTGTAATTTACTCCAAAATTTAAATGAATAGAACTTTAAGTGTGTATCTCTATATTAAAAGTACAAACAAAATTTATGTCACAATAAATTAAATAAACATAGGAATCTAAAATATACTTGAAGTTTACTAAGTCAACGTTTTTAAACAACATTTAGCAAATCTAATTACCTACAATCGTTTCCCTCTAAAAAGAGGAAACCTAAAAATAAGTTCAAGTGACACATAATAATTAGTTTAGACTGTCCTTAATTGGATAAAAATTACATTATAATCTCATGTATATATGGCTTGAGTAAATATAAAACTATATACTTAATAACAAAAGGCCATTTCTTTAAAATTACTCGTATAGTACACCAAAATGTCTATAATATAATATTATAAACATAGTTCGATACTTTATTTAAATAACTCGTTTATTTTAGTATCCTAAGTTATATTATTAATCAATTTAATTAATTATTTTATATATTTAATAATACTTAAGATCAGTATTATCATTAAATATGTAATTTTATGATTACATATATGTAAGTATAAGTTTAGAATGTGTAATAAAAAAATACACATATGTAATATAAAAATTACATATATAAATATAATATGATAAAATTATCCTTAAATAGTATTAAATATATAATATAATATAATTAAATAAATTGATTAGTTGTTAGGAGTTCTAACAGTCCTTAAACTTTTAGGTGTTATGAAATAAACCTAACAATATATACATACAGGGGAGAGTTCATTAGGGAACACTTAAAAAGTGGGGAACATGAGAACACTTTTAAAAATTCAACTTAACATGTTAAAAATCAACTTTTTTTTAAAAAAAAAATTCAGTGTTTTTCCTTATAAATACATGTAGAAACATTTTTAATTAATAAACTAAAAATATACAAAAATATATTTAAAAAACAGTTTAAAAAATTATATCTTATAAAATCAACTTAATATGTTAAAAAACATTTTTTTAAAATTTTTTTCAGTGTTTTTCCTTATAAAAATGGGTAGAAACTATTCCAATAAAAAATCATTTTTGTAAAAAAAATTAAACCTTTTTTTAACTGTTTTTTTTATATTTTTTGTTTTATATTTTTTATTAAAAAATGATTCTAAAAGTATATATAAAGAAAAGCGTTGAAAAAAATTTTAAAAATTCATTTTTAACATGTTAAGTTAAATTGTTAAGAGTGTTCTCCGGTTCTTCACTTTTTTAGTGTTTCCCAGTGAAACTCACACTATTGTCCTAGGCATGGAGTACTCGGACATGATAAATTATATAGGGGCAAGATCTAGAGAAAACGACTAGAAGTGTGAAAACGCTGAGAATGATTTTGGTGTTGACATATGGGGTTGATGCTAACTTACGCTAAGGGTAATATTGTCCAAAAGCTTATCCACATCCCACTCATATGCCAAAGACCATGCATATGCAAGTCACATGCATATTCCACCATCTTTTTTAAACTCTCGTAACTTTTCTATACGTGATTATTTTTTTTAATTACACCATAAAATCGAGTGTTTTATTATCTTTCCAACGAGTATACTATTGCTATACTCTTAAACTAAAAAAAGTGACATGAACTGGGTGTTCAATAAAAACGCCATAAAAACAACAAGTTCAGAAGAACGCCATGAAAAATAACCAGTGAAAACGCCATAAAACACCAAGTTCAGAAAAACGCCATGAAAAATACCCAATTGAAAACGCCATAAAACACCGTGTTTAGAAAAACACCATGAAAAATTCAGTTGAAAACGCAATAAAAACACCCAGTTCTGAAAAACACTATGAAAAAATTAGTTGAAAACGCCATAAAAACACCAAGTTTAGAAAAACGCCATAAAAAACCTAGTTGAAAACACTATAGAAACACCCAATTCAGAAAAACGCATAAAACAACTAGTTCAGAAAAACACCATAAAACTAGGTGAAAACGCAATAAAAATACAAAGTTAAAAACGCCATAAAAAACCCAGTTCATTTTTTTCGAAATGTATATCAATAGTATACTCGTTAGAAAGATAAAAAAAAACGCAGAGTTTTATGGTGCAATTTTTTTAGAAAAATAATCACGTATAAAAAGTTATTGGCGTTTAAATATGATGGGGAAAAATGGCATGTGATTAGCATGTGCATCCTTGTTTGGATCTTCCAATTTTACCCTTCCTGGTAGTTCTAAGGTTCCTATTATTTACAAAAATGTCATCGCATCATCTTAGCCACAAATCACAAAGATCTAATAATTCTCACCGTTTTCACACTTTAAATCGTTTTCTCCTCAACCCACTTATATATATATATATATATATATATATATATATATATATATAGGATAGGAGTTGGCCAGAAAGTCCAAATTTCCTAAAAAGTGTAAAAAGTCATAAAACACCATAATGTCAACCATAAAACACACCAAAAACCCACAAATAATATGATGAAGATTACTAAAACATCATATATGTGGGTTTTGTGTTGTGTTTTAGATGTTAAGGCTCTGATTGTGGAATGACAAATATTATTGTGTTTTATGTTGTTTAGCATTGTGTGTTTTATATTCATAGTTCTACGATGGTGTGTTTGAAGTTTTTATGGACTATTAGAGTTTGAATATGGTGTTTTAGTAATATTCATTCTATTATTTGTGAGTTTTAGGTGTGTTTTATGCTTGAAATTATTGTGTTTTATGACTTTTTACACTTTTTAGGAAAAACACACTTTCCGTAGGATCCCCACTCTCTCTCTCTCTATATATATATATATATATATATATATATATATATATATATGAGAAGGATCTGTTAGGAACCACCCTTTATTGCGAGAACCGCGAGAACCAATGTGATCACAACAAAAAATACCTAAAAATAGCTAAAAAACACAAAAAAAAAAAAATTTTGAATATTTTTTTATCAAAAATCGCTACTTTTAGTAGCAAATTAAAATAAAAAATTTTGCTACTAAAAGTAGCGATTTTAATGTAAAAAATATTAAATTTTTTTTGTGTGTTCTTTTGATTTTTTTTTTTTTAATTTTTTAGGTTTTTGGGGGTTTAGTTTTTAGCATTTTAGCTTGGGGGGGGTTAGTTTTTTTTTTTTTGGGGGGGGGGGGTAGTTTTTAGCATTTAGCGTGGCGGGGGGGGGGGGGGGGGTAAGGTTTTTTTAGCTATTTTTTGTTGTGTTCACATTGGTTCTCGCAATAAAGGTGGTTCTCGCATGAACCTTACCATATATATATATATATATAGGATAATGTTATATGAAAAACCCTTTAATTTTAGAAAACTTTGCAAACCCAATGCATGGTCCACATTTATCCACGTGTCCCTGCCATCTTCATTTCTTTTTTGCTTTTGAGGACACATTGGTCTTTTTATATTTTCACTTGTCTCCTCTTGTCAGATCACTAACTCTCTATTTGTCATTTGTAAAGCATCAAAAAGATCAAACTCTCTCTTTCTTATTTCACTTTCTTATCCATGTTTTTTGTATCATTTTTCTTGATGAAGAAATCCAACATTTTACCAATCAAATTTAGACCGAAATGAAGAACAAAATCAGATCGATCAATCCCTGATGAAGAACGTGGTTTTGTGATGAAAATGTTAATATATGAAGTCAGATCCACGTGAAGACCCCTTCCAGATCTTGTTCCATTCCCGTTTAGATTTCGTTTGTCCACATGTTTCATAATGTTGTTACAGATCTGGATATTTGTGAGTTTTTTACACTTTTTTAGTTTATATAAAATATGATTTGTATATGTTGTTTCAGATCTTGATATTTGTGAGTTTTTACACTCTTTTAGTTTTATGCAACATATGTTTTCATATATGTTTGATTCTGGGTATTTCGTATGGATTTTTCTGATTTTGTGGAGTTCATGTTAGTTGATAACTTGAGCATGTAGGTATGAACTTTTGAAAGATGATTATAATTTACGGTTCTATTATTTTACACTTAAATATTTGAACCAATAAAATATTGAATTTAAAAATGATATAGGTATGGACTTTATAAGATGATATTCAACGTCTGGCTCCATTTTTTACACTTAAAATATTAAAAAATATTCATAAAACCTGGTTGTTAATAGGTTTTTGTGTAATGGTTGTTTTAGAGATGAAACATGATTTTTTTTTTGTTAAAATGGTTCTTAAAAGGGGTGGATGTTTATGCAATTTGCAGGTTTTTATTTTTGTGTTAAAAAGTTATGCTTGGTTTGGTTGCTTGTTTGAGCTTTTGATCTGAATAGTAATTGTTTTTTGTTGGTTTGGTTGCTTTGTTTGGGGCTTTTGATCTGATAGTAACTGTTTTTGTGATGTTGTTTGGGGCTATGAATGTGTTAATATTTATGTCTGGTTAACGACTTAACGGTTATCTTATCTTTTTGTTATTAGACGGTGATGGATACAAGGGAAATAAGATCCAATTCTCGGGACCGTTGGTTTCGTTAAACGTGGATCAGATGCTCAAGGATCATGACCATGTTTATGTTACACACGTGTTATAGTTTGAACTTCTCGGACATGCATGTGTTACATGTGACATGAAACCCATGTACAACGTAACACCTGTTACGTGTGACATGAAAACACATTTTTTTAACTTCCTAGCATACGCACACCCACATTTTTACAAACCGTTTCAAGACCGACCCAAACAATAAAGCAAGGGTAGCCGCTGAAAAGCTAAGGCAGACTGTCTAAGGAAGCTCCACCATTTTCTTAGTGCTATGTATTTTCGTTTACTAGTAATATGTAATGTGAGACTCTTATTGTTTTATCTAGTACATGATGTTAAAACGGTATGGACTTAACACATTCTGGAAGTCTTAAAACACGTTATAAAAGAGGCTTAACACACGTTATATCAGGTATACTATGTTGTTATTAAGTTACTATTGGAGTTTATGCATCCATTATGGAAGTCTTAACACACGTTATACATGTCAGGCGCGTAACACATGTTACAGTATGTATATACAAAATGGGTGTGCATACAAATCATTGGAGTTTATGCATCCATTCTTAGTGCTATGTATTTTCGTTTACTAGTAATATGTAATGTGAGACTCTTATTGTTTTCTCTAGTACACGATGTTAAAACGGTCTAGACTTAGCACATTTTCTGTTGGAGGCACCCGTATTTGTACCTCTGCTGTTACAGTTACTATTGAAGTAGGCGCTAGTCGGGCGGTGGAGTACCGACTAGCGATTAATCGGGATTAGTCGGATTGAGATATTTACATGTAATTTTTAATTATATATATGCACACCCATTTTTATACGTGGTTTTTAAAGTAGACATGCTTTAACACCTTATTAACCAATTGTTTATAAGTAATTGGCATAAATTTATAAGGTTTGGTCAAAAAATAGCCGACGTATGCCAAAATTTGGCCAGAATAGGATCGTCATTGACCGCCTAGCAATTAATCGGTCGTTAATCGGTGAACCACCGATTAGTGATTAATCGGGGACTATTCGGAGACTAGTCGGGATTTTTACAACAATGGTGCTATGTATTTTCGTTTACTAGTAATATGTAATGTGAGACTCTTATTGTTTTCTCTAGTACACGATGTTAAAACGGTCTAGACTTAACACATTTTCTGTTGGAGGCGCCCGTATTTGTACCTCTGCTGTTACAGTTACTATTGAAGTCTATGCATCCATTCTGGAAGTCTTAACACATGTTATAATAGAGGCTTAACACACGTTATATCAGGTTTACTCTGTTGTTATTAAGTTACCATTGGAGTTTATGCATCCATTATGGAAGTCTTAACACATGTTATAATAGATGCTTAACACACGTTATATATTTCAGTCGCTTAATACATGTTACAGTGTGTATATACACATCATGTGTTTTGGAAACCACTAGCTTATACATGACACCATGTTAAGTTAAACCAAGATTATAACAGAGTCTTAACACATTTTATCTCAGGTAATGGTTTTACGATATTAACTTGTATGTTCCGTATTAACTTGTATGCTCCATATTAACTTGTACACGTGTTACGGTCAGTATATGCACATCATAGTGTTTTGCAAACCACTTTCATATACATGAATACAAGTTGGGTTACAACAAGATTATAATGGATGCTTAACACATGTTATCATATGTATACAAGTGGGGTTACAACAATACTACGATATTAACTAAGCTCACCACTAACACATGAATACAAGTCGGGTTACCACTTTTGATATACATGAATACAAGTTGGGTTATAATGGATGCTTACATGTTATCATATGTATACAAGTGGGGTTACAACAAGATTACGATATTAACTAAGCTCACCATTAAACTCATCGCCCCCGTCGACTATTTTCACCCTTGTCACATGTTAATCAATTACATGTTCCGAACAGACACATTGTAACACATGTTAGATCAGTATATACACATCATGGTGTTTTGTAAACCACTAGCTTATACATGAATACATGTCAGGTTATAAAAAGATTATAACAGAGGCTTAACACATGTTATACATTCCAAAATGTGCAAAACATGTTAGAAACAAACGAAAACTTGTTACAGCATGAAAACTTCTTTATGGATCTGTTACAACATGAACCACTAACACATGTTATAAACGAACAAAAACTTCTTTCCCAAAAGAGTTAACTTATTCAATGTCCCCGTATTAACGTCGCCTACATCCATCCAGCTTGTCAATTGAATATCTTTATGGATTTGTTTCTGTAAATCAACACACGTTATATATCATTCTAACAGGTGCTTAACACATGTTATGGGTCTGTTTCTGTAAATCAAACAACCCAACAAAAAAAAAAGACTTACTGTTCAGATCAAAAGCCCAAACCAGCAAGGAAACCAACAAAAAAAAAACAATTATTGTTAAGATCAAAATCCCCAAACAAGCAACCAAACCAACAAAAAATCCCGTTCAAAATCTCATCCTAAAGTTTTCGATTTATTTAAAATACATGAACATTAACCATTACTAGATCTTGATTGAAGACAGAGGAGAGGAGAGAGAGAGAGAGAGAGAGAGAGAGAGGGAGAGAGAGAGAGAACATTAACCATTACTAGATCTTGACTCCGACGACGTTCCGAACTCCGGCGCCACCAATCACCCACCCTCCACTACCTTCTACAACCACCCACTGTCGCCGCTATCAATCACCAACACCCCAGAATGAACCAGTCACCACCTTCCACCAACCACCAGATCTGCAACCACCATCGTCTTCTGCAACTGAATCATGCTTTAATCTGCAACCACCATCGTCTTCTGCAACTGAATCTGGAATTAGTATTTCATGAAATCTTGAAGGTAGATATTTTAATTCTGAAATGAGGCCATCTTCTTCTTGTTATTCTTCACGTTTGTGGGGTGGGGGAGGAAAGAAATGTGATAATTGTGAGTAGAGAGTGGGAGAGAGAAAGAGGGATATGATTTTGAAATCTCTTATTTGATTTGATAGTACAACATGGTAGATGGGTTTTTGATTTCCAATGCTCAAAAAGTCTTTTTTACTACCAAAAATGCCCTTTATGCATTAATTTAAATGTAATATATACACCAAAAAAGGAGAGCCATTGATCTATTAAAGTGAAACCAAATCAAGGGTGAATCTAGGGTTTCCAAGGTTTCTTAAAAAAGATGGGGTTTCTTATAGAGCCCACCCTTATATATATATATATATATATATATATATATATATATATATATATATATATATATATATATATATATATATATATATATATATATATATATATATATATATATATATATAGGGCTGCTAGAATGAGAACCACCCCGAGTTGTAAGAACCGCGAGAACTACACCCCACGGAGCGCCGTTCGCCATGATTTTTTTTTACAAGTTGATGTGTGTATTATAAACACAGCCGTAAAAAATCATGGCGAACGGCGCTCCGTGGGGTGTAGTTTTTTACACCACAAGTTTGGTGTTTTTTAATTTTTTTTCTTTTTTTTTCACCAAACTTGTGGTGTAAAAAACTACACCCCACGGAGCGCCGTTCGCCATGATTTTTTACGGCTGTGTTTATAATACACACATCTACTTGTAAAAAATATCATGGCGAACGACGCTCCGTGGGGTGTAGTTCTCGCGGTTCTTACAACTCGAGGTGGTTCTCATTTTAGCGGCTCCCTATATATATATATATATATATATATATATATATATATATATATCGTTAGGTTCATTTGTGAACAACCACCCTTGATAGTGAACTGTGTGAACTAATCTTATCCGTTGATTATCAATACACAAGTGTAAATCAATGACCAGGATTTAATCAGGATTTGATGATGAAAATACACTAGTATATTTCACGATTTGATGATGTAAATCAATGGGCAGGTTTTGTTCAATCAGTTCACAAATACACTAGTGTTCACTCTAGATACCCACCCAATAGATACTCACCCAATATATATATACACTCACTCACACCATGCCAAAAGAATCTAAAACGTAATCTCTAAAATTTAAAACATAATGTTTATATAGACTTTACACACTTTTTTAGAGTTAAATGTCATTTTAGTCCCTGTGGTTTAGGTGTGCCCTTTCAATTCATGAGAGAAAGTGCTTTAGTAGCGATTTCCCTGTTCTAGTGCAAGCCCTTTTGCAAGTTTAGTCCAAAGGTTTGAAATGTTGTCATTTTAGTCCAAATATTTTCAGGCGTTGCCATTTTAGTCCACTGAGTTAACTCCATCCATTTTTTATGTTAGCTAGAAGGGTAATTCGATCATTTTACATGGTCAAATTGTCCTTCTAGTTAACAGAATTACATATACAATGACCGAGATGCCCTTCTAGTTAACAGAATAAAGGGATGAAGTTAACCCAGTGGACTAAAATGACAACGTTTAAAACTATTTGGACTAAAGTGACAACGTTTCAAACCTTTCGACTAAAGTGGCAAAATGGCCCAAACTACAGAGACTAAAATGGCATTTAACTCCTTTTTTATAAGTTTTAGACATTATAGCTAACTCCTAATACACGCGTATATATATATATAGTGGAGAGTTCAAATGAGAAGAAATTTTTTGTAAGAAGAAAAAAGAACAAATTTCAACCAATAAGAATGCTTTATTTTACTTCATTTAATATAAGTATTTAATGTTACTATAAGGGTACATTGGTAAATCTACATAGGTCATTAATTTGTAGTCTTCCTCTTTAATAGCTAATACATTAAATTTTTTGTAACTTATCTACAAGATATATATTTTTTCCAAAAAATAAAATAAAATAATTTAAAGTGTAGGATAAATTAGAAGTTGTGTAAGATAAATTACGAGTTGTTTAAGATAAATTTCAACGTGTAAGATGAATTTCAAAATACGTAGGACAACTTTTTGATGTGTGTAGGCAAAAAAAGTTAGTGTGGACAATAATAGCCTTTATGACTAATTAATTAGTAAAAAATGATAATAAATGAGATAAGTGAAAAACTATTTAATGTTTTACAAAATTACCCTTAGTTCTTTTTCTTCTCAATTAAATTTTCTTCTCAAATGAACCTTCCCCTATATATATATATATATATATATATATATATATATATATATATATATATATATATATATATATATATATATATATATATATATATATATATAGGGTTGGGCTATATAGAAAACCCTATATATATAAAAAACCCTAGAAAACCCAAGCTCCCGACATTTTTTTTTGAAAAAAATAACACATGTAATATACATGTTTTTAAGACTTTTGGGCCAAAAAAATCAAAAAAGTGCCGAAGGGATATTTTAAAAAAAAAAAAAAGTTTCAGCGAATTTCAGGAAAATTATGTCTTTTTTGCTTAACACGTGTTAGGAGCTGAAATTTGTTTATTTTTTTTAAAAAAATCCCTTCGGCGCTTTTTTGTTTTTTTTTGGCCCAAAACACTCTAAAACATGTATATTACATGTGTAATTTTTTTCAAAAAAAAAAAATGTCGGGAGGTTGGGTAAAAATGGCTTCCTATTTGGGTTTCCAGAGTTTTCTAAGAATTTTAGGGTTTTTTATCTAGCATTACCCTATATATATATATATATATATATATATATATATATATATATATATAATATATATATATATATATATATATATATATATATATATATATATATATATATAGGAGAGTTCATTGAGGGAACACTAAAAAAGTAGAAAACCGGAGAACACTTTTAAAAATTAAACTTAAAATACATGTAGAACATTTTTAATAAAAAAATAAAAACTAAAAAATATAAAAAAATGTTTAAAAAATAATTTAAAAAATATATCTTATAAAATTAACATAACATGTCTAACATCATTTTTTTTAAATTTTTTTCAGTGTTTAAAAAAATTTAAGCCTTTTTTAACTGTGTTTTTTGTATTTTTAGTTTTTGATTTTCTTTTATTAAAAATGCTTCTAAAAGTATATTATATATAAAGAAAAGCATCGAAAAAAAATTAAAAAAAAAATTGATTTTAACATGTTAAGTTAAATTGTTAAGAGTGTTCCCCGGTTCACCACTTTTTTAGTATTCCCCAATAAACATCACACTATATATATATATATATATATATATATATATATATATATATATATATATAGGGAGCCGCTAGAATCAGAACCACCTCGAGTTGTAAGAACCGCGAGAACTACTTGATCCGGGGCGAGGTGGACCAATATTTTTTTCAAAAACGTAGATGCATGTATTTTACGTTAAAAAAGTTTACGTTTTTACGTTTTACGTTAAACTTTTTACGTTTTACGTTAAAAAAGTTTACGTTTTACGTTAAAAAGTTTACGATTTAACATTTTTTTTACAAAAACTTTTTGACGCAACACGAACACACCCAGAAAACGCAAACTCGGTAGATGTCTCAGATAGATTGTTATCGTTATCGACTAGGGAAAAAAATATAAAAAAACCAACAACATCAAAACAAAGTGTTTCTCGAAAAAAAAAACGCGGTTTGGCTCAGATTTTCCGATTATCAAAAAGGCTGCAAAGTGGGGTTGCAGGTTCAAAAACCTACCCTCCGCCGTCCTTGCCGCACCATCGTCATCAAAATCTACAGTTTTTTTTTTTTTTTTTTTTTGCATCATCGCCACCCCATCGATCATATCAAAAAACCATCAGATTCAACACATCAAACCCACATAGTTTACTGTTCAAAATCACCATAGAATCAAGAACACAGATCAAACACCCACCATTTTTCATAGAGAGAGAAACACATATCAATTGCCAAAAAATCAAAACCCTATCATTAAAGATTCAAAAAAGCACCAGCAAGCCATTTTTTAACAGATCAAACCCTATCAACTGCCACAAAATTTCAAAATTAGCCCAAAAAATTCAAGAACACCCACCAAAAGAACACCCACAAAATTTCAAAATCAGCCACAAAATTTCAAAATCAGCCCAAAAGACATCAACAAATCCAGCAAAAAACAAGCAGACACCTTACCACTAGCTTATCCGTCAATCCTCACCACCACCACCACCACCGTCTCCGTTAATCCTCCACACCACCACCGTCGCCGTCCCCTTTCTCTCCACCATTGCCACAGTCGCCGTCGAAGTTGCAGGTGGGGTTTGTACCCACCGCCGTCTTCCGTTGCAGGTGGGGTCTGTGGGGGGCCGGAGTTGCACGTGGGGTTTGTACCCACCACCGTACAGCTCCGGCGATTACTGTATAGACGGAGGGGGGGGGGTGTTTGGCTGGTGGTTGTCGCCGGAAAACAGGGGGCACCGATGAGATAGATGAAAAATATGAGATGTAGTTGAATTTTAAAGAGATGAGATGTTTTGTTGACGTCGCTGACCGGATCGGAGCTCTGCGATCTCCTTCTCTGATCTTTCTCTCATTGAGATGGTGGATTTGAAGAGAGAGAATATGGAGAGATTTAAAAATGTCTGGTATCATTAATGGAGTTTTATAAGGAGATATAATAAAGTTTTGAAGAGAGAGACTATGGAGAGATTTAAAATGTCTGGTATCATTAATGGAAGAGAGAGAGGGGGATTTGATGTTTTGTGTAAATGACCAATATACCCTTTCTGTTGGCATATTCTGAATGGTTGAAAGTGGTTCTCGTGGTTCTTACAACTGAGAGTGGTTCTTATTTTAGCGGCTCCCTATATATATATATGTATATATGTATATATATATATATATATATATATAGAATTGCGCTAAAATAAGAACCACCTCGAGTTGTAAGAACTGTGAGAACTTTTTGATCCGGGGCGAGGTGGACCAAATTTTTTTTTTCATAAACGTAGATGCATGTATTATAAACACATTTGTAAAAAAAAAATTCAAAAAAAATGTCGTGTGTGGAGTTTTGAGCACCACAAGTTTGTGTTTACGGTATCCGTAAATTTTCCGGTTAGATTTACGGTACCCGTAAACACAAACTTGTGGTGCTCAAAACTACACACACGACATTTTTTTTTGAATCTTTTTTTACAAATGTGTTTATAATACACGCATCTACGTTTATGAAAAAAAAATTGGTCCAACTTGCCCCGTACGTTGTAGTTCTCACGGTTCTTACAACTGGAGGTGATTCTCAATTTAGCGGTCCCCTATATATATATATATATATATATATATATATATATATATATATATATATATATATATATATATATATATATATATATATATATATATATATATATAGGGTAAGGATAATGTAAAAAGTTCTCAAAGTGTGAGAAGTGTATTATAACACTATATATAATACTATATAACACCATATAAACACCGTATAACAATATGTAACACCATATAATACCATGTAACACTATGTAACACTATATATCATTATATAACAATATAACACTATACATCTATCATAGACATGCTATCAGACAACCTATAGTGTTATATTTGTTATATAATGATATATAGTGTTACATAGTGTTATATGGTATTATATGGTGTTACATATTGTTATACAGTATTTATATAGTGTTATATAGTATTATATATAGTGTTATAATACACTTCTCACACTTTGAGTACTTTTTACAGGATCCTCTACCTATATATATAATATTAAAGATGCAATATATATACAAAAGACTGAAAAAGACTACAACAATTAAATATGTATCTTATTTTAGCCAATGACATGAGCTTTGTATATCTTAAACATTTTTTTTGTTATTTATATCCACTGTAGTAATGGCCATACCCATATTTTAAAGTAGAACATATATGGTCCAATGAGAGCCTCCAATCTTTGTTGTGTTGTTGAGAGACCATTGGAGTTCTAAGTCCACAAGGAACAAACTTGTCACTATGTAACCACTGTATAAGATTATACATCCATATGTGATTGACATTTCGTAAATAGTTTAATACAAGTTGTAATTTGTAACCAAACTAGGTTCTGCGATGTTCGCATTGCGGGACAATAAGCCAAATATTTCTCTCTTATAACATGTACGTATGTATTTCACTTACTTGTACATACTACTCATAACACGATCTAAAAAGAAAATTTATTGAGTCAACAAATTAAAACAAAACACTACCATACTTTTGCTAAAAAAAAACTAAAACGATGGAGAAGCTACCGGTTAGCACGAATAAAAAGTACATCGAGCCAACCAATTAAAAAAAACATACCATAGTTTTGTCAGAAAAAAACACTAAAACGAATTTTAAACTGCGGGCAAAATCGTAATTTGACAGGGAAAAAATGACAAAACTATAAATTTGAGCTGAGGACAGAATCGTAATTTGGTTGGGAGAAGAAAAAAGAATAAAACCTATGGCAAAACTGTAAATTTAAGCGGGGCAAAATCGTTATTTGATTAGACCAATGGGGAAGTGCCAACCATTGTCTCGGAGAAAAAAAAAACTGATGGTAAAACTGTAAAATTAAACGGTGCAGAAGTGTAATTTTGAATCGAGGGCAAAAGCGTAATTTTGAACTAAGGGCAAAATTGTAATTTTTAGCTTAGGCAAAAGCATAATTTTATTTTGAACTGGTGGCAAAAAAATAATTTTATACTGATGACAAAATCGTAATTTAAAAACAGGGATAAAATCGTAAATTGGTTGGAAAAATAAGGAAATACCAGAAAGAACATTAAAAAGTACTTTATCACATTCACTTTTAATGAACACTCTGCTTAATTATAATTATACTATCTTGAAAAATGAAAAAAAAAAAAAACGGAGGGCAGCTGCCCTTTTCCACCGTTAGAAAGACAGAACTATTGCCGCAACAATTTTTGTATATGAAGCTAATGTTTAACATGCAATTGGTAAAAGCCAAATTGTAATCATAATTAACCTCCCCATGTATAAAAGTGTTCATTCTATGGTTGTTAAACATGAAACACAAAAAATACTGCATTTAAATCTAATCGGAATTGACTTCGGTGCACCATATGTATTTGTTTTTCGTTAAAAACTAATTTGGATACAATATTAATAAGAAAAAGTGTATCGTACAATATGTCTTAACGTACGTTATGGTAAGTTCGCATGTTATAACCCCAGAAAGGAAATTTTGTATGTAAAAAACTAAAGATCGCATGTTAAAAAAATTCGCATGTTAAAAAAATCGCATGTTGCTGAAGAAAAAACCGAAATCGCATATTCAAAAAAAAATTGTATGTTGATATTGCATCTCACACGCATATGTTAAGGCAATTTGTACAATAAACGGCTCCATATTAATAGTAAAATTGTTGACTGTTTTTCTATAAAATAAAAAATTACCAAGATAAAAACGAAAACATATTAACAATCTTTTTACATGAATAATCTTACCCTAATCTAAGTGTACAAAATTACTAAAATTCAGATGTGTAATATTAGTAAATAATAAATATTTACATGGACACAGCCATTCAAAATAACCCAATATTATAGAATTAAGATTAACAGACTATGCATAAAACTTCAAATAATGAACTATATCTGTTTTGTACATATCTGTTATGTATTGAATTATTGCAAGGCATAGTCTTTCGAATCCCATTGATAATATCACCTTGATATAGAGGCCTGAGGCCAATCATTTTGAATAACCGTAATTATTAGACATGCAATATGAAAAAGGTATTTTTTTTAATAGGGTTATTGGATTTTAATAATACTAAGTTTCACCAGTTGGCCAATAATAATCTCAACTTTAAAAATTTCTTTCAATAATCCCAACTTGTAAAAGTTTGGCCGCAATTGATCATTTTCAAACATATAAGAATTTTGTCTCCTCAATAGATTCAATTACACCTAGAGACTCCTTAATTGATTTAAGTGCACCTATGTTTGAAAAGGATCAATGGCGTCCAAACTTTTACAAGTTGTGATTATTAGAGGGAATTTTTAAAGTTGGGATTATTATCGGCCAACTGATGAAACTTAGGATTATTAAAATCCAATAAGCCTTTTTAATATTCTTTTTCTTGGTAAATTTATAGCCTTATAAGTTTTAGCTGTCTGTAGATTAAAATTTAATTTTATGGATCCTGTATAAGATTTGTTCCACTTTAAAAATTCATGAAGGCCTAAGTTCCATTCGGATATATATAGCTTCTTATCCTTCAATGCTTTATAATAGGTTTAAGGATATTAAGAGAAGAAATAAAACACATTAAGAAGAAATGACACAAAAATATTTATAATACAACTCAAGATAAATGATAAGAAGTTCTAGACTATAATTGTTATTATGTTACCAGTTACAAGGGATATTTGAATATTTTTTCTGATATAATAATTTAGAAATGATTAATCATTAAACAAAAGAAAGATGCAGGTGTTATGTTTATGTCAAATTGGGAGCAATATGGTCAATCCAACAATTTCTTTTTATCAACATGGCAAGTCTTACACAATCTCATGGACTTAAAGTCAGTTCGCCAACATATACTGTTACGTATCTTATTTATTTTAGTTTTATTACTATTGTTAAGTCAAGGGATTAGGATGTTATTTTGGGTTTAGTTTGGGGGTGTCTTATGTAAGTTTTTTATCTATTTATTTGGATGTTACGTATGGAATGGAATCAATCATAATTTGAGTCAAATATCTCTCTATCTCTTAGTTTTCTTTCTTCCCAAGGTTTTAACCCTATCAAGGGTATCAGAGCCGTTCCGATCTCCGGTCGGAATTACTTTCGATTACCATGACTAACACTCGCAATCAAGAAATTGACAGCACTCTCAAAGAACATGGCAAGGCAATCTCAAATCTCCAAGAAACCCTAGCCGCCATGTTGAAACAACAAGAACAGTCGATGAAACAACAAGAAGAGATCTTACGAGCACTCAAGGAGCATTCAAGCAGTGGCAATTTTAGCGACGGCGGAGGCGGCTTCAGCGGCGGCGGAGGCGGCCCTGATAAGGGCCTGTTTAGCGATGAATCACGGACGGGTACTCGGCCTATGCGGGTCGGGAAGGTTGAGTTTCCTCGGTTTTCAGGTGAAGATGTGGAGGATGGGCTGCAACTCGAAGATGTCAAAATAACACCTTCGGTTAACGCTTCAAAACTTCCGTTGCTTCCAGATCCAACAGGAGTCCCTGGGCCACCAGCTTATAAACCAGCAACTATTAACGCGAAGCGCTTGTCAGGTGAGGAACTAGAGTTAAAAAAGTCAAAAGGAGAATGCTTTTGGTGCACTGAAAAGTTCGTTCCAGGACACAAGTGCAAAAAGAAACAACTTTTTGTGATTAACGTGGAAGGCGATGAGGAAACTGAACAAGACGACAAGGGTTAAGGATTGAATTGAAGAGCTTACTTTTTGAGGGCAAAAAGTAGGTTAAGGGGGGAGTATTGTTACGTATCTTATTTATTTTAGTTTTATTACTATTGTTAAGTCAAGGGATTAGGATGTTATTTTGGGTTTAGTTTGGGGGTGTCTTATGTAAGTTTCTTATCTATTTATTTGGATGTTACGTATGGAATGGAATCAAGCATAATTTGAGTCAAATATCTCTCTATCTCTTAGTTTTCTTTCTTCCCAAGGTTTTAACCCTATCATATACCAAGCTAGAAGATCTATAATTTTAGGCTTTCAGGGATGATATAAAGACTACGAGACTACCATAAGAGGTATTGTAATCATTAAAAAACTTGAATAATTACATAAAGGAGATGGTCACTCGCAATCGGTCACCTGTATAAGCCCCGACTAGACATGTTTACTGAAAAATACACTACGTAATTTTTTATTTTTTTTAAATAAAATAAAATTAGAAGGCTAGGATCCATCATTTCTTCTTTTTCGTACATAAAACATACAACTGTGTTATAGACATCGGATATAAAGTAGTTAAACAAGTTGTATTTATATTTAATACTTTTGTTATTCGCGTGGTCAAAGATCTGTTAAACACGATTTGTCAGGCCTTATGGTGCCTTTTTAATGGCAAATGCAACAAAGGAAAATGAATGATTACAGATGTAATGAATGATTCTAAAATGGTAAGCTAATTTTATGGTTGAATATATTAACAGTATGTATCCATTCCTTTTTGTGAGGATTATGTTGACTTGTCCATTTCTTGACTTGACTGGTCGGTGGCTCTAATACACCCCACAAGATGGAGGATCCGTTGGATGCTCCAATCTTGGAGTGGTTGTGGAGATATGGTGCCCGTGATAATGGTTTAGTGAGCATATCGACGGGTTAATCTTGCAAGCTGATGTGAAGGACACCTAAGTGACCCGTTGAGACTTGTTCCCTAACAAAGTGGTAGTCAAGAGCAATGTGCTTCATGCGTGAATGGCAGACTGGATTGGTGCAAAGATATGTGGCATCTGTGTTGTCACAAAATAAGGTAGGCGTATGATTAGAAGTAACACCCGGTTCTCTAAGTGAATTCTTGCGCAACACGAGTTCTGCAAATGCATTGGCTAAGGCCTTGTACTCGGCTTCAGTAGAGGAGCATGAAACCGACTTTTGTCGTGTAGACTTCTAAGAGACAATGTTGCCAAGGTAAAGGATGTACGTATGGTAGACCGACCAACATCATTAGATCCACCCCAATCAGAATCGGAAAGGGCAGTGAGCGTGAGAGGATAGTTACGGTGAAGAAAGAAGCCATGATGGATAATTCCTTTTAGGTAGCAAAGAACCCTTTTAAGGGCTTGCCAATGAGCTTAGCGAGGGGAATGCATGAAATGGGAGAGTTTGTTGATGGAAAAGGAAATATTGGGACAGGTAAAGGCTAGGTATTGGAGAGATCCAACTAGTTTACGGTAATGAGTAGCATCAACCGAGGGAGATGGATCGCTAGGGGATAATGGGTCGGTGGCATTGAGAGGTGTAGTAACATTTTTAGTGTCATCCATGTGTAATTGGGTAAGAATGTCCTCAATGTGTCGGTGTTGAGACAAGAAACGACCAGTAGGTGTATGAATTATTTCAACACCTAGGAAGTGGTGAAGTATACCAAGATCCTTAACAGAAAAGTTCTTGCTTAAGGTTGCGATGAAATGATCAAGGAATTGTGAGTTGTTGCTTGTGAGCACAATGTCATCGACATAAACCATGAAGTAGCATGTAACATTTTTGTTGGTGCATATTTTGTATATCCGCCACTGTGCGAATATGCTACATAGAGCGTGTGTTGAATATTGTATAGATTATCCGCATTTAATGTCCATCCGTCCTTACATGTATTCATGGATGGGCTATGCCTATAAATAGGGATGAGGTTTTCTCATTTGGACAAGTTTTGGTTCCTAGAGGGGAAACTCTGTCCAATTAGTTTCGTGGTTCTATAACTTCAAACATTGAATAGAAACCAGTTTACATTAACCTGTTCGGTGCTTCTACTCCTTTCTTCTCAATAATATTCTACCGAACTAGTTATCTCGGGGCGCCAAAACTCCGTCAAACCCGCCGGATCTTGGAATCTCAATTGGTATCAGAGCTACGGTACCAATTCAATCGATCTAATAGTTGATTGAATCACCTACGCTCATGAATTTTGGATTTTTAGAAGGTTTTGACGTTAAACTTTAAATAAACATCAAATTGAAGGTCAATTCGTGCGAATCGGCCATCCGCACGAATGTGACATTTACATTACAAAACCATGTCCGTTTTCAAACTAATCTATACAATATTCAATACACGCTCTATCTAACTTTCGCACAGTGGCGGACATACAAAATATGCACTAACATTTTTGTTATTCGTAGTTTAAGAGAGAGGCATAGGCTCGGGATTTTCGAAACGCGAACAATTAATAGAAGTTTGTTAGTACAATATACCAAGCTCTAGGGCTTGTTTTAGGCTATAGAGTGAGATTTTGAGCTTGCATAAGTGATTTGGGAATTGAGGATTGCCGTAACCCGACGGTTGAGTCATGAAAACATCTTCTTGAAGTGTACCATGAAGAAAGGCATTGTTAACATCAAGTTGTCGTAACAACCAATTGTTGAAAAGAGCAACCAAGAGAATGGTGTGAATTATTCGCATGCTGAGGGGTTTTGTAATCAGGCTAAACATGTCAAAGTAGTCTTTTCCATATTGTTGAAGAAAGCCTTTTGCCACGATATGAGCTTTGTATTTGGAGATTGAACGTTTAGGATTGCGATGGGAAACACTCACTTGCCATCAATTGGGGTGTGCGAGTTGACGGGTACAAGATCCCAAGTAAGGATGAGCACGGTACCCGTTCGGTACCGAACTGGTACCGTCACCGAAAAAGAGGGAAAATGGGTACCGGTACCGAATACACTGGTTTGGTACCGGTACGGTACCAGTATTTACCAGTGTTTTACCTGTAAATACCGGTACCGGTACCAAAAAACGGGGAAAGTGGGTACCGGTACCGAATATACCCGGTACGGTTCAGTACGGGTACCCGGTACCAAATGCTCATCCTTAATCCCAAGTGTGGTTTGTATAAGAGCCTTAAATTCTTAGTCCATGGCATTGCACCATTGGGGATCTTTGAACGCTTGAATATGGATGGTGGGTTCAAGCGTGGGTTGTCACACCCCAACCGATGGCGGAATCATCGGGGCGCGGCACTGAGCGAAACAGATTGTCCAGTAGTTTCCATAACAACTATCATTACTATCCAGTTTAAAATGACACGTCCCATACCGTGTCCCAAATAATATAATAAATTATTACAGATAACAACTAGTCAAGTAATTCTGTTCCGACAACTCAGATTTAAATTAATACAAAACATGAATATTGTTCAAATGCTCCTAAAGACCCAGCCTGACAAAATCTACAGACAACTATGCCCTAGTTACTTGTTCCTGACAGACAACTATTTGTTGGGGGCCTCTAAGGCTTTATTCTAGCTTCACTTCCCTAGTAAGCAAATACCTTAAACACCTGTCACATACGTTAAAATAAAGTCAATACATAAAATGTAAAGGTGAGCATACAAGTTTAATAATAGCATATAGAGTTCGAATAGTTTACGCATAACCAACACGTACACAGAGGGAAATGATGCATGTTAATTATCGACATGGACCTATCGACACCAACGACTGCGGGTTGACTGACCGAGACAGTTCGCAATACATGATTACCACCGTAATCCATGCAAGTAATTGTCCTTAACAACCCCCGTGTGAACGAGTGCTGAGTCCAAACTATAGTACTACGTTGCTAAAGCAGGTAGACAGCATTCCACGTGTAAACATAACAACAAGCATACATTTAGTCACGTAATACATGCAGTCGGTTAGCGTTCAAATAGTTTGAATAGTGTGTTCGATTGTGATTTTGATAAGTAACGTATGTAACACCCAAAAGTGCTAAAGCAAAAAGGGTTTGAGTATACTCACAGTGGTTGGTTATGGATTGAAGGGAGCGCTGAGAGTAGGGTTAGCCTGAATAGTTCGATAGCACCACAATGAGTAACGCGGAAATGCAAACAAGTGTAAATGGATCGAGTAGTCTGGTCGATCGAACAGCAGATTCGATTAAACAGGCTATTCGTTTGGCTTGAAAGTCCGTTTGAATAATCCTGTTCGATCGGCCGATAGGCTCGATCGGCTGGACCATTCGAGTGGATTGTTTCTTCCTCTGATGTGTTTGTGTATGATGGTTTGAACTTTTGAAGTTTTCGTTGTAGTATTTGAGAACACTGAAGTGTTCTTACCTTTCAGGTCGATCGATCGAACGGTCTGTTCGATCGGCCGGCTTAGCCAATCGGTTAGGAACTTCAGAAGTAGTTCTCAGCTGGATGTCACTCGATCGAACAGCCTGTTCGATCGGCTGGCACTCCTTACTACGAACGATTTGCAAAATCGATTAAGTGTTGAATCATAGTATCTCATGATCCGAAGAGTAATGTTTACCAATTGAGTAGCATATTCGATCGAACATCACTTCGTCAATAGCATACTTCATGAAATTCGAAAAGTGTGGAACCATGTGCTAGCCGATCGGCTGGCCCGGCCGATCGGCTGGTATATTCGATCGGCTGGGCTGTTCGTTCGAACAGCCTAGCCGTTCGGCCAGCAATTCTGACCTGGTCGGCCTTTCGTCTAACACTTGGCCATTTGATTATTTGTCATGATTTTAAGGTATTCTGACAGCGAGTTAAACCATAGAACGTGGGTTCTTACTTGCTTCACCGGTTCGGACAGGAATCACCCAAGTCCGGCCGGTGAACCTTGTAGATAGTATCCGAATCTTGAACTTTTTAACCGTTAGAATGATTAGTTAGTTGGTTCGAGCTCTGTTTCTATCGGTTTTTAAGGTTTTGAGTGTAAAATGTTGAAGAAAAGTTGGAAATCCTTCCATGAAAATGTTAAGATTCTTACAAATCCTAGTTTGTTTATGTGGAAATCGGTCAGATCTAAGCTATTCATGGTTGAATGAGGCCAAAGTATGATGTTCTTCAAGAACACCATGATGACATCACCCAAGAACACTTAGATCTTGGTGATTTCACGGTTAGAAATCAAGTTTTGAAAGATAAAAAGGTGTAGAATCATGTAATGATCAAAAACGTACAAGAATTAGAGTGAAAACTTACCGGAGTTGAGAGAAATTTGAGAAAAGGTGAAGAACAAGGCTGGTTCGGTCAGAGCTTTCCAAAAATAGAAAGGGTGATAATGACAGGGCTTATTATAGGCCTCCTAAAGAGGAAAGTGTCAAATGATCGGCCAGGATCTCCGATCGAATGGCCTGCTCGATCGGCCAGGAAAGTGCTAGCCGATCGGCTGGCCTGTTCGATCAGGATGCTTCCTGTTCGATCAGCAACCCTTTTCGAATGTTTCGCGACGGTTTTCGATATTTCGATTTCGATAGACGATGATACGAATACGATAGAGTTCCTAGTCAAATTACTTTCAGTCCCAACTACTATATCTAACATACAATCATCTATAAGTCACGTTTCGATGTCGGTTTCGATTGAGTTTGATTGCCTTACGAGTTTCGGTCCGAGTTTCGATTGATTCGATTGAATACCACACAAAACATAAAGTAAACATGCACAAGTAACACATAAGGCACACACACACACGTAAGTATTACCACACCAGTTTCGCATAGTTCGAGTCTCGAGTTCGATTGATTGATTTGATTAACTTGATTATTGATTGATTAACTTTATCGCATTGTTACTTCCTATTATTCACAGTCGTAAATCGGTCGCATTGATTAAACATTCGATCATTTTCTTTAGACAACACTTACTCCACATAATACAAAAGCAAAAAGAAACATTAACAGTCAAAGAAGTCAAAGTTGACTTGGACTTTGACTTTGACATTCGAAAACACAGGGTGTTACAGCCTCCCCTTGTTTAGGGAATTTCGTCCCGAAATTAGGCTCGAAGCTGCACATCACCGTGAGTCATTTTACCAATTTGATGCTTCAGATCTATTTAAACAACTGCGGGTACTTGGCCTTCATGTCGCTTTCGAGTTCCCAAGTGAACTCCGCGCCTCGCTTGCCTTCCCATCGGACTTTCACGATAGGGATGCGTGAGCACCTGAGTTGCTTGGTTTGGCGATCCATAATTTCGACAGGCTTTTCCACGAAGTGTAAGGTTTCGTTGACCTGAAGATCATCGAGTGGTACGATTAGATCATGATCAGCAAGGCATTTTCGGAGGTTAGACACATGGAAAGTCGGGTGGACGTTACTGAGTTCCTCCGGTAGTTTGAGTCTTTAGGCGACTTTTCCGATCCTTTCCAGAATCTTAAAAGGTCCAACATATCGAGGCGCTAGTTTCCCTTTCTTGCCGAATCTGACTACACCCTTCCAAGGGGATACCTTTAGGAGTACGTAGTCGCCCACGTCAAATTCAAGGGGCTTGCGTCTTCTATCGGCGTAACTTTTCTGTCTACTTCGAGCTTTTATCAAGTTGTCTCGAATCTGGTGGATTTTGTCAGTCGTTTCTTGTAGAACCTCGGGACCGGTTAGTTGCGAATGACCGATCTCGTGCCACACAATAGGCGATCGACATCTCCTACCATATAAGGCCTCGAATGGTGCCATTTGAATGCTGGCATGATAGCTGTTATTGTACGAGAATTCGACTAGTGGCAGGTGTTTGTTCCAACTACCACCAAAATCTATGACACACGCCCGGAGCATGTCTTCAAGAGTACGGATCGTTCTTTCAGTCTGTCCGTCAGTTTGTGGATGGAATGCAGTACTCAGATTAAGTGATGTACCAAGAGCCGCCTGAAACGTTTCCCACAACCGAGAAGTAAACCGAGCATCACGGTCAGAGATGATGTCACGAGGCGTACCATGATTACAAATGATCTCGTCGGTGTAGATTTGGGCTAGTCGTTCCACCTTGTAGTCTTCTCGTATTGGCAAAAAGTGGGCTGATTTGGTTAGACGATCAACTATAACCCAAATACTATCGTGACCTGATGGCGTGGGCGGGAGTTTCGTTATGAAATCCATAGCTATACTCTCCCACTTCCATATAGGTATCGGCGGTTGTTCGAGTAAGCCAGAAGGTCTTTGATGTTCAGCCTTGACTCTTGCGCAATTTAAGCAACTTCCAACGTAAAGAGCGATATCACGTTTCATACCCGGCCACCAGTACTTGTAACGAAGATCCTGGTACATTTTATCGGTACCGGGATGAATAGAATATGGGGACTGGTGGGCTTCATTCATGATAATCTTTCGCAAATTGGTCCGCTTAGGGATCCAAATTCGGTCCAGATAATAGAATATCCCATCTGATTTGCTTACTAACTGAGCTCCATCGTGGTAGATCCTCTCCCTCTTCAATGTACGCTCGTTAAATCAAGCATGTTGAGCTTCGCGAATAAGGGCTTCGAGGTTATGCTGGGCTTGAACGTTTCGGATACTGAGCACGTAACTCTTTCTGCTGAGCGCGTCAGCAACAACATTCGCTTTGCCTGGGTTATAACGAATTTCATAGTCGTAATCATTGAGGAGTTCTACCCATCGGCGTTGACGCATATTAAGTTCCCTTTGATTGAAGATATGTTGTAAAATCCTGTGATCAGTGTAGATTGTACACTTAGTGCCATACAGGTAGTGTCGCTAAATCTTTAATGCAAAGACAACCGTGCCTAGCTCGAGGTCATGGGTTGTATAGTTCTTCTCGTGGATCTTGAGCTGTCGAGATGCGTAAGCTATAACCTTGTCTCGCTGCATGAGGACACAACCAAGACCAAGGTTGGAAGCATCACAGTAGACAACGAAATCGTTGCTTCTGTCGGGCAGCGTAAGAATCGGAGTGTTGCACAGCATGTGCTTGAGGGTTTGAAAGGCAGATTCTTGTGCGGTTCCCCACACAAAAGGCTTGTCTTTATGAGTAAGAGCGGTAAGCGGCACAACGATTTTGGAGAATCCTTCAATAAATTGTCGATAATAGCCTGCTAGTCCGAGAAAAGAACGAACTTCAGACGGGTTCTTAGGCGTAATCCAACTTTTGACGGCTTCAATCTTCGCGGGATCGACGTGTATTCCCTGACTATTCACGATGTGACCCAGAAATTGAACTTCCTTTAACCAGAATTCACACGTGGAGAACTTGGCGTAGAGTTGGTTCCCCTGAAGTAACTCGAGAACCAAACGTAGATGTTGCGCGTGTTCGGCTTTCGATTTGGAATAGATCAAGAAATCGTCAATGAACACGATGACGAAACGGTCTAAGAAAGGCTTACACACGCGATTCATCAGATCCATAAAGACCGCGGGTGCGTTAGTTAAACCGAAAGGCATAACAACGAATTCATAATGGCCATATCGGGTTCGGAAAGCGGTCTTGGGGATGTCTTCCTCTTGAATCCGCAATTGATGGCAGCCTGAACGTAGATCGATCTTCGAGAAACACTTGGCACCTTGCAGCTGATCAAATAAGTCGTCGATTCGAGGCAAAGGGTATCGATTCTTAATGGTTAGCTTATTCAATTCCCTATAATCGATGCACATCCGGAACGACCCGTCCTTCTTTTTGACGAAAAGGACTGGCGCGCCCCAGGGAGAGGTGCTTGGGCGAATAAAGCCTTTTTCGAGCAATTCCTGGAGTTGGTTCGAGAGTTCCCGCATTTCGGATGGAGCGAGTCGATACGGAGCTTTGGCAACGGGGTTTGCTCCAGGAATGAGGTCCGAAAGTCGATATCACGACTTGGCGGTAGTCCGGGGAGATCATCAGGGAACACCTGAGGAAACTCACGGACCACTGGAACATCTTTGACTTCAACTTTCCTTTTCTTTTCCTTCTCCGCTACTACAATGTTGGCCAAGAAGGCTCGGTATTCCTTGCGGAGCTACTTGCTGGCTTGAATACACGCATAAGCTTGAGACCTTTCGACGCTGTTTCACCGTATACACATAGAAGATCACCATTTGCGAGCGAGAATCGAATCATCTTTTCAAAGCACACAACTTCAGCATGGTTTTCGCAAAGAAAGTCCATGCCAACTATGATGTCGAAACTTCCGAGTTGCATCGGAATAAGGTCGATTGGAAAGATGTGATTGTTAAGCTCGAGAGTACAATCACGAAGAACAGAGTTAACTGCGACAGTTCTTCCCATAGCGACTTCGACTTCGAATGACGAGGACAGATAAGAGCGCTTACGACTAAGGAGCTTCTCGAATTCAAACGACACAAAGCAGTTATCGGCTCCAGTATCAAACAAACATGATGCATAAATACCATTCACAAGGAACGTACCATTAACCACGTTATCCGCCTGAGCCTGACGGGCATTGATGTTGAAGGTTCGAGCATGGGCCGCTTGTTGCTGTTGCTGAGGCTGCTGTGGTTGCTGTTGGGGCTGCTGGGGCTCTTGCTTAACCACCCTGTTCGGGCATCTGTTTGCAAAGTGGTTAGGGTCACCACATGCAAAGCAGACTCGAGCATTGACTGCAGGTGCTTGAGCTGCTTGTTGGCCTTGAGGGGCGGGGAGTAGAGCTTGATTGACAGTAGCTTGAACTGGGGCTTGACGGGGACCATAGCGACAGTTCGCAGTGAAATGACCGTAAAGGTTGCAGTGAGCGCAAAAACGACAGGTTGGACCCACTGGATGATGATACGAGCATGTCGGGCAGAGTGGGTGAGGGCCTGTGTATGCACGCTTCGCTGGCGGTGCATTGATCACTGGAGCTGAGTGGTGGTGCTGTTGCTGCTGAGCTGGTACAGCTTGTAGAGGAGCAGCAGTTGTTGCGGCAGCACAGCTCTTGTTGCTGGAGCTGTTGTTGTTGTGCTTCTTCTTTCTTCTTGATGACTTGGAGGATTGAGCAGATGAGTCCGTGGGTGATGCGGTGGTGGCTTGGTGCAGAGACTTGGTATGCTTATCCCAAAAACCAGACTTCACTCGCTTGTCATTGATCTCAGCGGCGAGTAGGTAAGTCTCTTTAATCGTTGCTGGCTTGGCGACGTGAACAAAGTCGGCTACACAGTCGGGCAAGGCTCGAATGTACTTCTTGATGGTTTGATCTGGGGTCTTGACCTGGTCGGGACATATGATGCTAAGTTGCTTGAAACGAGCAGTGAGAGCACCGTTGTCTCCATCCTTCTGCTTGATGGTCCAAAACTCGTCCTCCAACTTTTGGCGTTCATGAGGAGGGCAGAATTCGTCGATCATGATTGCCTTCAACTCCTCCCATGTTAGCTCGTAAGATGCGTCATTTCCGCGCTTGTTTCGTTCGGCCGTCTACCAGTCTAGAGCACGGGACTGGAAGACGCCAGTAGCATTGAGTGTGCGGAGATTCTCAGGACAGCCGCTTTGGTGCAGAGTGACTTCAACCGAGTCAAACCAGTGAAACATGGCGGTAGGGCCATCCTCGCCAGTGAACTCTTTGGGTTCGCATGCTTTGAACTGCTTGAAGCTAAAGCAACCTTGCTAGCATCTTTGGGTGCATCTGTTCGTGATTCATCAGTCGACTTGCTGACGTTTTCATAAACATTGCTCACAGCTTTTGCCACGCTTTTGGCGATGATAGCGGCAAGACGCTTATCACACTTTTCCTGACGAGTCAGGTGGTGTCGGGATCCAGACGACGACATGGTCTGCAATAGACATCGTCACAGGACTCAACACAACGAAGTCGTACCTCACACGTCTAGACTACTAAAGCTTAGGAAAACGTCAGAACACATATCACATAAACACATGGGCATATAACCACAGATACACGGAAACACAGAAGCACATAAGCACGTAGGCACATAGAGCACAGAGTCACATAAACACAAAAGCACATACCCACTTAATCACAGAAGCAGTCAGAAAACAGAAACCTATCCTTCAAAGCTCGCGTGTCGTTCGTATATAGTGATCGCGTATAGTATATCGAATAGTACCACGTAATCGTATAGCTTATTGAGTATAGTAAAGTGTATATCGTAGCATAGTATCGTCTAGAATTGCAGCGGCTTGTTAGCGTGTTGAGATAGAATAGCAATGCGAGTTGCGTAGGTTAATCGAAGTGATAGCAAAAATCGAGTGAACACCAAAATCAAACATTTAAACAGATAGAGCTCACATAACACATAAAAATCAACGAGTCATCAGAGTACGCGACTGCGGTTCTCAGAATCAAAGCACATAAAATCGAGAGGTAGATTGTCTGCGGCTACTAGACATCGACTACCCAAAGCAATCCGACTATTCACAGTAGACTTGTCGTCACTTTCGACTTTAATGGTCGTGCTTCTGCCTCGATTTCTTGGGCATTCCACACGCGTCCCCTAGGTCATACTTGTGAGTTCAGGTCGTTGGAGTCCGTCGAAGCTTTGGTGAGATGAAAACATGTCTGGAATAAATTGCCAAGGTTAGGGTTTCACCCCTGGCTTAGCAATTTCTTCCTTGTTTTAGGGAACTTGAGGAAATTATTCATCAAAATATGGATTTCACTCCTGTTTTGGCATAATTCTCCTCGTATGTTAGTGAAAACATCAGGATAAGCATGAGTAAATGGATAAAATCATCATTAGTCAGGCAATTTAGTCGAGAGTTTGCGGTTTTCACACCTGTTCCTGACCAAATTGCTTAACTTTTATTGAAAATTCGAGTGCAGTGATAGCGAAGAATTGCAGAATAAGGCACATAAACTTGGTCTGTTGATTCCTAACTATAGTCTAGGTCTCTATGACAGCGACCCGGACTAGGTCGTGTCTAGCCTAATTCCCTATAGTTATGGCTCTGATACCAATCTGTCACACCCCAACAGATGGCGGAATCATCGGGGCGCGACACTGAGCGAAACAGATTGTCCAGTAGTTTCCATAACAACTATCATTACTATCCAGTTTAAAATGACACGTCCCATACACGTGTCCCAAATAATATAATAAATTATTACAGATAACAACTAGTCAAGTAATTCTGTTCCGACCACTCAGATTTAAATTAATACTAAACATGAATATTGTTCAAATGCTCCTAAAGACCCAGCCTGACAAGATCTACAGACAACTATGCCCTAGTTGCTTGTTCCTGACAGACAACTATTTGTTGGGGGCCTCTAAGGCTTTATTCTAGCTTCACTTCCCTAGCAAGCAAATACCTTAAACACCTGTCACATACGTTAAAATAAAGTCAATACATAAAATGTAAAGGTGAGCATACAAGTTTAATAATAGCATATAGAGTTCGAATAGTTTACGCATAACCAGCACGTACACAGAGGGAAATGATGCATGTTAATTATCGACATGGACCTATCGATACCAACGACTGCGGGTTGACTGTCCGAGACAGTTCGCAAAACATGATTACCACCGTAATCCATGCATGTAGTTATCCTTAACAACCCCCGTGTGAACGGGTGCTGAGTCCAAACTATAGTACTACGTTGCTAAGGCAGGTAGACAACATTCCACGTGTAAACATAACAACAAGCATACATTTAGTCACGTAATACATGCAATCGGTTATCGTTCAAATACTTTGAATAGTGTGTTCGATTGTGATTTTGATAAGTAACGTATGTAACACCCAAAAGTGCTAAAGCAAAAAGGGTTCGAGTATACTCACAGTGGTTGGTTATGGATTGAAGGGAGCGCTGAGAGTAGGGTTAGCCTGAATAGTTCGATAGCACAACAATGAGTAACGCGGAAATGCAAACAAGTGTAAATGGATCGAGTAGTCTGGTCGATCAAACAGCAGGTTCGATCGAACAGGCTGTTCGTTTGGCTTGAAAGTCCGTTTGAATAATCCTGTTCGATCGGCCAGTAGGCTCGATCGGCTGGACCATTCGACTGGATTGTTTCTTCCTCTGATGTGTTTGTGTATGATGGTTTGAACTTTTGAAGTTTTCGTTGTAGTATTTGAGAACACTGAAGTGTTCTTACCTTTCAGGTTGATCGATCGAACGGTCTGTTCGATCGGCCGGCTTAGCCGATCGGTTAGGAACTTCAGAAGTAGTTCTCAGCTGGATGTCACTCGATCGAACATCCTGTTCGATCGGCTGGCACTCCTTACTACGAACGAGATGCAAAATCGATTAAGTGTTGAAGCATAGTATCTCATGATCCGAAGAGTAATGTTTACCAATCGAGTAGCATATTCGATCGAACATCACTTCGTCAATAGCATACTTCATGAAATTCGAAAAGTGTGGAACCATGTGCTAGCCGATCGGCTGGTATGCTCGATCGGCTGGGCTATTCGTTCGAACAGCCTAGCCGTTCAGCCAGCAATTCTGACCTGGTCGGCCTTTCGTCTAACACTTGGCCGTTTGATTATTTGTCATGATCTTAAGGTATTCTGACAGTGAGTTAAACCATAGAACGTGGGTTCTTACTTGCTTCACCGGTTCGGACAGGAATCACCCAAGTCCGGCCGGTGAACTGTTCGGAACGGTAGTTTGATGTTTAACCCGAAATCGGTGAACCTTGTAGATAGTATCCGAATCTTGAACTTTTTAACCGTTAGAATGATTAGTTAGTTGGTTCGAGCTCTGTTTCTATCGGTTTTTAAGGTTTTGAGTGTAAAATGTTGAAGAAAAGTTGGAAATCCTTCCATGAAAATGTTAAGATTCTTACAAATCCTAGTTTGTTTATGTGGAAATCGGTCAGATCTAAGCTATTCATGGTTGAATGAGGCCAAAGTATGATGTTCTTCAAGAACACCATGATGACATCACCCAAGAACACTTAGATCTTGGTGATTTCACGGTTAGAAATCAAGTTTTGAAAGATAGAAAGGTGTAGAATCATGTAATGATAAAAAACGTACAAGAATTAGAGTGAAAACTTACCAGAGTTGAGAGAAATCTGAGAAAAGGTGAAGAACAAGGCTGGTTCGGTCAGAGCTTTCCAAAAATAGAAAGGGTGACAATGACAGGGCTTTTTATAGGCCTCCTAAAGAGGAAAGTGTCAACCGATCGGCCAGGACTCCGATCGAATGGCCTGCTCGATCGGCCAGGAAAGTGCTAGCCGATCGGCTGGCCTGTTCGATCAGGATGCTTCCTGTTCGATCAGCAACCCTTTTCGAATGTTTCGCGACGGTTTTCGATATTTCGATTTCGATAGACGATGATACGAATACGATAGAGTTCCTAGTCAAATTACTTTCAGTCCCAACTACTATATCTAACATACAATCTTCTATAAGTCACGTTTCGATGTCGGTTTCGATTGAGTTTGATTGCCTTACGAGTTTCGGTCCGAGTTTCGATTGATTCGATTGAATACCACACAAAACATAAAGTAAACATGCACAAGTAACACATAAGGCACACACACACGTAAGTATTACCACACCAGTTTCGCATAGTTCGAGTCTCGAGTTCGATTGATTGATTTGATTAACTTGATTATTGATTGATTAACTTTATCGCATTGTTACTTCCTATTATTCACAGTCGTAAATCGGTCACATTGATTAAACATTCGATCATTTTATTTAGACAACACTTACTCCACATAATACAAAAGCAAAAAGAAACATTAACAGTCAAAGAAGTCAAAGTTGACTTGGACTTTGACTTTGACTTTGACATTCGAAAACACGGGGTGTTACATGGGTGGTAAAGGATGAAGAGTCGTGGTGTTGACAAGATGGGGGTTGAAGTATCTAGAGTTGGGTTTTTGGTTTTGTTGTGGTCAAGCGGATGGTGAAGCTTCGATTGTGGGTGTAGTGTGGGTGATGTTGATTCTGCTAAGGTGGGGGTAAATGGCTGAGTAAGGGATTGAGGTGAAGAAGATGTAATAATGGTATCAGTGGAGGTTGGAGCTAATGTAACAAACCTCGACAAAACTATTATTTAGTATATTATTTTATTCAATAGAAAAACCTAACTGAGACACCCAAGTAATTCTGCACAAACCCTGAAAGTTTCAGAACAATCGGAATCAGGATCAGGGCCCCTAAAACTCGGGGGGGGGGGGGGGGGGTATTTCCTAGTTAGTATTATCCAAACTGTTTTCGATAGAAATTGAATTTTAACGAACCGTCGACTCACCCAAGCTACTGAGACACGTGGCTACCTCATATTAAAAGTGACCTCTCGCGCCACGCGCCAGGACCAGGTTTCCCTGTCGTGACACGCGAGGGGGACTATTTTCTAGCTATAAATAGTAGAGGTTGGGACTTGAAATTCTGCGTTTGAACGACGAAGAAATTCGTCTAAAGCTCTGAGTTACGGCCTGCTTACCCAATTAACACACACGATTCACGAATCGACGCCGCAATCAGGGTAATAACTCGATCGCTATTACGATTCAACATCCGATCGATTATAACTATCCGACGATTGTCCGAGTGCTGCTCAAATTGAGCTTATACTTTATTGTTCATCGTGATTTCAACTTGAATATTTGAGTGCTGTTCGAATTCGGACTATGCTCTGTTATTCGTTGTGAATCCGATCGAATTATTAAGTATTATACTTTGTCGTTTGTCGATAATTCGATAAATGAGTTGAAGTATTGCACTTGTTAATTGTTGTGAAGGTTTAATCCCGTGAATTGTCGTAATTGCTGTATTAGTTACAACCTCGTTTGTGTGACGTGTTATTAGCAATCAGTAAGCTAGACTCTGCTCAAATTAAAGCAACAAGGATATCTGTAGACTAAACTTTGCCCGTAGAAATCTGCAATGTGAGTTCATTTCTCTTTTCTCACCGTTTGTGAGTCCATACTCTTTTATCACAGTTTTATCACCTTTTTGTGAAACAATTATATTACAAAATGTTTTCTAAAAATCCTAAATAGTTACCAGTTGATGTGTGTAAAATGAAACATATAAATCACATCAATTAAGGCATAAAACTAACCCTTTTTAAGCACTAATGTTGGAAAAAGAGTGTTTTTGTCTTCCTTTTGTATTTTCAGGATGAAATGAGCTCAAAATCACAAAAGAAGCAAAAAGACAACTAATTCTACCATAAAATACAAGAAAAGGAACAAAAGTGGACTGCCCGGACCCTCAACGGCACCTCCCAAGGCAAAGGAGAAGAAACAGAGTCTGAACACGCCCCGTGTACAGCGAACACGGGGGCGTGCCCAGGAAGCAGCAGAAAAGACAAACCAGTAGAAGCTTCCATTGCCCACCACGGGGCCGTGTCCAGCGAGCACGGGGGCGTGGTGAAAGTACAGCAGGCGCATTAATTGTAATTCGCAATTACAATTAATGAAGTGAGAGAATGTCAGACGGGCACGGGGCCGTGTCCAGCGGACACGGGGCCGTGTCCAGCCTTCTGTTCAGCCTATAAATAGAGGAGCTTGGCTTCATTCTCTCTCATCCCTTGGCACACCACCTCTCTCACACCTCATCCACCACCCACCACCACCATAACACCATCATCCACCACCATCATCCATTGTCCATCGTAGAGTGTGTGAGTCGTCTCGGGATCCAAGATTGATCGTAAGAGTTCTTGACAATCAAGGCCATGTTTGCCTAAGTCTCTTACATCACTTGGTGAAGACAAGTGTTTAGTATAATACTTTTTATTTTTAATCTTTTGCACTTTTTATTTGTTTTTGTATTAATGACGTTAATAACTAGTTACTTATGTTGAAGGTGATCTTTCCTTATCGTTTGTCCGTGGTGTCTTGGCATTATTTTACTGTCTATATAAAATAAAAGATTTTCACCATTCATATCTCCACGGTCTATATGGAGGTATGTTGGCTACCTGGTCGGGGGTTAAGGGAACGGTTTGGTAAGGATCTTGCCCTTGTTCAGCGTTTAGAGGTCCTGCTTGGGACCTGGGTCAAATTTAGTAGGATCTCCTTCAATGCCCATAGGTATTGGATGGCGGGGATCCAAACTCTTTGACCCCCTCATAAGTTAACTACTATTAATACTATAACCCGGCTATTTAGGACTGTATCCCTGCTGACTCAGACTACTTAGCCGAGGGTAACGTCACCGCCAAAAGCGGGGCCTACCACAATTTGCATTAATAACTTAATTCATTATCTTTCAATAATCCGACCCTTTAGGATTGTATCCTTGCTGACTCAAACTACTGGGTTGAGGGTAACGTCGCCTTCAAAAGAGGGGCCTACTACAATAACTAAGATAATTTCTTAAACAAGTGCAAAAGTGCGAAAATAATCAAAGGTTATACTAATACACGTGTCGGATCCAAGTGATTCATCTTGTCTATCTGTTTTTATTTTATTTTTATTTTCAGCATTTAGTTAGTTTTCATTTTCTTAGTTTAAAACATTTTTCTAACCTTTTTGATTTGATTAGACGTTGAGGATAAACCGGTATTAAAAGCTCTTGTGTCCTTGGACGACCTCGGTATCTTACCAACACTATACTATGTCCACGATGGGTGCACTTGCCCATATGTGTGTTTAGTGTTAGTGAATATCGTGTTTTATAAATTTAAAACTTGGCTAAAAGTGTAAAAAGGGGCTTAAATATACATCTAAAACATATATACACTGACACGCATCAAGTTTTTGGCGCCGTTGCCGGGGACACAAGGATTTTAAGAAAGTTAGGAATCAACGGCCTAATCATATTTTTATTTTTTTTAATTTTTTTGAGACTTTTTTCTTAGATTTTTAGCTTCTGCAGAGCTCAACACGGGGCCGTGCCCGCTGAACACGCCCCGTGCTCAATCATTGGAACTGGCAATTCTGTTTTAAGTCAGACAGTAGGCTGAACACGGGGCCGTGTCTACTCAACACGCCCCCGTGCCCAAGATTCAGTTGCTGAAAACAGAACCGTTAGATCCCGGCGGTTGGTAATTTCTGACACAAACATGAGTGATAGTAATTCTTTTTACTTTCGGCACTCTTATGGTTTGTGGTGTCGAATATGTGGAGGCGAACATGAGGAATTAAAATGTTTTTTCCTCACTTATAGGCCCCACTATATAGACCCACCGATTCCTTGTAACCTTAAGAGGGGCGAAAGTAAAAATAAGCACTATTTCTCCCTCGAATGCGCCCAGCCAGATATTCTAGGAGAAATGCTCCTTGACGAGTTATTTCAACTAGAAGAACTACTTCTCAATTGGTCAAAAGAACTTAGGAAGGATTTTTTAGATCCATCCCAAGATGATGACCATGAGGAAATGTTGGAACCGCATTCCGACAACCTCGTTGCTCCCGAAAATACCTTCTTACCTAGAAAAGACGCGGACGATAGTCGTCCCTGTGCCGATTGTGCCGTGAAGGACTCCCCATCGACTTCGTTCGATGCATACATAGACCTGAGCGATTCGGCATACACCTTTAACGAGAGCCCGGGAAAGGGTTGGACTTGTCCACCTAGAATGAAAATAGGAATTACCCTCACCGACAACCTCTTGCGTTCTCGCCTTAGTATAGGACAATTAAGGTATCTTAGACACTTTGGGGTTGTTCCAACAAGTCAAGAGCCACCCGATATAGATTAGCTCCTTAGTAAAAACAAAAATCCATGAAACAGCCTGCCGACACGGGGCCGTGCCCGGTCAACACGCCCCCGTGCTCACTCAGAAGATTCTCTGCTGATTCTGTCAGAATACGGACAAAATGTGTCAGGATTTTCTCTGCACACGGGGCCGTGTCCAGCGGACACGGGGCCGTGTCCAGTGTGCTGTCGTTTTCTTTAAATGCAGCCTGAATCCTACTCATTTTTGACCACTTCACCAAGCAGAGATTCCTGGGATCTTCACATATACCATCCTAGGTAAGTGCTAAAAGAAGGTTCCTAAGGACCATCTTGTCTTTTCTACTTTTGTTCATTTCTCCTTCTTCCAAAAATTTTTCAAACCTTACCTCCATGGAAGCTTGGAAACCCATGATTCCAACCTTCTATGAAAGGTTTGTAGGAGTTTTTTTTTTCTACGGATTCTTGTCTAAAGTTAGTTCTATAACTTTGTTTTAAATTATCTGAGCTTAAAACACAATAAAAGTGTATTAAAATAATTTAAAAACCTGGAATCAATAGACAAAAAAATCCTGCAGACAGCTGAACACGGGGTCGTGCTCACTAAGCACGGGGCCGTGTTCGAGGTACTGTTTTGCAAAAGTTTAGTTATCTTCGGTTTATTTCGCAGAAAATGGCCAGCAGAAACAGCGGAACATCTTCAAGAAATAACCGAAATGGAAGGAGATCGTCCACGGCGGAGGATTCCCTAGTAAACTATGTTTACGCTTTGAGGGAAGCCATAGACGAAATGACGGGGGTAGAGGAAGCATTGGTGGACCGTATTAATCATCTGACGGTAGGTTTGGAGGGCTGCCTGCGAGAAGTAAACCTCCTGCACCAAAGGCTAAACCTTCTCGCTTCTCCGCCTTTGGTTCCAGTGATAACCCAAAGGGCGTGGAATGTAGTACCCGAGGTCATCATTCCAGCCGAATGGCACGCCATGCACCAAGTGCCTCAACCAAGGGTGGTGCAAGGAGTCCCGGTGAGCGTTCCTCCTCGAGACACGGAAGAGAATGAGGCTACCTTCTACCTCCCAAGGGAGATAGAAGAATGGCTTTGAGTAACAACCGAGGAGTCATCGGCTAGGAAGTGTTACTACATCGGGAAGCTATTCCCGAAATTTTCTTAAATAAGTAGAACCCTTATGATAACCTTATGTATCCCTTAGTTATTTAGCTAACTTAATGCAATATCTCTCTATTAGCAATGTTATGATGGTTTTTAAGATTGATGGTTGTTTTGAGAATAAAACACACTCATGGTGGTAATGGATGAAAAAGGGAACGAGAAAAATGGAACCATGCACGAAGAACAGAGCAACCCGACAAAAATCTCCATCACAGAAGGCTCAACACGGGCCGTGCTCAACCAACACGGCCCCGTGCTGAGCCCCTGCAGAAAATCACCCAGTTCAGGTAACTGGACACGGGCCGTGTTCAGCGGACACGCCCCCGTGTCCAGGCTTCTGTTTCAATTCTGTGATTTTTGTTACTGGCACTCGACCACGGGGCCGTGCCCGGTCAACACGGGGCCGTGTCCAGGATGCCAGTAACATAAATCTTTGCTTTTTAACCCACTTTTATACATTCTAATCAACCAAAAACTTTATTTTTGGACACATTGAGGACAATGTGTAATTTAAGTGTGGGGGGGATGCTAAAAACCTTGAAATTTTTGCAAAATCCTAAACACAAGCCTTACACAAAACTCTATTGGAACCGCTAAACACCCCAAATTTTTTTTAAAAACTTTTTCATTTTTTTTTATTTACTTGTCTTAGTTTAAGTTGGGAATAACAAGTTCTAAAAAGGTTATATTTTTACAAGTTTACAACCGATAGCGTCGTGAAAAAAAAAAAAAGGAACCAACATAAGAAAATTATGAAACAGTATAACAAGTCTAGTTAAAAATTCGATTATATATGCTTGGTCACATTAAAAACCCATTCCCACAAAAGTGAGTTTTGAGCCTTTATTGAGCATAAAAATACACATCTTTAGATTAAATGCTCATTTTTCGTTTCTTGTGTGAATAGCCGCTCGGTCCTTACAAATCTAGAACTTGCCACGACGATACATTCCCGGTCCTTACCAACTTAAACCCAAGTAAGTAAATGATGGAGGCATTAGGACTAACCATTTTTCTTTCAAAACCATTATTTTTCATTTTTTTTATTACCTACCCAAAATCCCCCTAGATAGCCCCTTTGAGCCTAAACCTTTCATTTCATTACCCCAAAACCCTTTTTACCCACCAAAAACCTTTTTATTTTTTTTATTTTAGTAACAAGTTCGCTTTTTCGTAAACATCACCTTTTTATGTGACGATCGAAAAAAAATAAATAAATAAATAAATAAATGATGATGATGAAGTCAAAAACAAACAAAAGCTATAAAAGCTTGTTTGGAGAAATACTTCAAAATAAAAAGTCACTAAAAACAAGGTACTTCACGAAAACCGACGCTTGTTATGATTTTCGCCCTTTTTACTAACCACTAACAAACCACCCACCTTTAAACCCAAGCCTTCACCCCAAAAGTCCTCTTGATATTTACAAAGGTAAAAAGTTAAAAAGGAAGAGGATTGATTGCTTGGCAAGCCTATGGAAGACGTAAGTTCCGTGCCGCTCTCGAGTGATTCACTAAAATATACACCTTCGGCCGAGTGTTGAGTGATCTCCCGTGAGGTATGTGAACTTGTATATAAATGGAATTTTAATAAGGCATGCTATGCCCAAATAAGTAATTCATCTTATGAAAAGTTCAAAATAAATCATAACGAATAGGATTGTAAATAAATAAAAATAAAACCTATAAAAACCTTGGATTCCCGACACTCTAGGACAAGCTAAAAAAAAAACTTCTCTTCTACCTATTCCGTTTGGGAGTGTAAGCCACATTTAAAGAGTTTTGCTTGAGGACAAGCAAAAGTTCAAGTGTGGGGGTATTTGATGTGTGTAAAATGCAACATATAAATCACATCAATTAAGGCATAAAACTAACCCTTTTTAAGTACTAATGTTGGAAAAAGAGTGTTTTTGTCTTCCTTTTGTATTTTCAGGATGAAATGAGCTCAAAATCACAAAAGAAGCAAAAAGACAACTAATTCTACCATAAAATACAAGAAAAGGAACAAAAGTGGACTGCCCGGACCCTCAACGGCACCTCCCAAGGCAAAGGAGAAGAAACAGAGTCTGAACACGCCCCGTGTCCAGCGAACACGGGGGCGTGCCCAGGAAGCAGCAGAAAAGACAAACCAGTAGAAGCTTCCATTGCCCACCACAGGGCCGTGTGCAGCGAGCACGGGGGTGTGGTGAAAGTACAGCAGGCGCATTAATTGTAATTCGCAATTACAATTAATGAAGTGAGAGAATGTCAGACGGGCACGGGGCCGTGTCCAGCGGACACGGGGCCGTGTCCAGCCTTCTGTTCAGCCTATAAATAGAGGAGCTTGGCTTCATTCTCTCTCATCCCTTGGCACACCACCTCTCTCACACCTCATCCACCACCCACCACCACCATAACACCATCATCCACCACCATCATCCATTGTCCATCGTAGAGTGTGTGAGTCGTCTCGGGATCCAAGATTGATCGTAAGAGTTCTTGACAATCAAGGCCATGTTTGCCTAAGTCTCTTACATCACTTGGTGAAGACAAGTGTTTAGTATAATACTTTTTATTTTTAATCTTTTGCACTTTTTATTTGGTTTTGTATTAATGATGTTAATAACTAGTTACTTATGTTGAAGGTGATCTTTCCTTATCGTTTGTCCGTGGTGTCTTGGCATTATTTTACTGTCTATATAAAATAAAAGATTTTCACCATTCATATCTCCACGGTCTATATGGAGGTATGTTGGCTACCTGGTCGGGGGATAAGGGAACGGTTTGGTAAGGATCTTGCCCTTGTTCAGCGTTTAGAGGTCCTGCTTGGGACCTGGGTCAAATTTAGTAGGATCTCCTTCAATGCCCATAGGTATTGGATGGCGGGGATCCAAACTCTTTGACCCCCTCATAAGTTAACTACTATTAATACTATAACCCGGCTATTTAGGACTGTATCCCTGCTGACTCAGACTACTTAGCCGAGGGTAACGTCACCGCCAAAAGCGGGGCCTACCACAATTTGCATTAATAACTTAATTCATTATCTTTCAATAATCCGACCCTTTAGGATTGTATCCTTGCTGACTCAAACTACTGGGTTGAGGGTAACGTCGCCTTCAAAAGAGGGGCCTACTACAATAACTAAGATAATCTCTTAAACAAGTGCAAAAGTGCGAAAATAATCAAAGGTTATACTAATACACGTGTCGGATCCAAGTGATTCATCTTGTCTATCTGTTTTTATTTTATTTTTATTTTCAGCATTTAGTTAGTTTTTATTTTCTTAGTTTAAAACATTTTTCTAACCTTTTTGATTTGATTAGACGTTGAGGATAAACCGGTATTAAAAGCTCTTGTGTCCTTGGACGACCTCGGTATCTTACCAACACTATACTACGTCCACGATGGGTGCACTTGCCCATATGTGTGTTTAGTGTTAGTGAATATTGTGTTTTATAAATTTAAAACTTGGCTAAAAGTGTAAAAAGGGGCTTAAATATACATCTAAAACATATATACACTGACACGCATCACCAGTTATACTTACAGTGATTAGGTATTATATTTTATAAATAACTACTGGTATGGGAGGTATTATGCATTATTTGATTCTCAGAAGGTTAGCATGACCACAATTATAACTAATATTATTCTTAACATTAAATTATTATGTATAAATCTAAATGGTGCATACCATAATCAAATAGTCAAATATAATACTTTTAGTCAGGTTACTATACACTGATATTACAATTAGTGAATTAATATATTTTGATAAGTTATAATAATTGACATAACATGTCATTATTCTGAATTGCATGATTTAGTGCTAGAGGTAATATATTTGACAAAGTAATAAGACATCATTATGTCCAAAGTCACTAGCTGAAAGAATGATCAGCAGTGATATGTCCAAAGACACTAGTTGAAAGAATGATCAACAGTGTTATAATTAAAATCACTAGTTGAAAGAATGATCAACAGTGATAATGACCAGAAGCACTAGTTGAAAGAATGATCAACAGTGCCATGAATAGAATCGCTAGTTGAAAGAATGATCAACAGCGATATGACCAAAGACCTTAGTTGAAAGAATGATCAACAGTATTATGAACAAGTGATATGGTCAGAGTCACTAGTTGAAAGAATGATCAACAGCGATATGACCAAATCATAGGAATTGCCTAATGATAGATAAATTGAATTACAGTAAAGTATAGTTATTTGATTAATTCACTATTGGATGAAAGTAAACCAATGAGTGATATTATTGCTGTTATATTGGAATTGCTATTATGTGACAAAATACTGATTGAGTAAGGTAAATGCAAATAAATATAAAACCTTAATACTGTAAGGTATAACAATATATTTGTATAAAAATGGAATGAATTCACTCAGCATTCCCGCTGACAAAACCTTTTTCAAACATGTTTCAGGTAATTATCATAAGGCTGGATACGGCACTGAAAGGCATCAAGAAATGGCTTATTAAAGAAATACTGTTTTATAAAATAAAATTTATCTTTATTAAAGCTACCATTTTAAAATAGGGAGTTATCCCATCTATTTAAATCAAATCCGGTGTTTTCTAAACTCTGATATTTTTCCTAACTCACAGTCCTGATGAAAATTCCGCTGCAATGTTTTTCAAAACAAAAATAATCACCGGTACCACGGGACTGCTCACGGCACCCGATTCCGTCCAGAGTGGGTCGGGGGTCGTGACAGCTAAATTGGCTTGTGAGGAGTCAAAAATTGTGGGAGGCGTGTGTTGGGGTAGTTTGAACAATGGTATTGGTAGTTGTCATAGTGATCGAAAAAAAAGAATAGTAGGATTGAAGAGTGTTCAGGGGAGCAAGGAAGAAAGGAAAAAGGAAAAAGGAGTGATTACAGGAGGAGCAACGAATGCTTTTAAATGGTAAACTCATTTTATGCAATGAAGGGATAAGGCTTGGGACCTTATGGTCTCAAGTTCGAATCCTGGAGCACACCCGAGTTTTCTATTACAGTGCATTTACTCTAGAGAGTCCTGACTCTTGTGGAGGATGCAACTGCCGGGGATGCCGGTGGGCTGGAAATTTTCTCGGGGAGCGCCAAGCCAAACTCTGATGCTAAGCGTGGGCCCGGTTAAGACAACATATTCTTGTGCCAGAGTGGGGTGGAGGGCCTGCTAAGCAGGTGCAATACCTATCGCCTGTTGTAGAATATCGCCATTAAAAAGTGATCGTTTTTATACTCTTCATGATCTTAAATACCGATATCAATTGCACGGCGAATGAGAGCAATAGCTTCATCCTCTAATGAGGCTATTGATTACATAATGCCCATATTGACGACAGTAATAACAATGCCTTTGATTTAATTTGGTTCATCGCATGGATCTTCTATGTTTTTCGTCAGAGCAATGTTGGTAGGGAAGCATTTTGATGTATAAGGATCACCTTGGATTTGCTCTGATACCACTATGTTGGATATCATTTCACACACTCACTAAACACAACAATTGAAAACTGCGATTTCTTTAAATTTGATATAGTATAATGGATATTGAGAAATAATATTTTGGTTTAGGAATAGTTACCGGTATATACATATATACAAATGATGTTGACGGTTAAGGATGATGATTAGGATTTGGCACCACAAACCGTTTCGAATAACCGTTGATAATGGTAAATGACATCCTAATCAACGTTATAACCATTGAAAATAATTATGCTAATTGTAACCTAAACAATATTCCTAAGATTAATAATACACTTATAGATACAAAACATAATTATGTTTATAATACTAATAAGAAGCAAGATGCTACACTGGGAGCAACAATTTTACTTCTTACTTCTTGTCCCAGCACACATCCATGTAAACGGTTTGTGTACGCATCTAGGAAAATTAATCAACACTTGTGGAGAATCTCTAAAGTGTTTTTTCACTTAATTTCTAGGGATAATTATTAACAACAACAAATAAAGTTTAAATCTGAATATATTGCACGACACATCATCCACTTGATTCATGTAGACATTGTTATATAGGGCTCCAGTTTAGGTCACTTCTAGGTCATCAATAATTGCATATTGATGCCAGCAAAGAAGTGACCTCGGTAGTATAGGGCTCCGGTTAAGGTCATTGATGACTTAAAAGTGACCTCGTTAAAGAATCTTATTGCACGACTTGAGTGTGAGCTCGGTAAAGAATCTTATTTCGAGTAATATTGATGCCAACAATCGGTATGTTTTTGATTGGTGTAAGTGGGTGCCGTTGAAGTGTAACGTGTTCACATGGAGGATGGAAATAAACAGAATCCCGACTTCTGATGCGCTTCTTAGGAGGGGTATTCTTGTGGGAGAGAGTTTGTGTCCGTTGTGCAACAGCGAAGATGAATCTGTGGAGCACCTGTTCGTCTCGTGTGGCTTCGCATCCGTGATTTGGCATTTGATCAGTAGGTGGTGCCACATTCCTAATATTTTTGCTTTTTCTATTAGAGACCTCCTGGAGGTTCATAATTTCAATAGGATTGGGGCAGCGGAGAAGGAAGCGATGAAAAGGATTGTCGTTGTTGCTTGTGGAAGGCGAGGAACAAGTCGGTGTTCCGGTCGGGTCACGCGAAAGTGGAAGATATTTTTAGTGAGATTAGAGCTTTGGGCTTTCTTCGTTTTAAGCATAGATCGAAGTTTAAGTCGATTAGTTGGTCGATTGATGTAAATTTGTTATTATGTAAATTTGGCTTTCTTTGTTTTAAGCATAGATCGAAGCTCTTATACATAGTGTTTTCAGACCTGGACCAGACCGGTTGGATCGGGAACCGGAGGTTGAGCTGGTCCGGGTCATGGTATCGGACTGGAAATACATTGAACCGGAGGTTGAATCGGCGACCAGACGGTTGAACCGGCGACCCGACGGTTGGACCGTGAAACTAGCCGGTCAAACCGGTTGTCAGAAGGGTTGGACCGGATTTTTATATATTTTTCCGATTTAACCTTATAATATTTTATATTATTTACGAAACTTTCCAGTTCTTACGTCTGGTCTGAGCGGTCGAACCGTTAAACCGGTAAGGAGACCGGTTCAACATTCGGTTCGATTCTAAAAACATTCGCTACTATAAAACTGCTATTATTCCTACCAAAATTTCCTACGCAGTCCTACGAACGAAAATGATGACACATTTCCGACGGAATTCCGACGTATAAGAAAGGGTCTTAGTTTTGTGACAAAAAAACAACAAAAAAATGACAAATTGGTTTGCGTAGGAGAAATGTCAAAAAATTCCGACAGATCTCCGACAAAATCCATTTTCATTTTAACCATTAGCCGAATGTTCGGGTGTTACGCCCTAAAACGTAATACCTTAAAATGACGCAGCGGAAATTCGTGCCATAAAAATTTCTTTCATGATATACGTCTTGACATTCTAAAAATTCATTTTTATAATATTAGAACATAACTTATCCTCACTAAATTACATAATTAAGCATTCCCGTACAATCTGTCTTGTGACTCGATCCTCGATTTCCAAATCCTTGGATATCCTCATGACTGATACTACCTGCGCTCACCACATAAAATTTACAATATTAGTACGCAAAATAAACACACAAGGTTTGTTCATGTTTACTTCTCGTTTCGAAAACTTTTTACATCCCAGCTTTCCCATCCTGTCATACCATCCGTGGTGAGACTTCTTTGCTATTCCTGCATTTCCCTTAAAGCTCCAGGTACACGAATAAACAACGTAAACACTTAAGCGTACTGAATAGCCTACATGCATACCTAACTTCATACATATTATTTCCATACATACATACGTACACACATGCGTACATACCTACTTGCATACATACTCACACACATACATGTCAACCTACATGCATACTTACATATAAACACATCTACATCATTATATACGTATCTACAAGTACACATACCTACATCATTACACACTCATGACATTATACATGTACACATACATACATCCCTACTTGCATCATACCAAGCTTATACATACCTACTCCTATACATACCATCATAGGTCCATGTACTTGCTCGCATACTTATAAACATACATACATACCTATCTACATAAGTGCATACCCTTAAGCTCATAAAAACGTAATAAACCTACAATGCATAAAACATGAATTGAATCAGTCATACGTACTTTAAAACGTGTCAAAACGAGTCCAGGAAGCTGAACTGATTGAAATACAAGTTTTTCAACAAAAATGGGTTCTTTCGCGCCACGTGACGGCGCCATGTTGCTCCCTCGCGTGGCGCGGGGGAGGCGCTTTTCCAGCAGGTCTGCAGCTCAGTTCAGCTATGCCAGTTTTTACGGAAACGGCCATAACTTCTTCGTTATTGATCCGTTTTACCCGATTCTTTTTCCCACGCGTCCGTAATTTAATCCTCCATCTTTTGGAGTTGAAACCCAACATCCAACAAAATAAATTTTTAGACTTTTAAGCCTTCGACTCATCACCTTTTTACCGAATTTCAACCCGTTTATGCATTTTATCAGACAAACATGATTGTTTGATCTCGATTTCACATGAACCTTATAATTTCAATGTTGTCTAACATATTAGGTTCAATTCACAAGTTTATGCACAATCTTAAACTCATTTATACTTGAATGATTATTTTGACCCGTTATGGGTATTTGCGCAATAAGTGGACTATGACATACCAAACCCTATACTTCGCTTTCATACTTGTCCAAAACATCACTCTAATCGAATAGCTTGTTTCCAAACGACTTCTAAGGTCGTTTGCCCGATATACCTATCAAGGGCATTTTAGTCAACTATGCTCTATCCTTTATAACAAAGGAATTCCTTACATAAGTAACCAATTCCACTACTTAGCTACAATTTCTTAATCACACCTACCTTGCTCGGATCAAAACTAAGATCCGTTTAATACTTCATTGACATCATACAATTCATTCCTATTCGACCTCAATTATCACATATAATTAAATTGCATATAACATTACATAAACAACTAAGAAGTGATTACGGAATCACTTACCTTGTGCATCCGAGTCCATGCTTAGCTTCCGTGTTTAACTTGACCCGTTGTCCTTCCATGCTTGTGTCCATGATGACATACCTCCTATCCGTACATGTCATCATATTCATATCATTATTAGCATACATACACTTATTCAATTGTGTCCTAAAGCTCATTTACGGCATTTATACATGGTTGACTTCCAAAAGTCAACTATCCTAATTACATTCAAATCAAGAACATGACTCTGTTTTAATATGGTAGACCATAATATAAACATCATTTACATTCCACACTCATATTGTACGACATGTAACAATCATATCATTCGCATAATTCATACTTAACTTTCCTTAGTCATTTCTAACAAGCATCAAAACATCTAATCAACTTCATATCCTTTCCAACACACGTAATTCATCGGGTAATCAAAATTAACACATATTAACATAACATGTATCAAACGACTTCCTATAATCCTGCTTTTACGATAACGAGTCAAATCATGTTTCTTGTGCTTGTTGGCTTCCAAAAGTCAACTATTAACCATAGGTAACTATCGACTTATCAACATATGCCCGTAACATCATAATCGACTATACGGACGACATTGTATACATTTTATCATACACTTACATAACTCTTGCATTCACATATAGTATGCATTCCATAACACTTTTTATATAAAAGACCAATTCCATAATTTTCTACATGCAACACAAGACTTCATTATTCATTCAAATTTATAATATTACCCATTCAAGCATTTAATCGAACACTTGGCGTGCATATAACATTGTAAGCTCTATGTACAAGTATACAATGCACACTTTCACTAGTAGTCTTCATGAATCATATAATCAACTAAATCCACCTCACTTATTCATTCTACAACCTAATAATCTGTCTAGAACTTGCACACAAACAATCACCCATCTGAATTTCTTGATTAATTCACTACTAGTTCACTATTCAACTAGACCAAATGGGTTTTTATTCAAACTTTCAAACAAATCAGTATTATTCATAAAATATCCTCTATTTGATGATTCTAACTCATAAGCAAGTTCAATTTCAAACTACCTCATGGATTAATCAAAACCCTTATCATCATCTAGCATAAATTCACAAAATTCGACTTACCCCATGATGGAAAATCCTTAGATAACCGAGGAATTGATCACATGCATTTGATTATCCATGAGATTTCTGTCCAATTTGATGAAATTGGTGAAACTAGGGTTTCACCTTGTTCTCCTGCCTCTGATCGATCGTACTACACACACACACACACGCATATGTGTGTGTTTTTAATTTTTATTTTCTTTTAATATTTCAAGTCTTACCATTTTACATGTTTGGCCCCTCAAGAATACTATTTGTATTAATATAACTAAAACTATCCTTACATAATTATAATTAGCTTGAATTAACAACCTCATGGAATTTGGGGTGTTACATCGGGGTAGGATCTTCGGATCCTAGTTTCGTGATAACTGGGAATTGTCTACATCTACCGAATCTAAATTATATTTTGATGCCATAAGGTCACAAGAGGAGGTATTGTTTACTTCTTATCAAAGTATTGCAATTCTATAAATTATATAGTTTTTAACAATTAATTAGTAGAAAACAATAACTTAGATTATTAACCAGTTTTAACAATTTAGGTTGAAAAGGTCCGAATTGAAATGGAAAATGAACTTGCAAATGAAAGGGATGTTAGACAAGAGTTGGAGCAAAAAGTGCAACAAATGGAAAAACAAATGAAAGAAAATGAAGAAAAGAGGCAAAAACAATTTGAAGAGTTTATGATAAAATTTCAGCCTCCCCTTAGTCATTTGTAGTAGATTTTTAATTATTCCGGATCTTTATGTTTAATAATGGTGGTTTTGTGATTGAAACGGGCTCGGAATTTCTGTTATTTATTCCGAATCTTTATGTTTAAAAATGGATGATTTTGTAATTTAAACGTGCTCCGAATATATGTTATTTGTTTTTGTTAAATTCATATTCCGAATCATATTTATCAATATGTATCTTTCAGCAGGAAAAAACAGGTATTTTTTGTTTTTTCTATTATTTTTTTTAAATGTATCTGTAAGACATGTGTAGGAAAAAGACTAAATAGGTTTAGTCAGATTCCGTTGGAATTCTGTAGGAAAAAAAGGTAGTTACATAGGAAATACGTAAGAAAAATAAATACATTATGTTAGAATTGTTTAGAAAAAAACTAATTTTGTCGGAATTGCGTAGGAAAAAGGAATACATTCCGTTAGAATTGTGTAGGAAAAAAAACTAATTTTGTAGGAAATGCATAGGAAAAATGAATACATTCAGTTGGAATTGTGTAGGAAAAAAAAAATATTTCCGTAGGAACTGTGTAGGGAAAACGAATACATTCCGTTGGAATTGTGTAGGAAGAAAAAAAATTCGTAGGAATTGTGTAAGGAAATTAAAATATAATAAATATTATATAATAAATATAAATATAATTGATTTAAACACAAAATCTTAAAAGATAAATATTCCGTGGGAAATGCGTCAGAAAGTTAAGAAAATTAATTGCGTGAGAAATAAATAGGAGAATTCTAGCGAAACATTTTTGTGGGAAAGGAGTAGGAAAATCCGTAGGAAATGCGTAAAAAAAGATTATCCACGAATAAAATTCCTACAGCCTATTTTCGTGGAAAATCCGTGAGTAACTGCAGTTACCCACAGATATTAACGTGGGAAAAGTAACTGTTTCTTTCTAGTAGTGATTGCTTATACGCATCTAAAAGTGTTTGTCCACTGATCTAAAAAAGTGTTGTATTATTAGGTAGTCTAATTCAAATAGGATCGCCTGTTTTTACTTTTTTTAAATAATATATTTTGTCTTAAACTTTTGAATACAAAGAACATAAGAATATAGTACAAAAATTGTATATAGAACATAATTTTTTTTAACCATAACGTCATAACTTAATGAGCAATCACTAACATTCAAATATTATTTTTAAATATGAAGTAACAAATCTCTAAATCATTAATACAACTATATGCATATATTAATTAGCAACTTACAATATCTAACATATAACTAATAGATACAAGTTATCCCATAACTATATGTGATATTCTTTTTTATAGTGACCAAAGTAAACAAGTTATCATTTTGAGATCCAATTCTCCATTGTCGTACTAAGAGAAAAAAAACAAGCAACAAGTTGCATGACTATAACTTTAAATTTTAATTTTAAATTTTAAATCATGGAAGATAATATGTAATGGCTACAATTTTAATTTTAAGGAGACTTCATTTTACACAATATAAGTTAAGAATAAAGGTCCTGTCTTATATGGCGCAGACTTGATGTTGATATGATGTGATGAAACCCCTAAAGACTTTATCCTATACCATACATCCCATTGGCCCTCCTCTTTTTCTGATTAGTGACATTCTTTCTTTAAATACTCTGTAGCGAACCAGATTTCACTACTACTATTGTAAGGTTTAAAACTAATTCCTTAACAAAACCTCAAAATATCATGGACATGCATCAAAGTAGTGACCATTTCTTTAATTCAATTTTCAATCCTTTAGGGGGTGGAGGGGGGGGGGGGGATCAATAACCAATTCTCACCTTAGTATTTCCTTACAATTTTTAAGACTCCCTTAAACATGCAGGGAGAGTTATCTGAACTCCAACAACTAGAAATAATAAAACATGTAGGTAAAAATGATATTTTATGGCACTTATTTTTGTGTGTCATCGTTTAAACGTCATTTTAAAAATAATAAAACACATTAAAATATGTGTGTCATCGTTGTGTGTCATTTTTTTAATTTTTAATAATTAAATGAAACATGTGTGTCATCGTTGTGTGACATTAAATAAAACACTTATTTTCTATCTAACAATTCCCTCTCAAAAACCCAAACCCTTAGCCATTCCATCTCAAATTCCATCACACCACCATCTCAAGCCTTCATCATTCTCGCTAGAATACAAGAAATAGCGAAGAAGGAGCATCATCCAATTCTCGCTGGACAACAACAAACCATAAACATCGGTTACGCGATTGATTTCAATCGGAATTATTTTATTTGATGTTTCGTAGATGGATTATGAGATTAGGGTTTTAATCCATTAACTGTGAAGTTTAATAGTTTCCATCATCTGCTTCCGGGTAACATCATTCTTCAAATCTGTATTTAGTGTTTTCGTAAGGTAGAATATATCCGATAATTTGTTAGCTAGGGTTTTAATAATCTGTTAATTAGGGTTTTAGTGGAGTTTTAATGGTGAGAATCTATTAGCGTAACCACCTTGATACCCATTATGTTATATATGTTACTTAGGGTTTTAGTGAAAACATCTCAGATGCGTTTAGTGCTATTGATTAGAAAGACTAAATCATGGCATCGAGTTTTGTTGTCCCTTTAATCAATGTTATTACTAATGTTGTTATTGATTTGATTAACTATATGGATAAATCATGGATTGTTTCAGATAGATAATCAAATGCATATGACAAATGTGTGAAAGCTTTTTTATAATTGGTGTAAAGTAATAATCCTAAATTGGATATTATTCCATGTCCTTGTGTAAAGTGTATCAATTTGTGTCACCGCTCTATTGGTGATGTACATTATCATCTCTTTGCCCATGGTTTCGATGAAAATTATAACGTTTGGTCTTTCCATGGAGAAAAACTTCTAAAGCTTGATTCTAGATGCCCTAATAAATCTTGACCTCCCGACTTTATTAATACAAAGGAAATGCTACATGATGCCTTCATTATGTAGAAAATGAACTCGATTCATTAAAATCACTTCTCAAAGAATATGATAAACCACTTTACGTTAGGTAAAAGTATGATGCACTTAGTGGATTATTGAAATTTCAACATTTGAATGGTCAATTTGGTTAGTCTGATGCTAGTTTTGGCGCTTTGTTGGGTGTCCTAAAAGATACCTACCATCAAACAATACAATTTCTAGCTCGATATATGAGGCTAAGAAATTTCTAAAAGGAGTAGGTCTACATTGTCAAAAGATTCATGCATGTAAAAACGATTGTGTTCTATTCTTGAAAGAAGATAAGGAATCTTGTGGCACATCTCGTTAGAAGAAGAATACCCAAAATGTGCCTTCAAAAGTTTTGTGGTATTTTCCTGCCATCCCTAGACTTAAAAGAATGTTTTCATCACCAAAAATTGCACATGTCTTAACTTGGCATGCACAAGGTTCAATCAATAATGGTAAGCTAACTCATGCTAATTATTCCCCCACTTAGAAGGTTGTTGACAACACATAGAAGGAATTCAGAAAAGAAAACCGGAATCTTAGATTAGCCATGTCTGCTAACGATATCAATCCTCACAAGTCATTAAGTTCTAAGCATAGTTGTTGGCCGGTTATCCTAATAACATATAATCTTCCTTTTTTGTGTATGTCAAGAAAATTCATGATGAACTCTACCGATATCAAGGCCAAACCAACCTGGTAATAATATTTTGGTCTACTAGGCACCATTGATAGTTGATTGATGCTTGTCGAGTGTAATATATTTTTATTAATATTTTAAGCCCATTTTACACATTAGTCAAGTTTTAAATTTATAAAACACGATATTTTACTAACACTAAACACACATATGGGCAAGTGTACCCATCGTGAGCGTAGTATAGCGTTGGTAAGATACCAAGGTCGTCCAATGTTAGGACCAGTTTTGACTCCGAAACGATTGCGAATTGAACGTGTGACTTGCGGAATCCGTACACGAACGTGACCGAACACACGAGACGTAATATAATCGTGATTCTATTAATCAGATCTGAAATCGTACAACACCTGAATCACGTGGAGCACTTTCTCTCTCTAGACTTTCTCTCTCTAGGTCTAGATCTTCCAAAGCTCCAAAATGCCAAAAGTCTAAAATCTAAAGCCTAAAGCTCCTATTTATAGGCCAAGGCTTTAATGAGAACTCTCATTAATTACAATATTGCCACCTTGCCTTTTTCTCTACCTATTACAATATAAAGCAAGTTTTCTTCAGTTTCTGCTACGGACTGGTATTGACAGAGGCGATAGACATTACTGCACCAACAAACTCCCCCTTGGATATTGCCGTAGTCAATCCATAGCATCTTGTCTTACTCTCTCTCTTTGAGTCTTCTTGAAGCTTTAACACGTTTTCATCAACGTAGACTCCCTCTTGCTTGAACAGAATCCCCGTGGATCTGTCTTTAGCTTCAGCTCCCCCTTTCTGTAGACTCTTTTCTTCATCAGGCTCCCCCTTTCGTCAAGCTTCCGTGCTTTTAGGATCGACACCTGGCTTTCCGTGTACAAGCTCTTTCAGGATAGTTACATGGCTCCTTGAATCCACGCTTCCTCTAGCGTTGAGCTCGTCTTCAGACTCCCCCTTAGACTCGGCTGTCGGGATCGTAGTCTGGTACAACATCTGCAATCTTCCAACATTTATAAGTAAAACATTTTGACAATGAAAGCAATTTTGATTTTCCAGGAATCGTAATCCTGGCTCTATTAAACTTTCTAAATCAAGATCCTGGCTTTAAGATATAATAATATGAATATATCCAGAAATACTTGATTCTCCCCCCCTATCAACAATCTTCAAAGATTTTGCAGTATTAAGTATCCAAAATTGAAAACTGGCTCTTTTCAACAGATTTTCACAATTTAAGAATCCAAAACCCTCTCTATTAATCATCCAAGTCCAAATTAATGACCTTGGAGATTTCACAAATTGTTTTTGATTTTTGATTTTAAAACTACAAGTTTCAAATTAATGAACTTGTTTATTTTCAGAAACACAATCAGCATACTTAGATTTTTGAAACTTAGCACTCAGACATCGGTTGTCGAAACTAAAACAGAAATCAAAATCTTTTTGTATTTTTGAAAATGTAAAGCAGTAAAGAAATATTTACAAACATATTTACAGACAATATTTTTGTTTGAGTTCGTGTCAGAGGATCATATCAGTTTATGACAAATCACTAGTACCGTTGAGCTTTAAACACTTTAAGTTCTAAACAATTCACTTAGATTGTTGATGTGTGTAAAATGCAACATATAAATTACATCAAATGAGGCATAAAACTAACCCTTTTTAAGTACTAATGTTGGAAAAAGAGTGTTTTTGTCTTCTTTTTGTATTTTCAGGATTAAATGAGCTCAAATTCACAAAAGAAGCAAAAAGACAGCTAAATCTAACATAAATACAAGAAAAGGAACGTAAGTGGATTGCCCGACCCATCAACAGCATCCTCCCAAGCAAAATAGAGAAGGCAGAAGACTGAACACGCCCCGTGCTCAGCCAGCACGGGGCCGTGCCCAAGAAGCAGCAGAAAAGACAAACCTATAGAAGCTTCTATTGCCCACCACGGGGCCGTGCCCAGTGAACACGGGGGCGTGGTGAAAGTACAGCAGGCGCATTAATTGTAATTGTGAATTACAATTAATGAAGAAAGAGAGTGTCAGACAGGCACGGGGCCATGTCCAGCGGTCACGGGGCCGTGCCCAGCCTTCTGTTCAGCCTATAAATAGGAGTGCTTGGTTTCATTGCAACTCATCCCTTGGCACACCACCTCTCTCACACTTCATCCACCACCCACCACCATCACAACACCATCATCCATTGTCCATCATAGAGTGTGTGAGTCGTCTCAGGATCCAAGATTGATCGTAAGAGTTCTTGACAATCAAGGCCATGTTTGCCTAAGTCTCTTACATCACTTGGTGAAGACAAGTGTTTAGTATAATACTTTTTATTTTTAATCTTTTGCACTTTTTATTTGGTTTTGTATTAGTGACTTTAATAACTAGTTGCTTATGTTGAAGGTGATCTTTCCTTATCGTTTGTCCGTGGTGTCTTGGCATTATTTTACTGTCTATATAAAATAAACGATTTTCACCATTCATATCTCCACGGTCTATATGGAGGTATGTAGGCTACCTGGTCGGGGGTTAAGGGAACGGTTTGGTAAGGGTCTTGCCCTTGTTCAGCGTTTAGAGGTCCTGCAAGGGACCTGGGTCAAATTTAGTAGGAGCTCCTTCAATGCCCATAGGTATTGGATGGCGGGGATCCAAACTCTTTGACCCCCTCATAGGTTAACTACAATTAATACTATAACCCGGCTATTTAGGACTGTATCCCTGCTGACTCAGACTACTTAGTCGAGGGTAACGTCACCTCCAAAAGAGGGGCCTACCATAATTTGCATTAATAACTTAATTCATTATCTTTCAATAATCCGACCCTTTAGGATTGTATCCTTGCTGACTCAAACTACTGGGTTGAGGGTAACGTCGCCTTCAAAAGAGGGGCCTACTACAATAACTAAGATAATCTCTTAAACAAGTGCAAAAGTGCGAAAATAATCAAAGGTTATACTAATACACGAGTCGGATCCAAGTGATTCATCTTGTCTATCTGTTTTATTTTTATTTTTATTTTATTTTCAGCATTTAGTTATTTTTTATTTTCTTAGTTTAAAAATCTTTTCTAACATTTTGATTTGGTTAGACGTTGAGGATAAACCGGTACTAAAAGCTCTTGTGTCCTTGGACGACCTCGGTATCTTACCAACACTATACTACGTCAACGATGGGTGCACTTGCCCATATGTGTGTTTAGTGTTAGTAAATATCGTGTTTTATAAATTTAAAACTTGGCTAAAAGTGTAAAAAGGGCTTTAAATATACATTTAAAATATATTACACTACACACGCATCAAGTTTTAGGCGCCGTTGCCGGGGACACAAGGATTTTAAGAAAGCTTAAAATCGACGGCCTAATCAGTTTTTCAAAACCTTTTCAAAACGCGCGCACATTTTTCTGCATTTTAGTTTAGTTTGCATTTACAGTAGCCTGAACACGAGGCCGTGCTCACTGAACACGCCCCTGTGCTCCATATTTTTTAGTTAGATACCCAGATACAGAGTCTGAACACGGGGCCGTGCTCACTGAACACGCCCTCGTGTCCAACGTGACCAGTAACTTTAATTAAAACGCTCAGATACAGACCCTGAACACGGGGCCGTGTTCACCAGACACGGGGCCGTGTCTAGCCTTTTGTTTCCGTCTTTGTTTTTGTTTTCTGGTCCCGAGACTCAGTTGTAGTCTGCTGAGTGATTCTTATGGATCAATACTCAGGAGGTTACAACTACACCTATGAGGAGGATGATTATATGAGAGACTATTGCACTAATTGTGGAAACCCGCACTCGGTACAATATTGTAACTTGTTTTAACCATCCGCTTCATACAACTATTATGAGGAGCCCAGGTACGAGCCATCAACTTCATACACATCCTATGAAGACCAAAGGTATGAACCTCCTCCCTCATACTCATATTTTGATGAACCAAGGTATGAGCCTTCATGCTCATACTTTGAAGAGTCAAGATATGAGCCGCCACCTTCATACACTTATTATGAGGAACCATGGCATGAACAACCCACCTCATATGAGTGCTATGAAGAACAAAGTTTCGACCCTTATCCATCATATACTTACAATGAAGAACAATGGTGTGAACCATCTACTTCATATGAGTACTATGAGGAACCAAGAATCGAACAACCGGATTCAAGCTTTGAGAATCCTGATCCTTTCTCTATCACCGAAGTGACCAATAGGATATTAGAACACATTAAAACTATCGAACGATGCATAAAAGAATCTCGCGCAAGGGAAGAGGAGTCCCGCACAAGAGAAGAATTAAAAGAAACGATAGTTGAAAATGTAAAATGGAAGAACAAATAAGTGAAAAACCGACACATGAGTTAAACAACGAAAGAGGTGAGGTCGATAACGCTAAATTACAAGAAGAGTCCAATTTTGAAGAAATTAATTTCTTGTCACCTTCTTTTGAAAATCATTGTTTAGTAACCCCTCATGCTAAGTTTTTAAAAGAGCTAAACACTAGTACTAAAATTGAAGAAATGGTAAGTGTTAAGTTAACTAATGATCAAACCTCGCTAATAAAAGAAGATCCGTTTGAAATTAACATTACACCGGTTCCATGTTTCTTTCAAAATTCCTTTATTAGTAATATCACTATTGATAAAGATCTTTGTGTTAACATAATGCCTAACTACATTTTTGAAAAATTAAGTATTAGTGATTTCGCTCCACTTCAAATACCCATTTTTCTATCCAATCGGAAGGTAATAAAATCAATCGGTGTAGTTGAGGATGTCTTGGTTCAAACAAATCAATTGGTTATTCCAACCGACTTTGTCATCCTCGATGATGCTCCTCTAGTCTTGGGAAAACCTTTTGTGAAAACTCATGAAGCTTTGAAAAACTGGAAATTTAACAATCTACCTCTTCAATTAGGGGCATTCAAAAGAAGCATAGATCTTGAGCGTTCAATGAAATATCCTTTTGGCAATAATGACCCCCTAATTGAAGATGAAGATGAGCCACCCGATACAACTGAAGAAGATGACCACTTTGTTGAAGAAGAGGTCGCCATAGAACAAACTTTTAAGGTTCTTGATCTAGATGAGCCACAAAATAAGGTGTCTTCTAAAGACCCATCCATTGAGCTCAAAGAACTTCCTAAAGGTTTGGATTATGCTTTTTTAGACAAAGGTGGTAATTTACCTGTAATTATTTCATCTAAATTAAGTAGCGTAGAAAAAGAAAAATTAGTTAATCTTCTTAAAAAACACAAAAATGCGATTGCTTGGAAGCTTGTAGATATTAAAGGAATAAGTCCTTCCATGTGCACGCACAAAATTTTAATGAATGATGACTACAAAACAGTGATACAACCACAACGAAGAGTAAATCCCAATGTGCAAGAAGTGGTTAAAAATTAAGTCATCAAGTTACTTGACGCCGGACTAATCTATCCTATCTCCGATAGTCCATGGGTAAGTCCCATCCAAGTAGTCCCAAAGAAAGGAGGTATGACGGTAATAACTAATGAAAAAAATGAATTAATACCAACAAGAACTGTCACAGGATGGAGAGTGTGTATAGACTATAGACGATTAAATGAAGCAACAAGGAAAGACCACTTTCCTTTGCCCTTCATTGATTAAATGTTAGAACGACTATCCGGTCATAAATTTTACTGTTTCTTGGATGGTTTTTCAGGTTACTTTCAAATCCCGATAGCACCTGAAGACCAAGAAAAGACAACTTTCACATGCCCCTACGGAACTTTCGCCTATCGATGCATGCCATTCGGTCTATGTAATGCACCTGCAACATTCCAACGTTGTATGGTAGCCATTTTCCATGACATGATAGAAAAGACAATGGAAGTCTTCATGGACGACTTTTCTATCTTTGGAGACTCATATGACCAATGCCTCGATAACCTTGAACGAATGCTATCCCGATGTGAGGAAACTAACCTCGCCCTTAACTGGGAAAAATGCCATTTCATGGTAACAGAGGGAATAGTACTCGGTCATAAAATCTCAAGCGAAGGTATGGAAGTTGATCGAGCAAAAATAGAAACTATTTCTCGATTACCTCCACCATCCTCCGTTAGAGCAATCAGAAGTTTCTTAGGGCATGCCGGATTTTATAGAAGGTTTATCAAGGAGTTTTCAAAAATTTCAAGACCTCTAACAAAATTACTTGAAAAAGATGCACCTTTCATCTTTGACAAGGATTGCAATCAAGCATTTCTAACCCTCAAGGAAATGCTAGTCAATGCACCTATCATGATAGCGCCTGATTGGAAATTTCCCTTCGAAATCATGTGTGATGCAAGTGACTTTGTTGTTGGAGCAGCCTTGGGACAAAGAAAAGAAAAGCATTTCCACCCAATTTATTATGCTAGTAAAACGCTTAACGATGCACTAGAAAATTACACAACTACAGAAAAAGAGTTACTAGCTGTGGTATTTGCTTTTGATAAATTCCGTTCTTACCTTGTTCTTTCTAAAACTGTAGTCTATACAGATCATGCAGCTATCCGATACCTCTTCAAGAAACAAGACGCGAAACCCCATTTAATCAGATGGATTCTACTCCTCCAAGAGTTCGACATTGAAATCAAAGACAAAAGAGGAGCAGAAAACACTGCTGCAGATCATCTTTCACGCCTAGAAGACCCAGCTTTGGAGGCAACAAGGGACGAGCAGATCAACGGAAAATTTCCCACAGAATCCTTGGAAATGATGGAGAGCAGACAAGAACCGTGGTATGCCGACTATGCTAATTATTTAGCTAGCGGTATAGTCACCAAAGGATGGCCGCATCATCAAAGAAAGAAATTCTTTGCTGATGTAAAGCATTACTTTTGGGAAGACCCTTATCTTTTCAAAATGTGTGCCGACCAACTCATCCGAAGGTGTGTCCATGGTAATGAAGCACGAAGAATTCTCCGTCATTGTCATGAAGGTCCATACGGAGGACATCATGGTGCCGCTAGTACCGCACGAAAGGTATTTGATTCAGGATTTTATTGGCCAACCATTTACAAAGATGGACAAGATCTTATAAAGACATGTGATGCTTGCCAAAGATCAGGTAATATTTCTTCCAAAAACGAAATGCCTCAAAACGGCATTCTCGTTTGTGAAATCTTTGATGTGTGGGGACTCGATTTCATGGGACCCTTCCCACCGTCAAAAGGAAACAAATATATACTTGTGGCAGTCGATTACTTGTCTAAATGGGCAGAGGCCGAAGCTCTTCCAACAAACGATGGAAGAGTAGTGGTAAAATTTCTGAAAAAATTATTCTCTCGTTTTGGAACACCAAAAGCTTTGATAAGTGATAGGGGTACCCATTTTTGCAATCATCAACTCAAAAAAATCTTAACAAGGTATGGGGTCTATCACCGGGTCTCAACAACATATCACCCTCAAACAAATGGACAAGCCGAAGTGACTAACCGAGGTTTAAAACGAATACTTGAAAAAACCGTAGGTTAAATAAAAAGGAATGGGCTGATAAATTAGATGATGCTTTATGGGCTTTTCGAACTGCTTATAAAACCACTATAGGCACAACCCCATATAAGCTTGTTTATGGAAAAAGTTGTCACTTGCCAGTAGAAATAGCTCACAGGGCCTACTGGGCAATAAAAAGCGTAAACTTAGACTTAGAAACTGTAGGTAAAAATCGATTCTGTCAAATGAATGAATTAGACGAATTAAGGAATTATGCATACTCTAACTCCGAAATTTATAAGGAAAGAATGAAAAATTTACACGATAAATATATTAAGCCTAATGAATTTCGGGTAGGAGACCAAGTTCTGTTGTTTAATTCACGACTTCGATTATTTCCTGGTAAACTAAAATCTAAGTGGTCAGGACCTTTTTCCGTCACCCATGTTTTTCCTCACGGTGCAGTAGAAATTAAAGCTCGAAATGGTATTCCATTTAAACTCAATGGCCAACAGCTAAAACTCTACAGAGGATCCATTGAGGATGAAGAGGAGGAGATCTCGCTTCAAACGGTTAACGAATGAAAAGCACCCACATCATACCTGATATGTTACAAACAAGCGAGTATACATCGAAACCGGTAAGTCTTTTAACCATGTCTTCGGAAAAATGGGCACTCACACGAGCACAAAAAAAAAATTTCAAACTTTTGCTCAGCACGAGGCCGTGTCCGCTGGACACGGGGCCGTGTCGACGCAACTGTCGGGATAAAACCCTCATTTCATAACAGTTACCTCATTCCACACACCCCGTTTTGCCGAAAACGCTCTGGTTCAAGGCGATTTTCCGCAGATTTCCAACGTTACCTCAACGTTTAACAACATCAAGGTATGGTTCTATCATCATTAGTAGTTAGATTAGTTACTTGCATGTAGTTAAACATCAAAAAATTGGGGAAAAATCTAGGGTTCTTCAAGTTCATCCGGATCAAACTCCAAATTTTTGATATAATCTATTAGTAGTAGTTTAGATTAGTGTAATGGGGAGTAAGTACACTTGAATTGTTGATAGATTTGCCCGATTTCTCACTAAAACCTCAAACCCTTGTTTTTGAACCGAAAAAGATGAAATTGAAGGGGTAAACGGGTTGTTTTGGGAAAAACGGCACTTGGGGTTTCATTTTCAGGGAAAACCACACCTACTTGGCCAAAAATTTTCAGATTTCCGAGACCGGGACGAAAAATGAAGTTTTTGGGTTACAGACGTCTGGACACGGGGTCGTGCCCGCTGAACACGGGGCCGTGTCCAGCCCACTGTTTGCAATTTCTTTCAGAATCTCACTGTTTCGTGCTAACTTTTGGTGTATTCTTTCAGATGGCAAAGTTCACAAGGTTCAATGCAAGTGAGCTCGATGCTAGGGCAAGATACGAGTTACTTCAAACAAGGCCCGAGGAGTACCCCAGATGAGCATGCACGGACCTGTTAACCTTGGTAAACCAGCTGGACCGATTCAACAACATCGTTACGGGACCACTAGCAGTTGCATTAAACACTCGGCTTCGGTCGGTGCATCAATGCACCATGGAGTTCTATAGTACTTTTACCTTCACTTCAAGGTGTGACCCGTTCGACAATGAAGGGGTTGCATTTCGGTGTGGCGGGACGAGGTACTCGATCTCTATGGCACAGTTTGGAGTTATAGTGGGACTGTACGGGGAAGAGGAATCGGGAAATGAGGAAAATACCGGGGGATTACGAGATTTGGATGAAAATGAACGTCAAGCCGCATGGGCCCAAATCGGTGAAGGAATCTACAACCCTAGCAGCACCAAGAGTACCAAGCTGAGGGACCCACTGTATCGCTACATTCACAGGCTCCTCGCCTACTCTCTTAACCAACGTCACGACAGTAGTGGCATTGTAGGGTTGAAAGATTTGGTTGTCCTTCACTGTATCCACAACTGGAAGCCTCTCGATGTTCCATATCTCCTGCTACGAAACATGCATCTCAACCGCCTTGCTCGTGCTCCAACACCTATCTTCTTTGGAGGATGGGTGTACCGCCTCTTCAAGCACTTCACGCGAATCCCTAGGTCCTTCGAGAGAAGCCCATGGTCGGGACGAGTTGACTATCACATTTGCCGAGCCATGAACTTACTTTATGAGGCGGAAGACGGGTCAGTGAGCTTCCGAAGGACGCAAGGCTATGAATGGAACCCGCAGGAGGCCCTAGTTCTTCACGCACCACCTCCTCACTACCAGTATCAACCCCATGGTGATCCCGGCAATGTTTTTAAAACCGGACCGGGCCGGCCGGTCGGACCAGTCCGGCCGGGATCCGGGGCTTCATCCGGGCCGGTTCAGCCCATAAAACCATTCTAACATCAGGCCGGTGGTCGGGCCGGGAGCCGGCGGTCGGGCCGGCGGGTCTCGTTTATGGTCGGACCGGTTTGAATAAAAATTTATTGTTCAGTGGATAAAAGTCAGATTTTGATAAGGAAGAAGATGGAGCTCAAAATGAGACGAAAGGAATGACAAGAAAATGGGAATGGAAGCGAAATTAGATCTGAATTTACCTTTGGTGGAGCTAAGCAGGTGATAAGAAGAAAAGGAAGAGGGAAAGATAAAAGAGTGTTCACCGGAATTTTCCAGAGAAGACCAGTGGGCAAGCTTGATGTTTGTGCGTGGAAACTAGATCAATGGATGGGTTGTATTTGGTATTTATTTAGATTTAAGATTTTTAATATTTTAATAAATTATTATGTCTATGATAGCCCATAGCCCTAGCCTACTTACTGATAAATGCTGTGAATAGTTTCGAATAGTACAGAGCATTACTTTTCTTCATTTTAATTTTTTGAGTTATTTCAAATATAAAACACAAAAAAATAATGGTACAAATATAAAGGTTAATTAAGTTTTATTTATTTATTTGCGTTTTTTATTAGATTATATATTTATAAATTTATATATTGGCATCCGGTTCGTAAAACCGGTTCGACCGGTTGAACCGGTCCGACCAGTGAACCAGTAAGACGACCGGTTCGTTATCCGGTCCGGTTTTAAAAACATTGGATCCGGGTCAATCCTCCTCACAAGGAGGCGGTTTTCCTAACTTTCAAAGCTTACATGATCTTTTGCAGGAAAACCTCATGTGTACCAGGAACACCTACAACCTTGCCAACAATACATACCACCGGGTCGGAGCTATTGAACGAAACATCAACGACATACAAGATGATATCAGCAGCATCCGGGAGTATATGGCAGGTCAGGGGGATGGAGGTGATGACAGCGACGAGGACATGGACTAGGGGATTGAAGGAGCAGGAGCAGGTTGATGGTGAGCCCACAGGTTAAAGTCCCTTTATCTATCGAACAGTGTGTGGCCTGCGTGCCAAGTGTTGCACAATTTACTTTCCTTAACTACTTTTAATTTTCGCTTTATTTTTCTTTTACTTTATGCTTGGAACAATTAACTATGGTAATGTAGGATGTTTGTGTTGCTTGGTGTGGTATTTAGTGATGAAACAGGTACAAACCGAGGCTTAGAGTGCTAAGCCTTAGCACTCATAAAGCCAGGATGGAAAAACCGGAGGAAGGAACCTATTTTTCAGGCTTACAGACTGTCCACACGGGGACGTGTCCAGCCGACACGCCCCCGTGCTCACCTCCCAGACCTGCTGTTTGGTTACTTTCCTGCAGATTTTTGCCAGACACGGGGCCGTGTCTAGCCAACACGCCCCCGTGTCCACCTTCTGTAAGTTTTCATTACTGGTAGTTCACCACGGGGTTGTGTCCAGCGGACACGGGGCCGTGTCCAGACTGCCAGTAACATAAATTTTTGCTTTTAAACACCATGTTACACATTCAATCAACCTAAAAGTTTATTTTTGGGACACATTGAGGACAATGTGTAATTTAAGTGTGGGGGAGATGCTAAAACCTTGAAATATTGCAAGTCCAAATAACAAGTCTTACACAAAACTCTATTGGAACCGCTAATCACCCCAAATTTTTTTTTTCAATAAATTTTTCATTTTTTTTTACTTGTCTAAAGTTTAAGTTGGGAATTCTAAGATTAATAAGTTTATATTTTTGTAAGTTTACAACCGATAGCGTCGTGATAAAAAGAACTAACATAAGAAAATTATGAAACGGCGTGACAAGCTTAGTTAAAATTCGATTATATATACTTGATCACATAGAAAAACCCATTCCCATAAAAAGTGAGTTTTGAGCCTTTATTGAGCATACAAATACACATCTTTAGACTAAATGCTCATTTTTCATTTCTTGTGTGAATAGCCGCTTGGTTTTTACGACTCTAGAACTTGGCACGACGATTCATTCTCGGTCCTTACCAACTTAAATCCAAGTAAGTAAATGATGGAGGCATTAGGACTAACCCTTTTTCTTTCAAAACCATTATTTTTATTTATTTATTTTTTTTCACCTACCCAAAAACTCCCCCTAGTTAACCCCTTTGAGCCTAAACCTTTCATTTCTTCACCCTAAAACCCTTTTACCCACCAAAACCCTTTTTATTTTTACCCTTTATTTTAGTAAGAAGCTCGGTTTTCGTGTGACTGAAAAAAAAAATTTGAATGATGAAGTTAGAAATAAACAAACAAAGCTCTTAAAACAAAAGCTTGTTTGAAGAAATACTTTATTAAGAATAAAAAGTCACTAAAACAAAATGTTTACGAAAACCGACGCTATTTTTTCTTTTCGCCCTTTCCTACTAACCACTAACCCAACTACCCACCTTTAGCCCAAGCCTTTACCCAAAAAGTCCTCTTGATATTTACAAAGGTAACAAGTTAAAAAGGAGGAGGATTGATTGCTTGGCAAGCCTATGGTAGGGATAAGTTCCACGCCGCTCTCGAGTGATTCACTAAAAATACACCTTCGGCCGAGTGTGAGTGATTTCTCCCCTGAGGTATGTGAACTTGTATATAAATGGAATTTTAAAAAGGCATGCTATGCCCAAATAAGTAATTTATCCTAAAAACGTTCTAAATAAATCATAACGAATAAGATTGTAAATAAATAAAAATAAAACCAAAAAGATCTTGGATTCCCGACACTCTATGACAAGCCAAAACCTTCTCTTCTACCCATTCTATTTGGGAGTGTAAGCCACGTATTAAAGAGTTTTGCTTGAGGACAAGCAAAAATTCAAGTGTGGGGGTATTTGATGTGTGTAAAATGCAACATATAAATTACATCAAATGAGGCATAAAACTAATCCTTTTTAAGTACTAATGTTGGAAAAAGAGTGTTTTTGTCTTCTTTTTGTATTTTCAGGATTAAATGAGCTCAAATTCACAAAAGAAGCAAAAAGACAGCTAAATCTAACATAAATACAAGAAAAGGAACATAAGTGGATTGCCCGACCCCTCAACAGCATCCTCCCAAGCAAAATAGAGAAGGCAGAAGACTGAACACGCCCTGTGCTCAGCCAGCACGGGGCCGTGCCCAAGAAGCAGCAGAAAAGACAAACCTATAGAAGCTTCTATTGCCCACCACGGGGCCGTGCCCAGTGAACACGGGGGCGTGGCGAAAGTACAGCAGGCGCATTAATTGTAATTGTGAATTACAATTAATGAAGAGAGAGAGTGTCAGACAGGCACGAGGCCGTGCCCAGCCTTCTGTTCAGCCTATAAATAGGAGTGCTTGGTTTCATTGCAACTCATCCCTTGGCACACCACCTCTCTCACACTTCATCCACCACCCACCACCATCACAACACCATCATCCATTGTCCATCATAGAGTGTGTGAGTCGTCTCGGGATCCAAGATTGATCGTAAGAGTTCTTGACAATCAAGGCCATGTTTGCCTAAGTCTCTTACATCACTTGGTGAAGACAAGTGTTTAGTATAATACTTTTTATTTTTAATCTTTTGCACTTTTTATTTGGTTTTGTATTAATGACTTTAATAACTAGTTGCTTATGTTGAAGGTGATCTTTCCTTATCGTTTGTCCGTGGTGTCTTGGCATTATTTTACTGTCTATATAAAATAAAAGATTTTCACCATTCATATCTCCACGGTCTATATGGAGGTATGTTGGCTACCAGGTCGGGGGTTAAGGGAACGGTTTGGTAAGGGTCTTGCCCTTGTTCAGCGTTTAGAGGTCCTGCAAGGGGCCTGGGTCAAATTTAGTAGGAGCTCCTTCAATGCCCATAGGTATTGGATGGCGGGGATCCAAACTCTTTGACCCCCTCATAGGTTAACTACTATTAATACTATAACCCGGCTATTTAGGACTATATCCCTGCTGACTCAGACTACTTAGTCGAGGGTAACGTCACCTCCAAAAGAGGGGCCTACCATAATTTGCATTAATAACTTAATTCATTATCTTTCAATAATCCGACCCTTTAGGATTGTATCCTTGCTGACTCAAACTACTGGGTTGAGGGTAACGTCGCCTTCAAAAGAGGGGCCTACTACAATAACTAAGATAATCTCTTAAACAAGTGCAAAAGTGCGAAAATAATCAAAGGTTATACTAATACACGAGTCGGATCCAAGTGATTCATCTTGTCTATCTGTTTTTTTTATTTTTATTTTATTTTCAGCATTTAGTTCGTTTTTATTTTCTTAGTTTAAAAATCTTTTCTAACATTTTGATTTGGTTAGACGTTGAGGATAAACCGGTACTAAAAGCTCTTGTGTCCTTGGACGACCTCGGTATCTTACCAACACTATACTACGTCAACGATGGGTGCACTTGCTCATATGTGTGTTTAGTGTTAGTAAATATCGTGTTTTATAAATTTAAAACTTGGCTAAAAGTGTAAAAAGGGCTTTAAATATACATCTAAAATATATTACACTACACACGCATCAATTGTCAGTATACTGATCCACTTAAATTTCCACACAAACTTCAATTGATTCGAGATACGAGATCAGTGTTTTAAGACCTTAAACTTATTCGCGTGTCCCACCTCAGAATATACTCCCATATCAAAATTCCCTAGATTCAGTCTTACAGGTGAGTATACCAATTTGATATCTGTATCTGGGTTAGTGCGAGACCTTGAGAGCTCAGGTATGAACTTCTGTTCAGTCAAAGAGATGAAGGCTCGACTTTAGGTGTGTTCCCTTTAGGGAATCTTTTCTTCAACTGCAATTGATTCATATCTTTCGATATTTTTCAATTTTATGCAGAGCGTAAGCTTTTAAAGCGCGTAAAGTATTATACGAGGTCTAGGCCATTGCTTCCGCAAAATCAGAAGACCAGGTATAATACCCCAGATATCAAACAGTATAAAGACCTAGTATCTCAGAATCAGGCAATCTCTCAACCAAGATTTCGGTGGGTTACCCATATATCCGAGAGATGTTCCCCACGAGATAAGTAAAGTATTGATATTAAGACTTATATCTCGAAAACAATCTACTAAGCGTGTAAAAACCTACTGGCATATCATCAGTGAGACCGTTTATCACATTAAAACATTCCATTTCTTTAGCGTAATGTGATTGTCTACTGATGTACTATCATTTCCTCTTTTTACACAAAAATTCTTTTTCATTTTTCATGTTTTTGGCTTTTTCAAATTTTCAAATGTTTTTGTATTTTCTGAAATTTTTTCTCCCCCTAAAATTCAAAACATTTAAAGAAAATTTGACAAACCGACACTGATAGCTTTGTCTTACCATCCATTTTCTGCTTTTCATGCTCTGTTTTACAGAAAATATAATGTACCCCCATGATTTACAACACATTGATTTTTTACAGTTTGAAAACCGTTTTTCAATCTTGTGAAACTAATCATGTTTGTTCCGCCGTGAGGGTTTCGGTATATTCAAGTAACAATTTTTTTTTTAATTTTTTCCGAATTTTTTGCAAATTTAAAAACAAATATATTTTTGGTTTTTAAATTTTTCTATTTTTAGGGTTTTTGAAATATTGTTTATTTATATACAGAAAAACAAACAAACTCCATGTTTAACCATCGCAGGGATCAGCAGCCTCTTCCTTTCGTGCCAGGCTGCTCCCACATTCTTCTTGTTGACATTCAGATTTCTTCGGAAGCATCTGAACATTCAAATTACTCAATTATTTGAATAATTTAGCCCAGGTCTGTTTGACCTTAGGCATTTCAACACAATATGCTTCATTTAACTTAGGAAAATCTTTGTCATTTTGTACAAAGACTTTGTCAATTATGACTTCAACTTTTTCATCATTTACCGAAGCAATTTGTTTCTTTACAGACTATGTTTGACCTTTTGGAGTCCCTCTTTTGTAAAAATGTGATTCTATTTGAACATTTTGATTTTGAACAACATTTGGTTTCCAAAACTGTTGGGGTTTTGTTGCATCGACAGTTGTTTTCCAACTTTGTGTTGTTCTTAATCCGGGTGTGAAAATTCCAGGTCTGTCTAGAATCGAACCTATTTGGGTTTGATTTCCAAGTTTGATTTGAAACAAACTTGTTTGTGTTGTACCTCTAAGTATGTTTTGAATAACATCTGGTTGACCTTTGTTTCACATTCTCAGATTTGTGTTTCTTAACATCATCAGACTTCTTTGTCGTCTCAACACCAACAGGTTTCAGATTTGGACACTTGCGAGCAAGATGTCCTGTTTGATCACATTTGAAACATGTTCTCTTTGACACATCTTTGACCTGTTGTTGTTGCTTTTTCTTCTGATCATAGAACTCTTCATTAGACTGTCGTCTAAATTGGAGTTCTTTCTCTTTTTCAGAACTTGTTCCATGAACAAAATTCATCTTTGTCTGATAATTTTGTTTTTCATTTTTATTCCAGTTTTGTTTCTTTTTATAACCCAAACCAGCTTTCATGTTTTTCTTATTAAAACCAGGTTTGTTATAAAAAGTTTTGTGACACTTTCTAGCAAACTTTGGAATCTCAGACTTTTCAATCTAACCATCTTGAAAACTTTATCAATCTTTTCTGAAATCACATTCTGAATCGGGAAAACAATATCTAAGAATAATTTGTCCGATCCAATCATGGTATAAACCAATCCTTTTGAATCTTCATTCAAATTTTTCTCAGATTTTGAGTTTTTCAGATATTCTTCATGAAAACTACCTTCATTTTCATATTGTGATTCAGATTTACCTATTTCAACTGACTCTTCTTTCAACACACTTTCAACGACCTTACCTACCACCTCTGAATCACTAGAATCATCAGATTTGGAATAGGTTACGTCAATGTTATCTGGCAATTGATCTACCATGTTGAAAGCTTTTTCGACCTTTTCATCATCATAAAATGCAAACTTTTCCGGTGGAGGAACTTGATGATATTCAGAACCAATGCCCTTTTTGTTTTTCTCAGAATCATCATCACCCGGTTTTATGTCGAAAATTCTTTCAAGCACATATGATGACGCATGATAACTTTTTAACTTGTTGTTATCCTGTTCTAAATCAGCAATCTGACGCTTTAGCTTAGCAACATCCTCAATGTAAGAGTTTACAATTTGTTGCTTTATTGAATACTGTCGCTTAAGCGTATCAGTTGTTTTAGAACAGTATTTCAATCTCGACTGAACAAGTTTCATTTGACTCTTCACATCTTCATATGACTTTTTAGTAATGTGATAAGCCTATTTTATTCAATTGTATTCTTTTTTCATTTCTTGACATGCATTTTCTTTTTGAACACATTCTTCTGTCATTTTTGAAACCTTTTCTTTCAAAATCCCATTTTCTTTTTCTTAATTTTTACATTTTTGAGTGAGCTTTTCGTCATTATCTTTCAAAATCTTTTCGTTTTCTAACATTTCTTTGCATTTATTATTGAAAACTTCTTCGATTTTAGCGAATTCAAGATCTCTTGTTCTGAATTTTTCATCTTTTTCAGTACAAGCTCTGCATGTTTCCATGCATTTCTTGCACTGTTCAACAGTTTTTAAGATTTCAGATTCACTATGTACCTCAGTGATTGGCACCTCGGTTTTTGCTGCAGTTTCTGTCTGATCAGCATTTTTCTTCTGTTTTTCTTCAATATCAACTTCATCACCAACATCACCAGCAACTTCCAAAATCTCATCCTTCACTTCTCCTTCTTCTTTCTTCTTCATTTCTTCTTCATTTCTTCTTCAACAACCTGCTGTTTTTCAGTAACAACTTCTTTCACAACTTCTTCATTCACAACAACTTTTTCTTCCTTTTCTTTCACTTCTTCAGCTACCTTCTTCAACTCTTCTACCATACACTCAACATTTTTCTTCATTCTTGCTTCATCCCTCTTCCTCAAACTTGATGTCATGGCATCTCTTATGATTTTATCCAGCCTTTTCACATATGTTTTATCTTTTTCAACATTTGAATTGTATTCGCCGGATCGAGGAATTACTAAAAGAATATCATCATGAACTATGTCACTCCTATGGACAACAGGTTCACCATCTCTGTTAACATAACATTCTCGCTTCTTGTCCCATCTTTTATTGCTTACAGCATTTTCATACTCTTCCTACATTTTCTCAATTTTGTATCCAACGATATTTCTTTCTCTGGATGTTTTCTCATTCAGAATCTCTTCTCTGGTTTTCTCTTTGATTTCAGCAACAAAAGCATGATGTTTGCTTTTTGATATTGTTCTGCCATGAGTTGTGAATCGATCACCAACACGATCTTCTTCTGGAAGAATCTCACTACAATCATACCCTTCATCATCATGGATTACAGCACATGCTCTTGACTTCTCTTTGGGAATATTTTCGATCATTTTCGGCTCTTCTTTGCTACGATGGTAAATCGCCTTTCGGTAATAATCATCATTGAAAGGATGTTCATTTCCATCAACTGCAGAGTTGTTGCATTCTCTCTTGAAATGACCTTTTTGCTTACATTTGAAGCAGGTCACTTTGGATTTATCAAATCCCAGCTTAGTTGACGGACCACCAATCGACTGTTTCCCAGTAATCTCCATATACCTCTGAGCTTTTCGGATGCAACTAGCTAAACACCAACGAATGTCAATGAGTTCCATTTCTGCTGGGTCTATCTGGTCGTCGTCTTCTTTGGTCAATTCAAAGTTTCCAATTTTTCCTGCAACTAGACCTTCATATGATTCCAGAACAGATGCAAGGAAGCTCATTTGCTGCTTAGCAGAATTGATGCTCATAGCCGGAGAATTTTTCAGTTTCAGAGCGATGTTGCAGAGAACTTCTTCTGATTCTTCAGGGTTTGCTTTTGAAGAAGATGAATGATATCCTGGATTGTAGCTTGATGAGCTTGTCTGTGGTTCCTTTGTCTTCTCATCACTAAATGCTTTCTTTGGTGAATCACCAGCTTTCACCGAGGGTATGTTACCTTTGTAGTAAAGACCCACATTTTGTTGATGTGAAGAACCGCTCATCTTGCTTTGTTTCTGCAGTTCAAGATCATGAGTTTCAATCTTTTCAATCAATACATCGAGAGAAATTGTATCATATAGCACATCATTTTTTAGAATAAACACAAACCTTTGCCACTGATCTGCTCGTGGTAACGCTTCTATGATTTTATCAATTATTTCCTCTCGTGTCTTAACAATACCAAACCTATCAAGTTCAATTTTCAAATGGCAAAATCTTTCTATCATTTGTCGAACTGATTCACCTTTCCAGCTATCAAACAAATCAAATTCTTTCTTTAATAAAGCAATTTTGTTTTTCTTGATTTGTTTACCCCCCTCAGCTTTAACCCGTAAAGCTTCCCAAACAGATTTTGATGACCCGTCATGTTGAAGTAAAGCAAACATGTCATCTCTAATTGATGAGTGGATTAAAGCAATCATTCTCTGTTCAGATGAGAAATCCTTTTTGACATCTTTGGATAAGCTTTTGAGAGGGATTTCTTCTCCTTTGTCATTGACCGACCTATCATAACCAAATTCCAAACAGAACCAACTTTCATGTGCGTAAGCTTTTGCCCAGTTGATGAAACGTTCTTTCCACCAAGTGTAGTCCTCAATACTATCAAGCTTGGGCGGTTTTGAATGAGTTCCATAAAAGTTTTCATGATTAATGTTTTCATTGATCGCTTTTGTAATGGCTTTCGGTGTGACAGTTGAGGTCTCAGACGATTCGGATGTAAACGCGTTATAGAACGTGTTGTTAAATTCTTCAGCTATGACGTTTTCTCCTTGAATCTCAGCACCTTTTAATCACCTGAATCAAGGAAGCAAACAAACACAATCAGTTCAAACGCTTTAACAAATAACTTGAATCAGATGGATACTTGTAACACCTCGAATTTTTGTGTCCAATGATGTGTTAACACGTGTCATTTGATTACACGTGGCATTGATATTAAATAAAGGACTAATTTTGACAAGCCTTGAAAGTATGTAAATTCGAGGGTTATAAATGTCAACAAAGGGTAAATATACTGTATAGTAACCCTAAATGATGCTCGTACCTTCAAACGAATAAATCATGGATCGTACGGAAGCGAAACACGGAAGAAAGTGAGAGATTACGAACTACAGTGGTTAACCGTGTCAACATGTTTAAATTATACCTCTGAGTGACCCTTTAACGTTCCCAAGGCTTTGTAGCGGTATTATACGCTCACCAGAATATACTATATAAATTCCGCGAAGTTCTGTTTTAAAACGGGAAAGTTATGATCAAATTCGTATGAGAAGGGTTAAAAGCGTCAATAATATAATTTAAGGCTTTCCGAATAATAAATATATTAACCGGGGGCTTAACGATACGGGTAAATAACGCGAGGTCCTTAGTTTTAATTAATCGAGGACCATATCGCAAAGTTACCCTTTCAAACCCGAAAGGTCAGGTTATTAATTACCAAAGATTCGATATTAATTACTAAGATTTAGTAATCATTTCAAAAAGATACAATTTTAACCCCTTACGGACCGTAAAGGGTATGCCTTACGGACCGTAAGGAGGGGAATGATTGCTGGTGATCCGCCTATGGCTTACGGACCGCAAGGCCGAAGCCATACGGTCCGTAAGCGATGCCCAGCGACAGAAATGCGGCTGTTGGCTGATTTAAACGGCCAAACATGTGGGAATGGGTTTCTCAGAGGTATGAACGCCCCCTACTCGACCCATAACTCTCTAGGACACCTGCCATTCTGTAACACCTCGAATTTTTGTGTCCAATGATGTGTTAACACGTGTCACTTGATTACACGTGGCATCTATAATAAATAAAGGACTAATTTTGACAAACCTTGAAAGTATATAAATTCGAGGGTTATAAATGTCAACAAGGGTAAATATACTGTATAGTAACCCTAAATAATGCTTGTACCTTCAAACGAATAAATCATAGATCGTACGGAGGCGAAACGCGGAAGAAAGTGAGAGATTACGAGCTACAGGGGTTAACTGTGTCAACATGTTTAATTATACCTCTGAGTGACCCTTTAACGTTCCCAAGGCTTCGTAACAGTATTATACGCTCACTAGAATATACTGTATAAATTCTGCGAAGTTCCGTCTTAAAACGAGAGAGTTATACTCAAATTCGTATGAGAAGGGTTAAAAGCGTCAACAGTGAAAGTTAAGGCTTTCCAAATTATTAATAAACTAACCGGGGACTTAATAATGCGGGTAAATAACACGAGGCCCCTATCGGTAAATAACCGAGGGCCAAACCGCAAAGTTACCCTGTGACAACTCGAGTTTTTGACTTTCACCTTCACATTAAATGCGCATTGACTTTGACTGTTTAGTTGTTTGGATTGTAGACTTAAATTGTACGAATTGTGTGTTACTGAAATGTATTGTCATTTTTGCCTATATGTGATTATTTGCTGTGATAGATAATAATATTAGAATTATTATTATTGTTATTATCATAAATATCATAATAACATTTTGTCCGAAAGATAAAATACAGTCGAAGGACTTGAAGGACCTCGAAGGATAACCTTCGACTCGAAGACTCCGAAACATATCCTTCGACCTTGTTTCGGTCCGAAGGATCACGAAACATATCCTTCGATATGTTTCGGCCCAGTTGTTCTGTTGGGCTTGGCCCATTACTGTGATACGTATATATAAGGATGCATGTAAACTGATAGTTATTATTCTAAGAAAAACCCTAGAACACTTTTGATCTGTGACGGCAACCCCAACTCATACGAAGATTTTTGCTGATCGATTCTCTTATTTTCTACCCCGGTTAGTGTCCACAATACATGATTTCTGGAATTATCAAATCGTATGTAAATAGGCTGGTTGTATATTAACTGATTTGTATGATGATTGCGTATGGGTATTAATCGAATTTGTATGCACATTGGATATGTTGTGATTATGGTTAAATGATTTCATGATTTCGAATCGTGTTGTTAATCGGTTAGTTAATCCAGTCAGGGTGATCGATCGGATAGGAAATTTATGTTGTTTAATGGATGACTGGTGATACGATTCGATGATAACTTGTGATTTAAGATATTGTAATCGGACACGCTTATGTAATCGGCTTATGTGTGTTAATCGAATAGTTTGAATGACCTTGTTTCAAGATTAGGGTTCTTGATAAACATGAGATGCATGCTTGTTTGATCTTGTTGATGTTAACAGATTTGTGAAAATTGTGTTAATGGTTAATCGGATCAACGTAACTGTTATTTGCCGAAGGATACTTATTGATCGAACCATTGTTGGACCGAAAGATACCTATCCTTCGAACCATAGCGTTAGTGACCGAATGATAGATTGACCGACAGATGTTTGACCGACAGATAGCATTGACCGAACCATACCCTTGACCGAAAGATGGTTTTGGTCGAAAGATAACAATGGTTCGAAACAAAGCATTTCGGTCCGAAAGTTAAGTGTTGGACTCGATAGATAATTAGGATAATTGTGATCGAAAGATACTAGGGTTTTGCATAATGTCTTGAACAATTGAACATATGTTGAATTTATTTACATACCATGCTTGGTGATGAACATGTTTGTGTAATACTACGTGTTGTGCTGATATGCAAACTGACTGCTGTGTGAACAATTAATTGCATGCGTAATATTCCGACCATGAACTGATTTGCTATACGTGTATACAATAGGACGTGATTGATTAACTGTGAGCGCGTGTACTTATTTAGCATACCGAGCAAACCAAGGTGAGTTCACACTCTTACCAAGGCATGGGGTTCCCGGGGTGTTGGGAATGGGATTGAAAGGTTGATTAGATACATTATTGACACTATGCCTAGACTACCACTTTACTATCCTCGGTTGTGAAGGATACCTATAGTTACGAGTAGTCTAGTGGTTATACAACGTGGAACACCACCACAGGAAAACGTGGAACACCACCACAGGAAAACGTGGAACACCACCACACAGTAACGTGGAACACCACCACAGGAAAACGTGGAACACCACCACAGGAAAACGTGGAACACCACCACAGGAAAACGTGGAACACCACCACAGGAAAACGTGGAACACCACCACAGGAAAACGTGGAACACCACCACAGTAAAATATACAAACGGCCCAGTAGAGCCACCTATTACAAATGAACTTACTATTACGCATTTCCTTTATGTGAACTCGCTCAACTAGTTTGTTGATCATTCTGTTACATGCCTTGCAGATCGTTAGGTACTTGGAGCTTGCACACGGAGGAGCTGGTCGTTGTGGGGCTTGGATCGTGATCACCTTGTTAAACACTTTTGATGTCTGATACTTATTTGCTATGGGTTTTACAATAATACGCTTCCGCTAAACAATGTTAACTTACTTATGTTTTGGAAACACCTTTCATATGGAAATGGTTTGGATTATAATGTGATTACTTTTACTTTATACAATGTTCTGTATGATTGGTGGCTTGATCCTGGTCAGTCACGCTCCCAAGCGGTGATACTCCGCAGGTGGATTTTTGGGGGTGTGACAGATTGGTATCAGAGCCATTGGTTATAGAGAACTTGGTTTTAATAAGGGGAAAACGTTTTTATTAAAACCAGACTATAACCAGAACAGTGCTCTCAACGATCCACAACGACGCTTCGCTCCACGTGCAAGACTCAACTTCTTAGGTAATAAGGTTTATGTTTATTGCCTACATGCTAGAATTTGCTTAGAACTTTGCTCGTAGTATGCTTACATTACCTTGCTCACAACTTGTCATAGCATGAGAATACTTATGTGCTTACACTCTTCTGTCATCGCACTATTCGCGAACTTTTCTCACTTATGTTGCCTTTGATGTGAAGATCAATGGCCGCACGAATTACCATGACTCAAGCCCAGCTAGAGGCTCTCGTTGCTGCGGCAGTTGCAGCCGCCCAAGCAGGTCAACCCGCTCAGCAACAACCTGGGTGCACATTCAAGAATTTCATGGACTGTCGTCCTAGCTCGTTCAGTGGCACGGAGGGGGCAGTTGGACTCCTCCACTGGTTTGAAAAGCTCGAGTCGGTTTTTGAAATGTGTGAATGCCCTGAGGCTCGCAGGGTGAAGTTCGCCACTGGCACTCTTGAAGGGATTGCGCTCACCTGGTGGAATGCGCAAGTACAGATCTTAGGGTTGGCAGCTGCTAACGCCACACCCTGGAATGAATTCAAAGAACTGATTAAGAGGGAATATTGCACAAGAGAAGACATCCACAAGTTGGAGGATGAGTTGTACAATTTGAAGATGGTGGGTTCAGAAATCGAAGCTTACACCAAGAGGTCGAATGAGTTGGCTGTGCTGTGTCCAACCATGGTAGACCCACCATACAAGCGCATTGAGTTGTATCTCAAGGGTTTGGCGCCAGAAATCCAGAGCCACGTGACGTCGGCTAACCTCAACAACATCCAGGAAATTCAGCGCCTTGCACACCGCATCACAGATCAGGCAGTAGACCAGGGCAAACTGCCAAAGCGTATCAGTGCTACCACTACCGCTACTGCTTCTACTACGCTTGCTACTCCCAGTGAAAGTAAAAGAAAATGGGAGGGGGATTCTAGCAAGGGGTCAGTTTCAGTGCAGGTGCAGTCTCAGCAGCGAAAGACGGACAGCTACCAGAGTCCAAGTCAGCACTCCTCTAGCAGCCATAAACAAGGAGGGTATCGAGGAAACCTTCCAAAGTGTAACACCTGCAACAAACATCACAGTGGCCAGTGTAATAAGGTTCGTTGTCAAAGATGCCTCAAGATGGGTCATGAGGCCAAAGACTGTAGGAGTCCACGGCCTGCAAATCAGAACCAGCAACTTCCACCGCCAGCTCCACAGAACCAGCAGCAGCAACCACAGCGTGGAAACCGGGGATGTTTCCAGTGTGGGGCAGAAGGACACTACAAACGCGATTGTCCTCAGTTGAACCAGAATCAGAACCACAACAATAACCAGGGCAACGGGAACAACGACAACAACGGGGGAAACAACAATAACAATGGCAACGAGGCAAGAGGTCGAGTTTTCATGTTAGGAGGAGGAGACGCAATGAACGCTAATTGAACTTATGACTTCTTTTGGGGTTTTTCATTATTATGTTTCCGCTATTCGAACAAAGTTTGGTTTGAACATCAAATGTTTTGGGTTTTATGAATTATTTCAACTACTATATTTTATGATTGATGTGATAAATGGTTTGATATTATTGAACACACCCGCCGTATTTATGGACATTACGAACAGAGTGTGCAAACCCTACCTAGACAAAATGTTCTTGACTCCATCAACGACATTCTGATCTACTCCAAGAGTCAGGAGGAGCACGAGCAGCATCTTCGTCTTATTTTGGAACTCCTTCGGAAGGAACAGTTGTACGCCAAGCTTTCTAAATGCGACTTCTGGCTTCGTGAAGTTCACTTCTTAGGCCACGTAGTGAACAAGGATGGGATACATGTCGATCCATCCAAGGTAGATTCGATCCGAAACTGGCCTGCACCGCGTACACCGACAGAAATACGCCAATCCTTGGGTTTGGCAGGTTACTGCAGGCGATTTATTAAAGACTTCTCCAAGATCGCGCAACCACTCACTATGCTTACACAGAAAGGTGTCGTTTACAGATGGGGTAATACACAGGAGACCGCTTTTCAGTACTTAAAGGATAGGCTTTGCAGCGCACCTATTCTCTCACTGCCCGAGGGCACGGATGACTTCGTGGTTTATTGTGACGCATCGATACAAGGGCTTGGTTGTGTATTGATGCAACGGGATAAAGTTATTGCATACGCCTCTCGGCAACTCAAGGTTCATGAACGGAACTACACGACGCACGATTTAGAGCTGGGAGCTGTTGTTTTCGCGCTTAAGATATGGCGACACTACCTGTACGGTACCCGGTGCACGATTTACACCGATCACAGGAGTCTCGAGCATATTCTTAAGCAAAAAGGATTTGAATATGCGTCAACGAAGATGGGTTGAACTTCTGAACGACTACGAATGCGCCATCAAGTATCATCCAGGCAAGGCCAATGTTGTGGCTGATGCCCTTAGTCGGAAAGACACTCTACCTAAGCGCGTGCGAGCGCTACAGCTTACTATTCAGGCCAGTCTTCCTGCACAGATACGAGCTGCTCAGATGGAAGCTCTGAAACCCGAAAACATTAAAGCTGAAGCCTTACGCGGTTCAAGGCAACGCATGGAACAAAAGGAAGACGGTGCTTACTATGTAACGGGGCGTATTTGGGTCCCACTTTATGGCGGTTTACGCGAACTTGTAATGGATGAAGCTCACAAGTCTCGCTATTCGGTACATCCAGGGTCGGATAAAATGTACCACGACATCAGCACTACTTATTGGTGGCCTAGTATGAAGGCTCACATCGCTACTTACGTTGGAAAATGTTTGACCTGTGCGAGGGTCAAGGTCGAATATCAGAAGCCAGCTGGTCTACTTCAGCAGCCCAAGATACCGCAGTGGAAATGGGAAGAAATTTCCATGGATTTCGTTACGGGCTTACCTAGATCCCAGCGTGGGAATGACACTATTTGGGTAATCGTTGATCGACTCACAAAGTCTGCTCACTTTTTGGCTATCAAAGAAACGGATAAGTTTTCTACTTTAGCAGACATTTACTTGAAGGAAGTCGTTTCGAGGCACGGAGTGCCCACCTCTATTATTTCGGATCGCGATGCACGATTCACGTCAGAGCTTTGGCAAGCGATGCACAAATCCTTCGGCTCACGATTAGACATGAGCACAGCATATCATCCTCAGACGGATGGGCAGTCTGAGCGAACTATTCAAACTCTAGAAGACATGCTTCGAGCGTGTGTTATCGATTTCGGCAACGGCTGGGAAAAGCACCTCCCTTTGGTGGAGTTCTCGTACAATAACAGTTACCATACCAGCATTCAAGCCGCTCCATTCGAGGCATTGTACGGACGTAAATGCCGGTCACCTCTCTGTTGGGCAGAGGTGGGGGATAGTCAGATTACGGGTCCAGATATTGTTGTGGACGCCACAGAAAAGATAGCACAGATACGACAACGCATGGCGGCAGCACGCGACCGTCAGAAAGCCTACGCGGACAAGCGTAGAAAACCATTGGAATTTGAGGTCGGGGACCGGGTTTTATTGAAAGTTTCACCCTGGAAGGGTGTGGTTCGATTTGGTAAACGAGGCAAACTGAATCCGCGGTACGTCGGACCGTTCGAAATCTTAGAAAAGATTGGCAAGGTAGCCTACAGATTAAACCTACCTCCTGAACTCGGTGCAGTTCACAATGTATTTCACGTGTCGAATCTGAAGAAATGCCTATCAGATGAGACCCTTATAGTTCCTTTTAAGGAACTCACTATCGACGAGCGGTTGCAGTTCGTCGAGGAACCAGTTGAAATCACGGACCGGGATGTTAAGGTCCTCAAACACAAGAGAATCCCTCTTGTTCGAGTTCGTTGGAACTCCCAGCGTGGTCCAAAGTATACCTGGGAACGCGAAGATCAGATGAAAGAAAAGTATCCCCAGTTATTCGAAACCAATGCATCCACTACTGAGGCTGAAGCTACTACTACTGAATTTCGGGACGAAATTCCAAATCAACGGGGGGATGATGTGACACCCCAGGAAAACCAGTGAACGATGTAACTTACCTAGCTTCCTCAGTAAGTGCGTACCAAATTTCGGGACGAAATTTCTTTTAAGTTGGGGATAATGTGACAACTCGAGTTTTTGACTTTCACCTTCACATTAAATGCGCATTGACTTTGACTGTTTAGTTGTTTGGATTGTAGACTTAAATTGTACGAATTGTGTGTTACTGAAATGTATTGTCATTTTTGCCTATATGTGATTATTTGCTGTGATAGATAATAATATTAGAATTATTATTATTGTTATTATCATAAATATCATAATAACATTTTGTCCGAAAGATAAAATACAGTCGAAGGACTTGAAGGACCTCGAAGGATAACCTTCGACTCGAAGACTCCGAAACATATCCTTCGACCTTGTTTCGGTCCGAAGGATCACGAAACATATCCTTCGATATGTTTCGGCCCAGTTGTTCTGTTGGGCTTGGCCCATTACTGTGATACGTATATATAAGGATGCATGTAAACTGATAGTTATTATTCTAAGAAAAACCCTAGAACACTTTTGATCTGTGACGGCAACCCCAACTCATACGAAGATTTTTGCTGATCGATTCTCTTATTTTCTACCCCGGTTAGTGTCCACAATACATGATTTCTGGAATTATCAAATCGTATGTAAATAGGCTGGTTGTATATTAACTGATTTGTATGATGATTGCGTATGGGTATTAATCGAATTTGTATGCACATTGGATATGTTGTGATTATGGTTAAATGATTTCATGATTTCGAATCGTGTTGTTAATCGGTTAGTTAATCCAGTCAGGGTGATCGATCGGATAGGAAATTTATGTTGTTTAATGGATGACTGGTGATACGATTCGATGATAACTTGTGATTTAAGATATTGTAATCGGACACGCTTATGTAATCGGCTTATGTGTGTTAATCGAATAGTTTGAATGACCTTGTTTCAAGATTAGGGTTCTTGATAAACATGAGATGCATGCTTGTTTGATCTTGTTGATGTTAACAGATTTGTGAAAATTGTGTTAATGGTTAATCGGATCAACGTAACTGTTATTTGCCGAAGGATACTTATTGATCGAACCATTGTTGGACCGAAAGATACCTATCCTTCGAACCATAGCGTTAGTGACCGAAGGATAGATTGACCGACAGATGTTTGACCGACAGATAGCATTGACCGAACCATACCCTTGACCGAAAGATGGTTTTGGTCGAAAGATAACAATGGTTCGAAACAAAGCATTTCGGTCCGAAAGTTAAGTGTTGGACTCGATAGATAATTAGGATAATTGTGATCGAAAGATACTAGGGTTTTGCATAATGTCTTGAACAATTGAACATATGTTGAATTTATTTACATACCATGCTTGGTGATGAACATGTTTGTGTAATACTACGTGTTGTGCTGATATGCAAACTGACTGCTGTGTGAACAATTAATTGCATGCGTAATATTCCGACCATGAACTGATTTGCTATACGTGTATACAATAGGACGTGATTGATTAACTGTGAGCGCGTGTACTTATTTAGCATACCGAGCAAACCAAGGTGAGTTCACACTCTTACCAAGGCATGGGGTTCCCGGGGTGTTGGGAATGGGATTGAAAGGTTGATTAGATACATTATTGACACTATGCCTAGACTACCACTTTACTATCCTCGGTTGTGAAGGATACCTATAGTTACGAGTAGTCTAGTGGTTATACAACGTGGAACACCACCACAGGAAAACGTGGAACACCACCACAGGAAAACGTGGAACACCACCACACAGTAACGTGGAACACCACCACAGGAAAACGTGGAACACCACCACAGGAAAACGTGGAACACCACCACAGGAAAACGTGGAACACCACCACAGGAAAACGTGGAACACCACCACAGGAAAACGTGGAACACCACCACAGTAAAATATACAAACGGCCCAGTAGAGCCACCTATTACAAATGAACTTACTATTACGCATTTCCTTTATGTGAACTCGCTCAACTAGTTTGTTGATCATTCTGTTACATGCCTTGCAGATCGTTAGGTACTTGGAGCTTGCACACGGAGGAGCTGGTCGTTGTGGGGCTTGGATCGTGATCACCTTGTTAAACACTTTTGATGTCTGATACTTATTTGCTATGGGTTTTACAATAATACGCTTCCGCTAAACAATGTTAACTTACTTATGTTTTGGAAACACCTTTCATATGGAAATGGTTTGGATTATAATGTGATTACTTTTACTTTATACAATGTTCTGTATGATTGGTGGCTTGATCCTGGTCAGTCACGCTCCCAAGCGGTGATACTCCGCAGGTGGATTTTTGGGGGTGTGACATACCCCTTCGAACCCGAAAGGTCAGGTAAATCATTACGAAAGATTTCGTTACTAATTACCAGGATTTCGTAATCATTTCAAAAGATTTAAAATTCTGGAAACCAAGCCTCTCGCGACCCGCGTGATGGTTAAGGTTAAGTTAAGGCGGGCCGCGAGCCTCCTGTTTTACGCGTCTGTTATTTGAATCCCAGGCGACCCGCATTATAAACGCATGGAACTTCCATGCGGGTCGCGTAAAGCGCCCAGATGCAGAAAGTTGTAACTTCTTGCCTTTTGGAGCCTTTGAACGACCAAACAACCAATTAATGGAGCATGGGTGCCCCCTACTCGACCCATATCACTTAGGGACACCTGCCCATGATCCATGATCAAAGATAGACTTAGTTGTGATGATCTTGAGGTCTTGTGAACACTATAAATAAGCATGTTTGGTTCATAACATTCACCACAACACAAACACTTCTATCTGATCATTCTAAGGCTCCCAAGCATCCATCTCTGCTCTATAAGCAAGAAATAACTTCTGTAAGTCGTTCACAATCAATATGGTCTTGCATTTCCATAGTTATAGCTTATAAACACAACCGTCGTAACTAACGGTTGTCATTACAATAACTTGCAAATGGTTCAGTCTTATGACGGATCAAAAGTAGTTTTGAGTAGGTAGTTATGTGGGTAATAAACCTCTAAAAGGGTTCCCCCTGATCACCACTCTAACTATGTCAAATATCGAGTCAAACGTGCGGTTAAAAAGTCAACAGAAAGCTATTTTGGCGATTTATGCATAATCTGTAATGTACATACTAAGAAACCTGTTTTGACACTCATAAAATATGATATTAAGTATATAAACTTGTTTGCGCTCGTTTAAATCGACCATTTGCTATATTGAACCGGTTCGGAGCCGAATGTCGCAAAAGTTTGACTTTTGCATTGACTTCAGTTCTAACCCGTTTTAGTGAGGTATAGATATACCTTAGGACTCTCTTAGGACCAGGTTACATGATGGTATAAACCTCTGTGATTGGTTCATGAGTTATCCGAGTCTTTTACGCATTTCCGTTAATCGCCTAAAAGTTGACCGTAACGCCATTTTGAAAATAAAACGAGTATTTCGGACACGTGAACGGACCAGAACCTTGCTTATTAAATTATAAGCATGTCCTTAAAGTTTCACGTCAATCCGAGGTCTAGAATGAGAGTTATGCTAAATGGCGCATTTAAAGTAAACTTTAGTAATTAACGGCGCAATTAGCATAACACCTATCTAAACCAAGATTTCGTCACCAAAACTTTTACCCACTGTATTAAAATAATATTTTGGGAATTTTAAAGATTTTTAATAATTTTTACCTCGCTCATAACCTGCGGTTATGGCTACGGTTCGGTAAATACCGAATATGCCCTTTTCGGCCAAAACATGAGTTCTACAAGGTCTTTTGACCCGATTCCAGTTGCTACTGGTTCCAAATAATAAATAAAGTATTTTAAGCTTTATAAGCTGTACGGGAAACTCAGATTTCCTGTAGAACTCGAAAAGCTCTTTAAAAGCCTTTAAAATGACCAAAAAGCCCCTACGGGGCATAATATTAACTTAAACTCGTTACGGGCATCACGGAAGGTATCCTACTGATACCACAACCTCTTTGAGGCATATTGACTTAGGAAATAAGCGTACGACTCTCATGGTTAACCGTTTCGCCTATTGCGCGCACGGTTCGGCTTATGAAACTAGTTTTCATAAATTAGCCGATACGGGTCAAATTATACTATTTGGACCCCAAAATCCAGAGTGTGAACCATAAACCCATATAAAACAAGTCTCTGAACTTGTTGGGTCAGAATCACACTCCATTCTCGGTTTTCGCCTTTTCACGCGATTAAACCGTATTCACATATCGGAACCAACCGGTCTAGGCTACGGCCATTTTAACGACTCGTTAGGATTCTAAGAGGTTAATTAAAACCTTCGTTCCAGATTAGGAGCCCCAGTAAAAGCTATCGGTGATTTAATCCAAATTAAGGAAATATACTTGCAAAGGTAAATACTTTAACTTATTTCCCCTATATGGGCTTGGGTTACGGTATATTAATACCGCTTGATTGAGCATTATATTCTTCCATCGCTTAGGTGGTTAATTAAATAATATGATCGGCTCATTTAAACAGTTTTGTTTCTTAAAAGCCTTTGGGGGGTTTAATGACCGTTGTCCCGGATATCCTTGGCATCATTTTACGAAATGGCCACGACCATCGACATCCCGGTGTAGGCGTACACCCGGTATATATTGTCGACATTAAATTAAAAGACGTAGCCGTTGGTTTTTATACTACGGTTTTACGCAATGTGGTGTGTCTATAAATCTTTAACCCGGCACGACCCGGGCTACTGAACGCATAAAAGAACATGTAAAACGTTCACAAGATTTTATTATAATTTTCCCAAGTTATAAAAGAGTTTGTGCCTTGTGCATTCAAATCAATTTTAATAAACATTTTCAAATGTGTCAGTTGAATGTATTTACCAGTGTAAACTGACGTATTTTCCCCAAAAAGATTAAGTGCAGGTACTATACGAAATGGGCTGGTATAGGCGTCCTAAGCATCGTACATAGTCTCGCAAACTCGATGCTGCATCTGAATGAACAATATTTATTACTTTTGATCCGCTGTGGATATATTCAACTTCTGTAATACATTTGATATTACAACCAGAGGTTGAAGTTTATATATTTATCTTAAGCTTCTGCTGTGCATTATATAATTGTGTGGTTTGACTATATTGTTGCCAACATCGTCACGGTAATCCCCCACCGGGCCCACCGGTGAGACACGTGGAAATCGGGGTGTGACAGGTTGGTATCAGAGCCAACATTGAGTGAATTAAACACTATCCTATTGTGTTTAATCTCAATGACACAATTGCACATACTTGAGTCTAGACAAGAACTTAGGACAAATTCCAATTGTTATTCCAAATTTTTCTTTTCTTTTATTATTGGAATTTAAAGTTTTATAAAGCAGGAAAATGCCACCTGTTATATTCCGAGGAAGAGGAAGGGGAAGAAGAGGCAGAGGAGATATCGTGACACATCACGATAACGAAGCTGGACCATCAGGTACAAGACATCCTTCAATGACAAGGAGCGAAGAACCACAACGACGAAGAGATCTCTACGAACCCGCGAGGCATTCCACCTCACACAGCTCGACGCCATCTTATCGGCACTCCTTTGGACCAAACTCAGAGAATGATCCCAACAACCCACAACCTTCCTTCATACCTCTACAACGTTCGGTATCGCACCGAAATTACGACGACCCTACTCCATACTACATAGGTCAGTTTAATCCGGCTGACTACATACAGGAACCTTCAGGCTTTGTTCCACTAGGGCCACAAGATCACTTCTCCGAAGACCATATGGATGAAGATACTGATCCAACTGAACCTGCTCGTGGTACGCCCACGCATCCGATAGAAGTCTCTGATGGGTCATCCTTCCATGGCACACCCTATCAGGGACCTGACAGTTTCCAAGCGTTGTTTGACCGACATGAGTGGTACTACACGCCACCTCAACAGACATCACAACAACCACGACATCCACAGGATCCCTCTGAGGATTCACGCTTTGAGGCAGTTACGCCACCACCTCCGCCACCGGCGCAACCAGTAATACCTGATCCGCCAAGGCGTAGGAGGACAAATGCTCGTATGTCTACACGAGGAGGAGGGGGTATCCACTTCAGCACTCCTCCACATTCTAGTAGTAGCCACTATCCGCCACTACAAGAAGAAGGACCTTCAAGTCCTATACAGGAGGCGAACTCCGCACCAGCTGCACAAAATTCGCCACCATTTGGGTATGACCAACCCATACCTGCTTACACGGGTCCAACGGCTTACAACCCGTTCGAACCGTCACAAGCACAATACAACTACGGCTATGAGCGCGACCCATATGTGGTGTCGGCAAGATATAATGCGCGCTACCCTGACGGAGCACATGGAAACATGGGACCACCGGACTACTCAGCTCATGGGTATCCAATACCTCCCAGACCTCCAGTTCTGCATCAAGCTCCACAACCACGTTTCTCTCCTCCTGAACAGGAAGAGATACTCCATCGACTAGATCGTGTGGAGAGAGAGTTCGAAGAAGAGAAAAAGAGCCACCGAGGATTTCTCAAAGGCTTAGCGAACCTATTAAAGGGCAAAAAGAAGAAACGTGACCACTAACCCTTAATAGTTGTACTAATGTAATTTCTACTTTGAAATAAGTCCCTGCGTGGACATTTATCGTATTCAGCCTCTACGTAGACTTATCTTTTAGTCCTTGCATGGACACCTATCTTGTATTAGTCCCTGCGTGGACTTGTCACTTATTTTATACCTCTATGGAGGTATATACTATTTGAAAGACCCGTTTAGGGCAATATGTAATTGTATTTGAGATTATGGAATGTATGTTATGAGTTTTGTTTTAATATGTATAAAATAAATCAAAACCATTCCTTTTATATTGATCTGCCTAGATAAAGAATCTTAAAGGGTGAAACCTAGCTTGGTGTCTTTTTAAGATCCAGTCAAGATGGTACGACCTAATTGAAAAGATTCTGATTCCCTGTTAACCTCTGTACGCATGTTAACCTTCATGGCAGATGTGATTCGTTAAAATCACGCACGTCATTCTTATACGATAATCCTTTAAGGATTTCAAAACCCAACTAAATGATTTATAAATCGTGGGTTAAATCACCAATGAAGGTGATCAATCATATTAAAACATCCATTAGTGATGTAGTGCCTACGGGCCAATATTAATAAAACATCCATTGGTGATGTAGTGCCTACGGGCCAGTATTATTAAAACATCCATTAGTGATGTAGTGCCTACGGGCCAGTATTATTAAAAACATCCATTAGTGATGTAGTGCCTACGGGCCAACTTTATTAAAACATCCATTAGAGATGTAGTGCCTACGGGCCAACCATATTAAAACATCCATTAGAGATGTAGTGCCTACGGGCCAACCATATTAAAAACATCCATCAGAGGTGTAGTGCCTATGGGCCGTAATAATTGTCTTATAACGACAAAAGGCAGTGGTGGTCTATGACTCCCTGTCAGAAAGAGATAAAAGAACTACGGTTCAAATCTCTATGCCTTTGATTCTCTGAAATCTCGGCTAAAATTATAAAAACATCCTCGTGATTAGGCTTTATGCCGCCAATACTACTTATATAGCTGAAATAGGATATATTCAAATCCTAATATGTAATGAAATAATAAGTTAACCAAATATGGTCTCTGTACCATGGTTGACAAATTGTCATAAAAGACAATTATATAATAATCTCCTGAATAAAATTTTGTTATCTTCTGTAACAGATTCAAGTTACAATGGCGGATCCCAACGGAGAGAATAGCCATACTAATGAAGATGACTACGACAATACGCCAGTGCATTTGACAGGCGCACAACTGAAGGCTCTGATTGACAATGCTGTTCAGGCAGCTCTTGATCGTCAATATACTGAGTCCCAAGGCAGAACCGTGTCAAAACCACCCTCTAAACCAAAGACACACTCCAAACCACCCTCTCAACCCAAGAAAGATGACGACAAACACTCTCCACTGAGAACAGCGTTCATCGCGATAGAGAATATACCGATGCATCAAATGCTAAGGGTTGCACCTACAAATACTTTGTATCTTGTAAGCCCCGGGAATTTACAGGGGAGAAAGGTGCTGTGGATTGTATCACCTGGCTAGATGAGATGGACACTATTGTGGACATCAGCGGGTGTGCAGAGAGGGATGTGGTGAAGTATGTGTCCCAGTCATTTAAGGGCGAGGCCCTGGCATGGTGGAGAGCGTTGGTACAGGCATCTGGTAAGTCTGCTTTATACAAAATGACGTGGGAGGAATTTATTGCTCTCATTAAGGAAAACTACTGCCCTCAGCATGAGGTTGAGAAGATCGAGGCTGACTTTGTGTCACTGGTGATGACGAACCTGGACTGCCAGGCATATTTGACGAGTTTCAATACCATGTCTCGTCTGGTCCCATACCTTGTGACCCCAGAACCTCGAAGAATCGCCCGTTTTATTGGGGGCTTGGAGCCCGCAATAAAGGCGAGTGTAAAGGCCTCCCGGCCGACGACCTTCAGGTCAGTTACTGACCTCTCCTTGTCTCTAACTTTAGATGTTGTCCGTCTGAGGACACTAAGGAGCAAGGAGGCTGAGAAAACAAAACGTGAGGATGATACCTCACGAAGATCAGGGAAGAAGCACCGTGGAAACGGTGAAGGCAAAAGAGGGTCGGAGGCGAAGAAGGATGGGCAAGCTGGTGAAAGGCCCAACTGCAAAATCTGCAAGAAACCCCACTCTGGGAAATGCAGATTTGCATCAAACTCACAGTCACAATCAAAGACTCCTTCCTGTGGACTATGCAAGTCCAAGGATCATAAGACTGTGGAGTGCAAAAAGATCAAGGATGCAACCTGCTATGGTTGTAACGAAAAAGGGCACATCAAGAGTAACTGCCCTAAGTATGCCAAGAAGGCGGAAGAGACAAAGAAGTCAAATGCGAGAGTTTTTCGCATGGACGCAAAGGAAGCGGTCCAGAACGACAACGTGCTTACAGGTACTTTTCTCGTAAATAATATATTTGCAAGAGTACTATTCGATTCTGGCACTGATAAATCCTTTGTAGACCAGAAATTTTGCCAACTACTAAATATGCCTATCAAAACCCTTGATGCGAAATATGAAGTAGAGTTAGCAGACGGCACGATAGAAACCGTCTCAACTGTTCTAGAAGGATGTGAAATGTCCATTAGGAACCATTCTTTTCCTTTATCTCTACTTCCCTTCAAATTAGCGGGTTTTGACATTGTGCTAGGCATGGACTGGTTATCCCATAATCAGGCCCAAATCATTTGCGGCAAAAGGCATATAGTATTAAAGACTCCGAGTGGTGAATCTCTTACCATTCGAGGAGATACGCAGTACGGACTGCCCGAAGACGTATCTATGCTGAAAGCTTCTAGGTGTTTGAACAGAGGCTGTGTAATTTACATGGCTTAGGTGATAATAGAAGAACCTAAGCCGAAGATCGAGGATCTTCCTGTCATTTCTGAATACCCCGAGGTTTTTCCTGAAGAACTACCTGGTTTGCCACCAGATAGACAAGTGGAGTTCAGAATAGACATCATTCCTGGAGCAGCTCCGATAGCAAGAGCACCTTACAGGCTAGCTCCAACGGAAATGAAAGAACTGAGGACCCAGTTGGATGAACTGCTGGCGAAAGGTTTTATCAGACCTAGTTCATCTCCCTGGGGAGCACCAGTCCTATTTGTAAAGAAGAAGGACGGATCGATGCGGTTGTGCATCGACTATCGAGAGCTAAATAAAGTTACCATAAAGAACAGATATCCTTTGCCAAGGATCGATGATCTGTTTGACCGGCTGCAAGGAGCAAGCTATTTTTCAAAAATCGACTTAAGGTCGGGCTATCATCAGCTAAGGGTCAGAGATGAAGATGTACATAAGACAGCATTTAGGACTCGCTATGGTCATTACGAGTTCCTAGTGATGCCTTTTGGGCTCACAAATGCACCGGCTGCGTTCATGGATCTCATGAATCGCGTCTGCAAGCCGTATTTGGACAAATTTGTCATAGTCTTCATCGACGATATTCTTATATATTCCAAGAACCAAGCTGACCACGAGAAGCACCTCCGTTGCATTCTCGAACTATTACAGCGTGAGAAGCTCTACGCCAAATTCTCGAAATGTGAATTCTGGCTAAGAGAGGTTCAGTTTCTAGGTCACGTTGTAAGTGAGCGTGGTATCCAAGTGGATCCCGCTAAGGTAGAGGCAGTCATGAACTGGCAAGAGCCAAAGACACCTACCGAAATTCGTAGTTTCCTGGGATTGGCAGGTTACTACAGGAGATTTATTGAGAATTTTTCAAGGATTGCTGCGCCCTTGACTTCCTTGACCAAGAAGAAAGAAAAGTACATTTGGGGCCCAAAGCAGCAAGAGTCCTTCGAAATACTGAAGCAAAAGCTAAGCAACGCACCTGTGTTGACACTACCTGAAGGTACAGATGAATTCGTAGTTTACTGCGATGCATCACACACAGGCATGGGGTGTGTGCTTATGCAGAAGGGCAAGGTGATTGCCTATGCTTCAAGGCAATTAAAGGTGCATGAAAAGAATTACACCACCCATGATTTGGAGTTGGGTGCCGTTGTATTTGCACTGAAATTATGGAGGCATTACCTTTTTGGTATTAAGTTCGTGATTTATTCTGATCACAAAAGCCTCCAGCACCTGTTCAATCAGAAGGAGTTGAACATGAGGCAGCGCCGTTGGATGGAAACCTTGAATGACTATGATTGCGAGATCAGGTACCATCCCGGCAAGGCGAATGTATTCGCTGATGCCTTGAGCAGGAAGGAAAGGGTAAAACCTATTCGAATCAATGCCAAGAGCATTGAAGTCAAGAACAATTTGATTGAAAGGATTTTAGCTGCACAGCGAGAGGCTGTGTTGGAAGCTAATTATCCTAATGAAAAGTTAGGAGTAACTGAGGAGCAGTTGACTCTTAGCAAGGATGGAATCCTTAGATTGAACGGACGTATATGGGTTCCAATTTATGGAGGACTACGAGATGTTATCCTCCAGGAAGCCCATAGTTCCAAATACTCAGTCCATCCTGGTGCAGACAAAATGTATCAAGATTTAAAGGCAAATTATTGGTGGATAGGCTTGAAAAAGTCTGTAGCCGCCCATGTAGCAAAGTGCTTGACTTGTGCTCAAGTCAAAGCCGAGCACCAAAAGCCGTCTGGCTTGCTACAACAGCCTGAACTTCCCGAGTGGAAGTGGGAATGCGTAACTATGGACTTCATAACCAAGTTACCCAAAACCAGGAAAGGAAACGATACAATATGGGTCATAGTCGATAGGCTGACTAAATCAGCTCATTTTCTACCCATCAAGGAGACGTATAGCTCCGATATGTTAGCCCAACTTTATGTTGATAAGATTGTAGCCTTACACGGCATACCTGTGTCTATTATCTCCGACAGGGATACTAGATACACATCTCACTTCTGGAAGAGTTTCCAGCAATCTTTGGGCACGCGTTTAAACTTTAGTACGGCTTACCATCCACAGACGGACGGTCAAAGTGAGCGTACTATCCAAACGCTTGAAGACATGCTTCGTGCATGTGCGATCGATTTAGGTGGTAACTGGGATAAGAATCTACCCCTGATCGAATTCTCCTACAATAATAGCTACCATACCAGCATAAAGGTTGCGCCTTTCGAGGCATTATACGGTAGGAAATGTAGATCGCCTGTTTGTTGGGCGGAAGTAAGAGAGGTCCAATTATCAGGACCAGAGATTGTTTTCCAGACAACGGACAAGATTGTCCAGATCCGGGAACGTCTCAAGGCTGCCCGCGATAGGCAGAAGAGCTACGCTGATCCAAAGCGTAAGGATTTTCACTTCGAAGTGGGTGAAAAGGTATTGTTTAAGGTGTCACCCTGGAAGGGGGTGATGCGTTTCGGCAAGAAAGGCAAACTGAGTCCGAGATACATAGGACCTTTTGAGGTCATTGAACGTATCGGATCAGTTGCCTATAAATTGAACTTGCCTGAGGAGCTCAATGGAATTCACAACGTGTTCCACATCTGCAATCTCAAGAAGTGCTTCGCCGATGAATCATTGGTGATTCCGCATACAGATGTGCATATAGATGAGAGCTTAAAGTTCATAGAAAAACCTTTGTCGATTGAGGATCGACAGGTAAAGAAGCTTCGCAGAAAGCACGTACCGATTGTAAAGGTCAATTGGGATGCTCGTAGAGGTCCTGAATATACGTGGGAAGTCGAAGCTACAATGAAAGAAAAGTACCCCTATTTATTTGAGTAAATCTCGGGTCGAGATTTATTTTAAGGGGGTGAGGATGTAACACCTCGAATTTTTGTGTCCAATGATGTGTTAACACGTGTCACTTGATTACACGTGGCATCTATAATAAATAAAGGACTAATTTTGACAAACCTTGAAAGTATATAAATTCGAGGGTTATAAATGTCAACAAGGGTAAATATACTGTATAGTAACCCTAAATAATGCTTGTACCTTCAAACGAATAAATCATAGATCGTACGGAGGCGAAACGCGGAAGAAAGTGAGAGATTACGAGCTACAGGGGTTAACTGTGTCAACATGTTTAATTATACCTCTGAGTGACCCTTTAACGTTCCCAAGGCTTCGTAACAGTATTATACGCTCACTAGAATATACTGTATAAATTCCGCGAAGTTCCGTCTTAAAACGAGAGAGTTATACTCAAATTCGTATGAGAAGGGTTAAAAGCGTCAACAGTGAAAGTTAAGGCTTTCCAAATTATTAATAAACTAACCGGGGACTTAATAATGCGGGTAAATAACACGAGGCCCCTATCGGTAAATAACCGAGGGCCAAACCGCAAAGTTACCCCTTCGAACCCGAAAGGTCAGGTAAATCATTACGAAAGATTTCGTTATTAATTACCAGGATTTCGTAATCATTTCAAAAGATTTAAAATTCTGGAAACCAAGCCTCTCGCGACCCGCGTGATGGTTAAGGTTAAGTTAAGGCGGGCCGCGAGCCTCCTGTTTTACGCGTCTGTTATTTGAATCCCAGGCGACCCGCATTATAAACGCATGGAACTTCCATGCGGGTCGCGTAAAGCGCCCAGATGCAGAAAGTTGTAACTTCTTGCCTTTTGGAGCCTTTGAACGACCAAAAAACCAATTAATGGAGCATGGGTGCCCCCTACTCGACCCATATCACTTAGGGACACCTGCCCATGATCCATGATCAAAGATAGACTGAGTTGTGATGATCTTGAGGTCTTGTGAACACTATAAATAAGCATGTTTGGTTCATAACATTCACCACAACACAAACACTTCTATCTGATCATTCTAAGGCTCCCAAGCATCCATCTCTGCTCTATAAGCAAGAAATAACTTCTGTAAGTCGTTCACAATCAATATGGTCTTGCATTTCCATAGTTATAGCTTATAAACACAACCGTCGTAACTAACGGTTGTCATTACAATAACTTGCAAATGGTTCAGTCTTATGACGGATCAAAAGTAGTTTTGAGTAGGTAATTATGTGGGTAATAAACCTCTAAAAGGGTTCCCCCTGATCACCACTCTAACTATGTCAAATATCGAGTCAAACGTGCGGTTAAAAAGTCAACAGAAAGCTATTTTGGCGATTTATGCATAATCTGTAATGTACATACTAAGAAAGCTGTTTTGACACTCATAAAATATGATATTAAGTCTATAAACTTGTTTGCGCTCGTTTGAATCGACCATTTGCTATATTGAACCGGTTCGGAGCCGAATGTCGCAAAAGTTTGACTTTTGCATTGACTTCAGTTCTGACCCGTTTTAGTGAGGTATAGATATACCTTAGGACTCTCTTAGGACCAGGTTACATGATGGTATAAACCTCTGTGATTGGTTCATGAGTTATCCGAGTCTTTTACGCATTTCCGTTAATCGCCTAAAAGTTGACCGTAACGCCATTTTGAAAATAAAACGAGTATTTCGGACACGTGAACGGACCAGAACCTTGCTTATTAAATTATAAGCATGTCCTTAAAGTTTCACGTCAATCCGAGGTCTAGAATGAGAGTTATGCTAAATGGCGCATTTAAAGTAAACTTTAGTAATTAACGGCGCAATTAGCATAACACCTATCTAAACCAAGATTTCGTCACCAAAACTTTTACCCACTGTATTAAAATAATATTTTGGGAATTTTAAAGATTTTTAATAATTTTTACCTCGCTCATAACCTGCGGTTATGGCTACGGTTCGGTAAATACCGAATATGCCCTTTTCGGCCAAAACATGAGTTCTACAAGGTCTTTTGACCCGATTCCAGTTGCTACTGGTTCCAAATAATAAATAAAGTATTTTAAGCTTTATAAGCTGTACGGGAAACTCAGATTTCCTGTAGAACTCGAAAAGCTCTTTAAAAGCCTTTAAAATGACCAAAAAGCCCCTACGGGGCATAATATTAACTTAAACTCGTTACGGGCATCACGGAAGGTATCCTACTGATACCACAACCTCTTTGAGGCATATTGACTTAGGAAATAAGCGTACGACTCTCATGGTTAACCGTTTCGCCTATTGCGCGCACGGTTCGGCTTATGAAACTAGTTTTCATAAATTAGCCGATACGGGTCAAATTATACTATTTGGACCCCAAAATCCAGAGTGTGAACCATAAACCCATATAAAACAAGTCTCTGAACTTGTTGGGTCAGAATCACACTCCATTCTCGGTTTTCGCCTTTTCACGCGATTAAACCGTATTCACATATCGGAACCAACCGGTCTAGGCTACGGCCATTTTAACGACTCGTTAGGATTCTAAGAGGTTAATTAAAACCTTCGTTCCAGATTAGGAGCCCCAGTAAAAGCTATCGGTGATTTAATCCAAATTAAGGAAATATACTTGCAAAGGTAAATACTTCAACTTATTTCCCCTATATGGGCTTGGGTTACGGTATATTAATACCGCTTGATTGAGCATTATATTCTTCCATCGCTTAGGTGGTTAATTAAATAATATAATCGGCTCATTTAAACAGTTTTGTTTCTTAAAAGCCTTTGGGGGGTTTAATGACCGTTGTCCCGGATATCCTTGGCATCATTTTACGAAATGGCCACGACCATCGACATCCCGGTGTAGGCGTACACCCGGTATATATTGTCGACATTAAATTAAAAGACGTAGCCGTTGGTTTTTATACTACGGTTTTACGCAATGTGGTGTGTCTATAAATCTTTAACCCGGCACGACCCGGGCTACTGAACGCATAAAAGAACATGTAAAACGTTCACAAGATTTTATTATAATTTTCCCAAGTTATAAAAGAGTTTGTGCCTTGTGCATTCAAATCAATTTTAATAAACATTTTCAAATGTGTCAGTTGAATGTATTTACCAGTGTAAACTGACGTATTTTCCCCAAAAAGATTAAGTGCAGGTACTATACGAAATGGGCTGGTATAGGCGTCCTAAGCATCGTACATAGTCTCGCAAACTCGATGCTGCATCTGAATGAACAATATTTATTACTTTTGATCCGCTGTGGATATATTCAACTTCTGTAATACATTTGATATTACAACCAGAGGTTGAAGTTTATATATTTATCTTAAGCTTCTGCTGTGCATTATATAATTGTGTGGTTTGACTATATTGTTGCCAACATCGTCACGGTAATCCCCCACCGGGCCCACCGGTGAGACACGTGGAAATCGGGGTGTGACACATTCATCCATGGTCACTTGTAGAGTGTGTTGTGATGATCTTAATGCCATTCTTACACTATAAATAGAACCATTGTGTGCATAAGTTTCATCACAACTCAAAACACATTCTCTGATCATTCTTGGAGCTTTCAAACCTTCTTCTTTGTTCTCTAAGCAAGCCTAAGCTTCTGTAAGTCATTTATATCCTTTGTAGTTTAATTTTACTTAGTAATATAGCTCAAAATCAAACCGTCTACGGTTTGACTTTGCGATAAATCACAAATGGTCCAGTGAATTGTCGAATCAAAAGTAGTTATGAGTTGGTATTTATGTGGGTAATAAACCTCTAAAAGGGTTCCCTCTGATCGCCACTCTAACTAGCTCAAATGTCGAGTCAAACGAATGCTTAAAAAGTCAACAGGAAGCTATTTTTTGCGATTCTTGCATAATCTGTAAAATAAATGATATGCAACCTGTTTAGACACTCATAAAACATGATATTAATTATATAAACTTGTTTACGTTCGTTTGAATCGACCATTTGCTATATTGACCCGGTTCGGAGCCGAATGTCGCAAAAGTTTGACTTTTGCTTTGACTTCAGTTCTGACCCGTTTTAGTGAGGTATAGATATGCCTTAGGACTCTATTAGGACCAGGTTACATGATGGTATAAACCTCTGTGAACGGTTCGTTGGTTGTCCGAGTCTTTTACGCATTTCCGTTAATCGCCTAAAAGTTGACCGTAACGCCATTATTAAAATAAAGCGAGTATTTCGGATACGTGAGCGGACCATAACCTTGCTTACTAAATTATAAGCATGTCCTTAAAGTTTCACGTCAATCCGAGGTCTAGAATGAGAGTTATGCTAAATAGCGCAATTAAAGTAAACTTTTGTAATAAACGGCGCAACTAGCATAACACCTATCTAAACCAAGATTTCGTCACCAAAACTTTTACCCACTGTTATAAAATAATATTTTTGGAATTTTAAAGATTTTTAATAATTTTTACCTTGCTCATAACCTGCGGTTATGGCTACGGTTCGGTAAATACCGAATATGCCCTTTTCGGCCAAAATTTGAGTTCTACAAGGTCTTTTGACCCGATTCCAGTTGCGACTGATTTTAAACAATAAATAAAGTATTTTAGACTTTATAAACTGTTCGGGAAACTCAGATTTCCTGTAGAACTCGAAAAGCTCTTTAAAAGTCTTTAAAATGACCGAAAAACCCCTACGGGGCGATATATTAACTTAAACTCGTTACGGGCATCGCGGAAGGTATCCTACTGATACCACAACCTCTTTAAGGCATATTGACTTAGGAAATAAGCGTAGGACTCTCATGGTTAACCGTTTCGCCTAATGCGCGCACGGTACGGCTTATGAAACTAGTTTTCGTAAATTAGCCGATATGGGTCAAATTATATCATTGTGACCCCAAAATCCAGAGTGTGAACCTTAAACCCATATAAAAAAAGTCTCTGAACTTGTTGGGTCAGAATCACACTCCATTCTCGGTTTTCGCCTTTTCGTGCGATTAAACCGTATTTATATTTCAAAACCAACCGGTCTAGGCTACGGCCAATATAAAGACCCGTTAGGATTCTAATAGGTTAATTAAAACCTTCGTTTCAGAATAGGAGCCCCAGTAAAAGCTACCTGTGACGTAATCCATTAAGGAATATACTTGCAAAGGTAAATACTTTTCACTTATTTTCCGTATACGGGCTTGGGATACGGTATAATATTTTCCGCTTGATTGAGCATCATATCTTCCATCGCTTAGGTGGTTAATTGAATAATGTGATCGGCTCATTTAAACAGTCTTGTTACTTAAAAGCCTTTGGGGGGTTAATGACTGTTGTCCCGGATATCCTTGGCATTATTTTACGAAATGGCCACGACCTCGACATCCCGGTGTAGGCGTACACCCGGTATATTATGTCGACATTATTATTATTAAAAGACGTAGCCGTTGGTTTTTACACCACGGTTTTACGCAATGTGGTATGTCTATTAATCTTTAACCCGGACAGGATCCGGGCTACTGAACGCATAAAAGGACATGTAATTCGTTCACAAGATTTTAATAATTTTCCCAAGTTATAAAAGAGTTTGTGCCTCGTGCATTCAAATCAATTTTAATAAACATTTTCAAATGTGTCAGTTGAACGTATTTACCAGTGTAAACTGACGTATTTTCCCCAAAAGATTAAGTGCAGGTACTACACGAAATTTGGCTGGTAATAGCTTCCTAGCATCACGAATAGTCTCGCAAACTTGATGCTGTATCTGACTGAACAATACGTTATTTTATTTATGATCCCCTGTGGATACAATTCGACTTCTGTAATACACTTGATATTACATTCAAAAGGTTGAATTATATTTATCTTTATGCTTCCGCTGTGCATTCATATAATTGTGTGGTTTGACTATATTGTTGCCAACTACGTCACGGTAATCCCCCACCGGGCCCACTGGTGATACACATGGAAATTGGGGTGTGACAATACTCGAACGAGTGAGTCAAACGAAAATCAACAGTGACAATAATCGGGTGACAGTGATGTCCGATCGGGTGGGAATGCTGTCCGATCGGGTGGGATTGTATCTTGAATCGGAGTGCTGTCCGATCGAGCTGTTGTTCGTTTGAGCTGTTGTCCGATCGGGTGGGGATGCTGTCCGATCGGGTGACAATGTTGTGAATAAAGTTGCAATCCAAACGACCCACCACTCGATTGAATGTCACTAAACGACAAATATGTTCTCCGATCGAGTAACCTGTTGACTCTTTGACCACAACCAATAAACTTTGAATTTCAAATAAAACTCACATGCAAACTGAGAAATCAATTAGACATCACATGCAAACATGATGAAACATATTGAATGAATTAATAACTATTGACTTTTTGTATGTAATCAAGGTGGGTGGCCGACAACTCTAGACAAATTGATTATTTGATTATGATTTATCAACAATCACATGCAAATTATTTATTGTCCGACAAAATCTGTTCACATAATACTCCTATTGGGCCGTAACAACCTAGTGGGTCGGTGCAATGCACATGATTGGGCCGCTAATATGATTTTAATATCTCGTGACTTTTAATCAAAGCTAAAATCCTATTGGACCTAAAACCCACGTAGCCGACAACTTCAAATGTTAAACAAATATGATTGGACCGATGTATATTGATCAGATCAAATCATGTGTATCACGAGACTTCTGTTGTAGTTATTTATGAGGGCCGATTACTTTCTAACAATTAATGGATCGGTGCAATTTATTGTATCACGTGAACTGCTGAGACATGTTGACAGACATTTTCAAACGAAATGACGTATTTCACGCGAATTGGACCAATTTGATGCAACCTGGGCAGATTTGATACGAACTGATGACACTTTCACACGAATTGGATCCTTTCAAACGAATTGAACTTTGTTTCAAACGAAATGGACCACCTATAAACGAAGTGGAGGTCAATACGTGCGAAATGGATGATGTAGAACTCAATACGTGCGAAATGAACATCCAAATGACCAACTCGTGCAAAATGAAGTTTACTTTCACACGATCTGACGAACTTTCAAGCGAAATGGGTCATTTCATGCGAAGTGAAGCTGATGTCACGTGATTTCGAACCAAAAAACTTAGATTTCTCCCAAACGGCTTTGAATTAAGATTTGAAACTTTGTAGGGTTATAGATCAGATGTTTTCGCACAACATATCAAAAATCAGCTAATTTGGACCGTAAAAACCCGTTCAATTTTGCAAAATTCAGTCAAGAACGTGAAGAAGATGAAAAAGATGAAGAAATAGATCAAATCTGGATAAATTCGGATCTGAATCTGATGAAATCTCGAGCGGAATTGTGTGTTTAATATGTGCAATCGAGCTCCTGCTCTGATACCACTTATTAGGACCGATTTTGACTCCGAAACGATTGCGAACCGAACGTGTGACTTGCGGAATCCGTACACGAACGTGACCGAACACACGAGACGTAATATAATCGTGATTCTATTAATCAGATCTGAAATCGTACAACACTTGAATCACGTGGAGCACTTTCTCTCTCTATACTTTCTCTCTCTAGGTCTAGATCTCCCAAAGCTCCAAAATGCCAAAAGTCTAAAATCTAAAGCCTAAAGCTCCTATTTTTAGGCCAAGGCTTTAATGAGATTTCTCATTAATTACAATATTGCCACCTTGCATTTTTCTCTACCTATTACAATATAAAGCAAGTTTTCTTCAGTTTCTGCTACGGACCGGTATTGAAAGAGGCGATAGACATTACTGCACCAACATCCAAGGACACAAGAGCTTTTAGTACTGGTTTATCCTCAACGTCTAATCAAATCAAAATTTTTAGAAAAGGTTTTAAACATGAAAAATAAAAACTAAAATGGTGAAAATAAAAATAAAATAAAAACATATAGACAAGATGAATCACTTGGATTCGACTCGCCTTTAATGTAACCTTTGATGATTTCCGCAATTTTGCACTTTTTAAGAGATTATCTTAGTTATAGTAGTAGGCCCCTCTTTTGAAGGTAACGTTACCCTCAACCCAGTGGTTTGAGTCAGCAAGGATACAATCCCAAAGGGTCGGAATATTGAAAGATAATTAATTAAGTTATTAATGCGTAAAGTGGTAGGCCCCTATTTTGAAGGTGACGTTACCCTTGGCTAAGTGGTTTGACTCAGCAGGGATACAATCCCAAGTAGTCGGTTTAATGTTGTAGGTCCCTCTTCGGAGGATGACGAACCTAAACCTTGTTATACAAACCCACTAGCGAGTGCGGAATCCAAGCTAGCAAGCAAACCGGGATGAAACAAGCATAAACACAAACACACAAGGATTCACCGATTAACACCACTGTATTAATACGAATGAAGGTTCCGGTTACAAGCACAATGTTTACAAATCTAACTTGCAAACTCTCTAGTGTGTGTGTGTGTGTGTTTTGATAGAATGCTCTCAAGCTCTCTCTATGTGTGCATCTATCTCACAAGTCTCTCAAGTCTCTTCCAAAACAACACACTACATGGGTATTTATACCCACACACAGCAGGTCTGGTCTAAGGATTAGACAGATTGTCCGAAGGACCATCTGTCGACCACAATGGCCATCGAAGGATCCATATATACTTCGAAGGATAGCATATCCTTCGAAGTCCATCAGTATCCTTCGTGGTTTATCTTTCGAGCCAATCGAAGGATAGACATAATCCTTCGATTGCTCATCCTTCGACTCAAACACTTCACAAACATATTTCTAACTGTTGGGCCAAGTCAAACCAGGAGGACGGTTGACTTGGTCAACTTACAGGACTGACAAGGACATCGTTTACATCGTGACCAAATACAGACAAAGTACAGACACAAGTGCATCAACAAACTCCCCCTTGGCTGTAGCTTTGTCTTTATCTTCTATAGTTCTAGACTCGTCTCGAACTTCGATGGTCTTTGGTCTTCGAGTTCTCAAAACTCTGATGTCCTTTCAAGTCTTCAATGCCGGAGGATCTTCAAAGTCTTCACGTATTGAAAGCAGAGAGTGTATCAACAAACTACCCGTATCATGTAGGAAGTGTGTTAACAAACTCCCCCTTAACATAAGCTCCCCCTTGAGTTATGCTCGTGAAATACTTTATCTTTATGAAGTGAGATCCTTGTGGTGTTGACGATGGTCAGCGGCAACTCGATCATCTTCATCATTTGAGTGCCTTCATGTCGTGTCTTCATTCCAAAGCTTTGTCATCGACCATGTTCTCCTAGCCTTTAGAATCTGCACATGCAAGAAATCTAAACGCGTAATGAGAACAACTGCTTGGAATATAGTTAATCAGAAACAAGTGACACACGGATGACCATGTCATAATCAAACATCGTCCGACAGTTTGAAAGTTTAATAAATTTATCAATTTTAAATTCTAACTTTCAAAATCTGCAAATTTTGACCGTTTATGAAGATTTAATCAATTCGGTTTTCAGTCAGGTTTCAGGTAACGAAGACTTGAGCTCCAACATCGTACGATCGAAAATAAAGCAGAAATAAAATCTTTTTGGCTTTTATAAAGTTTATATTAAAACACACCTAAAATCTTTTTGGTATTTTTGAAATTTAAAAGACAACAATTTAAAATCCTTTGAGTGTTATCAAACGACATCACCGCTAATGTCGTGCTGATATGCACCAAACGACGAAACTGTTTAAAAGAAATAATAAAAGTTAAGCAGTAAATAAATATTTACAGACATTCTTTTTGTGAGTTTCGAGGGTAAGAGAATCATATCAGTGTACGGTCATGCCAAAACACTCTTGTTGTTCAGTTAGTTAACATTAAGATAAACATCCTATAACAATTATCGGTATTGTTGTCCACTTAAGCTCAACTTATCAGATGTAATCATGGCGAGGGGATACGTTAAGGTATGATTTATACTTACCGACCGGTGTTCATCCACATCACGACACATTCCCGTATCAAGGTATGCACGAGGGTTCATCTTACCGGTGAGTATACCGATTATCATCTGTTTGACCGTATATGATGTGAGATTCTCACTTATTTTGATTTGAAAACAAGCCCTATGTGATAGAATCACTTATTGATGAGGAACTTGATTTTCATATGCATGAGGGCACAGGTGCAAGTCCGTGAACAGGTCAGTACTTCCGTACAGCAGAGAGACGAACTTGACACCCGGATAAATGTGATATTTTATCACTTATTTGATATGGACATGTGATTGTTTATCACTTATTGAGGTCGAATGCAGTATGTAATATGTACACGTATGTATAGTATCATGGAAGATCTAGACTTGCGTCCCCGTTATTTTTCGGTAAAAGATACAACCATGATACCCAGATGATAAACAACATAAACCCCGAATATCTCAGAACCTCGGCAATCTATCAAACGAAATTTCGGTACCAAGACCATATGCCAATGAACGGTTCCCACGCGGTTTTCAGTCTGTTATGTTTATATCTCCTGCATATTTTAAAATGATCGTGAGTCTACCGGTACATCATTAGTAGAGCTACTTATCATTTTCTTTTTCTTTTGATTTCTGGAAACATGTTTCAACCGACCTCTGATGTAATATCACTTTCTCTTATATTGCCAAGAAACTCATTTTTGTTTTTCTATTGTTTTTGTGTTTTTCTGAATTTTCTCCCCCTTAAATGCAGAAAGTAAATAAATTAAAGACATATTTTTGTATTTTTGTGGTTTTTCAATGTTTTTGTATTTTTCTTGAAACTTTCTCCCCCTAAAATTCAAAAATAAAGTGAAGTAAAAATATTTTTGGATTTTTGGTTTTTAGAAAAACATTTACAAAAACGATTTCCTGATGTCGGTTACTCTTGCTTCACCTTAATGCCGTTTACCAAAAGTAAATAATCAAATCTTGATTTATCAAATGCTTTGGTAAAAAGGTCGGCACGTTGGTGGTCGGTATGAATATGAACCACATCGATAAGTCTCTTTTCAAAGCAATCACGTATGAAGTGATATTTAATATCGATGTGCTTCGTTTTCGAGTGCTGTACAGGATTTCTAGTGATCTGTAAGGCAGCCTCATTATCAACATAAATAGGAGTAGTTAGGAATTCAAAACCGTAGTCCCGCATCTGTTGTTGGATCCATAGAACCTGGGAGCAGCAACTAGACGCAGCAATGTATTCCGCTTCACATGTAGACGTGGCCACACATGTCTGCTTCTTGCATTGCCAAGTGACTAGGCGATTGCCTAAAAACTGACATCCTGCGGTAGTTGATTTTCCATCCTTTTTGCAGCCACCAAAATCAGAATCACTGAAAGCTGTGAGATCAAAGTTATCATCCTTAGGATACCATAACCCGGTGTCAGGGTAAGTCTTCAGATAACGAAAGATTCTCTTGACAGCAGCGTAGTGAGAGACCTTCGGATTCGCTTGATACCTAGCGAGAAGACAAGTTGGATACATAATGTCGGGTCTTGATGCAGTGAGATACATTAAAGATCCAATCATAGCACGATAGAGCGAAGAATCCACAGCATCTCCTTCGTCATCCGGAGTAATTCCATGATTCTGAGGAAGAGGAGTAGAAATTGGCTTCGAATCGGACATCTGGAACCGGCTCAAGATGTCCCCGACGTACTTGGTTTGATGAATAAAAATTCCAGATTCGGATTGATTTACTTGCAAACCCAAGAAGAACGTCATTTCACCCATCGCACTCATCTCGAATCGATCTTGCATCACCTTTTCAAATTCTTTACACAACTTATCATCGGTAGAACCAAAGATAATGTCGTCGACATACACTTGTACCAACAGAAGATCTTCACCATTCTCTTTGATGAAGAGGGTACAGTCGATCAAACCCCGTCTAAAACCATTGCTGAGCAGATAGGTAGACAACGTTTCATACCAAGCCCGAGGTGCTTGATGAAGACCATATAACGCCTTGTTTAGAAGTAAAACCCTGTCAGGATGTAATGGATCTTCAAACCCCGGTGGTTGCTCGACATATACTTCCTCCTCGACTACTCCGTGTAGAAAAGCACTTTTGACATCCATCTGGTACACCTTAAATTTCTTGAAAGATGCATAGGCTAGAAAGATTCTAATAGCCTCCAGACGAGCAACAGGAGCATACACTTCATTGTAGTCAATGCCTTCAATCTGACTAAAGCCTTGGACAACCAACCTTGCTTTGTTTCGGACAACAATCCCACGGTCGTCCTTTTTGCACTTGAACACCCAGCGAGTTCCGATCTTTTTGTAGTTATCGGGCCTATCAACCAATTTCCATACGCCCAATTTCTCAAACTGCTGAAGTTCTTCTTGCATTGCTTCCACCCAGGAATCATCCTTCAATGCCTCTTTCCAAGATTTTGGTTCTTCTTGGCTAACGTAGCAGGCAAAGGACCACTGATTCTGTTGTCCCGATTCTCGTATCTCAGCATACAATCCAGCATTTTCGTTGTTTCTGATTTGATTTCTTGTCCTTACACCACTGAGAACATCACCTATTATATTCTGCTGAGGATGAATGTTATGAATTCGGGTTTCAGTAACTTGAGGAACTTCAACATTTGACCTCAAGTTAGTGATATTTAAATTCCCGATATCATTCTGAAGCTGGTGAGTTGTAGAAGATGATGCATTTTCTTCTTGGATAATTGGCGCAGACACTGGATCCGTTGCTTCTGAAGTACCTTGAACCGGACGCAGTGCTTCACCATCATTTGCATCAACATACTCCTCATCTTCCGATGACAAATTGTAATCGACAGCATCATTAAACACCTCATTTGAAACGAGATTGTTGACAGAAGAAGACGCTTGTGAGTCAACAATGATTGGACGAGCTAACTGAGAGCCAGTCGCATTCTCGCTTTCAGACAACATTTGAGCAATTGCATTATCATCATCAAATGTAGGCAGATTGAATGAGTCGAAAAGACCATCATAATCGAACATCCATGGTTCACCAGAAGGCTTCGGAGGATTAGAATATCTTTGGACTCTTACTTCACCCCATTCTTCAATCCTTTTGGTAGTCAGGTTCCATACTCGCAGATTAGGAGTAGCATACCCAAGGAAATAACCTTCGATAGCTTTGGCACCAAACTTCCCGTCAGGCTCAATCATGGTACATGGTGCACCAAAAGGTTCTAGATATTCCAAGTCAGGAGTCTTCTTGTGTAGGAGTTCGAAGCACGTTTTTCCATGTCTTTTCACTGTGAGAACCCTGTTTAACGTGTAGCAAGCCGAGGCAACAGCTTCAGTCCAGAATCGAACTGGAAGCTGAGACTCAACCAACATGGTTCTTGCAGTCTCTATTAAGGTTCTGTTCTTTCTTTCAGCGACTCCATTTTGTTGTGGAGTGTACCGAGAGCTGTATTCACGAAGGATTCCTTTTGCAGTGCAAAACTCATCCATAACCCTGTTTTTGAACTCGGTACCGTTGTCGCTTCGAATTCGCCTCACCTTTAGAATATACAGATTTTCCAACAGGGTGATCAAATTCTTCAGAATTTCTGGAGTCTCGCTCTTGTGGACCATGAAGTCAACCCATGAAAATCTTGAGTAGTCATCAGTAACTACCAAGCAGAAAGCTTCTCCGTGCACACTCTTGTGTTTGACTGGGCCGAAAAGATCCATATGCAAACGCTCGAGTGGCATGTTGACAGTGTTAACCTTTTTCAATGGATGAGATTTCTTGGTCTGCTTTCCCTTTTGACACGGCACACAGACATCTTGAAGTTGAAAGTGTTTCACATTGACACCTCTCACCAAATTGTTTTTGACAAGGTGATTCATTTTTCTGAGGTGAATATGACCCATTCGTCTGTGCCAAGAGATTGTCTCCTTTTCAGTGGCCTTTGAAACAAAGCAAGTAACTTGTTTGGAATTTGTTACTGCTTGGCTCATGTCAAGGACATACAAATCATTCACCCTTGGAGCTGATAAGAGAATCCATTCTGGGGGGATCTTGAAACCCGGCTTCAGCACATAGCAACCGGCATCATCAAAATGCACGGTGAACTTCTTGTCGCAGATTTGAGAAACACTCAAGAGATTGTGATCCAATTGCTTCACATAATTGATCTTGTCGAAACTCACAATCCCATTAGAGATCATTCCCTCGCCGGTGATATAACCTCCCTTATCTCCCGCAAACGCAACATATCCTCCTCTTATACTTCGCACATCGAAAAGAAGACGATAGTCGCCAGTCATGTGCCTGGAAGCCCCACTATCAACAATCCAAAGACTATTCATAGTTCCTCCTGGAGCCGCCTGCACATGCAATTAACACATCAGTTTGAGAGGGGGACCCAAGCCTTTGTTGACTTGGGTCGTCCTTGATCATCAAGGAAAGTGATCTCAATCACTTGATGATTAGGAAATAAAACTTCTGGTGCTCCCCCTGACTTAATTACCTGTTTTTGTTTCCAAGCTTGTTTTTGTTTACCAGTATTTGAATTAATTGTTTTTGTATTTACTGGTTTTGCATTTGTAGGTTTAGCTTGAACAGGTTTTTCATCCTTCACCTCTGATGTTAAAGCCTTCTCAATTACCTTTTTATTCTTTTGTTTTACCTTCTTTTCCCTTTCTTTCAAGACACGTGGGTCTTGTTTCGGGGAAACCGGTTGTTTTTGGTAATTGATTTCTTGAGGAGCACTTGTTTTTCCCTTCAATTTTTGCAAGTATGGGCAGTATCTTACAATGTGCCCAATTGTTCCACACTCAAAACACATTCTCCGCTCTACAAACCTTGGAGAAACGTGTTGATTACCAGACAAAGAACCAGACACTGAAGTTTGTGATCTAGATGTGCTTGGACCTAAGTCACATCCATTTGTGTGTTGGGTATAATTGTTTTGCTCATTTCGTTTCAAAATTCTAACTTGTTTTACAAATTCATTGTTAGATTTGTTTTGAAATGTTTCAAGTTTGTCCGTACCCGTTGATTCAACAAACTTCACTATCGGTTTTTGTTTCTTAACAGGGGCTTTCCTGTTTTGCACCTTTTGAACCTTAGATTGTTCAACCTTAGATTGTGGAACTTTAGGTTGGGCAACCTTAGGTTGTGGAGCCTTAGACTGTTCAACTTTAGGTTGTTGAATCCTTGGTTGTTCAGTCTTAGGCGACTGAGCTTTTGGTGCTTGAACATTCTTGTTCTGAGCCCTCTTTTCTTGTACCTGGCCCTTGCCTTTTCCAGAATTCACTTGTTGTTTTCGCTCAACTGACAGTTTTTGGTTCCCATGTTGTTTTCTAATTTGTTCACGTGGAACTGGTTCACATTGAGTGACAGTGACTTTGTTGCCTTTGTTTCCCAAAAACTTATCAGTTCGTCCTTCAAAAATTTTCTCAATTAAATCTTGATTTACATTTTTGATTGGAAAATCTCTGTCAGAATAAATTTTGCTGTCTCCCTTGAGCGTATACAACAAGTTATTCGTTTCACTGCTAGGTACACTGGGCTTCATTGCCTTTGGTGTTTCAGCCTTACTCGGTTTCACTGGTGGATCACACAAGATGTGATTCTCAATTGGAATGTCTGGTGTAACCGAGTTAGGCTGTGGTTTCTCATTTTCTTCAGATTCATCGTCCGAAGACTCAGCATCCTCAATAATCGGAGGACTCTGTTCCTTAACAGACGATGAATTTTTCACATTCTCAGATTCAGATTGCCCCGAGGATGATGTACCAGTTGTGAACCCGAGGCCTGCTGCAAAGTCATCTAGACCGAGTGGCACAGTAGGTTCAAAACGGGGCATATCCTCGTCATCAGGCGACTTGGAGTAATTGTGATTCATCGGGGGAGGACATGATTTGTAACCAATACATTTTGTATCCCCCTTTTTCCTTTGGACATCAATAATGTGATCCAAAACATAGCGGGAATTGGAATAGCTTTCCAATTTCTGCTTGATTGTTTCACATTCACATCTAGCTGTAGCTAACTCTACCATTTGTTGCTCAATTGTGTCAATTAAATTGTTATTAGCATATTGTTTTCTTAAAACAGCCCTTTGAAGTTCAGAAACATCATGTTTAAGTGACTCAATTGTAGCTTTAAACTCCTTTTCATTTCTTGTCAAAAACAAGTTAGCCTCTGTTGCCTTTGAAAGATCCACAATCAATTCTTGATTGTGTTTGTGTGTTATTTCAAAAAGACTTTCTTTTTCTGCATATTCTTGACATTTAGCACATTCAACATTAGCAGAAATAGGTTCAGGCTTAGGATCACATACCTGAGAGGTTTGTCCTTCAACATGAGCCATAAAGGCTGTACGAAAAGAGAAAGATCCGTCTTCAGAGAAAAATTGAGAAAGCTTCTCAGAAGTTCCAGCAGCTTTCTGACAAAGAATAGATCTTCTCTTGCATAAGGCTTCAGCATCAGCCAATAACTCATCAACCTCCAGATCCAAAGCATCACTTGATATATCACTAGCATCAAGTGATTCCCCATCTGAACTTCCACTGTAACCCGAGCTATCTTCATCCTCAGAAGATTCACCAGCATGCACGGGTTCTTCAACTTTTTCAACTACCTTGGCATAACAAGCTGTGCCACCATTACCTCCTTCACCAAGCTGAAGACTCCAGTTGCAAATCTCGTCAGCTTGAACAACTAATCCTCTGTGGGGATTAGAGTTTGCAGATCCAGAAGAATTTCCTCCCACGGGAACTATTTGTCTGTCAGAATTGTTCTGTTGTTGCTGAGGCTGTCTTTGATTCCTAAAAGGATTCTGATTGCCTTGCTTGGCTGGTTTCTGACATTCCCGTTTGAAATGACCTTTTTCACCGCAGTTGAAGCAGGTGACAGCATTTTTATCAAAACCATACTTGGTGTTGTTGTTGCTTTCCAAGTTGGTTCTTCCTGTTCTCTCCATAAACTCTTTAGCTCTACGAATAGCACTCGCAAGAGCCCACTTTATATCCATCATCTCGAACTCTTCTTTATCAACCTGTTGATAATCTTCGTTGGTCAGGTTGATATTTCCAATTTGACCGGCAACCAACCCACAATAAGCGCTGACCAAGGTATTCAACATCTCCATATGTTCCTTGGCTATCTCAACACTGACTTTTGAGAAATTGGAAGTATCCAATCTGACAGTGTTAGGGTTGGAAGTAGCTTGAAAGCTTGAAGAACTTCCATAAAACCCTTGTTGTTGTGGTTGTTGCTGTTGAGCTCTGTTTGGATCCAGGAAAGGTGGTGGAGTGAACTGAGGAGCTGTCTGTTGCACATACTGTTGTTGTTGAGAAGCAGAAGAATCTGGTCTTGAGAGCATAGTATATGCTGAAGGATCAAACTGATTTGCTGTTGACGGTCCGGAGTTAGAAAGAAAAGCTGTTTGAAGCTTAGCATGTTGAGGAGCCGGCTTATCTCCTTGAATACCACCTGCAATCCCAAAATACACTTCTGGATTTTGAGGAGTGATTGTTCTTTTCGCCTTGAGCCTTTCTTCAACATCTTTGTTTTCTAACTTCTGAATTAGCTCATAAATGGAGATTGTATCTAGAACACCATTTTCTTTGAGAATCTCGAGATAACTGCTCCACTTTGCTGGTAAACTATCAGCAAATCTCTTAACCATTTCTTGTGGAGTGGCGGCAACTTTGAAAGCAAACATTTCACTCAACAGATGGTGAAATCTTGTAGACAACTCTGTTAGACCCTCATTCTCCATGCAAGTAAAACCTTCAAACTCTTTCTTAAGCAGTTCCTGCTTGATCTTCCTTGATTGAGCATTTCCTTCACATCTCATAGTAAGCATATCCCACAATTGTTTTGTAGTTGTGCAGTAGACAAACTGATGGTATATGTCTCTGTGAAGCGCTTGCGTGAGAATCATAAATGCTTTCTTCTCCAACTCGAACTTCTTTTTATCATCATCAGACAGGCTGCTGTAAGTCTGAGGATTAGATCCTGCGACTTCTAACTCATTCTCAAATTTATTGAAGAAACACATCCATAAGTCTTGGCCTTGTCCTTGAACATACGTTTTCAATCTTTCTTTCCACCAACCCCAATCATTTATGTGATTAAGCTTTGGCGGCTTTGTATTTGTACCCGTTTCATTATCATTTTGCATCATCGCTTGAATACTGCTGCTTTGATTTGTAACTAAGGCCCACTGATGTGCAGATATCATGGCAGCTGAAGGTGGAGCAATAGCCTGCATCCAAGCATTCTTGAAGTCTTGATCAGATTGAGAAGTAGATGATTGCGTATTAGATGATTGCGAAGCCAAGGATGTCATAGTCCACGCGGATGGATCCCATTGACCGTTTGTTCCCATTTTATATTTAATATACTAGGTGAAAATTAATTTTAGAAAAGTTGATTTTCACAAACTATGTTAAACAATTTCGAAGGATAACAAACAACCGAAGGATGTAGGAACGAAAGACCTGAAATTCACAAACTGTTAAGTCTAAACAAATAAGACTCGAAGGATCCACGAAAGATCACACCTGTTCGAAGGATCAACAGTGTTCGAAAGATCACTGTTGAGATTCGAACAATAACCTCGAAAGATGAACTTGAAAGATTCACCTATACTAATGATCCTTATCTTTCGAAATGAACAGTAACTCGAAAGATGATCTTTCAAAAAGATTCCTTGACTCGAAGGATAACCTATTGACTTCGAAGGATGTTCGAAGGATGGCTATCTTTCGAATCTCCTTGATCGAAGGATGATCTTTCGAGATCGAAAGTTATCTTTCGATGGTTCTGACACAAGGACAGAAAGTACGACAGGTTGGTGAAAAGTTGATGTGGTAGGTGACCAACTTTCGGCAAAAGAGTATGATCTGACAACAACTTTTCCCAAGCAGATTTGACTTTCAAAATAATACCCAAATAGGAAGGTTCTTATCCACACCAAGGCAACCGGATTTTTGACCGGAATAATGGCCGGAAAAACACAAACCTTTTCAAATATGATTTTTAAGTTACCCAAACCTTCCCGTAACACACCCGGTTAGTTTAGAACACGTTTTTATGGTTAAAACAGCAGAAAACACACTAAAAACGGGAGCTAAACCAAGAAACTTTTTGTCCAAACACAACCAAGTCTTGCACAAAAACCCGGTTTTAACAAGGAAAAGAGCCACGGCTCTGATACCACTTGTAGGTCCCTCTTCGGAGGATGACGAACCTAAACCTTGTTATATAAACCCACTAGCGAGTGCGGAATCCAAGCTAGCAAGCAAACCGGGATGAAACAAGCATAAACACAAACACACAAGGATTCACCGATTAACACCACTGTATTAATACGAATGAAGGTTCCGGTTACAAGCACAATGTTTACAAATCTAACTTGCAAACTCTCTAGTGTGTGTGTGTGTGTGTTTTGATAGAATGCTCTCAAGCTCTCTTTATGTGTGCATCTATCTCACAAGTCTCTCAAGTCTCTTCCAAAACAACACACTACATGGGTATTTATACCCACACACAGCAGGTCTGGTCTAAGGATTAGACAGATTGTCCGAAGGACCATCTGTCGACCACAATGGCCATCGAAGGATCCATATATACTTCGAAGGATAGCATATCCTTCGAAGTCCATCAGTATCCTTCGTGGTTTATCTTTCGAGCCAATCGAAGGATAGACATAATCCTTCGATTGCTCATCCTTCGACTCAAACACTTCACAAACATATTTCTAAGTGTTGGGCCAAGTCAAACCAGGAGGACGGTTGACTTGGTCAACTTACAGGACTGACAAGGACATCGTTTACATCGTGACCAAATACAGACAAAGTACAGACACAAGTGCATCAACAAATGTATTAATTGTAGTTTACATATGAGAGGATCAAGCCATTCGCACCCCCTGTCGCGACCCCCGACCCACCCTGGACGGAGTCGGGGTCCGCGAGCAGATTTCAGTGTGGTACCCGTGGTATCTAATGGCAGCGGAAGTCTTTTATTACAGGATCTTTTAACCGTAAAAATATGCTCGTTTTAATATATTACACAAAGTTTTTAGGGATAAAATCCCATCATTTACAATCAGTTGATTTCACACAGAAATCATTATTTTCCAAAACATGTTTTATTTATTTATTCACAATGAGCCACTTCTCTGAGCTTGTAGTGCTTTACTGCACTTTTCCTGGATCACACAGATCACCTGAAACATGTTTGAAAAAGGTTTTGTCAGCGGGGAAATACTGAGTGAATCATTCTGTTTTCTAAAACGACCCGTAAATTATAAATCACAGTATTAAGAGCGATTACAATGTTTCTATCAACCAATTATCAAGAATGGGTATTTGTCACTCGACCGGATCTGTGACTGTGGTCATACCACTATTGGGTCTCGTCGCCCCAATAATGATGGTTTACTCACACAGAGTAATAATCACTCACATAGAGTAATACTCACTCACATAGAGTGATAAAAATAGTAATGTGCACAATACCCCACATACCAGCTGTAATTTGGTGATTACAAAGACTTAATCCCTGTAATTATAACCTTGAAAATAATTTGAGGTATTGTAATACTTCCTCACAAACTGTGAGAAAACAGTTTAAAAGGAAGAATGACTCACATTGCAGATTAACGAGCAAATAGATAATGCCTACTGATTAGCCTTGATTAAACCTAATTTAACATAATGCACACACACAGGTTAGTAACTAATACAGCAATTACGTCAATTCACGAGATTAAACCTTCACAACGATTAATCAGTGCAATACTCGATAATTCAATCGGATTCACAACGAACAACAGAGCATAGTCCGAATTCGAACAGCACTCTAATATTCAAGTCGAAATCACGACGAATAATCAAAGTACAAGCTCAATTGAGCAGCACCTGGACTATCGTTGGATAGTTATAATCGATCGGACGTTGAATCGTAATAGCGATCGAGTTATTACCCTGATTGCGGCAGCGATTCGAGATCTGTGTGTGTTTGTGTAGTATATAGCTGATAACTCAGCGTGTATTTTGACGTTTTACGTCGTTTCAACTCTCAAATTCAAGTCCCAGACACCCCTATTTATATACGAAATTTGACCCCCGTCGCGTAGCGCGAGGGGTACCCCCATGGGCGTCGCGCTACGCGAGGGGTCACCCTACTTCATAGGGTAGCCCTTCGTGCATGTAGGCTGGATGAGTCGACAGTTTCTTAAAATTCGATTTTGACAGATAGTTATTAAGATAATCGTTGGCTAGGGTTTATCCCCCCCCTAAGTTTTAGGGGCCCTGATCCTGATTCTGATTGTTCTGGAAATTTTAGGGTTAGTGCAGAATTACTTGGGTTTCTTAATTAGGGTTTCCTTAATAGCTAATTACCATCCTAATTATGGATTTTAGTGACAATTGTTACATTCTCCCCACCTTAAGAAAAATCTCGTCCTCGAGATTTATTGGAATAAATGAGGATATTTGCGCTTCATTTCTGATTCCAGCTCCCAAGTGTATTCTGGTCCTCTTCTTGAATTCCATTTGACTTTGACCAACACCGGTCGTTTGTGTTTGAGAAACTTGACTTTTCTATCTTCGATCTGTAGTGGTTTCTCTATAAACTTTAATTTTTCGTTCACCTCTACATCTTGAAGAGGTACTACCAGGGATTCGTTTGATAAACATTTCTTGAGATTGGATACATGAAATACATCATGTACTTCAGCTAGTTCTTCTGGTAGTTGTAAGCGGTAAGCAACAGGTCCTATTCGTTGGCTTATTGGAAATGGTCCTACGTATCTGGGACTCAACTTTCCTTTCTTACCGAATCGTACTACTCCTTTACAAGGAGAAACTTTTAAAAGTACCTTATCTCCTACTTGGAATTCAAGCGGCTTGCGGCGATTGTCTGCATAGCTTTTCTGACGATCTCGAGCTGTTTTCAGTCTTTCCTTGATCTGAGTTATCTTGTCAGTAGTTTCTTGTACAATCTCAGAACCTGATAATTGACTTTCTCCGATTTCTGCCCAACATACTGGAGTTCTGCACTTACGTCCGTACAGTGCTTCGAATGGTGCAGCTTCGATACTTGAATGATAACTATTGTTATAGGAGAATTCAATTAATGGCAAATGGCTATCCCAATTACCACTAAAGTCAATTACACATGCTCGGAGCATGTCTTCTAGCGTTTGTATTGTCCTTTCACTCTGTCCGTCTGTTTGTGGATGATAAGCAGTACTTAGATTTAGTCGAGTTCCCATTGCTTTCTGAAAACTTGTCCAGAAATGAGATGTAAAACGACTATCTCTATCCGATACAATGGAGAGCGGGACTCCATGTAGGGATACTACCTCGTCCACGTAGAGTTGTGCTAACCTTTCCATGCTAAAGGTTTCTTACATTGGTAGGAAATGAGCTGACTTGGTTAATCGGTCTACGATTACCCAAATCGCATCATTACCTCTTTTGGTTTTGGGTAACTTTGTAACAAAGTCCATTGTTATGAGTTCCCATTTCCATACAGGCATTTCTAACTGTTGTAGTAGTCCTGAAGGTTTCTGGTGTTCAGCTTTAACTTGTGAACAAGTTAAGCACTTGGATACGTATTCGGCTATATCCTTTTTCATTCCTATCCACCAGAAATTATTCCTTAAATCTTGGTACATCTTATTGTTTCCTGGATGCATAGTATACCTAGATTTATGAGCTTCTTCTAAAATCTTATTTCTTAACTCTCCTTGCTTAGGTACCCAAATTCGTTTCTTATGGAATTTCCAAATTCCATCATTTCCTTGTTCTAATTCGTTTAGGTAACCTTTCATTCCTTCAGCATCGTCTTGGATTGCTGTTTTCTGAACTTCTTTAATTTGTGCCATTAAATCTACTTGTAGATTTAACCTCAGAGCACGGACTTGTTTCTGTTTCTCATGGTACTTACGACTTAAGGCATCTGCAACTACATTTGCCTTTCCTTCGTGATATTGGATATCACAGTCGTAATCACTTAGCATCTCCATCCATCTTCTTTTCCTCATGTTTAATTCTTTTTGCCCAAATATATATCTTAAACTTTTATGATCTGTATAAACAGTAAACTTATTTCCATACAGATAATGCCATATCTTAAGGGCAAAAATTATGGCTCCTAATTCTAGATCATGAGTCGTATAATTTTCTTCATGCTTTTTCAATTGTCTAGAAGCGTACGCAATTACCTTCTTGCGTTGCATTAATACACATCCATAGCCTAATTTTGAAGCATCACAATATACTTCAAAATCTTCTGTTCCTTCGGGTAAAGCTAAGATTGGTGCATTCGTCAACCTATGCTTTAAAATCTTAAAGGCTTCTTCTTGTCTAGGTCCCCATTCAAACTTAGCAGCTTTACAGGTTAACTTAGTTAATGGTACGGCTATCTTAGAAAAATCTTTGATAAATCGTCTATAGTATCCAGCTAAGCCTAGAAAACTTCTTATCTCCATTGCTGTTTGTGGGACTTTCCATTTTGTAATTGCTTCTATCTTAGCAGGATCTACATGGATACCTTTTTGATTTACCACATGACCTAAGAATTGTACTTCTTGTAACCAAAATTCACATTTTGAGAATTTGGCATAAAGCCTTTCTTTTCTTAACAAAGTTAAGAGTGCATGTAAGTGTTCACAATGTTCTTTTTGGCTTTTGGAATAAATAAGTATATCGTCGATGAAAACGATCACAAATTTATCCAAGTATGGTTTACAGATTCGATTCATCATGTCCATGAATGCTGCTGGGGCATTTGTTAATCCAAAGGGCATGACTGTAAACTCATAATGACCATACCTAGTTCTGAAGGCAGTTTTAGGTATGTCTTCTTCTTGTACCTTCAACTGATGATATCCAGATCTTAAATCTATCTTAGAGAAATACCTAGCTCCTTGCAATTGATCAAAAAGATCATCAATCCTAGGTAGTGGGTATCGATTGTTAATTGTAACCTTATTCAATTCTCTATAATCGATACACATTCTCATCGATCCATCTTTCTTCTTTACAAACAGTACCGGTGCACCCCAAGGGGATGAACTCAGTTGTATGAATCCTTTGCTTAATAATTCATCTAATTGCTTTTTCAATTCTAGCATTTCGGTAGGTGCTAATCTATATGGTGCTTTGGCTATTGGTGCAGTACCTGGAATTAAATGAATTCTAAATTCTACTTCTCTATCAGGTGGTAATCCAGGTAATTCTTCTGGAAAAACGTCTGGGTATTCTGAGACTACGGGGATGTCCTGGAGTTCCTTATCTTTAGTGTTAATGATTGCGGAAATCATATACACCATTTCCTGTTTTCTCGAATAACTAGCCAATTTCATTACGGAGATGAATTTCAATGGCTTTCGAGGTTTATTTCCAGTAATTAAAATTACTTCTCCTGTAGGGGTTTGAATTTCTACTGCATTTTTATCACATAGGATTCGTGCATGGTTGGCTACTAACCAATCCATTCCTAATACTACATCGAATCCGGCTAAATTCATTGGTAACATATTTGCAGAAAACTTATGGCCTAATAGTTCTACTTTTCCTCCTTGCCAGATTTTATCTATGTTCACAGAATTTCCTTCTGCGGTTTCAACTGTGAAAATTTGCCTAAGAGTGGTTAAAGGTAACTTAAGATCTTGACAAAATGAAGTATTAATAAAACTTGGGTTCGCACCAGAGTCAAATAATACTTTTGCAAATTCGTCTTGTACTAGGAACGTACCGGCTATCACATCTGGAATGAGTTCGGCCTCTTGAGTGGTTAGCTGGAATGCACGCGCATTTCTCTTGGTTGCTCCTTCAGCTGGTTTGGTTTGGTTGGCTATAGGTTTAGCTAACTTAGGACATTCAAATTGAAAGTGTCCCCTTTCTCTGCAATTATAACAAACTCTTGTTTTCTTTCTGCAGTCTTCTTCCTGATGTCCTTTCATTTTGCAAAAATTGCTAACCATGTTGCATTGTCCATAATGCTTCTTTTTGCAATTTCTGCAGAAAGGAAGTGATGAGAATTGCCCTGTTCCTCTTTTCTTGGTATTACCCGCACGAAACCCCTGGGTAATCTTCTGAGCTATTTCCTTCTTACGATCTTCCTCTCTTGTGCGTACCAACTCATCCGTCAGGGTATTAGCTAATTCTACCGCATCGTCAATGGTACGAGGTCTCGCAGCTTTAACGATGTTTCGGATTTCACTAATTAACCCCCAGATGTAACGAGAAATAAGTACCGGTTCTGGCGAATCCAGTGATGGCACTACCCTTGCGTATTCAAAGAATGTCGAAGTATAGCCCCGACAATCTACTCCTGTCATACGGTGACTAAGGAATTTGTTTGCCATCTGTTCCTTCTCGTGTTCGGGACAAAATTTTCTTTCTACCAAACTTTTAAATTCTTCCCAACCTATGGCGTAGGCTATCCGTCTTCCTTTTGCCTGGAGGACCGTGTTCCACCATTCGAGTGCCCCTTCTTTGAACAGGTTTGATGCATACATCACCTGGTCTCCTTCGGCACATTTGCTTATTGCAATTACTGCTTCGGTTTTCTCTAACCAACGCAGTGTTGCAGTTGCCCCTTCGTTACCTGCAAATTCAGCGGGTTTGCAAGCAAGAAATTCTTTGTAAGTGCAACCAGGCATTGCAGCTTTCATTCTTTTAGGGAGTGGGGCCTGCTGCGGATCATGATCGTCATGATTGCCGCCTCCATTTATGCTATTACTGCCGTTATCGTCTGAAATACGTTTACTAGGAATTAATTGTGGTTCGGCAGGTTTTTGAACAGCAGCTACAATTTCTGGAATAGCATGAGCTATCCCTTGGGCGATAAAGTGCTCGATATCTTGTCGAGTTATATATTGATCTTCCTGTTCTTGCTCAGATTGATTTACTTCATTAATTGGTTCATTGTTAGCGTTTTCCATCTGCTAATTTAGTAGGAATTTATTAGTGTCTAGCTTATCAATAAAAAAATTCACATAGATAAACACATAGATTATCACAATATACAAGTATAACCAAAATTGTCGATTTCTCGACTTTTACTTTGTTGGTATATTGTATATGCATCCATACACACCGTATTTTACAGAGTTTTATTGCCCATTTTACAGAATTTTAAGTTACTATCATACAATACGGCTTTCTGTGGTTTAACTGACGGTTCTAGTAACGATGCTCCCTCTCATCGTACTTCCAAGTTAGATGCTCTCCCATTTCCCTGATCCTATTGCCTGTACCTATCAGTTCTTCACCGAACTGACGGAGTTCAGCTAGGTTTTCATTACTCATGGGAGGATTTGGGAGTGGTTCTGGGTCAAATTGTGGAAGAAAACTATAAGGACTATTGACTATGTTTTGGAATTGCCAGTCGTTTGTCCACCATTCTTCCAGTTCCCCTAGTGGTTGGGTATGGATTAAAGGTTCGGGAATAGCCGGTGTTATGTTTAAAGGAAATTGGACTGTAGCCGGGTAAGGATACAAATTAGTGCGGATTGGGCTTATGACCTCACAATTTCCTAATAGACGGTCTATTTCGTCTTGAAACGTAAGTTCTTCTGGCTGTTTAGAACTTTCGCCAATCTCTATTCCCTTTTGTTTCAGATCTATTCCTATTTCCTTTTCGGGTGGTTTCGAACTTTCTCCAGTTTCTATTTCCTTTCCCTTGATCATACTCACAGGATTTTCTATTTTAGGGAGTCTCCTAGTGGCAGGTTTCCTACGGCGTATTTTCCTCCACCCTACGTATCTTCTCTTCTTTTTCGGTTTAGCTTTTTCCAACGGTGGAGTTTGGACTTCCACAGGTTCTTCTATGTCAGCAATGTAACCAGTAAAGTCGTGAGAGACTTCGATAGGCACTGGATATAAGTTGAGATTTTGGAATGCTTCCGACATCTCATTCATGCTGCATAGCATATATGCAAAATGCAATGTTAAAACTTTGGAACAAAGTTTAACAAATAAACACTGAAGTTTTATTGCATACCAATTTATACAAAGGATAACAGAAATAAACATACTAGGACTTTATTTATTTACTGGATTGTGATTTCTCTTACTAGGCCCAACTTATCAGATATTTAGAGATTTGTGTTTTCTGCTATAGTAGCTAGCATATAGAGATTTGCCCATTTCTTGTCTATTTTATCTTCCCAAGGTGCACTATTACCCAATTCTTGAACTTCTGGGTTAAACCTAACTCTCTTGGTTCGGGGTTTCTTTTTCTCCTGACTCTTTTTAAGTATCGAATCCCTTTTCTCTGGGGAAAGAGGATTTTCATAATTTGCCTTGCGGACAAAGATTCCTTCTTCTAAATTTACTGGGTTTTTAGAAGAAGATGCAACATCTAGTTTGTGGTAGATGGCAGATAGCTTTTGTTTACCCATACTGTAACTATCAAATAATCAGTTAATAAAACAAATAATCACAGAATGATAACTAGTAGAATTAAGTATTTTGTCCAATACTTAATTCCGTAATAGGCTTAAATCAGTGGCTCGATCAGTGGCTCAATTTAATTATTAGCTCTGATACCACCTTCTGTCGCGACCCCCGACCCACCCTGGACGGAGTCGGGGTCTGCGAGCAGATTTCAGTGTGGTACCCGGGGTATCTAATGGCAGCGGAAGTCTTTTATTACAGGATCTTTTAACCGTAAAAATATGCTCGTTTTAATATATTACACAAAGTTTTTAGGGATAAAATCCCATCATTTACAATCAGTTGATTTCACACAGAAATCATTATTTTCCAAAACATGTTTTATTTATTTATTCACAATGAGCCACTTCTCTGAGCTTGTAGTGCTTTACTGCACTTTTCCTGGATCACACAGATCACCTGAAACATGTTTGAAAAAGGTTTTGTCAGCGGGGAAATACTGAGTGAATCATTCTGTTTTCTAAAACGACCCGTTAGTTACAAATCACAGTATTAAGAGCGATTACAATGTTTCTATCAACCAATTATCAAGAATGGGTATTTGTCACTCGACCGGATCTGTGACTGTGGTCATACCACTATTGGGTCCCGTCGCCCCAATAATGACGGTTTACTCACACAGAGTAATAATCACTCACATAGAGTAATACTCACTCACATAGAGTGATAAAAATAGTAATGTGCACAATACCCCACATACCAGCTGTAATTTGGTGATTACAAAGACTTAATCCCTGTAATTATAACCTTGAAAATAATTTGAGGTATTGTAATACTTCCTCACAAACTGTGAGAAAACAGTTTAAAAAGAAGAATGACTCACATTGCAGATTAACGAGCAAATAGATAATGCCTACTGATTAGCCTTGATTAAACCTAATTTAACATAATGCACACACACAGGTTAGTAACTAATACAGCAATTACGTCAATTCACGAGATTAAACCTTCACAACGATTAATCAATGCAATACTCGATAATTCAATCGGATTCACAACGAATAACAGAGCATAGTCCGAATTCGAACAGCACTCTAATATTCAAGTCGAAATCACGACGAATAATCAAAGTACAAGCTCAATTGAGCAGCACCTGGACTATCGTTGGATAGTTATAATCGATCGGACGTTGAATCGTAATAGCGATCGAGTTATTACCCTGATTGCGGCAGCGATTCGAGATCTGTGTGTGTTTGTGTAGTATATAGCTGATAACTCAGCGTGTATTTTGACGTTTTACGTCGTTTCAACTCTCAAATTCAAGTCCCAGACACCCCTATTTATATACGAAATTTGACCCCCGTCGCGTAGCGCGAGGGGTACCCCCATGGGCGTCGCGCTACGCGAGGGGTCACCCTACTTCATAGGGTAGCCCTTCGTGCATGTAGGCTGGATGAGTCGACAGTTTCTTAAAATTCGATTTTGACAGATAGTTATTAAGATAATCGTTGGCTAGGGTTTATCCCCCCCCTAAGTTTTAGGGGCCCTGATCCTGATTCTAATTGTTCTGGAAATTTTAGGGTTAGTGCAGAATTACTTGGGTTTCTTAATTAGGGTTTCCTTAATAGCTAATTACCATCCTAATTATGGATTTTAGTGACAGTTGTTACACCCCCGCCATCCAATACCAGTAGGTATTGAAGGAGGTCCTAGTAAGCTTGACCCAGGTCCTTGCAGGATCTATACACTGAACATGGCAGGAACCTTACCAAACCATTCCCTTAACCCCCGACCAGGTAGCCAACATATCTCTATATAGACCGTAGAGATATGAATGGTGAAAATCTTTTACTTTATATAGACAGTAAACTAATGCCAAGACACCACGGACAAATGATAAAGAAGTTTCACCTTCAACATAAGAAACTTGTTATTAAAGTCATTAATACAAAACCAAATAGAAAGTGTGAAAAGATTAAAAATCAAAAGTATTACATTAAATGCTTGTCTTCACCAAGTGATGTAAGAGACTTAGCCAAACATGGCATTTGATTGACAAGAACTCTTACATTCAATCTTGGATCCCGAGACCACCACACACACTCTAAGGTGGATGATGGATGACGGTGGTGGATGTGGGTGTTGTAGTGGTGAAGTGGGAGAGTGGTGGTTTGTCAAGGGATGCCTTTGAAGCGAGCCAAGCACCCCTATTTATAGCCTAAACACAAGCCCGGACACGGTCCCGTGTCTGCTAGACACGACCCCGTGGCCATCCTTTTTCTCTTTCTTCATTAATTGCAATTGTCTTCATTAGGCTCCACACGTCCCAGTGTTCGCTGGGCACGACCACGTGCGCAGAAGCGTATCTGTACTATCAAGATTTGCAAGATTCTACGAATCTTAGCGTTGACCACACCCCGTGCTGGGAATAGAAGCTTCTATAGCTTTGTCATTTTCTGCAGACACCTGACCACGCCCCCGTGTCCGCTGGGCACGGGGCCGTGGTCAGCCTTCTATTTCTTGTTTTTTCTTGGGAAGATGCTGTCGAGGGTCGGGCATGCCATGTTTATTCCTTTTCTTTGTATTTATGTTAGTTTTTGCTGCATATTTGTTTCTTTTGTTCATTTAAGCTCATTTGGTCCTGAAAATACAAAAGGAAGACAAAAACACACTTTTTCCAACATTAGTACTAAAAAGGGTTAGCTTTATTCCTCATTTGGTGTAATTTATATGATGCATTTTACACACATCAAATACCCCCACACTTGAATCTTTGCTTGTGCTCAAGCAAAACTCTTTATTATGTGGCTTACACACCCAAATGGAATGGGTAGAAGAGAAGTTTTGGGCTTGTCTTGAGTGTCGGGAATCCAAGATCTTTACTGGGTTTTATTTTTATACTATTTACAATCTTATTCGTTTTGATTTACTTAGAACGTTTCATAAGAGAAATTACTTATTTGGGCATAACATGCCTCTTTAAAATTCCATTTATATACAAGTTCACATACCTCACGGGAGATCACTCAACACTCGGCCGAAGATGTATTTTTGTGAAACACTCGAGACCGGCATGGAATTTACTTCTACCATATGCTTGCCAAGCAATCAATCCTCCTCCCTTTTAACTATAAACCTTTGTAAATATCAAGAGGACATGGGGAAGGGTTAGGCTTGGGTTAGAGGTAGGTGATTTTGGGTTAGTGATTAGTAAAAAAAGGCTAAAATCGTAAAAAGCGTTGGTTGTCGTAAAACTTTTTGTTTTTGTGACTTTTATTCAAACTAAGCATTTTCAAACAAACTTTTTTTGAGGAACTTGTTTGTTTATTGCAAGGCTTTATTTTTTTTTATCAAGAACGTCACAAGAAAACCGAGCTTTTCACTAAAATAAAGGGTTTAAAAGAAAAAGATTTTGGTGGGTAAATGGGTTAGTCCTGTTGCCTCCATCATTTACTTGGGTTAAAGTTAGCAAGGAACGGGAATGTATTGTCGTGGCAAGTTTTAGAGTCGTAAGAAACCAAGCGGCTATTCAGACAAGAAACGAAAAATGAGCATTTAGTTTAAAGATGTATGCTTGTATGCTCAATAAAGGCTCAAAACTCACTTTTTGTGGGAATGGGTTTATAATGTGATCAAGTATATATAATCAAAATTTAACTAGATTTGTCATGTCGTTTCATAATTTTCTTATGTTGGTTCTTTTTATCATGACGCTATCGGTTGTAAATTTGTAAAAATATAACCTTTTTAGAACTTGTTATTCCCAAATTAAACCAAGACAAGTAAAAAAAATGAAAAGTTTTTGAAAAGAATTGGGGTGATTAGCGATTCCCATAGAGTTTTGTGTAAGGCTTGTTATTAGGACTTGCAAAATTTAAGGTTTTAGCATCCCCCCACACTTAAATTACACATTGTCCTCAATGTGTCCCAAAAATAAGTTTTTAGGTTGATTTAATGCGTAAAAAGGTGTTTAAAAACAAAATTTTATGTTACTGGGCACGGGCCCGTGTTGGTCCGGGCACGGCCCCGTGCTCAGATTGCCAGTATCATATTTAACAGAAGGCTGGGCACGGGGGCGTGTTTAGTGAACACGACCCCGTGTCCAGTTACCTGAACTGGGCGTTTTCTGCAGAACCTCGGGCACGGGGGCATGTTGGGCTGAGCACGGCTTCGTGCTGAACTTGCTGTAATGAAGAAAAATTGTCGGGAGGCTCTTTGGTTTTGTGCATGGGGTGTGGGTTCAAGGTTCCCTTAGTAACCTCCACCATTTTGAGTGTGTTTTATTCCTGAAATTAAAACTAAACTAGAAAACATAAAAGTTAATCTAAATTAAAACTAAGGGTAGTTCCGCGGAATGCCTCCGTGGTGCGCCACGTTTATAAGGGTCCTTGGCTAGACCCAAAGTCAGTCATATGTTACCCAAGTGGGATGTTTTGCATCCCATGTTGCACCGTCGGAGAGCATCATCCAAGCTTGAGTCTATGACTTCCATGTAGTTGACCGGGTCGTCGTCCTCTACTCTTTTCCCAACCCCGAATTCCATCTCTTTGTCCCCGACCCTCAGTGTTAACTTACCACCACTCATATCCACCATTGCGTGAGCGGTGGCTAGGAATGGTCTTCCTAAAATTAGTGGTACTTCGGTGTTAGTGCAGTAATGTCTATCGCCTCCGTCATTTCCGTTCGTAGCAGAAACAGAAGAATTATAGGCTTTATATTGTAAAATATAGAGAAAAGGCAAGGTGGCATTTCTGTAATTAATGAGTTTCCTCATTAAGCCCCTTGGCCTATAAATAGAACTCTAGGGCTTAGAGTTTAGAACTTTTGCCATTTGGAGCTTTGGAGCTTAGAGGTTAGAGAGAGAAGCTAGAGAGAGAAAGTAGAGAGAGAAAGGCAAAAGGTGATTCGTGTTGCTTGTACATTTTCATATGTTTCTATAGAATCACAGATTGAGTACGTCTCGTGTGTTTCGGTCGTTCACGTTCACGGATTCCGCACGTCGAACGTGTCATACGCAATCGTTTCGGAGTCAAACCGGTCCTAACATTCGGTGTCTTCCTCCATATCGAGTATGACAAAGTCGGCCGGGAAGACAAAGTCTCTGACTTTTACCAATAGATTTTCGGCGACACCTTATGGATATTTGATAGATCAATCGACAAGTTGTATACTCATCTTTGTGGGGCTTGTTTTACCTTGTCCAAGTCGGTCAAACATTGATGCGGGCATGAGATTGATGCTAGCACCAAGGTCGGCTAGCGCATTGCGTATAGGCGATCCCCTAATGGAACAAGGGATGGTGAAGCTTCCGGGGTCGATTTTCTTTTGTGGGAGTTTATTGAGTAGTACGGCTGAGCACTCTTCATTTAAATTAACTAATTGCCATGTTTCAATTATCCTTTTGTGGGTGAGAAAGTCTCTCATAAATTTTGAATATTTAGGTATTTGAGTGAGGACCTCCACGAATGGAAGATTGATGTGCAATTGTTTTAGTAAGTTTACGAATTTTGTGAATTGCTCATTGGTCTTTTGGTGAAGTAACCGACCGAGGTAGGGCACCGGGGGGTTTTTGGTAGGTTCATGACTTGGCCGAGGAGTTGTCCCTTTTTGAGGCGTTCATAAGTTCATGTTTTGCATGGGTGGACTTTTGTCGGATGGAGGTAGCAAAGCCTCCTTGGGACCTACGGTACGGTTTCTCAACGTTATGAGATGTACTTGCGCCTTTGGATTGGTCTCGGTATTGCTGGGTGTCACGACCCCCGATCCACCCTGGACGGAATCGGGAGCCGCGAGCAGTCCAGTGGTACCCGTGGTATCTGATTTATGCGGCAGAGGAAGTCTTTTATTACAGGATCTTTTCACCGTAAAATGCTCGTTTAATATATTATACAAAGTTTTTAGGGATAAATTCCCATAATTTACAATACGTTGATTCCACACAGAAATCCTTATTTGCCAAAACATGTTTTATTTATTTATTCACAATGAGCCACTTTTCTGAGCTTGTAGTGCTTTACTGCACTTTTCCTGGATCACACAGATCACCTGAAACATGTTTGGAAAAAGGTTTTATCAGCGGGGAAATACTGAGTGAATCAGTCTATTTTTCTAAAACGACCCGTTAGTTATAAATTACAGTATTAAGGGGAATTACAATGTTTCTGATATCAAACCAACTACCCACAGTATTTGTCACTCGACCAACCATTGGCTAACCCATTTGTCCAATGGTGTCTGTGACTGTGGTCAGATCACCCCTTGGCCACCCGTTTGTCCAAGTGTGACGGGAAATAAGTAATGTATACAAAACCCCACATACCGGCTGTAATATGGTGATTACATAGACTTAATCCCTGTAATTATAACCTTTGAAAATAACTTGGAGTTTTGTAAACTTACTCACAAACTGTGAGAAAACAATTTAAAAGAAGAATGACTCACATTGCAGATTAACGAGCAAGATATAAGCCTACTGATTAGCCTTGATTAAACCTAATTTAACACAATGCACACACAAGCAGGTTAGTAACTAATACAGCAGTTACGTCAATTCACGAGATTAAACCCTCACAACGATTAATCAGTGCAATACTCGATAATTCAGTCGGATTCACAACGAATAACAGAGCATAGTCCGAATTCGAACATCACTCTAATATTCAAGTCGAAATCACGACAAATAATCAAAGTACAAGCTCAATTTGAGCGGCACCCGGACTATCGTTGGATAGTTATAATCGATCGGACGTTGAATCGTAATAGCGATCGAGTTATTACCCTGATTGTGGCAGCACCTCGTGATCGTGTGTGTTTATTTGTAGTGTAACAGTTAGAACTCAACGTATACAGAAGCTTTGTGCAACGTTTTAACACCACAGTTCAAGTGCCAAGGTCGGCTATTTATAGCCAGAATTTCGCTTCGCTTACGGACCGTATGCCTTAACCCTTACGGTCCGTAAGGCTGACTGGTATGCTTACGGTCCGTAAGGACCAACCCTTACGGTCCGTAAATGGTTCAGCCTATTTCCTAGCCTAGCTGAGTTCGGTTATAGCCTTGGTGAATCAACATTTTCAACAAATAAGAACTGTGCAACGTTTTAATAAAGATTATTATCAATTAGGGTTTGCCCCCCTCGAGTTTTAGGGGCCCTGATCCTGATTCTGATTGTTCCGGAAATTTCAGGGTTTACGCCAAATTACTTGGGTGTCTTAATTAGGGTTTTCTTATTGGATAATTATTATTCTAATTACGAGTTTTATTGACGGTTGTTACATCCTCCCCACCTTAAGAAAAATCTCGTCCTCGAGATTTATTGGAAGAGATGAGGATATTTTCGCTTCATTTCTGATTCCAGCTCCCAAGTGTATTCTGGTCCTCTCTTTGAATTCCACTTGACTTTGACCAATACCAGTCGTTTATGCTTGAGGAATTTGACTTTTCGATCTTCGATTTCTAATGGTTTCTCTATGAATTTTAGTTTTTCGTTTACCTTTACATCTTGAAGAGGGACTACCAAGGATTCATCTGATAAACATTTCTTGAGATTGGATACATGGAATACATCATGTACTCCAGCTAATTCTTCTGGTAATTGTAAACGATAAGCTACTGGTCCTATTCGTTGAATCACGGGGAATGGTCCAATGTACCTTGGACTTAGCTTTCCTTTCTTACCGAATCGTATTACTCCTTTCCAAGGAGAAACTTTTAAAAGTACTTTATCTCCTACTTGGAATTCTAAAGGCTTACGACGATTGTCTGCATAGCTCTTCTGACGGTCTCGAGCCGTTTTTCAATCTTTCCTTAATCTGAGTTATCTTGTCAGTAGTTTCTTGTACAATTTCAGGACCTGATAATTGGCTTTCTCCGATTTCTGCCCAACATACTAGAGTTCTGCACTTACGTCCGTACAGTGCTTCGAATGGTGCAGCTTCGATGCTTGAATGATAACTATTGTTATAGGAGAATTCAATTAATGGCAAATGGCTATCCCAATTACCACCAAAGTCAATTACACATGCTCGGAGCATGTCTTCTAGAGTTTGTATTGTCCTTTCACTCTGTCCGTCTGTTTGTGGATGATAAGCAGTACTTAGATTTAGTCGAGTTCCCATTGCTTTCTGAAAACTTTTCCAAAAATGAGAAGTAAAACGACTATCTCTATCCAATATAATGGAGAGCGGAACTCCATGTAGGGATACTACTTCGTCCACGTACAGTTGTGCTAATCTTTCCATGCTAAAGGTTTCTTTCATTGGTAAGAAATGAGCTGACTTGGTTAATCGGTCTACGATTACCCAAATAGCATCATTACCTTTTCTGGTTCTGGGTAACTTAGTAACAAAATCCATTGTTATGAGTTCCCATTTCCATACAGGCATTTCTAACTGTTGTAGTAGTCCTGAAGGTTTCTGGTGTTCAGCTTTAACTTGTGAACAAGTTAAACACTTGGATACGTATTCGGCTATATCCTTTTTCATTCCTATCCACCAGAAATTATTCCTTAAATCTTGGTACATTTTATTGTTTCCTGGGTGCATGGTATACCTAGATTTATGAGCTTCTTCTAAAATCTTATTTCTTAACTCTCCTCGCTTAGGTACCCAAATTCGTTTCTTATGGAATTTCCAAATTCCATCATTTCCTTGTTCTAGTTCTTTTATATAACCTTTCATTCCTTCAGCATCCTCCTGGATTGCTGTTTTCTGAACTTCTTTGATTTGTTCCATTACATCTACTTATAGATTTAACCTCAGAGCACGGACTCGTTTCTGTTTCTCATGGTACTTACGACTTAAGGCATCTGCAACTACATTTGCCTTTCCTTCGTGATATTGGATATCACAGTCGTAATCGCTTAGCATCTCCATCCATCTTCTTTGCCTCATGTTTAACTCTTTTTGCCCAAATATATATCTTAAACTCTTATGATCTGTATAAACAGTAAACTTACTTCCATACAGATAATGTCTCCATATCTTAAGGGCAAAAATTATGGCTCCTAGTTCGAGATCATGAGTCGTATAATTTTCTTCGTGCTTTTTCAATTGTCTAGAAGCATACGCAATTACCTTCTTGCGTTGCATTAACACACATCCGTATCCTAATTTTGAAGCATCACAATATACCTCAAAATCTTCGGTTCCTTCTGGTAAAGCTAGGATTGGTGCATTCGTCAATCGATGCTTTAAAATCTTAAAGGCTTCTTCTTGTCTAGGTCCCCATTCAAACTTAGCAGCTTTACAGGTTAACTTAGTTAAAGGTACGGCTATTTTAGAAAAATCTTTGATAAATCGTCTATAGTATCCAGCTAAGCCTAGAAAACTTCTTATCTCCGTAGCTGTTTGTGGGACTTTCCACTTTGTAATAGCTTCTATCTTAGCAGGATCTACATGGATACCTTCATGATTTACCACATGACCTAAGAATTGTACTTCTTGTAGCCAAAATTCACACTTCGAGAATTTGGCATAAAGCCTTTCTTTTCTTAACAAAGTTAAGAGAACGTGTAAGTGTTCACAATGTTCTTTTTGGCTTTTGGAATGAATTAGTATGTCGTCGATGAAAATGATCACAAATTTATCCAAGTATGGTTTACAGATTCGATTCATCATGTCCATGAATGCTGCTGGGGCATTCGTTAATCCAAAGGGCATGACTGTAAACTCATAATGACCATACCTAGTTCTGAAAGCAGTTTTAGGTATGTCTTCTTCTTGTACTTTCAACTGATGATATCCGGATCTTAAATCTATCTTAGAGAAATACCTAGCTCCTTGCAATTGGTCAAAAAGATCATCAATCCTAGGTAATGGGTATCGATTCTTAATCGTAACCTTGTTCAATTCTCTATAATCGATACACATTCTCATCGATCCATCTTTCTTTTTCACAAACAATACTGGTGCACCCCAAGGGGATGAACTCGATTGTATGAATCCTTTGCTTAATAATTCATCTAATTGCTTTTTCAATTCTAGCATTTCGGTAGGTGCTAATCTATATGGTGCTTTGGCTATTGGTGCAGTACCTGGAATTAAATGAATTCTAAATTCTACTTCTCTATCAGGTGGTAATCCAGGTAATTCTTCTGGAAAAACGTCTGGGTATTCTGAGACTATGGGAATATCCTGAAGTTCCTTATCTTTAGTGTTAATGATTACTGAAATCATATACACCATTTCCTGCTTTCTCGAATAGCTTACCAATTTCATTACTGAAATAAATTTCAGTGGCTTTCGAGGTTTATTTCCAGTAATTACAATTACCTCTCCTGAAGGGGTTTGAATTTCTACTGCATTTTTATCACATAGGATTCGTGCATGGTTGGCTATTAACCAATCCATTCCTAATACTACATCGAATCCGGCTAAATTCATTGGTAACAAATTTGCAGAAAACTTTGGACTAATAGTTCTATTTTTCCTTCTTGCCAGATTTTATCTATTTTCACAGAATTTCCTTCTGCGGTTTCCACTGTGAAAATTTGCCTAAGAGTGGTTAAAGGTAACTTAAGAGCTTGACAAAATGAAGTATTAATAAAACTTTGGTTCGCACCAGAGTCAAATAATACTTTTGCAAATACGTCATGTACTAGGAACGTACCAGCTATCACATCTGGAATGAGTTCGGCCTCTTGAGTGGTCAGCTGGAATGCGTGTACATTCTTCTTGGTTGCTCCTTCAGCTGGTTTAGCTTTGTTGTCTACTGGTTTAGCTAGCTTAGGACATTCGGATTGAAAATGTCCCATTTCTCTGCAGTTATAACAAATTCTTGTTTTCTTCCTGCAGTCTTCTTCACAATGTCCTTTTGCCTTGCAAAAATTGCAAACTATATTGCATTGTCCATAATGCTTCTTTTTGCAATTTCTGCAGAAAGGAGGTGATGAGGATTGCCCTGTTCCTCTTTTCTTGGTATTACCCATACGAAATCCTTGGGTAATCTTCTGAGCTATTTCCTTCTTACGATCTTCCTCTCTTGTGCGCACCAATTCATCCGTTAGGGTGTTAGCTAATTCTACCGCATCGTCAATGGTACGAGGTCTCGCAGCTTTAACAATGTTTCGGATTTCACTAATTAACCCCCAGATGTAACGGGAAATGAGTACCGGTTCTGGCGAAGCCAGTGTTGGCACCACCCTTGCGTATTCAAAGAATGTCGAAGTATAGCCCCGGCAATCTACCCCTGTCATGCGGTGACTTAGGAATTTGTTTGCCATTTGATCTTTTTCATATTCGGGACAGAATTTTCTTTCTACAAGATTCTTAAATTCTTCCCAGCTCATGGCATAGGCTATCCTTCTTCCTTTTGCCTGGAGGACCGTGTTCACCATTCTAGTGCTACTTTGAATAGATTTGATGCATACATCACTTGATCCTCTTCGGCACATTTGCTTATTGCAATTACTGCTTCGGTTTTCTCTAACCAGCGCAGTGTTGCAGTTGCCCCTTCGTTACCTGCAAATTCAGTGGGTTGGCAAGCAAGAAACTCTTTGTAAGTGCAACCAGATGTTGCAGCCTTTATTCTTTTTAGAAGTGGGACTTGTTGCGGATCATGATCATTATTATTGCCGCCTCCATTTATGCTGTTACTGCCGTTATCTTCCAGAGTACGTTTACTAGGATGTAATTGTGGTGGTTTGGCAGGTTTTTGAACAGCAGCCACAATTTCTGGAATAGCATGGGCTATTCCTTGGGCGATAAAGTGCTCAATATCTTGTCGGGTTATATATTGATCTTCCGGTTCTTGCTCAGATTGATTTACTTCATTAATTGGTTCATTGTTAGCGTTTTCCATCTGCTAATTAGTAGGAATTTATTAGTGTCTAACTTATTAATAACAAATTTAGCACAGATGAATACATAAATTACTACAACATACAAACATAACCAAAATTGTCGATTTCTCGACTTTCATTTTGTTATTGTATATTGTATATGGCTCCGTACACACCATATCTTACAAGGTTTTATTGCTCATTTTACAGAATCAGTTTTACTATATTAGTTATAATACAGACAAACTTTTTCCAGCCCTTCCTATCTTTTGGTCCACTGGCAGTTTCAGTAACGACGCTCCCTCTCGTCGTACTTCCAAGAGATCTGCTCCCCCATTTCCCGGATCCTATTCCCGGTGCATATCAGTTCTTCACCAAACTGACGTAACTCAGCTAAATTTTCATAGCTCATTGGCGGATTAGGGATAGGTTCTGGATCAAACTGTGGGAGAAAACTATAGGGACTATTAACTATATTTTGAAATTGCCAGTCATTAGTCCACCATTCCTCCATTTGGCCTAATGGTCTGGTGTGAACTAGTGGGTCTGGAATAGCGGGTCCTAGGTTTAGTGGGAATTGAGCTGTAGCAGGATAAGAGAAGAGATTATTGTTGATAGGCTCTAGAACATCACAATTATCCAGTAGGCGGTCTATTTCGTCCTGGAACATGATTTCCTCAGACTGTTTAGAGCTTTCTCCGATCTCTATTCCCTTTTGCTTTAGGTCTATTCCTAATTCCTTTTCTGGTGGTTTCGAACTTTCTCCAGTTTCTATTTCCTTTCCCTTGTTCATGCTTACAGGATTTTCTATTTTAGAAGTCTCCTAGTGGTTGGTTTCCTACGGCGTACTTTCCTCCACCCTACGTATCTTCTTTTCTTTTTAGGTTTGGCTTTTTCCAGCGGTGGAGCTTTGAATTCCACAAGTTCTTCTATGTCAGCAATGTAACCAGTAAAGTTGTAAGAGACTTCGATAGGCACTGGATATAAGTTGAGATTCTGGAATGCTTCTGATATCTCATTCATGCTGCATAGTATATATGCAAAATACAAGAATGCAATGTTAAAACTTTGGAACAAAGTTTAACAAACAAACACTGAAGTTTTATTGCATACTAATTTGTACAGAGGATAACAGAAATAAACATGCTAGGATTTTATTTATTTACTGGATAGTGATTTTGCTTACTAGTCCAACTTATCAGATATTTAGAGGTTTGCCTTTTCTGCTACAGAAGCTAGCATATAAAGATTTGCCCATTTCTTGTCTATTTTATCTTCCCAAGGGGTATTATTACCAAATTCTTGGACTTCTGGGTTAAACCTAACTCTCTTGGTTCGGGGTTTCTTTTTCTCCTGACTCTTTTTAAGTATCGAATCCCTTTTCACTGGGGAAAGAGGATTCTCATAGTTTGCCTTGCGGACAAAGATTCCTTCTTCTAGGTTTACTGGGTTTTTAGAAGAAGATGCAATATCTAATTTGTGGTAGATAGCAGACAGCTTTTGTTTACCCATACTGTAACTAACAAATAATCAGTTAATACAAAAAAATAATCACAGAATGATAACTAGTAGGATTAAGTATTTTGTCAAATACTTAATTCCGTAATAGGCTTAAATCAGTGGCTCGATCAGTGGCTCAGTAGTTATTAATTATTAGCTCTGATACCACCTTCTGTCACGACCCCCGACCCACCCTGGACGGAATCGGGAGCCGCGAGCAGTCCAGTGGTACCCGTGGTATCTAATTTATGCGGCAGCGGAAATCTTTTATTACAGGATCTTTTCACCGTAAAATGCTCGTTTAATATATTATACAAAGTTTTTAGGGATAAATTCCCATAATTTACAATACGTTGATTCCACACAGAAATCATTATTTGCCAAAACATGTTTTATTTATTTATTCACAATGAGCCACTTTTCTGAGCTTGTAGTGCTTTACTGCACTTTTCCTGGATCACACAGATCACCTGAAACATGTTTGGAAAAAGGTTTTATCAGCGGGGAAATACTGAGTGAATCAGTCTATTTTTCTAAAACGACCCGTTAGTTATAAATTACAGTATTAAGGGGAATTACAATGTTTCTGATATCAAACCAACTACCCACAGTATTTGTCACTCGACCAACCATTGGCTAACCCATTTGTCCAATGGTGTCTGTGACTGTGGTCAGATCACCCCTTGGCCACCCGTTTGTCCAAGTGTGACGGGAAATAAGTAATGTATACAAAACCCCACATACCGGCTGTAAGATGGTGATTACATAGACTTAATCCCTGTAATTATAACCTTTGAAAATAACTTGGAGTTTTGTAAACTTACTCACAAACTGTGAGAAAACAGTTTAAAAGAAGAATGACTCACATTGCAGATTAACGAGCAAGATATAAGCCTACTGATTAGCCTTGATTAAACCTAATTTAACACAATGCACACACAAGCAGGTTAGTAACTAATACAGCAGTTACGTCAATTCACGAGATTAAACCCTCACAACGATTAATCAGTGCAATACTCGATAATTCAGTCGGATTCACAACGAATAACAGAGCATAGTCCGAATTCGAACAGCACTCTAATATTCAAGTCGAAATCACGACAAATAATCAAAGTACAAGCTCAATTTGAGCGGCACCCGGACTATCGTTGGATAGTTATAATCGATCGGACGTTGAATCGTAATAGCGATCGAGTTATTACCCTGATTGTGGCAGCACCTCGTGATCGTGTGTGTTTATTTGTAGTGTAACAGTTACAACTCAACGTACACAGAAGCTTTGTGCAACGTTTTAACACCACAGTTCAAGTGCCAAGGTCGGCTATTTATAGCCAGAATTTCACTTCGCTTACGGACCGTATGCCTTAACCCTTACGGTCCGTAAGGCTGACTGGTATGCTTACGGTCCGTAAGGACCAACCCTTACGGTCCGTAAATGGTTCAGCCTATTTCCTAGCCTAGCTGAGTTCGGTTATAGCCTTGGTGAATCAACATTTTCAACAAATAAGAACTGTGCAACGTTTTAATAAAGATAATTATCAATTAGGGTTTGCCCCCCTCGAGTTTTAGGGGCCCTGATCCTGATTCTGATTGTTCCGGAAATTTCAGGGTTTACGCCAAATTACTTGGGTGTCTTAATTAGGGTTTTCTTATTGGATAATTATTATTCTAATTACGAGTTTTATTGACGGTTGTTACACTGGGTAATGCGCCTTGTGGTGTCTCGGAGAAGTTTTGAGCTAGTTGATTTAGTTGTTTTTCAATGTTTTGAATGCTAGCTTGTTAATTTCTCAAACTCGATTCCATTTGTTGGAATCGATCCGAGTTTTTCTTTTCGGTGTCGGAGATGAGGCATGAGATAGTATATTAAAGCCTCTCTCGTCCACCTTGTTGTTGTTGAGAGAAATTTTGTGACTCATTTCTTGGTTGTTGAAAGTTTGTTCCTTGGTTTTGGTTTTGTTGATTACTACCATTACCAGGTTCTCTCCAACCAAGGTTAGGGTGGTTACGCCATCCTTGGTTGTAGGTACCCGTTGGAGGACCCGACGGCCTAGGTCTATTATCAATGTAGTTTTCCGTTTTGGTTTGATTATCCAATTCTTTCATACAACTCCAATTTTCATGTGGCCCACCACACCCTTCGCAAGCCATAACCAAGGCCGTTTTTGCCATTTCTAATTTTTTGATTTTTGAAGAGAGGGCCTCGATTTGGGCTTGTAAAGAAGTGCTTTCATCAACCTTATGGGCGCCAGGGGCAATAGATTTTGTGCCTCGGGGAGTGTGCCATTGAAAATTGTTTTGAGCAATTTCCTCAAATTTGATTATAAATTTCATTTGGGCGACGATTACCTAGAAGTCCCCCAGAGCTAGAGTCGAGTGTTTGTCTTGTATGTGGCAACAATCCATTATAGAAAGTGGATACTTGCTGCCATTCCGCAAGACCATGATGAGGGCATTTTCTCAGTAGCTCCTTGAACCTTTCCCAAGTTTCATATAAGGATTCCCCATCCTCTTGTGAGTATGTATTAATTTCAGTCATTAATTTAGCCGTTTTAGAAAGAGGGAAATACTTATATAAGAACTTTTGGGCTAGTTCATCCCAAGTGTTTACCGTACCACTTGGGAGGGTGTTAAGCTAAGCCTTAGCTCGGTCTTTTAGTGAAAACGGAAACATTCGGAGGGTGTTAAGCCAAGCCTTAGCTGGTAGTTTTTGTTTTCTGAAAGGTATCACATATTTCCAAAAAGTTGGTAATATGTAAATGGGGATCTTCGTCCGCAAGCCCATGGAAGGTTGCGGAGTTTTGGAGCATTTGTATCAAATGCGGCCGAAGCTCGAAGTTCTTGGCATCGACATTCAGTGCATTGATAGCGGCACCGAGATTACCTATCGTGGGCCGTAGGTAATCCATTAGGTATGTCACAACCCCTGATCCCTGATTCCCGGGAACGGGCGGCCGCGAGCCAGCTTCGGTGGTATCACGTTATTACTTATTTGGCAGCGGAAATTTTCATCAGGACCGTAGTTAGGAAATATTAAATCAGAGTAAACCACCATATTTTATAATATTAAACGCATGGGTAAAACCCAAGTTTTTATTACAAACTGATTTACAGGGATAAATCCCACTTTATTAAAATAAACGCTTTCTTTTATTTAGGTAACTTTTATAGCCACTTTTCCAAGCCTTCAGTGCTGTCCAGCTGGCTTCTAATTGGCTTTCACATTGTGTTACCTGAAACGCGTTATAAAAACATTTTGTCAGTGGAAAATACTGGTGAGTGAATCCCAGTTTGAATCAAGAAAATATTAAATTAATTTAAACAGTATTGAGGGCGATTACAATGTTTATATCCACCAAATTACTCATTCAGTACTGTCAATCCTGACTTGTGGGTCATATTACACATTGGCTAACTCTTCGTCCAATGGTAACGTTACTCACATTTTGTATACAAAACCCCAACATATCGGCAGTAATTGTAGAATTACAAAGACTCAATCACTGCTAAATTGCATTGTAAAAAGGTTAAGGTTTTGTAAAAACTGTTAACAAAAAGGAGATTACTCACATTGCTGTTTTAGGTTATTCTTTAGGGTTTCCTGGTGAATATCTATAATTTACACAAATGCATGTGTGTTAGTATAATAACCCATTTTAACATTAGTAATACCCTCCCCGAGACGGCATTCCAACGACTACATCGGGCAGAACCACGACAGCCGTTACGGAACCCTAGATCAATCGGGCAGAGTATCTAATACGTCTCCAGGGGTTATAATACTTACATCGTAGCAGAACCTCGCTAATTAGGGGGTATAATGCCCGGGTATAATAACGCCACTACAGAAAATTGAGATGGAAAGAAAGAAATGAACGATCAGACTGAAGGCCCGTTGCCTTCTATTTATAGGGTTGTAATCGCGTCTTCACGTGGCCCGCGTGAGGAATAGGCCAAGCTTACGCGGCCCGCGTCAACGCTGGGTCAACGCGTAGCTTGGCTGGGTCAGCGTATAGGTCCGCCACGATGATGACACGTGTCATCACAGGGCTGCGCCACCAATTGGGACACTCGCGGCCCGCATTAACTTATACGAAACCATACGCAGCCCGCATGAACTAAAGATTTCAGCGGAGTCCGGTTACACCTTAATGCGGCCCGCGTCAAGTTGAGGTGAGGTCCTAAGCGGCCCGCCTCAGCTTAATTTTTAGGGTTTTTAATTTATTTTATATGTTATAATCTACTTTGGGCTCGGTTTTCACATACGGGGTGCATATAAAGACATATTGAGACATTTTAAGATATATTAGGGTGTCGAAGAAAAGAAAAAGAAAAATTATGAGGGTGTCGGTTTACATTTGGGTTGTTATATCCTCCCCACCTTGTTTTAGAGCTCGTCCTCGAGATCTAGTGGAACAAGTGTGGATATTTCCTTTGCATTTCTGATTCGAGCTCCCATGTGTATTCAGGTCCTCTTTTGAAGTCCCACTTCACTTTGACCAGAACTAATCTCTTATGCTTGAGATTTTTAATTTTCCTATCTTCAATTTGTAGAGGTCTCTCTACAAATTTGAGTTGTTCATTTACCTCTATATCTTTAAGAGGTACTATGAGTGATTCATCAGCTAGGCACTTTTTGAGATTAGATACATGAAATACATCATGTATTCCTGCCATTTCCTCTGGCAGCTGTAGCTGATAGGCTACAGGTCCTATTTTTTTAATAATCTTAAAAGGTCCAATATACCTGGGACTTAGCTTTCCTCTTTTGATGAATCTTACTACTCATTTCTAAGGAGAGACTTTTAATAATACTTGATCTCCTACTTGAAATTTCAATGGTTTGCGTCTGTTGTCAGCGTAGCTCTTTTGTCGATCACGTGCTGCTTTTAGTCGTTCCTTGACTTGGATGATTTTGTCAGTTGTTTCTTGTACTATCTCAGGTCCAGATAATTGTTTTTCCCCAATTTCTGCCCAACAGACTGGGGTTCTGCACTTTCGTCCATAAAGTGCTTCGAATGGTGCAGCATTGATACTTGTGTGATAGCTGTTATTATAAGAAAATTCTATTAAAGGTAAGTGTTCGTCCCAGTTACCTCCGAAATCAATTACACAAGCTCTAAGCATGTCTTCCATTGTCTGGACTGTCCTTTCACTTTGCCCGTCAGTTTGAGGATGATAAGCCGTGCTTAAATTCAACTTAGTTCCCATTGCCTTTTGGAAGCTTGACCAAAAATGAGAAGTAAAACGGCTATCCCTATCAGAAACAATTGATAGAGGAATTCCATGTAATGAAACAATTTCATTTACATATAATTTGGCTAATTGTTCCATACTAAAGGTTTCCTTCATTGGTAAGAAATGAGCTGACTTGGTTAGCCTATCTACAATCACCCAGATTGTATCATTACCTTTTCTTGTTTTGGGTAATTTGGTAACAAAATCCATTGTTATCAATTCCCATTTCCAAACTGGCATTTCTAATTGTTGTAACAAACCTGAGGGTTTCTGATGACCAGCTTTAACTTGTGAGCAAGTTAAGCATTTAGAAACATAGGCTGCTATGTCCTTTTTCATTCCTATCCACCAGAAATTTTTCCTTAAATCCTGGTACATTTTATCACTTCCTGGATGCATCGTATATTTAGACTTATGAGCTTCTTCTAATATACGGTAACGTAAATTTTCTAATTTAGGTACCTGTTTTGGTCAAAAATCACACAAGGATAATGTAACCAAACTTTATGTAAACGGGGTATGATGCTTGGTTAATTATGAAAGTAAAGGATCACTTCTGTGATAAAGATGCAAAGACACAATGATTTATACGAGGAAAAAGCCCTTGATCAATGTATGATCTCCGGCATAAAAAACCTCGGGTGATGGCAACTACTGATCACCAACTTCAATATAAGAAAAATATAGTTACAACTTCGGATGATAATGAGCTGAGTACAAGGATCACTATTGTTTTGAGTGTCTAAGTGTGTGAGAATTGTGTTGTATGTCGTGTGTCCTCTTCCAAATGAGGAAGAGTGGTATTTATACAAGTGTAGGTGACCTATTTTAGGTAAAAGGACTAATTATCAGCTCATTACCCCTTTAGAAATAAAAGACAATCTAGCCTAAATTGCCGCCCATAAATCAAGCCAAGTTTCCATATCCTGTGCAACGTCTATCTCCGATTAAGCTCTTGCCATAATTGTGAAGACGCGTCCCTTGATCATGATGCTAAGAGCGTATCCTGCTAGATGTTCCTGCAAAATAACATTGCATTAAGCGGAGGTGACCGTTAGTATGAGGATCCTATAATGGTCCATGATCCTGATCCTGAAGTCCTGCTGAGGATCACTATCTGCCAAAGAAACAAGGATCATTGGTTAGGATCACGTGTAAGGATCATGTATAATAAAATTCCAGCCATAACAATTGCCCCCAAAATATAAGGAGTTTATTGTAAATTAATGAGTTGTATTTTGTTTCGATCTTATCTCCAACGGGCGACTCCGAATAACTAGCCGTTACACATGGACTAGCCGTTGTGATCATTACGTCATAGATGTGACAATCCCTGCAGATCATGATTATAAATAGGAGATAGGGTGAGGATCAGTTTGTATTTAAATTCAGGATATACTCCCTTTATAATCCCCACCGAAGATTGATCAGGTATTCTCCTCTTCTCTCTTTCCTTTCTCTATTCTCTTTGCTCTGTTTTCTGTTTTTACTTGGTTTCCATTCCGTCACAAGCATGTTGCTCCGGAATTCTCCTCATAAGGATTCCAAGAAGAGTAGTCCCCTAAAAAGCCAGGGGATCATCAAGGATTCTCCTACGGAGAGGTGTTGTTTTACTGACGCTCACGTAGACAGAATTCGTCATCGCTTTCCGGCGAATGATGTTTTCAAATCCTTTGTTCCTACAGCTTTGAGCGACTTTGTTTCAGACGTCTGGGTGGCTTTTCCTGCTACTCCGTTCACTATAGGGTATTCGTATCCTTTTCCAACCTTCACCCAATCTTTCTTTTCCTTAACCGGCATCTCTTATATCCAAGCTATGCCGATGATCTGGAGGGTTCTGTATACCTTCGAGAGGATCATTGAGCAGAAAGGGATTGATCTTGGGATGGCGGAGTTGGCCGAGCTTTATGATCTTACCACATTTGGTTCTCATCGGTACTTGCTGAAACGGAAAGCCGGGGAGGATCACCCTGTCTTCAAGGTCACTAAGAACGATACAAATTGGAAGCGTCGCTTTTTCTTTGTTAGGAGGGATTCCATCCCAGATGGGAAGGATCTGCCCAAGGAATGGGCCACTCATGGTAGGATAGAGGATCCTCGAAGGATCACTATCAGTCCTGTCTCATATGATGAGGATCACTAATGTCTTTTTTATCTCTTGTGCAGCTATATCCATTGCTCATCTGAAATTAACCCCTGCTGCAAGAGAGAGAGTCTTGGCTTTTAAAAAGCTTGATCCTGAGGTCAGAAGTTTCCAAGTCACCGTCCAAGATTCACAAGAAGTATCCTCTGCATCTGCCACTATGTCAAGTAAGTATCCTTATAGAAAATAAATTATATGTAAGATTGTTTGATTAATAAGGCAACTTATCTTGTTTTTTGATTGTGTAGGCGCTGGGAAGTCTGCCAGGTCTGTCAAATCTGCTTCTAAATTTGGGATAGATGATCTCACCAACGTCAAGTCTTCGAGGAAGAAGGCTCCTGCTGCCAGTCCTTCAGTTTCAGCCCCCAAGGCACCTATCCGGGGCAAGGGAAAAAAAAGGAAAACCTCTGAAGATCTCCAAGGATTTCCCCTCCTCCGTCAGCAATTCCTTGACTACGTGAATGAGGTAAGGATCACTGCCCCTGTTGGTTATCCGTTTCGAATATCCTGTTTGTGTATCCTGTTTCTTTGAGGATCATCCGGTTCTGAACTTACCTTATTTCCCTTTTTGCAGAAACTTGCCGAGATCGAGACCTATCTTGGCCATGTTGAGGATCAAGAGAGCCAGATTGCCGACCTTCAACAAATGGGCGTGCTTAAGGATCTCAAGATAGCAGATCTTGAGAAGGAACTCCAGGCCACGAAGGATGAGGCTGCTCAGAGGTTGATCGATATGGATAGCGAGAAGCAGGAGATCACCCAGGATGCCAAGGTCTCTGCGGCAATTGCTATGTACAAGATACAACTTCAGATGGCTGAGGAGGCTCAGGATCCTATCTTTGACAAAAGCTCGTGGGACGTTGAAGGTTGGAAGGCAAGGCTGGCAGACCTGGAGGACGAGGATGAGGCTGAGGATATCCCCATGCTGGAAGGCGGTGATGCTGAAAAGGATCAGGGTGGAGAGGCTGGTGGTGATGGAGCAGCGAAGGAGTAGGCTGCATGATTGGGCGATGATGGATATTGTTGACTAGGCCGGAGCCCAATTTTTTAGGTTTAGTAATGGTTTTTTGTGGTTGTTGATGGTTTGTGAACAATTATGGTCTGTAATCTTCGAACAATAGTTTTTAGGGTTAAGGATCCTGGATCCTTTGAACAGTAGGTAGGATTGCAAAAGGTGGAGGGATCCTCTGTTTGGGGGATGAAGCCTTTGTGATCCTGCCACTTTTAATTTCCTGCACAATGCTAAGACCGCATAGACAATGGACACCCTTTGCCAACCCATGTGGACGGGCCACGTTTTGCTGGTAGAAATGTGGGTTGGCAATTTTGACAACTTTTTGAAAGGGTTAAAGTGTCACACCCCCAAAAATCCCACCTGCGGAGTACTACCGCTTGGAGGCGTGACTGACCAGGATCCAGCCACCAATCATACTGAACAAGCATATAAACAGTTATAAAAGTTTAACCAATACGATTGGTGTTCCAAAACAAACAATTTAAGTTGCAGGCGGAAGCATAAGTTTAAAGTTATAACATAGGTTCAATGTTTTCAAATAAGACGTGACACGCAGCAATCCGTGTCCCACAACGACTCTCCTCCATGCAAGCTCCAGCTGAGTACCTATGGTCCTGCAAAGCATGTAGTAACGAGTCAACAACTAGTTGAGTGAGTTCACAGTTGGGTGTTCGTTTTAGTTATTTCGAAAACAGTTTCCTTTATCTGGCATCCTGCCGTGGGGGTTACCCCATCGTTTAAAAACGTGACATGTTCATTCCCAGTTACTCCGGCACTCCAGCCGTGGGGGCTACCCCATGTTAGTTATCAGGCATTTCGGCCGTGGGGGCTACCCCATGTTAGTTATCAGGCATTTCGGCCGTGGGGGCTACCCCATGCGTACACTAGACTCGTTACCATATCGACTGCTGACTGTAGTCATGTTTATGTGCCCTGAAAACATCAATGTCTATCATCATTGACGTGCCCCAGATCCATTAGTTCACGCCCGTCCTCTGCGGCACGGTGTGAGGTTTGTCAGACCTAAATAGCGCTATCTAACTAATGACCCGCTCGCCATTGGCCCGGCGATTAGTCGATACAAAAAGGAGGGACTTCGTGATAGAGTTTTAGTCTAGTACGAGTTATCCGTCCATCCGGACGAGGAATCACATTCCTGAACCACTGACGTCCTACCCAAGGAGGACGAGGAATCCACGTTCCTTAACCCCGTTCCCAACCCAGGGAATCCCATGCTTTGTAGAGGGTGTGAACTCACCTTGGTTTGCTCGGCAGTAACACAGAAAAGTTAATCAAGTTGCAGGTAATCAATTAGGTCCTATCACAGGTATTATTCGTATCAGATTCAAGTCAAGCAGTGCACGAATGTTCAACACGTATTGTTATGCAGGTCATAATCATGGCAACACGTTTAACAGTAACAGTTCAGAGTTATCATTCAAACACAACCCAAAGTCTAAGTATAAAGCCCGAACAGTTGGGCTCGTAGTAACAGGCCCAACAACACATCAACAGTAGCACAGAAGTCCATAAGTCCGGCCCATTAATTAGGCCCGTAACTAAGCAAGCCCACTAAGGGGTCTCGAGTCGCAACCGGACTCGCAAACGTGGTTTCGAGTTGTGCCGTCTATGCGGGTCGTTGGTGGTTGTGAGTCGCAACCTATGTCGCAACCACGGTCTCGGCTTGTCATGTTTTGGTCTCGAGTCGCAACAGGACTCGCAACCTGTGGTCTCGGCTCATCATGCTGTGGTTGCGAGTCGCAACCAGGTGTTCTTGACTCGCAACCGGTGTCGTAACCTGGAGATTTCGAGTCGCAACCAGGGGTTCCGACTCCCCAACAGTTGCTGATTCTGCGCAGGTCGTACTATCCAATAGAATTCATGCAGAAATATGTACCAGCCACTAAACATGTTTTGTTGTCTAAAATTTACTCAAAATGGATCAAACAATGCAGGTTTCAAATATTCAAACCACATTCAAAGCATATTCAAGTAGTTCTTCATGTTCTTCAAACATTCAACAAGTTCCTCAAATATTCAAATCACAACAACCCTTATTCTAACACATTCATATGATATTCAAAAGACATATTCATAACACATTTAACCCTTGTTCAAGCACACTATGCATTTATCCTAATTGTAACATGAACAACTATCAAACACTTGAACCAAAGGCTACAATTCGGTCCTTTATTAACCCGATTGCATGACAAATACAAACCAATTTCATGCTCCTTAAAACTAGTGGTTCAACCTCCCTTAAACACAAGGCATCATCAATCCGAAATCAAGCATGTTAACCGGTTCATTATTATCATACATGTAATATCATCTTTTTGTCAACAAATACCATTTTCTATCAAACCAACTTTTATCATAACAATTATCAAGCAAACAAAGTGTCGAAATCATCAATTCAAGCACAAAACTCGACATGATTCACTAACCGGTTAAGAGGTATGAAGGGTGAACTCCAAGTGTTGATTTCCAAGCTTGAATCCAAAGGTCAAGTGTGAGCCGGTTACTTAGAGTGTGTTTATGTTGCTTAGAGTTTTGTAGGAGAGAAGATAGGAGAGTGTGTGTGTGTTGTTCAACAAAAATGGCAAGCATGGTAACAAATATGGTATATATATGCTCCACAAGTGCAACCTAAGGGCTTTGCTAACCGGTTAAGAGGTCACGGCCCAAAGGCCCACTCGGTCACTATTCACTCGAGACCTCATGGTCTCGAGTCGGGTTCTTTGTTTTCGGGTTGGGTTCTCGGCTCACTTATAATACATACATATATACATACTAACACACAAACAAGGCACATATCACATAAAAGGTTCACGTTTATCATTACGTTTAATCAGTTAACTAGTCACATAACGTACAAGTATGTTACATCAAGGCACAAGAAAAGTTCTAAATTTCGAGTTGTCACATCATCCCCAAGTTGAAAGAAATTTCGTCCCGAAATTTGATGGCACTCACTGAGGAAGCTAGTCAAGTTGTAAGGTTTTCCGGGTTATCCTGGGGTGTCACACCCACCCCCCGTTGATCTGGAATTTCGTCCCGAAATTCCGTAGCTTCAGCCTCAGTAGCGGTTGTATTGTTCTCAAACAGTTGGGGATACTTTTGTTTCATCCGATCTTCGCGCTCCCAGGTAAACTCTGGGCCGCGACGTGAGTTCCAACGAACTCGAACGAGAGGTATTCTAGTGCTCTTGAGGACCTTAACATCCCGGTCCGTGAATTCGACTGGTTCTTCGACGAATTTCAACTGTTCGTCGATCGTGAGTTCCTTCAGAGGAACTACGTGGGTCTCATCTGACAGACACTTCTTCAGATTCGACACATGGAAAACGTTGTGAACTGCACCGAGTTCTGCTGGTAAGTTCAGTCTGTAGGCCACCTTGCCTATTTTCTCAATGATTTCGAAAGGTCTAACGTATCGTGGGTTGAGTTTGCCTCGTTTACCAAAACGAACCACACCCTTCCAGGGTGAAACTTTGAGTAATACACGCTCCCCAACCTGGAGCTCAAGTGGTTTCCTGCCCTTATCGGCGTAGGCCTTCTGACGGTCTCGAGCGGCCGCCATGCGTTGTCGTATTTGAGCAATCCGCTCAGTAGTGTCTACCACATGTTCCGGACCAGTGATTTGACTATCCCCCACCTCTGCCCAACAGAGAGGTGACCGGCATTTACGTCCGTACAATGCCTCAAACGGAGCAGCTTTAATGCTAGTGTGGTAGCTGTTATTATACGAAAATTCCACGAGTGGCAGATGCCTTTCCCAGCTGTTGCCAAAGTCGATTACACAAGCGCGAAGCATGTCCTCTAATGTCTGAATAGTTCGCTCGGACTGCCCGTCCGTCTGTGGGTGATACGCTGTGCTCATATCAAGACGTGAGCCAAAAGACTTGTGCATTGCCTGCCACAGTTCCGAAGTAAAACGTGCATCTCGATCAGAGATGATAGAGGTGGGCACCCCGTGCCTCGAAACAACTTCCTTGAGCTATATTTCCGCTAAGGTGGAGAATTTATCCGTCTCCTTAATTGCCAAAAAGTGTGCGGATTTTGTGAGTCGATCCACGATCACCCAGATAGTATCGTTTCCGCGCTGGGATCTAGGTAGGCCAGTAACGAAATCCATGGAAATTTGCTCCCATTTCCATTGTGGTATCTCTGGTTGTTGGAGTAGGCCCGAGGGTTTCTGATATTCCGTCTTGACCCGCGCACAAGTCAAGCACTTACTGACATAAGTTGCTATGTGGGCCTTCATGCTAGGCCACCAATACGTAGTTTTAATATCGTGGTACATTTTATCCGAACCAGGGTGTACCGAGTAGCGATATTTGTGCGCTTCATCCATCACAAGTTCTCGTAAGTCGCCATAGAGTGGGACCCAAATGCGTCCTGTTACGTAGTAAGCACCGTCTTCCTTCTGTTCTAAGCGTTGCCTTGACCCGCGTAGGGCTTCAGCTCTAACGTTTTCTGGTTTCAGTGCTTCTATCTGAGCAGCTCGTATTTGCGAAGGTAGACTAGAATGGATCGTGAGTTGTAGAGCTCTTACGCGCTTAGGCGCAGTGTCCTTTCGACTGAGGGCGTCAGCCACAACATTGGCCTTGCCCGGGTGATACCTGATGGAGCACTCGTAGTCATTCAGTAGCTCGACCCATCGTCGCTGCCGCATATTCAGTTCCTTCTGCTTGAATATGTGTTCTAGGCTCCTGTGGTCGGTGTAGATGGCGCACTTGGTTCCGTACAGGTAATGCCGCCATAACTTAAGTGCGAAAATGACAGCTCCCAGCTCCAAATCATGTGTTGTGTAGTTCTTTTCATGAACCTTGAGTTGTCGTGAGGCGTAAGCTATGACTTTATCTCGTTGCATCAATACACAACCAAGACCTTGAATTGATGCATCACAGTAAACCACAAAATCTTCTGTGCCCTCTGGCAGTGAAAGGATAGGTGCACTACAAAGTCTATCCTTTAGATGCTGAAAAGCTAACTCTTGTGCATTTCCCCAATGATAAACAACGCCTTTCTGCGTTAGTAAGGTGAGAGGCTGCGCGATCTTAGAAAAATCCTTAATGAATCTCCTGTAGTATCCTGCCAATCCCAAGAATTGGCGAATTTCCTTTGGTGTACGAGGTGCAGGCCAGTTCTTTATAGAGTCCACTTTGGATGGATCAACGTGAATCCCATCCTTGTTCACCACATGTCCTAGGAAATGGACTTCACGAAGCCAGAAGTCGCATTTCGAGAACTTTGCGTAAAGCTGTTCTGTTCGAAGAAGTTCCAAAATAAGCCGTAGATGCTGTTCGTGCTCCTCTTTACTCTTAGAATAGATCAGGATGTCGTCGATGAAGACTATAACGAATTTGTCCAGATACGGCTTGCAAACTCGGTTCATCAAGTCCATGAAAACTGCGGGTGCGTTTGTCAGCCCAAACGGCATGACCAAAAACTCATAGTGCCCATATCGAGTCCTAAAGGCTGTCTTAGAGACATCCTCTTCTCGAACTCTCAGCTGGTGATACCCCGATCTCAGATCGATCTTTGAATAGTAGCTCGACCCCTGCAACTGGTCGAACAAGTCGTCAATATGCGGTAGAGGGTAACGGTTCTTCACAGTCACCTTGTTGAGTTCACGATAGTCGATACACATTCTGAAGGTACCGTCCTTCTTCTTCACAAAAAGTACTGGAGCTCCCCAAGGCGATGAGCTTGGACGAATAAAACCCTTATCCAAGAGTTCTTGTAGTTGCGTGGAGAGTTCTTCCAACTCTGATGGAGCTAAACGATAAGGTGCACGTGCTACAGGCGCAGCCCCAGGAGCTAGTTCAATCTGAAACTCGACTTGGCGATGGGGTGGAAGACCAGGTAATTCTTCAGGGAATACCTCAGGATAGTCACGTACAACTGGAAAATCTTCTAGCTTCTTCTCTTTCTCTGTGGTGTCAGTAACTAGAGCCAAAATCGCAGCGTGGCCCTTTCGTAAGCACTTCTGGGCCTTAAGAAGAGAGTTGATGTTCTCAACAGCACTTCTCTTGTCGCCACGAATCATGAGAGGTTCACTACCTAAACCAGGAATACGAACGATCTTCTCGTTGCAAAGAATCTCTGCTCGGTGTTGGGACAACCAATCCATCCCAATGACAACGTCGAAACTACCCAAGACGATAGGGATAAGGTCAATAGAGAAGGTCTGGTTAGCGAGAATAAGTTGGCAACCTTTGACTACGTGTGAGGCCTCCAAACTCTTACCATTGGCTAGCTCTACAGTGTGCTTGTCGTTCAGGGGTGTTGGGGTACGCTTAAGCATTTTACTAACTTCTAGTGACACATAGCTAGTATCGGCACCCGAATCAAATAGAACTGTAACATAAAAGTCGTCGAGAAGGAACTTACCCGTCACCACGTTGGGATCATTCCTTGCTTCACCTTGACCAATCACGAACACTCGCCCCCTAGCACAATTGTTGTTGTTGTTTCCATTGTTACCATTCCCCTGATTGTTGTTGTTGTTGTTCTGGTTCAGTTGGGGACAATCCTTCTTGAAGTGGCCTTCAGCTCCACACTGAAAGCATCCTTTGTTGTTACCCTGTTGCTGTCGCTGGTTCTGTTGAGGTTGCTGACGATTCTGATTGGCGGGATATGCGCTCCTGCAATCCTTTGCAACATGACCAGGCTTGTTGCACCGATGGCAGTTGCCCCTGGTGCATGGCCCACTGTGGTGTAAGTTGCAGCGATTGCATTTGGGGTGATTCCCCTTGTACCCACCATGACTTTGACCACCAGACGACTGCTGACTGGGGCTCTTGTGGTCGTCAGTCTTTCTCTGCTGAGACTGAGATTGCACAGAAGTTGAACCCCTGCTTGAAGTTCCATCCCATTTCCGCTTGTCCCCACTAGAAGTACCAGAAGTAGTTGCAGCACCTATGCGCTTTGGTAACTTGTTCTGCTCCACCGCTTGATCAGTGAGACGGTGAGCCAACTGAACAACCTGCTGGATAGTAGTCAAGTTTGCTGAAGTCACATGGCTTTGGATCTCTGGCACCAAGCCCTTGAGATAAAGTTCAATTCGCTTATACGGAGGGTCCACCATAGTAGGACACAACAAGGCAAGCTCATGCGATCTCTTAGTGTACGCCTCAATCTCTGACCCCGTCATCTTGAGATTGTAGAACTCATCTTCCAGCTTATGGATGTCATCGCGACTGTAGTATTCCTCCTTGATCATTTCCTTGAAAGTTTCCCATGGGGTGGCGTTGGCAGCAACCAACCCCAGCATTTGCACTTGAGCATTCCACCACGTGAGGGCCAAACCCTCGAGAGTACCAGTAGCATACTTCACCCTGCGCGCTTCAGGGCATTCACACATTTCGAACACAGATTCTAGTTTCTCAAACCAGTGTAGGAGGCCTACTGCTCCTTCAGTTCCGCTAAAAGTAGTGGGTCGACAGTCCATAAATGTCTTAAAAGTGCACACCGGTGCCTGAGCATATTGACCTAAGGTAGGTGAAAGGAAGACAGAGTTTAACACAAAGGTTGGTTCACGAGAGTAGGATCCAAATGATCCTAGAACAAATTCGGACTGCAGGGTATACCTCCTGCGTTTGCAGCTGCAAGCGCTGCGGCAACTCGTTCGTTGATCAGTGCGGTCAACTGGGCTTGTGTCATGTTAACGCGTCCAGACATGATTCTTCATATCAAGAATAACACGAGTGAGAGAGGTTCGCGAAAGTACGATAGTAGGATAGAGCAAGCACACACGTGTTCAAACAACAGTAGTTATACTAATCAAGCATACCATGAGCAATGTACTATGTATCTAACAAGTAGGCAATATACACATATCATATCACCTAGAATGTCGAGCCTTGCATGTGGAGTGAAGTGTCGTTGTGGACCGTTGAGCACTGTACCGGTTATAGTCTGGTTTTAACAAAAATGTTTCTCCTTTATTAAAACCTAGTTCACTATAACCAATGGCTCTGATACCAATCTGTCACACCCCCAAAAATCCCACCTGCGGAGTACTACCGCTTGGAGGCGTGACTGACCAGGATCCAGCCACCAATCATACTGAACAAGCATATAAACAGTTATAAAAGTTTAACCAATACGATTGGTGTTCCAAAACAAACAATTTAAGTTGCAGGCGGAAGCATAAGTTTAAAGTTATAACATAGGTTCAATGTTTTCAAATAAGACGTGACACGCAGCAATCCGTGTCCCACAACGACTCTCCTCCATGCAAGCTCCAGCTGAGTACCTATGGTCCTGCAAAGCATGTAGTAACGAGTCAACAACTAGTTGAGTGAGTTCACAGTTGGGTGTTCGTTTTAGTTATTTCGAAAACAGTTTCCTTTATCTGGCATCCTGCCGTGGGGGTTACCCCATCGTTTAAAAACGTGACATGTTCATTCCCAGTTACTCCGGCACTCCAGCCGTGGGGGCTACCCCATGTTAGTTATCAGGCATTTCGGCCGTGGGGGCTACCCCATGTTAGTTATCAGGCATTTCGGCCGTGGGGGCTACCCCATGCGTACACTAGACTCGTTACCATATCGACTGCTGACTGTAGTCATGTTTATGTGCCATGAAAACATCAATGTCTATCATCATTGACGTGCCCCAGATCCATTAGTTCACGCCCGTCCTCTGCGGCACGGTGTGAGGTTTGTCAGACCTAAATAGCGCTATCTAACTAATGACCCGCTCGCCATTGGCCCGGCGATTAGTCGATACAAAAAGGAGGGACTTCGTGATAGAGTTTTAGTCTAGTACGAGTTATCCGTCCATCCGGACGAGGAATCACATTCCTGAACCACTGACGTCCTACCCAAGGAGGACGAGGAATCCACGTTCCTTAACCCCGTTCCCAACCCAGGGAATCCCATGCTTTGTAGAGGGTGTGAACTCACCTTGGTTTGCTCGGCAGTAACACAGAAAAGTTAATCAAGTTGCAGGTAATCAATTAGGTCCTATCACAGGTATTATTCGTATCAGATTCAAGTCAAGCAGTGCACGAATGTTCAACACGTATTGTTATGCAGGTCATAATCATGGCAACACGTTTAACAGTAACAGTTCAGAGTTATCATTCAAACACAACCCAAAGTCTAAGTATAAAGCCCGAACAGTTGGGCTCGTAGTAACAGGCCCAACAACACATCAACAGTAGCACAGAAGTCCATAAGTCCGGCCCATTAATTAGGCCCGTAACTAAGCAAGCCCACTAAGGGGTCTCGAGTCGCAACCGGACTCGCAAACGTGGTTTCGAGTTGTGCCGTCTATGCGGGTCGTTGGTGGTTGCGAGTCGCAACCTATGTCGCAACCACGGTCTCGGCTTGTCATGTTTTGGTCTCGAGTCGCAACAGGACTCGCAACCTGTGGTCTCAGTTCATCATGCTGTGGTTGCGAGTCGCAACCAGGTGTTCTTGACTCGCAACCGGTGTCGTAACCTGGAGATTTCGAGTCGCAACCAGGGGTTCCGACTCCCCAACAGTTGCTGATTCTGCGCAGGTCGTACTATCCAATAGAATTCATGCAGAAATATGTACCAGCCACTAAACATGTTTTGTTGTCTAAAATTTACTCAAAATGGATCAAACAATGCAGGTTTCAAATATTCAAACCACATTCAAAGCATATTCAAGTAGTTCTTCATGTTCTTCAAACATTCAACAAGTTCCTCAAATATTCAAATCACAACAACCCTTATTCTAACACATTCATATGATATTCAAAAGACATATTCATAACACATTTAACCCTTGTTCAAGCACACTATGCATTTATCCTAATTGTAACATGAACAACTATCAAACACTTGAACCAAAGGCTACAATTCGGTCCTTTATTAACCCGATTGCATGACAAATACAAACCAATTTCATGCTCCTTAAAACTAGTGGTTCAACCTCCCTTAAACACAAGGCATCATCAATCCGAAATCAAGCATGTTAACCGGTTCATTATTATCATACATGTAATATCATCTTTTTGTCAACAAATACCATTTTCTATCAAACCAACTTTTATCATAACAATTATCAAGCAAACAAAGTGTCGAAATCATCAATTCAAGCACAAAACTCGACATGATTCACTAACCGGTTAAGAGGTATGAAGGGTGAACTCCAAGTGTTGATTTCCAAGCTTGAATCCAAAGGTCAAGTGTGAGCCGGTTACTTAGAGTGTGTTTATGTTGCTTAGAGTTTTGTAGGAGAGAAGATAGGAGAGTGTGTGTGTGTTGTTCAACAAAAATGGCAAGCATGGTAACAAATATGGTATATATATGCTCCACAAGTGCAACCTAAGGGCTTTGCTAACCGGTTAAGAGGTCACGGCCCAAAGGCCCACTCGGTCACTATTCACTCGAGACCTCATGGTCTCGAGTCGGGTTCTTTGTTTTCGGGTTGGGTTCTCGGCTCACTTATAATACATACATATATACATACTAACACACAAACAAAGGTTCACGTTTATCATTACGTTTAATTAGTTAACTAGTCACATAACGTACAAGTATGTTACATCAAGGCACAAGAAAAGTTCTAAATTTCGAGTTGTCACATAAAGATCCTTTTGTTTAATAATATAACTTTAATTTTTCTGGCTTATCTCGTGTTGTTATCCTTATCTTCTTGTTTCTTGATTGTTTTTGTAGTATATTTAAAGTAACAAGGGTTGAAAATATGTTATCCAAATTTAGGATATGATCCCAGATCAAATATCCTGATATTGAAAATTTTCAAAGTACTTTAATTCAAGGATCATAGGTTTGGTTGTCAAAGTGTAAGGGTCGGTTAGGATAGTGAGTATAATCAAAATGGTCAAGGATCATACCTGAGGGTCCAAGTTAGGATCCTAACCTTCAATCGAGACAATCGTAGATAAGATTTTGATGAATAATAAGGATTAAGGATCCTTATGTGGTCTAACTTTGACAATCCTGAAAAACGAAGCACAACTTGGGACTAAGCCAATGTAAGAAATAAATTAGTAACTGGGGGCACGCCCAAAGGGTAACTGAGAATGATCCCGGAGGATCACTGGGGACAAGCCCATAGGATAACTGAGAATGATCCCGGAGGATCACTGGGGACAAGCCCAAAGGATAACTGGGGACAAGCCCAAAGGATCGTATGTAAACTGGAGTATGGCCCTTTCTGGCGACTATCCAAACTTATTGACATGAAAATGTCAAAACCTTAGCTAACGTGAAAACGTTAGAAACCTTAGGAACGGATGTATGGTACGTCTACCATTATACGTAGGATGCTAAATATAGCCAGTACGATGAGGTTGTCAGCCCCGGAAGTGGGTACTGGTCCCAAAGACGTGAACTATATCAGGATCATCGTGCGCTGCTGGCGGAAACTGGGGATAATCCCAAGGATAACTGGGGTTGGACCCAAGGATCTGCGGTGCTTTTGAAGATCTTTGACGATATGCTGAAGATACCTGAACTATCATAACTCAAATGTTTCGTGAGTAGAGGATGAAGGATACATGATCCTTATCCTTAGGTAAAAAGTAAGAAAATGCAATAGTTTCTAGGATAAGCATATTACCAGAGTAAGGATCACTGATATCACCGGGATCCTTCAAGGATACTTCAATGTAAGGATCACATGCAAGAAGGATCATGTTCACATGAAATATTTCTTTAAGTGAACAGCATTCCAGGCTCTTGGCAACAAGTTTCCTTCCATGGTTAGCAACCTGTATGCCCCCTTTCCTGCTTCAGCTTCAATCAAGTAGGGACCTTCCCATTTTGGTGCTAACTTCCCGTCAGCAGGATTGATAGTATTTTGAAATGCTTTTCTCAACACCATATCTCCGACTTGGAATTTCCTTAATCTGACATTTTTGTTGTAGGCACCAGCCATTCTTTGTTGGTAGCTTGCCATCCTTATCCTAGCTAGATCCCTGATTTCTTCAATAGTATCCAAATCCTGAGCCAGGATTGTAGCATTTTCTTCAGGATCATGCGCACTTGTTCTAGCAGTTGGGATCACCATTTCTGTTGGGATCACTGCTTCTGCCCCAAATACTAAAGAGAAAGGTGTTTGACCAGTGGCATTCTTGGGAGTTGTCCTATCAGCCCATAGCACATAAGGTAACTCTTCTGCCCATTTTCCCTTCTTGGATCCTAGCTTCTTCTTTAGATTGTTGATGATGATCTTGTTGGATGATTCTGCTTGGCCATTGGCTTGTGGATGAACTGGTGTTGATGTTATCATCTTGATTCCCCAACTGTCACAAAAGTTAGTAGTTCTGCTTCCAATGAATTGGGAACCATTATCACATACAATTTCAGAGGGGATGCCAAATCTAGTTATAATGTTTCTTTTGATAAAGGATATAACTTCTTTTTCTCTGACTTGAGAAAAAGCTTCAGCCTCTATCCACTTAGAGAAGTAGTCAGTCATGGCAAGCATAAATACTTTTCCACCAGGTGCTTTAGGGAGCTTGCCAACTATATCCATCCCCCATCTCATGAAAGGCCAAGAGGGTGGTATGGGGTGTAGCAATTCAGCTGGTTGATGAAGGATATTGCTGTGTCTTTGACAAGGATCACATTTCCTAGCATATTCTACAGCATCCCTTTTCATGGTTGGCCAATAGTATCCTGTTCTAAGGATCCTTGAGAATAATGCCCTGCCCCCAGTGTGGTTTCCACAATCTCCTTCATGGAAGTCTCTCAACACTTCTTCAATTTCAGGGTTCTCAATACATCTTAAATATGGTCCTGCAAGGGATCGTTTATATAGCACATTATTTAAGATTGTAAATTGAGATACCTTGATCCTGAAAGCTCTAGGATTTTCTCCCACCGGGATCTCTCCATGTTGCAAGTATTTCATGATTGGTGAGACCCATGATCCTGCATAAGATTGAGCTTCTTCACTAGGGATTACTGCAGTATCCTCTTCTATCTCCATGGCCACTTGATCTTCAATAGCAGGAGCCAAGATATGGATGATAGGGATACTTATGTCTTCTGGAATCTTCAAGGATGATCCTAGGTTGGCCAATGCATCAGCCTCTGTGTTTTCCTCCCTTGGTACCTGTGTCAAGCTGAAAGAAACAAAGGAGAGTGCCAATTCTTTGACTATCTCTAAATACTTGGTTAGTTTTTCACCTTTAACAGCATAGGACCCATTAAAGTGATTAGTGATCAACAATGAGTCTACATATACTTCGAGATATTTTACCCCCATATCCTTAGCGATTTGCAAGCCAGCAATTAAGGCTTCATATTCAGCCTCATTGTTAGTTGCTTGGAATTCACAGGCTATGGAGTGGGGTATTATGTCCCCCTGTGGCGATTTTAGTAGGATCCCGAGCCCTGTGCCCTTGACATTTGAGGATCCGTCAGTGTGTAATATCCAAGGATCCTTGGTTTCATCCAGCTGCTGGACCTCCAATTCTGCTTCTTTTTGTAGATCACTACTGAAATCAGCCACAAAGTCAGCTAAGGCTTGTGATTTAATGGCTGTTCTTGGTTCATATCTTATATCATGGGCACTAAGCTTCACTGCCCACTTAGCCATTCTCCCTGACATCTCCGGTTTCCTGAGGACATTCTTAATTGGAAAATTAGTTTTAACAACAATAGTATGGGTTTCAAAATAATGCCTTAACTTAGTGGATGCCATGATTAATGCAAGAATAAGTTTTTCGAGGTGTGAGTACCTGGATTCGGCATCAAGTAAACTTTTACTTACATAGTAGATAGGATATTGTGTACCTTCGTGATCCTTGACAAGGACAGCACTTACAGCGGTTGAGGATACCGCCAGGTATAAGGATAACACATCTCCTTTTTCCGGTTTTGCTAATGCTGGTGCTGAGGACATATATTCTTTAAGGGCTTGTAAAGCGTTCTCATGCCTCTCAGTCCATTCAAACTTCTTATTCTTCCTTAGGATATCGTAAAATTCTTTGCATTTTTCTGAGGATTTCGATATGAACCTGTTCAGAGCTGCTATCCTGCCTGTCAGTCTTTGAACATCCTTGGCATTGGCAGGAGATTTGATATTTACTAATGCTTTGATTTGTTCCGGGCTTGCTTCAATGCCCCTCTGAGTTACCATGTATCCTAGGAACTTTCCTGCCTTAACACCAAAATGGCATTTTGAAGGATTAAGTTTCATGTTGTAATTATCAAGGATATCGAATGCTTCTTCCAAGTCCCTTAGGTGATCCTCAGCTTTCTTTGACTTGACCACCATATCATCTATGTACACCTCCATAGTTTTTCCAATTTGATCTTTGAACATCATATTTACCAGCCTTTGATATGTTGCACCTGCATTTCTTAGTCCAAAAGGCATGGCAATATAACAATATAAACCGGTTGGGGTCATAAAGGCTGTATCCTCTTGGTCAGATGGTTCCATCTGAATTTGTTGGAATCCAGATGATGCATCCATAAAGGTCAATAGTTCATGCCCCGCCGTTGAATCCACCATGGAGTCAATGTGGGGTAATGGGAAAGGATCCTTGGGACATGCCTTATTCAAATCAGTGAAATCGACACATACCCTCCACTTTCCATTTTTCTTTTGGACAACAACCACATTGGCTAACCATTTTGGATATTTTACTTCTCTGATCATACCTGCTCGAAGTAGTCTCTCTACTTCTTCTTGGATAATGGCATTCCTTTCTGGTGCAAACTTCCTCCTTTTTTGATGGATTGGTTTGATAGACCTGTCAATGCCAAGTTTGTGAGTAATAATATCCTTAGATATACCTGTCATGTCTTCATGTTTCCAAGCAAAGGTGGATTTTCGTCTTTTGAGGAAGGATAGTAAATCTTCTTTCATCTTGCCAAGGATCCCTGACCCGATATAAATTTTTGACTCAGGATCACTAGGATCCAAAAGGGTTTCGTCCACATCCTGTTCCTTTGCCTCCAAGACGTTCCTCGGAGGATACTGTAATTGCTATTTCTCCCTTGGCTTCGAGGTTGGCTTCATAGATGAGGTATAACAATCCTTAGCCTCCTGCTGATCACTGTCGATCTTGATTATCCCCCATGGGCTAGGGAGCTTCACACATTGATGGTAGGTAGATGGGACTGCTTTCATATCGTGTATCCAAGGCCTGCCAAGGATAACGTTGCAACAAGATAAACAGTCAATAACACAAAATTTCTGATAATTATGTAATCCTTCTACGTAGATTGGGAGTTTGATGTCCCCCAGAGTTTTCTTCGTTTCTCCACTGAATCCTACAAGCACGGAGGATCTCGGTGTGATGTCTGATTCTGGGATACCCATTTTCTTCAGAACATCAAGCTGGATAATGTTCACTGAGCTTCCTCCATCGATAAGGATCCTGCGGACAAAATGGTTAGAGATAAAGAGAGTAATAACTAAACTATCATGATGAGGATCCTGAATGTTAATGCGATCATCCTCATCAAATGTTATCGTCTTCCCTTCTGAAACACTTGATGTTCTAATAGGCCTCTCTCCATTATCCATTTTTGATTCTTTTGCATGTCTTTTGGCCGCCGAGAAGGATGTACCACAGATGTCTGATCCTCCGGATATAAAGTTGATCACTTGTGCATTTGCCGGGGGTGCTGGAGCTTTTTCGGGGATCCTTTCAGGATCCTGGGTCCTTTGCTTTTTTCTCCCCAGCAATTCTTTTAGATGCCCCTTGTTTAGCAGGTATCCAATTTCTTTTCTTAAGGCTATGCAATCTTCAGTTAGATGCCCGAAATCCTCGTGGTATGCACACCATTTTGACTTGTCTTTAGTCCCGGATGGTTTATCATTCTTCCTGGGCCACCTAGCTTTTTCACCTAGGTTCTGCATTGCAAGGATCAGTTCATGATTATCAACAGAAAAACAATATTCTGAGATTGGAGGATATTCTTCATCATCCTCTTCCTGGTCAACAGCATGCACATTCTTATTTTCATTTCTATGGTAGGATTTGAATTTGTTGCTCTTGAAGGAGGATCCTTGCTTATCTTGTTTTGAAGATCCTACTTGTCTCTCCTGGATCCTCTTGTCATCCTCTAGCCGGATGAACCTGAGTGCCCGAGTTCTTACTTCATCTAAGTTCCTGCATGGTGTCATAACAAGATCATCATAGAATAATGAATCCTTAAGCAGTCCCATTTTGAAGGCTTCAACAGCCGTAGCCGTATCCAAGTTGGGAATGTCCAAGGATTCTTTACTAAATTTAGTTATATAATCTCTTAATGATTCATTATGACTTTGGGTTACCCTATATAAATCACTGGTTAATCTTTCAAATTTTCTACTACAAGAAAATTGGTTATTGAATAAATTAACTAAATTGGCAAATGAAGTAATAGAGTAAGGGGGAAGACTTAGCAGCCATTTAAGAGCTGATCCAGTAAGAGTGGATCCAAATCCTTTACATAGGCATGCTTCCTTCAACTTTTCTGGGATAGGATTGATCTCCATCCTCTCCCTGTATTGTGCTATATGCTCCTCTGGATCCGTTGTGCCATCATACAGCTTCATAGTAGGGATATGGAACCTTTTGGGTACCTCTGCATCACAAATTGGTGGTGCAAAGCGAGATACCTTGTGGCTTCCATCTGCAATCTCCGGGATAGGCTTGACTACCCCCGGAACACTTGAGATCATATCTTTAAGCTTCTGCAATTCCCTGGCCATAGCATGATTGACACCTGTATCCTGCATGAATCCATGGTTAGTGGTAAGATAATTATTTAAAGTGTTACCTCCCATTGGGTTCAAGTTAGTGAATCCATATTGCTGGGATTCTGGAATAACGGATGGACCAGTGGAAGCAATAGTCTGCATTGGAATGAAGTCTCCTTGATGGACATCTAGACTTTCCTGTTTGCAAACTTTTTAGGGATCCTGGCATCTGGGAGGATCCTGGTATCTGGTAGGATCCTGGTATCTGGGATGATCCTGGAACGAAGGAGGATCCTTGAACCTGGAATGATCCTGGAGCAAAGGAGGATCCTTGACCCTGGGATGATCCTGGAACAAAGTAGGATCCTTGAAACTGCTGTGCTCCCGGATAGGCTCCCGAATTTATGAAGGATCCCATATGCTGGGGATAGGATCCTGCCGGCTGAAAGTGTGAGCCTGATGCCTGAGTCATTGCTGTCGAACCGAGGTGCAATCCTCTTGATTCTCCCATAATTTGCACGTCTGGAATTCCCGATGGCTGAGAAGTGATCATTGGAGTATCAAAGCTCAAGGATTTGGGCATCAGTGGGGAATGATCCTCTGCCGTTCTCTTTTGTCTTTTGAGATCTCCAATTTCCCTGAGGATCCTATCATTAGTTTCATCCTGCCGCTGCATACGATCCTTCATCTGCAAAATTAAAGCAAACACATCACTAGTACTGGGAATAGAAGAATACATAGCAGAAGAAGATGGAGGTTTAGAGGAAGTAGGAGTTGGTCTCTTCTCAGTATTTTTCTGAGATCCTGCCGGTGGAGGAGGCAGAGTGGTCTGTGATGAGGTGACTGCAGACATCGCCGTGGACGTGTTCTTCAATGATGAAGCCATGTAACTCTTCGAAATGATTTCGAACAAAAGATTTTCTTATGAATGAAGCACCAATTGCCCCACGGTGGGCGCCAAACTGTTTTGGTCAAAAATCACACAAGGATAATGTAACCAAACTTTATGTAAACGGGGTATGATGCTTGGTTAATTATGAAAGTAAAGGATCACTTCTGTGATAAAGATGCAAAGACACAATGATTTATACGAGGAAAAAGCCCTTGATCAATGTATGATCTCCGGCATAAAAAACCTCGGGTGATGGCAACTACCGATCACCAACTTCAATATAAGAAAAATATAGTTACAACTTCGGATGATAATGAGCTGAGTACAAGGATCACTATTGTTTTGAGTGTCTAAGTGTGTGAGAATTGTGTTGTATGTCGTGTGTCCTCTTCCAAATGAGGAAGATTGGTATTTATACAAGTGTAGGTGACCTATTTTAGGTAAAAGGACTAATTATCAGCTCATTACCCCTTTAGAAATAAAAGACAATCTAGCCTAAATTGCCGCCCATAAATCAAGTCAAGTTTCCATATCCTGTGCAACGTCTATCTCCGATTAAGCTCTTGCCATAATTGTGAAGACGCGTCCCTTGATTATGATGCTAAGAGCGTATCCTGCTAGATGTTCCTGCAAAATAACATTGCATTAAGCGGAGGTGACCGTTAGTATGAGGATCCTATAATGGTCCATGATCCTGATCCTGAAGTCCTGCTGAGGATCACTATCTGCCAAAGAAACAAGGATCATTGGTTAGGATCACGTGTAAGGATCATGTATAATAAAATTCCAGCCATAACAGTACCCACATTCTCTTTTTATGGAACTTCCAAATTCCATCTTTTCCTTGTTCTAGTTCCTTAATCATTCCTTTTAATTTTTCAGTATCCTCCTTGATTACTGATTCTTGTGCTTTTCTAATTTGATCATGTAAATCTACTTGTAGATTTAATTTAAGAGAATGTACCCTTTTTGGCTTTTCGTGACACTTTCGGCTTAAAGCATCAGCCACTACATTTGCTTTTCCTGCGTGATAATGGATATCACAATCATAATCACTAAGTAATTCCATCCAGCGTCTTTGTCTCATATTCAACTCTTTTTGCCCGAAGACATACCTTAAACTTTTATGAACTGTAAAAACGGTAAACTTACTACCATAAAGATAATGTCTCCAAATCTTAAGGGCAAAAATTATAGCTCCTAATTCCAAATCATGGGTTGAATAATTCTTTTCATGACTTTTAAGCTGTCTAGAGGCATAAGCTATAACCTTTTGACGTTGCATTAACACACATCCATAACCTAACTTCGAAGCGTCACAAAAGATTACAAAGTCTTCAGTTCCTTCTGGTAACGCTAGTATGGGTGTATGGGTTAATCTTTGCTTAAGGATTCTAAAGGCTTCTTCTTGTTTTGGTCCCCATTCAAACTTAACAGATTTACAGGTTAACTTAGTTAAAGGAATGGCTATTCTAGAAAAATCTTGGATAAATCTTCTATAATAACTGGCCAATCCTAAGAAACTTCTAACCTCAGTTGGTGACTCAGGGGTTTTCCAATTGGTTATTGCCTCGATCTTTGTTGGATCCACATGAATTCCTTCATGGTTAACTAAATGTCGAAGGAATTGTACCTGTTCTAACCAAAACTCACACTTTGAAAATTTAGCATAAAGCTTTTCCTTTCTTAATAAACTTAAAAGTAAGTGCAAGTGCTTTGCATGTTCCTCTTTACTTTTAGAGTAAATTAGAATATCATCTATGAAGACAATTATAAATTTATCTAAATATGGTTTACATATTCGGTTCATCATGTCCATAAATGCGGCTGGGGCATTGGTTAAACCAAATGGCATGACAGTAAATTCATAATGACCATACCTTGTTCTGAATGCGGTTTTAGGAATATCCTCTTCCTGATCTTAAATCGATTTTAGAGAAAAATCGTGCTCCTTGAAGTTGATCAAACAAATCATCGATCCTCGGTAATGGATACCGATTCTTAATCGTGACTTTGTTTAATTCACGGTAGTCAATGCACATACGCATTGATCCGTCCTTCTTTTTGACGAACAATATCGGTGCTCCCCATGGCGATGAGGTTGGCTGTATGAATCCTTTCTCCAATAATTCGTCTCGTTGTTTCTTCAGTTCTTGCATTTCAGCGGGTGCCAAACGGTAAGGTGCTTTGGCAATCGGTGCTGTCCCTGGTAGCAGGTGAATTCTGAATTCAACTTCCCTGTCTGGCGGTAGTCCTGGCAATTCTTCTGGAAAGACATCTGAAAACTGAGACACTACCGGAATGTCTTTTAATTCTTTTCCTTTAGTGTTAGTGATTATAGAAATCAAATACAGTATAGATCCTTTCCTTATATAACTTGCAGTTTTCATCACAGAGATGAATTTAGTGGATCTAGATGGTTTATCTCCTTTAATTGTGATCTTTTCACCTCTTGGTGATTTTACCTGAATTGACTTTTGATCACATAAGATATTGGCTTTATTGGCTATTAACCAATCCATTCCTAATACGACATCAAATCCTACTAGATTCATTGGGTAAAGGTTTGCAATAAACTTTTGATTAAAAATTTCTATTCTTGCTCCTTGCAAGATTTCAGAAATCTTAATGGTTTCTCCATTTGCTGTCTTTACTAGACATTCTTGTGGTAGTTTAGTTAATGATTGATTTAGGAGTTTGCAGAATGAAGTATTAATAAAACTTTGGTTTGCACCAGAGTCAAATAATACTTTAGCAAAAATATCATTAACTAAAAACGTACCAGCAATGACGTCTGGAATCATCCTAGCTTCATCTGCAGTTAAAACGAATGCTCTGGCATTTTTAGGATTCTTGTTGTTTGCAGCTGGAGCCAATTTTGGGCAGTTTGGCTTGATGTGACCTTTTTCTCCACAATTGAAGCATATGCGGTTGCTGGCTTTCCTCATGCAGTCTTCTTCCTTGTGACCTGCCGTTTTGCAAAAATTGCAATATATGGAGCATTTTCCAGAATGCTTCCTTTTGCAATATTTGCAATAAGGTGCAGATGTAGAACCTACATTCCTACGGTTGAAATTTCCAGAACGGAATTCTTGAGTAAGCTTTTGGGATAGGTTTCTTCTCTGGTCTTCTTCTCTAGTACGGATTAACTCATCTGTCAAGGTATTAGCTAGTTCTACAACTTCTTCTATGGTTTGGGGTCTAGCTGCCTTGACTACATGTCTAATTTCTCCAATTAATCCCCAGATATAACGGGAGATTAGCACTGGTTCAGGTGATGCAAGGGTTGGTACTATCCTAGCATATTCAAAGAATGTGGTAGTGTAACCCTTACTGTCTACCCCGGTCATTCTAAGATTCAGAAACTTATTTGCTATCTGTTCCTTTTCATTGGGAGGGCAGAATTTCCTTTCTACCATATTTTTGAACTCCTCCCATTCCATTCTATAAATCCTATCACTTCCTCTTGACTGGAGGATAGTGTTCCACCATTCTAAGGCTGCGTTTTTAAACAGATTTGAAGCAAACATTATCTTATCTTCTTCAGCACACTTGCTTATTTTCAGAACAGCCTCAGTTTTCTCTATCCAGCGTAGGGCTGCAATAGGTCCTTCATTGCCCGAGAATTCTATTGGTTTACAGGACCAGAATTCTTTGTAAGAACAACCATATGGCATGGTTCTTCTTCTTTTGGGAATGGGCGTTTGAAGTATGGGTCCATTGTTCACGCTGTGTTCCGGTTCACTTGGTCGTTTACTGCTATGCTTACTTTTATTATTCGCTTCTTGAACCGTTTGAATAATAAATGGCATCACATCTATAATTCCTTGTGCCACTATGTGTTGAACGGCACTATTATCCATTTGGTTTCCATTGTTATTGTTGTCCAGATTCTCATTAACCACGTTATTGTTACTCTGGTTATCGTTATTCGAATTATCTTGATTTTCCTCGTCGGCCATCTGAATTTTAAACATTTACCAAATATTAATATCACAAATAATATTTGAATATAGCCAATCACATGACACGCACTTTTAGCCAAAAGCGTCGAGCATTGCGACTTTTACTCTATTTATATAGTATGCATCATTACACACCAGTACTGAAATTTAAATTACAATACCGACTGAAATGTAAAGCTACAATACTAATAGTAGGCATCCGTAGTGTTTTTTTTTCTAACACATACACACATATATTATTATAGTATATTATATTATGTTATTATTATTATTACTACTACCGTTCCTGCCATCACATTTACTGATATGGATTCGTCCAAAAATCCATATTACGCTCATCGTAATTCCATACGAGGCGTTCTCCCACCTGTCGCATTCTTTCACTGCTTTCTAAAATTTCCTCACCGAAAGTCCTAAGTTCTTGGACATTTTCTGCACTTATTGGGGGTGCAGGTTCTAGGACTGGGTTTGGAATCTGAGGTATGGGTTCCTGGTATGGAGGGATAGGGACCTGGTACGGGTATGGATTCTCTAAAATCTCCCTAACATATGCATCACTAATGTTGTAGGGATCTTGAGGATCTAACCCTGGGTAAGCTCCTAAGTTGGGTATTGGCACATTTTCCTGTATTGGGTTTTGTTGCATGTAGTCCCTAATTTCATCCCACCAGGGGTCATAATTTGGGTCTAGGGGGTTTGGTGTAGGTACCCTAGGTATCTCCTCCGGGTTGAAATCATGCATTTCTACTTGATTTCCAGGGTGTTCTATTTCCATGGGTTGGTCAGGATTTTGTGGTTGTGGTTGGGGTTCTAGCATTTGTTCCAGGTTTGGGTCAGCAGCAGTGGTTGCTAAAATATGGATATTAGCTATACCCCTATTGAGCATATCCTGATTATAGGCATCAGTCTCTCTTTTTGCTGCGGCTAACACTCGCTGTTCCTGCAACTTTTTCATTCGTTTCCTATGCTCGTGCGCTCCCCTACTGAACCATCTCCTCTTTTTCTGAGGAAATGGCTCTTCGGATTGAGCCTTAAACACAAAGATTCCTTCTTCCGTATCAGCAGAACACCCTGAGAGGCCAGGCTGAGAAGAGGAGGTGCCTTCGCTTCTAGGCGAACCAGACAATTGACGATATGCGTCAGAGGGTCCTTGGTCGCTCATACTGTAAACTAACAAATAGTCAGATAACACATAGCAAGAAAATACAATTATGCACGTATTTCCGTAATTTATTTCCTAACACTTTGAATTTTGATGTCAGCGGAACACTTCTGTGGCTGAATCAGTGGCATAGCTCTGATACCACCTTCTGTCACAACCCCCGATCCCTGATTCTCGGGAACGGGCGGCCGCGAGCCAGCTTCGGTGGTATCACGTTATTACTTATTTGGCAGCGGAAATTTTCATCAGGACCGTAGTTAGGAAATATTAAATCAGAGTAAACCACCATATTTTATAATATTAAACACATGGGTAAAACCCAAGTTTTTATTACAAACTGATTTACAGGGATAAATCCCACTTTATTAAAATAAACGCTTTCGTTTATTTAGGTAACTTTTATAGCCACTTTTCCAAGCCTTCAGTGCTGTCCAGCTGGCTTCTAATTGGCTTTCACATTGTGTTACCTGAAACGCGTTTTAAAAACATTTTGTCAGTGGAAAATACTGGTGAGTGAATCCCAGTTTGAATCAAGAAAATATTAAATTAATTTAAACAGTATTGAGGGCGATTACTGTTTTGGTCAAAAATCACTTAAAGATAATGCAACCGAACTTTATGTAAACGGGGAATGATGCTTGGTATGATGGACAAAGTGAAGGATCACTCAAATGTAAAATGCACAAGTGACACAAGGATTTATACGAGGAAAAAGCCCTTGATCAATGAATGATCTCCGGCATAAAAAACCTCGGGTGATGGAAACTACCGATCACCAAACTTCAATATAACAAATAATGGTTACAACTTCGGATGGTAACGAGCTAGGTACAAGGATCACTATAGTATCGTATGCTAAAGCGTGTGAGAAATGTGTTGTGTCTTCCGAATGTTCAAGAGTGCCATTTATACAAGTATGTGTGGTTCTATTTTAGGCAAATCACCTAACTACTAGCTCGTTACCCCTTTAGAAATAGAAGTAAATTTAGCCTAAATAATCGCCCTTGAATTGTGCCGAGTTTCCATATTCATCATAACGTCCATCTTTGATTATGCATGTGTGAGATTAGCGTGACAGATTCCTTGTTTATGTTGCTAAGATCTGATCCAACTCGTAATTCCTGCAAGGTAACGTTAAGTCCAAAGAGAACAGTCGTTAGTATGAGGATCCTTAGAATGATCCGTGATCCTGATCCTGGAGCTCCTCTGAGGATCACTTTCTGCCAAAGAAACAAGGATCACTTGTTAGGATCACATATTAGGATCACCTGTAAGGATCATAGGTCATAAAAATCCAGCCCTAACAATTGCCCCCAAAATATAAGGAGTATTTATGTAATATAAACGAGTTATATTTTGCTGAATCTTATCTATAACTAACTAAACGGATATATAGCCGTTAAGGTGGAACTATCCGTTGCGATCTGACGTCATGGGGGTGACAGCCCTGCACAATCATGATTAAAAATAGAAATAGGGATAGGATCGAATGCATTTAAATTCAAAGCAACTCCCTTTATAACCGTATTCAGAAGATCAACCAGGTATTCTCCTTTTCATCTTCTTCTCTCTTGCTCTGTTTTTCTTCTTCTTTCCATTCTTCTGTAAAAGATGTTGCTCCGGAACTCCCCCTGCAAGGATCCTAAGAAGAACAGTCCCTTAAAGGGTCAAGGGATCATCAAAGATTCCCCCTCCGAGAGGTGTTGCTTCACCGACCCTCAAATCGATAAAATCCGTCGTTGTTTCCCGACGGAAACCCTTTTCAAGTCTTTTAGTCCTACCGTTTTTTAATTTCCTGCATGCTATGACCGCACAAACAATGGACACCTTTTGCCAACCCATGTGGACGGGCCACGTTTTGCTGGTAGAAACGTGGGTTGGCAATTTTGACAACTTTGAAGGGTTTTAAACCTTTGTTAATAAAATAACTCTAATCTTTTCTGGCTTATCTCGTATTGTTATCCTTTTAATTTTCAATTGTTTTGATACATATTTGTTTGAGTAAGAAAAGTTAAGCAAATTATGTTTAAGAAATTTAGGATATGATCCTGGATCAAATATCCTATAATCGAAAATTTTCAAAGTAGTTTATTTTAAGGACCATAGGTTCAGTTGTCAAAGTCTAAGGGTTATTCAAATAAATAATGAATGAAATTGAAAATAATTAAGGATCATACCTGAGGATCCAAGTTTGGATCCTAACCTTTAATCAGGATAACCATAAATGAAACTTTAATGGATAATAAGGATTAAGGATCCTTAATTGTTTAACTTCGAAAACCTGAAAAATAGAACATAACTTGGGACTAAGCCAATATAAAAGATAAGTTAGTAACTGGGGACATGCCCAAAGGATCACTGGGGACAAGCCCGAAGGATAACTGGGGATAAGCCCAAGGATCGTATGTAAACTGGAGTATGGCCCTCACTGGCGACTATCCAAACTTAGTGACATGAAAATGCCAAAACCTTAGCTAACGTGAAAACGTTAGAAACCTTAGGAACGGATGTATGGTACGTCTACCATTATACGTAGGATCCTGGGTATAGCCAGTACGATGAGGTTATCAGCCCCTAAAGCGAGTACTGGTCCCAAAGACATGAACTATACCAGGATCATCGTGCACTACAGGCGAAAACTGGGGACAAGCCCAAGGATCTGAGTTGCTTCTGAAGGTTGTCGACATTATGCTAAGGATACCTGGACTTATCAGAACTCAAAATCTCGTGAGAGAAGGATGAAGGATACATGATCCTTATCCTTAAATAAGAAGATATGTAAATAAGAGTTCAAGCTTAGGATATTACCAGAGTAAGGATCATTGATGCTTCAGGGATCCTTGAAGGATACTTCCAATGTAAGGATCACTCATGCCAGAAGGATCCTGCTTACATGAAATATTTTTTCAAGTGGACAGCATTCCAGGCTCTTGGTAACAGATTACCTTCCATGGTAAGCAATCTATATGCCCCCTTTCCTGCTTCGGCTTCGATCAAATAAGGGCCTTCCCATTTTGGTGCCAATTTCCCATCAGCAGATTGGTGGTATTTTGGAATGCTTTTCTCAATACCATATCCCCAACTTGGAATTTCCTTATCCTGACATTTTTGTTGTAAGCACCAGCCATTCTTTGTTGGTAGCTAGCCATCCTTATCCTACCCAGATCCCTGATTTCTTCAATAGTATCCAAGTCTTGAGCCAGGTTTGCATCATTTTCCTCAGGATCACGGGTACTTGTTCTAGCAGTTGGAACCACCATCTCTGTTGGGATCACTGATTCTGCCCCAAATACCAAAGAGAAGGGTGTTTGACCAGTAGCATTCTTGGGAGTTGTCCTATCAGCCCAAAGCACATAAGGCAATTCCTCTGCCCATTTCCCCTTCTAGGATCCAAGTTTCTTCTTCAGATTGTTGATGATGATCTTGTTAGATGATTCTGCTTGACCATTGGCTTGTGGGTGGACTGGTGTTGATGTTATCATCTTAATCCCCCAACTGTCACAAAAGTTAGTAGTCCTGCTCCCAATAAATTGGGAACCATTATCACATACAATTTCGGAAGGAATGCCAAATCTAGTTATAATGTTTCTCTTAATAAAGGATATAACTTCCTTCTCTCTGACTTGGGCAAAAGCTTGAGCCTCTATCCACTTGGAGAAGTAGTCAGTCATAGCAAGCATGAATACTTTTCCACCAGGTGCCTTAGGGAGCTTGCCAACTATATCCATCCCCCATCTCATAAATGGCCTAGAGGATGGTATAGGATGTAGAAATTCAGCCGGCTGATGAAGGATATTGCTGTGTCTTTGACAAGGATCACACTTCTTAGCATACTCCACAGCATCCCTTTTCATAGTTGGCCAGTAGTATCCTGTCCTCAAGATCCTTGAGAACAATGCCCTGCCCCCAGTGTGGTTTCCACAATCTCCTTCATGGAAGTCTTTTAACACTTCTTGAACTTCAGGATCCTCGATACATCTTAAATATGGTCCTGCAAGAGATCGCTTATATAGCATATTATTTAAGATTGTGAATTGAGATACCTTGATTCTGAAAGCCTTAGGATTTTCTCCCATAGGAATCTCCCCGTGTTGTAAGTATCTCATGATTGGTGAGATCCATGATCCTGAACAAGATTGAGTATCGTCACTAGGGATTATTGCAGAATCCTCTTCTATTTCCATGGCCACCTGATTTTCAATAGCAGGAGCCAGGATATGGATGATGGGGATACTTATATCCTCTGGGATCTTCAAAGATGATCCTAGATTGGCCAATGCATCAGCTCCTGTATTTTTCTCCCTTGGTACCTGTGTCAAACTGAAAGAAACAAAGGAGAGTGCCAATTCTTTGACTATCTCTAAATATTTGGTTAGTTTTTCACCTTTAACAGCATAGGATCCATTAAAGTGATTAGTGATTAACAATGAATCCACGTATACCTCAAGATACCTGATCCCCATATGCTTAGCAATTTGCAAACCAGCGATTAAGGCTTCATATTCAGCCTCGTTATTAGTGGCTTGGAACTCACAAGCTATGGAATGGGGTATTATGTCCCCCTGTGGCGATTTTAGTAGTATACCAAGCCCCGTGCCTTTGATATTTGAGGATCCGTCAGTATGTAGTATCCAAGGATCCTTAGTTTCATCCAGCTGCTGGACTTCCAATTCGGCTTCCTTTTGTAAATCACTACTGAAATCAGCCACAAAGTCTGCTAATGCTTGGGATTTGATGGCTGTTTTGGGCTCATATCTTATGTCATGGGCACTAAGCTTTACTGCCCACTTAGCCATTCTTCCGGACATTTCTGGTTTCCTGAGGACATTCTTAATTGGAAAATTAGTTCTAACAACAATAACATGTGTTTCAAAATAATGTCTTAGTTTAGTAGATGCCATAATCAGTGCAAGAATAAGTTTTTCAAGGTGTGAATACCTGGATTCAGCATCAAGTAAACTCTTACTTACATAATAGACAGGATATTGTATACCTTCATGATCCTTAACAAGGACTGCACTTACTGCTTTTGAGGATACCGCAAGGTATAAGTGTTTTGGTCAAAAATCACACAAGGATAATGTAACCAAACTTTATGTAAACGGGGTATGATGCTTGGTTAATTATAAAAGTAAAGGATCACTTTTGTGAGAAATATGCAAAGACACAATGATTTATACGAGGAAAAAGCCCTTGATCAATGTATGATCTCCGGCATAAAAAACCTCGGGTGATGGCAACTACCGATCACCAACTTCAATATAAGAAAAATATAGTTACAACTTCGGATGATAATGAGCTGAGTACAAGGATCACTATAGTTTCGAGTGTCTAAGCGTGTGAGAATTGTGTTGTGTTGTTTTTTTTCGAATGAGGAAGAGTGGTATTTATACAAGTGTAGGTGATCTATTTTAGGTAAAAGACTAATAATCAGCTCATTACCCCTTTAGAAATAAAAGACAATCTAGCCTAAATTGCCGCCCATAAATCAAGCTAAGTTTCCATATCCTTTGCAACGTCTATCTCCGATTAAGCTCATGCTATAATTGTGAAGACGCGTCCCTTGATTATGATGCTAAGAGCGTATCCTGCTAGATATTTCCTGCAAAATAACATTGTATTAAACGAAGGTAACTGTTAGCATGAGGATCCTATAATGGTCCATGATCCTGATCCTGAAGTCCTGCTGAGGATCACTGTCTGCCAAAGAAACAAGGATCACTGGTTAGGATCACGTGTAAGGATCACGTACAGTAAAAATCCAGCCCTAACAATAAGGATAACATATCTCGTTTTTCTGGTTTCATCAATGCTGGGGCTGAGGACATGTATTCTTTTAGGGCTTGTAAAGCATTCTCATGCTTTTCAGTCCGTTCGAATTTCTTGTTCTTTCTTAGGATGTCATAGAATTCTTTACACTTTTCTGAGGATTTGGATATGAATCTGTTCAGGGCTGCTATCCTGCCTGATAGCCTTTGCACATCCTTAGCGTTGGCAGGGGATTTGATATTCACCAATGCTTTGATTTGTTCCGGGCTTGCTTCAATGCCCCTCTGGGTTACCACATATCCTAAGAATTTACCTGCTTTAACACCAAAGTGACATTTTGAAGGATTAAGCTTCATGTTATAGTTATCAAGGATATCAAATGCTTCCTCCAAGTCCCTTAGGTGATCCTCAGCTTTTTTGGATTTCACCACCATATCGTCTATGTACACTTCCATAGTTTGTCCAATTTGATCTTTGAACATCATGTTCACCAGCCTTTGATATGTTGCACCTGCATTTCTTAATCCAAAAGGCATAGCAATATAACAATATAAACCGGTTGGGGTCATAAAAGTCGTATCCTCTTGGTCAGATGGTTCCATCTGAATTTGTTGGAATCCAGATGATGCATCCATAAAGGTTAACAGTTCATGACCCGCCGTTGCATCCACCATGGAGTCAATGTGGGGTAATGGGAAAGGATCCTTGGGACATGCCTTATTCAAATCAGTGAAATCAACACATACCCTCCACTTTCCATTTTTCTTTTGAACAACAACCACATTGGCTAGCCATTTTGGATACTTCACTTCTCTAATCATACCTGCTCGTAGTAATCTTTCTACCTCTTCCTGGATAATGGCATTTCTTTCTGGTGCAAACTTCCTCCTTTTTTGATGGATTGGTTTAATTGACCTGTCAATGCCAAGTTTGTGAGTGATAATATCCTTAGATATACCTGCCATATCCTCATGTTTCCATGCAAAGGTAGATTTTCTTCTTTTGAGGAAGGATACTATGTCTTCTTTCATTTTATCAAGGATCCCTGATCCGATGTAGATTTTAGATTCAGGATCATCAGGATCCAAGAGGATTTCGTCCACATCCTGCTCTCTTGCCTCCAAGACACCCCTTGGAGGATACTTTAATTGCTATTGCTCCCTTGATTTCGAGGCTGGTTTCATTGATGAGGTGTAACAATCCTTAGCCTCCTGCTGATCACTATCGATCTTGATTATTCCCCAAGGGCTAGGGAGCTTCACACATTGATGGTAGGTGGATGGGACTGCCTTCATATCGTGTATCCAGGGCCTGCCAAGGATAGCATTACAACAAGACAAACAATCAATAACACAAAATTTCTGATAATTATGTAATCCTTCCATGTAAATTGGGAGTTTGATGTCCCCCAGGGTTTTCTTAGTTTCGCTACTAAATCCTACAAGCACGGAGGATCTTGGTGTGATATCTGATTCCAGGATACCCATTTTCTTCAGAACATCAAGCTGGATAATGTTTACTGAGCTTCCTCCGTCAATAAGGATCCTGCGGACAAAATGGTTAGAAATAAAAAGAGTAATAACTAAACTATCATGACGAGGATCCTGGATGTTAATTCTATCATCCTCATCAAAGGTTATGATTTTTCCTTCCGAGACACTCGATGTTCGAATAGGTCTTTCTCCGTTATCCATTTTAGCTTCCTTTGCATGCCTTTTAGCTGCTGAGAAGGATGTACCACAGATGTCTGATCCTCCAGATATAAAGTTGATCACTTGTGCGTCTACTGGAGGAGCTGGAGCTTTCTCAGGGATCCTTTCAGGATCCTGAGTCCTTTGCTTTTTTTCTTCCCAACAATTCTTTCAAATGCCCCTTGCTCAGCAGATATCCAATTTCCTTTCGTAATGCGATGCATTCCTCTGGCAAATGCCCAAAATCTTCATGGTATGCACACCACTTTGATTTATCTTTAGTTGCGGCTGTTTTGTCATTTTTTCTGGGCCATCTGGCCTTTTCTCCTAGATTCTGCATTGCAAGGATTAGTTCATGATTATCAACGGAAAAACAGTATTCAGAAATTGGAGGATAATCTTCATCATCCTCTTCTTGGTCTACAGCATGCACATTCTGATTGTCAGTTCTGTTATATGATTTGAATTTGTTGCTTTTGAAAAAGGATCCTTGCTTTTCTTGTTTTGAGGATCCTACTTGTCTCTCCTGGATCCTTTTGTCATCCTCTAGCCGGATGAACCTGAGTGCCCGAGTTCTTACTTCGTCTAGGTTCCTGCATGGTGTCATAACAAGATCATCATAGAACAATGAATCCTTAAGCAATCCCATCTTGAAGGCCTCAACAGCTGTGGCCACATCCAAGTTAGGAATGTCCAAGGATTCTTTACTAAATTTGGTTATATAATCCCTTAATGATTCATTATGACCCTGAGTTATCCTATATAAATCACTAGTCAATCGTTCAAATTTTCTGCTACAAGAAAATTGATTATTGAATAAGTTAACTAAATTAGCAAACGAAGTAATAGAGTAAGGGGGAAGACTTAGCAGCCATTTAAGAGCTGATCCAGTAAGAGTGGATCCAAATCCCTTGCAGAGGCATGCTTCCTTTAACCTTTCTGGAATAGGATTGATCTCCATCCTCTCCCTGTATTGTGCTATGTGCTCCTCAGGATCCGTTGTACCATCATACAGCTTCATAGTAGGGATATGGAATCTTTTGGGTATCTCAGCATCACAAATTGGTGGTGCAAAACGAGATACCTTATGGCTTCCATCTGCAATCTCCGGGATAGGTTTGACTACCCCTGGAACACTTGATATCATATCCTTCAGTTTTTGTAGTTCTCTGGCCATAGCATGATTGATACCTGTATCCTGCATGAATCCATGGTTAGTGGTAAGAGAATTATTAAAAGTGTTACCTCCCATCGGGTTCAAGTTAGGAACATTGGATGTGAATCCATATTGCTGGGATTCTGGGATGATGGATGGACCAGTGGAAGCAATGGACTGCATCGGAATAAAATCTCCTTGATGGACATCTGGACTTCCTGTTTGCAAATTCTTCAAGGATCCTGGTATCTGAAGGGATCCCTGAATATGGGATGATCCTGGAACTAAGGAGGATCCTTGAACCTGGGATAATCCTGGAACGAAGGAGGATCCTTGAACCTGGGATGATCCTGGAACGAAGGAGGATCCTTGAACCTGGGATGATCCTGGAACGAAGGAGGATCCTGAGTTATGAAGGATCCCATATGCTGAGTATAGGATCCTGCCGGTTGGAAATATGATCCTGATGCCTGAGTCACTACTGCTGGGCCGAAATGCACTCCTCTTAATCCACCCATATGTTGAACGTCTGGGGCCTCTGATGGTTGTGAAGTAATCATCGGAGTATCAAAATTCAAAGATTTGGGCATCAGTGGGGAATGATCCTCTGCCGTTTTCTTTTGTCTTCTGAGATCTCCGATTTCCCTGAGGATCCTGTCATTAGTTTCATCCTGCTGCTGCATACGATCCCTCATCTGCAAAATCAAAGTAAATATATCACTAGTACTGGGAACAGAAGAAGTTAGAGCAGAAGATGATGGTTTAGAGGAGATAGGAGTTGGTCTTTTCTCAGCATTTTTCTGAGATCCAGCTGGTGGTGGAGGCAAAGGTGGAATGCCATTAGATGAATTGACTGCAGACATCGCTGTGGAAGTATTCTTCAACGATGAAGCCATGCAACACTTCCGGAATGATCACCAACAGAAAAACTTTCTTATGAATGAAGCACCAATTGCCTCACGGTGGGCGCCAAACTGTTTTGGTCAAAAATCACTTAAAGATAATGCAACCAAACTTTATGTAAACGGGGAATGATGCTTGGTATGATGGACAAAGTGAAGGATCACTCAAATGTAAAATGCACAAGTGACACAAGGATTTATACGAGGAAAAAGCCCTTGATCAATGAATGATCTCCGGCATAAAAAACCTCGGGTGATGGAAACTACCGATCACCAAACTTCAATATAACAAATAATGGTTACAACTTCGGATGGTAACGAGCTAGGTACAAGGATCACTATAGTATCGTATGCTAAAGCGTGTGAGAAATGTGTTGTGTCTTCCGCATGTTCAAGAGTGCCATTTATACAAGTGTGTGTGGTTCTATTTTAGGCAAATCACCTAACTACTAGCTCGTTACCCCTTTAGAAATAGGAGTAAATTTAGCCTAAATAATCGCCCTTGAATTGTGCTGAGTTTCCATATTCGTCATAACGTCCATCTTTGATTATGCATGTGCGAGATTAGCGTGACAGATTCCTTGTTTATGTTGCTAAGATCGGATCCAACTCGTAATTCCTGCAAGGTAACGTTAAGTCCAAAGAGAACAGTCGTTAGTATGAGGATCCTTAGAATGATCCGTGATCCTGATCCTGGAGCTCCTCTGAGGATCACTTTCTGCCAAAGAAACAAGGATCACTTGTTAGGATCACATATTAGGATCACCTGTAAGGATCATAGGTAATAAAAATCCAGCCCTAACAATTACGATGTTTATATCCACCAAATTACTCATTCAGTACTGTCAATCCTGACTTGTGGGTCATATTACACATTGGCTAACTCTTCGTCCAATGGTAACGTTACTCACATTTTGTATACAAAACCCCAACATACCGGCAGTAATTGTAGAATTACAAAGACTCAATCACTGCTAAATTGCATTGTAAAAAGGTTAAGGTTTTGTAAAAACTGTTAACAAAAAGGAGATTACTCACATTGCTGTTTTAGGTTATTCTTTAGGGTTTCCTGGTGAATATCTATAATTTACACAAATGCACGTGTGTTAGTATAATAACCCATTTTAACATTAGTAATACCCTCCCCGAGACGGCATTCCAACGACTACGTCGGGCAGAACCACGACAGCCGTTACGGAACCCTAGATCAATCGGGCAGAGTATCTAATACGTCTCCAGGGGTTATAATACTTACATCGTAGCAGAACCTCGCTAATTAGGGGGTATAATGCCCGGGTATAATAACGCCACTACAGAAAATTGAGATTGAAAGAAAGAAATGAACGATCGGACTGAAGGCCCATTGCCTTCTATTTATAGGGCTGTAATCGCGTCTTCACGCGGCCCGCGTGAGGAATAGGCCAAGCTTACGCAGCCCGCATCAACGCTGGGTCAACGCGTAGCTTGGCTGGGTCAGCGTATAGGTCCGCCACGATGATGACACGTGTCATCACAGGGCTGCGCCACCAATTGGGACACTCGCGGCCCGCATTAACTTATACGAAATCATACGCGGCCCGTATGAACTAAAGATTTCAGCGGAGTCCGGTTACACCTTAATGCGGCCCGCGTCAAGTTGAGGTGAGGTCCTAAGCGGCCCGCCTCAGCTTAATTTTTAGGGTTTTTAATTTATTTTATATGTTATAATCTACTTTGGGCTCGGTTTTCACATACGGGGTGCATATAAAGACATATTGAGACATTTTAAGATATATTAGGGTGTCGAAGAAAAGAAAAAAAAATTTATGAGGGTGTCGGTTTACATTTGGGTTGTTATAGGGTACGTTGATCCGCCATTGGAAGTGGGTCCCCCGAAACTTTCTCTTGGATTTTAGCTTTAAGTCCTTTTCTTAGAAAGCGTCCGGGTTTGTCTAGAGGTTCTTTTATGTCTTTATTGGAACTGGAGCTCATGCACTGCGTAGGAAGTTCAGGTGTTGCGCCTGGGTACCAAGTCCTGTGATAAAAAAAATTCTTGGTCAGAAGTCTCACCACGGCCCCGTGGTCGTGGTTACAATTATCGCTGCCTGGATCCCAGTTACTGGAGGGTTCGACACGGCCCCGTGTTGCACCACCACGGCCCCGTGTTCACCCTTCTGTGACTCAGAAAACAAAAACCACCAGTAAGGATGCTGGGCACGACCCCGTGCTGCAGTATACAGAAGCTGGAAAATCTAGAAAAATCCTAAAAAAAATTAGAAGAACAAGAAAAAATGATTAGGCTGTTGATTCCTAACTTTCTTAAAATCCTTGTGTCCCCGGCAACGGCGCCAAAAACTTGATGCGTGTCGAGTGTAATATATTTTTATTAATATTTTAAGCCCATTTTACACATTAGTCAAGTTTTAAATTTATAAAACATCATATTTTCCTAACACTAAACACACATATGGGCAAGTGCACCCATCGTGAGCTTTTAGTACCGGTTTATCGATGAAAAAGCTAAATTATGGCATAAAATGTCAATTCTTTTTTGAACTTGAAAATTGAGAGAAGTTGTTTGTTCGTCAACAGTTAGATGTTACATAGAAAAAAATATGTGTGAAAGTGTTTATGGGATATTGTTGAATTTGCCCCACAATACGAAGGATGGGTTAAACGCACAAAAAGATCTTGAGGAGTTAGGCATAAGCTTGAATTGAACCTCAAACGAAAGGGATCGACTTTTTCTTTCATTTGTATACTACACATTGAATACCTTGGAGAAACATCTATCTTATGATATCTTGTCTAACATAAAAGTACCTGATGGGTATTGCTCCAACTTCAAGAATCTCATGTTTAATGATGTTTCAAAGATGAATGTCTTGAAGTCTAATCAGTATCATATGTCGATGCAACAATTTCTCCCTGTTGCAATAGAAGGGGTGTTACACGAGAAAGTGAAGAAAACAATCATAAGTTGTTTTCAACAAGTTGTATAGTAAAGTTGTTGATGTTAGTAAACTAGGCAAGTTGCAAAGCGACATCGTATTAACTTTGTGTTTGTTAGAGAAGTATTTTCCTCTTCCGTTTTTTGATGCCATGATCACTTGATGGTGCATTTAGTTAAAGAGGCTAGGTTATGTGGCCCGGTTCATTTTAGGTGGATGTATCCATTTGAGGGATACATGAAAACACTCAAAGGGTATGTACGAAATCATCATCGACACGAGGGTTGCATTGCAAAATGTTATGTGGTAGAGGAAACCTTAGAATTTTGCTTAGGTTACTTAAAAAACATGAAGTCAATTGGGAATCCTTAGGAATGAGTTGATGAAAGAATCCGCACAGGCATGCCTTTATCGGGGCTACGATCAAGGGTGTGGATGCTAAGTTACTTGATCAAGTTCATCTTTATGTATTATGAAACACTATAGTTGTGGAGTCATATATAGAGTAAGAATTACAGAAAAATGTACATTCTGTGTACTTTATCTAATACATAAAGTTTCTTCTAACTTCTATTATAACGGAGGCAACATATGTTGGAAATGAAGAATCACAACCCCCGTACCTCTCGACATATTACATGGTTGCCGTGCCAACACAGTCAGACATTTATTAGTCAGCTTGCTTAAGAATGAGGTTTATTTTTAATAAATTTGTTAGAATTACAATATTTTAAATAATTTTGTTTGATTTACATTAATTCTGTTTCCAAGAGGTTGAAAAATGTTTGGCTAACAAGGATGATATTTGTGTCAATGTTCATTGGTTTGCCAAAGGGCTTAGATTGTATGTTACTAAATACAACGGTTTTCCATAAATAGGTATCAGTTCCATACAACATATTCCATACAACATCTTGAGATGAATCTAAAACAACTCAATGTAGTGGAGTATCTTTAGTTGCACATGCTATGCAAATTGCTAGTGCAAAAGACTCCAATCCCGTGTATGGCGCAGTTACTTACTTTGGTCGTATAAATGAGACATGAGATCTTGATTATCACATGTTTACCCTTCTCATTTTCATGTGTGATTGGGCTGATAGTAGTGGAGTAAATAAGGATGATTTTGGAATCAGAGTGGTTAACTTTGATAGGCTTGGTCACCGGCCTAAACGCTTCATATTAGCTAGTCAAGCCAAACAAGTTTTTTATGTTCAAGATCAACATGATGAGAATTTGTCTATTGTTGGCGTCACACCACACAAGATGTACAAGTATGGATCAAGTGGTGAAACTGATGATATGTTGGAATTTGATGCTACTGTTGATGCTTCACAATCTCGCTTTAGTAGACCTTGATGATGATTTTTTTGTGGATGCGCGTGGATGGCAAGGGCATATTCATTTATTATCTATGACACTTCCATACTCGAAGCAAGAGGTGGGTGAATGCTGAGGTTGGATTAGAAATCATGTACAAAACTTTAGGTAAACCTTTGGTGTGTATATTTTGTGACTTAAACACAAGCTAGAATATGAAATACACGAACAGTGCCACGTTGTACAATTAGATCACAAACAAAATGGATATCTAATTCTATGTGTTTCGTTCGTTGATGCTAAACCGGGTTACCTAATAAAGAAATAACACTTATGTTGTCATAGTATACCAAGCTGGTTGTGATGAGCTATTTTTATAGCCAACAAATTTCAGCTACTACATTTGCAACTCCACAAAATTCAGCTTTATCACTAGAACGAAATATGACAGCTTGGTGTTTGTACCAAGATAGAAGATTTGGACTTAAGTAAACGCAATATCTAGAAGTGGACATACGTGTATCAGGGAAACGACCCAGTCCGCATTAGTGTAAGCTCGTAAGGAGAAATCAACGGATGAGCCAAGAGTATCTAATAATGCATTTTAACGCATTCCATTGGTCAATACGTGGCGAGTCCATATGCATGCAAACCTGTTGTACTGCAAAAGCCCCTGCTAGACTGCGTAAAAAAGTGAGATTATCAAATGCGGCACTTGAGGTAACACTCAGCTTTGGCTTGGAATCCACAGGTGTGGCCGCGGGCTTATAGGAGGACACGACAGCACACTCAATAATGTCTATAGTATATACGTATTGAGAAAAGAACAATTTTCCATTGCTTCTCTATATGTGAATCCCCAGAAAAACAGTGTTGCGGAGAGACGACTTATGATCGGTGTTGTCGACAGACGCCTTATGACTAGGGGGTCTAAAATGAATAGTTTGCCATTGCTTCTCACACTCCAGATAAAAGAGTGTTTTTTGAGAGACGCCATTGATACATTGTCGAAACTGGTTTACCTTTCCTATATCAATGTCACACCCCAATTTTTCCACGTGTCACCGGTGGGCCCGGTGGGGAGTACGTGACGTAGTTGTTATCGTCATAGTCAAACCACACAATTTAAATGCACAGCGGAAGCAAAATATATTACAATCCGATATGAAGTAATATCCAAGTATTACAAACGGAAGGTAAAAGATCCACAGGCGGATCGCAAAAATAAAACATTGTTCAACAGACTTCAGGCATCTAAGCTTGCGATAATTCTATTTGATGCTAGGAGTAACCAGCCTATTACGCGTAGTACCTGCACTTAGTCTTTTTGGGAAAATACGTCAGTTTTCACTGGTAAATACAATTTAACTGACTCATTTTGAAAAGGTTTTAAAAATTGATTTGAATGCCCGAGGCACAAAACATTTTATAACTTGGGACAATTATTTGCCTATAATCTTGTAAAAGAATTACATGTTTGTTAGCGTTCAGTATCCGGGTCGTGCCGGATTAAAGTTTAATAGACACACCACATAGTATAGTTCCGCCGGGAGATTTCCTCTCGTACCGACTGTTATACTTTATTAAATGCACTACGGGTGTACGCCTACACCCATATGCTAAGGTCGTGGCCATTCTTTGAATGATGCCAAGGATATCCGGGACATGGTCATTAAGCCCCCAAAGGCGTTATACAAACAAAACAGCATTTTCAAACGGGTCACATTGATAATACCCAACTACTAATGAGTTAGGGTCAATTGCCCGACCAAGCGGTATTTTATATACCGTACCCCAAGCCCGTATAAGGGAAAATAAGTTAAAAGTATTTACCTGAGGTAAATATAAATTTAATCCCAGCCGTATACCACCAAGCAAGTATAGATAGCTTTTACTGGGCTCCTAAATCTGGAACGAAGGTTTTTAATAACCTATTAGATTTCCAACGGGTCTTTAATTTGGCCTAAGCCTAGACCGGTTAGTTCTTAAATGAAGATTACGGTTTAAACGCACGATAAGGCGAAGACCATTTTTAGAATGTGGTTTTGACCCAACAAGCTTGCATACTTGTTTAATATGGGTAACTTAATCACATTATGGATTTTGAGACCGAAATGATATGGTTTGACCCGTTTCGGCTATAATGGGTAAACTAGTTACCTACGCCGATCCGAATGCATAAAGTGCGTAACGAGTAACCATAAGAGTCATATACAAGTTTCCTAAGTTAATATGCCTTAAACATGTTGTGATATCGGAATGATACCTTCCATCATGCCCCAAATGGTTTTAAACCCAATTTATGCCTCATAAGGGCATTTTGGTCATTTTAAAGGGTGTAAAAGGGTTTAAATAATAACCTGAGTTACAGGTCTGATTAAATCAGTAAATAAACTTAATTTACTAAGTTATAACAGTAGGGTATTAATCCTTATGTGAAATTTATCAATCTTAATCATTCTAGACACCGTAGGGGCGTTTTGGTAATTTCACAAATGCCTAAAAGGTCAAAACAGAAATTCTGAGTTTAAGTTATCCTCCTACTGTTAAAATATAAAATTTTACTGAATACATCAGTAGGTTTCAATCCCATATGCTTAAATAGGTTCTAGTGCATACTTATGTGCTAAAAACGCTTAAAAAAGGCGATTTGGAGCCATTTCCGGGTTTTATAAAGAAAGCTGATATTTTTAAAATTCCAGAAGGCTCAAAATAATATATTTAATATATTAGATCAGTAGAAAAAGGTTTGGGGTCAATCGGATTTATAAAACTCATTTTATGGCTTAAAAGGGCAAAACCGGCATTAGCCGAATTAAGCTTAGAACACTAAGTTATGCTCAGCCTAAAATTGAATAAAAATCTTTAAAAATCCCAAAATATTATTTTAATACAGTAGGTATAAAGTTTTATACAAAAATTTGGGTTTAGATAGGCTATATGCAATTTACGCTATTTAATTACTAAAGAAGCTTCTAATTACGCTATTGAGCATAACTCCTAATCTGGACCTCAAACTGATGTCAGATTTTATGGACAAGTTTATAATTCAGTAGTGAAGGTTTCTATCCTCTCACATTTTCAAAAATATTGTTTTAAGGTCAAAAGGGCATAACGGTCAACAATTCGGCATATAACGGAAACTTGCAAATGAATAGGATAACTAAGGATTCAGGTTGTATAACCTCAGAGGGTTACACTAACCCATAACATGATCCTAAAGGAATCCTAAGGCATATCTAAATAAGTCTAATTCGGGTCAGAACTGAAAGTCAAAGCAAAAGTCAACTTTCGCGACTTTCGGCTCCGAACCGGGCCTATACTTAGAATTGTCGGGTTGAATCATGCTTAGACATGTTCAACTAATATTTACCAAGTTATTAATGTGGCAAAACTGATTTTATGACTTCTAATTTAATAGTTATGCATTTTATTTAAAACTAACCCGTTTGACTTTAATTTGACCCGACAATTAAACTAAGTAAACGTGGTAATTAGGAGGCGCCCTTTTGAGGGTTAATCACCTACCTAATTACGGTCACGTAGCCATGTTCGTTCCGAACCATGGCTCAACCGATTAAAAGTCAAAGCGTTTATCGAAACGTTTGACCTTTCGGCTATAACCGCTAGAAATTTAAACTAGGCACGAAAGGGTACTTACGAAGGGTCCAATGGACTCAAGGAGGTTCTCAAAAAGGGTTCAAGATCCTCACAATTCAGAGAGCAATCAGATTTGAAGGAGAGGTGTAAATGAGAGCCAAAATTCAATGGGTATATATAGGTTTTTGAGGACCGTTAGGATCGTTTCTTGATAAACGTGATCACACCTGGACCATACACCTTTACCCCTTGTTTTACCAATCTATGGGCTGCCCAAGGACTGAAGAAAACCATTTGCAATTGATTAAAACAGCTGTAACAGCTGGTAACAGCTGGAAATCAAGTTTCTGAAATGGCAGTTTTGGTCCCTGCATGCTTCTAGCCCCTTTCTGATGCGTTTGAGGCCCGTTAAACCATTTTTAAGGCTATAAAATGATGCCTAAGTATAGGGAATATGAAACATGCTCAAAAATATGCCGGATATCGGTTCGTTTGGCCGTACGGTCACGTTGCGCGTCTAATTACGACGAAACACGAACGGACGCTAAAAACGATCCAAATTACGCGACGAGTGGAATTTTATCATGCCACACACTAAAATAAAATATTTTAATGCTTACATAAATTTTTGGGTGTCTGGGGATGTTCAGAATGCGAGTTATGCGCAAAAGTGCAAACTTGTGCACTTTTTGACACTTTTAGTCCCTGCATGACATAAAAGTTTATTTTTGCGCACCGAACACCTCTAATCCTATATTTAAGCTATATAAAGGATAAATAGGGTATGTTTAACTTATGGTCATATTCCGAAAGGTCCGTTACCATACGATTCGACCTCCTTTTGCAGTTTGACGCAATTAGTCCCTTAATTGCGCAAAGTAGCGCGAAATACCAATTAATGATATCTAAGCCTTCCATGGCCCATAATAATCATTCTCAAGAATATATTTAAATATTACTACGCTCCTGCTTGCTTAAATGGTCACCGAATCGCGTAGATTCAAAAGTTGACGCTTTAGGCCCCTCTATTGCGCAAACTTGCGCATTTCATCATTTATTAGCATTGAAGCCTCATCTAATCCATATTAGGCATCCTTGATAGTATTATTAAACATCACGATGCTTCGGGTTCGCTAAAAGGCCATTCAGAGGTATAATTAAACATATTGACGCTTTTAGTCCCTCTAACTTGCAAAGTTGCGCGTAACTTTACTTATAGGCATAAAAACCTTAGTTGGCCATTACTTGGCATTCCCGAGAGTATAATTAAATATCATGAAGCTCCCGGTTTGTTAAAAGGTCACTCAGAGGTAAGAATTAACATGTTGACGCTTTTAACCCTTCATTGCGCAAACTTTCAATTAATTATGCAAACGGCCACACTTTATCATCAAGTGGCACATTTGTGAACATCACCATCGTGAGAGGTTATTTAGAAACTTATTTTAGGTATGCTAACACTTCCAGTCCTTTAAAAATCAAAGTTTTTGATTTTTCAAAAATTTAGTCCCTAAATTTCACTGTTTGACTTTATTAGGGTTTATTACACGTGTCAATACATCATTGGACGTGATTTTACGAGGTGTTACATCCTCACCCCCTTAAAAGAAATCTCGACCTCGAGATTTGCTAAAATGCTGGAAGTTTCTTTTGTCGCATAACGGACTTAACTTTCATAGCATGTCTGGAGTCTTTCCAAGCTCCCAAGTTGACCTCTATATTAGGTACATGTATCCCTTTCGAGCATTCTTAACCTGCCGGTCCTTAATCGATACAGGTTTCTCATCATATCATAGATCTACCTATCATATGGGTTAATGCTTCTTTACTTATTGGTGAAACACATCCTTAAATCCTTAATGTGTAACGTATTGCGAGATCCGCCAAGCTCCTTAAATAGGTTTTAGCTTATAAGCTATTTGATCTTGATACATTCGATTCCTTCGAATGATTTCATATATTCAGAGCTTAGCTAGCCTAACAATTAACAGATTGGCACACCTTTCCAGGGTGATATCTTTTGTTGATCTTTATTTCTTAACAAGAACTTAGGAGGTTTGCTATTTCCATGAATCCTTGATTCTCTGCCGAATGCTGGCAACTTATAGATGATTATGGATTTGCACGATCTTATTCGTTGTTTCCAACGCAACTTTCAGATCCTGATAATTGGACTTACAAATTTTCTGTCTAACAATAGATGTCTAACATCTCATCAATACAAGGTCTCCCAAGGAGTAGCCTTGATACTTATATAACAACTATTATAGAAAAGCTAATCTTAAGGTGAGATGGTTATTCCAATCACTGCTTAAAACTAACCTTAAGGGATAGCTAATCCTTTAAGTCAGTCGAATAAATCGACGATCCTGGGCGGCTGATGGAAATTCTTAATTGTTGCCTAATTAGGGTTGCGGTAATCAATGCATAAGCAAAATGAACCGTCTTTCTTAATTAACTATATCGAATCCTCAGAATATTGAGTTAGGCTATATGAATCCTTTATTTTAAAACTTACTTAATCAGTGTTTCGATTCATCCATTGATGATACTAGCCGTCATGGAGATTTCATATTAATACAGCCCTAAATGGGATATAAATCTTAACTCTACTTGCCTCTCAGGAGGTAACAGGGTAATCTTAGGAGAAGATGATCAAGATACAAGGAGGTTATGGAGACTTTCCATATCTCAGGCTCCAGTTTATCCATCATTGCTCGAGTCAAATAAATGACACATTCATGTTATAAGTCCACGAATTCCTTAATCGGGAACATTTGTATGAAAACTTCCATTCTGGATATCTTCTTTGAATACCGTTAGCTGACTTTAGTACCATATGACCATCGGAATATCTTTGTGGTCCCATGCATTAAACCTCCATACTGATCAGGCATGGAAGCAATCTATGGAACATATTAAGATACATCAATCCTCATATGGCGCTTTTATCATACTGTCTGGTATTCAAAATCGTTAGAGATCAAAGAGATATCATCTATATACGCTGATGCACTTCCTTTAAAGAGAGGATATTTCTAAAATTCTGCGATTAAAGGTTTCTGACAGGAGCAGAAGAAATGGTTCTTGTGATTTCGCTTGTAAGTTTTACCTTACACTTAATATCTGGGGTTCTTACGGGATATTTTCTAAAAGTTTGCTAAGCTTATGGTTTTATGAGAAACTTATCCGTATCCGAAACCAAACGAAATTCTTAGTACTAAAATCACAATAGGGGGGTTTATTTAGTATCATTATTAATGCGAACTGCCTCTAATCATTCATCAGGAGGGTTTAACGCCTCCATTCTTAATCCCTTTAAACTTAGCTATAAAATCTTTAACAATTTCGGGGCAGTCTCAGCTTGACTGGTTATTTCTTAATCTATATAACATGAGTAGCTGAGGTAGATCCTTAATGGACTTACGATGAGCAGGTTTTGAGAACTTTTCATGACTTTTCTTATATCCTTTCTAGCAGCTGTGCTAATTACAGTTTTGGAGACTAACTTCATTAATATTGAGGCTCACATCTGTTGTGCCATTAACACTTGTCGCATCTCTAGCATCGCGACTGTTGTTTGTCCTTTCCGAGTTTTCCATACTCGAAGCTTTGGTATTAAGTACCAAATTCAACAAGTGCTCAGGCAGTCCTTACCATGAGTCTTCCTTGAATCTCCAAGGGCTTAACATAAAAAGAGTCTTGATAACTACTTGCTTCTTATTACCCACAATATGGGTTTAGCTATAAGATGACCAATCCATTCCTATCACTATATCGAATCCCTCTATTTCAACGGAAACAAGGACAGTGGAAAATAATGGTTCCTAATAACATCCATCTAATATTGCTGAAGCAGTCTCTAAGGTACCATTGGCCAATCCTACTTTATTCTTAACGCTTAGAGTTTTAACAGGCAGATTTAAAGATTACAAAATCCATTGTCTACGAAAGACTTATCTGAACCTGAATTAAATAATACTCTACCATGAGCGTGATTGATAAAGAAAGTATCGGTTGTGACATTGTCATTCCGAATAGCCTCTTGAGCATCTATTTGAGAGTCCCCAGCTTTGGTCTTCTTAGCCTCCCCAGGCTTGTTGGTTTAATTTGGGCAATTAGTTTTCGATACGCCCTATTTCCTTACAACCATAGCAGGTTGCGTCCTTTCTACCTTGGCACTCCAAAAATTTGTGCCTTCCTTTATTACAGATTTCACGAGGCTTAGCTTGTGAATTCCAAATGCCCTTCTCTTTAGTCGCTTTCTTTGGGCAGCGGGTCTTTATGTGCCTCTTCTCGCCACAACCATAGCATGTGGTGTCCTTCAAGTCCTTGCATTCATGAGTTTTGTGATCTGTCTTCCTACAGATGCCACATCTCGTGATCTGCTTTTGGATACATTTTCCGAAGTGCTTCTTCCCGCAGGTTTTAGATTTGGGTTTTGCCTTCTTTGGCTTGGACTGGTTATAGCTTGAACCGGTCTTACCCTTTTTGTAACTCTTATTTGGGGTTCATCGCACTTTCGCTTATGATCCTTCAACGCACGGTCCACAACGTTGTTTACGGCTGTATCTATCATAGCCTGTAACTCGGTGCTTGTTAAATTCAGTCTTGCATCATCATTCTGATCAACTGGATGATTGTGAGCTTCAGAAGAGTCAACCATTGTGAAGCCTTGAAGGCTACTAACCAAGTAGTAATAATTTATTTAATTATATAGGGAATTGTCGAACTTGATAATTAAATAGCCATGGTGCGAACAAACCATATAGGCCAATAGATAGTATTAAGTTTATTTGATTATGTTTTGTCTAGGTTTTTAAATAAACCATCTTTGGCGTTCACACAGAATCTAATCCTTCTTATTAGACAGGGGATATAAGTCACAACTGTCAATGTCGTACAGACACTTTATACAGCACAAAGGCTTGTTTCAAAGGATTCTTTAGATGGCACAAAGCCTTGTCACAAGGACAATCTGAAACATAATCAATGATTCCTTTGGATCGGAAAACTTCATAACTCATTACCTTTTGACAGGAAGTTATGAATAACTATCTTTATCATGAATACATCTTTGCCCGTAGGTATACATCCCAGATGGATGTTTAGATGTGTACATCATGTTCGACATTTATTAGCCAAGATTCCTATTGATCATTTAGGCTAAATGAAAGGTTAGGAAGATTTCTAATATAAGGATGACAAATGTGATCTCATCGCATCACCCATTGTCAGGAGTGTTAACACGTTTTCAGGTGTTTAACAAGGATCTGAATCTCTTTAAACAGGTCTTACCATCGTAGCCAGGTCCATAACGACATTCAAGCTAGGTTATACCCTTTGAGACTCTTTTTAATATAAATACTGGCAGGAAAGGAATGATATTTATTTTATTCAGGATTTTTGTTATAATTATTCTAAATTTATTTAAAATATAACTATGGCACAAAAAGCCTAGTCACGTAGAGAAGTTTAATTTATAACCAGGATTTTCACAGAATCGAGGTATTTGGGTCTGAATCACAGTTCATTATCCTTTCTTGACAGTGAGTTGCAGACTTCTACTGTCTCATAGTCCCAGAGGACGTTATTTATTACCCGTAGGCACTTCATCCTTAAGGGATGGCTATTTACTTACAGGGAATTTTAAATAAATCCCAATTTTCAAAGATGGCCTGTGTGATTTATACTGCATCACAATTTTCCCAGCATGTTAACATACTTTCAGATGTTAACCAAACTTTTGGAATCTTTTGGACAGGTTCTACCATCTTGGCCATGTCTATAATGACTCGTGGCTAGGTTTTACCCCGAAGATTCTCTTTTAATATTAAACGCAGAACAATCCTAAGTTGAGATGTTAATTATGGATCTGAATCTAATTATGGAGATACCATCTTGGCCCTGTCTTATATGACACCTGAGCTAGGTCTTGTCCTTTTTAGATTTTGCCATCTTATAATAATGGCAGATCCTATAATAGGAACGTTATTTTAAATCTAACTGTCCCACTAAAATTTATACAGGTACTTGGTTGCCCTAAACGGGACTTCTAAGGAATAATGCTGTCCTCAAAGGGACTGAAAGATAAATATGTCCTTATAAGGACTTCTAAGGAAACGATCTTTAGCAAAAAGGAGTTTCTTCTTCATTTTATTTCTGAATGCTTCTCCTTGGTTGCACGTTAATCCTAGTCGCAGTACGAAGCTCGGCCTTCCCTAGGCTTCTAATGGGGAGAATTTCCATTACGGCTTCTTTGCTTGGCGACATATCAAAAATATAGAATTTAAAGCAAAAATTCTCAGAATAGAGATGAGGGTATTCCTATGTTAAGTCTAGACTCAGAAGGTCAAGGAATGTGCTATTGTGTCATTGAGATTAAACACAAAAGGCTAGTTTTAATTCACTCAACGTTGGCTCTGATACCAACCTGTCACACCCCAATTTTTCCACGTGTCACCGGTGGGGAGTACGTGACGTAGTTGTTATCGTCATAGTCAAACCACACAATTTAAATGCACAGCGGAAGCAAAATATATTACAATCCGATATGAAGTAATATCCAAGTATTACAAACGGAAGGTAAAAGATCCACAGGCGGATCGCAAAAATAAAACATTGTTCAACAGACTTCAGGCATCTAAGCTTGCGAGACTTCTATTTGATGCTAGGAGTAACCAGCCTATTACGCGTAGTACCTGCACCTAGTCTTTTTGGGAAAATACGTCAGTTTTCACTGGTAAATACAATTTAACTGACTCATTTTGAAAAGGTTTTAAAAATTGATTTGAATGCCCGAGGCACAAAACATTTTATAACTTGGGACAATTATTTGCCTATAATCTTGTAAAAGAATTACATGTTTGTTAGCGTTCAGTATCCGGGTCGTGCCGGATTAAAGTTTAATAGACACACCACATAGTATAGTTCCGCCGCGAGATTTCCTCTCGTACCGACTGTTATACTTTATTAAATGCACTACGGGTGTACGCCTACACCCGTATGCTAAGGTCGTGGCCATTCTTTGAATGATGCCAAGGATATCCGGGACATGGTCATTAAGCCCCCAAAGGCGTTATACAAACAAAACAGCATTTTCAAACGGGTCACATTGATAATACCTAACTACTAATGAGTTAAGGTCAATTGCCCGACCAAGCGGTATTTTATATACCGTACCCCAAGCCCGTATAAGGGAAAATAAGTTAAAAGTATTTACCTGGGGTAAATATAAATTTAATCCCAGCCGTATACCACCAAGCAAGTACAGATAGCTTTTACTGGGCTCCTAAATCTGGAACGAAGGTTTTTAATAACCTATTAGATTTCTAACGGGTCTTTAATTTGGCCTAAGCCTAGACCGGTTAGTTCTTAAATGAAGATTACGGTTTAAACGCACGATAAGGCGAAGACCGTTTTTAGAATGTGGTTTTGACCCAACAAGCTTGCATACTTGTTTAATATGGGTAACTTAATCACATTATGGATTTTGAGACCGAAATGATATGGTTTGACCCGTTTCGGCTATAATGGGTAAACTAGTTACCTACGCCGATCCGAACGCATAAAGTGCGTAACGAGTAACCATAAGAGTCATATACAAGTTTCCTAAGTTAATATGCCTTAAACATGTTGTGATATCGGAATGATACCTTCCATCATGCCCCAAATGGTTTTAAACCCAATTTATGCCTCAGAAGGGCCTTTTGGTCATTTTAAAGGGTGTAAAAGGGTTTAAATAATAACCTGAGTTACAGGTCTGATTAAATCAGTAAATAAACTTAATTTACTAAGTTATAACAGTAGGGTATTAATCATTATGTGAAATTTATCAATCTTAATCATTCTAGACACCGTAGGGGCGTTTTGGTAATTTCACAAATGCCTAAAAGGTCAAAACAGAAATTCTGAGTTTAAGTTATCCTCATACTGTTAAAATATAAAATTTTACTGAATACATCAGTAGGTTTCAATCCCATATGCTTAAATAGGTTCTAGTGCATACTTATGTGCTAAAAACGCTTAAAAAAGGCGATTTGGAGCCATTTCCGGGTTTTATAAAGAAAGCTGATATTTTTAAAATTCCAGAAGGCTCAAAATAATATATTTAATATATTAGATCAGTAGAAAAAGGTTTGGGGTCAATCGGATTTATAAAACTCATTTTATGGCTTAAAAGGGCAAAACCGGCATTAGCCGAATTAAGCTTAGAACACTAAGTTAAGCTCAGCCTAAAATTGAATAAAAATCTTTAAAAATCTCAAAATATTATTTTAATACAGTAGGTATAAAGTTTTATACAAAAATTTGGGTTTAGATAGGCTATATGCAATTTACGCTATTTAATTACTAAAGAAGCTTCTAATTACGCTATTCAGCATAACTCCTAATCTGGACCTCAAACTGATGTCAGATTTTATGGACAAGTTTATAATTCAGTAGTGAAGGTTTCTATCCTCTCACATTTTCAAAAATATTGTTTTAAGGTCAAAAGGGCATAACGGTCAACAATTCGGCATATAACGGAAACTTGCAAATGAATAGGATAACTAAGGATTCAGGTTGTATAACCTCAGAGGGTTACACTAACCCATAACATGGTCCTAAAGGAATCCTAAGGCATATCTAAATAAGTCTAATTCGGGTCAGAACTGAAAGTCAAAGCAACAGTCAACTTTCGCGACTTTCGGCTCCGAACCGGGCCTATACTTAGAATTGTCAGGTTGAATCATGCTTAGACATGTTCAACTAATATTTACCAAGTTATTAATGTGGCAAAACTGATTTTATGACTTCTAATTTAATAGTTATGCATTTTATTTAAAACTAACCCGTTTGACTTTAATTTGACCCGACAATTAAACTAAGTAAACGTGGTAATTAGGAGGCGCCCTTTTGAGGGTTAATCACCTACCTAATTACGGTCACGTAGCCATGTTCGTTCCGAACCATGGCTCAACCGATTAAAAGTCAAAGCGTTTATCGAAACGTTTGACCTTTCGGCTATAACCGCTAGAAATTTAAACTAGGCACGAAAGGGTACTTACGAAGGGTCCAATGGACTCAAGGAGGTTCTCAAAAAGGGTTCAAGATCCTCACAATTCAGAGAGCAATCAGATTTGAAGGAGAGGTGTAAATGAGAGCCAAAATTCAATGGGTATATATAGGTTTTTGAGGACCGTTAGGATCGTTTCTTGATAAACGTGATCACATCTGGACCATACACCTTTACCCCTTGTTTTAGCAATCTATGGGCTGCCCAAGGACTGAAGAAAACCATTTGCAATTGATTAAAACAGCTGTAACAGCTGGTAACAGCTGGAAATCAAGTTTCTAAAATGGCAGTTTTGGTCCCTGCATGCTTCTAGCCCCTTTCTGATGCGTTTGAGGCCCGTTAAACCATTTTTAAGGCTATAAAATGATGCCTAAGTATAGGGAATATGAAACATGCTCAAAAATATGCCGGATGTCGGTTCGTTTGGCCGTACGGTCACGTTGCGCGTCTAATTACGACGAAACACGAATGGACGCTAAAAACGATCCAAATTACGCGACGAGTGGAATTTTATCATGCCACACACTAAAATAAAATATTTTAGTGCTTACATAAATTTTTGGGTGTCCGGGGATGTTCAGAATGCGAGTTATGCGCAAAAGTGCAAACTTGTGCACTTTTTGACACTTTTAGTCCCTGCATGACATAAAAGTTTATTTTTGCGCACCGAACACCTCTAAGCCTATATCTAAGCTATATAAAGGATAAATAGGGTATGTTTAACTTATGGTCATATTCCGAAAGGTCCGTTACCATACGATTCGACCTCCTTTTGCAGTTTGACGCAATTAGTCCCTTAATTGCGCAAAGTAGCGCGAAATGCCAATTAATGATATCTAAGCCTTCCATGGCCCATAATAATCATTCTCAAGAATTTATTTAAATATTACTACGCTCCTGCTTGCTTAAATGGTCACCGAATCGCGTAGATTCAAAAGTTGACGCTTTAGGCCCCTCTATTGCGCAAACTTGCGCATTTCATCATTTATTAGCATTGAAGCCTCATCTAATCCATATTAGACATCCTTGATAGTATTATTAAACATCACGATGCTTCGGGTTCGCTAAAAGGCCATTCAGAGGTATAATTAAACATATTGACGCTTTTAGTCCCTCTAACTTGCAAAGTTGCGCGTAACTTTACTTATATGCATAAAAACCTTAGTTGGCCATTACTTGGCATTCCCGAGAGTACAATTAAATATCATGAAGCTCCCGGTTTGTTAAAAGGTCACTCAGAGGTAAGAATTAACATGTTGACGCTTTTAACCCTTCATTGCGCAAACTTTCAATTAATTATGCAAACGGCCACACTTTATCATCAAGTGGCACATTTGTGAACATCACCATCGTGAGAGGTTATTTAGAAACTTATTTTAGGTATGCTAACACTTCCAGTCCTTTAAAAATCAAAGTTTTCAATTTTTCAAAAATTTAGTCCCTAAATTTCACTGTTTGACTTTATTAGGGTTTATTACACGTGTCAATACATCATTGGACGTGATTTTACGAGGTGTTACAATCAAGCTAACTTACCACTTACCTTTTGGTCTCATGCGTTCCAAACATCTGTCCATCTCATCAATCATCTTCCCACAAAAATTCTAGATTTTAAACCTTCTTATGATTGGTTGTATAATACTCCACCAATCTACACAAAATTGCAACCGTTTGGTTGCTTGTGCTTCCCATCGTTATGACCTTATGCGGCTTCCAAGTTACACCCAAAATCAGTTAAATCCATTCTTTTGGGCAACTCAACTTCTAAATCCGCTTATAAGTGTTATGTCCATGTATCTCATTGCCTATACCACTCCCGCCACGTCGATTTCGTTGAACACAAATTAAAAATGAAAATCCATCCACCAATCTCTATCCCACTGTCGATGTCTTCTTTTTACCTCCCAACGTGCAAATAAATTCCCCACCAAAAAATAACACTACGGACAACATTCCACGTTCACCTCCTCCTGTTCATGCATATGTTAACCCCAACCCTTTAATAATCCCCACGCATCATCAACCTCCACTTACTTCTCTGAACCCTTTAGTACCCTTTAACACAATTTCACTGCCACTCCCCCACACACCCCTATCTTGGTTTCATCACAACCTCTTACCTCCACCAAATCCCAACGCTCACCTATAACCGATCCCACCGCACCTACTATTTCCACTTTCTCTTCAAACCCAAGAACCACTCTTGAACCCACCACTCGACCACATTGAACAAAAAAATGAACTCAAAATATTTTAACCCAAAACTAGTAAACACTACAACACTCCACCTTTTTCCACCCACTCTTGAACCCACCACTCACACTCAAGCATCAAAAGAACCTCAATGAAGGCTATAGATTCTGAGTTTAAAGCTCTTATCCAAAACCAAACACGGGAACTTATACCACCCAACTCTAAAAGTCTAATTGGTTGCAAGTGGGTATTTCGCATAAAACTAAATCCTGATGGCTCCATTGCAAAGTACACGACTCGTTTGGTGGTCAAAGATTTCTCAAACAATACAGGAAAGACTACTTTGATACATTTAGCCCCGAAATGAAACCTATCATCATCCACACCATTCTTTCGATAGCTCTTTCAAAAAATTGGTCCTTACATCAACTCGATGTTAACAATGTTTTTCTACATGGTACACTCCACAAGGATGTATTTATGAACCAACCACTAGGTTATGTTAATTCTCAATCTCCTAATCATATTTTCAAACTTAAAAAGTCATTATACGGTCGAAAGCAAGCACCAGGAGCACTGTACACCGAGCTTACCAACTTCCTTCTATGGTTTGGATTCCAAAAATCCTAGCCGATGCATCTCTCTTCATCCACCAAACACCAAATGTCACGTGCTACCTTTTGGTTTATGCTGATGACATTGTCCTCATAGAAAATAATTCCCAATTCCTTGACGAATTTATCAAAGCTTTAGGTAATCAATTCTCCATTAAGGATCTTAGCATGTGTCATCATTTCTTAGGTGTGGAAGTAATTCCTACACAGACAAGTCTATTCTTGTCTCAACATCACCACATCCAAGACATTCTCACTCACGTTAACATGGAAGGTGCTAAAGATGTCACCACTCCTCTTAGTGCTACTGACCCTTTATTGATGCTACCTCGTACGTAAACTTGTCGGATCCCTTCAATATCTTGCATTTACTCACCCAGACATCTAATTTGCTATTAATAAACTCTCTCAATTCATGCACACCCCTAGACAAGCTCATTGGCAAGAACTTAAACGGGTCCTTCGTTACCTTAAACGGACTATTCATCATGTTCTCTTTCTAAACCGAAAATATCTCTCGATATCTTCGCCTTTTCAGATTCAGATTGGGGTGGTGCACATGATGTCGGTCGATCCACTACTGCTTATATACTTTATATCAATACCAATATTGTCTCATGGAAGTCTACACGGCAAAAGTCGGTCTCTCGGTCCTCTATGGAAGCCGAATACAAATCTTTGGCTAATGCTTTCCCAGAACTAGCATAGCTAAAGAACTTAGGGGCTGTTTGGCAACATCTGAATGGTTAAGTGCTGAACTAGTAAGAGGTCTGAACCATTAAGTGCTAAATAAGTAAGAGGTCTGAACCATTAAGAGCCTGTATAATGCTTAACCGTTCAGAGGCAAATGTCTGACCAATTCAGATTAGATATCTTAACCATTCAGACTCTGTATAAATCTTAACCATTCAGAGGCAAATGTCTGAACCATTCAGACATCTGCTCGTGAAACAAACAGTCTGAACCATTAAGTGCTGAACCAGTAAGATGTCTGAACCATTAAGAGCCTTAAGAGGTAAACAAACAGCTACTTACTCATAGATCTCGGGATCTCTACATACAATGCACCAACCTTATTTCGTGATCATACAGGGGCTACATATCTGTGTGCTAATCCGGTTTACCACTCACATATGAAGCATGTGGCTCTTGACTATCTTTTTGTACGAGAACAAGTATCGGATGGTCACTTACATGTTCTCCACATCGGTTTGCAAGACCAACTTGCGGACATGCTTACAATCAAGAGCCCCGTTCTACGTAGCAAATCCAAGATTGGCGTACCGATGGATCCTTCATCTTGTGGGGGCGTATAAGGAAAGGCGATATTCTGGGGATTCAGTCAAAGGCATAAAGAATGAAATCAATTGTATTCAAATTTCAAACCTGGAGTATTATTTCCTAGTTTAGACACACAAATCTCTCCTGTAAATGCTCTTATTCCCTGTTGTAATATGCCTATATATGGCGTGTATTTTTGTATAAAGAAATGTATGATTTCACAGCATCATATGATTATATCCACTTGTTACACTTACAGTTTGCATTTCTTTTTGGGATCGAATTTTAGTTTCAAATGAGGCAAGTGATTTTGAATTAGCTCCACCCAATTTTTCCCATTTTCTCCTTTCCGTTTCTTATTCTTCAATCTCGTGAAAATTGTGATTATTTGGAGTGTTGTCTGTTGCTTCCATAAAGTGATCTTCTTGAAAAACTGACATAACCACTGCATCAAATGACAACATTCTAGCATCATGGTTGTATAAAGATGGGACTATTAACTCTCTGTTGAGGTTGGTTTAGGAGACGACATCAGTTAGTTTTTGTTCCTACTCGTGTTTATTGCTCACCTGGCCACCATCATAATCGGACCCTAATGGGCTCTGCCCAAGATCAATCCAACACGAGTAATCAGATGACTCATCGTCACTAAAAAGTTTTAACACTAAAAACTACACTTAACCGATGGTGAATCGACCAACAAGATTGTTCAAACCTCTATCGTAAGAATAAAAAAAGAATTTAACACTAATAATAATCGAATACCCGTATGATCCAACCTGAATCATATATATATATATATATATATTTCTCAAAATCACCCATTTTGATACAGTTTTGAAATCACCGATTTTGATAAATACTTTTTACATCAATACATTTTTTAAAGAAAAAAAAATCGGGAATTCTACCTGGCCAGTTTCATCTGTGTCTACCATCACACCAGTTTAACCTATAATAATTTTAACATACCTTGCAGATTGGTTGAGAGTTGATGGGTATGAATATGCAGCCAAGTTGTGTGCAATTAGACAGTGACTCCAGAATATTTTACTTGCTGACTAATAGCTATCCCTTTTGATTGGCTGATTTACGAAGTAAAAATTTGACCAATTAGAGATCTTTAATGATGTTTTGATATGGACATAGTAAAATCGTGTAGCTAATTATCCCTTTCAAAATTCAACTGAAAAGGACATAAATGGAGAAACTAATTATCTCTTTTGATTGGCTAATTCTAATATGCTAATAACAGATTTACTATTCTAATATGTTTATAATTATCAACCTTCTGGCCATAATTAAGGTTGCAGTAAGTTAGAAAAAGTAGCAATATGCTAATAACAGATTTACTATTTATTAATAATATAAAAATATAAAATACAAATACATAAAACATAATGTCTATCTGGTTAACTAGACTTCACAACCTTTTGTGAAAGATGTTAAATCGTTGACATTAATTGGTATCAACCATAAAAAACCGAAACAACTTTCAATGGCTTTTCAACAAGGAGATATTCTGCATGTTCGCCACAGGTGCTGCCCTAGAGTTGTGGCCCGGCCCCTTGGAACCCCATGGTCACTAGGTGACTTTGCTCTCTTGAACCATTAGCTACGTTCGAAGGTGGCAGAAATCATAATAGTCTTGAACAATATGTAGTGACTATATGGATGAAACAAAAATCATGTATTCATGTTTATTAGTAAAATTGCTAACACACTCCGCAGTGGCGGATCTAGAAAATCTTCGTAGTGGTAACATTTTATAAAAAAAGGTAACGAAATCGAAAAAACGTCAATTTTTTCCAAATTTACACTACCGCCGGAGCGCAAAGCGGTAGCGGAGGCTACTGTTTCCCCTAAGGTACGTCCGCCCCTAACACCCCGGATCCCACTTGATTGGATTTTAACTAAACTTATAATCTAATTTGAAACCATTACTACACTGAAAGTCTTAAATAATTGAAACAAATATTTTCCACATGCTAAACAAAGTTTAAATCTAAGCAGAATAACTAAGATTATCCTAGGATCTTTAGAAAGCCTTTGATGCCTTTATCTACCTTATCCTAGGATTTCAGCAATTACCCAAATAAAACGTTTCAGCTTCCACTTTAACATATACAACATTCCCTAACTGTAATGGCCATTGTCGTGCATGTTTGGCACCATCCTCATGTCACGCCTTGATAAAACCGTATAAAAGAAAAACAAATCATAAATATTCGTTTTAGATGAGCATTTTGACAGTAAAAACAAAGCAAGTGAAGTTTAGATCTTTCTGCAAATAACATTAACAAATGTTGTAAATCACATCATGACTTTTCATCACATAACTTAACAGCTTATAAGAGTATAAATTATGTTATCTTTCTGAAATTTTTTAATAACATAAAAAATTTCTTGTGTCAATTATCACAAGAAATCCGACATAAAAGTAACATTTATACATATATCAATCACCCAAATAAATTGGGTTGATTGAAGCTTTTCAGATTTTTTATTTAATAGATACACACTTTTTTTCTCCTCCTTTCGCTTTTCTCGGTTTTAAGTATTCATAATGATAAAAGTGATCAGATAAAAAATGATAATTTCCTTGTATAATTGATGGTCCCTCCCTTGGTGAGTAAATTAGGTAAAGAAGAAGTAGCTAGAAACTTAATTTCTATAAATACTGGTCCCTCCCTTGATAATTTCAGACATCTGGTTTCAATCTTAAAATATGTGTAGTCGATGTGGATTCAAAAATTTATCAATCCAAAGAGTGAATAAGGCCGCCTGGTATACTTTAACATCCATAATTGTTAATCTTAGTTGGCATCCGTTAATATCTGTCATACCGCTTCTGAAGGGTGTTAAGGGACATTAAAAACTTCACGTGTTAAGAAGTTAACTAGGAGAGGGAGAGAGAGAGAGGGAATCAAGCATTGAGAAATTTGCACACACACAACATGCTATATATATACATTTTAATGAATTTAAGGGGCGTTAATCGAGGTTAAACCATTTCCTTAGTGTGAGGTGAAGTGAAAGAGGGTCAAGTGGGTGATGTGGCGCCTATGTGTAGTTAAGGGGCATGAAAGGTGTAATATATAAGGTTATACCAAATTGTCAAAGAGATATATTAACCGACTATAAAAAGCGACACAATCTAAATATACTCGTATGTTGAAGAAAGAACGGTTTTAATCCGTGTGGGTTAGAACTAAAGAGGCAGTCTTGATAGATGGTTAATCCTTAATCATTTCTAGATCTACGATTAATGATGTTCCGAGAGTAAATCTGCAAAACAAAGAACACCGTGAAGCTCATTACGAAAATGAGAAGTGGGAGGTTCTCCTCGTAACCACCCTCAGATTTAAGAATAAGTATCTTAAGGAATAAAACGAGTGTGTGTATTCAGAGTGAGAGTGAGAGTGAGAGTGAGAGTGAGAGTGAGAGTGAGAGTGAGAGTGAGAGAATTCAAACCCTGAAATATGTGGTTTATTTATAGCTGAAGAGTTGGGAGAAGGAAATGGGCTGATGGGCCTTGAGCCAGACGTCGCCAACAAGGAATATGCTCTTTGTCCCACCTGACACGACAGATAGTGTTTGCGGAGGTAGAGGGACGTTGGCACACGGTGGTTGGTGCCACGTGACGTGTCGAGTGTACTTATAATCGAGTTTGTCATCAATTGTGAGCGGAGATCGTGGAGTAGTGAATGGCGCACACTGATTGGCTACACGTCACTGTCTTTTTGTACAATTTGTCTCCCACATGATTGATCATCATGGGAATTGTATTGGCAGAGCTTGGCGCACGCTGATTAGCTGCAGGCTCCTGTCACTTGTATTCGTTATACTATTTATGAGCTGTCAAGTTGTGCATGTGCAGATGATATTCGCGCAAGAACGTTGTAAGAAGCTGAGCGCTACTATGATTAAGTTTAGGTATGGCCCTATGTGTGCATGTCTTGCGCAGGATTTGGGTCCATACCCCTTTAAGGACCCCCAGTCTAGTGCTGCTCCCACGCACGGATGGTAAGTTGGTGGAGTTCTAGACTTGATGAGTGTTGCTTCTTTTGTTAGGTTAGCTGGCACGACCCAACTTTTCATTTTAGTTGTTGGGCCGCATGTGTTAGGCTCTTGACTTTGTTATGGTCCTGCGCAGAGTAACTTGTTCCTTAGAGGGAAATAAACTTACCTGCGCATGCTCTAATGATTTGAATTGTGAAAAAGGAATCTTTGAAGATAAAGTTTGATGTGAAAAAGGGTTGATATGACTGCTAACACTATGCGAGGCATGTCATCACTATGTCAGTAGTACCTTTTCATTTCTATGTTAGGCGAGTAAGTGTCACGCGTGCGTGATAAGCGACACTTACGTTTCTGCCACATGCTAACACTGTGCAAGGAATGTCATCACTATGTCAGTAGTACCTTTTCGTTTCTATGTTTGGCAAGTAAGTGTCACGCATGCGTCATAAGCAGCACTTCCAGTTCTTCCACCACATGTGTCATCTTTTGATTGGGCCTGCACAACAAGTGGTCTGTACAGCTACCCATCGCATTAAATGTGATGGGCATAAATTGCAAAATTAGGGTTTTCGAAACCCACTTCTTCAAATTTATTCTACCAGTTCTCTCTCCAATCTTCAAACCTTCTTCAAGTGTTCTTCGATTTGTCTTCCTTTTTGAGAAATCTCTTCATATTTTTTAGTGTTCTTTGAAGATCGCCAGGAAAATTTCAAGAATCTGTTCTTATTGTCATGCCGACGTTGTCTCATCAAGAGGAGGTTGCATTAGAGGTTGAAGGGTAATCTGCTGGGCTACCTCCGTTATTCGAGCAGATCGTTAATGGTCTAGGGTTTCATGACGCTGGGGGTTCTATACCCGACACCTAGCCATAGTGTCGTCGATGCTCCGACAGGTTTTATAAATTTATTTGCATACTTTTTTATGACATTAACTTTAGGTTGCCGATTACCTAGTATTTTTTGGGATATTTTGTCATATTATTAGTTCCACATATCTCAGTTAAGCCCACTCGGAATGGTGCGCATATAGCATTTCAAGTTTTGTTGCCGATATTAGGGTGTTGAGCCAACTATTGATAAATTTTGAGCCCTTTGCCAGTTACAATGTATGTTGGGCTTCTATTCCTTTTTGTTAAGCGGCGGGTAAAGAATATATTGTCGGTTCCTTCGAAAAGTTGTCATGATTGGAAAGGCAAGTTCTTCTATATTAATGATGTCGTGACTCCGGTAGCCATGACTGTTAGAGGCACTGAAGAGATAGCTAAGGAAGAATCGTTGATCCACAAAGGTGAAGATTGGTATAACAACTTGTGTGCTTTACCTTGAAAGTCCTTGGGTGAAAGAGCTCTTGTTTCCGTGGCAATGAGTGCCCGACAGAAAGCACAGAACAAACATGTGCTAGTATACCCAGAAGATGGAATTGGTAAGTCCTGTGCTACATCTTGTTTATGTTTTTGTTCAAGTTCCGTTGGTTAACCTTTTCCCATTGCGTAGAGAAACCAATTTGTCATGTGGCTTTCGACAATGTGCAAGGATCAATGGGTGTTAGGGATTTGAGGTCCGGTGAACAGTTTTGGTATGACCAAATAGTGGGTAATTTTATGTTTCCCTGAGTTGAATTGTTGGCTGAGCCATTACCTAAATGTGCAGGTGCGCGGATCCCTAACCCTAGACCTTGTAGAGGTATGACTCTTGTTGGGGAGGAAGTAATGATTCCTTCCATTGAGGAGTTAGTAGCTTCTTCTGGTCATGGGCTAACTCATCCATATCATGTGTCATTTGCAGGTGCGTTGCATGGTCTAGGTATTGGTCCTGATGTGACGAGCAAAACCGACAAAGCTCCAAGGAAGAAAAATATAAGCTAGACCGGTGGGTCGAAAAGAAGGAAAAATGAAAAGGTTGTTATTGTCCCTGATGTGGGCTCTCAGAGTATAGTCCACGCCAGGAAAGTCACATTAGATGACTGGGTCATAGTTTCTGACTCTCTTGCAGGGCTTGATGATGCATGTGGAAGTAAATGTAAGAAGTAAAGTTCTAGAGCGAGTGCAGGAAGTGCTTCAACCGAAGAGAATCAAGCTGGCGCGACCCTTACATCTACTCACATAGATTTAGAGGCGACTCCGTTCACGAGTTGGAGCAAAGGATTGCTAGCAAGTGGCCACGACCAGGTAGTGTAAAAGAGGTAGTCTCAGCAGAGGTTAATCCTTAATCACTTCTAGATCTACGACTGATGCTGTTCCAAGAGTAAATCTGCAAAACAAAGAACACAATGAAGCTCGTTATGAGAAGGAGAGGTGGGGGGTTATCCTCTCCGGCATGAGAAGAAGTATCGTCTTAAGGAATGAAATGGGTGTGTGTGTTTAGAGTGAGAGTGAGAGTGAGAGTGAGAGTGAGAGTGAGAGTGAGAGTGAGAATGAGAATGAGAGAGAGAGAATTGGAACCCTTAAACTTATGGTTGAAGGTTGGTTTTATAGCCAAAGATTGAGGAGAAGGAAATGGGTTGATGGGCCTGGCCAAACGTGCCCAACAAGAAATATGCTCTTTGTCCCCTTTGACACGACATATAGTGTTTATAGAGGTGGAGGGACGTTAGCGCATGGTGGCTGGTGCCAAGTGGCCTGCCGAGTGTACTTATTATCGAGTCTGTCATCAGCTTTGAGTAGAGATCGTGGAGCAGTGAATGGTGCACGATGATTGGCTACACGTCACTGTCTTTTTGTACCGTTTGTATCCCGCACGATTGATCATCGTGGGAATCATATGGGTAAAGCCTGCCGCACACTGATTGGCTGAAGACTCCTATCACTCGTACTCGTACTATTTATGAGTTGTCAAGTTGCACATGCACGAATGATACTCGCGCAAGAACATTGTAGGAAGCTAAGTGTTGTTGTGAGTAAGTTTGGGTAGCAGGATTGGGAACCATACACCTTCATATGTTTTGCTTATATGATGCATTCTCCTTTGTTATGTATTACAACATAGTTTATAGGGTTGTATTGTGTAATAGAAACGATATAATTATATAATATGTAAAAGCTTCGTATAATTAATATATTTTTTATTATTATATGACGATTCACATAATAATTTGAATGTATCATAAAAACCAATCAATATTAATAAACTAATAAACGATAAGATAAAAGATCGCACATGTACAATTTTGCATTTATTTATTAGGTAGCAGAAGTAAAAAAGAATGTTATTCTACATTAAATATATAAAAATTAAAATCATAACAAACATGGAAATATTTAAGTTGTATTTAATCAATTTAGGAGTATAAAAAAATTAAAATAGAATATTAGATAGAGTTTAGACGGGAAAACAAAAATATAAAGACTCTAAAATGATTACAAATATCCTTTAGAAACTTTGATTTATTAATATTAATAGATTAATAGATACTAACTGTATTTCAGAAATAGAAGTTTTTATACATTGATCTACAACGTTTATAAATGGATTTGTTGAACAAGATGATAATGTAAATCTGCTGTTTGTGTTACCCAAAGTTAATTTTATTGTTCACTTGTAAAAGTTTACACGATCATGTGTGGTAACACATTTTTATATTTGTCCATATGTGTGGTAACACATTTTTATATTTGTCCATATGTATGGTAACACATTTTTATATTTGTCCATACAAGTGTTATGTCATTTTAATTTTTTTAAATATCGTCAATTTATATGGCCAACCTTCATCAATGAATTTGTCGTTATAATTATCTTTACAGTTTCTTAGTTTTTTAACTTGAATCTCACTTTTTACACTAATATTTCATAAATTAACTATTTATTTTAGTAAGCTATATACAATGTAAATAAATATAATCAAATATATGTAGGAAACTAATTGTAAATAACTTTATATGTTTATATATAGAGTTTTTAATTTCTTGTTTAACATTGTATTTTAATGATGATTAATTTTTTTAACATTGTATTTTAATGATGTGGCGCTACATAGACATGTTTGGAGGTGCAAATATGAGAAATGAGGAGTTCTAAAGTTATAAATTAGGAATTAGTTCGTGTAGTAGAGCCTGATTTTTCTAATAAAAATTAGGGTTCTAAATCTAATATTCACGTCAGAATTTTGGTAAGCACATAGAGTCCAGCAACTTGGTTCTATGTCTTTGAATGGCAACAATCCAATATGATCTCATTTTATTTAGAATATGAATTGTATGTGTCGAGACATATCTTGTATCGTCTAAGTGATCAATTATATTTTCATTATGATCAATGTCGTTTAACAAATGAACTGAGCCAAGCCAACATGAGCTTGAGCTCAGCTCGAGCTCATATTTTATGAGTGGCCCGAAATTATAATTCAAACTAAGCTAGAAATTGAGCTCGTGTTCAACTAGAGGCAGCTCGTGACCCATTCATGAGTACACTTGCTTTTTTAATAGTTTTGAACGGTTTTATATAATTAAGTCTCAAAACCCAATTTACAACAATCAAGAAATAAAAATATACATCTCATATACAGGAAAAGATTTACAAGGATTACCAGTATAAACAAATCAACGACAAATATACATTTGGTTAGTCCACAAGTTTATACTAGACAAATAACTTAGAACTACATTATGAATAAGTTTTTATCGAGCTAATTATGTATAGGTAACAAGGGAGTTGTGAGCTATAAGTTAGTTCTTAACAATAGTACATGAATACGTATTGGTAAAATGATATTAACAAGAAATAGTAAAATGTATATATTTTAAGACGTTTGTAGGAAGTTATGTTGGAAAAAAAGGACAACAAAATGTACTACTAATAAAATGTTCATATTCTTAATTAAGCAAGACTAAAGTGTTGAAAAGTCGGTGATTTTATATTTTAGGAAAATAAATAAAAAATATGGAAAGGGCCCATTATTACCCATCTCACTCGTCACTCTCCAACTTGGAACAACTCAATCCCACTTGAAAAATCAGATGTATGAAGAAGACAACATATTAATAAAGAACCAGTATACATGCTAAAAAGAATATTAACGTCGGACCAATCAAAAGGTGTTGATTAAGTATATAAAATACTAATTATGTTTAATCAATATTATCGTACCAGTTAATGTGATAATTTAAAAAAATGGAAGCTGTGATACGTTGGCTTTTGTCTTTAAGAAAAGTTCAATAGTTTTAGGATAGAACAATCACTATTGTAATTTTTATTAGCTTACATTCGTTTGTTAATGACCAACAAAAGCCAACGATCTCGATCTCTGGATGAAGTGATGGAAGACTTGCATTTCTTTTAAGAGATGCAGATTTAACTCTCACTTAGTGCAGAGTGAAACTGGTAGGCAATGATAGGAGACCCAGGGAAATTTGGGTTCGATCCTTAGCCAAACGAGTTTTAATGGTAATTTCACCATCGTGCCTATGGGCGGGTGGGCTACCGGGTTTTCCCGGGAATTGCTGGTGGACTCGAGTTACTCTCAGAGTATTCCGTTTGTTCCAGTGGGTTTCCCGAGATCGAGTGCTAGAGATTGATTCTGTTGCGCGTTCAAAGAAAAAGGCCACCCACGCCCGCGAACGCAGAAGACGCTGGTGACCCGATCCGCCACCATTCCAAAGGAAATCCACCACCCGAGGGTCCACTGTGGTAAAACACTTGGGTCAACCTAGAGCAATTTTGCTCCATGCGAGACTCGAACCATGACCTCCACATTGGAAGGTCATGAGGTTGCAAATGCACCAGAAGGTCATCATCGGCATTAGCTTACATTCTAATTAGTAAATTTTGTTCATTCAAATGTAAGATTATTAGTTAGAGTCGTGTTATGAATTTGCCGGTGATTCATTCGATCTTTCAACTTCAAGGTTGAGTTTTTATATGGCTTTTGGTTCTTCAAATAAACCAGTTATGTTTCATATGGTATAGGAGATTAAGAGGTTGTATGTGAAGGTTTCAATTGGATCAAGCATAGCAAAAACTTGACCTATATTTGTGTTCAAACCATAGATCATAACTCTTTATTTAAATTTTTATATTAAACATGAAAACTAATAACAAACTAAATACAATAACCCCTTTAAATCAATACAGAAGAAACTCATTTGTTCTATTTGAGTTTTGGTGTGTGTGTGTTTGCCATAGCTCGCGTAACAGAAGAACTCATGGAGACTGTGTAATCATTGAAGATAAAAGTAAGATAGAAACAAATAAAACTACAAGGATTGAAGCAGAATTCAATTTAAAGTTAAGGTATTAACTCTTATTCACTTATATGGCGTGAAGGCTTGAGTCAAAAGTGTTTGCATACAGGGACGTTAAAGAACCTGAATTAAAATAAAAAAGATTTCACTGTTTCGCAGTAAAACCATATCTATATCTATATCAATATACATGCATGATAAAGAACCTGATAGCCTTAGTAATTATTTATCCTGAATGTCCTGAAATTAAAAAAAAAAAAGATGTAGCATGACATAAATTAATACAAGAAATCAGTCAATCATAGAGATAAATTTATCAAATGTCAAAATAATTTATTTATTTTATTAAACTAAAGTAGTTAAGGGTAAAACCAATTTCAAAAGTGTTTATAAACGGTAAACAAAAATATTGATAAATGTTTATTGGTTCTATACTTTATTTTCGTGTTCAACTCTAACTCTAATATGGTATTCACTGTACGTTTTTACATGACATTTAGATGTAAGCTTTATAAAAAAAAAAACAAATAAGATTAAGAATAAGCTTCATTTCCGATGAAATTTCAAATACGGATCTCCATGTTCAATCTATATTCATTGGAGCCCTCTATTTTAAAAGAAATCAATTTGTGACACGTGTCGTCCATTGAAAACGTCTACGTTTTCATTTTCTCGTTTTTTCCTATATATTTTATATTAATTAAATAAATAAATAATAAATTAGTATTGAATCTTATGCGAATAAAATCATTCTTTTTTTCTAATAAAATATTATTCTTAAATTTAAGTTTTTAATTTATGATAATTTTGGATTAAACAAATTATTTGTCACTCAAATGACTTGAATAATGCATCTTCTTTTTTAAAAACCATCTTCGCAATCCCCTTTCCATCACATATCAACTATATCCATAAGATTTTTTAAAAGAGGTTTCAAAAAAAAAAAAATTCAAGGTGCTTTTGTCAAGCTTCCTTGCTTGTTAAGGTGAACTTGCAAGTAGGTTTAAAATATGAACACCTACCCAGGTAGTATCTGTTAAAATGAGTTTTTAATAAGTAAACAAATATCTTGAACAAATGATTTTTACTAAAATATAAGATGTTGTCTTTGAATCGAAGAAAGTTTACTTAGATGTTCAAGTTGGTGATTTATGTTGTTAGTTGTGGGTTGTTCATGAACTTTTATATGTTTTTTTTCTTCAAAATACAAGTAACTAAGAGTATATTTGAAATCTTGGACTTGTTGGACTCATTCATATATTCATACCTTATATTTATGGACTTTGGACAAATATATAGGTGTACATATTTACCTACACAATATGAACAATATTTATGTTTAGTTGTTAAAAACTCATGTGCTAGAGTTATATATCTTCTTGTTTTATCTTTCATTTTTTACTACTAAATACTGTGTGTTGGAATATCCATCGACGTTAAAGCTTGATATTTTCAATGTATATAGATCTTGACATAAAGTCTCTCTCTCTCTATATATATAGTGGATAACACATCATGCATACCACATTTTATTAAACGGCGAATGATTATTATACATCACCTACATAGACCTACTACGAAGATTGCGCTTCGTTTCAACCTAAGTAAATTTATTTAAACATAATAAGTTAAACCGAATGAATTCTACGGTTAGAGAATTTGAGAAACATGAATTCTACTAGAACCCTTACGGTCGGTTCACCTGTGCCGCCATCAAATGTATTAAAACTGCCGCCATGGAACACCGCTTATGCAGCTCTGCCTTATACCACAGTCATCAACTACCATGGAACACTGTCTCTGTAGCTTCGCCTCAAACTGTAGCCCTCGAACCTACACCATACAAAACATAACACATATACACACAATCACAAAAAGTATCTTTACCAAAAAGCTCATAAGCGAAAGTTGTATAAAGAATTTCTTACAAAGACTACAAAAATATAACTTGTATAAATTACTAATTGATGGGCCTTAATAAACACCAATCATAAGCAATTCATCAAACCATTAGCATTAACAAAGATTTTTTTAAGTATAAATCAAAATACCTATCAATTCAAGAGTTGCATCACATCAAATGGAGCTGATCTTAGTCCTTGCATAATGACCACAACAAAAGTAGTTTAAAGTTCAAAAGTAGAATAAAAATTCCAAATACATCAATGAATTTATAAGGAACGATGATTATAGGCGTGCATAATGATAAGCATTTTGATGTAGAGATAAGTTGTTAGCGTATACCTATGAAACCACATGCTGACTTTGGGCTAATGATGCTTGAATTGGGTCTTACATGCGACTGGATTGACACCTGCTTCAGCCAACTCAATTCGCAGGGATTTCATAGAGAAGTTCACCCACATTTCCTTCTCCGATCTCCAAACATCACACACATTTAAAATCTGAGCCGGCTGCAGCCTCTTCATGAATCATGATGTCATCGACCTTGACCCATTCTTCCAGAGAAGTTAAGAACACATAAATTAAATTCTGACCTTATTAGCATTAGGCACAAGCTTTTGTAGAGCTTTCATCTTCTGGTTAATCCTTTCTCTTCTTAGCTAAAATAACAATATATCACATAAGATCACATTTAGTGGTTCAAAATTTTCAACTTTTAGTACTTTTTCTTTTACAAAATGAACTTACAAACCACTTACTCGTTCGGACTGGTTATGAACAGCAGCAGCTCTACTTCTCCTACTCGACCGAGACCGAACTATTTTCTCCCTCAGTCCTGCATTCTGCTTCTTTATTTTCTTGTTCAAAGTCACGAAACATTTAAACAGCCAACATAATATGCTTTTAAAAAGTTTATTTATTAATAAAAGTTTGAAAATATTTACCCATCCATATTGATAAGCTGAATCATCGTCAGTGTTTTTACTCTTCAAGCTCTGATCATGTCACACCCCGACCGCGTATAACATGCAACCGCGACGGAAACGCCGGGGAGTGTTGTGGACAGAATTAATTGTTACACAACCATGGAAATTAAAGTTACATTTTATTTATTAAACAAGGGTGTTACATTGTCTTAAAAGGAAGTACAGAATTCAAAACATAGTATTCTAGTTCTATCTTCAGTTTTTAGTCTCTAAGGCACAGGTCCGGCCTAGTGTCGTGTTCATCGTCCTATGGAACAGCTCCTGAAAACACATGTGAAAGTAGGTACGTCAGCATAAAAATGCCTGTGAGATACATAGGTTTTGTGAAAATGAGATTCATGACTTGAGTTTAAAGAATGTTTAATAACAGTCAGTCATGAACCTTGTAATTTGTCTTGCTTTGTAAACCATTTGAAAAACGATAACATCAAATGATATGTATAGATAAGTGCAAGGTTAAACGAATAACCAAGTAAAATGAGTTGAATAAGATAAGTTGTTTGTGAAAATAATGTCTTGTGAAGTATATGTTACTTATGTAAAATGTAATGTGTCTAAACTGAAATGACTTAGATAACGCCACGATATGTAATATTATACAAACATTTATATATAGGAAGTACCAGCGGCGTATCCACCATGTTTGTATCATATTACATACGCCACGTTACTTAAATCATTTACCCAAACCAATCCACCATGTAAATTGTTCATGTGTAAACCAAATGTCAAGTGTTATTGTGTAAACCATGTCTAATGTTTATGTTTAAATGTAGACCACCAAATGTGTATGTCAATGTCGACGTGTTTATGTTCAATGTAAATCATGTAATGTGCATCCCAAAATGTATCATGTATGGTAAGCGAAATGTATCAACTTAAACCATTTGTAAAATGCACAAAACAAGTCGTTGAAGTAACACGTGGTTTAAATCAACGTTATGTTCTGTGGAAAAATGCATACTCTATTGATATTAACATTTATGTGGTATTGTAAACTATGCATACATCCAAGCCTTGAGACTGCGGCGATAAACCCTTAAACAAATTAAAGGTTTATCTAAGTTATGTATATCGAATTCGGTCATTCCTTCCAGTCCTATCAAACCCAGGACTTCAGGAATGGGAGTTGTCAATTCCTATGGTACCACTACCTACTAACGAACGGCGTAGCTAATGTTAATGAATGTATTGTCCCATGTTAAACAAACCAAATGTCATAACAAAATGAAGGCATGTGATGTAAACAATTGTACTAAGTATGCTAAGTAAACATACGAAGCAGAAATGTTCATGTAAATCAATGTGTCCATATGTTGAGTAAACATATGCAACGGAAATGTTCATGTAAATCAATGTGTCCATATGCTGAGTAAACATATGCAACCGAAATGTTCATGTAAATCAATGTGTCCATATGCTGAGTAAACATATGCAACAGAAATGTTCATGTAAATCAATGTGTCCATATGCTGAGTAAACATATGCAACAGAAATGTGATGTAAATCAAATGTACTAAGTACGCACACAATGGGCATACATAGCATGAAATGTAATGAAATCGTGTACTATAATGTACTAACAACATAGCAGGCATATGATGTGGAAACATGGAAAGCATGAATGTAACAGATAGGCACATGTGTTTCACCCCAAAACAGTTTGGAAAACAGTAAAAGATGGGGTTCTATGTACTCACCTGAGATAGCTTTGAGTTCCTTTATAATAACCAGATAATGCTAAAGATCACGGAATACCAACGGCACCTAATAGGTAGCTTATGTTAATATACCGGACCAAATCGGAAGGATCGGACAGTACGCGGGTTCGAAAACCAAACGAGTATGGAGACTCGTGTAATATGGTTTAACAAAGCCTACATACTAAAATGAAACTTAACCTAAGTGCTTACGGTCCATCACGACCCGTTGAGGTAGCTTATGCCACCCTAACGCGTCATTCGCGTAGAACGCGTATGGAACGCCTAACATTGCGACCACAAGGTATAACCTCGGAAGGTTATAGCTATGGTCACCTAATATGTTTGGTCGGATCCTAAAAATCGACCAAATGGGTCGGGTTCGAAAGTATAAGCGATGGTTTAGATCGCTTACCTTACGTCCCTATATAAGCACTATACTAAACGTGACGAGCTAAGCATGTTAGAACATGCTTAACTAAGTTTAGAAAACAGGTTTGGCATCAAAACAAACGACTTTGATGCTCACGAGTAGTTTGGTTACAAAATACGCAAGAATGCGCATTTTGGCCGAAACTACGGCTCGTCACTGAGCCTAGATAACGGGGTAATCAGTAGGTATGGTCACCACGGACCATAACCATCGTGATCACGCTCACGTTATGAAGTTCCATGAACTTCGCATCGACCATAAGCTGGTCAATGCAGAAAGTCAACAAAACGTTGACTTTCAGACTCGAAAAGCGAATAAAAGAGCGAAAGAAGACTTACGGAGGGTCCCCGAGTGCTAATCTAGATCAAATAGCTCAGGTATGAAACAATGGTTCCAACTTAGAGCTTTAGATCTGATTCTTGTGGGTTTTTACACAAAAGGGGGGTATTTATAGGAAAAGTGGAACCGTTAGGATCGTTTATCGAATATCGTGCCGCGATCTCGAGCGTACACTTGTCAAATTCTTGTGGTAAGTCAGAAATTGCCCCTTGGCTCTTGATTAGGTGAAAGGGCATTGCCTCTTGATCGAACGAAAGGCCAACTGCATTAAATAGATACATTGAATCTGTCTGACAGTCTCACGCGCCCCGCGTAAGGATTTGGTAAATCCTTACGCGCCCCGCCTAAGGTTCCCAGATCAGAATTTACAATTTTGGTCCCTGCACTTCAGAAACACGTATTTTGGCCCATTTTTGGCACGTTTAAGCCCCGTTAACCTCATTTCAAGGCTCTAAGATGAAGTTAAAGTGTAGGGGACATGAAATATGCTCAAAAATATTCCGGATGTCGGTTCGTTTGGCCGTTCGATTGCGATGTTCGCTTAATTACGACGGAATGCGCATAAGCGCGAAAGACGATCCAAATGACGCGACGAATGGATTTTTCTCATGCCAAACACTAAGGCAAAATATAAGGATGCTTACATAAATTTTTGGATGTCCGGATGTATTCAGAACGTAAGTTATGCGCGAAAGTGCAAACTTATGCACTTTTTGACACTTTTAGTCCCTGAATGATCCAAAAGTTTATTTTAGCATACCAAACCCCTCAAAGCCTATTTCTAAGCTATGTAAAGGATATTTATGGTATGTTTAACTTATGGACATGTTCCGGAATGTTCGTTACAGTTCAAATTGGCATACTTTCGCAGTTTGTCAAGTTTAGTCCCTGTAAGCGAATTAACTTGTTTTTGCCATACCAAAGCCTTCAAAACTTATTTCTAAGTTATGTAAAGGTTATTTAAGGTATGTTGAGTATATGTTGATGTTCCGGAGTATTTGTCGCATTAAACTAAGTACGTTTACGCACCAGTTTGCGTATAATTCTCTAGAAAGCGATGTAGAGTTTGAATTTGAACAAAAGTCAAAACATGAAAAATGAAAATCACAACCAAACAAACATTGGGATCAAATAACATTATTTTATTGATAATTGAACTGTTTACAATGATTACAAGCACAAATGTTACAGATCAGGCGAGTCAGGTGAAGGCCATGTCATCATAGTAATGTCATCGTCAAAGTAAATATCCTGCAAAAATATGGTCAAACCATAAAATCAAGTTTTATCACTACATATATATATATATATAGAGAGAGAGAGAGAAAGTATAATATACAAAACGCCTTAACGTACGTTAACGTACGCGACACAGACACAACTTGCGTGATAATATAGAGATAACTAGCGTGATTACATTTTGTTCGATTGAACGTGCGTGATTTTTTCTCCCATGCGTGATTAACTGCTCCCATGCGTGATTAACTGCTCCCATGCGTGATTAACTGATCCATGCGTGATTATAGCCCTGATCTGATGGTTACCATTGTCGCGTACGTGAAGTAGGATAAGCCGTGAAGTATGTTAACCGCTCCATATATATATATATAGGGTCGGGATTTAGAGAAAACGGTAGAAAGTGTGAGAACGGTGAGAACGCTTATCGATCGTCCAATCAAAACAATCTATGGACTAGATTGGCACGGTGGCATTTTCGTAAATAACATCAGTTTTATTACGTGGTCGCGCTTCATTAAGGGTAAAAGGGTCTTTTGACTTCTCCAGACAAAACGCCATCTCATGAAATAAAACGCCAAAAACAAAAATCACAGACCATTCTAAGTAAAAACGCCATTAGATATAAAACGCCAAACTTAATTATAGTAAAATCCCACCAAAAAATCCTATATATACAACATCTCAGACCTTCAATTAAATACACACACAAAAACCCCAAACGCTATATTTAATATAACCCATTCGTCTGATAAAACGCCAGAAAACCCAAACATCAAATATCTTCTAACCCAAAAACGTTTTTTGAAATTCAGTTTGGTTGTCTGTAAGATTTCGCTCAATGAAATGGACAAAATCCTTAAATGAGGATGTTGTCCATTTCATTGAGTAAAATCTTATTGACTAATCCTCAACTTCCATCCAATTTATAACGCCAAAACATACAAAAACATTATTGAGCTTTGTTGTCAATAAAGTTTAGCTGTATTGAGTGGATAACATTGTCAGTTATCTTTCTTAACCGAGGATTAACAATGTTGTCCATCTCATACAGCAAACCATTATTGATTTTAGCATGATCAAATTTTGAGGTTTAAGGTGTTCTTATTTCGTGGCGTTCTTTTTATCGGTAAAACGCCAAAAAGTTAAAAAAATCAAACATCGTTCATTGTAAAATTCAAGATTGTTGGCTGAAGGGTCTAAACTCAATAACATTTTGCTGCATGAGATGGACAAATATTCAAGAAAAAGATGTTGATGTCAGACTGTGTGCTTCCAAACAACCACACAAAAAACTACTTGAAAAACAAAACAACAAAATGAATCATACGAAAGTCGAACCAGCCAGTTAACATGATTCAAAAAAGAAGAAAGAGACTGGTGATAGTGAAGATTTGGAAGATCAATTGTTTATGTATTCTTTTATTTTATTTTCCTTTTCAGTTGATTGTTATATAATAAAAACGTCATATGAAATAAAAATGCCAAAACAGCCAAAATGCTTGTTTAAACGCTATCATCCCGTAAAACGCCCCCAAAAAACTCGCAAACTATAATAAAATTACTTTGAAAAAGTATTATAAAAAACCAAAAAAAATAAAAAAAAATAAAAAATAAAAAGCAAACTTGAAAATGTAACTAGAAACAGAAAATACAAATCAGTAATACTGAAGATAGGGAAAATTTATTATATTAGAATCTAAAACACCAAACTTGAAAGATGGGACGTGTTACATACTTCAGAAATAAAGTTTATGAAAAACAATAATTACAAACAGTAACTGAAAAGACGAATACTTTATTATAATAATGCACCGTCTAACTTAGGCGCCAAAAAGACAACCTATAAAATGATACGTCTCAGCAACTTCCATTTGATCAAACAAAAAAAAAACAAACGCCAATACTACTAAAAACCACTCATTGTAAAACACCAAAAAATAAAAAAATAAAAGATGACTAATATGCTTTCTTGGATATTCACAATTGTTCTTCATGAAGTTTTACTGAATGAATTGTTATCAGAGTACCTCAGAAAGATTTTGCTGCATGAGATGGACAAAAAATCCAGAAAAAGATACGGATGCCAGTCATATCGCATTTTGTATTTTTTGTTCATGAACAAGGTTTGGATGAGGAGAAGAGATCAATAACACTAAAGAGTGGGTTGATTATAAAGATGAAGATCAAGATAAAGAAAAAGCGAAAAACTCACTCACACATCATAGATCTATGTCCCCAAACATCCACAAAAAAGCCAGTTCAATATACGAGCAGGCAAAAAATAATCAAACGGATGGTTTGTTAAGTTTTACATAAAACGCCACATATTTGGTGACAGTTCTTGTACTATTAAAGAAGAGAGAGACTGGTGACAGTGAAGATTATGAAGAATGATCCGATTAGGATTTTTAATTTATTTTCTTTGCTTGTATTTTTTTTCCTGTGGTTGAAATATAATCTAACAATAGAAAAACGCCAAGATACCACAAACGCCAAAATGTTTATAAAAAATAATAGAACAACGGGCCATCTTGTTTAAATCGCCTTGAAAAACGCCATTCAAATAGATTTCCTGACCCCCTGGTTCAATGGCATACGATTTGAATAAATGGCAAAATGTTAATACAATGAAACCATTAAAACGCCATTAATTATTGAATTTGGTTAACGCCAAAAATCTTAAAAACCAAAAATTAAAACAATATTGGGAAAAACGGAACTGGAAAAGCAAAAGATGAAAGGACAAAAAAGCCCCTCCGCCCTTTTCTAAGCGGCGTGACACGTGTTGGGCCAGGAAGCGTTCTCACCGTTCTCACACTTTTGAGTGTTTTCTCCTGATCCTGTTTATATATATATATATATATATATATATATATATATATATATATACATATATATATATATATATATATATATATATGCGGGAATGAATAAATTAAATTGAAAAATTACCTCATCATCTCGATTAACGATATCATGGCCCTCTTGACATTCGTCATTGTCATATAAGCTGTATCTAAACGCTTGTCCTAAATTATTTGCTAGAGCGGCCACATCATATAGTCTCTGTCATCCTCGTCACTGTCCCTACTTCAGTCATGTAGTGCAAATGGTCGACTGAAATAATCATAAATTATACAAATATTTTACCATCAAGAAACCAATATTTCATCCAATTTCTAAAGTAGCTACATTAGTAAAAGAAGCATACCCGCAGGCCCATCGATGCACATTTTCAATTATATTACGCTCTTGTAGAAATGTTGTATGCCACTCGTTCCATTCACTATTTTCCTAGATCACATAGTAAGTAAGCGTTTCGGTAAGACCATTACATTTAATAAATACAAATTGTAAAACCTTTTTATATGAAATAACAGTACACCTCACATGATCCTAACCCTATAACTACAAATAGATAAAAAATGATTAATGAAAATCAAAATCAAAATCTACTAATGAGTTTTGAACCTGGTCGAGTGCAGAAGCAAAAAGGTCGAATGCATGACCCTAGCTGACCATTTGATTAGAAAGTTCTTCATAGAATTGAACTCCTAAAATACTGTGCGGCATCCTTATCCAAATCTTTATGTGAACGTACTGGAATCGATAACTCCTTTGATACAATCCGAAAAGAAAAACAAAAACAAAAAACAACACAAGATTATTATTTTCACAAAGAAAACAACCATATTCATAACTCACAAACAGTAAAACAAAACTTACGGAACCAGGGCCTTTAGTGCAAGGACCACTAACCAACGCCACGATTCGCGCACCGATACCAGCCATACAAGCCCCTAACAAACCAGTTGCAACACTCAATGCAACCTCGGTGCACCTCAAAGATCAATGACCCGGTGCAACCGGCCATTGATTCGTGCCTAGCTCCTCAAAAAGCTGGATTCAAAAACTTCAATTAATAACTCATATCAACAAAATTCTTCAACTTTGTTTATAAATTATCATATGGTATAAGGTGCCTAACTTCTCTAAAAGCTGAATTCAAACACTTCAATCAATAACTTATATCAACAAAATTCTTCATTATTAAAAAAATAGATATAACGTGCCTAACTCATCTAAAAGCTGTATTTAAAACACTTTAACTAATATAACTTATATCAACAAAATTCTTTAATTTCGTTTAAACATCATGATATAAGGTGCCTAACTCCCCTAAAAACCGCATTCAAACACTTAAATCAACAAAATTCTTCAATTTTGTTTAATAATCATGATATAATGTGCCTAACTCCTATAAAATCTGAATTTAAACACTTTAAATAATAACTTATATCAACAAAATTCTTCAATTGTGTTTAGAGATCATGATATTACTGCCTAACTGTTGGTGCATACATCTGTCGACTTCGTCTTGTATCGAGTCTTAGATTGCATTGTATAGATTAGGGCACGTTTTATGAGAAAATAGGAAGAGTATAGAGTTTAGAAGGCTGATTTCGCTCATAAGTGTCAGCGAGGTGATTTCGGGCGAAATCACATATGCTGATTTCGCTCATGTGGCTCCTGTATTGTTTGGAGCGAAATCTGGGCACTATATATATGTGTTCATGAGCGAAATCAAGTAACTGTTACATTGTATTCCACGCCGAAGTGCTGCCGGTGTGAAGACTGCTTGTAATTGTGTTCAGATCAATACAATCAGTAGTTAAAGTGAAGAATCAGCTGTTTCTAGCTTTGTTTCTTGTTTTCCGCACCTGAAACAGAGTAAAGCTCCTCTGAACGACTCATTCGGGTCAGATCACGATCCTACAATTGGTATCAGAACTTTCAACATTCTCATTCTGAACAACATCTTCAGATTTCATTTGTTGTTGTTCTTTAGTAGCTCGTTTCTCCTTTAGTTTTTTCAAGCGATCTGCAAAATAGAAATGAAAACTTTCAGGAGAAAGATGATATTTAGCAACATTGATATGTTTCATCACTGCTGCTATCATCTGGAGGTGACTGATCAAACTGGACAGATTTTTCAGAATTATCATCTGATAAACCAGAATCAGATGGTGTTTGATCAAAGGCAACTTCTTTTTCTGAGCTAACACTGTTTTGTACACTCTCATCTGAACTCTGTGAACTTTCATCAGCATTTAATGAGCTTTCATCAGAAACAACAGACTCTTCATCCACGCTCTTCACTGTCTCACCAATAGACTTCATCCATGTGGCAAACATGTCTGGTTCTCTGACAATCTTAGCGATGAAGGCTTTGAATTCTCCTTTTTCATCAACAAACATATCCCAGCTGAAGCCTTCAGGTAGTCTTTCATCATCTTGATCGACTAAACATGCTTTGCTTTCAGGTGATATGTAGTTGTTCCAGTTAAAATCCACCAAACACGCTCTCTTTGAATCCTCAATCTTCCTACCATGAGCCGTCTGTGATTCTTGCTGTTGACCAACCTGTTGATAAATGGCTTTCCGGTAGTAATCATCTTTTCCGAATGGATTCTGAGCACCACTAGCTTCACTGTTCTTGCACTCTCGCTTGAAATGGCCTTTCTCCCTGCATCGAAAACAAGTAACTTTAGATTTATCAAAACCTAAAGTAGATACATGAGCATCAAGAAAGTCATTTCTCCCAGTAATAAGCTTGAACTTTTCAGCTCGTCTGAGAACACTTGCTAGACACCATTTGATATCCATCAGTTCCATCTCTTTGGCGTCTATCTGATCGTAATCCTCCTTTGTGAGCATAGGATTTCCGATCCGACCAGCAACTAGACCTTCATATGAGAGTAACACAGATCCAAGTAAAGCCATGTGGTCTTTAGCAGTTTCTTCCAAAAAACTTTGACCCTCTGGAAGATTCAAAGCAATGTTACACTGGATCACATAACCATTTCCTGTCTTTGTGCTTTGAGAATGAAAACCTGTGTTTGACTTTTTCGGATTGACACTTGGAAATGATGAGAAGTCCGAGTCAAAGTCTGAGTCTGGAGGGTCAAATTCGTCAGTCAACAGTCCAAAGTCGTCGGTCAAACGATCTTATAGTAAAGAATTTTTGTTAACAAAAGCAAATTTGGATGATGAAACATTTGAAGTAGCATACACTTTAAATGATTCTGACAAGTTATACTCTGACAAAGAGTTTCCAATAAGAAGTGTTCGTTTTGACATGATCAAAAAGGTTTTCAAAATGACAGAAATTAACATTTCTGAAATAAAAGATTTAAATCTTACTGGAAAACCTAAAAAGTACACTTCAAGAGTTCAACAATGGTTAAACAAGAAGAAGGGTTACAATTCTGGTCCTGGTTTTTAAAAGAAACCAAACCAAAATCGTAACTACAAAAAGAAAGGATTAGGTTTTGTTCCACCAGAAAATCATAAAAATGTGAAAAATTCTAAAACAAAAACAGAATTTGTTTCAGGTGGAAGTGCTGAAGATGAACAGAAGAAACCGTTCTGGAGACAGTCAAACCAGGAGTTTCTTGCTGAGAAGAAGAGGAATGGAACTGAAGTGTTTCATCCAAAGGAAATTCGAACCTGTTACAAGTGCAATGAAGCTGGTCACATTGCATGGAATTGCCCAAAAAATGCCAAAACAAAACAGGGAGTTTCTAGGAAATTGAAAGAAAAGGTTGTTGATGTTGAACCACCAATCGAAAAATTTAAAATTTTTGAAAACTCAAATTATGAGATTGGTGAGTGTTCTAAAAAGAATTTTTATAAAAAGAAAGAGAAAGACAACCAAGTGTGGGTTGTTAAGAAAGTTAATGAGAAAGTCGGCAATGAATCTAGTTCCACAAAGCCAGAAGAGCCACAGATTGAGGTAAAAATTTCGGTGAATGATGAAGAGTTTCCATCACTGAAATCTGAAGAGGTTAAACAAAAAGTTGGTAAAGTTGAAATCTCGAATCAGTTTTACACTGAGAAAAATAAGTTTGATGTCGAGAAAACATTCAATGGGAGTGTAAAGAAAATTTTTGGGAAAATGCTGAATGGGAAAGCAAAGGGGGTTAAAGACTTTTATACAACTAAAAAGGCAACATACAACCCTACTGCGCAAGAATTGAAAACCATCAAGTCTGAGAAGACTTGGATGGAAGTTTGTTTTCCTTGAAGTCTTAGGACTATGCCGGAGATCCCAAGTTTATATCGTGGATCAGGAATCGGCATCATTCATGTTTTATGAAATTAAAAAAGTTTGAAAAAATGTTTGAATTTTTACAGGATTGAAGGACTACGTCGGAGCTTCCAGGTTGGTAAGGGCGAAGCTGGAATCGGCATCCTGATTGGTAAAATTATTCATGTAGACGTAACATTCCTACAATGGGTATTGTTTGGTTATACCTACAAGTGGTATAGTTTCGGAAATACTTACAAGTGGTACAGAGATTGCTTGATTGAAAATGGTAAATCAGGGACATTAAGTTGTACTTGATTTACTACACATGATAAAAATAGACAAGATGATGAACCATATCCCCGATTTTAACAAGTGGTTAATCTACAAGTGGTTAATACAAATTCATTTTCCGGAAAAATCATTTTGATTAAAACAAACTTAAGTGTTTTGAAATCTAAATGAGAAAATGGTTTGTTGAAAGGGGGAGCTCGGATTGTTTATGCATTAGTGGATGGCGAATTGATGCAATTCGATCTCAGTTGTCAGGTTTCTGTATAGTTTTGTGTTCAAGTGGGTCAAGAGTTTAGATAATTTTCAAATTTTTTCGTTAATGTGTTTGCATTTTAGGAGGAGTAGAAAATTTCAGAAAATCCAAAAACATTAAAAAATTTGAAAAAGACAAAAACATGATAAAATCAAAAATGAGGTTTGTTGTGAAAAGAGGAAATGATAGTACATCAATAGACTGTCACAACATGCTAAAGAATTGGAATGATAAAGATGTAATAAACAATCTCACTGAGGATATGCCAGTAGGTTTTTACACACTTAGTAAATTGTGATGAGTTATAAACATAAAATTTCAAACTTGCTTGTTCTGTGGGTTAACAACTTCTTGGATATATAGGTAACCCCTGAAATCTTGTTTGAAAGGTCCCTTATTCTGAGATACTAGCTCTTTATGCTCAGTGATATCTGGGGTATTATCTCGGGACTTCTGTTGTATGGAAGTACTGACCTAGTCCCCGGATAATGCTTTCTGCAAATGCTTTGAAATATAAGCTCGCCCTCAGCAAGCTGATGAAACAATAAAATTGTAGTTGCTGTTGTTGTAATCAAAAGATCCTCTAAAGGGGACATACCGAAAAGTCGAAGCCGTCATCTCTTTGCGTACACGGAAGTATCTACCTGAGCTCTCACGGACCTCGCATTTTATCCCCTGAACAGATATCATCTGTGGTATATTCACCTATAAGACTGAATATTGGGATCTGGATACAGGAGTATATTCAAGTAGTGGGACACACGAATAAGTTCAAGTGTTTAAAACATTAACATCGTATCTCGGAACAGTTGAAATTTGTGTGAAAATTTAAGTGGACAAATATACTGACAATCTAGGTGAATTGTTTAGAACTTAAAATGTAATCAGCTTAACGGTGTTCGTGACATGTCTCATAAACTGATATGATTCTCTTACGCAAACTCACAAAAAATATTGGTTGTAAATATTTCATTTCTGCATTTTTGCTGATTCTACAAGTGGTATCATTTACTTTCTTTAAGAAAATCCAAAAAGATTTTGTGTGTGTTTTAGCATAAATTTTTGAAAAAGTAAAAAAGATTTTCGACAACTGATGTTGGAGAGCTGATTTTCAAAATTTCAAGTGCTAAACATGATGACATTGTTGAAAGGGGGAGTGTATATTGAATATCAAAATATGTTTTTAAATCAACAAGTGGTTCATCAAAGAATAGTTATTTTTGAGAGGGAGTCGGTATTGGTGCATACATTTATAGTCAAATTGTAAATTTTTTGAAAATTTACTTCTGGGTTAAGAATGTGGAGGAGTAGCCAGGTTTCGATCTTGAATCTAAAGTCAGAGTGCCAGATTTTGATACCTAAGGTTTCTGTGATTTTAACAAGCCAGGCTGCGATCCCAGCGAATCGAGAAGGGGAGTCTGAAGACATCCGAGTAGGCAAAGTATGAGCCAGGGTATTTAATCCTGAGCAGAAATAGAGCCAAGTTTCGATCTTGGAAATTAAAGACTCTATGGATAGAGCTTGAGCAAGGTTTCGATTCAATGGACAAAGTTAAAGCCAGACGACAATCTTGGAACATGAAGAGTGATGCGTGTCAGTGAATATATGTTTTTAGATGTATATTTAAGCCCCTTTTTACACTTTTAGCCAAGTTTTAAATTTATAAAACACGATATTCACTAACACTAAACACACATATGGGCAAGTGCACCCATCGTGGACGTAGTATAGTGTTGGTAAGATACCGAGGTCGTCCAAGGACACAAGAGCTTTTAATACCGGTTTATCCTCAACGTCTAATCAAATCAAAAAGGTTAGAAAAATGTTTTAAACTAAGAAAATAAAAACTAACTAAATGCTGAAAATAAAAATAAAATAAAAACAGATAGACAAGATGAATCACTTGGATCCGACACGTGTATTAGTATAACCTTTGATTATTTTCGCACTTTTGCACTTGTTTAAGAGATTATCTTAGTTATTGTAGTAGGCCCCTCTTTTGAAGGCGACGTTACCCTCAACCCAGTAGTTTGAGTCAGCAAGGATACAATCCTAAAGGGTCGGATTATTGAAAGATAATGAATTAAGTTATTAATGCAAATTATGGTAGGCCCCGCTTTTGGCGGTGACGTTACCCTCGGCTAAGTAGTCTGAGTCAGCAGGGATACAGTCCTAAATAGCCGGGTTATAGTATTAATAGTAGTTAACTTATGAGGGGGTCAAAGAGTTTGGATCCCCGCCATCCAATACCTATGGGCATTGAAGGAGATCCTACTAAATTTGACCCAGGTCCCAAGCAGGACCTCTAAACGCTGAACAAGGGCAAGACCCTTACCAAACCGTTCCCTTAACCCCCGACCAGGTAGCTAACATACCTCCATATAGACCATGGAGATATGAATGATGAAAATCTTTTATTTTATATAGACAGTAAAATAACGCCAAGACACCACGGACAAATGATAAGGAAAGATCACCTTCAACATAAGTAACTAGTTATTAAAGTCATTAATACAAAACCAAATAAAAAGTGCAAAAGATTAAAAATAAAAAGTATTATACTAAACACTTGTCTTCACCAAGTGATGTAAGAGACTTAGGCAAACATGGCCTTGATTGTCAAGAACTCTTACGATCAATCTTGGATCCCGAGACGACTCACACACTCTACGATGGACAATGGATGATGGTGGTGGATGATGGTGTTATGGTGGTGGTGGGTGGTGGATGAGGTGTGAGAGAGGTGGTGTGCCAAGGGATGAGAGAGAATGAAGCCAAGCTCCTCTATTTATAGGCTGAACAGAAGGCTGGACACGGCCCCGTGTCCGCTGGACACGGCCCCGTGCCCGCCTGACACTCTCTCTCCTCATTAATTGTAATTGCGAATTACAATTAATGCGCCTGCTGTACTTTCACCACGCCCCCGTGCCCGCTGGACACGGCCCCGTGGTGGGCAATGGAAGCTTCTACTGGTTTGTCTTTTCTGCTGCTTCCTGGGCACGCCCCCGTGTTCGCTGGACACGGGGGATGTTCAGACTCTGTTTCTTCTCCTTTGCCTTGGGAGATGCCGTTGAGGGTCCGGGCAGTCCACTTTTGTTCCTTTTCTTGTATTTATGGTAGAATTAGCTGTCTTTTTGCTTCTTTTGTGATTTTGAGCTCATTTCATCCTGAAAATACAAAAGGAAGACAAAAACACTCTTTTTCCAACATTAGTACTTAAAAAGGGTTAGTTTTATGCCTTAATTGATGTGATTTATATGTTGCATTTTACACACATCAAAGAGCCAGGCTGATCGATCCTGAGAAGCTGTGGAATGGAAATCCAGACAACGATCCTGATACAGATGCTGCTGAAGAACAAAGAAATACCAGCACATTGTTAGGGGGAGTCTGTTGATGAAGATAGGAAAGAGAAAAGCCCAGAGACTGATCAAGACTGAAAAAGCGAATACATAGCATGATCTAAGACTCAATGACTCGTCAACATCTGAGGGGGAGTCTGCTGGTGCATACATCTGTCGACTTCGTCTTGTATCGAGTCTTAGATTGCATTGTATAGATTAGGGCACGTTTTACGAGAAAATAGGAAGAGTATAGAGTTTAGAAGGCTGATTTCGCTCATAAGTGTCAATGAGGTGATTTTGGGCGAAATCACATATGCTGATTTCGCTCATGTGGCTCCTGTGTTGTTTGGAGCGAAATCTGGGCACTATATATATGTGTTCATGAGCGAAATCAAGTAACTGTTACATTGTATTCCACGCCGAAGTGCTGCCGGTGTGAAGACTGCTTGTAATTGTGTTCAGATCAATACAATCAATAGTTAAAGTGAAGAATCAGCTGTTTCTAGCTTTGTTTCTTGTTTTCCGCACCTGAAACAGAGTAAAGCTCCTCTGAACGACTCATTCGGGTCAGATCACGATCCTACACTAACTCCTCTAACAGCTGAATTCAAACACAAACACTTAAATAAATAACTAATATATGCCTAACTCCGCTAACAGCTGAAAAACAGTATTTTATAAATGTGTGATACGATTATGATAATTTATTTTCTGGTTCATCTTTTGTATATTTTCCTATAGACACTGCACCAGTTCATACTCGAAATTACAAAATCAGACTCAAAAGTCAAAAAACAAAAATCCTTACTTCTTATTGATCAAAAAGGGGCTACAATTCCGGATCTGATGTTTGTGCGGGCTCATAGATAGATTTGGGCGGACCTTTGAATTTCGAAATGAGCTCTGGATGGATGATTAGTATTTTAAATAAATGAAGTGATTTAAAAAAATAAAGTGGGATGATGATTTAATAATGACATAAGAAAAGTTGAGTTGGCATGCCTAAGAGCTCGACACATCAACTTTTCTTATGTCAGCGCATATTTTCCTGTAATAGATAGTAAAGATATATAACAAGTTATATTCAATAGGGATCGAACAAGAATATGTACTTAAATATATATATATATATATATATATATAGTAGGAGTTGGGTGGAAAGTCTATTTTTTCTAGAAAGTCTAGGAAGGAATAAGATTTGGACATGTGTCATTGAGGGATTTTAAGTAGAAGGGCTATCATGTAATTTCACATTTTAATTTTATTTTTGGAATGTATCTTCATTAACTAAAATTCCATGATTTTCGGAATTTTTATTGTTTTCGAATTCAAATCTGCAAGTCAATGTGTTTATCTGAAACTATCAGCATGTTCTTGGTGATGTGTTTTACCAGTCAGAGAGGTTGAAGTCAGTGTGTTTTAACAATCTGAAGTCAATATATAATCAGGTTGTGTTTTAACAGTTATTTTGCATTTTAACACTCTGAATGTGTTTTATGTTGTTGTCTATGTCACATTACATCACATTATGTTTTTTGATGATTACATTACATCATAATGTGTTTTACAACAGTTTGTTTTTATACTGGAGTTTAACAAATATGATTGTGTTTTAAGTCAGCAGATTTGCTGGAGGATTCTTGATATTGTGTTTTAACAGCAAGCAGATTCTTGACAGTGTGTTTTAACAGCAAGCAGGCCATTGTGTTTTAACAGCAAGCAGATTCTCGACGCTGTGTTTTAACAGCAAGCAGATTCTTAACGCTGTGTTTTAACAGCAAGCAGATTCTTGACGTTGTGTTTTAACAGCAAGCAGATTCTTAACGTTGTGTTTTAACAGCAAGCAGATTCTTGACGCTGCGTTTTAACAGCAAGCAGATTCTTGACGCTGTGTTTTAACAGCAAGCAGATTCTTGATAATGTGTTTTAACAGCAAGCAGATTCTTGACGCTGTGTTTTACATGCCTCTCTACAATCATCAATTAAAACAGAAAAAACACAGCCAAGTTACAAGCAGATTAAGACTGGAAACGTATATGCACTTCAAGAACTTTAATGACAACACAAGATATGAATACCTAGTGAAGAAAAGGGGTATCAACAAGCCTTGGAACCGAAATCTGAATGCTTTTAGGGTCCTGTTTTGCGTCGCCAACAGCAAGGGGGAGTAGAGATCGCAGGTTTTATTATGTTTAGGGTTGGATTGGAGAGAGAGGGAGAAAATCAAATCAATAATGGAGAGAGAGAGGGAAAATCCCATGAAAGTAGGGATTGCAGTTATCTAATTGATTTAAAAAAACGGCCATTTGACAAAATTGCCCCTATTCATTTAAAACAATCAATTAATTAAACTCCAATATTACAAGATTGCCATTGATTTAATCTCAACCCTTAAACACACCAATCGGATGGACCAGATCGCTTCCTAGACTTTCTAGGAAAAACACACTTTCCGTGCGAACCCTACTCTATATATATATATATATATATATATATATATACACACACACATATACATACAGGGGGAGGTTCATTTGAGAAGAAAATTAAATTGAGAAGAAAAAGAACAAAGGGTACAATTGTAAAATATTAAATAGTTTTTCTCTCATCTCATTTATTATTATTTTTGACTAATTAATTAGTCATAAAGACTATCATCCTCCACGCTAAAATATTTGCCTAGACACGTCAAAATTTATCCTACACATTTTTTAAATTTATCATACACATACTGAAATTTATCCTACACAACTCTAATTCATCCTACACACCTTATAATATAGCATACACTTTAAATTAATTTTTTTCTTCTTTGAAAAGATATATTTTTTTGAAAATAAGTTACAAATTTAATTTAGTTAGCTATTAAAAAGGAAGACTAACAATTAATGATCTATCTAATTTTACCAATATACCCTAACACTCATATTAAATACAAAAATTAAATGAAGTAAAATGAAGTATTCTTATTGGTTGAAGTTTGTTCTTTTTTATTCTTACAAAAAATTTCTTCTCATTTGAACCCTCCACTATACATACATATATATATATGTGTAGAAATATATATATACAATTTTTATTATAGCCAACTTGCATGCTATTGTGTTTCCATAGAGCTTAATGTCATACCCCGATATTTCCACGTATTAACGGTGGGCCCGGTGGGGAGTATCGTGACGTAGTTGATATCATCATAGTCAAACAACACAAATATAAATGCACAACGGAAGCAAAAGAGATGAATCACATTACAACCGAATATAAAGTAATATCAAGGTATTACAACGGACTGTAAAGGATCCACAGGCGGATCAAAAGATATATAAGATCATTGTTCAACAGACTTTAGCATCTAGAGCTTGAGAGACTTAATTAATGATGCCAGGAGTAGCCAGCCTATTTCGTCTAGTACCTTCACTTAACCTTTTTGGAAAATAAGTCAGTTTACACTGGTAAATACAACTTAACTGACTCATTTTGAAAAGAGTTTGAAAATTAATTTGAATGCACTTAGGCAAAAATATCTTTTATAACTTGGGACAATTATTTAAAAATAATCTTGTATACAGTTTTACTTATTTGTCGTCCATTAGGGCCGGTTTGTAGGGCCGGACAAGATTAACTGACACGCCACATGTATAATGCCCACAAGGTTGATTCCTTTAAGTGGATTACCAGTTTTTACATAATGCAACTGTAAATTATAATTTTATTTTGAGATGGGAGCAAAAACGTAATTTTAAACGAAGGACGAAAGCATAATTTTAAACTGGGAATAAAATTAAATTTAAAAAAGGTTGGTCCAATAGGGGAGTGCCAGGCAGCTGCCTGGCCGCTTAGGTCGTGGCCATTTCTTTGAATGATGACGAGGATATCCGGGACATGGTCATTTAAACCCCAAAGGCCATACACCAAATAATACAGATTAAAACGAGTTATGTAAATACATTAATCACAATCCGATTTAAATGACTACACACCCGACCAAGAGGTACTTTTATAGTACCGTATCCCAAGCCCGTATAGGGAAAATAAGTTAAGAGTATTTACCTGAGCAAAGTATAAATCAAAAATAGCAAGTGCACGTAGCTTTTACCGGGCTCCTAATCTGGAAAGAAGGTTTTTAATAACCTATTAGAATCGTAACGGGTCTTTGATTAAGCCTAAACTTAGACCGGTTAGTTTTAAAAGAGGATACGGTCCGAAAACGCATGATTAAGCGAAGACCGGATTAGAATGTGGTTTAGACCCGACAAGCTTGGATACTTGTTTATTATGGGTAAACTAAACACATTCTGGATTTTGAGATGAAAATGATATGGTTTGACCCGTTTCGGCTATTATATGCAAACTAGTTACATAAGTCGATCCGAACGCGAAAAGTGCGTAACGGGTAACCAAATGAGTCATATACAGGTTTCCTAAGTTAATATGCCTTAAATATGTCATGACATCAGTAAGATATCTTCTATTATGCCCAAAACAAATTTAAACTCAAAGTATGCCCCGTAGGGGCATTTTGGTCATTTTAAAGGTTGTAAAAGAGTTTAAATATTAATCTGAGTTACAGGTTTGATATAATCAGTAAAAATACTTAATTTAATAAGTTATAACAGTAGGGTATTACATATATGTGAAATTTATCATTTATAACTAAACTATGCACCGTAGGGGCATTTTGGTAATTTCACGTAAGCTTAAAAGGTCAAAACTGGAATCTGAGTTTAAAACTTTTGCTTACTGTTAGAATATAAATATTTACTAAAACTATCAGTAGGTATCAAGTCTTATATATTTAAAATGGTTTTAATACATACTATGCGCTTAAAATGCGTAAAAAGGTAGTTTTAAGCGATTTCCGGGTTTTATAAGAAAAGCTGATATTTTTATTATTCCAGAAGGCTTAAAATATTCTATTTATCATATTGGATCAGTAGAAAAGGTTTGGTGTCAAAAGGATTTGTAAAACTCATTTTATAGCCCAAAAGGGCAAAACCGGCAATTACCGAATCAAGCTTAGAACCCTATGTTATGCTCAGCCTAAAAATAAATAAAAATCTTCAAAACACCCAAAATATTATATTACATCAGTGGGCAAAAAGTTTGGTATCAAAAATTTGGTTTAGATAGGCTATATGTTAATTATGCCGTTTAATTAATAAAAAGCTTTTCATTTACGCTAATGAGCATAACTCCTAAGCTAGACCTCAAACAGATGTCAAATTTTAGGGGCAAGTCTATAAATCAGTAATGAAGGTTTCTATTCTTTTACTTTTTCAAAAATCACGTTTTATGGTCAAAAGGGCATAATAGTCAACATTTAAGCATTTAACGGAAACATGCATATGAATCGGATAACTAATAAACCAAGTTGTATAATCTCAGAGAGTTATACTTATATGAAACCTGGTCCTAATAAAGCTCTAAGGCATTCCTAAACTATGCTATAATGGGTCAGAACTGAAAGTCAAATCAAAAGTCAAATTATGCGACTTTTGGTTCCGAACCGAGCTTAAACTGAAAATTGTCGGGTTGAACATGTTTAGACATGTTCTTACATTAATTACCAAGTTATATTAATGATAAAACAGGTTGCATGGCTTCTACATTGCTAATTATGCATTAATTTGAAAATAAGCTTTCTGTTGACTTTTTAAGATTAGCTTTGACCCGACAATTGACCTACCTAGAGTGGGAATCAGAGAGTACCCTATTAAGGGTTTATTACCCACATAATTACCAACTCATAGGTACTTTCAATTTGAAATTTGACTAGACAAAATATGATTAATTACGAAGTCAAACCTTAATTACGACGGTTTGACTTTAGGCTAATAAACTAAGTAAAACTGAATTAAGAAAGGTTAAGGACACTTACAAAGGTCCTAAGTATGACTGTGGATCCTAAGGAAACTTGCTTGTTGACCAGAGAGTTCCAGAAATCTTCAGAAATTGAGTTTGAATGGTTTTCAAAGTGTATGCCAAAGTGTTGCAAGAATGGGTTCTTATATAGTGAGTTTGATTCATCAAGATCATGCCACAATAGCCTATAGATCTTCCTTGATCACTTCTAGGTGTCCCTAGGCATGGAAAAACCATCAAACAAGCCCCTAGAATCGAATACAAGGTTTCTAAGTCGGTTTAACTTATTGAACTCGCACCTGTACATGAAATCTGACCAGCTAAGGTCTACGCGACGGCAGAAGAGGATGTTGGTGGCGTAGCGCAAGCACCTCAGTTACCAGCCAAACAAGTTTCAATTAATTACATTTCAGCCCCCGGTCCTTCCAAACATGGTTTTAAGCTTCCATATTGCACTTTTAACCTTCAAAAATAATTTCTAAGGACCTCAAGGCACAACCAAACTTTGTTAAGTCCATGGTTAACTTTGTGATTACCCGAAAAGCCTTTAATTTCAACGTTGACGCTTTTAACCCCTCGTATATGAATATTATCATAACTTTCTCATACGTTATCGAAACCTTGTGAAATTTTTATCACATATTCTAGTGAGCATAATTAATTGTTACAAAGCTTTGGGTTTGCTAAAAGGTCACTCAGAGGTATACTTTAAACATGTTGACACATTTAACCCCTGTAGTTTGTAATCTCTCACTTTCTTCCACAATTAGCTTCGTATGATCCATGATTCATTCGTTTAAGGGTATAGACATCGTGTAGGGTCGTTGAAAAGTATATTTATCCATTGTTGACATTTTGAATCCTTTTACACACATAGATTCCTTGTTTGTCAACTTTAGTCCCTCTAAATCAATTATTTACACGTTTAAAGTCCATGACACGTGTTGATATATTATTGGACATGAATTTTCAAGGTGTTACATCCTCACCCCCTTAAAAGAAATCTCAACCTCGAGATTTACTGAAATAAATGAGGGTACTTTTCTTTCATTGTGGACTCTGCCTCCCACGTGTACTCGGGACCTCTGCGGGCATCCCATTTAACCTTGACAATTGGCACATGCTTCCTTCGAAGCTTCTTAACCTGTCGATCCTCGATCGACAAAGGTTTTTCCACAAATTTCAAGCTCTCATCTATATGCACATCTGTATGTGGTATGACTAGCGATTCATCAGCTAAACATTTCTTCAGATTGCAGATGTGGAATACATTGTGAATACCACTGAGCTATTCAGGTAAGTTTAACTTATAAGCCACTGTTCCTACACATTCGATGATCTCGAATGGTCCTATATACCTTGGGCTTAACTTACCTTTCTTACCAAACCGCATCACCCCCTTCCAGGGTGATACTTTAAGCAAAACTTTATCACCAACCTCAAACTTTAGAGGTTTTCGTCTTTTATCAGCATAACTTTTCTACCTATCCCTGGCAGCTTTCAGGCAGTCACGAATTTGGACAATCTTGTTCGTCGTTTCAAGGACTATATCCGGTCCTGATAACTGAGCTTCTCCTACCATATAATGCCTCAAAAGGTGCTGCCTGAATGTTTGTATGGTAGCTATTGTTATAGGAGAACTCGATCAATGGCAGGTGGTTATCCCAACTACCACCTAAGTCAATTACACTTGCACGAAGCATGTCTTCCAAAGTTTGGATCGTACGCTCACTCTGCCTGTCCGTCTGAGGATGGTAAGCCATACTAAAATTCAAGCGTGTGCCCAAAGACTGTTGGAAGCTTTTCCAAAAATGAGATGTGTATCTAGTATCTCTGTCCGAGATAATAGACACTGGTACGCCGTGCAGGGATACAATCTTATCTACGTACAACTGGGCTAATATGTCGGAGCTATGAGTCTCCTTAATGGGTAGAAAATGTGCTGACTTAGTCAGTCTATCTACTATCACCCAAATAGTATCATTTCCTTTCTTTGTCTTTGGCAATTTGGTGATAAAATCCATTGTCACCATTTCCCACTTCCAGTTGGGAAGTTCAGGCTGTTGTAGCAAACCTGACGGATTTTGATGTTCAGCTTTGACTTGTGCGCACGTCAAACATTTGGCTACATAGGTAGCTATAGACTTTTTCAAGCCTATCCACCAATAGTTTGCCTTCAGATCCTGGTACATCTTATCAACTCCAGGATGAACGGAGTACTTAGAACTGTGGGCTTCCTGGAGGATAACATCCCGAAGTCCTCCATAAACTGGAACCCATATTCGTCCATTTAACCTCAGGATTCCGTCCTTGCCATAGGATAACTGCTCCTCCATTACTCCTAGCTTTTCATCAGGATAGTTAGCTTCCAATACAACTTCCTTCTGCGCAGCTAACAACCTTTCATTCAAACTATTCTTTAATTCAATGCTCTTGGCATTGATTCTTATAGGCTTCACCTATTCTTTTCTCCTTAGAGCATCGCCGACCACATTCGCCTTGCCTGGATGGTATCTTATCTCACAGTCATAATCATTCAAAGTTTCCATCCAACGTCGCTGCCTCATGTTTAAACCTTCTGATTAAACAGATGTTGAAGGCTTTTGTGATCAGAATAGATCACACACTTGGTTCCATACAAGTAATGCCTCCACAGCTTTAGTGCGAATACAACGGCACCCAACTCCAAGTCGTGGGTGGTGTAATTCTTCTCATGCACCTTTAGCTGCCGAGAAGCATAGGCAATGACTTTGCCTTTCTACATGAGCACACATCCCATACCTGTGTGCGATGCATCACAATATACTACAAATTCCTCTATTCCATCAGGCAATGTTAGTACAGGAGCATTGCTCAACTTCTGCTTTAAAATATCGAAAGATTCTTGCTGCTTAGGCCCCCAGTCGAACTTGCTATTCTTGCGGGTCAACGAAGTTAGGGGTGCAGCAATCCTTGAGAAGTTTTTGTAGGATCGGTTTACTGACCAAACGAGTCGATCAGAAGAGTACTTAGACAGAATCAGAGGCGGAATTCATTGATTCGGTCTTCGTTTAGCTTGTATAACACTAGAATCACTATTAACTGTCTTGTTTATTGATATGGTAACAATTTACAGCACGGAGACACTTCGACAGAGCTTCGCCGTCGGAAAACACCTTGGTAATTTCGTTACAAATGACACGGACCTAGCACCTATTTATAGGTTGGTTAATTTCGAGCGGAATTACCTTCAACCCTAATTTCGTTTGTTTTCTCATATAACGTGCCTAGATCTGTAAGTACTAATCCAAGACTCGAACGAAGACGAAGTCGACAGACAACTGCACCAACAGTTTTCAATAAATCGCCTATAGTATCCTGCTAAACCTAGAAAGCTACGAATCTCTGTAAGCGTCCTTGGCTCTTGCCAATTCATGACAGCTTCAACTTTAGCGGGATCTACTTGGATACCACGCTCACTAACAACATGTCCAAGGAATTGGACTTCACGGAGCCAGAATTCACACTTCGAAAACTTGGCATAGAGCTTTTCTCGCTGAAGCAGTTTCAGAATGCAACGGAGATGCTTCTCATGCTCAGCTTGACTCTTCGAGTAAATGAGAATGTCATCGATGAAGACGATGACAAATTTATCCAAGTAAGGCTTGCAGACGCGATTCATGAGATCCATGAATGCTGCAGGTGCATTAGTGAGCCCAAAAGGCATCACTAGGAACTCGTAATGGCCATAGCGAGTCCTAAACGCAGTCTTGTGTACATCTTCATCTTTAACCTTCAGTTGATGATAGCCTGACCTCAAATCGATCTTAGAAAAGTAGCTTGCCCCTTGCAATTGATCGAACAGATCGTCAATCCTGGACAATGGATACTTATTCTTGATAGTGACTTTGTTAAGCTCGCGATAATCGATGCACAAACGCATCGATCCATCCTTCTTCTTGACAAACAGGATTGGCGCTCCCCAAGGAGACGAACTAGGTCTAATAAAACCTTTAGCTAATAAATCATCTAGTTGTGTCCTCAACTATTTCATTTCCGTTGGTGCCAACCTATAAGGCGCTCTTGCAACAGGTGCAGCTCCGGGGATGATGTCAATTCTGAATTCTACTTGCCTATCTGGTGGTAATCCTGGTAGTTCTTCCGGGAAAACTTCAGGGTACTCAGATATGATGGGAATATCTTCAACCTTAGGCTTCTGCTCATCAATAGTTACATGTGCCATATAAATGACACAACCCTTCTTCAGACATCTAGATGCCTTGAGCATAGCCACCTGCACAGGCAATCCATACTGGGTATCTCCCTGAATGGTAAGTGGCTCACCAGACGGAGTCTTGATCACCACTTGCTTCTTATTGCAGACGATCTGGGCTTGGTTATCAGATAACCAGTCCATGCCTATAACTATATCAAAACCGGCTAACTTCAAGGGAAGTAAGGACAACGGAAAAGAGTGGTTCCTAATGGATATAACACATCCATCTAACACAGTTGAGGCTATTTCTAAGGTACCATCAGCTAATTCCACCTCATATTTCACACTTAGGGTTTTAACAGGTAAATTCAACAACTTACAAAACTTATTATCTACAAATGATTTATCAGCTCCTAAATCAAATAGCACTGTTGCATAAACATCATTTATGAGGAAGGTACATGTGATCACATTGTCGTCCTGAACGGCTTCTCGTGCATCCATCCGGAAGACCCTTACATTGGTCTTCTTGGCTTCCTCAAGCTTTTTGGCGTATTTAGGGCAATTAGTCTTAATGTGCCCTTTTTCATTGCAGTTGTAGCACGTAGCATCTTTAATCTTCTTGCAGTCTACTGCCTTGTGCTCCTGAGACTTGCGCAACCCACATGCAGGTGGTCCTGACTGAGACTTGGTCTCAAGCCTGCATTTTCCAAAGTGGCGTTTCTGGCAAGTCGTGCACTTTGGCTTCTCCTCAGCTTGTTGGCTACACTTTTTGGACACAGACTTCTTCTTGAAGTCAGTGTTTCCCTTATGCTTCTTCTCCGACCCTCGTGAGTTATCATTCTCACGCTTTCTCTTACCTTCTTCAGAATTCTTTAGTGATCTTAGCCTGACCGCGTCCAAGGTGAGAGACAGAGATAGATCAACTGCTGACCTAAAGGTAGCAGGTCTAGATGCCTTAACACTGGCCTTTATCTCTAGGGCTAAACCCCCAATGAAGTGAGCAATTTGCTTGGGTTCCGGTGTTACCAGATACGGAACCAGCCTAGACAGGGTATTGAAAACTGGTGAGGTAAGCTTGACAATCGAAATTCTTCATCACAAATGATAAGAAATCTGACTCAATCCTTTCAACCTCATGCTGAGGGCAGTAATTCTCCTTAATGAGAGCAACAAACTGATCCCATGTCAGATTGTATAGTGGGATCTTCCCAGCAGCTTGAATGAGAGACTTCCACCAAGCTAGTGCCTCTCCCTTGAATGATTGGGATACATACTTTACTATATCCCTTTCAGCACAACTGCTGATATCAACAACTGTGTCCATTTCATCTAACCAAGTCATACAGTCGATTGCTCCTTTCTCCCAAGTAAAATCCTTAGGTTTGCAGGAGACAAAGTATTTGTAAGTACAGGACTTGGTACGTGGTTCATTATCAAATACTACCCTTTTGGATGGAACACTGTGTTGATTGGATGATTGTCGATCATCATCTTTCTTTGGTTCATATTTCTTTGAGGGTGGCTTGCTGTGAGCTTCTGAATGAGTTTTAGGGACAGACTTAGAGTGGGGTACAGAGGATGTTCTACTATGTGTCCAACTGGACTCCCTGAACTGCCTGTCTACAGCTTTAGATACAGCAGTGTCAATCAGCGTACGGAGCTCTTCTCTTGTTATATTGATCCTATCATTATTGTGGTTTTCCACGGGATGACTGTTTACTTCCTCCGACCAAGTCATGTAGCTTAATTGCTACATAAAATCAAATAAGGACAAGGTTTATATAGAAGCTTATACAGTATTATCGTGTTTTGACGATTTATTAACCATGATTTTTAATAACCATTTTAGTTAATTTGTTAAATATATAATTATTTAGGATCTTTATCATAACCATTAATTAAGTTATTAATAGCACAAAAGGCCTAGTCACGTGGACAAGTTTAGTTTATAAGCCCAGATTTTATGGAATCGAGGCATTTAGGTTTGAATCAAAGTTCAGTACCTTTTCTTGACAGGGAGTTGTAGGCTGCCACTGTCTTTAGTCTCGAATGACGTTAATTATAGCCCGTAGGCACTCTATCCTTAAGGGATGATTATATAATTAAGGGAAATTGGAATAACCCAATTTAAGAATGACTTATGTGATTTTATCGAATCACATTTTGCCAAGAATGTTAACGTGTTTTCAGGTGTTAACAAGGATTGGAATCTTTGAATAGGTTTTACCATCTTGACCATGTCTGCAACAACATGTAGACTAGGTTTTTCCTTTAAGATTCTTTTTAATATTTAACGCAGAACAATCCTAAATTGAGATGTTAACAAGGATCTGAATCTAATTAAGGAACTACCATCTTGGCCCTGTCTTAAGATGACACGTGAGCTAGGTCTTGCCCTTTTTAGATTTTGCCATTTTCATTATAATGGTAGATCTTATAAAAGGAATGATATTTTAAATTTAACCGTTCCACTAAAATTTAAACAAGTACATGGTTGCCCTAAACGGGACTTCTAACCGAATTGACTTGCCCATGCAGGGGCTAATCAGAAAATAACAAGGAAACAAATAAAAACGAATTAGGATTAGTCCTATGTTCTTTATCTAGACTCGAGAATGTGCAACTGTGTAACTGAGATTAAACACAAAAGGCAAGTGTTTAATTTACTAAGTGTTGGCTCTGATACCAACCTGTCACACCCCGATATTCCCACGTATTACCGGTGGGCCCGGTGGGGAGTATCGTGACGTAGTTGATATCATTATAGTCAAACAACACAAATTTAAATGCACAGCGGAAGCAAAAGAGATGAATCACATTACAACCGAATATAAAGTAATATCAAGGTATTACAACAGACTGTAAAGGATCCACAGGCAGATCAAAAGATAAATAAGATCATTGTTCAACAGGCTTTAGCATCTAGAGCTTGCGAGACTTAATTAATGATGCCAGGAGTAGCCGGCTTTCGTCTAGTACCTGCACTTAACCTTTTTGGAAAATACGTCAGTTTACATTGTTAAATACAACTTAACTGACTCATTTTGAAAAGAGTTTGAAAATTAATTTGAATGCACTTAGGCAAAAATATCTTTTATAACTTGGGACAATTATTTAAAAATAATCTTGTATACAATTTTACTTATTTGTCGTCCATTAGGGCAGGTTTGTAGAGTCGGACAAGATTAACTGACACGCCATAGGTATAATGCCCACAAGGTTGATTCCTTTAAGTGGATTACCAGTTTCTACATAATGCAACTGTCAGGTGTACGCCTACACCCCGTGCTTAGGTCATGGCCATTTCTTTGAATAATGCCAAGGATATCCGGGACATGGTCATTTAACCCCCAAAGGCCATACACCAAATAATACAGATTAAAACGAGTTATGTAAATACATCAATTACAATCTGATTTAAATGACTACACACCCGACCAAGCGGTACTTTTATAGTACCGTATCCCAAGCCCGTATAGGGAAAATAAGTTAAGAGTATTTACCTGAGCAAAGTATAAATCAAAAACAGCAAGTGCACGTAGCTTTTACCGGGCTCCTAATCTGGAACGAAGGTTTTTAATAACCTATTAGAATCCTAACGGGTCTTTGATTAAGCCTAAACTTAGACCGGTTAGTTTTAAAAGAGGATACGGTCCAAAAACGCATGATTAAGCGAAGACCGGATTAGAATGTGGTTTAGACCCGACAAGCTTGGATACTTGTTTATTATGGGTAAACTAAACACATTCTGGATTTTGAGATGAAAATGATATTGTTTGACCCGTTTCGGCTATTATATGCAAACTAGTTACATAAGCCGGTCCGAACGCGAAAAGTGCGTAACGGGTAACCAAATGAGTCATATACAGGTTTCCTAAGTTAATATGCCTTAAATATGTCATGACATCAGCAAGATATCTTCTATTATGCCCAAAACGAATTTAAACTCAAAGTATGCCCCGTAGGGGCATTTTGTTAATTTAATGGTTGTGAAAGAGTTTAAATATTAATCTGAGTTACAGGTTTGATATAATCAGTAAAAATACTTAATTTAATAAGTTATAACAGTAGGGTATCACATATATGTGAAATTTATTATTTATAACTAAACTATGCACCGTAGGGGCATTTTGGTAATTTCACGTAAGCTTAAAAGGTCAAAACTGGAAATCTGAGTTTAAAACTTTTGCTTACTGTTAGAATATAAATATTTACTAAAAATATCAGTAGGTATCAAGTCTTATATATTTAAAATGGTTTTAATACATACTATGCGCTTAAAATGCGTAAAAAGGTAGTTTTAAGCGATTTCCGGGTTTTATAAGAAAAGCTGATATTTTTATTATTCCAGAAGGCTTAAAATATTCTATTTATCATATTGAATCAGTAGATAAGGTTTGGTGTCAAAAGGATTTGTAAAACTCATTTTATAGCCCAAAAGGGCAAAATCGGCAATTACCGAATCAAGCTTAGAACCCTATGTTATGCTCAGCCTAAAAATAAATAAAAATCTTCAAAAATCTCAAAATATTATATTACATCAGTTGGTAAAAAGTTTGGTATCAAAAATTGGGTTTAGATAGGCTATATGCTACTTATGCCGTTTAATTAATAAAAAGCTTTTCATTTACGCTAATGAGCATAACTCCTAATCTAGACCTCAAACTGATGTCAAATTTTAGGGACAAGTCTATAAATCAGTAATGAAGGTTTCTATTCTTTTACTTTTTCAAAAATCACGTTTTAAGGTCAAAAGGGCATAATAGTCAACATTTAAGCATTTAACGGAAACATGCATATGAATCGGATAACTAATGAACCAAGTTGTATAATCTCAGAGAGTTATACTTATATGAAACCTGGTCCTAATAAAGCTCTAAGGCATTCCTAAACTATGTTCTAATGGGTCAGAACTGAAAGTCAAAGCAAAAGTCAAATTATGTGACTTTCGGTTCCGAACCGAGCTTAAACTGAAAATTGTCGGGTTGAACATGTTTAGACATGTTCTTACATTAATTACCAAGTTATATTAATGATAAAACAGGTTGCATGGCTTCTACATTGCTAATTATGCATTAATTTGAAAATAAGCTTTCTGTTGACTTTTTAAAATTAGCTTTGACCCGACAATTATCCTACTTAGAGTGGGAATCAGAGAGTACCCTTTTAAGGGTTTATTACCCACATAATTACCAACTCATAGGTACTTTCAATTTGAAATTTGACTGGACAAAATATGATTAATTACGAAGTCAAACTTTAATTACGACGGTTTGACTTTAGGCTAATAAACTAAGTAAAACTGAATTAAGAAAGGTTAAGGACACTTACAAAGGTCCTAAGTATGACTATGGATGCTAAGGAAACTTGCTTGTTGACCAGAGAGCTCCAGAAATCTTTAGAAATTGAGTTTGAATGGTTTTCAAAGTGTATGCCAAAGTGTTGCAACAATGGGTTCTTATATAGTGAGTTTGATTCATCAAGATCATGCCACAATAGCCTATAGATGTTCCTTGATCACTTCTAGGTGTCCCTAGGCATGGAAAAACCATCAAACAAGCCCCTAGAATCGAATACAAGGTTTCTATGTCGGTTTAACTTGCTGAACTTGCACCTGTACATGAAATCTGACCAGCTAAAGTCGTCGCGCTACGCGACGGCAGAAGAGGATGTTGGTGGCGTAGCGCCAGCACCTCAGTTACCAGCCAAACAAGTTTCAATTAATTACATTTCAGGCCCTGGTCCTTCCAAACATGGTTTTAAGCTTCCATATTGCACTTTTAACCTTCAAAAATAATTTCTAAGGACCTCAAGGCACAACCAAACTTTGTTAAGTCCTTGCTTAGCCTTTAATTTCAACGTTGACGCTTTTAACCCCTCATATACGAATATTAGCATAATTAAACATGTTGACGCATTTAACCCCTATAGTTTGTTATCTCTCACTTTCTTCCACAATTAGCTTCGTATGATCCATGATTCATTCGTTTAAGGGTATAAACATCGTGTAGGGTCGTTGAAAAGTATATTTATACATTGTTGACATTTTGAATCCTTTTACACACATAGATTCCTTGTTTGTCAACTGTAGTCCCTCTAAATCAATATTGTACATGAATTTTCGAGGTGTTACACTTAAGTTGTCCTTTATTTACACTAGGGCACAAGTAGGTCGAGTCTTTCGCGCTTTCGGGCTTATGGTACTAGCACAGTTCAGGTTCATTCCAGGTGAGTTTAACAGCTCCTATTTTACTATTTTTATACCTTTGGGGGGGGGGGGACATGCATTTATTTAAAGTACGATTGTATGAATATATTCTAGTTTTGCATTAATGTGTTTCATGAGTTTCTCATCGATCTCAAGATTACTCAGGAAAAGTCCTCGTGTTCTCATTCTCCGCTGTAACCATTAGCTAGAGATTTAGCCATGAAATCTCTCAAATAGATCTACTGGGTTGATGCCCCCATCCTGGGTTGGTAGCGCTAACCCGGTTAAGGCAAAGAGTGCTTGTACTTCTGAAAAACTATATATCATTGTAATGAGTGTACGATGGGCAAGGCAATCTCAGTCAAGGTTTGGTTATAGGCTCATGCTAGTCACATATGTCATTGGCGTAGCTAGGCATCGATTTGATCATTCATGAATTTAACTAGCTATACGTATGTTTTCTCAAATAATTTACTTCGAGTCTCATAAATATGTGAACCCACCTACTTCGTGTTGACGATTTTAGCATGTTTTTCAAGTAATTAATCACTAGTTATGGAAAAAGGATCATCTTTTACAAGATACCACTTTTGGGAAGAATTTCCGCTTATTTCTCATCAACTTCGAGATATCGATGTAAAATCTTGGTTTTCTCAAAACAATTTATTTGGTGATGTAAACACTTAACTATTTGGTATCCAAACTTATGTTATTTCATTTAAATGTTTGCTTAATCATGTGTTAGAAAACCTTTCCTGTTGTACTCCGATATTCCGCCTTAGTGGGGTGTGACACGTGGTGCATCAATTTTTAGGTCTAGTTGGATACTATTGATGATTTATAGAAATTTTTCCCAAGATAGCCCAGCCCTTGACCATGTAGATCTAGAAAGAGTTTCTTTTGCTTAAGGAGAAACTATGTCGCGCTCCGATTTTGTCTTTTCCCGACGGTTTAGATGACTTTTTGATTTACTGTGATACTTCTCATTAAGGTCTAGGTTGTGTATTGATGCAATGGGAGAAAGTCATCACGTTTGCGTCTCGTCAGTTGAAGGTGTAGGAACCGTTCGCATAATTACATAAAATAAAACAAATTTTATTAAACGATTACAATACAGAAATAAGAAAGCTAGAAAAACTATAACAATTACAACTGAAATAAACTAAAATACAAGAAATTAGATGAAGCAGAAAGGTTGAGTCACGTGTTCAACACGCTTCCCTTAAAACAAATTCCGAGTCTCCCAGGAGTACTCGTTTTGTTTCCCAGGGTACAACAGCCGAAGCAGCGTACTGCCGGAGCTGGCCAACAACCCGAAGGATAGCTTGAAGAGAGCAAGAAGAATATGATCAGAAAGTAGCAGAGAATAGTTTGCATGTACTGTTGTGTTGCTGGTGTATTCTGCAGTAGAGGAGAAGCCGTATTTATACAGCATCTGAATTGAAACAGCTAAAACGAATTAAATGATGAGAATTAAATTGCATTAGACGTCTTCAATGCAAGTTAATTCGTCATTTAATTCTCAGTTAAAGCCTTTGACTCGACAGTTTCAATTGCTGAACTTTAACTGCACTGTCATTAAATGTTGGAAGCTTCTGGCGCGCAAGACACACAGGTGCGCGCGCAGGTCTGCACGCTCATGCGCGCGCGCCACGTCACCTGTGAGCCTATACGAGAACACCACACAGTCGCGCCGTATTGGCTCACTCTGGTACGCCGCGCACGTCACATCAGGCCCTGTGCCCCATGCGCGCCTTCATACCACGTGTACTCGCGCGCGGACTGCTACATCAGGCGCTTCGAACCCGCACGCCATTTCAGCCACTTGGTCCTTGCAACCTGTAACAACTGCCACTAAAATCAATAATTAGGAAAATAATTAGTCAATAAGAAAACCCTAATTGAGACACCCAAGTAATTCTGCATGAGCCCTAGAATTTTCAGAATAATCAGAATCAGGATCAGGACCCCTAAAACTCGAGGGGGGCAAACCCTAGTTGATAATTATCTAAAATCAAACGTTACAAAGTTCTGATTGGCTGAGATTTTGATTCAGCAAGCCTAGTCCCGAGCCTAGGCAGCCTATAATTAGACTGCTTAGCTTACGGACCGTAAGGGGATCAGGCATACGGTCCGTAAGCATGTCTCAAAAATTACTATAAATAGCCGACATCGGCACTTACCTGTCGAAGCTAAAACGTCGCTCAGATTCTGTCTGTACGTCGTGTTACACTACAATCAGTTCACAACACACACACGATCACGAGGTGCTGCCGCAATCAGGGTAATAACTCGATCGCTATTACGATTCAACGTCCGATCGATTATAACTATCCAACGATTGTCCGAGTGCTGCTCAAATTGAGCTTGTACTTTGTTATTCATTGTGATTTCAACTTGAATGTTTGAGTGCTGTTCGAATTCGAACTATGCTCTGTCATTCGTTGTGAATCCATTAGATTGTTAAGTATCGCACTTGATAATAGTTGTGAGGGTTTAATCTCGTGAATTGACGTAACTGCTGAATTAGTTACTAATCCCGTTTGTGTGTGCATTGTTATTTAAATTAGGTTAAAAGGCTAATCAGTAAAGCTTATACTCTGCTCGTAAATCTACAATGTGAGTCATTCTCTTTTTATCAACTGTTTTACAAAACTCCAAATTATTTTCAAAGTTATAGTTACAGTGATTAAGTCTATGTAATCACCAAGTTACAGCCGGTATGTGGGGTTTTGTATGCATTACTTATTTCCCGTCACACTTGGACAACGAGTTAGCCAAGGGGTGATCTGACCACAGTCACAGACACCATTTGGACAACGAGATAGCCAATGGGTAGTCGAGTGACAAGTACTGTGGGTAGTTGGTTTGAAATCAGAAACATTGTAATTCCCCTTAATACTGTAAATTATAACAAACGAGTCGTTTTAGTAAACTGAATGATTCACTCAGTATTTCCCCGCTGACAAAACCTTTTTCAAACATGTTTCAGGTGGTCTGATGTGAGCAAGGAAAAGTGCCGTGGAGCACTCTCAGCTTAGAAAAGTGGCTCAATGTAAATAAATAAAAGAAGCATGTTTTGAAAAATAAAGATTTCCTTGAGAAATCACATTATTGTAAATTACGGGAATTTATCCCTAAATTATGAAACGGGCAGTTTAAATTATTGAAAGATCCTGTTTTAAAAAGTCTTCCCCTGTCGCCTAAATTAAATACCACGAGATTCCTGTCCCGCGGCTCCTGAAGAGGGTCAAACCGGGTCGGGGGCCGTGACAGGAAAAGGTGGTATCAGAGCCACTGTTTTAAGCTTACTGATTAAGCTCACTGTCCTAATTAATTTAAGCCTATTGAAAAACAATTAGGAAAATTTTATTTGTCATTCTGTGAATATATGCTTATTAACTGATTAATTGTTGAAATTACAGTATGGGTAAACAAAAGATTTCTGCTATCTACCGTAAATTAGATAGTACACCTAAAGAACAGGGAACCTCTTCCTCCAAATCTCCCATCGAGTTAGAGGAAGGAATCTTTGTCCGTAAGGAAAATTATGAAAACCCTCTTACCCCGGAGAAAAGGAATTCAATTCTTAGAAAGGGTCAAGAGAAAAAGAAACCCCAAGCCAAGAGAGTGAGGTTTAATCCAGAAGTCCAGGAATTAGACAATTTAGATGAAAAATGGGCAAACCTGTATATGCTAGCTACTGTAGCAGAACATGCAAACCTTTAAAAACCCTAAGTTTAGTAACAACACTTCCCAGTAAATAAATAAATAAATCTGAGTGTGTTATGTTTGCTGTTATGTTGTACAAATTAAATGTGCAATAAAAATGTTTGTTTGTTAAACTTTGTTCCAAAGTTTTAACTTAACATTTTGTGCATTTTTGCATATATGCTACACAGCATGAGTGAGCTATCCGAGGCGTTTCAGAACTCAACCTCTATCATGTGCCAATTGAAGTCTCCCACAACTTCACTGGTTACATTGCTGACATAGAGGAACCTCTGGAATTCCAAGCTCCACCGTTGGAAAAAGCAAAACCTAAAAAGAGGAGAAGACATGTAGGGTGGCGAAAGGTGCGCAGAAGGAAACCTAGGAGACTCCCTAAAATAGAAAATCCTGTAAGTGTGAGCAAGGGAAAGGAAATAGAAACCGGAGAAAGTTCCAAACCAGCAGGGATAGAAATAGGGATAGACCTAAAGAAAAAGGGAATAGAGATCGGAGAAAGCTCTAAACAGCCTGAAGAAATCACATTCCAGGACGAAATAGACCGCCTACTGGATAATTGCGATGTACTAGAGCCTATCAACGATAATCTCTTCTCTTATCCCGTTACAGCCCAATTCCCAATAAACCTAGGACCAGCTATTCCAGACCCACTAGTTCACACCCGACCATTAGGCCAAATGGAGGAATGGTGGACCAATGACTGGCAATTCCAAAATATAGTCAATAGCCCCTATAGTTTTCTCCCACAATTTGATCCAGAACCTATCCCTAATCCGCCAATGAGCTATGAAAATTTAGCTGAACTGCGTCAGTTTGGTGAAGAACTGATAGGCACCGGGAATAGGATTCGGGAAATGGGGGAACAAATCTCCTGGAAGTACGACGAGAGGGAGCGTCGTTACTGAAACTGCCAGTAAACCAAAAGATAGGATGGGTTTGGAGAAGTTTGTTTGTATTATAACTAATATATTAAAACTGATTCTGTAAAATGGGCAATAAAACAATGTAAAATAAACAGTGTGTATTGAAGCAGGTATAATATATAAAACAAAACAGAAGTCAAGGCATCGACAATTTTGGTTATATTTGTATGTTGTAATAATCTATGTGTTATCTGTGCTGATTTTGTTACCAATAATTAGATACTAATAATTCCTATTAATACTAATTAGCAGATGGAAAACGCTAATAGTGAACTAGTTAATGAAGTAAATCAGTCTGAGTAAAATCAGGAAGATCAATATCTAACTAGACAAGATATTGAGAACTTTATTGCTCAAGGGATAGCCAATGCTATTCCAGAAATTGTGGCTGCTGTTCAGAAACCAGCCGAACCACAATTAATTCCTAGTAAACGTACTCCGGAAGATAATGGCAGTAACAGCATAAATTGAGGCGGCAATCATGACAACCATGATCCGCAACGGGCCCCACTCCCTAAAAGAATGAAAGCTGCAACACCTGGTTGCACTTACAAAGAATTTCTTGCCTGTAAACCCGCAGAATTTGCAGGTAATGAAGGGGCAACTGCAACACTGCGATGGTTTGAGAAAACCGAAGCAGTAATTGCAATAAGTAAATGTGCTGAAGAAGATCAAGTGATGTATGCGTCAAACTTGTTTAAAGAAGGGGCGCTAGAATGGTGGAACACGGTGCTACAAGCAAAAGGAAGAAGGGTGGCCTATGCAATGAATTGGGAAGAATTTAAGAGTCTTGTAGAAAGAAAATTCTGTCCCGAATATGAAAAGGAACAAATGGCAAACAAGTTTCTGAGCCATCGTATGATAGGAGTAGACTGTCGAGGATATACTTCGATATTCTTCGAATATGCGAGGGTGGTACCTTCCCTGGCTTCGCCGGAACCGGTACTCATTTCCCGTTGTATTTGGGGATTAATCGAAGAAATCCGTAACATGGTTAAAGCTGCGAGACCACGCACGATTGACGATGCTGTGGAATTAGCTAATACCTTAACCGATGAACTAGTCCGCACAAGAGAAGAAGATCGTAAGAAGGAATTGGCTCAGAAGATTACCCAAGGATTTCGTATGGGTAATAATAATCGCTTCAAAAGAAGAGGAACAGGGCAATCCTCGTCACCTCCTTTCTGCAGAAATTGCAATAAGAAACACTATGGGCAATGCAATATAGTTTGCAACTTCTGCAAGGCGAAAGGACATCAGGAAGAAGACTGCAGAAGGAAAACAAGAATCTGTTATAACTGCGGAGAAACAGGGCATATCAAACCTGAATGTCCTAAGTTAGCCCAACCAACAGACAATAAAGCTAAAACGGCCGATGGAATAACCAAGAAGAATGCTCGCGCATTCCAGCTAACCACTCAAGAAGCCGAACTTATTCCAGACGTGATAGCGGGTACGTTCTTAGTGCATAACGTCTATGCAAAAGTATTATTTGACTCTGGTGCAAACCAAAGTTTCATTAATACTGCATTCTGCCAAGCTCTTAACTTACCTCTAACTCACCTTAGGCAGATTTTTACAGTTGAAACGGCAGATGGAAATTCTGTCAACATAGACAAGGTTTTGCAAGAAGGAAAGATAGAACTGTTAGGTCATAAGTTTTCTGCAAACCTGTTACCTATGAATTTAGCCGGATTCGATGTAGTATTAGGAATGGATTGATTAGTCGCCAACCATGCTCGAATCCTGTGTGATAAGAATTCCGTAGAAATCCGTACCCCCACAGGAAAAGTAATTCTAATTACAGGAGATAGACCTCGGAAGCCACTGAAATTTATTTCAGTAATGAAATTGGCTAGTTATTCAAGGAAACAAGAAATGGTGTATATGATTTCTGTAATCATTAACACTAAAAGTAAGGAACTCCAGGACATCCCTATACTTTCAGAATACCCAGATGTTTTTCCAGAAGAATTACCTGGGTTACCACCAGATAGGGAAGTAGAGTTTAGAATTCATCTAATTCCAGGTACTACACCAATAGCTAAGGCACCTTATCGATTAGCACCTACTGAAATGCTAGAATTGAAAAAGCAGTTAGATGAATTACTAAGCAAAGGATTCATACAACCTAGTTCATCCCCTTGGGGTGCACCAGTGTTGTTTGTGGAAAAGAAAAATGGGTCGATGAGAATGTGTATCGATTATAGGGAATTGAATAAAGTTACAATTAAGAATCGATACCCACTACCTAGGATTGATGATCTTTTTGATCAATTGCAAGGAGCTAAGTATTTCTCTAAGATAGACTTAAGATCTGGATATCACCAGTTGAAAGTGCAAGAGGAGGACATACCTAAAACTGCTTTCAGAACTAGGTATGGACATTATGAGTTTACAGTCATGCCCTTTGGACTAACAAATGCTCCAGCCGCATTTATGGACATGATGAATAGGATCTGTAAACCATACTTGGATAAATTTGTGATCGTTTTCATTGACGATATACTTATTTATTCCAAAAGTCAGGAGGAACATTGTGAGCACTTGCATGCACTCTTAACATTGTTAAGAAAGGAAAAGCTTTATGCCAAATTCTCGAAGTGTGAATTCTGGCTACAAGAAGTGCAATTTTTAGGTCATATGGTGAATCACGAAGGAATTCACGTAGATCCTGCTAAAATAGAAGCAGTCACCAATTGGAAGGTTCCACGAACGGCTATGGAAGTTAGAAGTTTTCTAGGATTAGCTGGATACTATAGACGATTTATTAAGAACTTCTCTAGGATAGCTGTACCTTTAACTAAGCTGACCTGTAAAGCCGTTAAGTTTGAATGGGGACCTAGACAAGAAGAAGCTTTTAAGATTCTAAAACACCAATTGACAAATGCTCCAATTTTAGCTTTACCCGAAGGAACAGAAGACTTTGAAGTCTACTGTGATGCTTCAAAATTAGGATATGGATGTGTGTTGATGCAACGCAAAAAGGTAATTGCGTATGCCTCTAGACAATTGAAAAAGCACGAGGAAAATTATACAACTCATGACCTAGAATTAGGAGCCATAATTTTTGCCCTTAAAATTTGGAGACATTATCTGTATGGAAATAAGTTTACCATCTATACGGATCATAAGAGTTTAAAGTATATATTTGGGCAAAAAGAGTTAAACATGAGGCAAAGAAGGTGGATGGAAATCCTAAGTGATTACGACTGTGATATTCAATATCACGAAGGAAGGGCAAACGTAGTCGCAGATGCCTTAAGTCGTAAGTATCATGAAAAGCAAAGATGAGTCCGTGCTCTTAGATTAAATCTACAAGTAGATTTAATGGAACAATTGAAGAAAATTCAGGGAACGGCAATCAAGGACGATGCCGAAGGAATGAAAGGTTACCTAAAGGAATTAGAACAAGGAAAAGATGGAATTTGGAGATTCCACAAGAAACGAATTTGGGTACCTAAGCAAGGAGAATTAAGAAATAAAATTTTAGAAGAAGCACATAAATCTAGGTATACTGTACATCCAGGAAACAATAAGATGTACCAAGATTTAAGAAATAATTTCTGGTGGATAGGAATGAAAAAGGACATAGCTGAATATGTAACCAAGTGTCTTACTTGTTCGCAAGTTAAGGCCGAACACCAGAAACCTTCAGGACTACTACAACAGTTAGAAATGCCTGTATGGAAATGGGAACTCATAACAATGGACTTTGTTACTAAGTTACCCAAAACCAGAAAAGGTAATAATGCTATTTGGGTAATTGTGGATCAATTAACCAAATCAGCTCATTTTCTACCAATAAAGGAAACCTTTAGCATGGAAAGGTTAGCCAAGTTGTATGTAGATGAAGTAGTATCCTTACATGGAGTCCCACTCTCCATTGTATCGGATAGAGATAGTCGTTTCACTTCCCGTTTCTGGACAAGTTTCCAGGAGGCAATGGGAACTCGACTTAATTTAAGTATTGCATATCATCCTCAAACAGACGGACAAAGTGAAAGGACGATACAAACCTTGGAAGACATGCTCCGAGCATGTGTAATTGACTTTGCTGGTAATTGGGATAGCCATTTACCATTAATTGAATTCTCCTATAACAATAGTTATCATTCGAGCATCGAAGCTGCTCCATTTGAAGCACTATATGGACGCAAGTGCAGAACTCCCGTTTGTTGGGCAGAGATAGGAGAAAGTTAGTTATCAGGTCCAGAAATTTTGCAAGAAACCACTGACAAAATAACACAAATCAAGGAAAGATTAAAGACAGCCAGAGATCGCCAGAAGAGCTATGCAGACAATCGCCGCAAGCCGTTAGAATTCCAAGTCGGAGACAAAGTACTATTAAAAGTATCTCCTTGGAAAGGAGTAGTACGATTTGGTAAGAAAGGAAAACTGAGTCCAAGATATGTTGGACCATTCCCAGTGATCCAACGAATCGGACCAGTAGCTTATCGTTTACAACTACCAGAAGAATTAGTTGGAGTACATGATGTGTTTCATGTATCCAATCTCAAGAAATGTCTATCAGACGAATCCCTGGTAGTACCTCTTCAAGATATAGAGGTAAATGAAAAGCTAAAATTCGTAGAGAAACCCCTACAAATAGAAGACCGGAAGATCAAGTTTCTCAAACACAAACGACTAGTGCTAGTGAAAGTCAAATGGGAATCCAGGAGAGGACCAGAGTACACTTGGGAACTAGAATCAGAGATGAAGCGAAAGTACCCTCATCTATTTCAGTAAATCTCGAGGACGAGATTTTTCTTAAGGTGGGGAGGATGTAACAACTGCCACTAAAATCAATAATTAGGACAATAATTAGTCAATAAGAAAACCCTAATTGAGACACCCAAGTAATTCTGCATGAGCCCTAGAATTTTCAGAATAATCAGAATCAGGATCAGGACCCCTAAAACTCGAGGGGGGCAAACCCTAGTTGATAATTATCTAAAATCAAACGTTGCAAAGTTCTGATTGGCTGAGATTTTGATTCAGCAAGCCTAGTCCCGAGCCTAGGCAGCCTATAATTAGACTGCTTAGCTTACGGACCGTAAGGGGATCAGGCATACGGTCCGTAAGCATGTCTCAAAAATTACTATAAATAGCCGACATCGGCACTTACCTGTAGAAGCTAAAACGTCGCTCAGATTCTGTCTGTACGTCGTGTTACACTACAATCAGTTCACAACACACACGATCACGAGGTGCTGCCGCAATCAGGGTAATAACTCGATCGCTATTACGATTCAACGTCCGATCGATTATAACTATCCAACGATTGTCCGAGTGCTGCTCAAATTGAGCTTGTACTTTGTTATTCATTGTGATTTCAACTTGAATGTTTGAGTGTTGTTCGAATTCGGACTACGCTCTGTCATTGGTTGTGAATCCATTGGATTGTTAAGTATCGCACTTGATAATAGTTGTGAGGGTTTAATCTCGTGAATTGACGTAACTGCTGAATTAGTTACTAATCCCGTTTGTGTGTGCATTGTTATTTAAATTAGGTTAAAAGGCTAATAAGTAAAGCTTATACTCTGCTCGTAAATCTACAATGTGAGTCATTCTCTTTTTATCAACTGTTTTACAAAACTCCAAATTATTTTCAAAGTTATAGTTACAGTGATTAAGTCTATGTAATCACCAAGTTACAGCCGGTATGTGGGGTTTTGTATACATTACTTATTTCCCGTCACACTTGGACAACGAGTTAGCCAAGGGGTGATCTGACCACAGTCACAGACACCATTTGGACAACGAGATAGCCAATGGGTAGTCGAGTGACAAGTACTGTGGGTAGTTGGTTTGAAATCAGAAACATTGTAATTCCCCTTAATACTGTAAATTATAACAAACGAGTCGTTTTACTAAACTGAATGATTCACTCAGTATTTCCCCGCTGACAAAACCTTTTTCAAACATGTTTCAGGTGGTCTGATGTGAGCAAGGAAAAGTGCCTTGGAGCACTCTCAGCTTAGAAAAGTGGCTCAATGTAAATAAATAAAAGAAGCATGTTTTGAAAAATAAAGATTTACTTGAGAAATCACATTATTGTAAATTACGGGAATTTATCCCTAAATTATGAAACGGGCAGTTTAAATTATTGAAAGATCCTGTTTTAAAAAGTCTTCCGCTATCGCCTAAATTAAATACCACGGGATTCCTGTCCCGCGGCTCCTGAAACGGGTCAAACCGGGTCGGGGGCCGTGACACAACCCCTGTGATCCACTACGCGCACGTGGTCAAAAATACAAAGACGGCTCTCAAGCGGTGATGCGATGTGCAAAGTGCGCAATCAAAGCGCCACATTGCGCCTCATCGCCCACGCCGCGCGCGCGCGTGTGTGAGGTAGGTGCGGAACCCTTCGCGAGTACACTTAGTGTGTGCTTCCATGAAACAATAAGGATAGAGAGTTCCCCCTTAAATACCCATTTATGTTTCATCTCTCCTCCTATGTGGGACAAGATGCAACTTTCCCTTTTGTTTCAGCATTCAATGTTTCAAACACCCAACTTTGAGCATCGATATCTCATTCATCTTAGCTTCGTTTTGGACGTGGTTTAGTTCGTTACGAAGCTCTTCCAACATAGAACACAAACCCACAAATAAATATATAAAACCCGCTCATTTTCTTATATTTATTTCTAGTCCAAAATAGGAAAATTATTTTCCTATATTTGTGAAAAATGTTATTTTCACCAATTTTTCAACAGAATGTCCATTAGAAGAATTACACCACTCACGACCTTGAGTCAGGTGTTGTGGTTTTCACTCTACTGATTTGGCGTCATTATCTCTATGGTACGCGATTTACCATATTCATAGATCATAAGAATCTTCAGCCACAGCCACTTCTGAACTATCTGCATAAACAAAAAGAAGATTAAATTACAATTCCTGAAATAAGTAATCTTAATAAGGGACTGGAAATTGAACATGTGGTGTGTGGTGTCCATGGAATGACAATGATAAAAGTGGGTAGGCGTAACAAGAACTCACTCTAACAAGACATTTTGAAAATACTGTGACTACTGTCTAATATCATTTAACTAATTGCAATGTTTAGCAAAACTATAGAAGCAGCTCTAGAAAACAAAACTTCTATTCGAGCTACAATTGAATCTGATTAAAATATAGACACCATGAGTAACTTTTCATTACATCAAATTCATGTAGCTTTAAAACAAAGAACTTTCTGGAAAAATTCTCTCCTTTATGTTGAAAACGTATGAATTACCCGCATTAGAAGCAGCCTTAAAATTTGCCAATCTTTGCAAGCAATCGCAAGAAGTAATCATTGTAGAATGAACGTACAAAGAAATTCAAAACAGGACTAACTATAACAACCCTTCATCACAAAAAAAGTAATAATTAGAAAAGAGAATGTAATGGTATATGGTGCGAGCGTAGAAGAAAGTAAAGAGGTTAGTAACAAACTCATGAAACCTGAAACCCGCAGCCTCTACACTAATCATTCTCACATCTTTATCATCAACAAACTCATGAAACAGGCCCATGGCATTTGACCCACCATCAACACATCTTTATCTCACATATTTAGCATTTATAAAGGAATTTAAAGAATGAAAGATAATATGTTTCATTTTAGTTCATGCTAGACTTACTTTTCTTTATCAAAGATGTCTACTCCAGCTTAAAAAATAATCAAATAAATAGCAAAATTTGGATACCAAAACCTAAATTTTCCTTATTTTCCCCAAATTCTTTGACGTTATTGCAACCCCCTTTCCTCTTAGCTCTAAAAAACTCATCTTACATTATTCTTTGATTCAAATTTCAAAACTCATTTCATTCCTGCTTCAACTATTTTTAAGAGTTTAAGTTATCTCTCCAATCTCCATTATATAATAGTGTGTGTAAATATATATATATATATATATATATATATATATATATATACACGCAACACATGTTCGTACTCACGGTCATAAATTATATGTCTTTTGATTGTTTCAATCAGAAATTTTAAGCGTTGTTTCATTGGTGTAAATCTGGTTCATGGATTTATGCTAAATACAGATTACTCGAACGCCAACTTAAATCTCCTAATTTTTTTGCCAAACATCTCAAATATCTAGACCCTTGCCTTTGAACTCTACAATCCGATCCTAGCCAGGAAGGTATATACAATTCATGTCTATTTTGTCTAAACTAAGTTTTATACACTCTCAAATCTCATGCCACCTAGCAAGGAACACCATGGGATTTAATTAATCACAATATGGTACTACCTTGACCTTTTTCTTTCAAGAAATATCTTGTCCACAAACTCTTATCCATTCCAGCCGATTTCAAGAGTAATAAAATCTCAAAGGGTTGAAATTCTCTCATATGTTTAGTTGTTTAATTGATTACTTACAACTTAAGTAAACATGGTATAATACTATAATTTATATAATAAAATTGATCAAATCCCATCACCTTTCTTTGTCTTCTGACTTAGAGCCGTCAACAACAACAAGATAAATGAAAAGTGTTGCATGCTTTTTCACTAAGAACCATGCATGACAAAACCCAACACCATCATTTCCATCTCTTATCCCTTCCAATCGGTTCCCGTGGATCTGATTATATACCCCCTGAGAGCGTAACCAAATTTGGTCATAAGCACTAAATATCTTGTTAAGATCTAAGACCATGTATAGTGGTAACGCCCCTACCCTTGGGCGTTTTGCGTCATGTGGAAGAGCAGTCAGCAATGGGGCATTACGGGACGTTTTTTTTTTTCTAAAATGGGTGTAGTGGGGATATGGCCATTGTGGGACATTATGTTAAAAAGGGGTGTAAATAAAATTAAATAAAAAACATCAAAAATACTTTATTGGACAAACCCATAAACATGCATGTGATTGGCCAAATCCATTCCCTCTTCAGCGTTGATTTAAGAACATGGCCAAATTTTGTAACCCTTGGGGGCGGAGAACATGGCGTTTTAGGGGAAAAAATACCCTAAAACTTTACCACTACAGGTGTTCTAAGTGGATAAAATCCCAAGATCATTCAATATATACCCACCAGGTCACAAGATTGATACTTTTCAAAAACTTTAAACTTTCACTCCTAACAATTTTTTTTTTTGGATTTTTCTTTTTTTTTCATTTTTTTTTAATTTTTTTATATTTACGACACAACACGACACTAAGACACAACTAGACAGACGCTAGTCTCCCTTCCCCACACATAATTTCTTCATTGTCCTCAATGTAGCGAGAAACTATCTACGACACAACTACCAATATAAATAAATATACAAAGAAAAATGGAACAGACTCCCCTGATTTGACGCGGTTGAATTCCTATGAGCCTTATTCCACCACAACCGTATAGCATTTCATTCGCGGCTGCTTCAACACGGGACACTTGACTTGAAATTATTCGAATCACTTTCGTCCAAATGGAGATTGAGTATGGACAAAAGTGATCGTCACCTCCTCAGACTTCCCCACACTTGGGTAAACGCATTCGTGAAGATAATTAAAACCTGCAAGAACACACACGCAACACAAAACAAAACAAAAATACAATACTCTACATCCTCGGGCTGCTTCCCGAGAGCGCTAAGTTTTAGATCTTCAGCCAGATCGTACGTGATATGCGCTACGGTGGTTTCAATGCACATTTACCCCTTGTATTTCCAACGAATGCCCGAAATTTTACATGCCATCTCCATAAGCTCGTCAGTATAATTGGCATGTCTAGAAAGCACCTGCGGGTTTGGCTGATCCACTTCACGAGATATACACCGATGTCTTGTAGCTTCGCCCTATTCATCTTCTTCCTCGAACCCTCTTCCCCACACTTGTTAATTGGAATGATTGATACGGGAAGAGGTTCGATACACACATTTATCTCATCAGACTGCTGCTCTGCCTCATCATCCTCACACACCATCTGATCCACCAGTGACTCTTCATCAGATAAAGGATTCATTGGTGTGGTATTATCCTCCACAACCTCCTCCTCCATGTGAGAATAATCTCTACTATCATCAGGTAAAGGAGAGAGACGCTCTTCTATTTCTATCTTCGTTTTTAACATTTGACACTTGGAAACTAGACAGCTGATTCGATATTCATCGGAAAGGTTGGGTGTTGATAAATACTGCTCGAGTTTGAACAATTTCACTTCCAACTTAGCAAGCCTTTTCTCCTCCTCGGTCTGATAAGTATAGACACCCTCGGGCTCAGAATATTCCTCGGGATGATATTGTCGGTATCCCTGATACGGTCTTGAGACGTACGCATCCTTCAATTTTTTATTCCAATACTTCGGATTTTCCAAATACATAGCGCACACATCATCATAATCATAAATATGATTATGACCGCAACAGAAACATCGTCCATCCGTCCTTGGCTCATAATAAGCATCCTCGTCCTGATCCCATCCGTCAGAGTAATAACCATCCTCCACCGTTGTATCATAATCATAGAAATATGGTGGATAGGAAGGGTTCTCATAGCAAGGCATCGGTGGTTCTTCCAATTTCCCTTTTTCCCGTCTAAATTGTGCCTCATGGCAACCGATACACGGGTAAAGTGGTTCCCCGCACAACTTGCATGTAGAAGAGCCGCAAAATATAGTAAGATCTGTCATCCTGCACAACACAGCTCAACTACCCACGTAAATCACGAACAAACCAAATAAAACAAAAAATATTTTTTGAGTTTTTTTTTTTTTAGAAAGCAAGAACAACTAACTAACTAACTAACTAACTAACACTAAGCGCACTAATTCCCCGGCAACGGCGCCATTTTGATGACTGTCGTAAGGGTCAATCAAAAACCTAAATAAGTTATGTAGATAGCGTAAGTAGGGTATCGTATCCACGGGGAATTTGTGGTCAGTGTTAAAGAAATTAATTAAAAACTAACTATCTAATTCGGGGGTTTGTTTGTTTGATTGCAAAGAAAACACGATTTGTCACGGAAAGTGTTATCAATAATTAAGAAGAAGTAACCTCCACCCGGAATCCCGAATACCCGTTTTAATATAAAAATCCGTTCTCTAATTCAAAACACCACATAGACATGGCCTCGGAATTAATGAATTTGATTAGTTAATAGGGATAGTTTTTAAGATTCACTATGCAACCTAATAACCCGTTTGATTGCATCAATTACCCACCAATTGACCAACCCGCTAACAACGCAAGAAAGTTGCCAATACGCTTAATAAATGACAAGTAATTCAAACACAAGAAACGTTTACCAATAATCCAACACAAGTAGTCAAGATATACTAGTTTGTACGAATCAGAAAAATAGATAATTACATCAAGCCGCGTAAACGTTCATCCGGGCGGAAGTCACAAGCAGTTTAGTCGCGCATGGTGATCTTTGCCGCTTCGGTTGTCATCCCGATTAGGTTAGACTTCATGGATTGGCTTAAGATATAAAGAGTGATGATGAAATTCGTCCATGATGTTATATGTTGACGGCTCCCCCATCAAATTCATAAAAGTCCTCCTTTTATTCTTATGTAGCCGACTTCCTTTATTAACTCCAAGCCCCCCGACTTCACAAATTGTTCACACAAATTTGTATATTTATCATGACCCAATTATTTTTGTGGAAGCCCACATCCATTGTAATTGGATCCACGTCTTCACTTAGCAGCGCTTATGAATCTAGCCCCAACAATTTGTAATTTATTAGCCCAAGATAATTAAAAGCCATCACTTTCTTTTTGTTGTCAGATCTTCATGTGCAAATTACATTTGATATTCCATATGCATGATCCATCCAATAACATATTAAACCCTACACATTAAAACCACATGAAATTAATTGCAATTCTTAATTCAAAGAATTGTTTCAAAGTTGCATATTTCATTCTTGTTTTCTCGTAAATCATATTAAAGCATTTAATTGAATTTAACTACCATACTTAATTTTATTAAATGATAAATGTTCACATTCAGTGTTTAATCATTATAAATTGAACGTTTTAGCTTGTTTCATCTTAACTCGCATGATATTAAAATCACATCAAAGAACCATAATTCTAACCAATATCAATGCATTTTAATTATAATTAATATGAACTAGAGTCTACCTAAAATGTATCGATCAAATCCCCACACTTATCTTTTTTCGTCCCGAAAAAATTATTTGCAATGGAATCACAATCAAAAACATTGGCATTCAACATGTTCGGTTATTTTATTAACAAATCACATCACACGTTAACCAAGATTGCAGGTATATGGTCCACCTAAACCCAACCGCCAGCTTCCAAGCCCTTATTCACGATTCATTTATGTTCAAGTAAGTTATAGTTATCTATGGATCTCACACTCAAAAGACTACCACGCCACCTAATCCCGTTTCAAGCTTATGAGGTTAAAAGATTTATAATCTACCGTCTTATATAAAAAAACCCTTATATTATTCCGATTAAACTTATGATGGATCGATGGATGATATTGCGAGCTTTACATGCCTTGCTTATGATCAGTTTAGCGGACATACGCTACACGAGTCACCATCCCCATGGTTAATGCCATAAACTTCACATATTTTTTATAACTCCACCTAGAGGGTATGTACCGCATGAGTCGCTATCCCCGCGGCAATATCATAGGCTTTGTTTTTCTTTTTTTTCAACATATAGCTCAAATGGAATGATGGAATGTTTTTTTTTCGGGCGCCACACTGTTTCGGATTTGTTTTCACAAAAAGAAACAGGTGTGCCAATTTAATCGGAAAAACTTATAAGTTTTTTACTTATAACATACCTCTTATACTTTCCACAGTTTCAGCTTTGCCATAGCTCCTAAGGCGAGAACCCACAAGATTCCTAATTTAATGTATATTATATCGATCCTAAGAAACCTTTCAACTGGCTGTGCCTACCCACATATCCTAAGTTAGACGCATGACTGGCCGTTCATTATCTCTTAAATATAGTAATCAAATGCCAAGGATCCGATTATACCTATCATTTTCCATTTCTTGCAAAAAAACTATCTCGAGACATTTTCTATTTTTTTCAATTTTTTTTTGGATTTTTCTTTTTTTTCATTTTTTTTAATTTTTTTATATTTACGACACAACACGACACTAAGACACAACTAGACAGACGCTAGTCTCCCCTCCACACACTTAATTTCTTCATTGTCCTCAATGTAGCGAGAAACTATCTACGACACAACTACCAATATAAATAAATATACAAAGAAAAATGGAACAGACTCCCCTGATTTGACGCGGTTGAATTCCTATGAGCCTTATTCCACCACAACCGTATAGCATTTCATTCGCGGCTGCTTCAACACGGGACACTTGACTTGAAATTATTCGAATCATTTTCGTCCAAATGGAGATTGAGTATGGACAAAAGTGATCGTCACCTCCTCAGACTTCCCCACACTTGGGTAAACGCATTCGTGAAGATAATTAAAACCTGCAAGAACACACACGCAACACAAAACAAAACAAAAATACAATACTCTACATCCTCGGGCTGCTTCCCGAGAGCGCTAAGTTTTAGATCTTCAGCCAGATCGTACGTGATATGCGCTACGGTGGTTTCAATGCACATTTACCCCTTGTATTTCCAATGAATGCCCGAAATTTTACATGCCATCTCCATAAGCATCCTCGTCCTGATCCCATCCGTCAGAGTGCACATTTACCCCTTGTATTCCAATACTTCGGATTTTCCAAATACACAGCGCACACATCATCATAATCATAAATATGATTATGACCGCAACAGAAACATCGTCCATCCGTCCTTGGCTCATAATAAGCATCCTCGTCCTGATCCCATCCGTCAGAGTAATAACCATCCTCCACCGTTGTATCATAATCATAGAAATATGGTGGATAGGAAGGGTTCTCATAGCAAGGCATCGGTGGTTCTTCCAATTTCCCTTTTTCCCGTCTAAATTGTGCCTCATGGCAACCGATACACGGGTAAAGTGGTTCCCCGCACAACTTGCATGTAGAAGAGCCGCAAAATATAGTAAGATCTGTCATCCTGCACAACACAGCTCAACTACCCACGTAAATCACGAACAAACCAAATAAAACAAAAAATATTTTTTGAGTTTTTTTTTTTTTAGAAAGCAAGAACAACTAACTAACTAACTAACTAACACTAAGCGCACTAATTCCCCGGCAACGGCGCCATTTTGATGACTGTCGTAAGGGTCAATCAAAAACCTAAATAAGTTATGTAGATAGCGTAAGTAGGGTATCGTATCCACGGGGAATTTGTGGTCAGTGTTAAAGAAATTAATTAAAAACTAACTATCTAATTCGGGGGTTTGTTTGTTTGATTGCAAAGAAAACACGATTTGTCACGAAAAGTGTTATCAATAATTAAAAAGAAGTAACCTCCACCCGGAATCCCGAATACCCGTTTTAATATAAAAATCCGTTCTCTAATTCAAAACACCACATAGACATGGCCTCGGAATTAATGAATTTGATTAGTTAATAGGGATAGTTTTTAAGATTCACTATGCAACCTAATAACCCGTTTGATTGCATCAATTACCCACCAATTGACCAACCCGCTAACAACGCAAGAAAGTTGCCAATACGCTTAATAAATGACAAGTAATTCAAACACAAGAAACGTTTACCAATAATCCAACACAAGTAGTCAAGATATACTAGTTTGTACGAATCAGAAAAATAGATAATTACATCAAGCCGCGTAAACGTTCATCCGGGCGGAAGTCACAAGCAGTTTAGTCGCGCATGGTGATCTTTGCCGCTTCGGTTGTCATCCCGATTAGGTTAGACTTCATGGATTGGCTTAAGATATAAAGAGTGATGATGAAATTCGTCCATGATGTTATATGTTGACGGCTCCCCCATCAAATTCATAAAAGTCCTCCTTTTATTCTTATGTAGCCGACTTCCTTTATTAACTCCAAGCCCCCCGACTTCACAAATTGTTCACACAAATTTGTATATTTATCATGACCCAATTATTTTTGTGGAAGCCCACATCCATTGTAATTGGATCCACGTCTTCACTTAGCAGCGCTTATGAATCTAGCCCCAACAATTTGTAATTTATTAGCCCAAGATAATTAAAAGCCATCACTTTCTTTTTGTTGTCAGATCTTCATGTGCAAATTACATTTGATATTCCATATGCATGATCCATCCAATAACATATTAAACCCTACACATTAAAACCACATGAAATTAATTGCAATTCTTAATTCAAAGAATTGTTTCAAAGTTGCATATTTCATTCTTGTTTTCTCGTAAATCATATTAAAGCATTTAATTGAATTTAACTACCATACTTAATTTTATTAAATGATAAATGTTCACATTCAGTGTTTAATCATTATAAATTGAACGTTTTAGCTTGTTTCATCTTAACTCGCATGATATTAAAATCACATCAAAGAACCATAATTCTAACCAATATCAATGCATTTTAATTATAATTAATATGAACTAGAGTCTACCTAAAATGTATCGATCAAATCCCCACACTTATCTTTTTTCGTCCCGAAAAAATTATTTGCAATGGAATCACAATCAAAAACATTGGCATTCAACATGTTCGGTTATTTTATTAATAAATCACATCACACGTTAACCAAGATTGCAGGTATATGGTCCACCTAAACCCAACCGCCAGCTTCCAAGCCCTTATTCACGATTCATTTATGTTCAAGTAAGTTATAGTTATCTATGGATCTCACACTCAAAAGACTACCACGCCACCTAATCCCGTTTCAAGCTTATGAGGTTAAAAGATTTATAATCTACCGTCTTATATAAAAAAACCCTTATATTATTCCGATTAAACTTATGATGGATCGATGGATGATATTGCGAGCTTTACATGCCTTGCTTATGATCAGTTTAGCGGACATACGCTACACGAGTCACCATCCCCATGGTTAATGCCATAAACTTCACATATTTTTTATAACTCCACCTAGAGGGTATGTACCGCATGAGTCGCTATCCCCGCGGCAATATCATAGGCTTTGTTTTTCTTTTTTTTTCAACATATAGCTCAAATGGAATGATGGAATGTTTTTTTTTTCGGGCGCCACACTGTTTCGGATTTGTTTTCACAAAAAGAAACAGGTGTGCCAATTTAATCGGAAAAACTTATAAGTTTTTTACTTATAACATACCTCTTATACTTTCCACAGTTTCAGCTTTGCCATAGCTCCTAAGGCGAGAACCCACAAGATTCCTAATTTAATGTATATTATATCGATCCTAAGAAACCTTTCAACTGGCTGGGCCTACCCACATATCCTAAGTTAGACGCATGACTGGCCGTTCATTATCTCTTAAATATAGTAATCAAATGCCAAGGATCCGATTATACCTATCATTTTCCATTTCTTGCAAAAAAACTATCTCGAGACATTTTCTATTTTTTTCAATTTTTTTTTGGATTTTTCTTTTTTTTCATTTTTTTTAATTTTTTTTATATTTACGACACAACACGACACTAAGACACAACTAGACAGACGCTAGTCTCCCCTCCACACACTTAATTTCTTCATTGTCCTCAATGTAGCGAGAAACTATCTACGACACAACTACCAATATAAATAAATATACAAAGAAAAATGGAACAGACTCCCCTGATTTGACGCGGTTGAATTCCTATGAGCCTTATTCCACCACAACCGTATAGCATTTCATTCGCGGCTGCTTCAACACGGGACACTTGACTTGAAATTATTCGAATCATTTTCGTCCAAATGGAGATTGAGTATGGACAAAAGTGATCATCACCTCCTCAGACTTCCCCACACTTGGGTAAACGCATTCGTGAAGATAATTAAAACCTGCAAGAACACACACGCAACACAAAACAAAACAAAAATACAATACTCTACATCCTCGGGCTGCTTCCCGAGAGCGCTAAGTTTTAGATCTTCAGCCAGATCGTACGTGATATGCGCTACGGTGGTTTCAATGCACATTTACCCCTTGTATTTCCAATGAATGCCCGAAATTTTACATGCCATCTCCATAAGCTCGTCAGTATAATTGGCATGTCTAGAAAGCACCTGCGGGTTTGGCTGATCCACTTCACGAGATATACACCGATGTCTTGTAGCTTCGCCCTATTCATCTTCTTCCTCGAACCCTCTTCCCCACACTTGTTAATTGGAATGATTGATACGAAGAGGTTCGATACACACATTTATCTCATCAGACTGCTGCTCTGCCTCATCATCCTCACACACCATCTGATCCACCAGTGACTCTTCATCAGATAAAGGATTCATTGGTGTGGTATTATCCTCCACAACCTCCTCCTCCATGTGAGAATAATCTCTACTATCATCAGGTAAAGGTGAGAGACGCTCTTCTATTTCTATCTTCGTTTTTAACATTTGACACTTGGAAACTAGACAACTGATTCGATATTCATCGGAAAGGTTGGGTGTTGATAAATACTGCTCGAGTTTGAACAATTTCACTTCCAACTTAGCAAGCCTTTTCTCCTCCTCGGTCTGATAAGTATAGACACCCTCGGGCTCAGAATATTCCTCGGGATGATATTGTCGGTATCCCTGATACGGTCTTGAGACGTACGCATCCTTCAATTTTTTATTCCAATACTTCGGATTTTCCAAATACACAGCGCACACATCATCATAATCATAAATATGATTATGACCGCAACAGAAACATCGTCCATCCGTCCTTGGCTCATAATAAGCATCCTCGTCCTGATCCCATCCGTCAGAGTAATAACCATCCTCCACCATTGTATCATAATCATAGAAATATGGTGGATAGGAAGGGTTCTCATAGCAAGGCATCGGTGGTTCTTCCAATTTCACTTTTTCCCGTCTAAATTGGGCCTCATGGCAACCGATACATGGGTAAAGTGGTTCCCCGCACAACTTGCATGTAGAAGAGCCGCAAAATATAGTAAGATCTGTCATCCTGCACAACACAGCTCAACTACCCACGTAAATCACGAACAAACCAAATAAAACAAAAAATATTTTTTGAGTTTTTTTTTTTTAGAAAGCAAGAACAACTAACTAACTAACTAACTAACTAACACTAAGCGCACTAATTCCCCGGCAACGGCGCCATTTTGATGACTGTCGTAAGGGTCAATCAAAAACCTAAATAAGTTATGTAGATAGCGTAAGTAGGGTATCGTATCCACGGGGAATTTGTGGTCAGTGTTAAAGAAATTAATTAAAAACTAACTATCTAATTCGGGGGTTTGTTTGTTTGATTGCAAAGAAAACACGATTTGTCACGGAAAGTGTTATCAATAATTAAGAAGAAGTAACCTCCACCCGGAATCCCGAATACCCGTTTTAATATAAAAATCCGTTCTCTAATTCAAAACACCACATAGACATGGCCTCGGAATTAATGAATTTGATTAGTTAATAGGGATAGTTTTTAAGATTCACTATGCAACCTAATAACCCGTTTGATTGCATCAATTACCCACCAATTTACCAAGCCGCTAACAACACAAGAAAGTTGTCAATACGCTTAATAAATGACAAGTAATTCAAACACAAGAAACGTTTACCAATAATCCAACACAAGTAGTCAAGATATACTAGTTTGTACGAATCAGAAAAATAGATAATTACATCAAGCCGCGTAAACGTTCATCCGGGCGGAAGTCACAAGCAGTTTAGCCGCGCATGGTGATCTTTGCCGCTTCGGTTGTCATCCCGATTAGGTTAGACTTCATGGATTGGCTTAAGATATAAAGAGTGATGATGAAATTCGTCCCTGATGTTTATATGTTGACGGCTCCCCCATCAAATTCATAAAAGTCCTCCTTTTATTCTTATGTAGCCGACTTCCTTTATTAACTCCAAGCCCCCCGACTTCACAAATTGTTCACACAAATTTGTATATTTATCATGACCCAATTATTTTTGTGGAAGCCCACATCCATTGTAATTGGATCCACGTCTTCACTTAGCAGTGCTTATGAATCTAGCCCCAACAATTTGTAATTTATTAGCCCAAGATAATTAAAAGCCATCACTTTCTTTTTGTTGTCAGATCTTCATGTGCAAATTACATTTGATATTTCATATGCATGATCCATCCAATAACATATTAAACCCTACACATTAAAACCACATGAAATTAATTGCATTCTTAATTCAAAGAATTGTTTCAAAGTTGCATATTTCATTCTTGTTTTCTCGTAAATCATATTAAAGCATTTAATTGAATTTAACTACCATACTTAATTTTATTAAATGATAAGTGTTCACATTCAGTGTTTAATCATTATAAATTGAACGTTTTAGCTTGTTTCATCTTAACTCGCATGATATTAAAACCACATCAAAGAACTATAATTCTAACCAATATCAATGCATTTTAATTATAATCAATATGAACTAGAGTCTACCTAAAATGTATCGATCATCATCTCATCTTTCGAACGCATTCCCGCTTACTTTTGTAAGTGTTTATCATGGTTATCCTTTGAACTTCCCATGTTGGTTATACGTACAATCATCTGAGTAGTGTTTTATCAATTGAAAATCCATGAACCTTTTGAGTTATGTGCTTGGCTAAACTTGATTTTTTTTCCACTAAAATGTACAAGTTGGTTCACGAAGTTGTACAGAATGTTAATAAGTTTGCATAATGATTAACAAAATCCTTACATAATGTTTAATTAGTATATTTCTTTCGAACGTTGGTATATATTTTGTATCATGTATGGAGTATATATACACATATATCCTGTATCATATATTGTGTGTGTGTGTATATGTATTCGGATCACGTATGGTACTGCTGGAATATTAAAAATCTAGAGTTATATACATATAGCATATAACTAGTGATTTTGATATTATAAAACCAAAAAAAAGATGTTACATTAAAAGTTATAAAATAACATAGAATATTATGTACTTATGAGAATTAATTGCATGAAATACGTAATGCATGGTGTTGAAAGAATTGTTAAAAGTACATGTTCACAGTGGGGAACCCGCGCGTTGCAGCGGAGTCAACAATATGAGCCGAGAACATAATTTAAACCTAAAAACGTTAATAAATCGTATATACATTGTGTGTGTATATATGTAAAAGCACTCACGTTTCGCGGCTATATAAGTATGATTTATTTGATAGCAGCCTATCAAATAACAAACTTTTGTATAGGCGTTTTGTGTTTTTGTTTTTATTAACGGCAAGGAACGACGTGTCAACCACCGTGACACCGGGCACTGTGGCCAAGGTCGACTCCTCGACCGCCGCCAGTCCCTTGGCTCTCCCATATGCGCAGAAACCCGACCTCCACCCACCCGAAGGTATGACAGTGAAATAATCGGTAAAAGCTCGCCTCCCATCCAAGACGAACCGGCGCCACCCGTATTCGCCTTTCACCTGGGTGCCGCAGAAAATAATGGGGAGAGTGGGAGTCAAACTTGAGTTATAAAGCACTGAGCTAAGGAAGAAAGTCACAAATCCAACCTGAAATCTCGGCAACGTGTATAGATAATAAATTAATAATGCTAGATATGAATATCAGTTAAATCGAATCACAATAATGAGATTATGCAAAACACCTACCTGGTTTGCAGCCACCCAGGAATGATTAATTGCAACTGCCCCTGTGGCCGCAGCTCCAAATACTGCGAGGGCTTTTAATAAATCGGTTTTTGGCTGGTAAGTAGCTTCATATTCTAGTGAGCTTGTTTCATCCACTGAACATAAAGGATCACAAGCTCCTGATGACGTTGAATCCTAATATCGAAAATAGTGTGGTATTTCAATCCAATATAGTGCAGAATGAATTCCCAGTTCAGATGCTAACTATCTTACAAAACTGCATTATAAGTCCTACGAAAATGTAGGGGATTTCTATAATTGAAGTGCCAGAATTAATTCATTATAATATTTTGATGATAGCATCCTCTTATTGGCATACCCTTGTTGCAATACGTACAAGGGTATTTTCTTGTTGACATTTAAAATAGAGGAAGGTATGATTTTCATTGACTTTGTTAAAAGTTCACAAACGCACATTGATAGCCTAAATATGATGAGGCAGATAATAAAAAATTGTCCCCGCCAACACACAAAAGCACATATAAAGATGTTTAATTCAAGTTCAAAAATATAATAGCATGTTTTAGACATAAATAATACTAAAAGGTTTAGAAGCAGAACCTCATTGACGCAATCACAGGCAAACAGTCCTCTGATATCGCTTTCACAAGGTCCCATTCACATTGTAAGCTGATTCCCTCGAGCAACACAACCAACGGCTTGCAGCTTTAAAACGTTAATTATGTCAGGAAATTGCATTAGCATATAAGGTTATGTGAACTGTTTTGTAGAACACAAGATAAGAAAATGAAAACGAAAGACATTTGATCACCAAGCTGAAAAGTGCTTAATATGATGTTTCAAACAATAGTGTTTGCTAGCACTTAACAGCACTGTCAATAACAAAAACAATGCTCTTCGAACCAGTTTCTCGGTGTATATGAGAATCGAGTCCGGCTCTCGAACCAGTTTCTTATTCTATCTGCCTCTGCAGCATATAATAATGCTCTTCGAAGCTTATGGTTTGGTCTAGAGGTGGCAAAATCAACCCATACATTCAATTTTGGGTTAGAATGGGTATTATTTTTGTAGTAGATGAGTTAAGTTGGGTTAACAAAAAATGTTAAATGGGTCAAGATGGAAAACTTTAAAAAATAACAAAATAACATGTGGGTCAGGATGGGTTTTCTAGCATCGTTTCATTACTACTCTGCTTTCCATTTGAATCTACCTCACTGCTTGCGTTCTCTCTCTCTCTCTCTTAATTTCCCCAAATCTCGTCAAAATGGGAGTGGAGAAACCAAAGCCAATCGGCAGTGTGTGGCCGACGATCAAGCTGTTCGTTAATGGCGGAGCTTCTGGTATGCTTGCTACATGTGTCATCCAGCCTATCGATATGATCAAGGTGTGTTGTCTATCACTTTATCCACTGTAATTTTCGCATTTCTAGTTCTTAATATGAGTTTAGATCTGTTTGTAAGATGTAGATCGGACTCTCGTAGGTGTATTGTTCGATTTGTTCAGCTCATTTATGATAGAATTGTAGAAACTTGTAGGTGTTAGATCTTATATTAGGTTTTCACTGAAAGGCTTGATGAATGAAGCAGATAAGGTGTTTGATAAAATGCTTCAAAGAAAACAAGCACCCACTGAAGTTGTTTATAATGTTCTTATACGTGGCCATTGTAAAGGCGGGAACTTGAGGAAATCTTTTAAGTTATATAAAGAGGTGGTGAGTCATGGATATATGCCGCACACTGCAACGATTTTCGCATTAGTAAAAGAACTTGTGAAAGGTGAAATGACTGTTGAGTCGAGTGAAGTTACGAACAAACAATTGTGTGTTGAGAAGTTGTAAGGTTACGGATGCTGAGGTGGCAAAGGCTCTTGTTGAGATAAACCAAAACAAGGGAACATGGATGCAGTGTTTAAGATTCTTTCTGAAGAGGCTAAGGATGGACTTCTTCCAAATAGTGGGAGAACTGCATATGCTCAATGATCATCATTATTTTGCCATTTTTTGTCATATTTTTTTTGTATTTTAGGGGATTCATCTTGCTTATGTGTGTACATATTACATGTAATGCATTCTAATGTTATAACATATAAATTTTGACTATATAACCATTTGCATGGATGTCCTTGATATATATATGTGTGTTGTGTGTTTGCCACTCAAGTTTTAGTTGTCTTGGTCACTTTCATCTGGTAATGCATTATGTGTGTGTAATTGAATGATCATATTGAGTAGGGTTGATCAACAAGCAATTTTAGTCGAATTGTAGAAACTTGTAGGTGTTAGATCTTATATTAGGTTTTCACTGAATATTTGATGGTACAAGTACAGTTCGGTACCGGTACCCGGTACCAAATGAAGTTCATCGTGACGTACAATCCTCAAAAAGCACTGAACTTTCTTTTTATTTTTTTTATTTTTTTATTTTTTTATTTTTTTTATTTTTTTATTTTTTGATTTTTTTAAATTTTTTGATTTTTTTATTTTTTTAATTTTTTTTATTCATTAATTTTTTTTTTAATTTTTTCTTAAATTTTTTGATTTTTAAAATTTCTTTTTATTTTTATTTATATTTTTAGCCTATCATGCCCAAACCCATCTTGACCTAAACCCATCCTAACCCTTTTCTTAATAAACCCATTCTAACACAAACCCATTCTAACCCATACCCATCCTAACCCATTACGCAAATCTACCCAACCCACCCATTTTGCCACCCCTAGTCTGGTCACAATCCGGCTCCTGTAAATCTATAACAAAAACAAAAGCTATATACAGCTAAAAGCTTTGCATGTCCATGAAACCCACATCCTCCTTTCTATAACTTCTTATAGGACCACTATTCCACCCTCAATATGCTCATCTTTTACACCATTCTTTGAACATGGGCCGGGTCGATTCGACCCAAAACATAGTTTGTGCAAAAGTTCTTGATTTTTACAACTTTATAGTGTATGAGACATGAATAATAAAGTTATATCCCCCATCTTTTACACAATTCTTTGAACCTGGGTCGGACAGGTCAAACCATTACGCTGTTTGTACAAATCTTTTGGATTTATTTAGTGACTTAATAGTGTGTGAGACATGATTAAGAAGTTATATTTCATCTTCAGTATGCTCATCTATTACACAATTCTTTGAACACGGGTCGGTTGGATTGGGCCAAAAAAAGATACAGATTATAAACCCAGCCAAATTTGATAATAAAAAATCAAACTATAAAACTGAAACTATACCATCTTTATTTGACCCGTTTGAGATAAAACACAATCGAAAACTTGGCAAAAATCTAGAGTTTTATACATATAGCATATAACTAGTGATTTTGATATTATAAAACCAAAAAAAGATGTTACATTAAAAGTTATAAAATAACATAGAATATTATGTACTTATGAGAATTAATTGCATGAAATATGTAATGCATGGTGTTGAAAGAATTGTAAAGAGTAAATGGTCATAACTCATAAATATATGTATTTATGGTACCATAATAGTGACCTCCCGGCAGAATCATGCATGGGCCATAGTGCCGCGCCACACCGCTACGGCGGACACTATGAGGTCTTGAAATCGAGTCCCCGCGAAGACGATAACGGCATGAGGGGGTGTTTTATATCAAAAATCCGACCGTTACCAACGGTCCTTTACATTAAATAAAAAAATTCATAAATATCTATCTATCTATACTATTATAAAAAGGAGAAGTGATGTACAAGATGGTAATTTTACCACGCGTATCAATTTTAAAGCAATATGTACAACATGCTTAAAGCCATTTAAGTTGGAAGCTCTCCAGAATTTTAAGACACCCGATGGGTAAATTAGGGTTTTCACCCATTAATTGAATTGAATGGGATTTGCTGGCCTGCAAATGAATCGCCTCACCTTCATACCCACAAACCGTTATATAATAGCATGTGAAAGCTGCGAAGATGCTTGCCCTTCACCTTCATCACCGACTGAAGAGTCTGCATAACCCTCGTTAAATCGCCCTCTCAAATCCCCCTTCAGGTCCAGGTTTCCACAGCAGTGAACAACCAACGACGGATTGGGGCTTCAACACTGGAATAGAGTCCTGCCACCACCACCGACGATCCACGATTTACTCTGCCCTTACTGACAGTCACCTAAGGAGAAAAACAACTAAGAATCTATCTCCCGTTTTCTCATATCAACAACTTCTACAACTTGACACCCTTTTATTTAAATGTCAGCTTGATTAGTTCTAGACTCAACATTGACATTTACTGTAAACTCCATGAGAAAAAACGAGTCATTTGTATAATAGTATGTTAGATTAATTAAGTATTATCAAAATTGTGCCCACAAGGTGTTTGATATAATGTCCGAATGAAAGAATTGTGATCAAATGAGCATGAGACCACCACCTGATCCAATAGCTGTACTGAGAGGTCATCGTGTTTCTGTTATGGATGTTTGTTTTCATCCTTCTCAGAATTTGGTGTTCTCAAGGTAAATATATTAATCATGTTTTGAAGCATTGTTAAATTATGTCGCAATTTATAATCCAAACTATTTTATTTATATTAATTTTCTAATTTCCTTTTTTCTCTTGTTTGCACATTGGGCTGATGGTTATTTTGGCTTCATGTTGGGCTACCTTTGTTGGTCAAAGTTGTCAACGCATTTTCAATTCCAACAGGTTCGGTTGTTCATTCTGTTCATAATGTTTGTGATTTTGTCGTTTGGTTGATTGTTGTATTTGGTTTGTTTTTTTTTTTTTTCGTTTTTTGTTGAAATTGTTGGGGATTTTGAGTGTAGGGCTGTTGGTCGGTTTATTCGATTTAGAATTTTTTTTGGACCTAGACCGGATCCGAATTAGAAGTATGTCTAACAACTTGTTTGTTTTGTGGTTGAAGTGTTTTGTAGAACAAATATAGGAAGAAAAGTTGGCTCCACAACGTCGATCGCAGCGCCACATGGGCGGCCAGATGCAGCAGAGAAATGCCTCTGCAACTTCTCTGTATGATCAACCTGTAGAAGACTAGAAGGTAATACAGCCATGCAGGTCCTTCTGGTGATGCCGGAGATGCTGTAATGGCAAGATGCTGTAATGCCGGAGATGCTGTAAGTGCTATATTTAGGTTGTTATTGTACCCATACGACTTTTGGTATTTGTGGTGTGTATACTGGTAGGGATATAGAGCCTATTGTTTATCGTTTGTGTCCCTTTTATAGTTGGTGCAATATGTTTAGGACTAGAGACTTGTTTCATTCATATATGTATTTTTTGGGCTTTGTCTTTAATTCCAAAAAAAAAAACTGAAGTGTTATGATACACAGGAAAGCATAATTTTTGGACAATGGGCTGTAAGATATGTAGATATCTATTATATATTTAATCTTTTTTTATGAAATGTGGAGTATTATATAAAGTTATGTCTTATGGTTACAAAAACCTGCCTTTTGTAGGTTTTGGAGAAATTATACAAAGCTAGATGGGGTCTAGAGGATGGAGTAGGTAGCATTATCATGTCTCCAACTCGTGAGTTAGCAGACCAGCTATTCATTCGGTGTACTGAAATCTGTCGGCAAGCATCACGGGTTCAGTGCAGGCCTTTTAATTGGTGGACACGAATACGACGAAGAGAAAGATCACGTGAATCGTATGAATATATTAATTTGTACACCTGGACGCCTTCTCAAGCACATGGACACAACCCCAAATTTTGATTGTTCACAACTACAGGTCATAATATATTTTTAACTTTTTTATTTTTTATTTTTTCCTGCATGCTATGCTCTTTTAATCTGTTTTTCTTTTTTAATTGTTCACAACTACACACAATGAGGTTGATTTGGGCAGGTATTTTGAAGTATGTGTTTGTTTAGGTCTCATCATTCATAGGAATGAGTTCAAATGGGTGAAATTGCTGTGGAACCTTTCCTCCAAAAGACACTTAACTGTCTTTTTATTTAAAGATTATTATGTTCTAATTTCTATGCTCTTTGAAATCTTTCTAATGACACTTAGCATGAATCCATTAGCGTGCGAGGAAGTGGACACTTTCTAGCTCTCATGGGTTCCTGTCATGTGTCATCAGGAGAATTTGTTGTCATGTGTCACCAGGAGAATTTGTTGGGGCATATACGTTTACTTCTGGATTTATTATTCAAAGCCTAAAACATCCCTTGAAAATAAAAATAACCAAACAATCTAAAGAAATGTTTAACTCTATAGCCATATTTTAATAGTTCTACATTTTTTCAATTAACCCCCAAAGGCCATACACCAAATAATACAGAGTAAAACAGGTTATGTAAATCCATTTATCACAATACGATTTAAATGACTACATACCCGACCAAGCGGTATTATTATAATACCGTATCCCAAGCCCGTATAGGGAAAATAAGTTAAGAGTAATTACCTGAGCAAATTTATACAATTTATCCCAGCCGTATACCACCAAGCAAGTACAGGTAGCTTTTACTGGGCTCCTAAATCTGGAACGAAGGTTTATATTAACCTATTAGAATCCTAACGGGTCCTTAATTAAGCCTAGACTTAGACCGGTTAGTTTTCAAAGGAAGATACGGTTCAAACGCATGATAAAGCGAAAACCAGTTTAGAATATGGTTTTGACCCAACAAGCTTGGATACTTGTTTAATATGGGTAAACTCAACATATTCTGGATTTTGAGACAAAGATGATAAGGTTTGACCCGTTTCGGCTAATATATGCAAACTAGTTACATAAGCCGATCCGAACGCGAAAAGTGCGTAACAGGCTGATCTAAAGGCTCTCAAAACTCAGATCCTGCACTCCACTGGCACTGCTCCTCCACCAGTGTTTTTCATTGATCAACTCCCAGAAGATAATGCCAAAAAGGGGGAGAAAATTCAGAAATGGAGAAGAAAAGGAATAACAGATGGTCTCTACCTCGCACCAGAAAATTCAAATATGACCAAACAGATTCCTTTGCCAGATGGGAGTAAGAAACTTGATGTGACTACAAATGCACTTGCAGAAGCACTTGCATGTGTAAAAAGGGATAGAGAGGCCAAAAAGAAAGCCAAGGTGGATTATCCGGATAAGGGTACTTCAGGGTCAAGAGATGATGAAAATCTCTTTGATGAAAAGAAGAAGCCTACTAGAAAAGTAAGGCTACCCAAATCCATTCCGGTCAGACGTTCAAAGTCTGCTCAAAAACCACCACCTAAAACAGCTGTTGTAACTCCTGGTGTATCAGTTGCTGTTGGTACTTCAGTAGTTTCAACATCTGTTCTCACTTCAACACACACCACTTCAACACACACTACATCCAATGCTTTACCTCCATCACCACCTAAATCACAATCACCTCCTGTCAAAAGGCAGAAGACAGCAGTTGTTACAACTTCTGCTGTAAAGACAACAGTGGTTGGAACACCAGTTGTTCCAACAGCTGTTAGTCTATCACAAAACACTGCCACTACAACCACCTTTCCATCCAAAACATCATCAGTCCCTCCTCAAATAAAGAGGAGAAGGCTAATTCCCAAAGATGATGTCACTTCACCATCTCCAACATCTTCAAAACCTTTAGCTCTTGTCAATATACCAAAACCAGTTCCTCTTTCTTCTGTTCCAATGCTCAAACCCTTACCTCCTGCAGGTGTTTAATTCCCTCTTGAACTAGAAGCTGTCAGAGAATAGATAAAATACTTCTATACTGAGGATGACCCTGCCAAAAGGAGTTTGCCTTCAATCAAAGGATATCCCTGGCCCAAAAACATTGAAGAATATTTAAAGATAAAGGCCAAGCAAGCATAGGATATCTCGAAAAGAAACACACAAGGGAAATCTGACAAAGAAGTATCAAGATACTACCAATATCTGCTCACACAAGTCAGTTCCCTAGAACGTTTTGCTAAAAATGTCAGTCAACAAATTTCTGAAAGAGCAGCTGAAACTCTGAAGAAAGACTACATTGAAAGCATTATGTTTTACAAGAAATACAAAGGAGAGAGACACATGTACAAAGAGTGGACTATTCCAGAGCTTGAAGCTGAATCAGCCAGAATACAAGTTATGATAAAAAGGAAAGTCTCTCACACTCCTCCTGATTGGGCAAAGTTCAAAAAGAATGTACCTGAAAAGCAGTTGGAACTAAAAAGAATGAAAGAAGAATTGGTTGTTGCTGAATTTGGCACCAAAAGACAAGTTGCTAGATGGAAAGAAGATGTGGTCAGGTCAACCTACAAAAGGTTGGAGGAATTAAGGAAGAAAGATCCAAAAATCCCTCAAAAACCTGACTACCTTGAGGCAGCGGTTTCAAAAGGACCATCAAAGTTGCAAATCAGGAGATCCATTGCTCCAGCTGGTAATGCCATCTACTAAAGAAGGACACAAAGCCAGTTAGGAGCTGAAACTGTTCAAGAAATTCTTGCTGGAAATGCTGTCTTAAAAGAAGGCTTGTTAAGAACGTTAAAAGAAGAACTTGAACAGGAAAACTCTGCTACCACTGCTCAGCCAGTGATGAACCGGCCAGCCTCACCAAATAATTCTGCAAATAAACATCTCCCAAGAAACCCATCAGGCTCAAAAATACAAAAGTGGGCAACTGACAAACAGACCTGCGTATTGACTTTGCTCAGGTCTGGTGGAGTAATGGAGAAAATATCAAGGGAACAAGCTCTTGGCCTGAGTCTTGAAGATTTGCAGGATCTCCTTGATCTTCCACTTAGCAGGGATGATGAAGATACAGATGCCCTTGACTTTGAATTACAATTTAAAAGGTCAGATAAGGGAGCTGTTAATGAGGCAATAAAGTATCCACAAATAATGAAGGGTTTTGGCATTATCTGTTCCAGGGGGAGATTGTTGGGATTGAACCCTATCAAAGGAACAGATAATTAAAGCCAAAACTGGATCAGAACAGTGGATTATGAATAAGCAGATGCTGATACACAAATCTCTCCCCTTGAAAGTGATTACAACTACTGATGACCTCCTATCTGCTGATCTTACCAAACTACTGACTCATAACTGCTGCTCAACTAAAGATCTGATGGAAGACTAAAGTCCTGCTGATTCAATCTACTGCCTTGAGTCAAGCACTGCTGATCCGGACAAGTGCTGCTGGGTTCACAGCAGTAGAAGGTTGCAGCAGCTATTCTAAAGTCTGTTTTGTAATAGAATGTATTAGCAGTAGTTAACACAAGCAGTGTCTGTATAGATCAGAGGTTAGAGTTTGTTAGGAGGTTAGATGTCACTTTCATGGTGACGTCAGCAAAGATGCTCAGTAGTTTGCAAGTGCCTATAAATAGTTCAGTACTTTGTACTGTTCTATTAGCTCTTTACATCATTCGTCTTCTTTGCACGAACAAACTACTGAGCTCGGGCTGAGGGGGAGTTTGCATTCATACATCTATCTTTGTAATCGTTGTTGAAATTAAATTCAATCATTCGGTTCATTGTGTAAAAGATGTTTGATCAAAGTATTACTCTCATTTGATTGTATGCAAAGTTTGTTTTCATTTTAATTCCGCTGCACAACTCATCCATTTTCATCTTAACTTCAAACACAAAATACAATCAAAAAGAAACTCAAATCCAACAGATCAGACTCACTATTCTTGATGAAGTTTCATGTTCAACCTGTTAATTAGTCATCTCTCTGGTGGAAATCCGTTTTCAAGCCGGCTCTCAACTAGAAAATGAGTGGAGAGTCTGAATGAGTCCAGATTCCATCGGTTTTGAGTAGAAAGTTGAAGAAAAGTTTGAAAACTGTTGAAATCAGTTGAGAAGTGTTGAAATCTTGTTGAGATTTAAGTTAAAAATGTGGAAATCCTTTAAATCTGAACCAATCTTGATGAGATGATGTCACACAACAGTTTGCATAAGCAACTGAGTGAGAACCACCTTCAAGGAGTCCAAATCAGGTGATTTCAATAAGAAAATGTATGATTTTGATGGAGAAGATGATGGAGAAGTGTTTGGTGATGATGATTGTACAAGATTTGAGAAGAAATACTTATGAAATAGCCTTGAATCACGAGAAATAGTGCTTGAGAGGGACTTGGGTGCAGGTGGTCGAATGAGAGTGTCAAATCAGTGAGAGGGACGTGTACGGGCACTATTTATAGGCGTGAGAGAGGAGTTAAGGCGGTGGAGAAAGCGAGGTGTTTGGGTAGGATGGCGCCCGGTCGGATGGCCATCCGATCGGATGGTCATCCGGACGGATGTCCATTCGACCGGATGTCCATTTGGACAGCCGTATTTGTGCGAGTTAGTTTTCCAACTTTCGTTTCATGTGTTAAGCGTTGCGTTGTGTTTAAGCGAGTTGCAAGTAAGCGTTGAGCGTGTAAGCGTTGCGTTGAGATAACCACATAACATTAAACAAATAATCACACAAATCTAACACCTATCCATCAAATGCATAAAAGTAAATCCGCGTTTCAAGTTTGCGTTGCATTTACGTTGCGATAGCGTTTAGTCTAAACAAGCGTTGTAACATGCGATGAAATGTGTTTGAATAGTAAGTGTTATAAATAGCGTTTAGTTGTGATAACTGCGTTTTGGATAGTAAGCGTTATAAATAGCGTTTAAAATGCGTTTGAAAACATAGTTTAAAATAGTTAACCCATAGCGATAATCGATATCTCGCGAGTACAAGCAATTAAGCAAGAAATGACAGATACAAGTAATGACCCGGAAAGTTGGGTTGTAACCCTATCCCAGGGAATAGAGAGGCTGCTTCCAATGAGACCCCCGGCTCCAAAAAACCAAAAACAAGACAAAAGCTTCTGGAAAAACATATATAAGCACACAACTACTAAAAAAGGTGGAAAAGAAAAATAATAAAAATAAACACATAAATAAATAAGTAGTTGTTAGTAAAACTACGACACCGGAAATAAGTGAAAACTTATAAAAAACTATATCACACCTCATAGAAAACGAAAAAATTTAAACTCATAAGAGAAGAACCTAAACCAAAAACCAGGCCAAACTCCTAAAAGTCCTTAACCTTAATCCTACGTCTCCACGAAGTTCTATCCTCGACCATGTCCTCGAAGAGGTGCAAATCTTGCCTAATCCGTTCCTCCCAAGTCATTTTCGGCCTACCTCTACTCCTCCTTCCATCTACAGTGAGTGTTTCAACTATTGTAATCGGGTCTGTCGTCTGCCTCCTCCTGACATGCCTAAACAATCTCAATCTTCCCTCCCTTATTTTGTCTGAAATACCAGCAACTCCTAATCTTACCCTAAAAACCTCATTTCTTATCTTGTCCAACCTAGTATGCCCACACATCCATCTTAGCATCCTCATCTCTGCCACCTCTTGTAACAACCCGTGTTTCGAAAGTCAAAGTCAAAGTCAAGATTGAAGTCAAAGGAAGAAAAGATTGCTAATTGCAATCTGTCTCTCCTCGCTTAATTCCTGTTTTGACTTCTTTGACTTATAGTTAGTCTATTTTATATTTTACGTTAGTTGTATTATGTGGAGTAATTGTTAAGAATCGCAGTAATCGATGTATATTTGTCGCTATGAATCGCCTTACGGCTGTGAACAATAGGAAGTAACAATGCGATAAAGTCAACCAAACGCTAATCGAACTAATCTAATCAACCTCGTGCTCGCAACTCGAATTTCGCATTTTGGTTATTGTTATACGTGTGTGTGTGCCTTATGTGTTACTTGTGCATGTTTAACTTGTGTTATGTGTGGTATCAATCGAAACGCAATCGAATCGCAAACGCTAAACGAATACGAAATAAGGATGATTGTATGTTGATATAGTATGATAATTGGTGGAGAAGAGATAGCGCAAGATATGAGAAGTTGGGGTTAAAAGTAATTTGACTAGGAAACCCTATCGCATCGCAACGCTCGCAATCGAAATCGAAACAGCAAAACTCGTCGCACCGAACACTCTGGTACGTGCGCGACTATACATATTTTTACAATGAAATTACACACGAATTGGTTTTAAATTTATAAAAGTGATTATTACTTTTACATCAAAACACACACGAAAGAGGCAAGTGTACCCCGTCATATATGTAGTAAAGTATCGGTAAGAACCAAGTATCGATCCACGGAAATGGGCGGAGAAATAATACTAGACCTTTGTCGCTAAACTATCGGTAAAAACATACGTTGTTTTGGTTTTAATTAAACTAACATAAGCATAAACAAATATTTATAAAACATAGTAAATTATATATAAATAGCCTTGCTTAATACACAACCAAAGCATGTCAACTAAGTCGGTTTTGGCACTAGAAGCATTCGGTCAATTTTCCAATTTAAGACAATTAGTATCCCTTTCGGGAATCCTAATATAACAATCATTCGGAAAGTTAAAACGATAAACACACTTTAACCACCTAAAATTGTTCTTTAACGTACGATTGATTAATGTCTACAAAAATCTCCTAAAAATAAGTTAGTCATCCGTTAGGAGTTTTCTAACCTCACTTAATCAAGGAAAGCAACAACGATAAACACAATGCAACCACCGAGACAAGCATAAACTAGATTAAATCACAACCGAGTTCATTTTACAAATCTTGCACATAAATTCACCAAGATAGCAATTTTGGCCGAAACTACTAACTAAGCTAACAAATCATGGCAAGAATTCATAACAACACCATCTAACCCGTTAGAGTCCTTCCGTGAGGGCAAGCCTTCTTGATTAACAATAATTATATTTTATTAAACCACTAACCCGTTAGAGTATCATGGTGCCCACATTTTAACCAAGTTAAACTAGTTAACCAAATTAAAAGTTTACTAATACATGATTAAATAAGCTTCATTTTGCAACTATCTTACCTAACCAAGCACCAATCATCCAACACAATTACTTATAATCAAGAAATCAATATCAATAACAAGGTTGCAAACTAATCATCAAAGATAATCATAGAAAACACTTCCAAATTTCATTACAAACATAGATTAACATACTAATAGCTATAATCAAGCAAGGGATTGTTGTGTTTTTGCCCAAAGGCTACAATAATACATAAATATTAATCTAAATGCTTGAAACATTAACAAAATTCTGGAAAGGTTAGAAATCCAAACCATAAACAAGCACAAGATTAAGAATCCGGATAGTAAACGAGCAAAACCGGGCAATGTGGCTTGAATCCGGGCTAAAGCTGATGCTTCCGGAGCCTGAAAATCGCCTGTGGAGCTCTCCAAAATTCCAGAGTTACTAATAGAATGGTTCTGTTCTGTTTTTATGCTTTTTCGGTGTCGCACGGTCGTTCTCCGATCGCACGACCGTGCACTTTAAGCAATTATTGGTGGTGGTCCACCATACTGCATGACATCAGCAGAGTTGACTGGTCTTCATATATGCACGGGCGTTCTTGATCTGGCACGGCCGTTCCATACCGGCATTTTGTTGCACGCCTTGTCTTGTGGTCGTTCAGTTCCGAGGTCTTCCTGGAACGTCGGATCCGCACGACCGTTCCGCATATGGCATGACCGTGCCTTTTCGGGTTGGCCTGCAATGCCTTGCACGCAGTGTTGCACGCCTCGTTCATTGCCGGCATTCATGATTTGTCAGACATGCACGGTCGTGCATGAGGTCGCATGACCGTGCAACACGCCCAGGTCAGTTTTTTCAACAGAATCTTCGCAGCTTCGTCGTTTTGTCCGGAAAGTCCTCGTTTTCGCTATCATCTTGTCTGGTATGCTGTTTTAGGCCTGTAAACAAAAATGTAGATAATTAACTATCCGAATGACGGTTTTACGGCCGAAAACGCATAAAATAGGGGTAAAACGGGGGACTAAAATATGTGTAAATTAGCGAATATCACACTCGAATCAGGCGACCGATCGATCAGGAAACCAGCCGATCGACCAGCCGTCCGCGCGGACTGCCGTCCGATCGAACAGGTTGTCCGATCGAGCTGCCTGGCCGATTGACCAGCCCTTTCCTCTTTGGGAACTCTATAAATACCTCCTGTCACTTTCATTCTTTCCACTTTTGGCAAAGTGACATCCGACCAGTGCATACTCCTCCCTTTTCATCAGATTTCTCTCGATTCCGGTAAGATCTCGTCCTAATCTTGTACTTCCTTGATCTACACGCACTCCTACACCTTTCTATCTTTTGAATCTTTACTTTTAACCATGAAATCACCAAGATTCAAGGTGTCCTAGGATGACGACATCATGAGTTCTTGAGGAACTTTATGTTTTGGCCTCAATCCACCAAGAACAACTTGGATCTAACCGATTTCCACATAAACTAACAAAGATCTTTCATAGATTTAAACATATTCACAATAAAAAGGATTGAAAGATGGTTTCAAACTTTCTTACAACTCTTTTACACTCAATTCCTTCAAAACCGACATAAACGAAGCTTGTGCCGACCCACTAATCATTCTAGTGGTTGTGTGGCTTGAGATCCGGGTTCTATCCGCGAGGTTCACCGATTTCGGGTTAAACGTGAAACACCGTCCCGAACGGTTCACTAATCCGATTTGGGTGATTCCTGTCCGATCCGGAGAACCAAGTATTGACAAAGTTTCTGTTGCTTAACTCGTTATCAAAACGCCTCGATAAAATGACAAAACAACCAAGTGTAAGATGAACAGGTCGACTAGGACGGAGTGCCGTCCGATCGGACTGTCGTTCGATCGAACAGCCAATCCGATCGACTGGCCAAACCGAACGCCTTGCACCTTGGGACCCACACTTAAACTATTCACCAACATTTGAAGTCTGATCGTTGAACGAGTTGTTGTCCGATCGAACTTCCATCCGATCGGGTTAACCGCTCGAACATGTGACAATTAAACTTCAACACTTGACAATTTTCAATATGTTCAATGCACTAGGAATGTCACCCGATCGAACTGCAGTCCGATCGAGTGACAGCCTGCTGTGAACTTGTTCTCACTGAGGTACCCACCAAACGGGTTGCCGGTCAATCGAACGACCGTCCGATCGACCGACCTGAAAGGTAGAGACGCTTCAATGTTTTCAAATGCTACAACAAAAACTTCAAAAGTCAAACCATCATACACAAACACATCCTTCCTAAAGAAAGAAACAATCCACTCGAACGGCCATCCGACCGGACAATCGTCCGAACGGATTGTCACTCGCACGATCAGCTGTCCGATCGGACTACCATCCGATCGACCAGCTGTTCGACCCACCAACACTTATTTTCGTTTTACGCGTCACTTATCGCTATGCTATCGAACTATTCAGGCTAACCTTACTCCCAAGCGCTCCCTTCAATCCATCAACCGCTGTGAGTATACTCGATCCCCTTTTTGCTTTACGCACTTTTGGATGTTACATACGTTACTTATACAAAATCACAATCGAACACACTACGCAATACTTTTAACGCTAACCGATACCGCATGTTATATGTGACTTAATGAATGCTTGTTTGTTATGTTCACACATGGAATGCTGTCTACCTGCCTTAACAACGATAGTACTATAGTTTGGACTCAGCACCCGTTCACACGGGGGTTGTTAAGGACAATTATTTGCATGGATTATAGTGGTGATCATGTATTACCAACTGCCTTGGGCAGTCAACCCGCAGTCATTGGTATCGATAGGTTCATGTCGATAACTAACATGCTTCGTTTTACTCAGTGTACGTGCTGGTTATGCATAAACTATTTCGAACTCTATATGCTATTATCAAACTTGTATGCTCGCCTTTACACTATGTGTTGTGACAGGTGCTTAAGGTGTCTATTTGCTTGGAAATCAAGGCTAGGAAAGAGTCTTAGTGACCAACAAATAGTTGTCTGTACAAATGAAACCTGAGTTGTCGAAACAGAACAATTTGCCTAGATTTGTCTGTAATAATTTGTTTGCCTTTTTAAGACATGATATGGGACATGTTACTTTAAATTGATTGGTAATGACAATTGTTATGGAAAATTCTGGACAATCTGTTTCGCTCAGTGCCATACCCCGATGTTTCCGCCATCGGTTGGGGTGTGACAGATTGGTATCAGAGCCATAACTATAGGGAATTAGGCAAGACTCGACCTAGTCCGGGTCGATGTCTTAGAAACCTAGTCTATAGTTAGGACCCATAGACCGACTCGTGCATGTCCAGTAGGGATTATGTATGAGCTTACTGCTATCTCTCGTTATTCTCGCCTACGCTACACTATCACTGCACTCGAAATTTCAATTTTGGATAGGCAATTAAGTCGAGATTAGGTGTGAAAACCGCAAACTCTCGATTAAATTGCTTGTTTGATCTGTATTTATCTATAAAAGGCGAGAATTCGCATTGAACCAGGAGTGAAATCCATATTTTAGCGCGGATTTTCGTCGCTATTTTGTTAAAATAGGAAAGAAGTTGTTAAGCTAGGGGTGAAACCCTAACCTTGACGACTTGTTCCGACTTTTATTTGGTTTTTCCAAATCTCACCAAAGTCTCGACGGACTCCAACGACCTGAAGTCACTAGATGACTAAAGTGATGCGTGCCAAACGCCCAAGAATCGAGGCCAAAGCACGATCCTGAAAGTCAAAATGTGTACGACAAGTCCTTGAGAATAGTCGAACCACTTTGGATAGTCAATGTCCAATAGCCGCAGACAATCTATTTTTCGATTTTTATGAGTTTCGATTCTGAGCCCGCAACTGCTGACTCCGATGATTCGACGATTTTATGCGAAGTTATGTGTTTATGTGGTTTATGCTTATTTGTTAGCGTTTTGAGGTACTACTGGTTTCGATTTAATGCCTTTTGCTTCCGCTGATCTCACAACACTCACTACACCACGTTAACAAATCGCTACTATCATAAGGAAACACCATACGTCATGTTGCTCGCTATACTACTCGCTGTGTTAAACGCGATCGCTACATTCGAACGCTCGCGAACTTTGAATGATAGGTTTATGTATTCTGACTGCCTCTACAATTACATGCGTATGTGTTTCTGTGCTTCTGTGCTTCTGTGCCCTACGTGCTTACGTGCTTATGTGCTACTGTGTTTTCGTGCCTATGTGTTTACGTGATTATGCGTGTTACTGAGCTTTAGTTAGTGTTAGACGTGTGAGGTGAGATTCGATTATGACGTGTCTGAGACCTATGACGATGTCTGTTGCAGACAATGTCAACCGGACCATCATTTGGACCTCGTCACCCACGACTCACTCGCCAAGAACAGAGGGATAAACGCCTTGTTGCCATCCTCGCTAAACAAGTGGCCAAGGTTGTGCCCCAGATCGTGAGTGAAATTTACGAGAACGTTAGCAAATCGTCCGAGGAGTCTAGAACCGCAGCTCCTAAAGTTGCTACCAAGACTACTTTCAGCTTCAAGCAGTTCAAGGCTTGTGGTCCAAAGGAATTCACTGGAGAAGATGGCCCAACGGTTATGTTTCAATGGTTCGATTCCATCGAAGTCACTCTGCGCCAAAGCGGTTGTCCTGAAAATCTCCGTACCCTAAACGCTTCCGGCGTCTTCCAGTCCCGCGCATTAGACTGGTGGACGGCCGAGAGAAACAAACGCGGGAATGATGCAAATTATGAGCTGACCTAGGAAGAGTTGAAAGCCATCATGATGGATGAATTATGCCCTCCCCATGAACGCCAAAAGCTGGAGGACGAGTTTTGAAACATAAAGAAGAAGGATGGAGACAACGCTGCCCTGACTGCTCGCTTTAAGCAGCTCAGCATCATCTGCCCCGATCAAGTGAAGACGTCTGATGTGGCAATCAAGAAGTACATCCGAGCTCTACCCGACTGTGTTGCTGATTTTGTGCATGCCGCAAAGACAACAACGATCGAAGAAACTTATCCGCTTGCCGCCAAGATCAATGACAAGCGGGTAAAAGCTGGTTTTTGGGATAAAGCTTCAAAGTCTCTGCATCAAGCTACCACCGCACCATCCTCCGAAACCGCCGCCGCTCAATCGTCAAAGTCCTCACACCGCAGGAAGAAGAACAACAACAGCAGCTCCAACAACAAGAACTGTGTTGTCACTACCACTGCTGCTCCCCTTCAAGCCGTACCAGCTCAGCAGCAGTCTCACCACCTTCCAGCACCAGTTACCTATGCACCGCCCGCAAAGCGTGCATACACAGGCCCCCACCCTGCTTGCCCAACATGTTCTTATCAACATCCGGTGGGTCTTGCCTTTCGTTTCTGCGCCCACTGCAACATGTACGGCCACTTCACTGTCAACTGCCGTACTGGTCGCCACAACACCGCAGCTTCTGCCACTTCTCATCAAGCTCTGCTCCCAGCCCCGCAAGGCCAACACGCGGCTCAGGCACCCGCGATCAATGCCCGAGTCTGCTTCGCATGTGGTGATCCCAACCACTTTGCGAGCATGTGCCCGAACAGGGTGGTGAAACAAGAGCCCCAGCAGCAGCAGCAGCCTCATCAGCAGCAGCAGCCTCAGCAGCAGCAACAAGCCGCACGCGCCAGAATGTTCAACATCAATGCGCGCCAAGCCCAGGCTGATAACAATGTGGTCAATGGTACGTTCCTTGTGAATGGTATTTATGCATCGTGTTTGTTTGATACTGGAGCCGATAATTGCTTTGTGTCGTTTGAATTCGAGAAGCTCCTAAGTCGTAAGCGCTCCCATCTCCCCTCGATATTCGATGTTGAAGTCGCCACCGAAAGAACTGTCGCCGTTAATTCTGTTCTCCGTGATTGTACTCTTGAGCTCAACAATCACTTTTTCCCAATCGACCTTATCCTGATGCAACTCGGAAGTTTCGACGTCATAGTAGGCATGGACTTTCTTCGCGAAAACCATGCTGAAGTTATGTACTTCGATAAGATGATTCGATTTTCGCTCGCGAATGGTGATTTATTATGTGTTTATGGTGAAACTGCTTCGAAAGGTCTCAAACTTATGTCATGTGTCCATGCTAGCAAGTATCTCCGCAAGGAATACAGAGCTTTCTTGGCTAACATTGTAGTAGCGGAGAAGGAAAAGAAAAAGAAGACTGAAGTAAAAGACGTCCCTGTGGTCCGTGAATTTCCTCAGGTGTTCCCTGACGATCTTCCAGGACTCCCGCCAAGTCATGATATCGACTTTCGTATCGACCTTATTCCTGGAGCCAACCCTGTTGCCAAAGCTCCTTACCGACTCGCACCGTCTGAAATGCGTGAACTCTCGAACCAACTCCAGGAATTACTTGAGAAAGGCTTCATTCGCCCGAGCACCTCTCCTTGGGGCGCGCCAGTCCTTTTCGTCAAAAAGAAGGATGGGTCGTTCAGGATGTGCATCGACTATCGGGAATTAAATAAGCTAACCATCAAGAACCGCTATCCCCTGCCTCGCATTGACGCTTTGTTTGATCAGCTACAAGGTGCTACGTGTTTCTCGAAGATCGATCTACGCTCAGGCTATCACCAACTACGCATTTAAGAGGAGGATATACCCAAAACCGCTTTTCGCACTCGTTACGGCCACTATGAGTTCGTTGTTATGCCTTTTGGTCTAACCAACGCACCTGCGGTTTTCATGGATCTGATGAATCGCGTGTGTAAACCATATCTCGACCGTTTCGTCATCGTGTTCATCGACAATGTCTTGATCTACTCCAAGTCAAAAGCCGAACATGCGCAACATCTACGTTTGGTTCTCGAACTACTCTTGGGGAATCGACTCTATGCCAAGTTCTCCAAGTGTGAATTCTGGCTAGAAGAGGTTCAGTTTCTGGGTCACATTGTAAATAGTCAAGGTATTCATGTCGATCTCGCGAAGATTGAAGCAGTTAAGAGTTGGATTACACCTAAGAACCCGTCTGAAGTCCGTTCTTTTCTCGGATTAGCGGGCTATTATCGACGATTTATCGAAGGATTCTCAAAGATCGGTGTACCGCTTACCGCTCTCACGCATAAAGACAGGTCTTTTGTTTGGGGAACTGAACAAGAGTCTGTTTTCCAAACCCTCTAGCACATGCTCTGTAATGCTCCTGTTCTCGCATTGCCCGATGGAAACGATGGTTTCATTGTCTACTGTGATGCCTCCAACCTTGGTCTTGATTGTGTTCTTATGCAACGGGACAAGGTTATAGCTTACGCATCTCATCAGCTCAAAATCCACGAGAAGAACTATACAACCCATGACCTCAAGCTAGGCGCGGTTGTTTTTGCATTAAAGATTTGGCGACACTACCTGTATGGTACCATGTGTACGATCTTCACCGATCATAGGAGCCTACAGCATATCTTTGATCAGATAGAACTTAATATGCGTCAACGCCGTTGGGTAGAACTTCTCAACGATTACGACTGTGAGATTCGTTATCACCCAGGCAAAGCAAATGTCGTTGCCGACGCTCTCAGCAGGCGGAGTTATTTGCTCAGCATTCGAAACGCTCAAGCCCAACACGATCTCGAAACTCTCATCTGCGAAGCCCAGCATGCCTGTTTTAATGAACGCACTCTGAAGAAGGAAAGAATCTACCACGATGGAGCCCAGCTTGTGAGTAAATCAAATGGAATTTTCCATTTTCTGGACCGAATTTAGATCCCTAAGCGGACCGAATTGCGAAATATTTTGATGGACGAAGCCTATAAATCCCGGTACTCTATTCATCCCAGTGCCAATAAAATGTACCAGGATCTTCGCTACAAGTACTGGTGGCCGGGTATGAAAAGGTATATTGCCCTCTACGTTGGGAAGTGCCTGACTTGTGCAAGGATCAAGGCTGAACATCAAAGGCCCTCTGGCTTACTCGAGCAACCCCCAATCCCAATGTGAAAGTCATATACAAGTTTCCTAAGTTATTATGCCTTAAATATGTTGTGACATCAGTAAGATATCTTCTATTATGCCTAAAACGGATTTAAACTCAAATTACGCCCTGTAGGGGTATTTTGGTCATTTTAAAGGTTATAAAAGAGTTTAAATATTAAACTGAGTTACATGTCTGATATATTCAGTAAAAATACTTAATTTAATAAGTTATAACAGTAGGGTATTGTATATATGTGAAATTTATCCTTTATAACTAAACTATGCACCGAAGGGGCATTTCGATAATTTCACTTAAGCCTAAAAGGTCAAAACTGGAAATCTGAGTTTAAAACTTTTGCTTACTGTTAAAATATAAAAAATTTACTGAAATATCAGTAGGCATCAAACCTCATACGCTTAAAATAGTTTTAATACATACTATGCGTTAAAAACGCTTAAAAAGACGATTTTAATCTATTTCCGAGTTTTATAAGAAAAGCTGATATTTTTATTATTCCAGAAAGCTTAAAATACTTCATTTATCATATAAAATCAGTAGCAAAAGGTTTGGGGTCAAAATGTTTTATAAGACTCATTTTATAGCCTAAAAGGGCAAAACCGACCACTACCGATTTAAGCTTAGAACTCTAAGTTATGCTCAGCCCAAAAATAAATAAAAATATTCAAAAATCCCAAAATATTATTTTATATCAATAGGTAAAAAGTTTGATATCAAAAATTGGGTTTAGATAGGCTTTTATGCTAATTATGCCGTTTATTAAGTAAAAAGCTTTCTAATTACGCTATTGAGCATAACTCCTAATCTAGACCTCAAACTGATGTCAAATTTTAGGGACATGTTTATAAATCAGTAATGAAGGTTTCTATTCTTTTACTTTTTCAAAAATCACGTTTTAAGGTGTAAAGGGCGTAGTAGTCAACATTTAGGCATATAACGGAAACATGCAAATGATTTAGATAATTAATGAACCAAGTTGTATAATCACAGAGGGTCATACTAGCATGAAACATGGTCCTAATAAGGCTCTAAGGAATTTCTAAACTATGCTCAAACGGGTCAGAACTGAAAGTCAAAGCAGAAGTCAAATTATGTGACTTTCGGTCCCGAACCGAGCCTAAACTGAAAATTGTCGGGTTGAACATGTTTAGACATGTTCTTACATTAATTACCAAGTTATATTAATGATAAAACAGGTTTCATGTCTTCTACATTGCTAATTATGTGTTAATTTGAAAATAATCTTTCTGTTGACTTTTTAAGATTAACTTTGACCCGACATTTGACCTACTTAGAGCGGGAATCAGAGAGTACCCTTTTAAGGGTTTATTACCCACATAATTACCAACTCACAGGTATTTTCAATTCGAGATTTGACTGGATAATTCTTGATTAATTACGAAGTCAAGCCTTAATTACGACGGTTTGACTTTAAGCTAATTAACTAAGCTAAACTGAATTAAAGAAGGTTAAGGACACTTACAAGAGTCCTAAGAATGATTAGGGAGCCTAAGAAATCTTGGTTGTTGACCAGAGAGCTCCAGAAACCAACTTGAAGTGAGTTGTAAATGAGCAAAGAATGTTGCACAAGAGGTCTCCTTATATATAAACGTTGATGCAACAAGATCACTCCAACTAGGTCTATAAATGTTGTAAGATGTTCCCAGGTGTCCCTATGATGCCAAAAACTAGTTACATGACCCCTGATTTTCGAAAACCACCAATATATGGCGGTGTAACTTGTTAAACAGGCATCTGTCCAAAAATCGCCCAGTTACAGGTCTTACGGACCGTAAGCCTTAGGCTTTGCGGTCCGTAACCGCCCTTCATGAGCCATCGCCCAGCTCCGCTCTCTTACGGACCGTAAGGGTTTACCTTTGCGGTCCGTAAGCATTCATCAGAAGACAAAAATTTGTGAACTTTTAGGCCTTGACCATGCATTCTTTATAACTCCGAATCCCATGCTTCCTTTCCAGGGTAGGGTCCATAAATTCAGATTTTGCATGTCTAGCCTTATTCTTACACATCTTGGATTCTTGTGGAAGGTCTTGCCATGAATTTGGATGGATTTGAATTCTTTTGAAAAGAATTGATCATACACCTTGTCGTAACATCATTTAAAAGCCCAATTCTTTATAAGCTGAATTTATTTATTATAGGAATAACCGGTTAAATACATCAGATGTTTATCATTATGATTTAAGATCTTGGGATTTATAATGTGGTCGCTCAGAGGTGTTTATTAACATGTCGACACTTTTTAAATCCTACCATACATCTTCTAATTTGACCTGGGTTCCTGACACGTTTATCTTACAAGACGCGTGTCTTTATTTTATTGGGTATGATTTTACGAGGGGTTACAAGGATTATGGTGTATGATTTTACGAAAAATCTGTTCTTCCTTAGGAAATGCTTGTTTGGCTCGTGTGTTTGAGATGTTGAGATGTTGCCCATCTTACCTTCTTTGTTTTCCGCTGGAAGCTTCCTGACGTAAGCTGTTTTAGTAGCTTTGGTAGCTTCTAGCCTGTCCTGTGTTGACAAACTGCTTTAGTAGCTTCTGACCGTGAGCTGCTTTTGTCTTTTTTTATTGATAGATGTTTAAAAATAAACGTGTCTTTATTTATAAAGCAAACATGTTTGAGGTGCCTAAGGCACCTTATATGTGGTTGTTCTTTGCTCAAGTATGGCTTGGTCACAGGCTTCATGTCTACTCTGGGTGTGTGCTTATCTTCTTTTAGGGTAGTAGCTTCCGGGCTTATAGGGTTTTTTGCTTCAAGCTTCGTGGCTTGTAGCTTCTGCGCTTGAGCTTATAGCTTTTGAGCCTATTGCTTTAAGCTTGTGGCTTGAAGCTTATAGCTTCTGACTTCTGGCTTATGAGCTTATAGTTTCTCAGCCTATAACTTTAAGCTTGTGGCTTGAAGCTTATAGCTTCTGACTTCTGGCTTCTAAGCTTATTGATTCTTAGCCTATAGCTTTAAGCTTATGGCTTGAAGCTTATAGCTTTCGACTTTTGAGCTTATAGCTTCCAAGCTTGAGCTTACAACTTATTACTTGTCGTCTTCTTAGCTTCTTGACTATATGATTATGCAAGAAGCTGTTATGTTGTATTCTTCATGTGTTTTAGCCTGGTTCGCGTACCTAATATCATTCTTAGTTCTCAATTAGAGGTGTTTATGGTGAGGATGTAAGTGCTTCTGGCCTTAAGCCGTTGTGCTTCTAGTTTTTCCACTTATTGCAGCTTCTGGGGAAAAGTTGTCTGGTCCACCTTTGCAGCTGTAAAAGCTGCTCCTTGTCATGAATGGTGGACCCATCTACTTTTCAGATTTGAATAGTGATAACATGTCATAGATTGATGTGAATAGTGACAAGGTGTCACTTTTGTGAAAGCACATGCATTTGTCATGTCAATATTATCAAAACTCATTTGACTTTGTAATTTCAATAACAAACGTGAAGATATGCATTTGTATTTTTTTTAATTAATCATCATGTAGCTTTCAAGTATCGCAGACTTGTATTGTACAAGTCATGCAAGCATTAAATAAAGGTAGGCCTCTACATGTCTATTATTCTTTTTACTTTTTATTTAAAAAGTTGTATATCATATGTGTGTACTTTATGCATTAGAGTTTGTACCTTTATCTATTTATTTATGAAAAGCATTCAAACCATACAAAAAACATGGTTTGTGATATATAAAATGACAACTTCGTTTTGTATAAAAATTCTAACCCGTCCTTTGCATGGTATAGATACGTGTATAGTATGCCTAGGAAGGTTCCAACATGTTCGCTTTTTTTAGACGGATGAGTCGTCGGTGGCATGCTTCGGCAATTATCCTTGAATGTGGCATGTTCATGCGAAGAGTTCGAAGCACGTTTTATACATGAATGAGTCGTGTTTACGACAAAGAAAACTTTTTATTAGTTTTCTTCGGCAATGGTTTGCGTGAAACCAAGAAAAGCGGAGACCAAGTGTTTATTTTTCATAATACATCCTGTTGATATTTACATGAGTTGTCGTAAGCCAATTTAGTAGCCTTTTAACCTGGACTACCTTGGAACTTTGAGATATGTGTGGTAACCGAGCTTCTAGCTGCTATTGCTCATGTCTCAGCCTCCTGCCTAATGCTTCCACGTCATAAGCTCTTAGTCATGAGCGTATATAACGTTGATATAGGTTCTTATGACTTAATAAAACATGGTTAAAGGTCGAACTCCTAACAATAGGCTATAGTAGCATTGAGCTTATTTATAAGAGTTTTCTTTCGGGGGAGCTAGAAGCTTCAGCGTATTGACCTAAAGCTTTGTTTTGGATGTTGGAAGCTGCTAGGTTAACATGGGGGAGCTATGAGCTCGAAGCATTTTTCGTGACAAGCTGTTAGCTAGAAGTTTTATGTCAGAGGCTACTAGTTGGAAGCTACTTGTGCTTCTATGCTGCCCCAGTAGGTGCTTCTAGCTTAAGCTGTTGTGATTCTAGCTTCCCTCCAGCTTAGCTGCCTGACCTGACTAGTTTACCTTTATAGTTGTTAAAGCTAGAAGGTGTGGCTATCATAATTAATGTGAATAGTAAGCCTATCCTACTTTATATCTATAGAGTTGATTTGATGTCTCTTTTCTGAAAGCACATGTCTTTATCAGAAAAGAGCAGTATACTTTTTGACTTTTTTTGTATTTTTATTTTTTAGTAGACAATAGTTTTAGTTTTCCTTGACATTTGTGCGTGAAAAGACATGGCATGAATCTTTATTCAATAATACAAGTTTTAAAAACTTTTGTACAACTCCTTAGTAAAAAGGTCATATGTTGGCAACTAAGACAAGTTATGTTTGCACATTTTTTAAGAGTGAAAATCAATTTAGTTTTCCGATATTATTTCAAACACAAACCTCTGATATGTTGTTTTACGAAATATATCATATTCACAACCAACAAATTTTAAAGAGTTTAATGTGTAAGAAGCCGGGAACCTGGTAGCCAGAGCTTCAGGCTAGGAACTAGGTATCGCGTAGGGCAGCTATGTGCAGGAGATCTAGAAGCTATTACTTCCAAGAAAAACGTTCTTCCCAACCTTAGAAAGAACCTAGGAACATATGGGCTGAAATACAAAGAGTTTCATGTTCTAAGCAGTGCAGCCCAACGATGGGCGCCACTTGTTGAAACAACAAGGATAAGGTCGGGGGAAGGTATGAACGCTCCCCGGGTCAGCCTCGTCACCTCCTAGCTTGTACCTACAACAAGAAAGAACCCATTAGAAGGGGCCAGAGACCAGGGTCTCTGGACCACCCTCCGACGCTCAACATTAGTAATTTATCCAAGAATAGTGTATAAACATAAAGCATAGATGTATGAGTAAGTATAAGAGAGATAGCGAATGCTTATGGAGTTTGTGGTCGAGATCCAGTGGTTAGCTAGCAGCTGTGATAATTCCAGGTTACATAGCTCGTGACTAGGAGCTGCTGGTGTACTCCCTCATGAGCTCGTGACCTTAGCAGCTCAGAGGGAAGCAGCTTAGCTTTGTGGCTTGTGTTCTTGAGAGAGAGTATGTGATTCAAGAGAGAGAATGAGATTCTAGAGAGATAGAGTAAATGGCTAGAATGCTTAAGCCAAAGTGGGGTCATTCAAATAGAGGGTGGACCCTCTATTTATAGGCATGTTACTTTTAACCCTAATGGGCTTGGTTGTGATTGGTCGGGCTGGCCCACTAGGCTTGTTCTCCTGTTTGGGCTGTTAAGCTCCCAACAAGGAGCTCATAGCTTCCTGCTTCCCGGCTTTGCTGAGTAGGAGCCTCAGGGCACCCACGTCATCAGTCGTCAATGGCGTTGGTATAATTGTCCAACCGCATGGCGAGGTCAACATACACGCGGTGACCAGAAAGGACAAACTTTGATTTTACAAGCGGTTGCTTCACACGACCTGTGGGTATGGCCGACCTTCTTTGGTGTAGCCGGGTGTATGAACGATATTAATACATTCGAGTGTTCATCATTGTTAGAGAGCTACATGACGTGGGCGGTTATATACATCTATTTACAGTATGTTCACGCGCCCGACGAAATGTGTTTTATATTTATAAAATGGTTTATACCTTAACATTAAAACACATACAACAAAGGACAAGTGTATCCCGTCATATATGCAGCAAAGTATTGGTAAGAGCCAGATATCGATCCATGGAACACGGGCGTTATAATGTACTAAATCTTTGTCATTATTTTACCAGATAAAAAGATAAGTGAATGGTTATTTAACTAAATTATATCTAAAACATAAATATACTATTATCTTGTTTCACAAACAACATAAACATGTTATCTATCAGATATGTCACAAAAGCACTTAATCAATTTTCTAATTTCGAGACAGTTAGTCATCCGCTAGGAGTTTTCTAACATGATGCTTCTTCGGAAAGTTAACGCGATAAACACACGTTAACCACCTAAAATCATTCTTTAGCGAGCTATTGATATTCATTCATGTAAACCTTTAAAGATAGATTAGTCATCCGCTAGGAGTTTTCTAACCTCACTTATCAAAGAAAGCAATACCGATGGTCACAATATAGCCACGAGGATAAGCATTTAAGTAGATCGTATAACAACATATTTCACCTTTACAAGTCTTGAATACAAATCTACCATGTTAGCAATTTCAGACCAAAACTACTAAACAAGGATCATAAACCGTATGCAAGAACATGTAATCAACACCATATAATTCGTTAGAACCCTTACGTGCAAGAAAGTATTCCTAATCAAAATAAGATATATCTTGGATAAAACCAATACCCCTCTCGAGTTTCATGGTGTAAACGAGTTTACAAACAAGTGATTAATCAAGAAATAGTTACCATCCCTCTAACCACAGATTCATTATCCAAAATAATCAAACATAATCAGGAACTCAACATCAATGAAACGTTCATTATATAATCATGAAGATTCGACAAGAAAAAGTACTTAAGTTTCATACAAACAAGATTACAGCATAAAGTTCATTCAAGAAACAAGTTTATAACTACTATTACATAAACTACATTAAACATAAACTAACATCAGCTCATAACTTGCAAAATGATCAGAATACATGTTCAAGAACAAGGAATCGAACCATAAACAAGCAAGGAATTGATGGGTTGGATCGGTTATGCTTCCACTCGATCTTCAAGCTTCAAATGGGTCTGATCAGGACTGCTTCGGAACCCAGAAATCGCCCAGAAACATGGAGAAAAACCCAACATTTTGATCAGTAACGAATGCTACTATTTATAGGCAATTTTCAGTTTGGCACGGCCATGCGACTGGTCGCACGGCCGTGCGGTCAGGTGTTGTCGGGTGACATCAGTTTCAGCGATCCCGAGTCAGCCAAGTGGACTAGTGGACAACTTGCCTAGGTCACCAGATTGGCATGGTCATGCGACTGGTCGTATGGTAGTGCGACGTCATCAGAAGCGTGATCAGAAAGTATGGTCCAGGTGGTGCATGGGGGTGCGGTTGGCTCGCAGGGGGTGCGGTTGGCTCGCAAGGGGTGCGATTCGAGAAATCAGCGGCACCATGAGTCGCACTGGCAGTGCTTCCGAGGTCGGAGGTCTCGCACGGTAGTGCAGTTGGATGCACGGCCGTGCGACACCTGGCAGTCATCAGATTTTTGTCCGTTTTATTAGAAATGCATCAGAATTTGTCCGTTTTCATCAGAATTTTCCTTTATGCTCTGTTTAAGACCTGAAAAATACAAAAGTACCGATTTTGGTACCTAACCGTCGTGTTTTCGGTCAAAAACGCTTAAAACGGAAGTGTTTTGGGGTATATAAAAACATGTATAATTTAACGTATATCACTACATTTCTGGCACGATACTGAAAACCGTTTTTCATGCAAATGGGAATGACTACGAACATGTATACTATCTGGGTGATGGTATATACCCGGAGTATTCGAATATTTTTAAAACGTTTTCTGAAACGCTCGATGTGAAAAGACAATATTTTAAAAAACTACAAGAGTCTTCGCGAAAGGACATCGAGAGGGTTCTTCAACAACGATGGCATTTTACTAGAAATCCTTGTCGTATGTGGAATAAGGATAGAATTCGAATGGTCATGTATGCTTGCATCATTATGCATAGTATGATCATAGAGGACGATGGAAAAGCGATATGTCAAAACTATTTTCCAGAAGATGTAGTTGAAGGAACCCAAGCAACAATGGAAGAGAGAATTTTAAATGCTCAACTATTGCCATCTAAGGATATACATAATGCGTTAAAGGCGGATTTGGTCGAGCATGCTAGGGCAATTCGCCCAATTCGACACGATGGTGACGTCGAAGAAGACTACGAGGAAGAAGAAGTTGAAGAACTCAAAGTTGGGAACTTTGTAGACGGAGGTTAAGATGATGGAGAAAACGAAAAGGAAAAAGGAGAGAACGACGATGAAGACGAAGAATAAATGTATTGTTTTCTTTTATTGTAATGTTTTTTAAATTTGATAAAAGTGTTTTTTTAAATAATTTAGAGATTAATTAAAAAAATAGAAAATTAATGATTAGGTAATGATGGGTATAGGGCTTTATGACTACACCTGTTTGTGATATAAGACCGTGGGGTATGGTGGGGCGGGGGTTTGGGGCATGGGTTGACACGTGGAGTTTGAGCCCCCCGCTGGTGAGTGACGTGTCCGTGGGGTATGGCGGGGCGTGGCTAGCCCGCGTGGGTTGGTTAAAACTAAAAAAAAACTAAAATTAAAAAATAAACACAACATTTAAAAAAAAGCCTAAAATTTTATTAAAATTTCCTAAAAATTACAAAATTCTACAAAAAAAAACGATTACAAAATTAAAAAAAAAAACCTAAAGCGTTAGGTAGATTTCGAAAAGGGCGAGCTTGTCAAACGGCTTCCGCTCCTTGTCCCGAAACTCGATGTTGGCCACCGCCACTCGGTCTTCGTGACTTATTTCACCTCCCGGGACGCTGTCGTAGTAGGCTTTAAAATGATCGAGCTTCGGTCGTAGCTCACGCCACTTGTGTTGGCACGTGTTTAAATTGTGTCGGTCGTTCCCCACGTTGTGCCGGTAGCTAGCGAAAGCTTCCGGCCAGTAACGGGTCTCACCGGGTTGGCGGCCCTTCATCGCGTCAACGACGCTCGTGACAAGAGCTAGCTTTTCCTCGTGTGTCCAAGAGGCCATCGATCAAGTGTGTGTGGGTAGCGGGTTCGATCAAGTGTGTTTGGGTTGGGGTAGCGATGTGGACAGCCGGTGGGGTTGGGGGTCATATAGCGATGTGGACAGTTGGGTGGGTGAACCGTTTGGCTTGGCCAAACGGTTATACTTTAAAATTTAAACATGGCCAGGTATGCCCTAGCCAACAAGCCAATAAGGGCCGGCCACATAGGACCGCTAGGCATGCCCAACGCCCGGGCTGAATCCCCCGCCCAAGGGGCCACGCCGAACCCCAAGCCCACCCAGGGTGGTGACTTGGGCGTTTTCATCCAACCCACGCCCCAACCCCCGCCTCATACCCCATAGTCTAAAGCCTCATAAAGCCCCCCTTATACACTTTTTGACACTTATCGCATAACACCCCTCAAAAGGTTTTATGACTACAAATGGTCTAAGTGTGAATGACTATATTGTATAGATGCTATAAATCTTTTTTAGAAAAATGCGTTGAAACTTAAATGACATAATTTTAAGCCATAACGACACTAAACTCATATTTTTATCTTATGGAAGTATTCCAAGCATTTGTGAAAATAAGTGTAGACGTTGAACAAACAAATACATCTTCTACAAATATTATATTACTAGTCTAAGTACCCGTATGTTACACGGGTGGCCTCACTATCTATCCTACCTAACAAAAACCATAATTAGGGGACAATAAATAGGTATGAAATTAATTTGGCAGGGACCCTTTACTGTTTACAGAATCCTGTTGAACAAAAGTGTCATTAACGTCAAGTATCATCAATTTTATTAATGTGACAACAGACAACACCCAAACAAAAATATAATCATTGTTATTAAGCTATCTAGAATATGAAGACTAAACTAAGAAGACATTAACAAATAGATTAGAACAAATGTCCTTGACTACTGGGATCAATGAGAGGCTAAAAAATCAATAGAAGCCCTTAAAGAAAGTCAAGTAACATATAAGCAAAGTGTGAAAAAAAGTCAACATGAAGTATCTTACATTTGTAGTAGTTTAACTAACGGGTTTTCCCCATGAAGATGTGCTGTCATTAGAGTAATCATCTGTTGCAGGTGGTAAAATATTCCCTGAACGCCGTTCCAATTCATTTGTAGCACCAGTAACTTGCTGTACTATACCCCTTTAAAACCAAAAGTTAAGTTAATTAAGGGCCAATAAATCATCATGTGGTTTCAACTAACAAAAAAGGCCAAACGTATCTACTATCTAGAGACCAATTTAACCCTATGTTTGAGGTTAGATAACTTATCCTAATATGACAATTCCATTCTAGACCAAGTATCACCAAATGTTTATATAGATTATTATCACAATCATACTTGAAATCATCACAATTGTTAATCTTTTTTCATTTCAATAAGCAAACATTCTATGTGATTTTGGATACGAAAAAATAAACTCTTAAGTTCCCTATATCGGTAAGTGATTCGCAGTCACTGACAAAAGGTTGTACCAGTTTTATGCTTTTCAATATAACAATCAAGTGTGTGGCTCCTTTTATCTTGCACCGTGTTCCTACTATTATCTAAGTCAATCAGAAAACGGCTTACCTATAAATAAGAATAATAAACATAACTTACAGAGTTGATTTTTTGGATATCCAACCATCTCAAAAAATAAAAACCCGTTAGTACCATGTTACGAAATGCTGCATGCTAATACATGTTTTCCGAAAGACTAAAAGTGAAACCAAACTTTGATTAAAATTCATGCCAATAGCCCAATACAATATCAAGAATCAATTACGAAGTAAACATGGAGTTATATCATTGTTCAATACCATAGTAGACAAAAGTGCACAAAACACACGCCTGGACTCTCAGCCAAAACAAAATTAAGGTGTGTTGGTTATACATTTCATCTTACATCATGTTCTTATGATTGTTGAAGAAACACTAGATAAACGATCGGAATCGAAATATCTGGGGGGGGGTTTGGATCTGCATAAAAGAGTTTGTTTTCTCTCGTTCGATTCGAGGTTACCGATCTTCCTCTCCGATGAACTCTGCAAAACAAAGCACCGTTAGCCTCGTCAAGGGGAGAAGGGGGTTCTCTCCTTGACCTGACTCCGTCGTGAGAATAAGTATGTGTTTATGAAGAAGAAGAAGAAGAAGAAGAAGTATTGAAGAAGTGTGTGTGACTTGAATTTCATACCTGAATTGTTCTCATATTTATAGCCGAGAGTTTTGGGCGGGAAAACCCGTTGGTGAAAAGTTAACGGAAGATGCTAACCCCGTAAGCGGTTACATTTCCTTCCGTTAGGTTTCTTGATCTGACGCGAGTGCATACAGATCGTGATTTAGATCTATGGCTAGGGGTTTGGCACGTGGAAAGGGATCAAGTGGAGGTTTCTCTCCAATTACATGCTATCATTGTGACTCCAGGGGAGCCCGGGATGGTGACACGTGGCCAGATGGTTATAACCGTCTGGTGGTGCACGATTGGGTCCTTCTAGAAGATTACTGTTGTAATCTGGTGTGACTCCTTATTGTGTGGTGTCAGCTAAATAAATCCCAAGTCTGGGTATTTATCCAGCGGGAGATGCTTATCTCAAGAATTTCATCCTTTGCTTATGGAGGAAAGCGCAAGGCTTTATGATGCGCAAGTATTACTTGCTATCTGACTTTTTAAAACCTTCTTGGTAGAACCAATGCGCGGCCGTGCGAGGTAAGAAGGGCTGGAAGACGAGGTTGTGGTATGGTCCTAAGTACTTGTCACAAGGTTTTTATGACCTTACCCCTTCAATTGTTAAAATATATTTCGTTTTTGGTTGACGGTTCTAGATTGTCACTTATCTTCTGTTTTGCTTACATGTTAAAAGTGACCACTGTACTGAGATCTAGTGGACCTCCTTTATAAGTAAAACTCATGCAAGTTTTCAGTTCTAGATCAAAAGATGCTTCAAGTCCATTAATCAGGTGCCTTGTGAAGCTATTATTACGTTGGATCTTTGTTTATATTATGTATCATTTTACGCAGAATGGTCAAATTGAAGCTATTATTACTTTGGATCTTTGCTTATATTATGTATCATTAACGTATCATTTTACGAAGAATGATCAAATACTATGTTCTATAAGCTGAATACCTTGTATATTCAGAGATTATTTCATCTTTGGTGAAGCTATCCTCTTGTGATCCGAACTCATGCAAATATAAGCAGTCAGGATTGGTGCAAGGCTGCATAAACAAAATCGAATTATTAATTATTAATAAAATATATAGTAAAAAATTAAAGTAAACTGGCAAAAACGACTTGTTCATATAACCTTGAAGTCTTGCACCACACATTTCTTCAGGCCAAATTGATTGTCGTGGCGACCCGATCTAGAGACTCTCTAGGACAAAATGTTTACTTTAAGAGAAACCCATTTATTCCATACGAATTTGTTACCAAGACCCGAAAAATAAAGCCCATCCATGCGTCTCCTAAAGCTCCGCACCGATAATTGACCCGAAGCATCCAGTAACCATTTCCCCTTATCCTCGCCCATGCTGACGGAGTAATTTATGATATCTTCCGATAGTCTTTCCAATTCAGCCATTTCTGAGCTGGAGGTAGGCTGCTAAATCCATTGAAAAGTCAAGCAAACCACCCCATTTACCCAAGATAAGATACCCGGTCCTTTATCAGGTGTAGTCTATAAAGAAAGATGCAGAGCCATAGTTAGGTAACCTCATACCTGGTTGTACACAACTGACTTGCTAAATGGTCGGCGTATGTAAACCACTTGTAATCCGCTTGCAAGGGACAATAAATGTATTCACAATCTTGGTTAATAAAAAAATAAGTCAAAAGCGAATCAACATATCAAATAACCAGTAACAATCACTCTACACCTATGTAACAATAAATTTTAAAAATAACCATGTTGTTTGTTTTAAATACTAATCAACATTAATGGGTTCTGTTCCTTCTTTCAGCAAAAGAGTATAACAATAAATATGGTTGACCGAAAAAGTAATTTCGGTGTAATGAATTAGAGAAAAATAATCCAACCTGGATGATATAATGCATGAAGTTGTAGATGTGTAGCATACGTATCTAGAAAATGAAGAAGATCCTTTATAAGAATAGCACCTGCAATTTTTATAAATCATGTAACTAACTGTTGTGCAAGAAAAAAACCTAATAATATACCATAAAAACCCAAGATTCTTCATGAACATAACACCACTAAATCAAGAAAACAACAAATTAGGCAGAAATTAATGGCAAACTTGTCATAAATACCAGTCAAAGACCAAACATCAGGCGCCAAAACGTTCAAATCTTTCTTCTCTACCCTAGCAAAATAAAATAACCCACCTGATATCTGTCAACAAATTCCAAAATAAGATTAGCAAATTATCAAACAAAATGCAAACTGAACTCGATTTTCATAACAAAACTAATGGAAGCTCTGGACGTGATTGTTCAGAACAAAACTAATCGATATGAAGAAGAGGTTTCAGTCGTCCTCCTATTATGAAGAACATGACAAATTCTGCAACAAAATTTTCAAAATAGAAAGTTTAGTAAATCAATAAATTTCCAGTTTTAAGTAATAGTGTTTTAATAGCAATCACAAATTGTAATCATTATAAAAAAAAGCTTACGTACCAGTATTGTTCTAATCTCGAAAAAAAAACAACTAACCAAATTGTATTGAGGGTTCATCCTTTAGTTGGTGAAGAAGCAAGAAATCTGACTCCGTTTTGTTATAACATTGAGACATGAAGCAAAACCAAATCATGAGTTTCTTCTTAACCTCTAAAGCATCAATTTCCTGAGCTATAAAAGAAAATGAAAATCTTACAATTGGACCTAATTTTGGGAAAACCTAGTAACCATTAACAGGTAAAAAAGAATTCTAATAAAAATGAATAGTTTAAAAAACCACCAATACTCAATATACTTAATCCCCCAATACTTCAACTGCACATAGTCTTTCTTCATGCATATCTTCCGTCATAACTGGTAGATCCTATAAAATAAACAAATAAAATAGACAAAAAATGGAAGGTTATTGAATACAAAGGAGTAAGTGAGCATGTAAAAACTGATTAACCTTAGTGAATGGTGCATGCATCCAGTTGGGTTAGTTCTCTGTCAGGTATATATTTATGTGAGTATATTTATGGCAAGCTCCAAATTACAGAATAATTAAGTTGTCACACCCCAACCGATGGCGGAATCATCGGGGCATGGCACTGAGCGAAACAGATTGTCCAGAAGTTTCCATAACAACTATCATTACTATTTAATTTATATAATACGTCCCATACCGTACCTCAAATAGCAAACAAATTATTACAGATAACATCTAGTCAAATATTCTGTTCCGACAACTCAGATTTAAATATAAATATTGTTTATCTATGTCTAGAGACTCGAGTTGCAAGATCTACAGACAACTATGCTCTAGACTTTTATTCTAGCTTCGCCTTCCTAGCAGTTAAGCATCTTAAACACCTGTCACATACGTTAAAATAAAGTCAATACATATAATGTAAAGGTGAGCATACAAGTTTGATAATAGCATATAGAGTTCGAAATAGTTTACGCATAACCAGCACGTACACAGAGGAAAACGAAGCATGTTAATTATCGACATGGATCTATCGATACCAATGACTGCGGGTTGACTGCCCGAGGTAGTTCGCAATACATGATTACCACCGTAATCCATGCAAGCAATTGTCCTTAACAACCCCCGTGTGAACGAGTGCTGAGTCCAAACTATAGTATTATCGTCGTTAAGGAAGGTAGACAGCATTCCACATGTAAACATAACAACAAGCATTCATTTAGTCACGTAATACATGCGGTAACGGTTAGCGTTTAAAGTAATTAAGTAGTGTGTTCGATTGTGATTTAGAATAAGTAACGTATGTAACACCTAAAAGTGCTGAAAGCAAAAAGGGATCGAGTATACTCACAATGATTGATGGATTGAAGGGAGCACTTGAGAGTAGGGTTATCCTGAATAGTTCGATAGCATAACGATAAGCAACACGTAAAACGGAAAAACAAGTGTTGGAGGGTCGGACAGCTGGTCGATCGGACGGTTGTCCCGGCTTGACAGTCCGTTCGGACAGCTGTCCGGTCGGTCGGTAGGCCGATCGGATGGCTGTTCGAGTGGATTGTTTCTTCCTTTGAGAAGGATGTGTTTGTGTATTATGGTTTGACTTCTGAAGTTTTCGTTGTAGCATTTGGAAACATTGAAGTATCTTTACCTTTCAGGTCGATCGATCGAACGGTCCATTCGATCGGCCGGCTAACCGATCGGTTAGGTACTTCAGCAAACAAGTTCTTATCAGGGTGTCACCTAATCGGACGGCTGTTCGATCGGGTGGCACTCCAATGCGTTGAACATGTTGAAAACCAACTAAGTGTTGAAGCATAGTATCTCATGATCCGAAGAGTAATTCAAATCGGAGTTCGTTCAATACTAGACTTCATGGAATTGTTCAGTGTGGGGCCAGGTGCTAGCCGATCGGCTGGCCTGGTCAATCGGCTGACTGTCCGATCGGCTGGCTGTCCGTTCGGACTGCAGTCTGATCGGTCAGCATCCTGACCTGATCAGCATGTTCGTCTAACACTTGGCTGTTCTGATTGTTTGTCGTTATATCGAGGTGTTTTGACAACAAGTTGAACCATAGAACCCTCGTTCTTACTTGTTCCTCCTGATCGAACAGGAATCACCCAAATCCGGCCGGTGAACTGTTCAGAACAGAGTTTAACGTTTAACCCGAAATTGGTGAACCTCGTGGATAGAATCCAGATCTTGAGTCATGCAACCACCGGAATGATTTGCAGGTCGGCACAAGTTCCGTTTCTATCAGTTTTGAAGGCATTGAGTGTAAAAGAGTTGAAAGAAAGTTGGAAAACCATCTTTCAATCCTTTTCACCATGAAATGTTTAGATCTATGAAAGATCCTTGTTTGTTTATGTGGAAATCGGCTACACCCAAATGATTCGTGGTGGATTGAAGCCAAAACATGAAGTTCTTCAAGAACACCATGGTGACATCATTCTAGAACACTTGAATCTTGATGATTTCACGGTTAGAAGTCAAGATTTGAAAGATAGAAAGGTGTAGGAGTGTGTATAGATCAAGAAAGTACAAGATTTAGGATGAAATCTTACCGGAATCGAGAGAAATCTGAGAAAAAGGATGAGAACACGAGCTGGTCGGTCAGAGCTTTCCAAAAGTGGTAAAGATGACAATGACAAGGGTATTTATAGGATGCCATAAGAGGAAAGTGTTGGCCGATCGGTCAGGCAGCACGATCGGACAGTAATCCGATCGGCTGGGCTGTTCGATCGGCTGAGAGCCTGATCGTTTAGCTGCCTGATTCGAGTGTTCGGTACGACGATTTTTGATATTTCGATCTCGATTGCGATTGATGGGAATACGATAGAATTTCCTATTCAGATTACTTTTAATCCCAACTACTATATCTAACATACAATCATCTATCTCTCGTGCTATCTCTTCTCCAGCAATTATCATGATTTAATTTCGATTGTGTTCGATTGAGTTTTCGATTTCGAGTCGAGTCGAGTTTCGATTGATTATCACATACAACACAAAGTAGACACGCACAAGTAACACATAAGGCACACACACACGTATATTAACACCAAATTTCGCGTAATTAGAGTCTCGAGTTCGATGATGATTAGATTAGCTCGATTATTGATTAATTGACTTTATCGCATTGTTACTTCCTATTATTCACAGTCGTAAAGCGGTTCGCGTCGATAAATAAACTTCGGTTAATTCGATTAATTACTCCACATAATAAAACTAACGTAACATAAACACAAAATTGATTAACTACGGTCAAAGGAGTCAATCTTGACTTTGACTTTGACTTTCGGTAACACGGGGTGTTACAGCCTCCCCTTGTTTAGGGAATTTCGTCCCGAAATTAGGCTGAAAGCTGCACAACACCGTGAATCACCTTTTGCTACTTTCTCTCTCTAGACTTTCACTTAAACAACTGCGGGTACTTCACCTTTATGTCGCTTTCGAGTTCCCAAGTGAACTCTGCGCCTCGTTTGCCTTCCCATCGGACTTTCACAATAGGAATGCGCAAGCGTCTGAGTTGCTTGGTTTGGCGATCCATGATTTCGACAGGCTTCTCCACGAAGTGTAGCGTTTCGTTTATCTGAAGGTCGTCGAGAGGCACAATTAGATCATGCTCAGCCAGGCATTTTCGGAGGTTTGACACATGGAAAGTCGGGCGGACGTTACTAAGTTCCTCCGGTAGTTCGAGTCTGTAGGCGACTTTTCCGATCCTTTCCAGAATCTTAAAAGGTCCAACATATCGAGGCGCTAGTTTCCCTTTCTTGCCGAATCTGACCACACCCTTCCAAGGTGATACCTTTAGGAGTACGTGGTCGCCAACGTCAAATTCCAGGGGCTTGCGTCTTCTATCGGCGTAACTCTTCTGTCTACTTCGAGCTTTCAACAAGTTATCTCGAATTTGGAGGACTTTGTCAGTCATTTCTTGCAATAGCCCAGGACCGGTTAATTGCGAGTGACCGATCTCGTGCCACACAATAGGCGATCGACATCTTCTTCCATATAGGGCCTCGAATGGTGCCATTTGGATGCTGGTATGATAACTGTTATTGTACGAGAATTCGACTAGCGGCAGATATTTGTTCCAATTGCCGCCGAAGTCTATGACACACGCACGGAGCATGTCTTCAAGAGTACGGATCATTCTTTCAGTCTGTCCATCGGTTTGAGGATGGAATGCGGTACTTAAGTTAAGCGACGTACCAAGAGCTGCTTGAAACGTTTCCCACAATCGCGAGGTAAACCGAGCATCATAGTCAGAGATGACGTCACGAGGCGTACCATGATTACAAATGATCTCGTCGGTGTAGATTCAGGCTAATCATTCTACCTTGTAGTCTTCCCGTATTGGCAAAAAGTGGGCTAATTTGGTCAAACGATCAACAATAACCGAAATGCTGTCGTGACCTGATGACATGGGCGGAAGCTTTGTTATGAAATCCATAGCTATACTCTCCCACTTCCATATAGGAATTGGCAGTTGTTCGAGTAAGCCAGAGGGCCTTTGATGTTCAGCCTTGACCCTTGCACAAGTCAGGCATCTTCCGACATAGAGAGCGATATCCCTTTTCATACCCGGCCACCAGTACTTGTAGCGAAGATCCTGGTACATTTTTCGGTCCGCTTAGGGATCCAAATTCGGTCCAGAAAATAGAAGATCCCATTCGATTTTCTTACAAGCTGAGCTCCATCGTGATAGATTCTCTCCTTCTTCAAGGTTCGTTCATTAAAGCAAGCATGTTGAGCTTCATGGATGAGGGTTTCGAGATCGTGTTGGGCTTGGGTATTACGAATACTGAGCAAATAACTCCGTCTGCTGAGCGCGTCGGCAACGACATTTGCCTTGCCTGGGTGATAACGAATCTCACAGTCGTAATCGTTGAGGAGTTCTACCCATCGGCATTGACGCATATTGAGTTCTCTCTGATTAAAGACGTGTTGTAAACTCCTGTGATCGGTGAAGATCGTACACTTAGTACCATACAGGTAGTGTCGCCAAATCTTTAATGCAAAAACAACCACGCCTAGCTCGAGATCATGGGTTGTAAAGTTCTTCTCGTGGATTTTGAGTTGTCGAGAAGCGTAAGCTATAACCTTGTCTCGTTGCATGAGGACACAACCAAGACCAAGGTTGGAAGCATCACAGTAGAAAATGAAATCGTCGTTCCCATTGGACAGTGCGAGAACAGGAGCATTGCAAAGCTTGTATTTGAGGGTTTGGAAAGCAGACTCTTGTTGTTCCCCAAACAAAAGACCTGTCTTTATGCGTAAGAGCGGTAAGCGGCACAGCGATCTTGGAGAATCCTTCGATAAATCGTCAATAATAGCCCGCTAATCCGAGAAAAGAACGGACTTCAGACGGGTTCTTTGGTGTAATCCAACTCTTAACTGCTTCAATCTTCGCAGGATCGACATGGATACCTTGACTATTCACGATGTGACCCAGAAACTGAACTTCTTCTAACCAAAATTCGCACTTGGAGAACTTGGCATAGAGTCGGTTCCCCTGAAGTAACTCGAGAACCAAACGTAGATGTTGCGCGTGTTCGGCTTTAGATTTGGAATAGATCAAGACATTGTCGATGAACACGATGATGAAACGGTCGAGGTTAGGCTTACACACACGATTCATCAGATCCATGAAAACCGCGGGTGCGTTGGTTAAACCAAAAGGCATAACAATGAACTCATAGTGGCCGTAACGAGTGCGAAAAGCGGTTTTAGGTATATCTTCTTCTTGAATACGTAGCTGATGATGGCCTGAGCATAGATCGATCTTCGAGAAACACGTAGCACCTTGCAGTTGATCAAATAAATCGTCGATGCGAGGTAGGGGGTAACGGTTCTTGATGGTTAACTTATTCAATTCCTGGTAGTCGATACACATCCTGAACGACCAATCCTTCTTTTTGACGAAGAGGACTGATGCGCCCCAAGGAGAGGTGCTCGGGTGAATAAAACCTTTTTCAAGTAAATCTTGGAGTTGGTTCGAGAGTTCCCGCATTTCAGATGGCGCGAGTTGATAAGGGGCTTTGGCTACGGGGTTAGCTCCAGGAATGAGGTCAATACGGAAGTCGATATCACGACTTGGCGGTAAGCCTGGGAGATCATCAGCGAACACACTCGGAAACTCACACACAACGGGGACATCGTTTATTCCAGGACTCCCTTTCTTTTCCTTCTCCGCTACTACAATGTTAGCCAAGAAAGCTCTATATTCCTTGCGGAGATACTTGCTAGCTTGGATACATGACAGGAGCTTGAGACCTTTCGAAGCAGTTTCGCCATAGACACACAATAAGTCACCATTCGCGAGCGAGAATCGAAGCACACAACTTCAGCATGGTTTTCGCGAAGAAAGTCCATGCCTACTATGACGTCAAAACTTCCGAGTTGCATCGGAATGAGGTCGATTGGAAAGATGTGATTGTTGAGCTCGAGAGTACAATCACGAAGAACAGAATTAACGGCGACAGTTCTTCCAGTAGCGACTTCAACTTCGAATGACGAGGGGAGATAAGAGCGTTTACGACTAAGGAGCTTCTCGAATTCAAACGACACAAAGCAGTTATCGGCTCCAGTATCAAATAAACATGATGCATAAATACCATTCACAAGGAACGTACCATTAACCACGTTGTTGTTAGCATGGGCTTGACGAGAATTAATGTTGAAGGTTCTGGCGCGTGCTGCTTGTTGCTGCTGCTGCTGGGGCTCTTGCTTCACAACCCTGTTCGGGCACGTATTTGCAAAATGGTTAGGGTCACCACATGCAAAGCAGACTCGAGTATTGATCGCGGGTGCCTGAGCCGCTTGTTGGCCTTGCGGGGCTGGGAGTAGAGCTTGATGAGCAGTTGCTTGAACTGGGGCTTGACGAGGACTATAGTGACAATTGGCAGTAAAATGGCCGTATAAATTGCAATGAGCGTAGAAACGACAGGCGAGACCCACCGGATGATGATATGAGCATGTCGGGCAGAGCGGGTGGGAACCTGTGTAAGCACGGTTTGCTGGCGGCTCTTGAGTAACTGGTGCTGGTCGATAATGAGACTGCTGCTGGGCCGGTACGGCTTGCAGAGGAGCAGCAGTGGTGGTGACAGCATAGTTCTTGTTGCTGGCGCTGCTGTCGTTGTTGTGCTTCTTCTTGCGGCGTGATGACTTGGATGGTTGAGCAGTGGCGGTTTCGGCGGTCGATGCAGTGGTGGCTTGATGCAGAGACTTGGAGGGCTTATCCCAGAAACCAGTCGCTTGCCGTTGATCTAAGCGGCAAGCAAGTAAGTCTCTTCAATTGATGATGTCTTCGCGGCGTGAACAAAATCGGCAACACAATCGGGCAGAGCTCGAATGTACTTCTTGATGGCCATGTCTGACGTCTTGACTTGATCGGGGCAAATGATGCTGAGCTGTTTAAAGCGAGCAGTTAGGGCTGCGTTATCTCCATCCTTCTGCTTAATGTTCCAAAACTCGTCCTCCAGCTTTTGGCGTTCATGGGGAGGGCAGAATTCGTCCATCATGATGGCTTTCAGCTCTTTCCATGTCAGCTCATAAGCTGCATCATTCCCGCGTTTGTTTCGCTCGGCCGTCCACCAGTCTAGAGCTCGGGACTGGAAGACGCCGGTTGCGTTTAGGGTACGGAGATTTTCTGGACAGCCGCTTTGGCGCAGAGTGACTTCGATGGAATCAAACCATTGAAACATAGCTGTTGGGCCATCTTCTCCGGTGAATTCCTTTGGTCCGCATGCCTTGAACTGTTTAAAGCTGAAAACAGTCTTGGTAGCGTCTTTGGGAGATTCAGTTCTCGACTCCTCAGACGATTTGCTGACGTTTTCATAGACATCGCTCACCGCCTTGGCTACTTGTTTGGCGATGATAGCAGCAAGACGTCTGTCTCTCTTTTCTTGGCGGGTAAGTGGGGTTCGGTGTCCGGATGACGACATGGTCTGCAACAGACATCGTCGTAGGTCTCAGACACATCAAAATCGAATCTCATCTCACACGTCTACCACTTACTAAAGCTTAGGAACACGTCGAAACACGTATCGCATAAACACATAGGCACATAATCACAGATTCACGTAGTCACAGAAGCACATAAGCACGTAGGCACGTAAGGCACAGAAACACAGAAGCACAGAAGCACTTACGCATTCAATCACAGAGGCAGTCAGAATACAGAAACCTATCATTCAAAGCTCACGTGTCGTTCGTATATATCGGTCGCATATAGTATATCGAGTAGTATAGTTTAATCATATAGCATGTCGAGTATAGTATAGGCGTATATCGTAGCATAATTTCGTCTAGATTTGCAGCGACTTGTTATCGTTTTGAGATGGAAGAGCAATGCGAGTCGTGTGTGTCGATCGAAGTGAGAGCAATAATCGAATAAATACCAAAATTAAACACATAAACAGATAAACACACTTAAAAATACATAAAATCGACGAATTATCAGAGTCAGCAGTTGCGAGCTCAGAATCGGAACACATAAAAATCGAGAAATAGATTGTCTGCGGCTATTAGACATCGACTACCCAAAGCGATTCGACTATTCTCAATAGATTTGTCGTCGCATTTCGACTTTCGGGATCGTGTTTCCGCCTCGATTCTTGGGCATTCAGCATGTATTCCCTAAGTCATACTCGTGAGTTCAGGTCGTTGGAGTTCGTCGAGGCCTTGGTGAGATAAATTAAAGTCGGAACAAGTTGTCAAGGTTAGGGTTTCACCCCTAGCTTAGCAACTTCTTCCTTGTTCTTAGTAAAATTGAGGAGATTATTCATCAAAATATGGGTTTCACTCCTGATTTGGTATAATTCTCCTCGTTGAACAAGCATTCATTATTGAAAAAGCATAATGAAGAGATTATTGATAAGTTGATAAAAACAGCATTGATCCGGCAATTTAGTCGAGAGTTTGCGGTTTTCACACCTAATCTTGACTAAATCGCCTTCTCATTATTGAAAATTCGAGTGCGGTGATGATGAGAATTAGCAGGATATATAGCACATAAGCTTGGTCTGTTGGTTCCTAACTATAGCCTAGGTCTCTAAGACTTTGACCCAGACTAGGTTGAGTCTAGCCTAATTCCCTATAGTTATGGCTCTGATACCAATCTGTCACACCCCAACCGATGGCGGAATCATCGGGGCATGGCACTGAGCGAAACAGATTGTCCAGAAGTTTCCATAACAACTATCATTACTATTTAATTTATATAATACGTCCCATACCGTACCTCAAATAGCAAACAAATTATTACAGATAACATCTAGTCAAATATTCTGTTCCGACAACTCAGATTTAAATATAAATATTGTTTATCTATGTCTAGAGACTCGAGCTGCAAGATCTACAGACAACTATGCTCTAGACTTTTATTCTAGCTTCGCCTTCCTAGCAGTTAAGCATCTTAAACACCTGTCACATACGTTAAAATAAAGTCAATACATATAATGTAAAGGTGAGCATACAAGTTTGATAATAGCATATAGAGTTCGAAATAGTTTACGCATAACCAGCACGTACACAGAGGAAAATGAAGCATGTTAATTATCGACATGGATCTATCGATACCAATGACCGCGGGTTGACTGCCCGAGGCAGTTCGCAATACATGATTACCACCATAATCCATGCAAGTAATTGTCCTTAACAACCCCCGTGTGAACGGGTGCTGAGTCCAAACTATAGTACTATCGTCGTTAAGGCAGGTAGACAGCATTCCACGTGTAAACATAACAACAAGCATTCATTTAGTCACGTAATACATGTGGTAACGGTTAGCGTTTAAACTAACTGAGTAGTGTGTTCGATTGTGATTTAGAATAAGTAACTTATGTAACACCCAAAAGTGCTGAAAGCAAAAAGGGATCGAGTATACTCACAGTGATTGATGGATTGAAGGGAGCACTTGAGAGTAGGGTTAGCCGGAATAGTTCGATAGCATAACGATAAGCAACGCGTAAAACGGAAAAACAAGTGTTGGAGGGTCGGACAGCTGGTCGATCGGACGGTTGTCCGGTCGGGCGGCTGACCGTTCGGCTTGACAGTCCGTTCGGAAAATGTCCGGTCGGTCGGTAGGCCGATCGGATGGCTGTTCGAGTGGATTGTTTCTTCCTTTGAGAAGGATGTGTTTGTGTATGATGGTTTGACTTTTGAAGTTTCCGTTGTAGCATTTGGAAACATTGAAGTATCTTTACCTTTCAGGTCGATCGATCGAACGTTCCGTTTGATCGGCCGGCTAACCGATCAGTTAGGTACTTCAGCAAACAAGTTCTTATCAGGTTGTCACATGATCGGACGGCTGTTCGATCGGGTGGCACTCCAATGCGTTGAACATGTTGAAAACCGACTAAGTGTTGAAGCATAGTATCTCATGATCCGAAGAGTAATTCAAATCGGATGATAGTCCGATCGAACAGCAGTTCGTTCAATACTAGACTTCATGGAATTGTTCAGTGTGGGGCCAGGTGCTAGCCGATCGGCTGGCCTGGTCGATCGGCTGACTGTCCGATCGGCTGGCTGTCCGTTCGGACAACAGTCCGATCGGTCAGCATCCTGGCCTGATCAGCCTGTTCGTCTAACACTTGGTTGTTCTGATTGTATGTCGTTATATCGAGGTGTTTTGACAACAAGTTGAACCATAGAACCCTCGTTCTTACTTGTTCCTCCTGATCGGACAGGAATCACCCAAATCCGGTCGGTGAACTGTTTGGAACGGAGTTTAATGTTTAACCCGAAATCGGTGAACCTCGTGGATAGAATCCAGATCTTGAGTCATACAACCACCGGAATGATTTGCAAGTCGGCACAAGTTCCGTTTCTATCAGTTTTGAAGGCATCGAGTGTAAAAGAGTTGAAAGAAAGTTGGAAAACCATCTTTCAATCCTTTTCACCGTGAAATGTTTAGATCTATGAAAGATCTTTTTTTGTTTATGTGGAAATCGGCTAGACCCAAGTGATTCGTGGTGGATTGAAGCCAAAACATGAAGTTCTTCAAGAACACCATGGTGACATCATCCTAGAAAACTTGAATCTTGATGATTTCACGGTTAGAAGTCAAGATTTGAAAGATAGAAAGGTGTAGGAGTGTGTATAGATCAAGAAAGTACAAGATTTAGGATGAAATCTTACCGGAATCGAGAGAAATCTGAGAAAAAGGATGAGAGCACGAGCCGGTCGGTCAGAGCTTTCCAAAAGTGGTAAAGATGACAATGACAGGGGTATTTATAGGATGCCATGAGAGGAAAGTGTTGGCCGATCGGTCAGGCAGCATGATCGGACAGCCTGTCCGATCGGACAGCAGTCCTATCAGCTAGGCTGTTCGATCGGCTGAGAGCCTGATCGTTCAGCTGCCTGATTCGAGTGTTCGGTACGACGATTTTTGATATTTCGATCTCGATTGCGATTGATGGGAATACGATAGAGTTTCCTATTCAAATTACTTTTAATCCCAACCACTATATCTAACATACAATCATCTATCTCTCGCGCTATCTCTTCTCCACCAATTATCATGATTCGATTTCGATTGAGTTCGATTAAGTTTTCGATTTCGAGTCGAGTCGAGTTTCGATTGATTATCACACACAACATAAAGTAGACACGCACAAGTAACACATAAGGCACACACACACGTATATTAACACCAAATTTCGCGTAATTCGAGTCTCGAGTTCGATGATGATTAGATTAGCTCGATTATTGATTAATTGACTTTATCGCATTGTTACTTCCTATTATTCACAGTTGTAAAGCGGTTCGCATTGATAAATAAACTTCGGTTAATTCGATTAATTACTCCACATAATAAAAATGACGTAACATAAACACAAAATAGATTAACTACGGTCAAAGGAGTCAATCTTGACTTTGACTTTTACTTTCGGTAACACGGGGTGTTACATAAGTAGTTTTAATATAGAACTATACGCCATGTATCATACTTCTAGAACTTGTGGTTCAACTATGTGTCCTTCAGTAGCTTTCCGACCACCCAAATATGCTAAATACTACATAAGCATTTTGGTTGTCTCCGTTTTGCCTGCTCCACTTTCACCACTGACCAGAATGGAATTACTTTTACCCTCCTTAATCATAGCCCTAGTTTCATTAAAGACAAAATTATATGTTGAAAACATGCAAAATAATTGTTAAGTCGCTCAATAAATGACAGAGACCTGTAAGACGCATTAGCTACTTCAAATACATGCGGACTCAGTTCTCCAAACGGTGCTCCCTTATATTCTTCCATCATATGACCATCGTACAAATGAGGTAACTTTTGGAATGGGTTTATTGCAATTAGAATGTTTCCGGTGTAAGCCTGCAATGGTTTTGAAACATGTGAGGATTAAACAAAATAATTATATGTTTCAATATAAGAAGGTAGGTAGGTAGCCTACGTAAATTTCATTGAGTTCGTATCTAATTCTTAAATTCTACAGGACTCCTGGCTCATGCAAATATGATAGTTTTGTCATGTCATCAACACCACCAGCTGGAGCTTCTGTGTCCTTTGGATATACATTTGATAACTTAGCAACTACCTGAAAGTAAACCATAACAACAATGTATACAAGCAGTTGTTGGTTGTTGATATAAACATGAAAATAATATAATTAAAATAAAATATAAACTACCAACCTTTTTGAGGTCAGGAGTCTCGATCTCAGCTTCTTGGCCAGTAATTTTTATTACCTGCCCATCAATCCATGCTTTGTTCGGATCGTCAACCCATACGTGAGATCCTACTATAATATTCACCGCAGTACTCTGTTGTACAAACAAATTTAGTCACAAATACATTAACTAACATCTAGTTACACTATTGTGTACATTTGACAGTTACACTTCTTCAACATAGATAGCTTCTAAAGAATGCTATTGTAAATCAACAGATATATAAGATATCATAAGTTTCCTGAGTAACATAAACTAATTAAACAAAAAGTAATTGCGTTATTCAAATTGTTTAAAATTCCAAAATATTCATATCAATTTCGTATTCAAAACACACCAATCTACAAGATCCAACATCAATAATCATAATCACAACCCTAATTTAGCAAGCAGTAACACAATAAACGTATAATTATACCTACTAACACAATTCATGCACCTGCCATATCTAAAACTTATATGAATTGAAGACTTCAAACGCTTGTAAACAATACCCCGCAACCATCATCTTCCTTGTTATTAAGCCATACCTTTTAAAATCGATAAAAAAAACAGATTAAACAAAGAACAAATGATATAGGGTTTGAAACTCAGAAAAAAAAACTTTGAAAAAAAAAACTTAGGAGTTGAAGAAACGTACCGAGAATCATAAACTGATAATCAATCAAACAAAACAGATGAATCTGTGCAGAGAGCGTTAGGGTTTTGAGTGGCCTTACATAGCTTCTTGTGAATTGGGTGGAATACTGGATTTTCAAATGCCTATTGCTCTTTACAGTCTGCATAATTCAGTTTCCCCTTTAAACTCCACAGATCTCACCTTCGGAAACCTGTAGGTACCCGTATCCCGTATGGATCGTAACAAGACTGTTAATCTATCAAGGGTGCGGAATCCCCTTGATAAACCTTCGAACCCGAAACAAGAACGTGTAGATGAATATGAACTCGAACACACAAACACACAATCTTTCAAACTGATCTTCTGTGATTATCAAACCTTAGAAACGTTTTACAATCACTAAGATCTCCAAGAACCTAACAGCCTATTTCTGTTTGTTCTAAACTCTCTCAAATCGAATGCTCTATCACAATCTCGAAAAGTCTAACCCTAAACATGTAGACTAAGGCTGTTTATATAACACAGCCAAGACCTACGAATTTGGGCTTTGCCCATATTACAATTACATAAACTTGGGCCTAATAGACTTAATACAAACTTGGACTTGATTAAGCATTTTCAAATTAAGCACCAACACGCAACATTTTTTATCAAACACCTTATAACCTGCATGATTTAAAATTTGAACCCACTTTCTAACACCGTCTCCCCCTATCGGTAACAACTCCTCCAAGAATAACAGTTTTCCATACATTAAGAATTGTAACAGAAAAAGACACTATTTTTGTATTTTTGGATTTTCTGAAAGCAAATAAATACGAAAAGCAATAAGCACTCTATTTTTGTGAGAATCACCGGTAAGAAGATCATATCAGCACAATCAAACTGTTTCACACCATTAGTTAATTCTTTATGTAATTTTTCATGAAAAGCAGTCCAAGACGATTACCAGTATGTTTGTCCACCTAAAAAAATGCATAAACATTTCAAGTACCATTACCGTATGATACTTTAAGGTAATATTATTCTGAAATATTTAGTGTGTCCCACTTCAGGATATATCCCCGCAATCAAGGTATGCACAAAGATTCATCGCAGTAGGTGAGTATACTGAATTCATCCGTTTTATTTTTCAACGTTTAGATAATTGGTGAACAGGTCAGTACTTCCGTACAGCAAAGAGACCAAAATATCTAACGAGGGCTAAGACAAATACCATTTTTGGTACGATTTATGCATTTTTCACATTTGAATGACTCTTTATGAGAGCTTCTTCATTTTCAGGGTTTTGGCATTTTTAGCTCCTTTAAGATATCCTGGTTGTGCCTAGTTCAGCATATATCTGGATGCAGCAGAAGGACAACCTTGATATCCCCAGATGAAACAACAGTATAAAGACCTAAAACCTCAGATTTTGGCAATCTATCAACGCAAGATTTAAGGTCATTAAACCATACACCACTGATGTGTTCCCCACTCATACTCAATTCGTTTAGGTTTATATCACATTTGTAAGTTGATTATTTCATGCTTTTGTCTACTGGTACATCATATGATGAAGCTGCTATCACACGTAAGCAATTTAATTCAGTTTGAGTGTGACAGTCTAACTTACTGATGTACTATCATTTCTTCTTTTTCACACAGTGATAACTCATTTTTGATTTTCTTTTTTTTTTATGTTTTTGATTTTTCAATGTTTTTGTATTTTTTATTTTTAAGAAAGCAGTAAACTATTTACAAAATTCTTATGAAAAAACAGTTATTTAGGATTCCTCATCCCGTTGAGTTCGACTAAGTGTTCAAAGCGAGCTCTATCAAAAGCTTTAGTGTAAAGATCTGCCAGGTTATCTTCTGTGTCGACTTGGTGTAATTCAATTAGTCTCTTTTTCAGCACAATCCCGTATAAAATGATGACGTATGTCAATATGTTTAGTTCTATTGTGCTTTACGGGATTGTTTGTGATTGAAATAGTGGCATTATTATCTATCATAATAGGAGTACGAGTGAAATCCAAACCGTAATCGCGCATCTGCTGTTGAATCCAGAGAACCTGAGAGCAGCAGCTTCCAGCAGCAATATATTCAGCTTCACAAGTAGAGGTAGACACACAAGATTGCTTCTTGCACTGCCAAGACACAATCTTGCCTCCCAAGAACTGACAACCACCGGTTGTAGACTTCCTGTTCGACTTGCATCCCCCAAAGTCTGAATCAGTGTAAGCAACGAACCTCAAATCACTATCAGTTTGATACCACAACCCGAGTTTAGGTTTCCCCTTCAAGTAACGAAGAATCCGCTTCACTGCTTTCATGTGTGACTCCTTTGGATTAGCCTGATATCTGGCACACAAGTATACGGCAAACATGATATCAGGTCTTGAAGCAGTCAAGTACATTAGAGAACCAATCATCGCCCTGTATTGAGTAGGATCAACGTCTTCAGTACTTTCATGATCTGGGCCTAGATTGTGATTTTCGCAAATGGGTGTGTTAAAAGTAGAGCAATCATTCATTTTGAACCGATTCAAAATGTCATACACATACTTTGTTTGATGAATAAACATCCCATCCTCCTTCTGTTCAACTTGCAATCCCAGAAAGTAAGACAGCTCACCCATTGCGCTCATTTCAAACTTGCTCTTCATCACCTTTTCAAACTTCTTACACATGTTCTCATATGATGATCCAAAGATAATGTCATCCACGTATACTTGTACCAGCAGAAAATCTTCTTTCTTCCTCTTGATGAACAGTGTACTGTCAATCTGACCTCTCTCAAAACCATTCTTGATTAGATGTGTAGACAGTGTCTCGTACCACGCCCTGGGTGCTTGATGTCAACCATACAAAGCCTTATCAAGTTTGTAAACCCGATCTGGATAGTTTGGATCAATGAACCCATTTGGTTGTGAGACATACACCACTTCTTGGACTTTCCTGTAAAGAAATGCACTCTTCACGTCTAGTTGGTAAACTTTAAAGCCCTTGAATGAAGCGAAAGCTAGAAACAAACGAATTGCCTCCAACCTTGCCACTGGTGCAAACACCTCATTGTAATCTATTCCTTCTTGCTGATTGAAACCTTTTACCACCAAACGAGCCTTGTTGCGTGTTACTATTCCTCTCTCATCTTTCTTGCACCTAAACACCCATTTAGTGCCAATCTCTCTTTCACCTTTAGAAAGGTCCACTAACTCCCAAACCTTCAACTTAGCAAACTGGGCCAATTCTTCTTGCATAGCTTCAACCCATGAATTGTCTTTAAGAGCCATATGAATGTTCTTCGGCTCCTCTTGGGAAATAAAGCAACTGTACAAGCACTCGTTCACTATCCCAGTCTTCTCAATAGAAACAAATAACCCAGAATTCGCAGCTATGCTTCTTCTCGTCTGAACACCTGCAGTAGGATCCCCAAGTATCATGTCAACTGGATGATCATGATCCCTATTTGCTTGTGTATAAGCAACAGCATCAACTTCTAGATTGTCAGCCAGATTTGATCCAACCTCCCCCTGAATATTCTGATTTGCAAACGGATTAACAAACTCCTCCCCCTGAATGGGTTCAGAGTCACTATCGCTTGAATCAGGATCAGCAACACCTTGGGAAGATTCCGGAGCATCTGACATATCAACATTCGATCTAGGCATGAACTCGCCTTCATCGCCTTCACTGATCACTATTTGAATCAACTGAGAATCATCTGCATTAAGAAACTCAGGAATATTAAATGATTTAAAAGTGCTTTCATAATCATATAATATAGCTAGTCCATTCGTTGATTGTTGAGGTTTGTATGAAGTAATTTCAACATTAAACACAACCTCAATTTTTCCAGTTTTTAGATTAAAAACCCTTTTATTCGGTGTGCCAGACACATTACCTAGAAAGTAGCCATCATCAGCTACCTCATCGAATTTTTGTTTATCTTTGTTTCGCACAATGGTGCAGGGTAATCCAAATGGTTCAAAGCCTTCCAAGTTTGGTTTCTTGTTAAACATCAATTCATGACAAGTTTTATTAAAACGTTTAACAGTCAAAACTTTGTTTAGGACGTAGCAAGCTGTATTCACAGCTTCTCCCCAGAAAAGAACTGGTAGCTTTGAATCTGAAAGCATCGTCCTAGCAGCTTCAATCAACGTTCTGTTTTTCCTCTCAGCGACTCCATTCTGTTGAGGCGTATAAGGAGCGGAATATTGATGTTCAGTTCCCTTCCGAAGACAGCAGAGATCCAGAATTCGATTCTTGAACTCCGTGCCATTGTCATTCCTTATCCTCTTGATCCTTGCATCATGGACGTTTTCCAGATTTGTAAAAAGATCTATCAGCATCTCCGTTGTCTCATCTTTTGTACCTAAAAAGAAAACCCATGAATATCGTGAGTAATCATTAGTGACAACAAGACAGTAGTACTTTCCACCTATGCTCCTCACGTTCACTGGACCGAATAAATCCATGTGAAGTAATTCATAAGGGGCATCTATGGAATTTACTGTTTTAGACTTATGAGGTTTCTTGTGTTGTTTTCCCTTTTGACATGGAAGACATTTTTCTTCCACTTGAAACCTCTGCATTGGAACCCCTTTCACTAGTTCATTTTAACAAGGTAATTCATTTTTCGATAGTGAATATGGGCCATGCGTCTGTGCCACAACATCGATTCAGCTTCAGATGCTTTGGATAGCAAACACGCCACAACAGCAGTTGGATCCTTGGTGTCACGGCCCTCGGCCCCGGTTTGACCCGGTTCAAGAGCTGCGGGACAGGAATCCCGTGGTATTTAATTTAAGCGACAGCGGAAGTCTTTTAACACAGGATCTTTTAATACTAAAAATGCCCGTTTAGTATATTACATAAAGTTTTAGGGATAAAATCCCATAATTTACAATAAGATGATTTCACAAGGAAATCTTTATTTCTCAAAACATGTTTCTTTATTTATTTACATTGAGCCACTTCTCTGAGCTTGTAGTGCTTCACGGCACTTTCCTTGGATCACAACAGATCACCTGAAACATGTTTGGAAAAGGTTTTGTCAGCGGGGAAATACTGAGTGAATCATTCATTTTACTGAAAACATTACATTTGTTATAATTTACAGTATTAAGAGCGATTACAATGTTTCTAATATCAAACCATCTACCCACAGTATTTGTCACTCGACCATCCATTGGCTAGCCCATTTGTCCAATGGTGTCTGTGACTGTGGTCAGATCACCCCTTGGCCACCCGTTTGTCCAAGTGTGACGGGAAACAAGTAATGTATACAAAACCCCACATACCGGCTGTAATTTGGCAATTACATAGACTTAATCCCTTTATTATAACTTTGAAAATAGTTTTGGAGTTTTGTAAAACAGTTGATAAAAAGAGAATGACTCACATTGCAGATTTAGCGAGCAAAGTATAAGCCTACTGATTTGCCTTGATTAACCTAATTTAACAATAATGCATACACAAACGGGTTAGTAACTAATACAGCAGTTATGACAATTCACGAGATTAAACCCTCACAATGATTTACAAGTGCAATACTTAATAATTCAACGGATTCACGACGAATAACAGAGCATAGTCCGAATTCGAACAGCACTCAAATATTCAAGTCGAAATCACGATGAATAATCAAAGTACAAGCTCAATTTGAGCAGCACTCGGACAATCGTTGGATAGTTATAATCGATCGGACGTTGTATCGTAATAGCGATCGAGTTATTACCCTGATTGCGGCAGCACTTCGTGAATTGTGTGTGGTGTGGACTGTTATTGCTATAACTCGACGTACACAGAGAATTTGGACGTCGTTTCAATCACAGAAAGCAAGTGCCAATGTCTGCTATTTATACTGATTTTTGGACACGCTTACGGACCGTAAGCCATATCCCTTACGGTCCGTAAGGGAAGCAGTCTAATTATATAGGCTAGCTGGGTTCGGGACTAGGCTTGCTGAATTGACACTTTTCTCAAACGAAACTTAGACAGCAAATATTATAGATAATCGTTAACTAGGGTTTACCCCCCTTGAGTTTTAGGGGCCCTGATCCTGATTCCGATTGTTCTGAAAATTTTTGGGTTAATGCAGAATCACTTGGGTCTCTCAATTAGGGTTTTCTTTTTGATTAACTATCATCCTAAGTATTACTTTTAGTGAGAGTTGTTACATCCTCCCCACCTTAAGAAAAATCTCGTCCTCGAAATTTATTGGAATAAATGAGGATATTTGCGCTTCATTTCTGATTCTAGCTCCTAAGTGTATTCTGGTCCTCTCTTTGAATTCCATTTGACTTTGACCAGCACTAGTCATTTGTGTTTGAGAAACTTGACTTTTCTATCTTCGATCTGTAGTGGTTTTTCTATGAATTTCAGTTTTTCGTTTACCTCTACATCTTGAAGAGGTACTACCAGGGATTCGTCTGATAAACATTTCTTGAGATTGGATACATGAAATACATCATGTACTCCAGCTAGTTCTTCTGGTAGTTGTAAGCGATAAGCAACTGGTCCTATTCGTTGTAGCACTGGGAATGGTCCGACATACCTTGGACTCAGTTTTCCTTTCTTACCAAATCGTACTACTCCTTTCCAAGGGGAAACTTTCAATAGTACTTTGTCTCCTACTTGAAATTCTAATGGTTTGCGACGATTGTCTGCATAGCTCTTCTGACGATCTCGAGCCGTTTTCAGTCTTTCCTTGATCTGAGTTATCTTGTCAGTAGTTTCTTGTACGATTTCTGGACCTGATAGTTGATTTTCTCCTATTTCTGCCCAACATACTGGAGTTCTGCACTTGCGTCCATACAGTGCCTCGAATGGAGCAGTTTCAATGCTTGAATGATAACTATTGTTATAGGAGAATTCAATTAAAGGTAAATGGTTATCCCAATTACCACCAAAATCTATTACACCTGCTCGGAGCATGTCTTCCAAAGTTTGTATCGTCCTTTCACTTTGTCCGTCGGTTTGTGGATGATATGCAGTACTCAGATTTAGTCGAGTTCCCATTGCTTTCTGGAAACTAGTCCAGAAATGGGAAGTGAAACGACTATCCCTATCTGATACAATGGAGAGCGGAACCCCATGTAAAGATACGACTTCGTCTACATACAACTTTGCTAACCTTTCCATGCTAAAGGTTTCTTTCATTGGTAGAAAGTGAGCTGATTTGGTTAATCGATCTACAATTACCCAAATCGCATCATTACGTTTTCTGGTTCTGGGTAACTTAGTAACAAAATCTATTGTTATGAGTTCCCATTTCCATACAGGCATTTCCAATTGTTGTAGTAGTCCTGAATAGGGGTGTTTATCGAATCGAATATCGAATTTTCGAATTATTCGAATATTTTTAATTTTTCCTTGAATTCGAATTCGATTCGTATTCGATTAAAATCTACCTAATTCGATTCAAATTCGTATTCGAATAAAAAACCCAATTCGTATTCGATTAAAAATTCGAATTCGAATTGAATTCGAATAAATTCGATTTGATTAACTTTCTTTTAAAACATATAAAAGCTATTAAAAAGAAACATAAATTTTAAAGCAGCCATAAAGCGCACGATATCATATTAAAAATTTCCAAATAAACTATCATAAGTCTAACATTCAAAACGAGAATTCGGGAATAACCACTACAAGTTAATATTTTTAGGGTTAGAAATCTATTAATAGATTTGCTACTTAGGTTTTAGTTATGGGTCATGTAGTAGGTTTGGTAATGGGTAATTTTCATACTTGGAATAAATTTTGAAAATAATTTATAGTATAGCCCAATAAAAGTTATATATGTATTATATATAAAAATATAAAATAAAATGTATAATTTTTATTCGAATTTCGAATCGAATCGAATTTGAAATTATAAATTCATATTCGATTCGTATTCGATTTACTTGACTCGAATTGAATCGAATTCGAATTCGAATTTTTATAGTCGAAACGAATTCTTGATAATCGAATCGAATTTAATCGAATTTCGAATTTTTCGAATTCAAAACGAATTCTGAACACCCCTAGTCCTGAAGGTTTCTGATGTTCGGCTTTAACTTGGGAACAGGTTAAACACTTAGATACGTATTCGGCTATATCCTTTTTCATACCTATCCACCAAAAATTCTTCCTTAAATCTTGGTACATCTTATTATTTCCTGGATGTATAGTATACCTAGATTTATGAGCTTCTTCTAAAATCTTATTTCTTAATTCTCCTTGCTTAGGTACCCAAATTCGTTTCTTGTGGAATTTCCAAATTCCATCATTTCCTTGTTCTAGTTCTTTAATGTAACCTTTCATTCCTTCAGCATCGTCCTTGATTGCTGTTTCCTGAATTTCCTTTAATTGCTCCATTAAATCTATTCGTAGATTTAATCTAAGAGCACGGACTCGCTTTTGCTTCTCCTGATACTTACGACTTAAGGCATCTGCGACTACGTTTGCCTTTCCTTCGTGATATTGAATATCACAGTCGTAATCACTTAGGATTTCCATCCATCTTCTTTGTCTCATATTTAACTCTTTTTGCCCAAATATGTACCTTAAGCTTTTATGATCTGTATAAACAGTAAACTTACTTCCATACAGATAATGTCTCCAGATCTTAAGGGCAAAAATTATGGCTCCTAATTCTAAGTCATGAGTCGTATAATTCTCTTCATGCTTTTTCAATTGCCTTGAGGCATACGCAATTACCTTCTTGCGTTGCATCAACACACATCCAAATCCTAACCTTGAGGCATCACAATATACTTCGAAATCTTCTATTCCTTCAGGTAAGGCTAAAATTGGAGCATTTGTCAATCTGTGCTTTAAAATCCTAAAAGCTTCTTCTTGCCTAGGTCCTCATTCAAACCTAATGGCTTTACAGGTCAACTTAGTCAAGGGTACAGCTATCTTAGAAAAATCCTTAATAAATCTTCTGTAGTATCCAGCTAAGCCTAGAAAACTTCTAATTTCCATAGCTGATTGTGGGACCTTCCATTTAGTGATTGCTTCTATTTTAGCAGGATCTACATGAATTCCTTCGTGATTTACCACATGACCTAAGAATTACACTTCTTGCAGCCAAAATTCACACTTCGAGAATTTGGCATAGAGCTTTTCTTTTCTTAACAAGGTTAAGAGTACATGTAGGTGCTCACAATGTTCCTTCTGGCTTTTGGAGTAAATAAGTATATCGTCGATGAAAACGATCACAAATTTATCCAAGTATGGTTTACAGATCCTATTCATCATGTCCATGAATGTTGCGGGTGCATTCGTTAATCCAAAGGGCATGACTGTAAACTCATAATGACCATACCTAGTTCTGAAAGCAGTTTTAGGTATGTCCCCTTCTTGTACCTTCAGTTGGTGATATCCAGATCTTAAGTCTATTTTGGAAAAATATCTAGCTCCTTAAAGTTGATCAAAAAGATCATCAATCCTAGGTAATGGGTATCGATTCTTAATTGTAACCTTATTTAATTCTCTATAATCGATACACATTCTCATCGATCCATCCTTCTTTTTCACAAACAACACTGGTGCTCCCCAAGGGGATGAACTAGGTTGTATAATCCTTTGCTTAGTAATTCGTCTAATTGCTTTTTCAATTCTAGCATTTCGGTGGGTGCTAATCGATAAGGTGCCTTGGCTATTGGTGTAGTACCCGGAATTAAATGAATTCTAAATTCTACTTCTCTATCGGGTGGTAACCCAGGTAATTCTTCTGGAAAGACATCTGGGTATTCTGAGACTACAGGGATGTCCTGTAGTTCCTTATTTTTAGTGTTAATGATTACAGAAATCATATACACCATTTCTTGTTTTCTCGAATAACTAGCCAATTTCATTACTGAGATGAATTTCAGTGGCTTTCGAGGTCTATCTCCTGTAATCAAAATCACCTCTCCTGTGGGGGTACGAATTTCTACGGAATTCTTATCACAGAGGATTCGATCATGGTTGGCTACTAACCAATCCATTCCTAATACCACATCGAATCCGGCTAAGTTCATAGGTAACAGGTTTGCAGAAAACTTATGGCCTAATAGTTCTATTTTTCCTTCTTACAAAACTTTATCTATGTTAACAGAATTCCCTTCTGTGGTTTCGACCGTAAAAATCTGCCTAAGGGTAGTTAATGGTAAATTAAGAGCTTGGCAGAATGAAGTATTAATAAAACTTTGGTTTGCACCAGAGTCAAATAATACTTTGGCAAATACGTCGTGAACTAAGAACGTACCGGCTATTACATCTGGGATGAGTTCAGCTTCTTGAGTGGTTAATTGAAATGCTCGGCCATTCTTCTTGGTTGTTCCGTCGGCCGTTTTAGCTTTATTGTCTGCTGGTTTGACTAGCTTAGGACATTCAGATTGGAAATGTCCTGTTTCTCTGCAGTTATAACAGATTCTTGTTTTCCTTCTGTAGTCTTCTTCACGATGTCCTCTTGCCTTGCAAAAGTTGCAGATTATATTGCATTGTCCATAGTGTTTCTTCTTGCAATTTCTGCAGAAAGGAGGTGATGAGGATTGCCCTGTTCCTCTTTTCTTAGTATTACCCACACGAAATCCTTGGGTAATCTTCTGAGCCAATTCCTTCTTTCGATCTTCTTCTCTTGTGCGTACCAGTTCATCGGTTAAGGTATTAGCTAACTCCACAGCATCGTCAATAGTGCGTGGTCTCGCAACCTTAACGATGTTACGGATTTCTCCGATTAATCCCCAAATATAACGGGAAATGAGTACTGGTTCTGGCGAAGCCAGGGTAGGTACCACTCTTGCATATTCGAAGAATGTCGAAGTATATTTCCGGCAATCTACGCCTATCATACGATGATTTAGGAATTTGTTGGCCATTTGTTCCTTTTCATATTCGGGACAGAATTTTCTTTCTACAAGACTCTTAAATTCTTCCCAGTTCATTGCATAGGCCACCCTTCTTCCTTTTGCTTGCAATACAGTGTTCCACCACTCTAACGCCCCTTCTTTGAACAAGTTCGACGCATACATAACTTGATCTTCTTCGGCACATTTACTTATTGCAATCACTGCTTCGGTTTTCTCTAACCAACGCAGTACTGCAGTTGCTCCTTCGTTACCTGCAAATTCAGCAGGTTTGCAAGCAAGAAATTCCTTGTAAGTGCAACCAGGCGTTGCAGCTTTCATTTTCTTAGGAGGTGGAGCTTGTCGTGGATTATTATTATCATGATTGCCGCCTCCATTTACACTATGACTAAAATTATCTTCTTGGGTACGTTTACTAGGAATGATTTGTTGCGGTTCAACAGGTTTCTGAACAGCAGCCATGATTGCAGGAATAGCATTAGCTATCCCTTGAGTGATGATATTTTCAATAACTTGTCTAGTCATGTATTGGTTTTCCTGATTTTGCTCAGAGGGATTCTCTTCATTAACTGGTTCATTACTAGCGTTTTCCATCTGATAATTGGTATAAGTGTAATTTATTAGTGTCAAATAATTGCTAGTTAAATATGACAAAGCAATTACATATAAACACATAAAACCTTACAACACATATCTATAACCAAAATTGTCGATTTTCTCGACTTCTACTTTGTTTGATAGATTATATAGGCGTCACTACACACTATCTTTCTTACAATGTTTTATTTCCCATTTTACAGAGTTAGATTTCACTATTACTATTATTATACAAATAGACTTTCCAACCCCACTATTCTTTGATCAACTGGCAGTTCGGTAGTGACGCTCCCTCTCGTCATACTTCCAAGAGATTTGTTCCCCTATTTCCCGGATCCTATTCCCTGTACCTATCAGTTCTTCACCAAACTGATGAAGTTCGGCCAGGTTTTCATAGCTCATTGGCGGGTTGGGGATAGGTTCTGGGTCAAATTGAGGAAGTAAAGTATAGGGACTATTGATCATATTTTGGAATTGCCAGTCATTTGTCCACCATTCTTCCATTTGGCCTAAAGGTCGGGTGTGGATTAGTGGGTCTGGAATAACTGGTTCTAAGTTTATTGGGAATTGGGCTGTGGCAGGGTAAGAGTAGAGATTATTGTTAATAGGTTCCATGACATCACAATTCGCCAATAGACGGTCTATTTCGTCTTGGAATGTGATCTCCTCAGGTTGTTTAGAGCTCTCTCCGATCTCTATTCCCTTTTTCTTAATATCTTCCCTTATTTCTATTTCTGCTTGTTTGGAACTCTCTCCAGTTTCTATTTCTTTTCCTTTGCTCACAGGATTTTCTATTTTAGGAAGTCTCCTAGTGGCTGGCTTCCTCCTGCGTACTTTTCTCCATCCAACATATCTTCTTCTTTTTTTAGGTTTGGCTTTTTCCAGCGGTGGAGCTTGGAATTCCAGGGGTTCCGCTATGTCAGCAATGTAACCAGTAAAGTCGTGGGAGACTTCAATTGGTACTGGGTAGAGGTTGAGATTCTGGAATGCTTCCGATATCTCATTCATGCTGGATAGCATATATGCAAAATGCACAAAAATGTTAAGTTAAAACTTTGGAACAAAGTTTAACAAATAAACATTGAAGTTTTTATTACATACTAATTTGTACAAAGACAACAGAAAAGAGAACACACTAGGATTGATTTATTTATTTACGGAGTAGCAGTTTCCTACTAGTTCAGGTTTATTGATAATTTTAAAGGTTTGCGTTTTCTGCTACGGTAGCTAACATGTAAAGATTTGCCCATTTTTCATCTAATTCGTCCTCCCAAGGTGGATTACTGCCTAATTCCTGAATTTCTGGATTAAATCTCACTTTCTTGGCTTGGGGTTTCTTTATTTTCTCGTGACCCTTCCTAAGAATTGAATTTCTTTTCTCTGGGGTAAGAGGATTTTCATAATTTGCTTTACGAACAAAAAATTCCTTCTTTTAGATCTGCTGGGGGTTTGGAGGAAGAGGTTCCTTTTTCTGTGGGTGTAGTGTCTAATTTGTGGTAAATAGCAGAAAGCTTCTGTTTACCCATACTGTAGCTAACAAATAACCAGTTAATAAAACACATAATCACAAAATGGCAATTAATAAAATTAAGTATTTTGTTAAATACTTTACTTTAAATTAGTAATAGGCTTAAATCAGTGGCTCGATCAGTGGCTCTGATACCACCTTTTCCTGTCACGGCCCTCGGCCCCGGTTTGACCCGGTTCAAGAGCTGCGGGACAGGAATCCCGTGGTATTTAATTTAAGCGACAGCGGAAGTCTTTTAACACAGGATCTTTTAATACTAAAAATGCCCGTTTAGTATATTACATAAAGTTTTAGGGATAAAATCCCATAATTTACAATAAGATGATTTCACAAGGAAATCTTTATTTCTCAAAACATGTTTCTTTATTTATTTACATTGAGCCACTTCTCTGAGCTTGTAGTGCTTCACGGCACTTTCCTTGGATCACAACAGATCACCTGAAACATGTTTGGAAAAGGTTTTGTCAGCGGGGAAATACTGAGTGAATCATTCATTTTACTGAAAACATTACGTTTGTTATAATTTACAGTATTAAGAGCGATTACAATGTTTCTAATATCAAACCATCTACCCACAGTATTTGTCACTCGACCATCCATTGGCTAGCCCATTTGTCCAATGGTGTCTGTGACTGTGGTCAGATCACCCCTTGGCCACCCGTTTGTCCAAGTGTGACGGGAAACAAGTAATGTATACAAAACCCCATATACCGGCTGTAATTTGGCGATTACATAGACTTAATCCCTGTAATTATAACTTTGAAAATAGTTTTGGAGTTTTGTAAAACAGTTGATAAAAAGAGAATGACTCACATTGCAGATTTAACGAGCAAAGTATAAGCCTACTGATTTGCCTTGATTAACCTAATTTAACAATAATGCACACACAAACGGGTTAGTAACTAATACAGCAGTTACGACAATTCACGAGATTAAACCCTCACAATGATTTACAAGTGCAATACTTAATAATTCAACGGATTCACGACGAATAACAGAGCATTGTCCGAATTCGAACAGCACTCAAATATTCAAGTCGAAATCACGATGAATAATCAAAGTACAAGCTCAATTTGAGCAGCACTCGGACAATCGTTGGATAGTTATAATCGATCGGACGTTGTATCGTAATAGCGATCGAGTTATTACCCTGATTGCGGCAACACTTCGTGAATTGTGTGTGGTGTGGACTGTTATTGCTATAACTCGACGTACACAGAGAATTTGGACGTCGTTTCAATCACATAAAGCAAGTGCCAATGTCTGCTATTTATACTGATTTTTGGACACGCTTACGGACCGTAAGCCATATCCCTTACGGTCCGTAAGGGAAGCAGTCTAATTATATAGGCTAGCTGGGTTCGGGACTAGGCTTGCTGAATTGACACTTTTCTCAAACGAAACTTAGACAGCAAATATTATAGATAATCGTTAACTAGGGTTTACCCCCCTTGAGTTTTAGGGGCCCTGATCCTGATTCCGATTGTTCTGAAAATTTTTGGGTTAATGCAGAATCACTTGGGTCTCTCAATTAGGGTTTCCTTTTTGATTAATTATCATCCTAAGTATTACTTTTAGTGAGAGTTGTTACACTTGGCATCCATGTCCATGACATAAGTATCATTTTTCCTTGGTGCACGCATCACTATCCAGTCGTCCGGAATAACCAAACCCGGTTCAACACCAATGCTTCAGACTTAGTAAAATGGACCGAATGACCCTTGTTGCAGACTTGTGACACGCTCATGAGATTGTGTTTAAGCTGCTCAACATAGTTCACTTTGTCCAATGTGATCTTCCCATTCGTCCCTTTTCCTCGTCCGGTAATTCTACCACCTTTAGCACCAGCAAAATTTACATGCCCACCATCATATTCTTCAAATTCAGAAAACAACCTCGCATCCCCCGTCATGTGCCTGGAGCAGCCACTATCAACATACCATAAGTTGATAATCCTCTTTAGCGGCTCCTGCATACACCAACCAAAAGATTAGTTAGATTGGGGGACCCAAGCCTTGATGGTCTTGGGTCGTCCAGATTCATCAACTATAGGAACGTCCATCCAATATCCATCACTCCTAACTGGAGTCTTGGATCTCGGACCTGTTGATGGAAATGGGGTTTGATTTCCACTAGGTCTCTGGTCCTGAGGGTTCCTAGATGTGTTTGGACTATTTGACCTATGAAACCTTGAGTTTTGATTTCTAGAAGCTTGACTATTGTAATTTCTAAAGCCATTGTTATAAAAAGTTCGACTACCATTATTTTGGTATCGATTTTGATATTGACCTTGACTTCTGAAATTATTAGAATTATGAATGTTCATTCTTGGTGAACTACTTCTAGGTCTCTCATATCTGCCTGATGTAGATTCAGGCCGAAATCTTGGTTGATTTCTTTGAAAACGAGGAACTTGTTGAGTTCCTTTTTCAGCCTTATCTACACCACCAGCAACACCCTCTGGTTGCTTAGGAGCAGATTCCTTTGGAGCATTTTAGACTTTCTCCTTATTATCATCTTTCTTCTCTGGTGATTTCCCTATCTGTTTCTCACTAACTTGTGCTTCACTCTTTTTGTTAGGACAGCAGCTAGCTACATGTCCCTTGGTATGACATTTGAAGCATGATCTCTTTTTCGAAGACTTCTTATCTGAAGCCTTTGAACTAGATCCTGGTTTTGATGATGATGCCTTAGAAGGATTTGGTTCAGTTTGCTTAGTTTCAGATTTTTCTATATTTTTGTTTTTAGCAAACTCCACATTTGATTCATTTTCTACAACAGCTGTTTCGTTTTTCATGTCACTTCCTTGAACAAAGTTTATCTTTTTAAGAGAAGTTGGATTTTTATTCTTAGGATGTGAAGTTTTCTTTTTCAAAACAGGTTTGCTGTTATTGTCCTTCTTAGCATCATTACTCTCAGACACATCACCTTGACTGGATGTGAAACTACTTGGTGATGTTGACAGAAAGTCTGTAAACTCATCTTCATCAGGTAGGAAAGAATAGTCGTGACTAAGAGGAGGTGGGACTTCATTAAAGCCCTGGAATCCCATACTAGTCTTGTCATTACTTTTCTTCATCCCGCCCATCATGTGTTTCATAACAAAAGTAGAGTCCCTGAATTGACCTAATTTCTTTTCAAGTTCAACAATTTTAAGTTGTGCATCTGACAACTCTTTGCATTTTTCAGAAATCTCTTTTGTTTTCTCACCCATCATCTCATGAGCTAATTGTATGACTTGAAGCTTTTCGTTGATTTTGCAGGTTAAAGCATCAATTTCAGCTTCATACCCTTTTATCTTTTTTAAATATAGCGACTCATTTCTTTTAGCGAAAAAATTTGATTTCTTAATGCTAGACATCTCGTTAATCAAACTTTTGTTTTGAGTTGACAACCTGTCAACCTCACCCTGTAATTCCAGACATTTTAAGCAAACAGAAGTAGCAGATTCACTTACCTCGCCTGTTGATTTGTCTGAGTTGGCCATGAGAGCAGCAATTTGAGCTTTCAGTTGATTGATAATTTCATCTTTCTCTTCAGCTTCCATTTCATGCTCAGACTCTGGCTTTTACTCTTCAACATCTGTTGTCTGATCACCCTTCTCTAGCTCAGCTTCACTTTCCTTCTTAACTTCAGCATCATCTACTGTAGCTTCACCATCATCAACGGGAGTAATCTTTGCCATAAATGCTTGAGTGACATTCTCATCATTTTCTAAGTGAACACTCCAGTCATATGAACCTTCTCTTGTAGTAGAGATCAACGCTCTTGAGTTAGAGTTGTTTGATGCATTCCTATTGTTTGAACTCTGACTCGAAGTATCTTGCTTTTGTTTTTGACATTCCCTAGCGAAATGCCCATAACTTTGACAGTTAAAACATCTCACTTTGGTCTTGTCGAAACCAACACTCTTCCCTACAAACTTTCTACCAGTCCGATTCATAAATCTCTTCACTCGTCTAGAGATCATGGCCATTTGCCATTGCAAATCCATCTCTTCTAGATCATCAGGGTAAATCTGATCATAATCTTCATCTAAAGTGGCAGGATCAGATATCTTCCCCTGAATGTAGTTCTCATAAGAAGCAACGAATGAGGCAAGTAGAGCAAGATGTTCTTCAGCAGACTTCACACTCATAGGCATCGACTTAGCACTACTACTTTGCTTAGAAGCTGATGTTCTCTTGGCTCCTGTTGATCCTCCTGAAGCAGCTACAAAACATACATCACCATCCTCATTTACTGTGACCTGCTCATTCTCACACGATAGAAACGCAGTAGCAGAGTCGCTAGAAGCGTTGTGAGATGAAGAAGATGTAAGCCCATTGTAAATTGCTGGATCTTGAACCTGATCGTATCCAGTGTCTTTCTTCTTCATACTGAGCTCATAAGCTCTCAGCTTGCCAACTACCTCTTCCAACTCCTTTGTCTCATAATCTGCTTCTCCCTTGATCACGAGAGTGTAGATATCCCACTTAGTAGGTAAGGCATCGAGCAGCTTGTCATTCTTCTCTACGTCAGTATAGCAATCGATCTCATAATTTTCCATTTCTGACATCAGATGGTAGTAACGAGTGATGATGTCCTCAAGTGACTCATGTTTCATGTACTTGAAGACAGCGAAATGCTTCTTCAGTAGATCAACTTTGTTCTTCTTGACATCTGCATTTCCCGCGTATCTTTTTTCTAATGCATCCCACATATCCTTTGAATTTGTGTACTTCTTGAAGGTATGCTTGATGCTATCAGGTAAGGACATTTTGATTGCAGCCAAGGCTCTCTTTTCAGCCTCATACATCTTTTTATCAGCCTCTTGCATGTTCACATAGGCTGTTCTACGTGGTCTCCCCTCAATGTCGTGTGTTGGGTTTGTGTACCCATCTTTGATACATATCCACATGCGAGTGTCCTGATATTCAATGAAGGATTGAAAACGATCCTTCCATGTCAGATAATTTTCCACCTTTATCATCTTAGGTGGTTTGTTGGTAGTGCCAACCTCATGCTCCATTCGCAAAAGCTCATTCAAACTTGACATGTTCGACATCTTAAAGTAACAGACTGATAAAACCGTACAAAATTTCTCCAAAAACAGTGGTTACCAAATTACACCGTTAGAATCGTCTCGAAAAGATGAACCCAATGATATATAATGTCAAAAACTGAATTCGGGATTTTCCAGAGTTTTTTTTAACGGCTTCTTCAGATGAGCTATAGATATTTCTCTAAACTCGAAACACTGAAAAATTTCCTACGCTTGCCTTTGAAAATTCCACCACTAGTGAATCGCACAATATAGAATCGCACAAGACTCTCTGAATCGCACAAGGTCTTCTGGATCACACAATCCACTAACTTTGGGCCGATCTGTCACTAAATGGGCCTGATCGCACAAGTTTTGAATCGCACAAGCTGAACTCTGATCGCACAAGCTAACTTCTGATCGCACAAGCTGACTTCTGATCGCACAAGTTTAAAACGGGTCGCACAAGAACAATCCGGGTCGCACAAGAACAATCTGGGTCGCACAAGTTTCAAACGCACAAGTTTTAAACTTTGAATTTCAACTAATCAGCCACTCAATCCTGAAAAATCAGCAACTAGTAATCAGCAATTCTTTCCAAAAACTTGAAATTCACTTCATTTTTCAAACTTTCAAAGCAAAGTCTCCTACAAACACGAAAACAGTCAAAAATAATAATTAAAACAGATCAAAATACATGAATTTAAACTATTCTTCAACTGTTCTTCATAAAATCCCAGAATTTTTATTCGAAAATATTCAAACAAACCAACTGCCTTGATTCCAATCGATCAGTCTTGAACCACGCACAAGAGCAAAAGCTCTGATACCAATTGTAGGTCCCCGTATCCCGTATGGATCGTAACAAGACTGTTAATCTATAAAGGGTGCGGAATCCCCTTGATAAACCTTCGAACCCGAAACAAGAATGTGTAGATGAATATGAACTCGAACACACAAACACACAATCTTTCAAACTGATCTTCTGTGATTATCAAACCTTAGAAACGTTTTACAATCACTAAGATCTCCAAGAACCTAACAGCCGATTTCTGTTTGTTCTAAACTCTCTCAAATCGAATGCTCTATCACAATTTCCAAAAGTCTAACCCTAAACATGTAGACTAAGGCTGTTTATATAACACAGCCAAGACCTACGAATTTGGGCTTTGCCCATATTACAATTACATAAACTTGGGCCTAATAGACTTAATACAAACTTGGACTTGATTGGGCTTCATAGAACTCGTTTTTCTTTAAGTCTTCATGATCCAATCTTCTGTTTAATATCCAAAGACCAATCCAAAGCTATTGTCACATAACATGCACCAACAAAACCTCATAATCATCATCGTCAGACTCGCCGCGTAATAATTTTCGATGAAAATCCTCCGGCACCATCGCATTTTAGATCGGCATAAAAAGAAAATAAGACCGAAGATTAAAGTTTTAGAGATGATGGAAGATTAAATCAAAAGATGAAATCGCCAAAATTGATAACGGCAGTGATTTAGGTTTTTAAGGATTGATTGAAACGTATTGGAGAAGATTTCAACTGATTGATAATTGATTGGAGTTTCCTTATTGAAGAACATAACAGCGCTTTAACAAAATGGCTGAGAAATGAGGAAAAGGATTTACCGCTCAAATCTTAATTCTCTGCATCAAGACCTATGCCACATCATGGTCAATTGGTCAAAGCTATTTTGCTTTAATATAAGAGATAGATATTTGGTGAAAATGGTGTGCAAGAAATATATAAAGTGAACATATTTGTCGTATTATGAGATTTATTCATAAATATAAATATACAATCTTTATATATATAGCTTTTTGCCATCAAACCGAGTTGAAAGTGTATTTTATTTTATACTCGGATACTATTAAATCAAGAACTACTATAAGTATAATAATGTTGATATATTATTATTATAAATATAAATACATATTTTGGTGTAAAAATATATATTTTGTCAAATTGGAACAAATCGTCAATCTATCGGCGTGTCGTGTTTAAACAAGAAAGTAGTTATTTCAAAACTAGCTAGTTGGATGATTTGATTATGACCAACACATATGCTAAGGCTATGTTTCATGGACCTTTGTGTCTTTTACGATTTAGGACCCGTGTAGGTCGGTTTTCTACTCAGACATTTTATTATTTGCTAGCGGTGCACAGAGAGCTTAGGTGAATTTCACGACCCTTTTGTTTTTAAATTGTTTATTCAAAATGGGGGAGGTACATGCTTGGTACGGGGTATCGTAGTTGGGGATGAATTCCATTAATCTATAATGTGCACATAAGTTTTATGCATTGAGCTCGGGATGCCCTCGTGGTGGTATTACATTGTGAGTGACCATTAGCCTACCTTACTGCGAAACAGTCGAATAGATCTGTTGGGTATAACAAGCCCCACCCTCGGTTGGACCTTGGGTGTAACTGTGTCCTATTTGTTAGGTGTCACCTTAGTTGGTGACGTGGCGAGGCAACATTGTTACGGTTTGGTCATGAGCTTATATTTTCACATACGTCATTGTTCTTTCAAGGCAATGATTTAATCATTCGGTTTCATTAGAGTATGCATACTAAACTTTTTATCAAATGATTTTGGTTTCATTTGTGTCATTAAAATCTGTGAACTCACCAACTATATATTGAAATTTTTAAGCATGTATTTCAGGAAAGTGAATAGTGTTTCATGGGCTTTGGAGTAGGTAGCCTGCATCTATAGTGATACCATTTTAATGGGTTTTGCTTAGATGTCAGATTAGATAAGCATCCTACAATCATTATCGGTGTTATTATCCACCTAAACTCAACAATCAGATGTAATCATATTGCTTAGGATACACTTACTTTGATGATTTATACTTACTAACCGATGTTCATCCACTCACGAGACATTCCCATATCAAGGTATGCGCAAGAGTTCATTTTACTGGCAAGTATACTATTTATCATATGTTTAACGCATAGGATGTGAGAAACCTCACTTATTTAAAGTTGAAAACAAGCCTTATATGATGAAATCACTTATTGATGAGGAACTTGATTTTCAGATGCATGCAGAGAGAGCAAGTACGTGCTCAGATTAGTGCCATCGCACCGAGAAAGAGGCGATCTTCACTCTCAGATGATATGATGTATGAAATGTGATTAAAACTCACTTATTCATGAGATGGATGTTAAAAGAGTATCACTTACTGATGGTCGTATGCAGTAATATGTACATGTATATGTACCGCATCATTGAAGTTCTATCTTTGCATCCTCATTAAGGTAAAAGAACGACCATGATGCACAGGTGATAAACACATAAAGACCACATATCTCAGAACCTTGGGAAACTATAAAACGAAATTTTGGTACCAAGACCATATGCCAATGAGCCACACAGTCTTCAATCCTTTTATGTTTATATCGCCCTATACACTTTAAATGATTATGGGCCTACCGATACATCATTAGTAGAGCTACTTATCATATATCAATTTAGGTTTAAAGAGGTTTCGACAGACCACTGATATACTATCATTTTCTTTTTTTGGTGCCAGGGAACTCATTTTTGATTTTTTATTTGATATCTTTTTGAAATTTTTCATTTTTTTTATTTTTCTGTGAAATCCCCCCTCCCCCCCCCCTAAAATTCCAAAAGTAGAATAAACTAAAAACATAATTTTTGGATTTCTCAAAAAAAATTATTTACAAACACAATTTCCCGATGCAGATTACTCTTGTTTTACCTTAACTTCGTTTACAAATGATCGACAGAACAAAATATACCAATTTTCATTGTGTACTTTTTTAGTTTAAATCTAGTTACGTCATACTTTATATTATTGACCAACTTTCATATACTATATTATTTTTACAAACATACTATATCAAAAATTGAAAATTTTATTATTGTTAATTTTAGTGTGAAACCACCAAATTAAGAAAAATCTTGTCTTAACATAAAAACGGTAACATAATTAGGATGTCACTTACCGGTGGAGCCTTAACCGGAACCAACTTCTCTACTCTGCTGATCAACTTGATTTGCATACTAAAACTCATCTACACTTAGTGAGTTCTAGTTTAATAAAAGTTATTTCGCAACTATTTAATGGTTAAGAAATTAAGGCACACAGTATAACACATAACAATACACTATGAATGCATATCACATTAGGGTAGACTATAACATTTTACTATACATGATAACATACACATTATACTATAAGTAGTTGATCAACCACTGGCAAGCCACAAAGGCATTGCCCCTCTGTCACGACTTGGAAGGTAACCACCTCTGTCCTCGCCCCGAAAGTAACCACCCCCTGTCCGTGCAACATGCATACTATATCACTTATACTATATCCCTTTAACATTTTAATAATCCAAAACTCTACAATTACTTAAGAAAGCTTTGTCATAATCTATCATATTTGAAAACATATTACTTTACTTTGAAAGCTTTAATGAGTATGCACACCGCCCCAAAACAATATTGTAATAGGGGAAAACAAAGGTCAACTGTATTATACGCACATACAATGAGTTATGCCAAATGTATACTGTGAGCTATGCTAAGCGCATACTGTGCCTGGGGCACATACTTTGACCCAATCGCAAACTATCACACAGAGCGCATACTTGAAAGTATGCAGTTAATCAATCTGAGCGCTAACTTGAATGGAGTGTTAACTTAATACAAGCTCCAAACTCTCATAGAAGCGCGAACTTACCAGGTTTATGTCGAGTAACCCTAAATCTAGGCTGCTAATGGCGGCTGTGATTTCGATCCTAGTATTGAATCACAATTCCAACTTTATGTTTCCAGTAAACCTCGATTTACATGACAAAGGTGTTCTCATGCAATACTGTGGAGGAAAACACCATATCTTCAGGGTTTATCCAAAAACTGAACCACGCCTTCAAATCCTTAAAAACCCAATAAAATCAACTTATAACCGGTGCTTGTGAGCGTAGAACTGATCAACGTTGATCCTCTTGTTATCCCCCTTTGATTGTGATTAAATCTAGTCTCTTTCTTTCTCTAGAACTCCAAGGGAGAAACTTTGTAAATGAGGGTGTCAAATGAGGATTAGAGTTTTCCTAAAACCTTTTATACTCCATATTAATTACCTAAATTGCCCTTATGGGCTTTCAATCTATGAGTTCCCTTTTGTGGACCTTAAATCCACTTAATTTTATTAGGCCCATTATTCTTTAAAAATCCAAGGTCAAAACCACTTGTTTCATTGACTTGAAGCCGTTACTGTGTGTCTCTATATAAGAAACGATTAAAAAAATAAAAAAATTGAAGAACATCATAAAACAACATATAGATGCAACTACAAGAATAGAGTATGGTGTAAAGTCCATCAAAGGTATAGGAGAATCTAAGCCCCTAAAAACATATAAGAAAAATATGTATTCTCTTAAAACTTCTTAACCTTAATACTATGTCCACACAAATTCCTATCTCTGACCATGTCATCAGAGAGGTGCAGGTGTGCAACTCTAACAATTCTTGCCTAATTGTTCATCCTAACTTTCCCAAGTCAGTTTGTGCATGTTTATCCCATCCCTCCCCTCAACAATGAGGGTTCCTACTAGTCTAGCAAGCGCTTTTATTTGTCTCCTATTAACATGTTCAAACCATCGTAATCCCTCATCTTTTATCTTATCTGGTATACATGCCATATTTTGAATTCCCCATACATCCATCTTAACATTCTCATCCCAAGTGATATTTTCATCTACGTGTTTATGTTTTCTCAATTCCCATTGTTATATTTCATATAACATAGTCAGTTGAACCACAACCCTATCAAAATTTCCTTTTAATCTACTTGGAAAGTTCTTATCACAAAGTACCCCTTCTGATGCATCCCTCCACCTACCTCAACTTGCCTGGACTCGACTATCTATGTCCCATCTCTTTGTTTAAACAATCATATATACTTGTACGTGGTTGCCTGCAAGTGATCTAGATGTCCTCGTCGTCACTTGTACCACTAAAAAACGCGAATTACACATTTTAGCATAATGTCATTCTGCCTAAATGCGATCACATTTAGCCCAAATCCGATCCTATTACAACTAAACCTGAAACTCTAAACCCGAATTACATTTTAATGCTTTTTGTGTTTTTGGTTAAAATTAGGTTTTCAATAAGAACAGATGCTAAACCGAATTCTAATTCTGTTTTAGATTCAGTTTTACCAACTTCAAATTTGGTTCAATTTCAGTTTTCCACAAAAAAATCTTCAAAACTCGAATTACATTTTAATGTTTTGGTGTTTTTGGTTAAAATTAGGTTTCCGATAAGAAACAAATGCCAAACCGAATTCCAATTATGTTTGTGATTCAGTTTTACCAACTTCAAATTCGGGTTAGTTTCTGTTTTTCACAAAAATTTTCTTCAAACCGAATAAACCTAAATGAAATCCAAACAAATTAACCCTAAAATTGAATTCCGACTTTCTAACATAATTTCATAGATTCATCACAAAATCAAATTTTCTATTCAATATTTCGTTACACATGCCCATAACATTATAGCCTAATGACATGTTAGGGGTGAGATAAGGGTTAGGTACCATTAGGTTTTAGGTTCGAGTCTCATAAGATGGTTTTTCCACATTTATTGGGTTTATCTCTGAATTGGCATTGTCGCCTAGTGTAGGTAGATGGATATAATCGGGTATTTCACTCGTATCATAATGATACTTCTGTGTCCGTTAGTGACTCAAACTTTTCGTTAAAAAAAAAAAAATTCGACTCTCTTATCACATTAGATTAGATTCATTACAAAATTAATATTTCGTTACACTCTCGTATTCGTTACTTAAATTTTGAGTATAACGAGTTTACGCTAACCCGCGCGTTGCGGCGGGATGTTAACTATTAATATTATTAGTATCACTGTATTAGTCTATTAGATACGAAAATTCTTAAGTTTTTAGAAAATGTTCTTTCATTTTGCCTAACCTCTAGCCTATAACACCAGATGCTAGAAAATGTTAACCTCACATTTTCTCAAATTTATCACATTGAAGATTCAATCTCTCAACAATAAACTTTTACTAATTAAACTATATTATAAGAAATAACTTTTACCCACATTACCGAATGATAGAAATAAAAATTTGAAAAATATACATGGCAAACAACTAATATTTAAATGAATAAAAAAATTCAGTTAGCATATAAGGTGCATAAAGTGAAATAACGTATAAATGCATTAAAAATATATCATAGATTTATATGAAGTAATATAAGATTTTCCCTTTTCAAGTATACATATATTTCTATTACTTATATAAGAATAAAATTTATAGGATAAAACTTAAAAAAAATATACTTTAGGCTAAGCTAAACTAACAACTCATCAACCAACCAAATAATATAGACATATGAAATATAACCTATAACACAATCATTAAACATGACTTAATATCCTCGCCAAATAATTACTTTCAGCCCAATTCGTAAACCTTTCATACGAAACACAACCTGTAACACATGATAAAACCTTGCCCAACCGAACCGATTGGATTTGTCCGACCATATTTAACCAAAAGACGTTATAAATAATATAAATATTAAAAACATAACAAAATATCCAAAATATTTATAAATTTCAAACACGATCATATATCTATATATTTAATAAAATAAACAAATTGAACATCAAGCATTTTCAAAATACGTAAGTGGATTTGCTGACTAAATTTAATATTATTAAAAAAAACATAACCAGAACTAAATTTAATAGTATTATATATTTCATTTAACAACTTAAAATAATGATTTAATTAGTGAATATTAAAGGAATGGATGACAACTCATACCTCTTTGGGTTTGAAAATTGAAAAGATACAAACATGAGAGAGTAGTTAATGACTTAAAGTTAATGACTTAATGTAATCGGAACAATAAGACTACATGGTATGGTGATGGACCATCCTTGGAGGATGGTCCGCCACGTAGGCGACACGTCACAATCCTCACTAAGATGCTCCATCCTCCAAAACTACAAGGCATGGTAGGATGATCCTAGTCATAGTCCTCACCATGTTTTTTTTATTTTTTTTATTATTTTATTTTTTTTTAACATTTGACAAATATACTAATAAAATATTTTCATTAATATTAAACCCACATTACATAAATATTAAAAAAAAACATAAACTTAAAAAAAAGACTTAATAAAAATAAACATAAAGTTAAATAATTTGATGCTTTTTCATGATGTCGTCTTGTAGTTTTTTCAACATCGAACGTCTCGGCTCGGGTTCGTTCTCGACATTAATCATCATTATTTCCCATTCCTTAAGCCGAATTTTTTCATCGGAGATTCGGATTTTCTCATTCGACAATCGGACCTTTTCTTTTAACTTCTCGTCCGATGCACGGCTTTTTTCTTCGACGGCCCGCTCCTTCGTCCTCGACTTTTGGGCCGATATGTCGTTGTACACTTTTAGGTGTTCCATAAACTCAACCATGTTCGGGTCCACCGTTTCCTTTCCTTTTCCCTTGGCCCGCTCCTTTTTTGTTTTGTCTCGGCCCGGTGGACGGTCGGGTTCACGTACGTTATACTCGTCTTCGTCATAGTCGGCGTCATCATTTAAGTTAATGTGACACCTCGCGTCCGACCCACCGGCGCTTAAACTACCCGTTTCCGATGTTTTTTGGCGTTTCGCCATCGCCACCTCGTTAGGAATGGGCGCCCATTTTGGGTCGTTTTTTAGAACCATCCACGCGCGAACGTGAGGAAAGTTGGAACCATGATTTTGTTTATACTTTTCCAATGCCATTTTGAACACATCTTCGTCGTTCCACCCGCTACGACGGTCACTTGTGTATAATTTGTTATACTCCGCGCAAAACCGATTAACGGTCGTGTTCAACTTTCGCCACTTCGAGGAAACCGAGTCGATATCTCTATACGGGCCTTGGTCCATCATGGCGAGAAACTTGGTCAATACTTTGGACCAAAACCCGTCACCCGGTTGATTGTTACCTATAAAAAAACGAACAAATAAAATTAAATAAACAAAACATATAAAATAATAAAAAATTACTTACTGTTATGAATTAAAAAATTAAAAAACCTAAACTAAAAAATAAACTAAAAATTAAAAAACTAACTGTTAAAAAATTAAAAAACCTAAACTAAAAAATAAACTAAAAAACTAAACTAAACATAACCTACTGTTAAAAAAATTAAAAACTAAACTTAAAAAATATTAAATTTAAACCAAAAAAAAAATATAAAACTTAAAATGTAAACTTTAAAAAAATACGAACCTTTTACCGGGTTGTCGGAAGTGCCAATGAAAGCCTTGGCTAATGCTTCTTCTTCGATTGGGGACCATTTAATCGCCTTCGGTTTCGACGCTTCATCACCCGCTACTTGTTTCCCTTTGTTTCTTTTTCCTTTCCCTTTTGGCGGTTGGGTTTCGGGCACAATCTCCACATCATCTTCGGGTTCGGATTGAACGGGGGGTGTCGGGATCGGTTGGGGTTGAACGGGGGGGTGTCGGGATCGGTTGGGGTGGAAAGTTCCAAGCACCCCGCATCATCATTTGTTGAAGAGCTTGGTTTTGGGAGATTTGAGTGAATTGGTTGGGCGATTGTTGGAATGACGCAAAAGCGTTCGATGAAAATTGGGAGAATTGGTTCGGTTCTAGCGTTGGATAATACCCCGGAACCGAAAAAACATTTGGTTGGGTCGGATTAGTGGGAGTATTCGGGTTGTTCGAAGGCGTGTTGGGAGTATCGGGGTTGTTGAACGGATCCATGAAAATTATGTGGAAGAAGGTTGAGAGTGTAGTGGAAGAGAGTGTAAAAATTATAGGAGAAAATGGTGAATTGTGGAAGTTAATTTGGTGTTTGATAGTGAAAATGGGGGTTTAATTTATATATTTTAAAAAAGTAGCCGTTTGGCTTTATTCAAAAAATGGAAATTTAATTTTTTTTTATTAACGGTCATATTTAAATTTGGGGGGCCCACTTTTTGCTTCGTCGAGAACGGCGGAAAAGAGACGTTGGGGACGGGACGGGATGGGGGCGGCACGGTGTTTGGACCGTCGCCGACCCGCGACGGCCCGGGGCCGACCCCCATACCGTATAGCCTAAGGCAATGGACTTTTGTGTTCTCTCTACTCTTTCGCACCAACCAACATTCTGATAGACTCATCTTGTTTTTGTCAGTTTTCGAATTTCCGGTAAACATTATGCCATCTCTGGTGCCAAAAACATAGTGGGTCTTCTCGTGGCGGAGAATAAAATAAATTAAAAATGATAGAACTAAACCCGCCGGCCTGAAATACAAATATCACCGACTTTCTTGGTCGGCCTGCCATGGGGGAGTGAGTCACAGATCGGTGACGATGACGGCGGTGTTTCGTGGCAAAGTACGTTGTTTGTGGAGGGTGTGAAACGATGGCTTTGAGAGTATGTTACTGTGAGTATGGCGGTGGCTTCAAGGGGTTATAAAGGGTGTGAAACGGTGGCATGGGGAAACAATGGTGAATGTTGGAGGAGACGCGCCGAACTATGAAACGGTGGTGACTGTACGTGTACCTATTGAGGATTTGAGTGGTTGAGATGGTTGATGCTACAAACCGCTAACGGTTGAGAAATTGATGGTTATACAACCGTTTTTACAGTTGCCAATGGTTGAGATGGTAGTTGGGGGAAAACCCGCGCCAACTTAGAGTTGCACCGCTTGACATAAAACCCACATATAATATCATAATAACTGTTACTAATAATAAAAGGATGTCATAAGATTATTTCCATTAGTGTATACGTGGGAAGTAGGTGACGCCGTTAAAGTTATTGAAGGGAAAGTGAAGTTGCTTTTTGTATTATATAGTAAAGTAAAGTAATAGTAATAGTAATATTATTACACTTTCCTATGGATGCAGTAACGTTCGGCATCATCGTCGGAATAATAATCCTCTTCTTCATCATCGTTTGCTTCATCACCATCGAAGGCACCTGCAAACGCCGCTCCTCCTGATAACAACAATAATTCAACCCAAAATGACGTCGTTTCATCACCGTAAAACCCAGATCTACACCTCACTCCTACTTTTGCTCATAACCGTTTCGTTCAATTCGAGTTTCGGTCACCAGTGTCAGCACTCACATGAATCCCATAATCATGTTCATGCTCATCATCATCACCATCATCATGATGATGGGTATGCGGATTTGGGGGTGAAGAAGTTGCCGGAAGAATTGGCGGAAGAGGAGGATCTACGGTTGGAAAATAATCAATTTATGTCACGAATTGATCATGGCTATGATCATGGTGTTGGTAATGTTAAGGATTGATGATAATTGTTGGTGTTTTGTGTAATTTTGTGGGTGATTTGTGTTGTGAATTTTGTGTTTTAGGGCTTTGGATTCGTGCAATGGGGTGTTCACTGTTGGTGAGCTTGGCTTCTTTAATATGTTTGATTTTACTGCCTTTGATATTCTGTGAGTTAATATGCTTGACTTTAGTGTCTTTTTTTGGTTTGATTTGGATAAAAGATGGTAATTTGTTTGAGTATTTTTGTAGTTCAAGGGAAGCCTTCAAAGGTTTTTGTTGATTCACTGGCTGTGTTTGGGGTTAGATTCTTGATCCTGTTATGATCTATGGTAGTGTTTTCTTGGTTTTAAAAAGCGCGCCTTTGCCTGCCTTTTGGACTTAAATGTGTCGGAGCGATTTGCGCTTTTTAAAACCTAAGCAGTTGATGCGGTAAAAAATCGGATATCAGTCAAAGATCGATATGGTAATCACGGTGGGATATCGGTAATTTTAATATCATGTTGAATTTATATATATATAGCAATTTAACGCTAGCAATTCAGTATACTCTCCTACCATTAACAAATTAACCTTTAACATTTAACACTAATAATTAACAATTAAGACTTAAAACAATAATAGCAACAATTAGAAGAAAGACGAATGCTAGAACTAAGAAGAAAGATATTGATATCGGGAAGATTGGTGATATATCGGTCATAGTTGTCAATTGCGGCTACAGCGGCCGCTATAGCGCGCTATGTAGCGAGGCGACCAAGTGTCGCTATCTGGGTCATAGCGACCAATAGCATGAATAGCGACAGTTAGCTTTTTTTTTTATTTTTTTGATGTAAATAGCAATTAGATATGGCTGTAAAATAGCTGGATTTATAGGTTTTTGTTAAATATACATGTAAAACAGCATATATACCAAGGTATTTTGATATAATATACATATAAAACTTTTCAAAATTCTTTTTTCTAGTATATCGCTATTATAAAATAGCAGTCGCTATTCGCTATGTAGCATATAGGTCCCTTGTGCTATTCGCTATTAACAACTATGATATCGGTCAATGTCACCGATAATATCGGTACCGATATTTTGCACCGGTATCTCACCAGGGGACGGATAACCGATATATCACGATATTAACTACATAGTTTAAAACCAAGACTATTCTTGTTGGTAAATGACTAGTCTTTGTTGGCATTTTAGGCGGGAGCGATGCTTGGGGATGCTTTCCTTCATCAATTGCCGCATGCGTTTGGTATAATAAACATAAATTTCAATTCTTGTAATAAACCAATAACATAGATTTTATGTTAACTAGTTAAATGTATATTCATCAGGTGGTGGACATTCGCATTCGCATGACGATTCTCATGAGCATTCTGGGCATGATCACTCCCATTCACATTCCGATTCACATTCACATTCTATCGAAGATCTCTCAGTTGGATTATCCATTTTGTGTAAGCAATAACATATTCGAAATGCCCGATTATTCAACGTCCGTGCTACCTTTACATCCTAGACTAACTAGATTCGATTCATTCACGATTTCCCGTTTTTCAAATTATTACTGCAGTTGGAATTGTAGTTTTTCTTCTTGTGGAAAAGATTGTGAGGTACGTCGAAGAAAGGTCAGGCGGAACCGATTCATTGGGTCATGGTCATCATCATCATCACCGTAACCATAAGAAGACTGATACGTTGCAGGATACATCAGAAACGACATCTGTTGAATCTTCAGAACCAGAAAAACAAAGTGAATCTCTTCTTCGCAAGGTATAACTTGTTTATACAATCATATATTAAACAGTTGGTAGATACCAAAACGCTAAACTGCATGTCATCATTTTATTCGTTGCAGAGAAACATTAGTAGTAACGGTGCTGGAGATTCAGCTGCTGAAAATGGAACGGAAAGTAATATCGAACCCGTAATTAAGAAGGAACCTGAACCACAGTCGTCAAATCTGGTGTTCGGTTATCTTAATCTGATCTCTGATGGTGTAGTATGTGTCCCTTATCCTTTATATCTTATTTTCACCTTTGGTGACCGTGAGAACCTGTTACTAGAAAACTCATGGGACCCACCTATACCCTGCTAACCCCGGGCAGGTGGCATGCTAGATTTTGTATTGTATTATTATGGATTTATCATTTATGGTTAATAGTTTTAATCTCTTATGGTTAACTTTTGCAGCATAATTTCACTGATGGCATGGCTTTAGGAAGTGCTTTTCTTTTATACGGGTCTGTCGGTGGATGGTCAAGAACGCTATTTCTACTGGCACATGAGCTTCCTCAAGAGGTGTTGCTCTTTTGTTTATTCCTTACAATCAATACAATTAGTTATTATACATATATGTTGTAGTTAGGGTAAGTGATAGCGGTCAGGGAGCCCAGAAAATTACCGACTTTACCGTTGGGGTTTTGAAAGAATTAACGCCAGCTGAACTCGGGCCCGAATCGGATCATATAGGGACCCATGGAGGTGGTTGATAAAACTAGCTTCACACCCCACGTTCACCACCTCTTTTTTTATTTATTTCTGCATGTTTTATTGTCAGTTTCTTTTGATGCTTTATTTAATTGTACTTGTTGCTTATTAGGTAGTACTTTATCTTAGTGTTTAAACGTGGGGGTAGTGCATGAAATCTATATGTATCTAACTTTGTAATGAATGGAAGGTGGTGGTTTTATGTTTGAAAATTCTCTGTGTTTCTCTTCTTCGAGCAAACCAGTTTTTATTATCTTCCATTGCTAATCCAAGGTAGCATCTTGGGTGGTGTTCTTTGGAACCTATACTTGAGTTTTAGGTGGTGAATCTGTATCCTTCTACTCGGTTTAGGAAGCTCTTCGGTTTGAATCGGGTGGTGTTTCTGTATCCCATTCGACCGTTGCTTGTTCGTTCGTTTGAAATTCTACGATTACTAGTCGTTTGATACTTCGATTGCTATCATCTGGTATCAGAGCCGAAACACGTTCCGTTCCGTTTCGTCTCCAATCCATTTCGTAACAAACAATTTGTCACCATTTACATCGGTATTCATTTTACAGCCATGGAACAACAGATAAAAGACCTACAAGATCAAGTGCGGGAGTTAACTTTAGCTGTACAGAGACGAAGGGGCAATGACCGAACCCCTCCTCGATACAGACCTGATGATGAATATGATACCGACGAGTTCTCCCAAGCCGGTGACTATAACCCTTATGGTCGTCGATCTCCTAACAACCGAAACCACACCGACATCAAAGTTGACATTCCAGAGTACGATGGAAAGCTTGACCCGGACGAGTTTGTAGAATGGCTTCGAATCGTGGAGAGGGTATTTGATTACAAGCACACAGTGGAGGAAAAGAAGGTGAAACTTGTTGCTTTGAAGTTAAGGAAGTATGCATCAACTTGGTGGGCAAATGTGTGTTCACAACGAGAGAAAATGGGTAAGAGTAAGGTCCGTTCATGGCAAAAAATGAAGAAGTTGCTCAAGGCCAAATTCATGCCAGTGTATTACCTCCAAGAAAGCTTTACAAAACTCCATTTTATTAAGCAAGGAACCAGATCTGTTGAAGAATTTTCTCAAGAATTTGAACATCTTCTTATGAAATGTGATCTTGGGGAAGACGACCCTCAAACATTGGTACGATATCTCGGTGGTCTAGAGTCAAGAATTGCAAACATTGTGGAGCTACAGTCGTACTCGACGTTGGCTGAACTCAGGTTAATGGCGCACAAGGTGGAGTCTCAACAGAAAGCACGAGGCAAGATGGAAGCGGCCAAACAAGTTAACAAACCAAGTCTCGCACCAAATGCTTTATCCATGCCAACTTCCGAACCGTCACCGATGAAGACTATAGATGTACCTGATGGTTCCAGTACTATTTCGAAGCATTCACGGCGTTGTTTCCGTTGCCAAGGACTGGGACATATCGCATCGGAATGTCCCAACAAACGGGTTATCACTTTAGCAGAATTTGAAGCCTTGAGCGAGCCCAAGTTCGACGAAGAACCGAACCACCAACGTGATAAAGAAGAGGTAGTGATTGGACCTGATGATGGAGAGTGTTTGGTGATGCGTCGAGCACTCAACGGAACCGCTGTTCACTGTGAAAATCTGCAGCGTGAGGCTCTTTTTCGCACTCGTTGTACAATTCGAGACAAGGTTTGTTCGATAGTTATTGATGGCGGAAGTTGCACCAACGTAGCGTCTCAAACCATGATCTCAAAACTGAACTTGCTAACTGAACCCCATCCTTCTCCTTATGACATTCACTGGCTTAATCAAGGAAAAGGTATCCGTGTTACAACCCGTGTTTTACTCTCATTCACTATTGGACAGGAATACAAAGATGAAATCTGGTGTGATGTTATACCAATGGATGCATGCCATGTGCTATTGGGAAGACCTTGGTTGTTTGATCGGAAGGTTATTCATGACGGGTATAAAAACACATATTCTTTTGTTAAAGATGGGAAAAAGATAACATTACTCCCCATGGTCTACACTAATGCAACAGGTCGGCAATCCTTAGTTATGATTGGATTTAAAAGAAGTAAGTCCCTTGGCATAGGTACCGTTCACAAGCTGGAGATTAATCATTTAAGTTTGAGGGCAAACTTTTTCAAAGGAGGAGAGGATGATAGCGGTCAGGGAGCCCAGAAAATTACCGACTTTACCGTTGGGGTTTTGAAAGAATTAACGCCAGCTGAACCCGGGCCCGAATCGGATCATATAGGGACCCATGGAGGTGGTTGATAAAACTAGCTTCACACCCCACGTTCACCACCTCTTTTTTATTTATTTCTGCATGTTTTATTGTCAGTTTCTTTTGATGCTTTATTTAATTGTACTTGTTGCTTATTAGGTAGTACTTTATCTTAGTGTTTAAACGTGGGGGTAGTGCATGAAATCTATATGTATCTAACTTTGTAATGAATGGAAGGTGGTGGTTTTATGTTTGAAAATTCTCTGTGTTTCTCTTCTTCGAGCAAACCAGTTTTTATTATCTTCCATTGCTAATCCAAGGTAGCATCTTGGGTGGTGTTCTTTGGAACCTATACTTGAGTTTTAGGTGGTGAATCTGTATCCTTCTACTCGGTTTAGGAAGCTCTTCGGTTTGAATCGGGTGGTGTTTCTGTATCCCATTCGACCGTTGCTTGTTCGTTCGTTTGAAATTCTACGATTACTAGTCGTTTGATACTTCGATTGCTATCAGTAAGGTTCATGCGAGAACCACCTTTATTGCGAGAACCGCGAGAACCAATGTGAACACAACCTAAAATAGCTAAAAAAACCTAACACCCCCCCCCCCCCAAAGCTAAATGCTAAAAACTAAAACCCCCAAAAAACCTAAAAAAAAAACTTTTTTTTAAATATTTTTTATGTTAAAATCGCTAAAAGTGGCGATTTTTTTATAAAAAAATGTTAAAAAAAAACAAATTTTTTGTGTTTTTTAGCTATTTTTAGGCATTTTTGGTTGTGTTCACATTGGTTCTCGCGGTTCTCGCAATAAAGGGTGGTTCCTAACGGATCTTTGTCCGTTGTAGTTAATGCATATATAAACTTGCATTGTCGCTAAATAAAAAAAAGTGTATACCTGTATATGTTATGTGTGTTATATACATTATTTACCACTTATTATTCTTTTTTTCTTTTTGAAACTTTTCAAGCTAAAGTTTCTTACAAAACCAATGATTAGTTTCATGATCATACACTATAAACGGCATTGATTTTGATTGAACACTTCCATATCTCACTTTAGAGGTGGTAGTTTCGACCCATTTGCCTATGAGTCTCTCGATTTGGATTGTGTTTTATCTCAAATGGTTCACAGATATTTTTTAGCTAAAAGGGGAACATGTTGAAATAGGGGTGTGCACAATCCGGCTGGGCTCGGTTTTGATAAAATTTTGCGCCGGAACTCTTAACCATGGTTTTGGAAAATGCCAAACCAAACCGTCCAGGTTGGTAGCGTCGGTCGAAGCGGATGTGTTTTAACTGTTCAGTTTTGGCGGTTTAATAGTTTTGAACCAAGACTGTTTTTTGAATATCGTAATTTTGTATTAATTTGTTTAAATTAATAAGCATGAAGCACGGTTTATTAATATAATACATATACTGTAAACAAGACCGTGAAAACCGAACTGTTTGCATTCAAATCCGGCCAAACCAACCAATTTGCTTCAGTTTAGACGGTTAGGTTAGTATCAACGGTTTAAGAATACTTCTAGGTTGAAAGTCACCTAAAGTCAATTAATAATGTATACAACCTCCCAAAAAAATTGGTTTTAAGATTTTTAATTAGACTAAATTACGATTTTGGCCCCTGTGGTTATATCACTTTTACCCTTTTAGCTCAAAAAGGAATCTTTTATCATCTGCACCCCCAACGTCTTTTTATCTAACTAATATGTCACGTGCCCCTCACATGAGGGGCAAGTAAGTCAATTCACCAAATTAGTTAGATAAAAAGACGTTGGGGTGCAGAGGATACAAGATTCCTTTTTAGGCTAAAAGGGTAAGAGTGATATAACCACAGGGGCCAAAATCGTAATTTACTATTTTTAATTATTATTGTAGTAAATAAGGTGGTTGCTGGTCAACCCCGCCTGGTCTATTTCAATTCATGACCCTACGTGTTTAACTTACCATCTTTACATCACTTATAGTCAACATGGTCACTAACAGATCACTAATTTCCGTTAATTATTGCAGATAGGTGATTTTGGAATCTTAGTGAGATCCGGTTTCAGTGTATCCAAAGCCCTCTTCTTCAACTTCCTTTCAGCATTAGTGGCATTAGCAGGAACCGCATTGGTTAGTTGTATACTTATATCTTTCCACAAATTACGCAAATACAATATTCTATATTTTAATAAACCCCATGAAAAATAATTACAATTTTACCATTATCGTATTTTAGGCGTTGTCAGTGGGTCAGGATCCAGGGCAATCATCTTTGATCGAGGTACATTTGTTATCAAAATGTTGGAATTTATGTACATTAGCGGAATTTTATGAACCGAGTTGACTCGGTACCTTGTTTGGTTGTGAAATGTACAGGGGATTACGGCAGGTGGATTCATATACATAGCAGTAGGGGTGATGGCGGAGATGAACAATGGCAGCACCTCGTTGAAAACTAGTGTTATACAGTTAATTTCATTGGTAGCGGGTATGTCGGTTGCCCTATTTATATCGCTTATCGAATGAGCTATTTTGATTTTAATGTAGAAAGGCTAGGGAAGCAAATGTACAAGCTGGTTTCAAATTCGTGTTTGTTTGAAAATGATTTATAGCAATTTTTTTTAATACTTATAGAGGTTTTTTTAGGGTATGTTATGACGCTTAAATTCCAACTTTGAAATTGTGTAGTAGAATAAGCTATAAGATCTGCACATGTAAATAGGTGGTGGTGGTGGCGGCAGCCGCTCTAAGTACCAACTGGCTGGTGTTGCACCGCTGAAACAACTGGTCACGTTCTGGGTATCTGAAAGGTTGTTATAGGGGCTTCCTGAAATATGTGTTAGTTTCAATCGGTCGTTAGTGACAGCTGGGCAGTAATCAGTGGCGGATCCAGCCAGTTTTTTCACTGGGTTCCTTTTTCCAAATCATACAAGGTTTACACTACAAAAAAAACGTTTTTTTTCAAATCATACAAGGTTTACACTACAAAAAAACGTTTTTTTTCCAAATCGACTGGGTTCTCGGGAACCCGGTGAACCAGCCTGAATCCGCCCCTGGGGCAGTTAGTGGTAACTTGGTTACCACTGATGGAGTCTTTTACTAACGTGTCCGCTAATATGTCGGTTGTTGGCAGTTATAAACGCTAAACAATTACTCTTATGTAGATTGTGATGTTTTGTCGTGTCTGTTTCCACCTAGAGAAAAGAATCATCTCGTTTGAATTTTACACACGAATTACTACTTCGTTTTCACATAGAAAAGCATATTGCTCTTGCAGAAACACCATCAGTAATCTTATTATTATTATTTTCGTGTTCTACGAAATACTTTAATCTAAAAGAGTGCACGATTTGAAAAGTTGTCGAAGTCATACGACATCCAAAGCTTAACACTTTCTTTTCTAGTCACTATGCACTTACATTCATTCTTCCCTTTCATGGTCGTCAACCTCCATACGACTTTGCTCCCAGCATAAATCCGATTCTCTGAGCTAATTCAAATTATAAAATACAAACTAAGTTTGGTTGGTTTTGCTACGAGGTCGAGTCTAACTATTATATTATACTATATCTTTAAGGTAATTGGTCCATGCGGCATTACATGAGTGATCTATGTTTTTACATTTTTTTTATTAAAATACATAAACATGATTTATACTATTTTATTTGGATTATAATATCAGTTATTTGAACATATATTATTTTTGTTTTTCTATATTCCGTCTATCCGTTTTTCTTAATGTACGTTTTAACAACCTAGCTTTTTGGATATATCGTTTTTAAAGTGTGTTTTTTCATACGAGGTCTTAGTGGAAACAGTCTCTCTATTTCTACGGGGTAGAGGTAAGACTGTCTACATCTTAGCATTCTTAGATCCTATCTTAGTTTTGCCATGGGTAAGATTTACTGAGTATGATAATTATGAAGTGTGTTTTTCTTACATTTGTTAAAAATAATTCACCACAATACGCCACCAAAAAGAACGTTATCCAGCCACAGCGCGCGATAAAACTAATGGTTCTTAAATAATTAAGAAATCTAATATTATAAAACAATTTCCATAGTTTATATTAAAATGAACAAAGTGGTCGCAAAAACCAAAAAGAAGACTAATTGTAACACATAAGACAAACATTCATAATCATTATGTTTTAGCCATGAAAAGAAACACATTTTGGGATTATTTATTTAAACACAAAACATTATCTATGACAATTAGGGTGTGATAGGCACTCTTATTTTTCTTAAAGAAAATGTAATTTTGGTTCGGTCTTGAACTCAAATTTTAAACTCAAATGGTTTTGAAAGGCACCCCTGATTGAACATAGTCAACCCAAATGAACTCATTAACGAGGGAGTCTCATCTTATTTTATCTTAAAATAAACCCGGTGACCCCAAATTATAAGGGGCGCTCCAAAAAATAAACCCGATAAACCGAAGTTCCATTTTTCCCAAATTGTAACAATCATTTCTTTGGCTTCAACATTGAGTTCACCGTTATCATCCCAATGGCGCCTGTTAAATAAGTTTATAATTTGAGTAAAATGTTAAAATGGTCACTGAGTTTACTTCACTTTTGTCACTTGTATCTGAGTTCCAGAGGTTTCTTTTTTGTTGCTATTTTCATCCAACTGGAAAACTAGGTTAGAATTTTTATCAACCTTCACTTTTTGTCGTCTTCCTCATTTAAATGAAGGATATATTTGTCAATTTACGTATGAATAATAGTTAATTCAAATGAGGAAGACGACAAAAAAATGTGGAGGTTAAAGGAAAATTCTAACCCAGTTTGCCAGTTAGATGAAAATGGCTGTAAAAATGATACCTCAGGGACACAGATACAAAAGGTTTCATATTTGGATTACAGTGACAAAAGCAACCTAAACTCAGGGATCATTTTGGCATTTTAGTCTTATAATTTTAAAACTCTTTATTCAAGAAATAAAAAAGAGTTAAGTGTCATTTTAGTCTCTATGGTTTAGGCCATTTTGTCAGTTTAGTCCAAAGGTTTCGTTTTTCGCCTTTGGGTCCAAAAAAGTTTCACCGTTGCCATTTTAGTCCACTGGGTTGACTTCATCCATTTTTTCTGTTAACGAGAAGGGCAATTTGGTCATATAAAATGATTGAATTGCTCTTCTCGTTAACAGAAAAAATAGATGAAGTTAACCTAATGGATTAAAATGGTAACGATAAAACTCTTTTGGACCCTTAGACGAAAAATGAAACATTTAGACTAAACTAACAAAATAAACGGAACCACGTGAACTAAAATGACATTTTAACTCAATAAAAAATCACTTGAAAACGTAAGAAGCTTAAATTCATGTAAGCATGAGAGTAGATGGTCCACTTTATCAGAAATTAGTCCATTAGTTTAAAAATTGCGATTTCAGTCCCTGTGGTTTCACTTTCGTAACCATTTCAGTCCAGTCTCCTAACACCGTCTATTTTACCGTTAAGTTTTTAATGAAATACCTAAATTACCCTTGTGTTAATTAAATATGGACTTATATGATTTTATTATTGGATTTATATGATTTTATTGGTGTATGACATATGGACTTAAACTGGATTGTAGGGTTCGACCCACCATGGCTTCACTGAAATGGTTACGAAAGTGAAACCACAGGGACTGAAATAGTGATTTTTGACAAACCACAGGGACGAAAACAGTAATTAACTCATTTAGATATCTTTTTGTTTTTTACTAATAAGGGCATTATGGTCAATTCATGTGTACTTAACAGAATAAATGGATGGGGTCAACGGAGGTGGACTGAAATGGTTACGAAAGTGAAACCACAGGGACTGAAATCGTAATTTTTAAACTAATGGACTGAAATAGTGATTTTTGACAAACCACAGGGACGAAAATAGTAATTAACTCGAAATTCAATTCCATTTGTCATCGATCATCTTTCCCATTTCAATTCCATTTGAATCCCCCAATTTCTGCGAGGTTTTGGTCCCCTTTTCGGGCCTCAAAAAATGGCCAAAGTTAAAGCAACAGGCTCGTGTCATTTTCTTTATCGGGCGGTGCATCTTTCTTTCAACAGTTGAAACGCTAACAATAGTGTATCTAATTTGTTTAATTCTTGATCTAAGAACCCTAATTTTAAAAGGGTTTTGTGTCTGTCTGGCTTTAATGATTTTGTGTATCTCTGCAAATCCAAGGAGATGGAAAAAAGTAGGAAATTTGTATGATTTTCAAACTAGAATGTACTCTTGTTGTTGAACTTAAAGCAACACTTTAAAAAAGTGAAGGGGGTGGGGTGGGGCAAAAGTGTTCTCTTTGGGATGTTTTGGGATTGTCTTTGAAAGCTGTTATTTGGGTTTTTGGGATTGTTGCACACTCTTAAAAATAATGTAATAAGATGAAATAAATGTTATGTTGAGAACTACGAGAAACGCATAAACTATTTGTACATAATGCGTGTGAGAACCGAGAGAACAACATTGAACACTTTTAAGCATTTGGACGTAGTGCGTCAATTATTTAGTGAGATGGTGGGATAGGTGGTTATGTAACTGCTTCTGTATCACACTTAAAGCAAAAGGTACAAGTGTATCACTATTATGCGGTTTTCACATTTCTAAAATAATATTGTTTCTAAAATCAACGACTCTCTTATCAGATAAATAATTTTAATAATCAATTCAAAAGAGAGTTGGTGAAGGAGAAGAGGCTGACTAGAGTGTTGGGTGGGTAATTTTCAAATTATGGGTAAAATAGTCTTTTTGAAAAAATTATTGTTAAAACACAAAAGTGCATCTATTACGGGACCAAAAACGTGACGAGTAAGTGAATAGTTGGGACCAAATGAGTAATTTTTAAAAGTTGGTACCAAATATGATACATCTACATACCACATAGACCATCCATGTAATTTATTCTTTTTCTACGTGTTATATTTGTACTCGACAGTGCTAGATCCGCTACTGACACAGGTGACGACGCAGTATGTTTTCGGAAAATGACACTATAAGCTCAAAGGAAAGAGAATTGGCAGGATTTTGAAGTTGTTAGCTATTACTATGAGTTGAAACCATTATATATTTTTTGAACATAAAGTGTACATAATTCCCGGAATTTGATAACCTGGCCTGACCCGATAAAAATATTTCAAGATCCACTACGACATAAGAACACGAAAGAAAGTAATCCCTGCGTCTGTCTCACCATTTTCATAGATCGCGCTCACACGCACACAGTGCGTGGAAATGATAGGGACCCCAAATAAAGAAAGAATAGTGAGTAGTCAGCAGCAGGGGACTAGAATGATGATGAGGAATCTTTATTCTTCTTTTACTGTTGCCTTTAGCAGTCCCCCTTCCTTTTTCATGCATACACAGACTGCTTTATATTTATGTTTTGTGTTTATTTGAGGTTGTGTTTTGTGATGTTTTTGTATCTTATGTTATGGGGCTTTCATCAGGGGATGGTGACCATGTAAGTCTCTTATTATCTCACTTTCTACCATCCCCATATCTATCTCCTCTCCCTTTCACTCACATAATTTACAGGTTATATGTTTGTTTGTATGTGTGTGTGTGCATTATGATCTTATATTATATAATGTCACTTGGGTTTTCATTTGAGGTTGAACTTGTCTAGCTTGCTCATTTTTCTGCATTTCTCATACACATACACACCATTGGAGACGTGTTAAAATCTAAAATGTCGATTCTTGATATGAGTTCTTCTTTCTTGGACAATCTTGTAAGTTTTTTTTTTCTATGTGTATACTTATTTTAGTCATTTTAAAGATGTTTTATGTAAGTTTTTTGATCTTAAGTGTCGATTCTTGATACGGGTTCTTCTTTCTTGGACAATCTTGTAAGTTATTTTTTTTCTATATGTATACTTATTTTAGTCATTTTTAAGATGTTTTATGTAAGTTTTTTGATCTTAAGTGTCGATTCTTGATACGGGCTCTTCTTTCTTGGACAATCTTGTAAGTTATTTTTTTTCTATATGTATACTTATTTTAGTCATTTTTAAGATGTTTTATGTAAGTTTTTTGATCTTAAGTGTCGATTCTTGATACGGGCTCTTCTTTCTTGGACAATCTTGTAAGTTATTTTTTTTTCTATATGTATACTTATTTTAATCATTTTTAAGATGTTTTATGTAAGTTTTTTGATCTAAGTGTTGATTCTTGATACGGGTTCTTCTTTCTTGGGTAATATTGTAAGTTTTTTTTGCCATCTATGTTTGCTTATTTTAGCGAGTTTTAAGATGATTTTTGTTAGTTATATGGTTTAAAATGTCGATTCGTGATAGGGGTTCTTCATTCATGCATAATCTTGTAAGCAGGGGCGGACCTAGTGGGGGGGGGGGGGGGGGGGAGGGGCGTGCGCACCCATTGAAAAAAAAGTTAGTGTATTTTATATGTCAAAATCTTGCCCGCAACCCTTGAAAAATCTAGTTAAACTCCTCATCTACGCCCCTTGAAAATATTTCCTGGGTCCGCCACTGCTTGTAAGTTCTTCTCTATGTTTTATTTATTTTAGCCATTTTCTAGATGATTTATGTTAGTTTTATGATCTAAAATGTGGATTCTTAAATCTTAGTACAGATTCTTCTTTTTTTCTTTTTTTGGATAATCTTGTAAGTTGTTTTCTCTATGCTTGCTTATTTTAGCCATTTTTTAGATGTTTTGTGTTAGTTTTATGATGTAAATGTCAGTTCTCTTAATGAATTTTTGATTTGATGATGACTTTTTGCTTCTTTTCTTTTCCTGCTTTCACACTCACACACCATCTGTCACTTGTCTCTTTATCTTTGGTGCATATGAGTATAGGGGTGTTAATTTCTTATACAACACGAAAACGTAAGTTTTCCGGGGATGGGTTTAGTCTTAAACAGGTTCGGGTCAGTTTCAGGTCGAACCCATTAACACGTGTAGCTAAACAGGTTGAGTTTCAAATCAACTTGGTGGGTTGACATTTATTTTATTAACTTTAAAAAAACATGTGCTTTATGTCATAACATAAAAGTTAAAAAGAAAAAAAAATGTAATCGTTTACGTGTAATCGTTTTATACACATTTGTATCTTTGTTGTAAATTTGTAAATTTAGACTATTATTCAAAAAAAAAAATTGGGTTAAAGAAGTTGTATCTTGTGTTCATGTGAACATGCGAAACGCTTGTCATGTTCGGTTCATGTCTGAGTCTGTGACATTATTTTTTCCACACAGGAAATGAAAGAAGGGGTGGTGATTCAACTGAAAGATGACAGTAGAGAGGATCAAAACAACATGATGATCGAAAATGTGGGAATCAAAGGTATTGACATAGAACCATGTTTTGACTTAGAACCCGAGTTTGACTTTTGGCCAATCCAACACCCGACCGAACCCTCCCATGAAGATCGGCCCGTCCAGTGTCCTATGCCTCATTCTTCCCATCTTATCAGTGTAAGTCTTTCTCCTTTTTTCTACTTGTTTTATGTGGTGTTTGAATATATGACATGACATGAAATGGTCTAAACGGGTCATGTCCACGTTGAAGTGATAGGTGGACCCTTTTAACCTGTTTAGGTTTGTATTATTTTTTTTAAATGTGTTTTTGCCTCTTTACTTAAGTTAATTGCGTATTTTATACCAATATATAAAAGATAAAAAAAAAGAAATGAGTATCAAGTTCTATATTTTAAACGTAATTATTTTATTTACTTTTGTATTTTCGGTTGTAAATTGATACTTTTAGAGTATTAATAGGTAGATTTAATGAAGAAAATAGAATTTGGGGTGAAGCGGGTCATATTCATGTCAACCTACTAAAACTAGTGTTGTGTCCGGGCTCTTGACAAATTTTTGGGTTCGTGCCGGGTTCGACCCACAAACACAACCCGTTTAACATCCCTAGTTTGGATGCATTTCTTGAATTTCATGTAATCATGCTGGCGTAATTACATTCGTATACAGGATGATAGAATGCAAGATGATCGGTTTTCAGACCGCAAGAGGCCCGAAGCAAAAACCACTCTCCACAAAGAAAATAATGAACTAAGTGCCATAAAACCGCCTGTTAGGATGGTCCGCAAGAGGCATCATGATCATACAAATGCCGTCATATCGTTGCTACAAATGCCGTCTGTTTATCCTCATTTGAACCAAAAAGATGGGTAAAACCGTCTTCAACAAGTCTTCAGGTTCGAATCATGGCAATCTTGAATTGAGGTTTTAGTTGCTGATCATCATGGTGTTATGACAGTTAACTTAGACTAAATGTCATATTCATTGTTAAAATCAAATTAGATGAACTCTAGTGAAACTTTTTATATACATATATGTATAATGCATTATTAGCCTTTTTATATTGTGGCAATCTGGCCTTTGATCATTTATAATTCGTGCACTTCACCGCATGTAATCGTGTCATGCCGGACTTCTTAAAAGAGATGATGACATGGGCGGGTTGGGCAACAAGTCAAAACAGTTTCGGGCTGAAATGATAGGTTTTAAGTACCTTCTGGCCCATCTTTTCTAAAATTCATTTGGTTCAAACTCAATTATTGTAAATTACTATTTAGAAGACTATATATGTTAAATCCTCTCTTTGATCGACTTTCGGCTGCTGTCCGCCTCCCCCCCCCCCCCCCCGCCTCTAACTATACTGTTTATTAGATTAATCCAAGAAAAATACTTCTAGATAACGTATTATTAATAAGTAAACGGGTCAAAATGCTACCACTTATGTGAAGAATGAAGATGTAGTGTATCGGTCACATGTGAATACATAAATACATATCTAAGACTCTAATACTGATGTATATTTGCCATGGTTGTAAAGTCCCGCCTAGGCCGAGTACTTCCCGAGTACTCCCGAGTACTCTCAAATCCGACTAGGGAACTCCTAACGACTTTTACAACCATTTGCCAAAACCAACTAAGCTATATATCACCAACAAATTCAGCGTAAATAGTATATCATCTCCGCGGTGACAACTATATATAGTACTTCGAAATAAGAGTTTTCTTGTCACCATTCATAGTCAAAGGCATCTCTTTAACATGAAATGACTTTACAGCCATATGAGTTTTCTTTTCACCATGAAGTACTATAACATATGCACACTATATAGACTTATTGTATCATGAACAGAAGTTTAATAATATGCGGTCATTGTAAGTATTTAAAGGTATCGAGTCGTTAATCCTAATCGTCTATAACTTGGCGTGTAAATTTTTCCATTTTTATTTATTGCTTTCTTAATATGTGACATGTTTTTCCTGAGTAACTCTCGGTTGACAAAGTAATGTCCATCCCAGAAATGATAGCAAAATTAGGAATAAGGTTTTGACTCAACCAAACAAAAACACAAATAAAAGAGCAAAAAAAAAAAAAAGAAAAAAAAAAGAGGGGGATTTGGAACAGGAAATGAGGCTATGGAAGAGGGTTTTCGGGGCGTTAAAGGACCAAAACAGTCTTTTAAAAGCAAGACTGGTATGTCATTTAACGTCCGGAAATCCTGACATAGAGAAAGCCATCATCAAAGCCACCAGCCATGACGAATCCTACATTGATTTCCGTAACACACAATCTGTCTTTTCATGGATTCGTCTTTCTGACGAAAATTTCCAACCTACGTTGTCAGTCATTTCTAAAAGATTAGAAAAGACGCACAACTGGGTGGTGGCCTTGAAAGGCCTCATGCTTATGCATGGAGTTTTCTGTTGCAAAGTCTCCTCTCCTCATACGATCGGACACTTGCCATTCGATCTATCAAATTTCAAACACGGGCATTCAGAAAGTGCAAAGAATTGGAGCTTCGAGGCGTTCGTCCGGTCTTATTACGATTTCCTCGAGCAAAAATCGATGGTTTTATTACATTTCTCCAAACAACCAAATAATAACAAAACCGAAGAACATCTCATACTCCAAGATCTTGTTTGTCTACATACCCTTCAACTTTTGCTCGACACGCTGCTTCAAATCAAGCCGCGATATGCAGCAAAGTCAAACACGTTTGTTCTCGAAGCAATGGATTGTCTCGTCGTCGAGAGTTTTGACATTTACAGCCGTATATGTGACGGGATCATGAGCGTTCTCGCGGATATATATTCATGTGGAATGACAGAAACTAGCACAATGTTAACCATTCTTGAAAAAGCAACGGTCCAAGGCGTAAAACTGTCTCAATATCTCGATTTTTGTAGACAAATGGGCGTTAACAACGCATCCGAATGTCCTAAAACCGAGCAGATAGATGAAACCGACCTTCAAGATCTTGAAGTTTTGATTGAATATACTTCTGATGAGTCAGAAGAGATGAAATCTTTGGTGATGGACAAGAAGATGATGACAAAAGCGCATGAAAGTAATGATTCGAAAGGCGGGTTGAAGGCGATAATTACAAATGAATGGGATGTGTTTGATGAAGATGATAAAGAACCAGATTAAGAAGTGCAGTTTACAAGTATTGATTCTTCCATGTAATCTGGAAAGATGAATACAAACACTTTTCTTGATCATTGTAACACTTATGAATGGCTCTATTTGATTACATTTTAGAGGTCGAATTCGGGTTGGGTTCAACCTTTTCTGATCAAATCCATGCAAAATTTTCTCTGGTAGGCGAGAACTCGTGTCGGGTTCGACATGTTAACCAAACAAGACCATCTATTTGTTCGTATAAAAAATATCAACCCTAACCCTTACAATAAACCTAATCATGTTATAACCAAGTTAAAACCAAGTTGGTTGTAATCAAGGTAATAAGACCACACGGAGTGAACGTTGTTTTGAGGCGTGGAAGCCTCCCCATGCCGGGCACACCGGCCGGTTGTTGAAGAAGATGATGATGATGCATGTTGTTTTGATTGGGTGGTGAGTTTTTCATTTGTTTTTTTTAAATATAAAATAAATATAAAAAGTGTGTGCCACGTGTCCCACCCGGCCACCCTTTTAGGCACCACACCACTTTTCTAATAGGTGCTAACGTGGCTGTCACGTGGCGCTTCACGCCTCCTTTTCAAGCTGCCCCATTTTCAAGACCTCCCAGTCCGTATAGTCTAAGCGTGTTAAAGAGTTTAGTAGACGTAAGTTAAATAGGTTAAACGCAAACATGTCAACCGGTATATTTATTCATGTCAAATGCGCTTAAAATCGTGTAGCATGAAAATAACTTGTTTTACCTACTTATCTAAATTAGTCAAACAGGGTGATGGGTTGTAAACTAGTGTCAAAGACGTCAACCGTAACTCAATACCAACCGTTACTCAAAACGCTTGAAATTTTGTAACATATACACAACCTATTTAGTCCACTTATCTAAACAAAATCAAAAAGGTTGTGATTGAGTTGAGATGTTGCAAGTGGGTTATATAAAGTTGTAAACTTGGTAAAGAGGTTAGAAATTGTAATTAAAGGTCAACATGTACAATTAAACATGTTAAAAAAAGTCATAAACAAGCTGACGGGGTCAACTTGGGGTTAAATCGGTCAACCCAAAAACCACCCGTTTAATTAAATGAGTTAAACATGCCAACTCAAATAATACCGTTTAATTAAACAGGTTAAACAGGTCAACCCAAACACAGCACACAATCCGCTTAATTGAATAAGTTAAACATATCAACCTTAACATAGTTCAATTAAACGAGTTAAATACATCAACCCCCCAATCACAACTCGTTTGGTTAATGGTTAAGCGTATCGAACCAAACGCTTGTATATCAACAAGACTAGATATGACTAGGGGTGTTCAAAACTATCCGTATCCGAAAATCCGATCCGAAATATCCGAAAATTCGGATATCCGAATTTTTCGGATTTGGATTCGGATAGTGATTTTAATTTTTTCGGATATTTCGGATATCCGAAAATTTAATTTTTATTTTTTTCGGATATCTGAAAATATCCGAAGTATCCGAAAACTTATATTCGGATATCCGAAATATCCGATTCCGAATATGAAAAAATAATAAAAAAATAAAAATTAAATGAAAAGTTGGATTTTCGAATATTCGATTCACTATCCGATCGGATATCCGAATTTCAGATATCCGAATTTTCGGATACGGATTCGGATAGTGAAATTTAGTATCCAAAAATTTCGGATATCCGGCTTTGAACACCCCTAGATATGACAACCAAAAAAACATCATTTGAATAGATCCAACACAGCTGATGACAAAGATTATAAACTGAATCTTTAAATCTACAGTTAAAGAGTGAACAAGATACATTCTTTTTCGCATAAATCGATATAAATTTAAATTCCCAATTGTCTAAAATAAAAAAGAAAACTTAAATCTCATGGGCAAGTCTCAAATATCCTCTGCAAACAACCACAGATGTATCTACACTTGATCTATCTGATTGTTACAAACTTGTTGGTCCCATGTTTAGCCCAATGACCCCTCAAATCAATTGCATTATCAAAACTATAACCTTCAGAAGCCAACTTCTCCAACACCTTCTTAAAAGCCCCTTGGCTCATCTTCCGGCCCGCAATCCTAGCCCCACGGCGTTTCGTGCTCATCGGCAACGGGTACATCGAAATGGTGGTTGTGCAACAAGCCGACTGCCACCCACCCGACCCCCATCGATAACACTGCTGAGGCGTTCCAGTGCATGAACAAACCGGTATCGGGATCCCAGATATGTCCATATCCAGCCCGTTTATCACGATATCCAAACTTCGTTTCATAACCTTCGATCGTTGGCCCGTTTGACCCGTTTGACCTGTTTGGTTCGCGGTTTCCTTCGCCTTCTTTGGTTTCTTCCCTCGTGGGCCTTTCGGGCCCAACGGGCCAGATCTCTTCTTCACCGGCCCGTTAGGCCCGCCAACATCGCCTACACATTCACCATCACCATCACCATCACCATCCCCACCACCGATATCCTCCAAGCTCAATCCCGGGTCTTTCAACGTACCGTTCGGATGCATAATGTGGATCGAATTCGAGCCCGAACCCGAATGATCCGGGACAAAGTTAGGGTTTCCGGGCCCGGGTAGCATATGAAGTAACCTCTCTCTATGTACCCAACTATCTCTCATGTACGGCATTGGTATGAGCGGGTGGTGGTGGTGGTAACCGGCGGCGGCAGTGGTGGTTCCGGCGGCTGCACCGCCGTGAGGGTTTATCATAATGGGGGTTTCACGGGCAGATAAAAAGGGTTTTGTGTCTCTATGGTCACCAAAATGAGACATTAATTGCAGCCCATTATGTTCTTTAAATGATGGCTCATAATACCCCCAATTTCTCATATTCAACCCATCATCATCCACTGCAACATTATCAAAAATGGGTCAAAATTCAACCATTTAACCGATTTAACAACATAAAAATCAAATCTTTTTAGATCTAATACAAACATGGTAATACAACCAACAAATTCAACAATCAAAACCCACAAAAAATTACGTAAAAATCAAATCTTTTTAGTCAAATTTACAGATAATATCAAGATTTCAAGATCTAAAATAATTTGTGTAGATCTAACAGATCCGTGAACAAAAATTAAAGAAAGTTAAACAAGATTGCAAAAAACAACATTTTTAAGAAAACCCATTTGAATTTTTAGATCAAGAATAAAGAAAAATCAGATCTTGGAAAAAAAATGGTGAAGATTGGTTGAAATAACATGAAGTACACATCAAGATAGATATTTTAGATGAGAAGACAGAAAAAGAGAGATATATGGATATGTATGTGAGAGAGAGGACTTACTTGTGTGGGTAAAACAGCTCTTTTTTCCTGGAGAGAGGAGAGAGAAGAAAAGAAAGAGACAGAGAGAGAGAGAGGAGAGAGAAGAAAGGAAAGAGATAGAGAGAGGAGAGAGAAGAGGAAAAGGGGTGGCTTAAAATGGAGGGGCTTGTTGTTCCATTAACATTAAATAAAAGCAAAATACAACCGATAACTGTATTGTGTTGCTTGCACTTACAGCAGCTGACATCAAATCCAAACCCCAAAGTCTTCTCTCACCAGCCCACCCCACCTCTCTTTTTTACTTTTTTATTCATAACACATGAAGTAAATTAAAAGATTCTTTAGTTTAATGCTTGGTTTGGTATAGGTGTATCAGAGATCTTGCACCATTAGTTGTTACTATTCAATAATTACATAATAACCTTCATCTATATAAAAACATACATTTCTCTATACATTCTATCAAATATTGTAAGTGGAGTTTTTATAGTATAAATAGTATAAAATGTGGTTGTGAGTGAAGGAAAGAGAAAATGTTATTGTTCATCTGTATATTTGAGGGGACACTGCTCACCCCTATAATTTTTTAATATATTTTGAAAGGGGTTGTGAGTGGAGGAGAGGGAAAAGGTAATGATAAGGGTATAAAAATATTATTTAATTGAAAACAAAAGAGAAAATGTAGTGTTTTTTAGTGTAATTCTAGGTGAAAATATGGTGAAATGGATGTGAATGCTCTTACTCACAAACACTTATTTTTTCTCTAGAGGGTATAATATGAACCTCTAAATATAAAGATTCCATTGTGGTTGTGTTATTGTTGTTTCCTCTATTATTTTCTTTATATTATATAGAATAGAGGCTCCAATGTGAATACTCTTAAATGATGGAAAACTGTTCACGAATGAGTTTGATGGTTACATTTTCATAATGTGGATGGTCCTCAACGATCTTTCCCATCAATATCCTACCCCCGCCTTTTCGTCCTCCATCTTACCATGTACACTTTCAATTCGTTTCATCATCTCTCCAACGTAATGTTCCCCAAATCTCCCTCGGATCCAAGCAATCTTCATCATCTATCTAATTAACATGAAACAAGTTGATTCAATTTCAACATGATTCACAAATGCCGACAATCAAGAGCCCAACATCTATCCAATCAATCTTCATCATCTCCCTTAGGTTTCTTCATGTTTCGTTTAATTGGCGATTGGTGCTACGATGTTTTTTTTTACCATAGCAGGGAAGGGTAGATGATGGTGGTTGTGTGTGGCAAATAGGGTGGTGGTGGTTTGGGAATAATGGTGGTGTTGTGGTGGAGGGTAGTGATCATGGTGGATGGGGAGCTGTAACACCTCGTAAAATCACGTCCAATAATGTATTGACACACGTAATAAACCCTAATAAAGTCCAATATTGAATTTAAGGGACTAATTTTTCGAAAAATCGAAAAACTTTGATTATGAAAGGATTGGAAGTGTTAGCATACCTAAAATAAGTTTCCAAATAACCTCTCACGATGATTATATTCACAAATGAGCCATTTGTCAATCGAGTGTAGCCGTTTGCGTAATTAATTGGAAGTTTGCGCAATAAAGGGTTAAAAGTGTCAACATTTTAATTCTTACCTCTAAGTGACCATTTAACAAACCGGGAGCTTCATGATATTTGATTATACTCTCGGGAATGCCAACTATTGGCCATCTAAGGTTTTTATGCCTATAAGTAAAGTTACGCGCAACTTTGCAAGTTAGAGGGACTAAAAGTGTCAATATGTTTAATTATACCGCTGGATGACCTTTTAGCGAAGCCGAATCATCTTGATGTTTAATAATACTTTCAAGAATGCCTAATATGGATTAGATGAGGCTTCAATGCTAATAAATGATGAGATGCGCAAGTTTGCGCAATGGAGGGGCCTAAAGCGTCAACTTTTGAATCTACGCCATTCGGTGACCATTTAAGCAAACGGGAGCGTGGTAATATTTAAATATATGCTTGGGAATGATTATTATGGGCCATGGAAGGCTTAGATATCATTAAACGGCATTTCGCGCTACTTTGCGCAATTAAGGGACTAATTGCGTCAAACTGCAAAAGTATGTCGATTCGTATAGAATCGGACCTTCCGGAATATGACCATAAGTTAAACATACCCTATTTATCCTTTATATAGCTTAGATATAGGCTTAGAGGTGTTTGGTGCGCAAAAATAAACTTTTATGTCATACAGGGACTAAAAGTGTCAAAAAGTGCACAAGTTTGCACTTTTGCGCATATCTCGCATTCTGAATATCCCCGGACACCAAAAATTTATGTAAGCACTAAAATATTTTATTTTAGTGTATGGCTTGATTAAATTCCATTCGTCGCGTAGTTTGGATCGTTTTTGGCGTCCGTCCGTGTTTCGTCGTAATTAGACGAACAACGTGACCGTACGGCCAAACGAACCGACATCCGGCATGTTTTTGAGCATGTTTTATGTCCCCTATGTTTAGGCATCATGTTAGAGCCTTGAAATGAGGTTAACGGGCCTTAGATATGTCAGAAACACATTATTATGCAACAGGGACCAAAACTGCACTTTTGAAAGTGTATTTGAGCTGTGCAGGCCGTAGGCTACGCCCCCTGCAGCGTAGCCTACGCCCAGGTCTGGGCAGATTCATAATTTCAGCATTTTTGTCATTTCTCAAGGGCTTTTATTTAAAATTCTCAATACCATGAGCTGGTTTTCAACACCCATTGTATTTAGAAACCTTGGGCACACATGGAGGGCCAAGATTGAAGCACGGGTTACGAGAAACGATCCTAACGGTTCTTGAAATCCTATATAAACACACTTGATCTTGGATTTCATTCACACCTCATTCCATTTCTGCTTGTTCTCTAATTCTTGGAGGATCTTGAGCTTCTTGAGAACATCCTTCTGTCCTTTGGACCCTTTGTAAGTATCCTTTCGTGCTAGTTAATATTATTTAGCAGTTATAACCGAAAAGTCAAGCGTTTCGATAAACGCTTTGACTTTTCAACGGTTGAGCCATGATTCGCATCGAACGTGGCTACGTGACCGTAATTAGGTAGGTGATTAACCCTCAAAAGGGCGCCTCCTGATTACCACGTTTACTTAGTTTAATTGTCGGGTCAAATAAAAGTCAAACAAGTTAATTTAAATAAAATTCATAACTAATAATATAGAAGCTATAAAATCAGTTTTGTCACTTTAATAACTTGGTAAATACTAGTTGAACATGCCTAAGCATGATTCAACCCGACAATTCTAAGTATAGGCTCGGTCCGGAACCAAAAGTCGCAAAAGTTGACTTTTGCTTTGACTTTCAGTTCTGACCCGATTTAGATTAATTTAGATATGCCTTAGGATTCCATTAGGACCATATTATAAGTTAGTATAACCCTCCAAGGTTATACAACTTGGTTCCATAGAAATCCTAGTTCATGTATGTTTCCGTTAAATGTCTAAATGTTGACCGTTATGCCTTTTGACCCTAAAACGAGAAATTTGAAAATGTGAGAGGACAATAATCTTTATTACTGATTTATAAACTTGTACCTAAAATTTGACATCAGTTTGAGGTCTAGATTAAAAGTTATGCTCATTAGCGTAAATAGAAAGCTTTTTATTAATTAAAAGGCATAATTAGCGTATAGCCTATCTAAACCCAATTTTTGATATCAAACTTTTTACCAACTGATATAATATATTATTTTGGGATTTTTGGAGATTTTTAATTATTTTTAGACTGAGCATAACATAGGGTTCTAGCTCTAATTCGGTAATTGTCGGTTTGCCCTTTTGGGCTATAAAATGAGTTTTACAAATCCTTTTGACCCCAAACCTTTTTCTACTGATCTAATATGATAAATAAAATATTTTGAGCCTTCTGGAATAATAAAAACATCAGTTTTTCTTTGAAAACCCGGAAATGGCTCCAAATCGCCTTTTTAAGCGTTTTTAACGCATAGTATGTATCAAAACTAATTTAAAGATATAAGGGTTGATGCCTACTGATATATTCAGTAAATTTTTATATTTTAACAGTAAGGAAAAGTTTTAAACTCAGATTTCCAAATTCGACCTTTAAACCTTATGTGAAATTACCAAAATGCCCCTTCGGTGCATAGTTTGGTTATAAATGATAAAATTCACATATGTGTCATACCCTACTGTTATAACTTATTAAATTAAGTATTTTTCCTGATTATATCAGACCTGAAACTCAGATTTATATTAAACCTCTTTTATAACCTTTAAAATGACCAAAATACCCCTGCGGGGCATAAATTGGTCTTAAACTCGTTTTGGGCATAACGGAAGATATCCTACTGATATCACAACATATTTAAGGCATATTAACTTAGGAAACCTGTTCATGATTCTTTTGGTTACCCGTTACGCACTTTTCGCGTTCGGATCGACTTATGTAACTAGTTTGCATAAATTAGCCGAAACGGGTCAAACCTTATCATTTTTATCTCAAAATCCAGAATGCGTTTAGTTTACCCTAATGACACAAGTATACAAGCTTGTCGGGTCTAAATCACATTCTAATCCGGTTCTCACTTAATCATGCGTTTTGAACCGTATCCTCCTTTAAAACTAACCGGTCTAAGCTTAGGCTTAATTAAAGACCCGTTAGGAATCTAATAGGTTATTAAAAACCTTCGTTTCAGATTTAGGAGCCTAGTAAAAGCTATCTGTACTTGCTTGGTGGTATACGGCTGGGATAAATTGTATAAATTTGCTCAGATAAATACTTTTAACTTATTTTCCCTTATACGGGCTTGGGGTACGGTATATAAAATACCGCTTGGTCGGACATTTGACCTTAATCGATTAGTGGTTAAGTATTATCAAGATGACCCGTTTGAAAATTGGTTTTGTTTGTTTTACGCCTTTGGGAGTTTAATGACCATGTCCCGGATATCCTTGGCATCATTCATGAAATGGCCACGACCTTGACACGCGGGTGTAGGCGTACACCCGACAATGTGTCCATATTTATTAAGGTAAAACGTTGGTTTCCCGCCGCGGTTTTATACTATGTGGTGTGTCTATTAATCTTAAACCTGGCACGAACCGGGCGGCTGAACGCATAACAATCATGTAATTCTTTTACAAGTTTAAAATTGATAAATTATCCCAAGTTATAAAAAGTTTTGTTCCATGTGCATTAAAATCAATTTTTAAAACATTTTCAAAACGAGTCAGTTAAATTGTATTTACCAGTGAAAACTGGCGTATTTTCCAAAAAGGCTAAGTGCAGGTGCTAATCGGAATAGGTTGTCTACTCCTAGCATCAATAAAGAGTCTCGCAAGCTTAGATGCCTAAAGTCTGTTGAACAATGTTTCATTTATCTTTGATCCGCCTGTGGATCCTTTACTTTCCGTTTGTAATACTTTGATATTACTCTACATCGGTTTGTAATATATATTCATCTTTTGCTTCCGCTGTGCATTTAAATTGTGTTGTTTGACTATGATGATATCAACTACGTCACGATACTCCCCACCGGGCCCACCGGTAATACGTGGAAATATCGGGGTGTGACAGGAGCTGAGAGTGGTGGTGGTGGTTTGTGTGGGTGGGGCGGGGGTGGAGTAATTGTAAATTATGTTTATTTAAAAACAATGAGGCTACTTAAAGTTCATTAATGATATAATCATTTTTTGTCCTTTTCTAAAATGAACATTTCATACCCACTTAACAGGTAATATTAACGACTTTAGTGTAAGGGTATAGTTTAGTAGCTTTGCGCTTGTCTTGTATATTTTGGTAGTGGGTTGGTTAATTAGGGGTTTTGGGCTTGAATAGATGATTATGGAAGTGTACGGTTTGGGCTTGGCCCATTTTGTAATTAGGTCACCCTATGTAAATATAAATAGGGTGTGTCTAGGTCATTAGAGGGTTGTTGATTGTTCTTGCTTTGTTTGATTTGTACCAGACAAGCCAAGAGCTTGTGTGCAACTTTAATACAATCAATACTTTCTTATTTCTCACTTTCTTTAGTTTTCCGCACTTTTGATTGTGGTTGTGATATCCGGTTGAAGATCTCTGGACTTACAATTGGTATCAGAGTCTAAGAAGTCTATTCAAAGGCTCAGTTTTTGTAAGAACCTCCAAAATTTCAAATAACCATTCCCAAAATACATTTCAATGAACCCTGATTGAGACCCCGAACTTGTACGGCGCAACCCGAAATGAAAAACAAAAGAAACTTGAAACAGGGACCCCCGGAGACACGCCGGGGGGGACCCCTAAACCTCCCGCGACGCGCGACGACATACCTGGACACGTGGGACTCGAAAATCGACAAGTGGCCAGCATATTTTTGCAACAAGGCTAATCTATCCTAGGGGGGTTAGCCTCGTGACACGCGGTAGGGAGAGGGGGCCCGTGCGCGACACGCGGGAGGCACCAAAATTGAGTATAAATCCAGCAGTGTGGGACTTGTCAGTTTACTCGGTTCGATCGTTTAAAACGTTGTCCTACTTCTCGTATCTCTGTTTCTTTCAACGAAGTCCCAAATTCTCGAAACGCTACTCTGATATCAGGGTAATAACTCTAATCATTGATACGGTACTTGGTCCGATCGATTGGAACCGATCTAACATATGTTTAAGTGCTGCTGGTGCCGACTATACTTTGCCATTCGTTGTGGGTAACTGGGTTTTGATCTCGTGATTATGGTTAAAGTTGAATTGAGTTAATACACTAATACGTGTGCATTGTGTATTTAGTTAGGTACACCAAGCTTTAAAACAATAGGCAAGATATATCAACTTAAACCTACAATGTGAGTCATTCTTTCTTTAGGCAAGATATATCAACTTAAACCTACAATGTGAGTCATTCTTTCTTTTACTAAACGCTTTGCAAAAACCCTAAATGTTTTCCAGTTATACTTACAGTGATTAAGTCTTGGTATTCTTAAATTGCTGCCAGTTTGTGGGGTTTTGTATACACTACTTGTCAAGCGTTACTATTAGATGACATGATTCAATAGTGATATGACCACAATCACAAGTCTTGCCGAGTGACAACTAGGTTAAGTAATTATAAGATATAAGCAAATGTAAAAACTCTTAATACTGTAATTATAACAATGTATTTTTAAACAACTGAATGAACTCACCAGTATTTTCCGCTGACCAAATGTTTTTAAAATGCATTTCAGGTGATTTATTGTGAAAAAAAGGAAAAAAAATTGCCGTGAAGCACTTCAGCTTAAATAAGTGGCTATGTAAACCTAAAATAAATGTGTTTTCTGTAATTAGTGGATTTCCCAGAGAAATTCCTTTATGTAAATACGGGGTTTACCCCGTAGTTTATGAAATGAAGACTTGGTGTTTTGAAAAGTCTGATCAAAATTTTCCTGACACCCGGTCCTAATGATTTTCCGCTGCCAAATAATAAACACCAGTACCACTGTTGTCTGCCTCGCGGCGCCCGAACCGGGGTACGGGTCGGGGGCCGTGACAGAAGGTGGTATCAGAGCCACTAGTTTAAGCTAATTAAGTATTGTAAAAATACTTAAATTTAGTTGTCAGGAATGTGATTAAATGCTTCTGTGAAACATCTGTGCTACTAATTAATATTATATTCGATTTTCGAAGTTCTTTTTTTCATTGTTTTTGACTAACAGCATGAGCAAGTTAGTAGAAGCACTCCGGAACATATCCATGAGTCTAACAGATATGGAAACGACAGATACTCAGATAGGATATCAGGTTAAAACTGATGAACCGATGGTGTTTGAAGCTCAGAGAAAGCCGAAGGAACCACCCAAGAAGAGGAAACGGATTCTGGATTGGAAAAGAGGTAGGAAGAAGAATTCGGCTTCTCAGAAAATCAAAAAGACTGTTGAACCAAAAGGTAATGAAATTATTGGAGAAAGTTCCAACCAAGCTCTGATGTTACCCCCTTAGGAGGAATTGGATAGGAAATTGGCAAATTGTGATCTGTTCAGACCGCTAAATGAAATTAACCTGAACGCGCCAATACCACCAGAAATGCCAAGAAATATGGAACCCGTCGTACCCGAACTGGCCATTCCCCAACAGCCACTTCAAAATCAAGCCGAAGAATGGTGGACAAGTGACTGGGCTTTCCAGAACCTTATGAACAACCCAAATCCCTATTACCCCCGGTTCGCACCTGCTCCTGCAGTTTTCCCACCCATGAACCCGGACAACGTTGCTGAACTTCGCCACTATGGCGAAGAACTTGTGGAGGCAGGGAATAGGATCAGAACAGTGGGTGAAAACCTCGTCTGGAAGTATGACGAGAGGGAGTTCAATTTCTGAAGACAACTTAACTATAGATTAGATGTCTATATAATAGTTAGTATGTTGTGAAAAAAAGAAAAGATAATATATATATATATATATATAGGGTTAGGTTAACGTACAAATGCCCTTATCGTACATTACGTACGCTACAATCTCAGCCGTCTGTTCATCTTCCCGCATTGAATTCGCATGTTGTTTTTTTTTAACAATTTCGCATGTTGGTTTTTTAACATGCGATTTCATCAAAATTACCACATGCGAAATTGTTACAAAAAACAACATGCTATTTCATCAAAATTATCACATGCAAAATTGGTAAAAAAAAAAAAACAACATGCGATTTCATCAAAAATTATCACATGCGAAATTGTTAATAAAAAAAATAACATGCGATTTTAAAATGCGGGAAAATGATCTGACGGCTGAGATTGTACCGTACGTAATGTACGATAAAGGCATTTGTACAGAACACTTTCTCTCTCTCTCTCTCTCTCTCTATATATATATATATATATATATATATATACAGTGCCGTTCCTACGTTTTCGGAGGCCCTAATCGAACTACGAAGTGGTGGCCCTTTTGCAAAATTATCATTTTACACTTTAACTAAGAAGGTAAATAGTCACTTTTTTTAATCACCTAAAAGTTCAAAATTTTGACCTTTGGCCCGGTTTGAACTGGTACCGGTATACCGGTTTAAACCGGTATAACCCAATTTACCGGCGGTACAACTTCTTTGCCGTTTCCTTAGTTTACCGGTATGATTCGTGCCGGCCAAATATCTGACATCCGGTTTAACCGGTTCAACCGGCCGGTTTAAACCGGTTCTTAAAACATTGTTTAAACGTCTCTCAGTGCCATTAGGTTATTAGGTTTATGTAATGTTCACAGATGAGAGATTTGGGTCTCATGTATTAGAATTGGGTTATTAGGTTTATGTAATGTTCATAGATGAGAGATTTGGGCCTGATCTATTAGAAAATTGGTGGCCCTTCAAATTGGAAAATTGGTGGCCCTTCAAATTTGGTGGCCCTAGGCTTGGGCCTAGGTTCATATACCCATAGGGCCGGCTCTGTATATATATATATATATATATATATATATATATATAGGGGAAAGTTCATTTGAGAAGAAATTTAATGTGAGAAGAAAAAGAAGAAAGAGCATATTAGTAAAATGCTATTTCATTTATAACTCACATCATTAATTTTTCTGTCTTTAATTAATTAGTCAACTAATCATTAATTATCCTACATATAATCAACAAAAACTACACATATCAAAATTTTCCTACATATACCCTACACATTATAGAATTTTTTCCTACACAGTCGAAATTAATCCTACACACCTCGAAATATATCCTACACAACTCGTAATTTATTCTACATTTTAAATTAAGTTGTTTTTTTTTAATTTGGAAAAAATATATATTTTGAAAAGGAGTTACAAATTTAATTTAGCTAGTTATTAAAGGGGAAGAATACAAATTAATGATTTATGTTAGTTTATCAATATACCCATATATTAAAAATTAAACATAAATATTAAATGAAGTAAAATGAAACATTTTTATTAGGCCACCTGGTATACTCTAACATCCATTGGTGTTAATCCTAGTTGGCATCCGTTAACACTTGTTAAACCGCTCTTGAAGGGTGTTAAGAGGCATTAAAAACTTCACATGTTAAGTTGTTAACTAGGAGAGAGAAGGAGAGAATCAACATTGCAAAATTTGTACACACACAACAACATGCTATATATATATGTATTTTAATTAATTTTAAGGGGAGTTAATGGGGTTAAACCATTTCCTTGGTGTGTGGTGAAGGTGAAAGAGAGTCAAGTAGGTGATGTGGTGCCTACATGTAGATAAGGGGCGTGAAAATATACCCAATAGCCTTAGTTGAGACTTCTTCTTTTTTCTTCTTACAAAAAAACTTCTCATTTAAACCCTCCACTATATATATAATAGTAATAATAATAACATAATAAGAATAATAAATAATAAAAATAACGCTATATATGTAAATATAATTACAAATGTGGTTGTGTAATATATACATATGAAATTCACAATGCACAGACAATTTTGGCTATATGCTCTGACTAATGTGTATTTGTGTTTACATTACTTTGCTTATTTGTTATTTATTCTGTGATATTAATCTGTGAAATATGTTTGCAATTCAGATGTCAGATGAAGTTAAACAATCAGGTCAGAATAATCAGGAAAATCCTTTGAATAAAGAGACTATATAAAAGATAATCGCTCAGGGCATAGCCAATGCTATCCCTTTAATCATAGAAGCTGTTAAAAACCCGGTAGAACTATGAAAGCTGTGAATAGCAAACGCACCCGTAATGACATCTTTAGCCATAGTGTAAATGGAGGCAATGATAACCTTATCAAAGCCCCATTTCTTAAAAAGATGAAAGCAATAACACTTCCAGGACTGTTTTGTAGTGGGCTTTCGGGTTCTATAACAACATTAGTATCACCTGCAATTACATCATTTTCGTCATCAATTTCATGCATGTTACCTGGTTGAACATTTGGTGTATGACTTCCTTCATTTGTCCACATAGCTCGCTCATTAAACACAACATCACGACATGTGATGATTGATTTCTTTGCTGGATCATATAACCTATAGTCCTTTGAGTGTGAGCAATACCCAACAAAGATGCACTTGTTTGACTTTGCATCGAGCTTCTTTCTCAGCTAAGAAGGCTTCAAACAAGAAGAAATAGACCCAAATACCTTCAAATGACTTACAGAAGGTTTGTATGAGAACCAAGCCTCATGAGGAGTCATTCCTTGAACTGCCTTGGTCGGAGAAATATTCAACAAGTATACAGCTGTTGCAACGGCCTCACCCAAGAAACTATTTGCTAACTTCTTGGCTTTCAACACGCACCTAGCCATTTGAACTACCATTTTATTTTTTCTCTTGATTACCCCATTTTGCTCCGGGGTATATGGGACAATAAGTTCCCTACATATACTATGTTCATCACAAAAAGCATTGAATTCCTTAGAACAAAATTCACCACCCCTATCAGTATGTAGGGTATTTATCAACCTTCCACTTACTTTCTGAATACGAGCCTTAAACACTTTAAACTTCTCAAAACTTTCAGATTTTTTAACAAGAAAGTAGACCCAAATCAAACGTGTCAAATCATCTATAAGCAAGAAGAAGTATCGATTACCTCCAAGAAAAAGTGTAGGCACAGGCCCACACAAGTCTGCATGCATCAGTTGAAGTGCATGAGATGATCTCCATGCATGTCTTGGAAATGACCTCCGAGTTTGATTCCCATAAATGCATCCTTCACACACCGAAACCAACTGAATTCGAGGCAAATCAATGACCAGATTGTTTTCACTTAAAGACTGCAGACTGTTCTCATGCAGATGACCATATCTCATGTGCCAAAGAGATGAGTCAACTGGAATGATAGCGGCCGAGGATGTTGCATGATGTTGAGCAACATTAAAAGGGAAAACATTGTTCTCGGGCATAGGTATTATAAACATCCACTCTCTCATTCTTTTGTTTGTAATATTGCATGCATCATCATCAAAAACCAACCAATATCTAGCCTTCATTAACTGACCAACACTCAACACATTATAACCAAGGGCAGGAGCATACTGAACCCGAGACAACGAACGAGACACCCCTGATGAGACCTCAAACTTGATCGTTCCTTGACCTTCAACATTTATGCACTTGCCATTTCCCATCTTCACTAAAACTTTCTTGCTTTCATCCAGATATTGAAACAAGGATTGTTGCTCTGTCATATGATTTGAGCACCCACTATCCAGGTACCACACAAAGCTTCCTCGAACATTGCTATCTTGGCCAACCACAAGTGCTTTGGCACCTTCTTCACTCCCGGTCTCATCCAATTCAAACGCCATGAATAATTGTGGTTCTTTATCTTCAACTTTTTCATCATTCACCATAGCATAAGTGATGTGCACAAAATGCAACATATAAATTACATCAATTAAGGCATAAAACTAACCCTTTTTTAGTACTAATGTTGGAAAAAGTGTTGTTTTGTCTTCCTCTTGTATTTTCAGGATTAAATAAGTTCAAATAAACAAAAGAAACAAAAAGGCAGCCAAATCTAACATAAATACAAGAAAAGGAACAAACGTGGCATGCCCAGCCTCCCGACAGCATCTTCCCAAGCAAAACAAGAAGACAGAAGACTGAACACGCCCCGTGCTCAGTGAGCACGGGGGCGTGCCCAAGTGTCAGCAGAAAAGACAAAGTTGTAGAAGCTTCTATTGCCTACCATGGGGCCGTGCTCAGCGGACACGGGGCCGTGGTCAACTATAAGATTCGCACAATCCAGGCAAATCTTGATAGTACAGATACGCTTCTGCACACGGGGTCGTGCTCAGTGGACACGTGGGCGTGGTCAAATAATGCAGACAAACTACATTTAATGAAGAAAGAGAGAAGGATGGACACGGGGCCGTGCCCGAGCTTCTTTTCAGCCTATAAATAGGAGTGCTTGGAGCTCTTGCAACTCATCCCTTGGCACACCACCTCTCTCACACTTCACCCACCACCCACCACCATCATCCATTGTCCATCATAGAGTGTGTGAGTCGTCTCGGGATCCAAGATTGATCGTAAGAGTTCTTGACAATCAAAGGCCATGTTTGCCTAAGTCTCTTACATCACTTGGTGAAGACAAGTGTTTAATGGAATACTTTTTATTTTTAATGTTTTGCACTTTTTAATTGGTTATGTATTAATGACTTTAATAACTAGTTTCTTATGTTGAAGGTGATTCTTCCTTATCGTTTATCCGTGGTGTCTTGGCATTAATTTACTTTTTATATAAAATAAAAGATTTTCACCATTCATATCTCCACGGCCTATATGGAGGTATGTTGGCTACCTGGTCGGGGGTTAGGGGAACGGTTTGGTAAGAGTCTTGCCATTGTTCAGTGTATAGATCCCGCAAAGGACCTGGGTCAAATTTAGTAGGACCTCCTTCAATACCCACCGGTATTGGATGGCGGGTATCCAAACTCTTTGATCCCCTCATAAGTTAAACTATTATTAAAACTTTAACCCGGCTACTTAGGACTGTATCCCTGCTGAATCAGACTACTTAGCCGAGGGTAACGTCACCTTCAAAAGAGGGGCCTACCACATTATGCATTAATAACTTAACTAATTATTTTTCAATAATCCGACCCTTTAGGATTGTATCCTTGCTGACTCAAACTACTGGGTTGAGGGTATCGTCACCTTCAAAAGAGGGGCCTACTACAATAACTAAGATAATCTCTTAAACAAGTGCAAAAGTGCAAAAATAATCAAAGGTTACACTACACACGAGTCGGATCCAAGTGATTCATCTTGTCTGTCTGTTTTTACTTTTATTTTTATTTTCAGCATTTTAGTTAGTTTTATTTTCCTAAATTTAAAACCTTTTTCTAACTTTTGATTTGATTAGACGTTGAGGATAAACCGGTACTAAAGGCTCTTGTGTCCTTGGACGACCTCGGTATCTTACCAACACTATACCACGTCCACGATGGGTGCACTTGCCCATATGTGTGTTTAGTGTTAGTAAATATCGTGTTTTATAAATTTAAAACTTGGCTAAAAAGTGTAAAAGGGCTTAAAATATATACCTAAAAGATAACACACTTCACGCACATCAATAAGCCTGTGGCTCTGCCTAACAATTTGCTTTAACATGCCCAAATCGATTGCAATTAAAGCATTGAACACCACTTCTTCCTCTGCCAAATTGTCTTCCATGTCCATGGCTTCGGCCTCACACCAACCCACATCCTCTTCCTCAAGTTGGCGTAGCATACTCTTCAACTTCTGTTGGAAAAGCATGTTCCTCCTTAATCATATCATTTGCTCGATGCACTCTTCCCTCATGAAATTGAAGAGGCCCTATGGGTAGATCAAAGGACAATGTTGTCAAGTCTCGAGACTCTTCAATTGCAGTAACGACGTGGTCCCACTTTGATGGCAAACTGCGCAACACTTTCACAACGACATGTTGATCACAATTTTTTTCACCGTAAGCCCTTTTGTAATTCATAATCTACATAACCTTGGATAAGAAATCAACGACGACTTCATTCTCCTTCATCTGAAGTGTCTCAAACTCACGTCGTAACCCTTGCAACTTCACAGGAACCTTAGAATCTCCCTTAAAATCAGTTTGAAGGAGATCCCAGGCTTGTTTTGCTGATGAAGCAACATCAATTTTCGAAAAGATACTATCATGCACCCCTTGCTGAATTAGGGTTAGAGCTCTCACACATTTTTCCGGTTCTTCTTCACTTTGTTTTCATCAGTCTCCTCTTGTGACGCCAGGAACTCCCACAGATCCTTTGAGCGCAACGTCTTCATCCTGATACTCCAGAACTCATAATCCTCGCCTTTAAAGACAGGTGTTGGGGGCTGAATCGATTCAGATGAGTTACCGACTATGCTGTTTTGTGAAAGTGAACTCTCAAACACTCAAGCTCAAATACCAGATTTTGGTTTATCAGGCTAATTCTCACATAAATAAACAAGAGACTGAAAAGCTTAATTTCATTAACCTGATAAAACGTTTTAATAGAACAAGAATGAAAATAAATTGCCTACTCATGACCTACATGACTCAATCAACTATTCCCTGAAAAAGAAGGAACTACTAACAGCTTATCAGATAAACTAACACATAAAACAATGACCCATGATTCTAGGGGGTGGCAAAATGGGTGGGTTGGACAGGTTTGGGTAATGGGTTAGAATGGGTTGGGTTAGAATGGGTTTATTAAGAAATGAGTTAGGATGGATTTAGGTAAAGATGGGTTTTTGTCAAGAGGGATTTGGGCATGATAGGCTAAAAATACAAATAAAAAAAAAATCAAAAAAAAGTAAAAAAAAAAGTAAAAAAATAAAAATTTAAAAACAATAATAAAATAAAAAAAATTAAAATATATGAAAAGATATAAAAAATAAAAAAAATAAAAACCATCGATTATTCCTATATGGTTTTACCATGGTGGCCGGAGCTACATTCACAAACATTGTATTGTTTATGTATTTGATGGAGGTTTAACTTGCAACAAAGTTGTAATAGTTAAATTAGTTTCTTAGCCATTCGTTGGGGATTATATGAACCTGTTGTTCTCGGCATCCATTAAGCAGCTACAATAGTTGGTTTCATTCGCAAGTGTATCTTAGATTATTCGTTAATAAATTCGCAATGCATCTTAAAAATGAAAATATTTCCGCTGCTGTCTTTAGTTTGACGACTTTGAATATCGACCATCGGCCGTTGTATTACTTCTCTTCCACAGTTGTTGGCTCTTTCTCACCGAGCAAGAACCAACATTTACATCGGTACCATGACACCATCACATGCAAAATAAAAAATAAAATAAAAATAAAAAAACTGCAACTTACATTAGTCCATCATTGGACATGGAACTTGAGACTAATGTCAAGGCATGTCCAATACTAATCTCTTCAATAACCCAAACATAGCTAACCCGTTGCGCGATCGCTTGGATCATAACCGCCACCAACGAGCTCCCGGGATAGCATACTATCACCTCGGCCATCTGTGTTATCCTAGCCGAGTAGCTACTCGACCTACTAAACCTCCCAGACTTCACACTCACAGGCGAATTCAACATTTCATCATCAGATGATGATGATAATGTGGCACACAACTTACTATTTACATTAATTTCAGAAAAATAAACCGAAAACGATTCCAACATCCCTTTCAAATTCTTATCTTTCAACCTTATCTCCACCAATTTGATTATATCCTCAGGCGGCCCACCGCAGTCGATATACGCCATTAAATCGCATGCGGAGAGTGTCGCGATTGCAGCCGCAGCTGTTTCGTCGCAATAGGATAATGTGAAGGGGGAGATTTCGCCATTCAGGATGCCATCGTCGTCTACGACGACGATGGAGGTTTGATCAGCGAGTGAGGTGGTGATTAAGTAGAGTGCGGTGGATGCCGGCGAGTGGTTGTTGACGGTGAGGATGTCAGAATCGATGATTCCGAGACAGTTGACGGAATATGTTCGGTTGGGGAGAATAGTGCGATTGAGTTTAGTAGGAATCTGATTATGTCTTCTTGTGTTAACCAACAGAACTCAATACCGCCCGTATGGGACGTTGGAGCGATTGATGATTCGTTGGGTAGTGTTTGTTTTCGTTTTGAATTGATTGTTGTTCTGCTCGTTACGGGTACTATGAGATTTTGAATCTGATTGTTGTGGTTGGAACTTACCCATCCTGACCCATCAGATATTTTAAATTGATATCTAAAAGTTCATCCTAACCCATCCATTATTGTTTCCTAGCACACTAATTTGTCTCATTTTTTAAATTACCCAAAATAACCCATTTGGGTTTTATTTGCGAGGCCTACATGATTCCATAATTTGATGACTCAGTAACCACAAATTAAATTAAAAAAACAAACACCACGTGCATATTTGAATTCTTCAAATACTTGTGAAAGTAGGGGTGTTTAGAACTCGATTCGAATTCGAAAAATTCGAAATTCGACTCAATTCAAGTTCGATTAAAAATGTTCGAATTCGAGTTGATTCGTATTCGAGTCCAGTAATCGAATTAGAACCGAATACGAATTTACGATTTTGAATTCGATTCGATTCGAAATTCGAATTCAATTTATATTTATTTTTTAGATATATGTATATACACACACAACATATATATACACATATAACTTCTAAACTTGACCAAAGTATGAACTACCTGTATAAGTGATAGTTTATTATTCATAACATTACCAAATCTTCTAAAAAATAGCCCATACTATTTATTTTCAAATTTTACCTAACTTAAATCGCTACCAGTAACCAAGATATCTTCTAAATTTTGGGGTTTTGATATATTGATAGTTAATTAATTTTGCAGATTATTATATCTTATGTTGAATATAATTATTTATAGTAGTTCTAAAAAATGAAAGTAAAATAATTATTGTTGAATTTGAATTAAATCGAATTTATTCAAATTCGGTTCGAATTCGAGTTTCAAATACTAATCCAATCGAATTGAATACGAATTCATGTAAAAAAATAAAAAATTCGAAAAATTCGATTCGAATACTTCAAAAATTCGTTATTCGATTCGATGAACACCCCTATGTGAAAGTTTGATAAATTTTTACGGCCTTACAAAATGTAAACTTTGATTTTTCTTTTATTTAATATTTTGGATTTATTAGCAATTTTGGTTTCTAGTATTGCTTCAAAGTGGAGCTTTAGTATGGGTAAAAGAGTTTTAGATCAGTATGAAAGTTCATGGTCTTGTCCGATTGTTGAAGTGTTAATATGCAGATTTTTTTTTTCATATTCTTGCATAGTGATAAGTCCAAGTTGGTCAACTTTCCACCAAACTTCATAGTCCATACCTCGTAGTAGTATTATTCTTGCAGCCCACCACATTTCATTTTCTGGCTGCTGGCATCCCATCAAATATTTTGCATAGTCCATAGTGATATAAGCCCAATATAGTAGCCTAGATTGAGGACCAATAATTTCCGGTTTGTATCTAAGATGGTGTTCAACCGACTGAAAACCGGTCCGACCTAGGGCTGTAAACGAGCCGAGTCGAGCCGAGCTAGACCCAGCTCGAGCTCGGCTCGAGCTCGACTCAATTAGAATTCGAGCTAGTTCGGCTCGGCTAGATCTAGGTCGAACTAACAAATAACCGCAAAATTTACTACATAAAATAACCTTAAAATTGAATTTCTTCATAGACTAAGGGCTATAATTGCCATTTAATTTAATCATATGGCTAACTATGCAAGTATAAATAGTTAATTCATTTTGTACATTGTCTTTACCTTCTTTTATAGGGGAGATACTCCCTTAGTTTTAGTTTTCTAAGCGATGTGAGACAAAAAAAATGTTTGTAACACACTGGTCAGGTTCACGGTTGACATTTTCATAATTAGTTCCTGGTTTTGGTCTGGGTCCCGGTCTGGTTCCTACCTAGAACCTACTTGATACGAGTACTAAATAATATGACTGAGTCTAGAGATGAATGTTTCGGTTTTTTCTTCTTTTTTTCAGAAACCCAAACCGGTTTCTTTTTTTCTTTTCTTTTTTTTTTATCAGAAACTCAAACCGTTTGTTTTTTCTTGGCCAAACTGGTTTTGGGTTGAAACCGGTTTGGTTCCTTGCCGGTTTTAAAGGCTGGTTTGAAACACCAATTTCGGCTCAGTTTGTTTCGGTTTCGGTTCCAAACAGGTTCTTGTGCGCACTTTTTAAAACCATTTTGACGACAAAAAAAAATTAGAAAAAAATATAATACGCCCTTTTTTATTTTTATAGCTTTCGAACTGTTTTAGGCATGGTTGTAAAACAAGGTTATGATGGCCGAGTACTCCCCGAGTACTCGCTACAAGGTAGATTGCCTAGGCCCGACTACTCTCCGCCTAGGCCGAGTACTTCCCGAATACTCCCGACTCCGACTAGAGAGCGCCTAGCAACTTTTACGATCATTGTTTTAGGTTAAAAATTATTGGCTTTTTAATAAAAATTTTAAAAAATTTCAATAAGATAACATTTTTTAAAAAAATAAATGGACTACTTTGCAATTGTTTTTCTTTCATACCGATTTGGCGAAAAGCCGGTTCAGTTCGGTTTTTGGCGTGAAGAAGGAGAACCAGTCCTAAACGTACGGTTTCTATACCAAACCGAACCGGTTTGTATGGAATTGGTTCCAAACCGGTTTCAGTTCGGGTCGGTTTTGCCAAGCCGTTTATGTAACTCCTCATATTTTGGCTATGACTATCTAGATATTCATTCATTCGTTTGGGTTGGGTTATTTAATGATGACCCAGCAAGTAAAGCCCAACGGGGCGGACTTTTCCAAATTAAGTAAACCCAAGAAGGCCAGAAGAGCAAGAAAGAGATGAATCTAAAATGTTGATAGAACTCAGAGCATTCACTATCCATTGATTCCATTCCATCAAAAAATATGTGAGTGAAGTTTTTATAATATAAAGAGTATAAAAAGTGGTTGTGAGTGGAGGAGAGAGAAAATATTACTGTTCATCTGTATATTTAAGAGGACACTGTTCACCTCTATAATTTTTTAATATATTTTGAAAGTGGTTGTGAGTAGAGGAGAGAAAAAAAGGTAATGATAGGTATAAAAAAAATATTATTTAATTGAAAATGAGAGAGAAAATATAGTGTTTTTTAATGTAATATAGGGTAAAAATATGGTGGAATGAATGTGAATGCTCTCAAAAGAATATTCATACTTTTTTGTATTAATCTGTATTAGTATGGGTAATATACTAAGAACCACACTAGAAATCTGATGCGGGTTTATTCGAGATGAACCAATCTTTAAGATAGTAGCTTTTTTAGTAGGCAAACACTTCCAAAAAATAAAGTAGAGAACAAGATATGTTTTATATCCATTTTCTTCTTCTCATTCCAATGCAAAAACATGGTATCTAAAAAAACATAATCATAAAATAACATAACGGGGCATGGAGGGTTCGTATCAAAATCATAACATGATACATAAAATATGCTCCTAGCTATATAGTAAATTAAGTATTTAAGATGATATTCACAACCATTGTTCGTAAACCTATCCTTTCATAACACCATTTTCATGAAATATTGAAGATAAAGAAAACTACTTGAGAAAACAAAAATTTTAATGTGTCCTAGTTACACAAATGTGATTATCACATACACTTGCAAACTTTTGAGTAATTCTGGAATGTGTTCCACAAATGTGATTATCACATACACTTGCAAATTTTGCATTTACCATGTACATTTCTTTACCTTATTCAAGTTTTCGTTTCATATATTTAGGGCTAGGTTGTGGACATGAGGTGAATTTCAACCTATCTTGGGAGGGTTGTAGACAATCATGCAAGGTGGTGATTTTAAAAAAACTAAGTTACATTATTTCTAGAGTAAATTACAAGTTTTGTCATTTATGTTTGTCTTAAATTTCAGACGTTGTCCTTTATCTTTAAAATCAGTGTTGTAAAAATCGCGACTAGGCGGCGACTAGTCGGCGATTAATCGCTAGTCGGCCAGTAACTGAGTAATTTTTCGTTAATCAGTCCATTAATCGCTAGTCGGGCCTAGTCGGACCTAGTCGGCCAGTCAAAAATCGGCGATTCCGGCCAGAATCCGGCAAAAATCCCCTCCCCGCTTGTGTTTCCCCCTTTTAAAACCCTGATAACACCCCCAATTCATCACTTTTCTAAATTAGGGCTCAAGATCATCCACCAAATTAGGGTTCGTCGGCCAGAATCTAGCATGGTGAACTACCATTGTGGAAGGTATTTACTATTTGAGTGTATGTTGGCTTAAATGTTAATCATCAACAAATAATCATGGTATAATTTGATTTTCCTAGGGTTTGCAGAGAGGAAGAAAATCGACACTCAAAACCGTTAATTTCCACTCATAAGAAGAAGACGAAACAGTGATGGAAGAAGACCAAGAGCAAGATAAACCTAATGATACTGGAACGAAAACAATCGATGCCACCAAATCAGACGAAAAAGCATTAGCTGATACAACCGTTTAAACCCTAGACGATGCGGGTACTGCAGAGCATGATAATAACACCACTGAAATTGATGCAATTGCAGTAGTCCCAAACGAGGATGTCAATGTCAAATCTCCAGACACAGAAGCAGCAGCAGTTGAGAAAGAACAACAGCTGGTAAATGGCGAAGAACATTATCAGGGTTTTAAAAGTGGGGGGGGGGGGCACAAATAGGGAGGGGAAATGACTGTTCTACCCTTGTGTACAATGCACGTGACATAACTTAACAGAAAATTCTAACTGGGTTTGCTCTAAAGGACAAAACGTGCAACATTTTCAAACATTAAGTACAAAATTCATCAATTTTAAAGGTAAAGGATAACCTCTGAAATTTGAGATAAACATAAAGGACAAAACTTGTAATTTTCTCTTATTTCTAGGATTAGAGTAAAATGGAACTATAATTATAATTTTAAGGGGGTAAAAATGTAACTCTTATAAAGCTAAGGGTCAATATTTTGTCACGACTAAAAAGTGGGCCATTAATCTTGGTTTAAAACTAAAGTACCTCCGTATTTTGTCCCTAAATTTACCACATTTGAATTTTGTCACTTCTCACTAATCCTGTCACCATTTTGGAATTAAGATAAAAAAATAAAATTAATTTTTAACATAAAATCAGCTACGAAATTAGTAGCAGATTTTTGGAAGTTGTTGCCAATTCTCTTGCTTGCTCATATCTTAAACTAAGTTAGCTATCCGTGTAATACACGGGTTGAAAAATTCAATTTTGATCAGCAATAATAAATTTATAAAGAACAACAAAGAATGAAACAACATTTTCATTCAACAATCAAAACGTAAAAAATATTAATTATAAGTAAAAACAATTAAAAGTATTTATAAGTCTCTGGAAATTTCCATCTGAATCGTGCACATAGAGGACGGGTCTTGGTCCCCTGGGAGAATATGAGTTAGTTCATGCAAAGATTGAATGATTGTGTTTTGATTAAAAAAAAGTAAGTATTCGATTTAAACCATGATCGAGTAAAATCTAGACCATAATTTTGTATTCAACCAGGAGAAATTACCTGAAGTTCTAATCTTTGCAAGTGTGCCCAGTTTGTGGGCATCCCATGGAGGCCCAACATAGCATAAAATTTACATATAGTCAAGATTCCAGATTCTTTTATTTCCCTTATTGCCTTTACACTTTCACAGTTTTTTGGTAACCTAGCAGCGAGGCCTAACAGAGCATTATTTATTTCTCACGACAACACCTACATTTGTATCGATAACATGTCTTAAGATCATATATTAAAATAAATTACAAGGCTACCTAAATTTAGTCCCAATGCGACTTATTGAGTAAAAATAAAAGAAATAGCAAAGAAATCACCTATTACAAAAAAAAAAAAAAAAAAAAATGGATTGAATATGCCAACAACATTCTAGAGAAAAAACAGCATAAAACAAAATGGTTTGTATTTACATTTACCTTGAAAAACATCACTCGATATTGTAGAAATGATTTGTAATTTAGAGAGAACATATTATATTGTAGATTTGCTTAGTGCACTCCCATAAATGAAAAACATATGTATATATTCAAGATAGTTGTAAATGCCATTTGATTTTCTCCATCACCCACCCTCTAATGTAACCGATTACATAACTATTTATGTATGTCTGATGATGTAACCAATTACAGTTCCTATTATAGTTTCATGTAACCGATTCTGTATGTATAATATAGCTTTGAAAACTTTAGCACATGCCAAGGAAATATGTAGCTGGATGGATTTTCTAAAAAAAAACTATTCAAACAATATATTACATCACAAAGATAAGAGCTATGCGAAGAAACAAACTATGAAACAGGTAAGTTTCGTCTCAAATAGGACAAATGGGGATCTAAACAAATGAGCGGGAAACCAATAAAAAGGATGGCTTGAGAATGTGACACATGTGCTTTAAGATGTATAGATACATAAATTTTACATAAAAGCATGACTTACTCACTCACCAGTGAAAGCGATGACATACTCGGGTGTTGCATATCCATATGTCTCCATAAGTGGTGTTGGTACATGGGTTTGATCTTCCATAGGCTCATCCTTCCCAAGCCCAAAATGAGAAAGCTTTGCATTGAGGTCCTGCAATTTATTTTCCGATCAAAAACATTTTTGACATTTTTATTAGAGACAAAAACTGTAGTCTATTTAGCTAAATTAAGTCATGGTGACTAATCGCATCAAACAAAATATTTGATGTCTTAAAATCCCAATAAATAATTCGCCTTTCGGCATCATGGAGCAAAGCAAGCCCTTTTGCAGCATCCAAAGCAATCTCATTCTTTTTTACCAGGTCAACGTAGCACATACTCCTTTTTTATCACATAAAATTTGATAAAAATGATACCGTATTGCAAATATTTCAACATTTTTGTACATGTGAAATTAGAGAGTAACCAGATTCTGTACATTATGTTTATCGAAAGTCTCAACATAATTAGCAAGTAGAACTATCTTTAATTGTATAGCATAACGAACTATAAATCTCTTTACATCCATTGGGAAAACGAAGATGAGGGAATCAAAATAAATTAAAACTACAGTTAATTTACAATAATAAGAGTCATAAACTTATAGAAGAACTGACAAAAGTTCCAGATCCAATCAGACTAAGTTGCAAGTAAGTCTTTTTGAGCACTTATAAGTTTATATTAAGCTAACCAATATGTGATCATCACCAATTGGATTGAGGTTTACAAATCTTCTCCTTAGAATGAAAATCTCACATATACATAAAAAAAGAAACAAAATGAAGAGATTGAAAAGCAAAAAAAAAACTGAATTTTACCCAGCCCTAACCGAAAACCAAACCGAACACCGTAAGTACATAACAGAACCAATAACCAATTTTGATTTGGTTTTTCGTTTAATGATTTTCTAACCATTAATCAACCAAAATGAAAACCCGGAAAGTTCAGGACTTACATCGAACACCTTGAGTGCAACTTCCTAACTATGAAAACACCCATCGTCCCATCCCAAACCCCACCAAATCAGTTACACCACCAGAAAGTTAGCCATGGCATCCACTTCTTCATCCTCATTTCCATTGGTATCTTAAAAACTCAAACCCTAAAAACAAAAAAAACACTGGACAAATTTAAAAACTCCGATCTGAAGAAACATAATGGATAATGACATATGAACTCACACTTAGTAGCCGATCAAACTAAAAGAAGATAGATTTACATAAGATGGGGGGACTGGATGAGATTTGGATGTGTGTTGCCATTAGCGTTCAACATAATAAAGAGAGAAATTAGCGTAAAATGATTGTGGCATCTTCAATATTAGGGCGTCTTCAATTTAATCTTCTGGCATCTTCAATCTTGTGCTTCTCCATGAAGATTGTGTTTAGGGGTTTTTTTTAGGAAACAGAAAAAGAGAGAAAATAACGAAAATAAAACATAAGACGTATTGTGATATGGGTCGGGTCGAAGCAAAATTGATCCAATCTATTGAGCGGGAAACTCACAAAAACAATGCCCTAAGAATTGGACACGTGTCCCACCATTAGTTTTGTTTATTATATACTAGGTTATAACCCTGTGTATTACACGGGTTAAGTAAATAAAAAATCAAATAGTTAATAACAAAGATTTAACAATTATAAAATTATATTTTTAAGAAGCTTTTGTGATATCCAAACAAAATTTTGTGTTATGTATGATCAAAACTTGTGATGTTTGTCAAGTTTATAAATATGAAAACATTTGAACCATCGATTAGAAGACAAACAGTATCATCGACTTTCTCATGAGTTTTAACGGTCATGTGAACATACATTTAATAACCCAGGTTTTATTTAAATAATAGTGGTCTTAATTTATTAGTTCTAAAAATGTTAAAATATCCAGATTAGGAATATAGCAATTAGCCAATTAGCTAAACTTATATCAAAAAATAATATTTAAATTTAAATTAGTTAGATAAGTGTAAATTATCGGCAATTATTAAATTATATAACTTTAAAATTTAAATATGTGAGTTGCATCTTAAAAGGATGGTTGTTTTTGGATAAATTTATTAGTATGATAAATGTAGTTATTATTCTTCTTGCATTTTAAACATATATTAAATTTAATAACTTAAATTAATAAATGTAGTTACTATTCTTCTTGCATTTTAAACATATATTAAATTTAATAATTTAAATTAAATAATAATTATCTGCAATTATGGAATTGAGATACAAAATTTAAATATAGGAGTTGCATCTTAAAAGGAGGGTTGTTTTTGGTTAAATTTATTATTATGATAAATGTAGTTATTATTCTTCTTTCATTTTAAACATATATTAAATTAAATAATAAATATCTACAATTAAGGAATTAAGATATAATTTCTAACCTAGTAATTAATATAAAAAAATAATATGATATTTTATGGAACTTTATCCGTAATTTCTTAAATGTTTGAAACATATTAAATTTAATAATTTAAAGTGAATAATAATTATATACAATAATGGTCTAGAATAATGACAAGTGTCCTTCTATTGATTTTTTTATTATATAGTACTAGCGGTAAGACCCGTGTGCAAACACGGGTCGTTTCTTAGAAAACCATGCATAGCCCATATTGACAGAGAGTAAAAAAAATAATTAGTGCAGACTTATAAAAGAGATATATAGGTTTATTAGAAAACCATGCATAACATATATTGACAGAGAGTAAAAAAATAATTACTGCAGACTTACAAAATTGATATAAATTAATGATCAATAGCTTTATTCAACAGCAATTCCATTATGTTGAGAGCAAACTACTTTACAAAATTACTTTAATAATAGGGTGACTTAAGATTTTGTAAAAATGTTTGTTTTTGTACTACTTTACAAATTGAACAGATATTGAGTTATTCAAAGTTCTGTTGAATACTAAATGAGATGTTGACCAAAATTGAAACAGATGTTGACCAAAAGTTAATCAGATGTTGACCAATAGTCAAACAGATGTTGACCTTAAACAGATGTTTGGTTTAATGCCACAGATCTGTTTATGGCCAAACATCTGTTTAAGTCCAAGTATCAGATATAGAAGGCCAAACATCTGTTTAAGACAAAACATCTGTTTATGACCAAACATCTGTTTAAGCACAAACATCTATTTCTTAGAAAACCATGCATAGCCCATATTGACAGAGAGTAAAAAAATAATTAGTGCAGACTTATAAAATTGATATACACTAATGGTCAATAGGTTTATTGAACAGCAATTCCATTATGTTGATAGCAAACTACTGTTGTCTATTAACTGTTAAAAACCTCTATTGCTTTTGAACAGACTTTACTAAAAAAATTTATCCATTGTCTACAACAGAACTTGCCAGATGGATAGATAGTAAACAGATATGCATGTTAGTAAACCTATGTTAAAAAGGTCAGTCAACAGAAATTATAAAGGTTGGTAAATAGATGTTAAGAGAATAATGTTATTAACAAAGAATTTAGTACTCTCATTAAAAATGAGAGCTACAAACACGAGTCGTTTCTTAGACAACCATGCATAACACATATTAATAGAACATATAGATACGTGCATAGATATTGTACCAAAACGTGTTATCTATTATAGCTAAAAGACAACTATAAACATAGATTATCGGTTAATATATCAATTACATACAATTTAACTGTTTACCCCAAAAGACAATATAAACTATTTATAGACATACATACTTCATAGAATTTGAATACAACTTAAAGTTCAACAAACATTAACTACAAAAACACAATCACCTGCCTCAAAAACTTTCAGTAAAACTAAATCAAGGAATCAGAAGATTTTAGAAATCAGCTTTCTTTATTCTCTCATCAACATTTCCCGGATTTGCCCTTTGAATTGGAGCTCAAAATCCAAAGAATCAGTATCATCTTCATCCCTATCAAGCTGAAGGTTAAAAAGATCTTGGAGGTCAACTGGATTCAGACCAAGTGCATTCTCCCTTGATATCTTTTCAACACTACCATCAGACTTCATCAAAGTCAATTCATGGGTCTGTTTGTCAGACTTCCACTTTAGTATTTTTGGGTCTGATGGGTTTCTTGGGAGAAGTTTTATTTGAGAGGAGTTTGGCGTTTGAGGCCTGCTTGCCAACTTCTGAAGTGTTTCAGCAACTTGAGCTTGTAATTTCAATGAAGCATCATCCAATCCATATCGTAACTGATTTTTGATAGACTCTTTTCTGTGCTCAGCATACCTATTTTCATCTTCCTCATCCATCAGTTGTTGTCTTTTTCTTTGGTTCAAGGCAGCAATGGATACATCTGCTGATGAGAACAGCTTTTTAGATGTAACGGTCTGCCGACGTTTCCTTATCGTTTCATCTTTGTATACTGGCTTTTTAGGAAGGGATGAATCTGTCTTTCTTCGCTCTTCTAACCTACTGTAAGCTAGATCAATAGACTGCTTAGTCCATTTTCCAATATGTCTAGCAGTCCCAACCTTAGCTGCTACAAGTTCTGCCTTCATTCTCTTATACTTCAAAGCTTCATCCACTTTAACCTTTTTGTATTGTTTCCAGTTGGGAGCAGATTTTGGCATTTGAGGATCTTTATTCATCTTTTCAATTCTATTAACTTCCTCATTAAGAGCCTCAAGGGGCCAGTCTTTGAAATCAGATCTGTAGGCTTCGTAGGGCTTGGTTTCCATGATAGTGTTCAAGAACTCATTTCTTAATGTCTTTTCTAGCTCAGCATTTGGTGACAGATTTGACATATTCTTACTCAGGTCTCTAGCAAAATCTTCCAGCTTCTTCACTTCACCAAGCCAATGTTGCATGCGAGCTGATAAATTAATGTCTCCTAGCCCTTTACATTCTTCATTTGCTTTATCTTCTGCTTGCTTGCCCTTGAGCTTCAGATATTCATAAATATTCTTTGGAGTTTCAAATCCCTGAAGAGATGGGAAGGTTCTTTTCGATGGATCATCCTCTGTGTAAAATTGAGTCATTTCATCTTGAACTGCAAGCAGTTCCAGAGGGAAAGTTACTGCCAACGGGTTGATCTTTGTTGATGAAGGTGGGACGAATGGTTTAGGTGAACTTTGAATGAACGGAGTAGCTGATCCCGGAATTGGTGCGGGTATATCTTCCTTCTCTTCTTCATACACCATGAATTTTCTCTTTCTTGTGTAAACAGATTTTGGAGAAGGAGGAGTTAGGGAAGAAAAAGGTGCCATGACTGTAAGGGTTGATTGTGATGGAAATTGAAATTGGTTAGAATCAGTGGATTGACTAACAACTGTTGAAACAACTGGTGTCTCAACCGCTATTGTCTTAACATATGCTGAAACATTTGTTGCATCACCAATTGTTTCAGTCGAGGTTAACAGTGGTGATGAGGATTTTGTATTCTGCTTTTTGACAGGTGGTTTTTGTGGTGAGAGTTTTGTTTTAGGTGTATCAGAATCTGACTTCTTAGGTTCAACAGTGGTTTTGAGTTTCGCAGCAGTGGTTGGTTTTTCTGGTGGTGATTCGTTATCTTTCTGTGATTTTCTACTATTTGAAGTTCCAATGTTGAGCACTTCATCTTCCTCTTTTGTATGCTTCCTCTTCTGTTTTCGTTCAATCTCCTTATCTGTCTGTTTGTTAACGGAATCATCAATTCCCTTTTTCTTACCAGTATCACATTTTCCAGGAGATTTTGCAGAAGTTTGCTTGGCAGCCTTTGGATTTTGTTTTGGCTGATTCCTTGGTGTTGGTTTGCCAAAGTTTTTCATGGAATCCTTTTCCCTCTTATCAGCATCATCTTCATCTTCTTTTTCAAACACAGGTGTAGGGGTAGTACCAGTTAACTTTACAATGCATTCTTTTATGCCCTTGATGTCAACCTGTGTGTCTTTGTATCTTGCTTCAACCATAACTCTAATTAGCTTCATGTGGGAATTAAGTTGAATCTCAGCCAGTTCCATTTGAGCTGCAAGAATGGATTGTACCAAATTCCAAAGCTCTTGGCATAACTGCTGATGAGAAGGTCGACTTTTGAAAGCATCCACCAACTGCTTCAATTGATCTTTCATATCAGCAACAGTTGTTTCCAAGTTAGATATCCTGTCCGTCAAATCCTGGTATTTTAATCCATCATCTAACTTAATATGATCATCTGAATTCTCACCAGAGGTGGTTGTATCTGCTTTTGAAAGAGGAGGTATCTCCAAATTTTCATTAGCAGATGCCCCTTGTTCTTGGTTCTAGGGACTTCCCTCTGCATTAGTAGTTACCTTAGTGATCTCACCCGTGGTTAACTTGAACTCACCAGTGGATACCTTGATAGACTCAGCAGTGGTTGCCTTCAAGGGAGTCTGACTGATGAAACTACTGTCCAAATGTAAATCAGTGGATTTGACATTTGTAGTAGCTGCGCTCCACTTGAAATACCATCAAGAATTTGCTGAAATTCAAGAGGTGTAGCCTCCTCAACTATTTCTGGGTTAGGTAATTGAAAAGGTTCAGACATAGCTATTGTTGAAGTTAAACTCTCAGTAAACTGTTCGTGAGAGGGATTGTTATCACTCTGAATGTCAATAGCTTGAAGCAGTGTTACAAACTTTGGTGGAATGGAAGATGAAGGGATTGCTGTCGAAAGAGACATTGCCGCGGGAGAAGGGCTTTTAAGTATACTCTCATATGAGGGTATGATTGTAACGCCTCGTATTTTCATATTTTTATATTTTTATAAATTTTAGAAAATTCAAGTTCGTTTTCTATTTTTATAAAATCAGATCGAAAAAAACGGAATAAAAACGTCAAACGACGCATTTTTTAGGCGCTTTTAACGCAATCGACAACGAACGTGTCAAAACTGACTTCCAACATACATTTTACGTATTTTCAACTCTAAATAAAAATTTACGAGATATTATGAAGTTTGGGTGCGAAAACGGGCTCTTAGGAATTAACTGGCCACTTATAACACGTAAAGTGGGTTTGTGAGCCTTGGGCCCAAACCCAAAGACCACTAACTAAACCTAGTATTGGAAGGAAGTGACAACCCTAATTCTCATTCTGTTACAGTAGCCGCACATTGCAAGATTGCTCCCTCTCGTCTCTGTCTCTTCGTCTGCACTTTTATTACAAAAAAAAAGAAACCTCACAACACAGACAAACACCCTCATTACTCTCCTGTCCCTCCCATCGTTCATGTTCATGTTCCGGCGACCGGAATAACCGGCGACTGTCCGCGTAGTTCTCTGACAACAGCCGCACCCCCAGCTGATGGTAACCGTTTCTCACACACACCCCCATCTCGAAGAACAGGAGAGAGAGTGAAACAGAGTGAGAAGGAAAGGGAAGCACGGCAGCGGCGCCGCCGCTCACGACGGCGACAGTGGAGGCGACAGTGGTGGTTGAGGCTCCTCCGACGAGTTGCTCAAGTTCCGATGAAGATTGATTATGGTAATGGAGACCGACGACAGTGATGATGATGAAGTTCTGGTTCGGGTTGGGCACCGTCAACTGGTCAGCGATTCAAGAATGGTTCAGATCTGGTTCGAATTCCGGGTCACGTTACGCTTGGTTCCGTCAACAGCAGGTGGTTCCGTTCCAGTTCGAATCTCGGTTCAGGCTCTGAGATGATGACTGGAGAAACCGCGGCGGTTCTTTTACGTGTTCGGTATACCTTTCTTAACCCGTTGATCTCTTGTTTAATCCTTTGTCGATAACCCTTTTTTTTACGCTAATTATAACCCAGATACAACTGAAATACTGGGTATCGTATAACATTTTAACTTGTGTTAAAATGAGGAAGATGGTCGATGGGTTATGATTCAAATAAATAAAGAACTTTAAATCTGCAACATAACATAATGGGTTGTTCAACAGGTTTGTCAAAAAGAAGGAAAACAATAACAGTGGTCTACAACAGATTGTGAAATGATTTAATTCACTTCATCCATTTAAGCTTTTAAATCCTACGAGAATACATACTCATGTGCTAAAAAAAAAAATAAACAAATAAACTTTATAATTGTAATATGATATTATATACTTATATATTTTAATGAAAATAAGATTACTTATTTCAATATTTAATAACTCATGCTATTATGCATACTATGCTATGAGATGACAATTTTTTTTTTTTGGTATAAAATGAATTGGTATTTCTTAATATAAAGATCATTCACCAACTGAAACTAAACGAACATTTAACTGCTAGAAAATATGGATTTTAGTAGCATAATTGTTTTAAATCAATTTTGTAGACAATAATCGCTTTGTTCGTTCTCTTGGATTTTCTCAACCTTTACTTGTGCGATAATTCAAAGGATTCTCATACGCAACCAATGTGAGCATACTCGATCCCTTTTTACGCTCTATTACCTTTGGGATGCAATACATGTACTTAAAAATCATTTATACAACTTACGTGTCATACTTGTAGTCTTATGTGTTTACTTGTAACCTTACGTGTTATACTTGCAAATCATATGTGTTATAAAATTGTAGATCGCGTGAAATGTTTACATTAATCTAGTATATTAGTTACGCATGCGAAGTTGATTAAAATGCTTTCTTATCTATATTTATATCCAAAACTTGTATGCTCGCCAATGCTTTTTGTATTGAACTATGCTTTAACATGTATTGCAGGTTGACGATTTAAAGAAAGATGCCCGGAATCTAGTAGGATTTGCCTAGAAACGAATTTAAACTTTAATGCTTATTATATTGTATTTTACTTCCAAACTTGATGGATTTGGTATCTAAATCATGTACTACATTACATAAATGAAATGAAGGTTTATTATTTGACTATTTGTTATAAATGATTTAAACTTGTTGTATATTATTTCAAGTGATGTAAAAAAAAAAAAAAAAATGAATACTTGTCATCAATAGCGTTATGAAGCCTCTAGCAATCTACACACTTCGTCTCATCCCGATGTTTCCGCCATCGGTTGGGGTGTGACAGATTGGTATCAGAGCCATAACTATAGGGAATTAGGAAAATTGCTATGCTTTTGACCTAGTCTATAGTTTAGGTACCTATACTTGACCATTCTTGTTTCATGCTTTTAAGACACTCAAATTCTTCCTACTTTGCTTCTTTCTATTTTTTTTCGTCATAATTAAACGATTCGTTCATCCTAAGGCATTATACGCAAATTACACGCTAAGGACTTGAAGACGCTCATATTCCACAATCCAAACGACTCATCAAAATAGGGGTGAATCCCGCCTTTGGTGACGAATTTCAATATATCCATCATGTTATTTTGCACGAAATTTACCACCAAGTCAGGAGTGACATCCCTATCTTGATGGAAATTTCCACTTCATATTCTCGTGGATCCCTGTTGACGACTCAAGATCATATCTGGTTTCGTTCAATAAACCACATTATGGGGACGAAATTGTCAAGCTAGGATTGATATCCACACCTTGATGACTGGTTCCATTCTTCGATTTTCAATCTCGTCAAAGTTTCGTATTTTCGATCGAATTAGGGACATGTATTAACCAGAAGGGTAAAATACCGCTACTCGCCTGGCGACGAGAGTATTTTACCTATTAGGCCAAAGCATGTCTCTGTAATTCGAAAGGACTTACGGGTCACTTTGAAATAGTCGAAGTTTCTAAACCCGAAACGTTCCAATATTTTATCAAACCCCTCTTTTATGCTATCTCGATCTCTATGTGATTTAATACTTGTTATCTCGTTCATTTCAAAACCAATGTTATACTAAAATCGATTTATCATCCAACCATTCAATACATACATACTAATAGTTATACTTGGTTCGGGATTACTGGGTGATTCTTATGTGATAAACTTGTCATTAACTTTGATCAAAGCCACAACTTAACATGTATAGCGCTTGTGTAGCGCTATAGGAGTAGCGCCCGCCCGTATTCTTGAGGTCATGTTAAGACATTTTGCGGTACACGATGGATTGACAATTAGTCATTAACTTTGATCAAAGCCACAACTTAACATGTATAGCGCTTGTGTAGCGCTATAGGAGTAGCGCCCGCCCGTATTCTTGAGGTCATGTTAAGACATTTTGCGGTACACGATGGATTGACCTGTTTATTCGCATGCCAGTAATGCGTTAATCTTGATTAACTAAAGTATGTCGTGTGGATTGTTCAATGATTTTTTTACATATGCTAATGCTAGTTATACTTGATTCGGGATTTCTGGAACATTCTTATGTGATAAACCTGTTATTAACTTCGCAAGAAGCCACACCTTAACATGTATAGCGCTTGTGTAGCGCTATAGGAGTAGCGCACCGCCCATATTCTAGTGGTCATGTTAAGTTAACAACATTACACCCTTTTTGTTGCGACGATGAGGGGTAGTCAACATTGCGGTACACGATGGCTTGACATGTTTACTCACATGCCAGTAATACGTTAATCTTGGTTAACTAAGTATATCATGTGGTTGTTCAAAGATTTCACTCCTACTCTATACTCTCTCATACTTAAACACAATCATGCTTACATACCTAAATCTTTATACGTTATCACACACACATTCATACTCGTAATACGATAATGTACCCTGACCCATACACTACTAGTACAAACTATGCGGATCATGCACATACCAAAATAATCGCGGATGCATACGTGATTATATTGGTAGATGCATGAAAACCATATTAGGTTCTATTGTGTATCATAACACGAGTCGCGAAACGGACGTAACATGATATGAACATGGTGGATACGCCACTGTTACTTCCTATATATAAGTGTTCCTACCATATTACCAAACTTTCGTAAAAATGTGTCATGAGAAATTCGGTGTTTCCTCATACCTCATTGAATGCAAACTTTGATCACAAACCACCAATTTCTCGGTAATACCCAGAACACACTTCGAAGATGCCATCTTTCCCCAAGGTCTTTCTCTCGAATAAATTTCGGGACGAAATTTCCTAAAGTAGGGGAGACTGTAACGCCTCGTATTTTCATATTTTTATATTTTTATAAATTTTAGAAAATTCAAGTTCGTTTTCTATTTTTATAAAATCAGATCGAAAAAAACGGAATAAAAACGTCAAACGACGCATTTTTTAGGCGCTTTTAACGCAATCGACAACGAACGTGTCAAAACTGACTTCCAACATACATTTTACGTATTTTCAACTCTAAATAAAAATTTACGAGATATTATGAAGTTTGGGTGCGAAAACGGGCTCTTAGGAATTAACTGGCCACTTATAACACGTAAAGTGGGTTTGTGAGCCTTGGGCCCAAACCCAAAGACCACTAACTAAACCTAGTATTGGAAGGAAGTGACAACCCTAATTCTCATTCTGTTACAGTAGCCGCACATTGCAAGATTGCTCCCTCTCGTCTCTGTCTCTTCGTCTGCACTTTTATTACAAAAAAAAAGAAACCTCACAACACAGACAAACACCCTCATTACTCTCCTGTCCCTCCCATCGTTCATGTTCATGTTCCGGCGACCGGAATAACCGGCGACTGTCCGCGTAGTTCTCTGACAACAGCCGCACCCCCAGCTGATGGTAACCGTTTCTCACACACACCCCCATCTCGAAGAACAGGAGAGAGAGTGAAACAGAGTGAGAAGGAAAGGGAAGCACGGCAGCGGCGCCGCCGCTCACGACGGCGACAGTGGAGGCGACAGTGGTGGTTGAGGCTCCTCCGACGAGTTGCTCAAGTTCCGATGAAGATTGATTATGGTAATGGAGACCGACGACAGTGATGATGATGAAGTTCTGGTTCGGGTTGGGCACCGTCAACTGGTCAGCGATTCAAGAATGGTTCAGATCTGGTTCGAATTCCGGGTCACGTTACGCTTGGTTCCGTCAACAGCAGGTGGTTCCGTTCCAGTTCGAATCTCGGTTCAGGCTCTGAGATGATGACTGGAGAAACCGCGGCGGTTCTTTTACGTGTTCGGTATACCTTTCTTAACCCGTTGATCTCTTGTTTAATCCTTTGTCGATAACCCTTTTTTTTACGCTAATTATAACCCAGATACAACTGAAATACTGGGTATCGTATAACATTTTAACTTGTGTTAAAATGAGGAAGATGGTCGATGGGTTATGATTCAAATAAATAAAGAACTTTAAATCTGCAACATAACATAATGGGTTGTTCAACAGGTTTGTCAAAAAGAAGGAAAACAATAACAGTGGTCTACAACAGATTGTGAAATGATTTAATTCACTTCATCCATTTAAGCTTTTAAATCCTACGAGAATACATACTCATGTGCTAAAAAAAAAAATAAACAAATAAACTTTATAATTGTAATATGATATTATATACTTATATATTTTAATGAAAATAAGATTACTTATTTCAATATTTAATAACTCATGCTATTATGCATACTATGCTATGAGATGACAATTTTTTTTTTTGGTATAAAATGAATTGGTATTTCTTAATATAAAGATCATTCACCAACTGAAACTAAACGAACATTTAACTGCTAGAAAATATGGATTTTAGTAGCATAATTGTTTTAAATCAATTTTGTAGACAATAATCGCTTTGTTCGTTCTCTTGGATTTTCTCAACCTTTACTTGTGCGATAATTCAAAGGATTCTCATACGCAACCAATGTGAGCATACTCGATCCCTTTTTACGCTCTATTACCTTTGGGATGCAATACATGTACTTAAAAATCATTTATACAACTTACGTGTCATACTTGTAGTCTTATGTGTTTACTTGTAACCTTACGTGTTATACTTGCAAATCATATGTGTTATAAAATTGTAGATCGCGTGAAATGTTTACATTAATCTAGTATATTAGTTACGCATGCGAAGTTGATTAAAATGCTTTCTTATCTATATTTATATCCAAAACTTGTATGCTCGCCAATGCTTTTTGTATTGAACTATGCTTTAACATGTATTGCAGGTTGACGATTTAAAGAAAGATGCCCGGAATCTAGTAGGATTTGCCTAGAAACGAATTTAAACTTTAATGCTTATTATATTGTATTTTACTTCCAAACTTGATGGATTTGGTATCTAAATCATGTACTACATTACATAAATGAAATGAAGGTTTATTATTTGACTATTTGTTATAAATGATTTAAACTTGTTGTATATTATTTCAAGTGATGTAAAAAAAAAAAAAAAATGAATACTTGTCATCAATAGCGTTATGAAGCCTCTAGCAATCTACACACTTCGTCTCATCCCGATGTTTCCGCCATCGGTTGGGGTGTGACAATGATATCATATTGTGGTGTCCCTGTGAATACAACATGTTCCTTTTGTGAGGAATCATGAGGAGTTTGGTTTATGGGTTGAGATCTTTCCACATGTTGTGAGGAAGTAGCAACAGTGGTTTGTAGTGACATCTGTGTTGTCACAGGGTTAACCTCTGGGATCTCATCATCCAGAAGACCCGTTTTGCTGGTTTCGATGGGCTTTTTGGATTTTGTTTTGGTCTTTTTGATTTTTGTTGGTGGGGGTTTCACAGCAGTGGTTGTAGTGCTGTGATCACCAAGAGCAGTGGCCGGCTCAAGAATAGATGTTTGAGGAGCAGTTGTAGACTCATCTAAAATTTCCTCATTCCCCTTTGCTTCAGTTTTGAAAACATCTGACTCTTTAGCCATAAGGCGAGTAAAAGTTAGACTATTCATTTTAATAGCTTCACCTTTTTCAAAAGCCTTTTGAGAAACACGTTTTTGCAGGTAGTAGCTTAATAGTCTAGGAAACATAAGAAAACCAGCAGTTTTCGCCTTTTCAATAGCAGCAGCTTTCCCCTTTTTAATAACAGCAGTTTTGCCCTTTTTAATAGCAGCGATTTTGCCCTCTTTAAAGTTATTTAAATTTGCAACCAAATCAGCAAACAGTGCTTGGGAGTAGTTAAAATCAGTATTTGTCAAAATTGCATACCCCAATGACTGAATTTTCAAAGGTATTTCATTAAAAGAAGTAGTTTTATTTGAGAGACAGATTAAGAGAGCATGAAACAGAAATTTCATCGGCGGTGAAAAATTACCTTTAAACATAGTTGCCTTTTTCAACTCTCCATCATATCCCCTCCCCTTCAAGTATGTTTGAATCTCATTTTTCGGCAAAGAGGTCTTACCTGCCAAGTCGTATACCTCAAATGTAGTTGATATGGTACTGGGGGTAATAGCAACCGATTCACCTCCGACTTTTGAAGTTATACTTACAGCCACATTGTTTTGTTCTTCAATATTCGCATTAGCCCAAAAATCACGAAGCGTCTCTTGGAAAATGGGTGCGTCGGCGGTAAGAATGACCTTATATTTTGATGATGTAAGAATATCAATCATCGAATGATATAGAGTATTGTTCTCGGTTTTCTCAAAAATAGCAGCGTAATTATGCGATTTTTTCATCACCAAAGTCATGATCGGAATTGAAAGTTGCGAGAGGTTGACGAAGAAGTGTTGAAGAAGAAGGTGGAAACCTTACTGCTGAATTTTAAACTCCAAACGAAAGTAATACCTCTGTTTGGGGATGAAACAGCGGTTTATAAAGTGAAAAGGTGAATGCTGACGTGTTAGAAGTTAGAAAGATCTGATGGCTAACATCTGTCCACGTCACAACCTCTGCTCTGATAATGGTTGACAGTTGTTGCAAAAACCACTGTTGGCCAGCAACAGATGTTAAGAGAACAGACAATTCACAATACCCTTCAACAATATTTGGAAACCACTGTTGGGCAACAACAAATCTTATACAACAATAGTAACTTAGCAGTCCTTTCAACATACTTTTAATATAAATGAATAAATTGATATTAAATATCAACAGCCATTTAATGCAAAACATTTAAATAATAAATTTTTATGTGAAAACTATAAAATTAAATATCAAGAAACTGAAAGGACAAGTTTTAAACCTCTGCCATAAAGAAATATAAAAAAAAATATCTTCATTTAAAGACCAACAATAATCTACATGGCAAACAATGGTAAATCAACAGTTGAGCAATAACAGATGTTCAGAAATGTTGAGCAGTGGTAAATCAACAGCAGTAAAAAACCTCGTCATTTAAAGACGTTGAGCAATAACAAATGTTCAGAATTCTATTGTGTTAATCATTGACAATTCTTTGTAAACTACTGTTGGGAATAACAGATGTTCACACCAGTAGCAACTGTGAGATGCAATAACAGTTGACCAATAACAGCTGTTCAACACTGTTGAGCAGTGGTAAATCAACAGCGGTAAAAACATCTCATTTAAAAACGTTGAGCAATAACAGATGTTCAGAACTTCTATAAAGTTAATCATTGACAATTCTTTCGAAACTGCTGTTGGAAATAACAGATGTTCGCACCAGAGAGCAAATGTCACTTGCAATAACAGTTGACCAATAACAGCTGTTCAGCACTGTTGAGCAGCGGTAAATCAACAGTGGTAAAAACGTCTTCATTTAAAGACGTTGAGCAATAACAGATGTTCAGAACTTCTATAAAGTTAATCATTGACAATCCTTTAGAAACCGCTAATGAGAATAACGGATGTCGCCAACAGTAGCAACTCAACAGTCGTTACAAAAAACAGGAATTATGAGAACAGACAATACCTTTAAACATGTTGATAAATCTTTTGTTAAACAGATGCTGACAACAATAGCAACTCAACATTTACAATAGCAGATATCAACACTAACAACTGTTGATGCTCAAATCAGTAAAAAGAACATGCTCTACAGAGATCAACAATTACATTAAGAACTGAAAAACGAAATATAATAATCTTCAGCTCTTGAACAGTAGTCCTATCCTCATATACTTGATCCTCAACTTCCTTGAAAAAGCAATACTTTAAATCATAAGAGACCTACAGAAGGATATGATGACATTTTTAACTTGTATATTTCTTCAACTCCGATGTAAAAGAAGGATATAATGGTAGTAAAACGTGATGAAAAGCTTCTGCACTGTTTTTGAATTCCGAAGTGCAGAAAGACATCACCAAAACAGCTCTTCAGCTCCTCAATTCTTGAACAGTAGCCCTATCTTCATGTAAAAGAAGGATATCATAATCGTAGTAAAATGTTAAATATCAATAAACCGAAAGAACAAAAATAAAATTAGAAAAAAACAGATTCTCATAATTACCATTAAGTTCTTCATTTATCATAAAGAAGTACTCCACTTTCTGCACTTCAGACTTCAAAAAGAGTACAGAAGAACTTCCCACTGCTCGCTCGGAAAAAAAAATAAGCTGAAATATATCAACACCTTAAAATAAATATTATCAACATAATCAACAGTTTAAAAGAATCCACAAACCTAAAATAACCCGCAAAGCCAAGGTCAAAGGCGAGTGTGTGAAACAGAGCTACCATGAAACAACGATGTTGGAACAATGATACTGGAACAATGACACTGGAACAAAGAACTGTATCTGAAGATTAACCGGCTCAATCATGAGAGTTATGCATTTGAGTAAGAGAGATATGATTGAAATTTGAATGTGGAGCCAAATTCATATGTAGATATGAGCGAGGGAGATTTGAATGTGGAGCCAGATAATTATATCTTATTTATAGGATTAGAATTAGAATATATATGGTTTGAATTTTGAATTTTGAATATGGAGCCAGAATTTTGAATTTTGAACGTGAGAAGAGGTTTTTTGAATTTTGAATTAAAATCAGTACTTTAATATAAACGATCAGGGCAAACCTTTGAGTAGTAATCAGACCAAGGCAGTGGTTTGATGTGGGCCAACTTTGAATTATAAAGTCTTTTAATATTAGGCTTTATGATGTAATAATGAGATAAGAAAAGCCTTGTTGGACACCTTCTCAAGCTGACACATCAGCTTTTCTTATGTCACTTGGATTTCTCCTTTTATAGAAAGTATAGATAGAAGATTCACCCAATATAACGTATTAACATTCAACTTGACTTATTAGACCATCCGTAATGGGCATTATAGGGGCATGAAAGAGTTTGATAAAGCCCCCAGCACCATCCCCTTGGGCGTTATAGGGGCATGAAAAGAGAGGGGCATTTCTAGAATAATGCCTAAAGAGGAGGAAAAAATTGGCAAGTATTTAATGAAATGGGCAATAACCGTTACACCTTTTTTGCAAGGGCGTTATAATGTTGATGTGGCGAAAAATGCCCCTTAGGGGGCATAAACCATTACACATGGTCTAACTACTTCGAAAAGACGAAGTAACAATGGTCGATCATCATGCGAGGTGGTGATTTTAAAGAGTAAGTTACATTATTTCTAGGAGAGTTAATTACCCGGATGATCCCTGTGGTTTCGCGTTTTTTCATGTTTAGTCCTTACATTTCGGAAGTAGCAGGTATGTTTCCTATGGTTTGTCATTTTGTTACTCGGATAGTCCCCTGACATTTACTCAGGAGACTATCCGAGTAACAAAATGCAAACCATAGGGAGCATACCTGCTATTTCCAAACTAACTGACATCTACTCAGGGGATTATCTGAGTAACAAATAACAAACCATAGGGAGCATACCTGCTATTTTCAAAAGGTGGGGACTAAACGTGAAACCACAGAGACCACATCCGGGCAATTAACTCTTTTTAGGATTAGTGTAAAAAATAAATATAATTTTAAGGGCTAAGAATGTAACTCTTAAAAAGCTAAGGGTCAATGTTTTGTCACAACTAAAATGTGGGCCGTTAATCATGTTTTGAAAACTGGAATACCTCCGTAATTTGTCCCTAGATTTACCACGTGGGAATTTGTCACTTCTCGCCAATCCCATCACCATATTGGAATCAAAATAATATAAAATTGTCTACGAAATTAGAAGCAAATTTTAGGAAGTCGTTATCAATTCCATTGCTTGCTCATATCTTAAATTCACTCAATATAACTTATTCACATTCAACATGAGTTATTATCATCTACTATATTAACATTCAACATACTTAGGGTGTACGGGGTGGGTTAGAAAAACCCATCGGCAACCCCATATGCCGAGAGCCATGTCCACCACCAAACCCCACATGCCGATCGGTAATGAAGACGGAGACTTGATTTCGGCGAGCATATGCTGCAGGCGGCAAAGAGAAGTAGAGGGAGAAGTGGTGGGGCCATCCCCAAATCAACCAATCTCCAGTTTTGTTTTTTTTTTATAATGGTTTGTCTAATCTCATTCTAGGCATACATCCCTTATGTTTTTTGGGCAATAGGCAAAAATGAGAGGCAAATTACATACCACAACATGATTGGGTGGGGAAAACTTTGCCTAAAAGGATTAGGTATGCACCCCCTTCACCCTTATTTTCACCTACTATGATATGGTCAACTGGGTCAATTAGTTACTTTTAGCCATTTTTTGTATTGTTGAATAGTTGAGGGACCTAATTGTAAGAAAGTATAATAGTTGTTAGGTCGTTGTATGTTGTTAAATACCGGTAATAACGGAATGAGAGATACCGTTGATTGAGCTAAACCTTCTTTCTGTTGTTCTTCCCCAATTCTCACAATCACACACATCAATTAGTATCAGAGCTTCCCGATCCTCGGAAGATCTGTATCAATTTCGTTTCAATTCCAGTCATAATCAATTATTTGTTCATTTGATTCTGTTCGATTCAATTCAATACGTCGAATTGATCAATTGTTTGATCAATTCATACTCGATTCATTTCAATTCTTCCAGAATTAATCAATTGATCGATTAATCCTATCTCAAAACCAAGAATAAAAAATGACGTCTACCATAAGTCAATCTGAACTAGAAAGAGTGATAAAGGATCATACTATATCTCTGTTGAAATTCGAAGCTTTTGTTGAGAAAGCTGAACAATCTTTCATGGATATTAGGCAAATTCTTGAGAAATTGGCCAGTAATCAGTCAAATACAAGTAACTAAGTCATAGAATGCCGAGTAAGGCTCATCATAATCAGTTGGGTGATATTAGGTGTGAATGAGTTACCTATGGCAGTTATAAGTCATATTTGATGTTAGTGAGTTATATCGGGTGGTACACATGACAAGTCTTATCAGATGTTAATAAGTTAACTTAGGTGATTATAAGTTATCATAGGTGTTAATGAGTTATATATACAAAATACAAATATAATGACTTAACTAATGATGATGAGCCTAGTGGGTGTAAATAAGCTATATTGGATGATAGTTTGAGTTATTATACCTTAATGTATTAAAGTGGCAGATAACATGTCATGCAAGTTGTTATGGATTATTATATGCTTAATAGATCCTGACACAGCCTTGTTAGGTATTACCTAGGTTTAAAAAATTTCGACCCGTTGTGGCGAATTTCTTTTAGTATTTAGTATGTGTTTACATGTGTTTTGAAATCTATCTTGATCTTCGCACCTGTGACTAGATCGTCCTGAAGACGGATGCGACGGGAAGAAGCTACGAGCGTGTTACGAACAAAACAGCTAACAAGAATAAAAAGAAAATCACCAAAAAAGTTGTATGGTAACGATGTTGTTCGTATGAAACCCGTGGTCAGAGATGAGCAAATTGTTCTGGATACCGGTACCAAATTTGTCGAACCGAAAGATCTTAAGTACCAATTCGGTACTGATTTTTGTCGTTCCTGGTACCAGTTCACTACCGTATTTTACCTTCATATACCGGTACCGTAACCGGTATTTTCGGTATCAGTACCGATTCTGTATCAGTTGGCACCGAGCTCATCCCTACCCCTGAAACTAAAAAAGAAAAAATTAAAAGTTGAAGAAAATCAACAAAAAAAGTTGTACGATACCGTTGTTCGTACGGTAACCGTGATCAGGGATGAGCAAATGGGTACCGGGTAGCCGCACTGAATTTCCCGAACCAAAAGATTTCCAATATGAATTCGGCGCCAACTTTTGGCGTTTTCTGTATTAGTGCCGGTTTTTACCTTCATGTACTGATATTGAACAGGACCGTACCGGTATTTTCGATACCTAAACTGGTTCGATATTGGTTGATACCAAACTTGTCCCAACCTCTGATATTAAAAAAAAGATTAAAGTTAAAAATTAAAGAAAATAACTATTATTAGAATATTAAAATAATAAAAGTATAAAAAAACTATATATTATTATAATATTAAAATTACTATTACTTTCGGTTCGTTTATTAATATATAATAAAATAATAATAATAATAATAATAATAATAATAATAATAATAATAATAATAATAATAATAATAATATATAGTAATAATAACGGGTTATATTGAATGAAAAATGGCTTAATGAATCTCATTATGTCTTACTAAAAGATATCAAGTCATACTAAGTGGTTGTCGCACCTTAATAAGGCAATGTGACTCATTACTATGACTTGGTGTCATCAGATATAATTCATTAACACCTTAGTGAAAGTTCAGTCATATAGTGATGAGACTTGTAATATTCCACACTTAACCATGGATGTGCGGAGATTTAAAGGGATTTTACACATTTTTAAGTACAATTTAAGAATTATATTTAACTGGATTTTACATATTTTTAAGTACAAATTAAGAATTATATTTAACTGGATTTTACATATTTTTAAATACAAATTAAGAATTATTATATTTAATTTGTCAAAAGAACATTTCTCCTTGCTTGCTCACAGTTCTACACATTTTTAGGAAATGGATATACCCAAAAAATTTTTTAGTGAACTTGAGTTATATTTAAGAACAAATTAAGAATTATATTTAACTGGATATATACCCATTTTTAGGATAGCCTCTAGTCTCCAAAATATTTCAGTCATATTTTAAGATAATTACAAAACCCTGAATACACGTGCCATCAAACTACACATGATTAAGTCTCAATCATTCGAATATGGTCTTCTTAAAACAATATCAACTCATGATTGAATCCCCCAAATGGAAGATTAGATGTGCCTGGCTATGCACATTTATAAGGCTGCTCGGTGTGGGGATCGGCTTTGGACCGTCCCCTACGGGCGCCAGTCCTCTTTCCATGTTGCCCCCCCACCCCCCACCCCCAAGCGGCGTCCTCACCGTCCGCAGGTGGACGTGTCCGACGAGCCACAACAAGACAAAAAACAGCTCTCCCCTCTCTCACACACCTATACATACAATATATACATATACATTTTAGGTCCATCCCCCCCATTTTCATACCTCCATCGGTTGCACCATTCTCAAACCCATCCTACGTGACGCCTACGTGACGGATCATCATTCAAGGGAGGACCATCACCATACCACATAGTCTAAATGTAAAACCATTGATTTGGTAAATACATGGTCTTCTCATCAATATGGTCTAGCCAAGAATTTGACCAAACAGTATCCTTTTCACTAGCAGACACTAGAGCAATAATAGGATAAGGTGTTGCTGTTTAGATCAAGGAGATCCTAGGCATCCTTTATTTCAGAAGGGTCCAAGAAATGTACATTTAAACTCATAAAAAAATCATTAGCTAATACATAATATTATAAAGTAATAAAGATCTGTAAGCTATTGTGTATTAGAGCATTCACATCCAAAGAACTAAATTGTGAGTGTGGGGTTTTTAAAATATAAAGAGTATAAAAAATAGTTGTGAGTGGAGGAGAGAGAAAATGTTACTGTTCATCTGTATATTTTTTGGGACACTGTTCACCCACTATAATTTTTTAATTATATATTGAAAGTGGTTGTGAGTGAAGGAGATAGAAAAATGTAATGATAAAGGTATAAAAATATTATTTAATTGAAAATGAGAGAGAAAAAGTAATTGTTTGTAGTGGAAATATATTGATATAAGAGTTGTTTTTTAGTGAAATGTATGTATAATTTTAGAGGGCTGGATGTGAATGCTCTTAGTAAGGCTAATTAGGGATCTCCTCACCATTCCCCCATTAAGGATGTGGTCTCCCTTCATCCCTCTTCCCCCTTTTATTTTTTTTATTTATAAATAATACTTTTTATTCATTTAATTTGTTAAGATAAAAATAAATTAGAAAATTTGTAAAGAAAATTAAACATTAATCATAAAATTTAAGAAACTTACAAATTAAAAAAACACAAATGTTAATCTAAAAATACATACTAAAAGCATAAAATAAATTTTGCATAAACCTACGAACACCACTACTCGTCATCAACGTATTTGGGAACATCATCTGGATCGACACGGAAGTAATTCCAAATATGGTCGATTAACTGCGCACAAAGGTTCCCACGTGTTTGATTCTTGTTGCCCCTTGTCAACCGACCCAACATTCTCATCAATGTCATTCGGATCGTATTCGGATATCGCTAGGCATTCATCTTCGATAATCATGTTATGTAATATTGTACAAGCATGCATAACACATCTTAATCTTTTTGGCGTCCATGGACGTGTAGGGTTTTGTATCATATGCCAACGTGACTTCAACACACCAAACAACCGTTCGACATCTTTTTTATCGCTTCTTGGCACTTCACGTATTTTTTTTTCTTTTTTCATCAAGGGGATTTGATATAGTTTTAACAATATCTGCATAGCTTGGGTATAAACCGTCGAATAGATAATACCCATACTTGTTTGACACCCCATTGAGCATGAATGAAGAATCACGGCCGGTACCTCTAGTGATGTCGTTGAAAACCTCAGATCTGGCTAAACGTTTAAATCGTTGTTTGAGCCTGCAACTCTATAAAAAGCATGCTAAACCCATAGATCTTGTTTGCAAACGACTTATAGCATTATTGAGGGGTGACCTTGATCACCATATGTATATTGACCTCACCATGCATTAGGGCAATTACGACATCGCCAATTGATGGAGAGGGGAAAACCCGAGCATTACCTGTCTATCTTATGGTTTTTATTGTGTTTTAAGTGACTATTGTTTGAATGTGACAACTACGAGAAATTGTGGTTTTGCAGATTAATCGCTTAAATCAATGGAGTTAAAGTATTTGGAGATGAAGTGGAACACCCGAAGATGACGAGTAAAGCAAAAGACATTGTTCGGGACTTGTTTTGGCTAAGAAGCTAGCTTGGACGCATGGAAAACATGGAAGAATGAAGTTTGGGGGCATAATGGTCATTTGGTGATAGAGAAAAGGCTAGGGTTTTGTTTATAAAGGAGGTAAAGTGGAGAGGTAAATTTACTAATATACCCATCATGTGAGATGCATGTGACAATTAATTAACCAGGGTAATGGGTTAAGTTATACTCAAGGGCCAAAATAGTTAGTTATAGAGACGTTGGGAACACAGATGTTAAAAAATCCTATTTTGGGTTACTAGGGTAAAAGTGATATAACCACAGGGGCCGAAAGCATAAATTTACTCTTATTATCATCATTATTATTATTATTATATATTTTGTTAACAAAGAGCCCTATAACTTTTTTATAATAAAATAAGTTTTTTTATTATTTTTAATATTATAATAGTTTATTATTATATTTCCTTTAAATAACATATTTTTAATGTTTTTTCCTTTCTTTAAATCATATGTTTCCTTAACTAATTTTTTTAATATTTTTTTCTTTTTTAAAACAAATATTAATTTATCAGTTAATTTGATACTTCTTTAATAAATTACGTCTATAATTTTTTTCTAAAAACTTAAGTACGCAGTTGTACTTGATTTTTCCATCGACATTTCATTATAAGATTTGTTAAAAATGAAGTTGTACTCAAAATAAAGTATTTATTTTGTATCATAAAACAAAACGGTATGATGATAAAATAAACCGTTATATATATATTGTTAACGGGGGCTCATGAATAGTAACTTTATTTTTATAATAATATATATCCTTTTATTATTATTTTAAATATTATAATAACATATTTTTAATTTTTTTCCTTTCTTTAAACCATATGTTTTCTTTACCAATTTTTTTAATAATTCTTTTTTCTTTTTTAAACATATATTAATTTATCAATTAATTTGATACTTTTCTTTAATAAATTACGTTTATACCTTTTTTCTAAAAACTTAAATACGTAGTTGTACTTGATTTTTTTCCCTCGACATTCCGTTATAAGTTTTATTAAAAATGAAGTTGTACTCAAAATAAAGTATTTATTTTGTGTAATAAAACGGTACGATGATAAACTAAAGCGTTCTAGTGGTTTGACTTTTTAAGCAACATATTTAAAATTCAAATCACGTACGTTTTACATTATCATTTGCTCGGTTTCGCCGCAACGCGCGACCTAAAAAATCTAGTATATATTGTTAACGAAGGTCGATGAATAGTAATTTTATTTTTATAATAATATATAGCTTTTTATTGTTCTTTTATTTAATCTATTATAATAGTTTATTATTATATTTAATTTTAATAACATATTTTTTTTATTTTTTCTTTTCTAAAACCATATATTTCTTTTATCATTCTTCTTTTTTAGAACATACATTAATTTATCGGTTAATTTGTTACTTCCTTAGTAACTTACGTTTATAACTTTTTTTTATAAAAACTTAAGTACGTAGTTATGCTTAATTTTTTCCTTGACATTCTATTATAAGTTTTGTTAAAAACGAAATTGTACTCGAAATAAAGTATTTATTTGGTATTATAAAATGATACGATGATAAACTAAAACATTCTAATGGTTTGGCTTTCTAAACAACATGCTTTATTTTCAAATCACGTTTATTTTACATTATCATTTGCTCGATTTAGCAGCAACGCGAGACGTCAAAAAATCTAGTTATTATTTAAGCCGTTGGAGGGGATATTTAAAATACAAATTGACTTTTTTAATATATCCGTCTGAAATGAGGGCGGGTCCTACTTATCACCAAGCGGACAGGTCGAGCAAAGCAAACCACACCATGTCATCACCTCAATCGACTAGCTAGTCGTCCTGAAGTGTGTCGTCTAAATCCGGAGGGGTATTCCAAACCCGTGTGTTGATGCTCTAATCAATTGTACATAAGAAAAAAAATAAGATACAGATAAAGAAAATTAATCAAATTATATCCGATTGTTGTAAAAACAATTACAATAAATTCTAACTAATATATTTTATCTAATAATATTGTGTTTGTGAATTTGTTTTTAGGCAATCATCTTTGCTGTTATGTAACTCGGCCTTTGTTAACGGAGTGTCATGTGCCTTATGTTCAAAGTTTGATGCAAAGCTATCATTGAGCCAGAGGTCTTATTGGAAGCAACATCTCTATTCCTATGAGGGGTAAAGATAAAATTGTCTACATCTTACCCTACTCAAACTCTATCTTATCTTTGCTATTTGTGAAATTTCCTGAGTATGATGATGTCTTTAGTCTTATCTTAGTGTCTTGTTAAATATTTTATCAAAAAAGAAAATTATATCTGTTGACATAGTGTTTCATGTTCAGTGGAGAATTAAATATTTAGATTTCTAACAACTTTAGATATTTTGGAATTTAATCTATAAAATAATGATACCCATAAACAAAAATACTACTTCAATTCACATACGTACTACGTACATAACAAAAGCTTTATTTGTGGGGCTTCATTCCATTGAAGATGTGAACCAAAAGTTGGCCACCAGTACCAGCCGACTAAAGAAAATATCACTCTTTTCTTTCAAATTTTCTTTTTACAATAATTAAACTCCATTCTTATCATACTTTCTTTAGCATAAACATAATAAAAAGTGACAACCTTTGATCTAACTATAATTTGTTATGGTTTGATCATAATTAACCATACATAGCGAGTCAATCTTATCGAATTCCAGGATCAAAACTAAGCACCAACCACGTGTGATGAAACAATGGTTAACCGGGCAGGGTTAACACACTGGTCTCGTCAAGAAGGGTTAATCCCTTCCTCTCGGAGATCGCTGGCTGGGTCACCGGTGGATGATCTCCTGCACAAGGAAACAAGCCGTGACTCGTAACAAGGAGGATGGGGTGGGGGGTGCTCCTTGTTACCACTCTCCGGCGTGAGAATCAGTAGTTTGCTTGGGAAGCAAAGCAAGATAATAGTAATAGTGAGAGAGTTGGCAAGAGATACCTCAAACCTGGTTTGGGGTTGGTATTTATAGCCGAGGAGTGAAGGAGGAGATTGATGGATGGGCTGACGACGAGCTGCACCGTTGCAGGTGTGTCAGTCTCGCCGGCCGTGGGGGTTACGCCACGTCAGCCCATTGCTTTAATAGCTCTGACAGGGGACTGTTGCCGGCGCCACTTGCCTTGTGGTGTCAGCCACTTGCCTGGCGTGTCAGTCCACTTGCTGGATATGCAGGGTGCGGTGCTAGCCGCATCGCTGCATGCGGTAACGTCTGAAGTTACCGCGTCTCCTACTTGTGATCAAGAAATACGCGAGATGCGGTGTTGGCCGCATCATCGTATGTGGAGACTATTTGCTCGCTTCCCTTGTCGTGACGAAAATGGCCATATGATGCGGTGCCAGCCGCATCGATATGCTCATCTTCTTTCGTACTTGGGTCAAGCTATTCATCTTCGAACCGAATGGGTTCGAAGGGTGTGACCGCATGGGTGCGGTTTGCTTACTGGTAGGGGTTTGTTTGATGCGGGTAATGGTCGTTTTGGGACCATACCCCTTCAACGTGCCTATGACACAGTGATTTACCTCCCTCATGTTAGCTGTAAGATCGACCGGTGGGGGCGCTTAGCTAACATCATCTTAATTATTGAAATTCCAAACACATAGAGCCTGACTGCACCAAGATGTTGAGCTCCTCGGACTCTGCTCAATAGTGACAACTAAACCAATTGGTCAGTACTGTCCAGACACATATATATGTATTTTCTTTGTTTGTTTATAGCCGGGGGTTTGTCTAGAATATATACCTGAAAATGATGGCTAGGCCTAGTGATAAGGAAAGTCCATCATACAACTTGGTTGTGAGTCTCCGACACCATGTTCTACTTGTCAGCCCTCTCTTTCATTTTTAACAAACAAAAATGTAAATCCATCAAGTGCTCCAAAGAAATCATCTGAAACAAACAGACACTGTATATTCTCTAGTTTTTGTTTTTTAATGTACGTGTGTAATGCGTGGAGAAAGAGGACATCTTTTTTAAAATTTGTTTGCTAGTCTTTTTTTTTTTAATTAAGGATTATAGTAACTTGATTGATGCCATCCGGACAAACGCGATTAGGGTCCATTAAGGTTTAAAATGGCTGTTTAAGACCCTCGATTCTTAATTAGTTGATCAAGCATATGTAATAATCCAATGTTTTCTACAACAATCTTCAACACGATGCGGTATATTCACTTGTTGTCACATTTTGGTACTTTCATCAACAATCTAGACACGTGAAAGCTAGCGAGTTCGAATGGACAGATGTTTAGTGTGGTTGGGGGATAATATCCTTAGTTACCAAGACTTGATACACTTTGTTTAAGTCAGAACTTAGCTTTCTTGAAGGTTACTGATTGAGGGCAAAATCTATTGCATATTCTAGGTGCTCAATGCACATCCGGAGATTAGTCTAAACAAGTTCTAATTAACTCTATGAAGTATTGTTTTCACAGATTTTATTTTGTTTATTTTTTTCTAGTGGTTTGGAGAATGGCTAACCATATCTTTTTTTAATATAAAGAAGTAAGATAATTCAGGTTCACTTAATCAAGAATTACATTAAAATAGAAGGTAAACGGGCAACAAGCTGTGCAGCTACCCCTTTTTGTATCTAGATATTTTTTTAAACTACTTGCACAAATATTTAACAGTTCCTTTTCTTGAGTAGCGAACTGACGCAAAAGGCGACAAATAATTTTTGAATTTGCTTGTCAAACGCCCAAATTCTACCATCCTTAAGAGCTAGTGCGCGTCTTTATAGAATATTTAAGTTTGCTAGCCACACCAGCGAACTCCAATAGCTTTTGCATGAGTTTGCTACTTCTGCTTATTTGTACAAATAGTTTCGAAAATGCACAGAAACAACTTGACATTCTCAAAATCTCTTAGAAATCCAAAAGAAAAAAATGTTTTTTAACCACATATTTTAAGAACTTCTTAGAGGTTTCAAACATGAGAAAATAGCGATGACTATGTACCGGGTTCACATAGAGCCTGTAGAGGATGTTAATCTCCTCAAATTGGATAGTACGTCGACGAACGTTGAGTTCAAACTACATCTTTTAGTTAATCGAACTGAAAAATGTCCCCGAACTCGATTAGCACCTAAATGTCCTTTTTCAGTGTAGATATCGGGCCAAAAACACATCTTTTCAAAGTAGGTACATAAATACAAGTTTTTTCATCGATAGAGCTAGATGCCATGGATTCTAGTATTTCACTTATGCTATTGGAATTTTTGGTTTTGAACGAGTATTGAAAATGCCAACATGAATTGGTTGATGACTCTCTCCCACATATAGATGACAACAAAAGTAAACCAGACAAATGCCACCAGCTATCAATTGCAACAAAAAGGGGCCATCACTTTGCACCATACCCATCAAGGAATTATTGAGGTGCACATGCATAAAAATGTTTCTAATGTTTGTATCCCTCCCCTTTTTGTTCATAAATCTTTCTTACTTTACTGAAATGATTAAAGTAGAAAAAATAGACCCATAAAGAAAATAATTAAATTTTAAGCAATAACCACTGTTTCAACCAGATAATTATTGCTTGGAACCATCTCTTGGATCCAAAAAAGTGAAGGGATTGGCTTCACTCATCGATGCCTCTTTAACAGTTTGTGTCTCCCTCTTTTTGTTTTCGAACATGCTTTGATAGTCCATTCTTACCAACTCCTTAAGGAATGACCACATATTTCTTTAGGATAAGTTGAAATGTAGGCCTTGCATTTTTTATTATAGTTTTTATTGTTTTAAACTTATGGAATAGTTTGTAACATGTGAATATAATACGTAGCAGTTCACCCACTACGAGCCAGGATTGGAACACTTTCTTCTTCACTCACGTGATAATTTTTCTGACTGATCAACTATCAGTGGGAAATGTTAGGGTTTTCCTTCCAGTAATTCCATATAAAACAGTAATTTGTGTTGATAATGGATCATATATTATAAGGCACAACCATTGTTTTCAGGAAAAAAAAAAACGGCCCATATATCAAACATGTCTATCTTCTAGGTTCATTAGTCATGCCGGATTTAAGAATCGGATTTTATTAAAATTAATTCAACAATTTAAAATATACAAAGTAAAAGAACACCATCTTAACTTAGACCTAGACAAAAACATAAAAAGTATATGTGTTTTGTTACCTTTTTGTAAGTAAGTAAATAAACGTCACAAGTCTTTTAATTTATGTATAATATGCATATCAGTTAATAAAAATACTAGTATGTTATATTACCATTGGATTCGACATGTCCCGTTGTGCTTGCTCGTTGCGGATGACATCGTGTTATTCGCGGAGAGTAAACAGAGCTTGAATGCAAGGTTAGAGGAGTGACAAGAACGTTTAGAAGACAAATATTTAAGAATTAGTCGCTTTAAGACTGAGTACCTTTAATTTATTGTAATTTTAGTGATACTTGAGAAGACAAGGACACCTTGATCACCTTTGAGGGACAAGTGATCTCATAGGCAACTAAGTTCAAGTATTTAAGATGATTTGTACAAAGGAATGAAGAGATAGATAATGACATAGCCTATCGTGTCCAGGTTGGATGGTTTAAGTGAAGAGCAGCCACTAGCGTATTTGACGACAAGAGATTCCTAGCTAAACTAAGGGGGAAATTTTATTAGGGGTTGCAATCACATCAACTATACTATATTTAACAAATTGTTGGGCCATCAAGAAAACGCTGACGCATAAGTTGGAGGTAGCAAAGATGAAAATGTTGAGGTGGGTGTATGGGAACACTAGGCTTGATAGGAAAAGAAATGAAGTTTTAAGGGAAAAACTCGGGATCACTAGTACATCAGATAAGATAAGAGAGGGAATGTTGAGATGATTTGAGCATGTTAGGAGGAGGTATAAAACTCTTAGTAACATGCACCTCTCTGAGGACATCGTTTGTAGAAGCGTATGATTAAGGTTAAAAACTTCTAAGAGAATGATACCCTTTGATATAAGATTCACACGTTAGGAGAATCATACCCTTTCCGGTTTATTTTGGTGGCCTTTAAATGTTATCACTTACATGTGTGAGTTTATATTAAGTTTTCATCAATTTATTTCTTGGTAGCTTAGTAATTTTTTTATTATACTATATTTTCTGTTGTTTTTATAGTAGATATTTGCTTATGTATGATTTCATGTGACTCTTATGTCTAGATATGGAATTGGAGTTAAGGGTCTCATTAGAAATAGTTTTTTTATTCTTTAAGATAGAGGTAAGACTTGGTTACACCCATACTTCCTTTGTCCTCACCAATAGCTTGATTATGCGTGATACTGTGTATTGGGTACGATTGTTGTTGTAATAGGTTTTATTAGAACGGCTAACTTACTCACCCTCTAACCATACTCCTAAATCATACCAATATTTACTATGATGCTAGGACCCTCAACTACTTAGAGTGGAACAAGCTTACTATGCACCTTGTTATCAGTATAGATTACAAGCCATTTAGTAAGTATTCTATAGCTATATATAAAAATTCAATAATAAGTCTCTTCTTCAATAAAAAAGATATGGTAATATATTTATATAGGCTAGGAGTTGCCCAGAAAGTCTAAATTTCCTAAAAAGTGTAAAAAGTCATAAAATACCATAATGTCAACCATAAAACAAACCAAAAACCCACAAATAATATGATGAAGATTACTAAAACATCATGTATGTGGGTTTTGTGTTGTGTTTTAGATGTTAAGGCTCTGATTATGGAATGACAAATATTATTGTGTTTTATGTTGTTTAGCATTTTGTATTTTATATTCATAGTTCTACGATGGTGCATTTGAAGTTTTTATGGATTATTAGAGTTTGAATATGGTGTTTTAGTAATATTCATTCTATTATTTGTGAGTTTTAGGTGCGTTTTATGCCTGAAATTATTGTGTTTTATGACTTTTTACACTTTTTAGGAAAAACACACTTTCCGTAGGATCCACTCTATTTATATATTCAACATATTACAAAACACAAGTTGGTATTAAAACCGGTTTAAACCTTCCATGGGTTCTAATCCCACAACTTTATAGCAATATTAGTTTGGCGAATCTTAATCCTATTGGCCCATCCACTTAACCCACAAGCATATCCATCTCTCCAACTCGCTTAGACCCACAAAACCTCGAAATTTAAAAAAAACAACTAAGACTTGGTTAATCGGTTCAACCATCGACTCATCCTGACCAACATGTGCGTTGGCCCGTTCACTAATGACTTAAAATTGCATAACCAAGCTATGATGACCACCACTGTGGATCCAGAATTTTTTTCTACAGGGTTCCTTTTGTTAGATTTTCATTAATTCTCACTAAATTTTTTCAAAATTATACAAGATTTCCACTAATTATTTTCTATTTTTTTCTAAATCGAGGGGGTTCTTAGAAACCTCCAAAACCCCCTAGATCCACCTCTAAGCATGTGTATTTTGCATTTCTAAACTTTGGATTTTAATGTCATACCTCATCAACCAAATTTATAAAACTTTATTTATTCATAAAAGATGTTTCATAAGCTGTAGAAAAAATGTCACTTTTAGGAAATCTGAAGTCTAATTTAAGTATACATTGTTTCTCCAAACATTCATTCCTCTTGTATACCAAAGAATGTATACACATGTTGTTGACTTGTGAGTTCGAAGAGTTACTTGATTAATAATTTGTCCAAGCTTTCCACGTTAAACCGTTCTATTAAACATGGATTTTATAGTTGATTGGTTTCTTGCAAGTTATTAACATATAGGCATGGTCAATCCGAGTTCCTTCGTCAGCCATGGTTCGGCAGCAGTTCTTCTAACTTTTGATCTTGTTTGACTACACAATACTTATTATTGGTCTAGTGTTCAATATATTCCTGGATTGATTTATTCATGTTTTTATGGATATTATTACTGATTATATTGAAGAACCTTATAATAAACATACGAATAATTATATGTATTATTTATATCACACGTTACGTATATTTGTATCATCAAAATTAGATATACATATATTACAATATGAGAGGGTTATCTTGAGAACACTAAAATTATGAGAATCGTAAAAACAAATGAAAAAACCAATCGAAACCAATTTTTCTTAATACAAATCTCACTGTAATTAAAATACATCAAAAATAGAATTTACAACACTAAAAAAATCTTTTCTTCTATCGAAATCACTCTTATTAGATTTTTACACATATGTAAATATAACAAATTTACACATGTGTAAGTGACAAACTTACACATGTGTAAATTTTCTTTATTTACGAATACACATAAATTTAAACGTGTAAATTTAATTTCAATCATAGTATTCAAAAAATAATGATAAATCTAAGATAAAATTTTAAATTTGAATTGTCTTTGTCGAAGTTCTTACGGTTTTTTATTCGTTCTCACAGTTCTCACAATATTTAGCGTTCTTGTTTAAATATTTTCCTACTACAATAAGTGACTATGTATACACCCATGCTAATTATTTAAATTTTAATAACATATTCACCATTTTATATTTTTTTCCTTTGCATTTCAGAATATTCAAAAACAATATTACTTATTTTAACCTAAATTCATATACTTCAGACACATCAAAGAGTATAAAACTAGCATCTAAAATTTACATATTAAAATATCTAATACTAATAATAGAAACAACACTTAACTTTAATCAAATCAAATCCACCTTTAATATTACTTGCTTTATAAATTCAACAACCATGCTTAGAATATTATGAAAAAGCAAAGCAAACTATCATATTTTCTTTTTCAGAAACCTCCATATTGAATCCCTTGCCGTAGCCGTAGCAGTAGCCGTCGCCTCGTCTCCTCGGTCGCCCAGTCTCGAGGACTCTCTCCCCAGAGACCTCCTTGGATTGTTATGAACGACACTGTTCGCAATTGCCTGGTTTTCTAGAAGTGAATTGTGGCCAATACTGACAACAACCTCCCATTGTGAAACAAATGAAGCATGCATGCCTTGTTTGATTTCAGAACCCAATTTGCATGCGTCGATTTGCTTCATGCATCATTTCATATGCTTCTTTACTGACTATCAGATTTATAACTATGATTAAAAGATCAACCCTCAAGATTTCTGGCGATGAAGATGAAGACTTTTGATGAGTTATAAAAAAGGGATTTTTTCATTTTGGTTAAATTAGGATGACGATATATGTTTTGGGGTTAGGGGTTGATTTTATTGATAATTATTATGATTTTGTTGGGGTTAGGGGTTGATTTTATTAATAATTATTATGATTTTGATTTTCAACTTAATGAAATTTCTTTTCCAGTATTCTTGAGTTTTATGAATCTAGTTTTAAAATAAATAATATCCCATGGTGTAACAGTACTCAACTGACTGAACAAACAGTGAAATAAAACTATTTTCATAAACTGTTTCAAAATGGAATAATATCCATAATTATTAATGCACCAACTGTTCGTAAAAAAAGTATTTTACTGTATTGTTAAAAAATATAAGAGTTCAGTATTTATAGAAGTATTTTATCTTTTTTCCTAAAGCAACATGATTTGCAAAAACGGTAATCCCAATAATTCGAATTAACTAAACCAATTGTTGATGATAAAGTACACCAAAATTGACCTAATTGCATAGTATATAATTATCGTATATTTGTGTATTCTTATATAAATATATACTGGTGACATGCTCGTATTTTATTTTATTTTAAATAATTAAACAAAGAAATGATTAGATTCGAATCGAGGAAGACTTGGGAGTAATGATTACTCTCACTCACTTACTCTGCCTGCATCTGAACTCACAATCCGACTCCATGATGCCGTTCTTCTTCCAATCCTCCTTTTCTTTCCCTTTTGTGGATACCTTTTCTGTTTATAAATTAAAAAGTTTATTCTCCATGGAATATAATAGTCAAAATTCCAAATGATTAATATATTTATATTTCTGGATGAATATTAAAATCTACACAGTTAATTTCACATTAAGAGTTTTGTGAGTTACCACTACAAAATATGGCTTTCACCAACGCTTATATTTGTCGGAAATCCGACAGTGAAGGTCGGTTACACATAGTGGCAAATGACCGCCGGCGGGGGTGGGGTCGAAAACGTATATACCCAAAAAATTTTATTGAACCGGGGGTTGAAAACTTATATACACAAAAATTTCTATACGAAACTATACATATAACATTACTGCTCGAAAAGTTCGGGTGGTCTTCCCCCCCCCCCCCCCCCCATACTTCGCCCCTGGTTATACACATGTTAATCCCTCAGAAATTGGTCGATCTGTTGTTGAAACATATTTCTGTAGTAATGTACATTTTAATTTGAAAAAAAATTGACTTGAGCTTAAAATTTGAGTTTAAAAACACCAAAATATATAAAATTTTAACAATCTAAACTTTAGTGTTCTTAAATTAAGGGATTTTTGAATTGTTGAATATGCAAAACATTGAAATTCCTTTACAGAAATGCCTTAGTATGTTACTCATGAGACTACATTGTTTGCAGTCCGGTCTGTTATTATAAGTGCTAGAGTTAGTTTGGTAATAAAGCAATTAAATGGGTAGTATAGGGGGGGGGGGATAGTGCACGGTCCTCCCAACCGCCGAAGTGATCTCACTCTTAGAGCCGCTACCCGACCAAGCTAGCTCCGCGGTGACTCCCCCATGCCGAGTTCTTACCCTGGGCGACATATGCCACTCTCAAGACTCGAACCCAGTACCTCTGGGAAGAGGTGGGTGTCGGTGGCCAACTGGGCTACCCCAGTTGGTTATTAAATGGGTAGTATAGTTTTTACAGAATTTCGTATTCCCTAGATACTTTCTGAATCGTACACGGAATTCACTAAAAATCATTTTTTTGAACGACAAATTTGGATCACTGACGGACCATTGGAGTATCATCGTGCCACCAGCGGAACCACTCGATCATATCCATCTCCACGAGACATAATGCCTATACACCAATTCAGGAGGAAGCCCAATAAATATGGAAAAACCCCCCCTTGTGGGAATCGAACCCAGGACCTATTGGTCCCAAAGCTTTATCCCACCCCTAAGATGCCACTAAGCTATAAAGTGATGGGCCACTAAAAAGCATTTTAATTGAAACAAAATCAATAATAGAATAAAACAAAAAGTTTCCCCAAGAATGAGAAATTCTTTAATGTGAACATATTTATGAGTATTCGATCTTGAAATTAGTCCGGATGAATTCCTTTTATATGAGATTGAACGAACACTATGTTTTAGTTAATGGTTATGTAGTTTGTGGTATAATCACATGCAATTACTTAATTAACCACTCGATAAGTTCAGAGTTGCAACCGAAATACAAGATGCTACACTATCTCAATTGTTACATAGGCTAATTTTCTACAACACTATAAAGTTGTCACAGAGCAGTAGCAATTTGCTACTAACGTTCAGTAACTTTTAAGAACATTCTTCATGTGACATTTCTTCAGTTCAGACAAATCTGTGTGTTTTCAATGAAGCAATTTTAATTTAATAAATTGTTGGACTCTGGAAAGAACTTCTAATTTTTGAAAGCAAAAACTCTAGGTTGACTTTTGGGAGTCAAACTGATGCTCTCCTCGTGAGAGTACATCTACTAATTTGTTGTTGCATTAGAAGAACTGTTACCAAAAGAACTGGATCAAGTAAAACTGCTTAGAAGGTGTCACACCCGATATTTCCACGTATTACTGGTGGGCCCGGTGAAGAGTATCGTGACGTAGTTGATATCATCATAGTCAAACAACACAATATTTAAATGCACAGCGGAAGCAAAAGATAGATTTATTTCAACCAAATGAATTGTAATATATTAGTATCACAACAGTTGAAAAAGATCCACAGGCGGATCAAAAGTAAAGAGGAAACATAGTTCAACAGACGTAATGCATCCATGTAACACCTCGAAATTTTGCGTCCAATAAATAAACGACACGTGTTACTTACGACAAAAGTATGGTAAACCCGGATTTAATTAAAGATGTATGGTAGGATTTTTGAACACGTCGACATGTTAATTTACACCTCTGAGCGGCTCCATTAATAAATCCCAAGACCCTAAAACATGATTAATAAACAGCTAATATACCTTAATCCGGTAATTACTAATAATAAAGGATGTCCAAGTTTACTAATTTGGATCCTAAGAAAAATAATGCAATTTAAACCTTTGTTCATGAACCTCATCTTTATGCAAGCCAATAATCTTCATGATGGGTTGGCACACCTGATCAAGCATGGGTTAAAAGGGCCTCATACTGACATTTTCCAGACTCAAAATCATGCATTGCAAGTTGTCCGTTCAAATCATGAAAGGTTAATTTTTTTTGCTTCTGACAAGGGCTTACGGACCGCAAGGGTCCTGCCTTACGGTCCGTAAGGTGCGAAAGGGTAAAACATTTTCTCTGTCAAAGGCTTACGGACCGCAAGGGCCCTGTCTTACGGTCCGTAAGGGATGCCCAGCGACAGCAGCTTGGCTGTTGGTTGTTGTAAACGGTAAAACAAGCATGGTAAGATATTTTCAGAGGCATGGGCGACCCCTAACCCATCCTAAACATTAGGAGACACTTGTAAATGATCTGGACACAATCATAGACTTAGTTGTCATGATCTCAATGGATTAAATTCACTATAAAAGGCCAATGAGTTGCACATTGTGTTCACTCATTACTTCTGCATTCCTGGAGCTTTTCTGGAGCACAAGTGCCATTCCTAAGCCTTCCTAATCTTGTATTAGACTCCTATAAGTATGGTCCACCCTTCCTTAGTTAAGTTTTGCTTAGATATAGCCTAAAAGTCAATCCGTCGTAATTAACGATTGACTCGATGATAAATCACAAATGGTCCAGTGATTTGTCGAATCAAAGGCAGTTATATGTTGGTAATCATGTGGGCATTAAACCCCTAAAAGGGCACCCTCTGATTCCCACTTTAACTAGTCCGAATGTCGAGTCAAACTTGCTTAGAAAAAGTCAACAGAATGCTAAATTGCGATTTTATGCATAATCAGTAATGTAGATGACGTGTAACCTGTTTTAACACTCATACAACATGATAATAAGTATATTAACTAGTCTAAGCTTGTTTGATCCGACCGTTTTCTGTTTTGACCCGGTTCGGAGCCGAAAGTCGTAAAACTTTGACTTTTGCTTTGACTCCAGTTCTGACCCGTTATGGTATGTTTTAGAAATGCCTTAGGACTCTCTTAGGACCAGGTTACATGATGGTATAACCCTCTGTGACCGGTTCATTGTTTGTCCGAGTCTTTAGCACATTTCCGTTAAACGCCTAAAAGTTGACCATAACGCCCTTTTTACTTTAAATGAGAATTTTGGACATGTGAAAGGACAATAACCTTAGTTACTGATTTCTAAGCATGTCCCTAAAATCTCACGTCAATCCGAGGTCTAGAATAGGAGTTATGCTAAATAGCGCAATTACGAAAACTTTAGTAATTAAACGGCGCAATTAGCAAAAAGCCTATCTAAACCCAAATTTCGACACCAAATCTTTTACACACTGATGTAAAATAATATTTTGGGATTTTTAAAGGTTTTTAATAAATTTTAACCTGCTCATAACCTGCGGTTATGGCATCGGTTCGGTAAATACCGAATATACCCTTTTCGGACATAACTTGAGTTCTACATGGTCTTTTGACCCGATTCCAGTTGCTACTGATTTTAAATAATAAATAGAGTATTTTGGACTTTATAAACTGTTCAGAAAACTCAGATTTCCTGTAGAACTCGGAAACCTCTTTTATAATCTTTAAAATGACCAAAGTACCCCTACGGGGCGTATAATGGAATAAAACTCGTTACGGGCATTATGGAAGGTATCCTACTGATACCACAACCTCTTTAGAGCATATTAACTTTAGAAACCTGTGTAGGACTCCTGCGGTTACCCGTTACGCCTTTTGCGCGCACGGTTCGGTTTACGTAACTAGTTTACATAGACTAGCCGAAACGGGTCAAACCTTATCGTTTTTACTTCAAAATCCAGAGTGTGGTTATTATAACCAAATAAAACAGGTCTTCAAACTTGTTGGGTCCAAACCACATTCCATTCCCGGTTTTCACCTTTCACGCGATTAAACCGTAATTATCCCTTGAAACTGACCGGTCTAAGCTAAGGCTAAATTAAAGACCCGTTAGGATTCTAATAGGTTGTTTAAACCTTCGTTCCAGAGTAGGAGACCAGTAAAAGATACTTGCATTTGTTTATTAAGGATATTACTTGCTCAGGTAAATACTTTTAACTTATTTTCCGTTATACGGGCTTGGGTTACGGTATTTAAAATACCGCTTGGTCGGGCAATTGACCCCAACTCATTAGTAGTTGGGTATTATCAATGTGATCCGTTTAAAAATTTGTTTTGTTGGCTTTACGCCTTTGGGAGCTTAATGACCATGTCCCGGATATCCTTGGCATCATTTTACGAAATGGCCACGACCCCAACAAACGAGTGTAGGCGTACACCCGTAATGTGTCTATATTATTAAAGGTATAACCGTTGGTTTTCCCGCCACGGCTTTATGCTTTGTGGCGTGTCTATTAACCTTAAACCCGGCACGACCCGGGTGACCGAACGCATAGTGAACATGTAATTCTTTTACGAGATTTAAATGATAAATTATCCCAAGTTATAAAGAGTTTGTGCCTTGTGCATTCAAATCAATTATATTAAACATTTTTACAAAAGTGTCGGTTGAATGTATTTACCAGTGTAAACTGACGTATTTTCCCCAAAAGATTAAATGCAGGTTCTGTACGAAATAGCCTGGCCACTCCTTAAGCATCGTAGAGTCTCGCAAGCTTGGGATGCCATATCTATTGAACAATACTTATGTTTTTATTTTGATCCCCTGTGGATTTATTTTCGACTATTCGTGATACTTGGATTTTACAATCGATGGTCGAAATATAATCTATCTTTATGCTTCCGCTGTGCATTTAAATATTGTGGTTTGACTATATTGTTGCCAACTACGTCACGGTAATCCCCCACCGGGCCCACCGGTGAAACACGTGGAAATCGGGGTGTGACAGGTTGGTATCAGAGCCAACGTTGAGTGAATTAAACACTATCCTTATGTGTTTAATCTCAATGACACAATTGCACATACTTGAGTCTAGACAAGAACATAGGACAAATTCGAATTGTTATTCCAGTTTGTCTTTTATTGTTTATTGTGATTTAAAAGTTTGTTAAGCAGTAAATATGCCACCAGCAATTAGAAGAGGAGGAAAAGGCAAAGGGCCGATCACTACTCATAATGATCACAAGGCCGGACCTTCAAACATGTGAGCTCCTTCCAGTACAAGGAGTGAAGAGCCTCAAAGACGTAGGAGGAACCTCTTTGAGCCAGCAAGACGGTCTACCTCACACAGTTCGACACCTTCATACCGTCACTCCTTTGGACCAAATTCGGAGAACAAGCCCAGTAACCCTCAACCTTCGTTTATACCTCTCCAGCGATCTGCATCGCACCGTTCCTATGGCGATCCTACTCCTTTCTTCCAAGGCCGGTTCAACCCGGCAGACTATGTACAGGAACTAGTAGGTTTTAATCCGCTAGGACCTGAAGACCATTTCTCCGAGGATAATGCGGTAGATATGGATGAAGACACGGATCCCATAGAACCTGCACGAGGTACTCCCAACCACCCTATCGAGATCTCTGATGGGTCATCCTTTCATGGAACACCCTATCAAGGTCCCGACAGTTATCAGGCGAGGTTTAACCAGTGTGATTGGTACTTTACACCTTCTCACCACTTCTCGCCTCATGAGCAACAGCAGCAGCAGGATCCCTCCGAGGATTCGCGATTCGTGGCAGTTACGCCACCGCCTCCACCGCCACCAGTTCAACCAGCACCTCCTGATCCGCCAAGGCGTAGGAGATCAGGCGCGCGGATGTCTACCCGAGGAGGGGAATTCCACTTTAGCACCCCTCGCCACTCGAGTGCAAGTCACTTTCCGCCAGTGCCTGAAGAACCACAGTTAGGGGAACCTTCGGGTCACCCTGCAGAGGTGAATTCTGCACCAGTTGCACCACCTCTGCCACCATTCGGCTATGACAATCCGATACCAGCGTACGCCGGTTCCACCGCGTACAACCCGTTTGAGCAGCTGACTCACACGCACTACAACTATAATTATGATGCCGACCCATACGTAGTAGCGGCCAATTACAATGCCCTCCATCCCGACAGACCTTATGGGGATCCTTGGGGATTAGGATACGCAGCTCATGGGTATCCAGCGCCTCCTAGACCTCAGGTTCAGCAGCCGTCGCAGCAGCCGCGTTTTTCTCCACCGGAGCAAGAAGAAATCCTCCACCGTCTAAACCGAGTGGAACAAGACTTTGAGCAAGAACGTAAAAGTAATCGCGGATTCCTCAAAGGCCTAGCAAACCTACTAAAAGGGAGGAAGAAACGAGATCATTAGTCTCTTTATGTGCTATAGTATTTACTATTACAATCAAGTCCCTGCGAGGACATTTGTTTTGAGTATTTTAGTCCCTGCGTGGACATTTATCGTGTTTAGTCCCTGCGTGGACAATTGCCTTTCAGTCCCTGCGTGGACTTATCTTTTTATCCCTGTGCGGACACCTATCCTTGTATTTGGTCCCTGCGTGGACTTGTTTTTCTGTAAACCTCTGCATAGGTATTTGTCTATTAAAAAGTCCCGTTTAGGGAAGTGTGTAAGCATTATTATGATTGATGGAATGTTAAGTTTATAAATTTCATTTTTGTCATTTTAATACATTATTATATGAAATAAATCAAAAATCATTCCTTTTAAATTAATCTGCTTAAATAAAGAATCTTAATGGTGAAACCTAGCCTAGTATCATTAGAAGACCCGGCCAAAATGGTAAGACCTGATTAAAAGATTCAGATTTCTGTTAACCTTTGTAGACATGTTAACGTTCTTGGAAGATGTGATTCGTTAAAATCGCACGCGTCATTCTTATATAAGAATCCTTCAAAGGATTCCAAAACCCAAATTAATGATTTGTAAATCAAGGGTTAAGTCGTCAATAAAGATGACCAATTATCAAACATCCATTAGTGATGAAGTGCCTACGGGCCATACTTATTGTCATATAAGACAAAAGGCAGTTATAGACTATGACTCCCTGTCAGAAAAGATAAAAGGACTACGGTTCAAACCTTCATGCCTTGATTCTCTATAATCCCGGCTTATATTATAAAAACGTCCTTGTGACTAGGCTTTTGTGCCACTAACAATACTATTTGTAAATAGGATAAGTCATATCCAAATCCTAAATAAAAGTGAGTAACAAATTAACCAAATATGGTCTATGTTTACCATGGTTAATGAATTGCCATAAAAGACAATTCCATAATAAACTCCTGAATAAAATTCTGTCATGTTCCTTGTAGCAGATCAAGATCTCGATGGCTGACCCAAGTGGAGTTAATAGTCAATCAAAGGAGGACGAAAATGATAACGCCTAAATTCATATAAAGGGCGCTGAATTGAAAGCTCTAGTAGACGGCGCTGTTAAAGCAGCCTTGGATCGGCAGTACGAAGAATACACCGAGTCTCGAAGCAGAACCTTATCTACACCACACTCAAAGCCAAAAACCCACTCTAAATCTCACAGCAAACCACCCTCGACTCCGTCTAAGCCCAAGAAGGACGACGATAGGCACTCATCCAATGAGAATAAGGTCCACCCTAAGAAGAAAGTGGTCGATGACGCACCTCGCGCCAAGGGTTGCACGTATAAGTACTTTGTCTCCTGCAAGCCCAGAGATTTTACTGGGGAGAAGGGCGCGGTGGATTGTATGACCTGGTTAGACGAAATGGACACTATTGTGGACATAAGTGGTTGTGCTGAGAGAGACGTGCTGAAGTTTGTATCACAGTCATTCAAGGGTGAAGCCCTAGCGTGGTGGAGATCTCTGGTTTAAGCCTCTAGGAAGGCTGTTTTGTATAGCATGACATGGGAGGAATTTATTGCTCTCATCAAAGAAAACTACTGCCCTCAGCACGAGGTTGAGAAGATAGAATCTGATTTCCTATCGTTGGCCATGAAGAACCTGGATTGCCAGGCTTATCTCCCGACTTTCAACACTCTGTCGAGATTGGTTCCGTACCTTGTTACACCGGAACCCAAGCGGATCGCGCGCTTCATTGGGCGTTTGGCCCCAGAGATAAAAGCTAGCGTGAAGGCTTCTAGGCCTGCTACCTTCAGATCCGCGGCAGATATATCTCTGTCTCTCACACTGGATGTAGTGAGGCAGAGATCGTTGAGAAACGCTGATAGCGAAAAGAGGAAACGTGAAGATGATGATTCACGTAGGTCTAGCAAGAAGCACCGGGGGAATCGTGACCACAAGAAGGGGTCAGAGAACAAGAAGAATAATCGACAGTCGGGCGATAAGCCCTTGTGCAAGGTTTGTCAGAAGCACCATTTCGGAAGGTGCAGGTATGAAAAGAAATCCCAGCCGAAAGCATGTGGGATATGCAAGTCCTCCGAGCATAGGACTCTTGAGTGCAAGAAACTCAAGGATGCAACTTGCTATAGTTGCAACGAAAAAGGGCACATCAAGATTAACTGCCCGAAGATAGCAAAGAAGGCTGAAGAAGGTAAAAAGACCAATGCGAGGGTCTTTCAGATGGATGTTAAAGAGGCTATCCAGAACGACAACGTCATAACCGGTACGTTTCTTATCAACGATGTATTCGTAAGAGTATTATTTGATTCTGGAGCAGACAAATCCTTTGTGGATGATAAGTTCTGTGAGTTGTTAAAATTGCCTGTTAAAACTTTGAATGTGAAATATGAGGTAGAACTAGCTGATGGGACTATGGGGACAGTCTCAACTGTTTTAGATGAATGTGTTATATCCATTAGGAATCACTCATTTTCTTTATCCCTATTACCCTTTAAACTAGCTGGTTTCGACTTAGTATTGGGTATGGATTGGTTATCGCATAACCAAGCCCAGATTGTATGCAACAAGAAACAAGTGGTAATCAAGACTTCGTCTGGAGAACCACTTACCATCCAAGGAGATACTCGACATGGATTGCCTGCGCAAGTGACTATGATAAAGGCATCCAGATGTTTGAAGAAAGGATGCGTCATTTATATGGCACAGGTGACTATTGGGGAGGAGAAACCCAAGATCGAAGACATCCCAGTCATCTCTGACTATCCTGAAGTTTTCCCAGAAGAACTGCCTGGTTTGCCACCAGACAGGCAAGTGGAATTCAGTATCGACATCATTCCAGGAGCCGCGCCTATTGCGAGAGAACTGTATACATTGGCACCCACGGAAATGAAAGAATTGAGGACGCAGCTAGATGATCTGCTAGCCAAGGGTTTTGTTAGACCAAGTTCATCTCCCTGGGGAGCACCAATCCTGTTCGTCAAGAAGAAAGATGGTTCGATGCGTCTATGCATCGATTACCGTGAGCTGAATAAGGTCACAATCAAGAATAGATATCCTTTGCCCAGGATCGACGATCTGTTCGATCAGTTGCAAGGAGCGAGCTACTTTTCCAAGATTGACCTAAGGTCAGGGTACCATCAATTGAAGGTCAAAGACGAAGATGTGCACAAGACTGCATTCCGGACTCGTTATGGTCACTTCGAGTTCCTAGTGATGCCTTTTGGGCTCACAAATGCACCTGCCGCATTCATGGATCTCATGAATCGTGTTTGCAAGCCGTATTTGGATAAATTTGTCATTGTCTTCATCGATGACATTCTCATATACTCGAAGAGTCAAATGGACCATGAGAAGCATCTTCGGTGTATTCTCAAACTGCTTCATCAAGAAAAGCTTTATGCCAAATTCTCTAAATGTGAATTTTGGCTACGAGAAGTTCAGTTCCTTGGACATGTAGTCAGCGAGCGTGGTATCCAGGTGGATCCCGCTAAAGTTGAAGCCGTCATGAATTGGCAGGAGCCGAACACACCTACGGAGATTCGCAGTTTCCTAGGTCTAGCAGGATACTACAGACGCTTCATCGAAAATTTCTCAAGAATTGCTGCACCCCTAACTTCTTTAACTAGAAAGAGTATAAACTTTAATTGGGGCCCTAAGCAGCAAGAAGCTTTTGATATCCTCAAACAAGAGCTGAGCAATGCTCCAGTGTTGACATTGCCGGAAGGAATGGAAGAATTTGTCGTATATTGTGATGCATCGCACACCGGTATGGGTTGTGTGCTTATGCAGAGGGGCAAGGTGATTGCCTATGCTTCGCGACAATTGAAAGTGCATGAAAAGAACTACACCACCCATGACTTGGAGTTGGGTGCCGTTGTATTTGCACTAAAGCTTTGGAGGCATTACCTTTGTGGCATTAAATTTGTGATCTATTCTGATCACAAAAGCCTTCAGCATCTGTTCAATCAGAAAGATTTGAATATGAGACAGCGACGTTGGATGGAAACTTTGAACGACTATGATTGTGAAATAAGATACCATCCAGGCAAGGCCAACGTAGTCGCAGATGCCTTGAGCAGAAAAGAAAGAGTGAAACCAATTAGGATCAATGCCAAGAACATTGAAATCAAGAACAGTCTGAATGAGAGATTGTTAGCTGCACAGAGGGAAGCTGTGTTAGAAGCTAACTATCTAAACGAAAAGCTAGGGGTAACCGAGGAGCAGTTATCCTATGGCAAAGACGGAATTCTGAGATTGAATGGAAGGATATGCGTTCCTGTTTATGGAGGTCTTCGTGACGTTATCCTTCAGGAAGCCCACAGTTCCCGATATTCCGTCCATCCTGGTGCTGATAAGATGTACCAGGACTTGAAGGCAAATTTCTGGTGGATAGGCTTGAAGAAGTCTATAGCCACCTATGTAGCAAAGTGCTTGACTTGTGCGCAAGTAAAGGCTGAACATCAAAAACCGCCAGGCTTGCTGCAACAGCCTGAACTTCCTGAGTGGAAATGGGAGATGGTGACGATGGATTTCATCACCAAGTTACCAAAGACAAAGAAGGGAAACGATACAATATGGGTAATAGTTGATAGACTGACTAAGTCAGCACATTTCCTACCCATAAAGGAGACTCATAGCTCCGATATATTAGCCCAGTTGTTCGTAGATAAGATTGTAGCCCTTCATGGAGTGCCTGTGTCTATCATCTCTGATAGAGATACTAGATACACGTCACACTTTTGGAAAAGTTTCCAACAATCTTTGGGCACACGTTTGAATTTCAGTACGGCTTACCACCCTCAGACAGATGGACAGAGTGAGCGTACAATCCAAGCGTTGGAAGACATGCTCCGTGCATGTGCGATCGACTTAGGTGGTAGCTGGGATAACCACCTACCATTGGTCGAATTCTCCTATAACAACAGTTACCATACGAGCATTAAGGCTGCACCTTTTGAAGCTCTATATGGTAGAAAGTGTAGAACGCCCGTTTGTTGGGCAGAAGTTGGAGATGTCCAGATGACAGGACCTGATATAATATTCGAAACAACGGACAAGATTGTCCAAATTCGCGATCGATTGAAAGCTGCCCGAGACAGGCAGAAGAGCTATGCAGATTTGAAGCGTAAGCCTTTCAACTTCGAAGTAGACGACAAGGTATTGCTTAAGGTATCACCCTGGAAGGGGGTGATGCGATTCGGTAAGAAAGGCAAGCTGAGCCCGAGATATATTGGACCTTTCGAGGTAATCGAACGTGTCGGATCGGTTGCCTACAAATTAAACTTACAAGAAGAGCTCAGTGGTATCCACAATGTGTTTCACATCTGTAACTTGAAGAAGTGTTTTGCTGATGAATCACTGGTTATACCGCATACAGATGTACACATCGACGAGAGCTTAAAGTTCGTTGAAAAACCTGTGTCGGTCGAGGATCGACAGGTCAAGAAGCTTCGTAGGAAGTATATACCGATAGTGAAGGTAAAATGAGATGCCCGTAGAGGTCCCGAATACACATGGGAGGTAGAATCCACGATGAAAGAAAAGTACCCTCAGTTATTTCAATAAATCTCGAGGTCGAGATTTATTTTAAGGGTGTGAGGATGTAACACCTCGAAATTTTGCGTCCAATAAATAAACGACACGTGTCACTTACGACAAAAGTATGGTAAACCCGGATTTAATTAAAGATGTATGGTAGGATTTTTGAACACGTCGACATATTAATTTACACCTCTGAGCGGCTCCATTAATAAATCCCAAGACCCTAAAACATGATTAATAAACAGCTAATATACCTTAATCCGGTGGTTACTAATAATAAAGGATGTCCAAGTTTACTAATTTGGATCCTAAGAAAAATAATACAATTTAAACCTTTGTTCATGAACCTCATCTTTATGCAAGCCAATAATCTTCATGATGGGTTGGCACACCTGATCAAGCATGGGTTAAAAGGGCCTCATACTGACATTTTCCAGACTCAAAATCATGCATTGCAAGTTGTCCGTTCAAATCATGAAAGGTTAATTTTTTTTGCTTCTGACAAGGGCTTACGGACCGCAAGGGTCCTGCCTTACGGTCCGTAAGGTGCGAAAGGGTAAAACATTTTCTCTGTCAAAGGCTTACGGACCGCAAGGGCCCTGTCTTACGGTCCGTAAGGGATGCCCAGCGACAGCAGCTTGGCTGTTGGTTGTTGTAAACGGTAAAACAAGCATGGTAAGATATTTTCAGAGGCATGGGCGACCCCTAACCCATCCTAAACATTAGGAGACACTTGTAAATGATCTGGACACAATCATAGACCTAGTTGTCATGATCTCAATGGATTAAATTCACTATAAAAGGCCAATGAGTTGCACATTGTGTTCACTCATCACTTCTGCATTCCTGGAGCTTTTCTGGAGCACAAGTGCCATTCCTAAGCCTTACTAATCTTGTATTAGACTCCTGTAAGTATGGTCCACCCTTCCTTAGTTAAGTTTTGCTTAGATATAGCCTAAAAGTCAATCCGTCGTAATTAACGATTGACTCGATGATAAATCACAAATGGTCCAGTGATTTGTCGAATCAAAGGCAGTTATATGTTGGTAATCATGTGGGCATTAAACCCCTAAAAGGGCACCCTCTGATTCCCACTTTAACTAGTCCGAATGTCGAGTCAAACTTGCTTAGAAAAAGTCAACAGAATGCTAAATTGCGATTTTATGCATAATCAGTAATGTAGACGATGTGTAACCTGTTTTAACACTCATACAACATGATAATAAGTATATTAACTAGTCTAAGCTTGTTTGATCCGACCGTTTTCTGTTTTGACCCGGTTCGGAGCCGAAAGTCGTAAAACTTTGACTTTTGCTTTGACTCCAGTTCTGACCCGTTATGGTATGTTTTAGAAATGCCTTAGGACTCTCTTAGGACCAGGTTACATGATGGTATAACCCTCTGTGACCGTTCATTGTTTGTCTGAGTCTTTAGCACATTTCCGTTAAACGCCTAAAAGTTGACCATAACGCCCTTTTTACTTTAAATGAGAATTTTGGACATGTAAAAGGACAATAACCTTAGTTACTGATTTCTAAGCATGTCCCTAAAATCTCACGTCAATCCGAGGTCTAGAATAGGAGTTATGCTAAATAGCGCAATTACGGAAACTTTAGTAATTAAACGGCGCAATTAGCAAAAAGCCTATCTAAACCCAAATTTCGACACCAAATCTTTTACACACTGATGTAAAATAATATTTTGGGATTTTAAAGGTTTTTAATAAATTTTAACCTGCTCATAACCTGCGGTTATGGCATCGGTTCGGTAAATACCGAATATACCCTTTTCGGACATAACTTGAGTTCTACATGGTCTTTTGACCCGATTCCAGTTGCTACTGATTTTAAATAATAAATAGAGTATTTTGGACTTTATAAACTGTTCGGAAAACTCAGATTTCCTGTAGAACTCGGAAACCTCTTTTATAATCTTTAAAATGACCAAAGTACCCCTACGGGGCGTATAATGGAATTAAACTCGTTACGGGCATTATGGAAGGTATCCTACTGATACCAAAACCTCTTTAGAGCATATTAACTTAGGAAACCTGTGTAGGACTCCTGCGGTTACCCGTTACGCCTTTTGCGCGCACGGTTCAGTTTACGTAACTAGTTTACATAGACTAGCCGAAACGGGTCAAACCTTATCGTTTTTACTTCAAAATCCAGAGTGTGGTTATTATACCCATATAAAACAGGTCTTCAAACTTGTTGGGTCCAAACCACATTCCATTCCCGGTTTTCACCTTTCACGCGATTAAACCGTAATTATCCCTTGAAACTGACCGGTCTAAGCTAAGGCTAAATTAAGGACCCGTTAGGATTCTAATAGGTTGTTTAAACCTTCGTTCCAGAGTAGGAGACCAGTAAAAGATACTTGCATTTGTTTATTAAGGATATTACTTGCTCAGGTAAATACTTTTAACTTATTTTCCGTTATACGGGCTTGGGTTACGGTATTTAAAATACCGCTTGGTCGGGCAATTGACCCCAACTCATTAGTAGTTGGGTATTATCAATGTGACCCATTTAAAAATTTGTTTTGTTGGCTCTACGCCCTTGGAAGCTTAATGACCATGTCCCGGATATCCTTGGCATCATTTTACGAAATGGCCACGACCCGACACACGAGTGTAGGCGTACACCCGTAACGTGTCTATATTATTAAAGGTATAACCGTTGGTTTTTCCGCCACGGCTTTATGCTTTGTGGCGTGTCTATTAACCTTAAACCCGGCACGACCCGGGCGACCGAACGCATAGTGAACATGTAATTGTTTTACGAGATTTAAATGATAAATTATCCCAAGTTATAAAGAGTTTGTGCCTTGTGCATTCAAATCAATTATATTAAACATTTTTATAAAAGTGTCGGTTGAATGTATTTACCAGTGTAAACTGACGTATTTTCCCCAAAAGATTAAATGCAGGTTCTGTACGAAATAGGCTGGCCACTCCTTAAGCATCGTAGAGTCTCGCAAGCTTGGGATGCCATATCTGTTGAACAATACTTATGTTTTTATTTTGATCCCCTGTGGATTTATTTTCGACTATTCGTGATACTTGGGGATGGTTGAAATATAATATATCTTTATGCTTCCGCTGTGCATTTAAATATTGTGGTTTGACTATATTGTTGCCAACTACGTCACGGTAATCCCCCACCGGGCCCACCGGTGAAACACGTGGAAATCGGGGTGTGACAATCCAAGCTTGCGAGACTATTATTGTTGCTAAGGAGAGGCCAGCCTATTACGAGTAGTACCTGCACTTAACCTTTTTGGGAAAATACGTCAGTTTACACTGGTAAATACAATTTAACTGACTCATTTTTGAAAATGTTTAAAATTGATTTAAATGCACATGGCACAAAAGATTTTTATAACTTGGGATAATTATTTGAATATAAACTTGTAAAAGGATTACATGTTTCTTATGCGTTCAGTAGCCCGGGTTGACACCCGGTTAAAGATCAATAGACACACCACATGGTATAGTCCCGCATCGGTTAAACCCAAAACCGGCGGTTATACCTTAATATTCATTTATGCACTAACGGGTGTACGCCTACACCCGCATGCTTAGTTCGTTGCCATTTCGTAAAATGATGCCAAGAATATCCGGGACATGGTCATTAACCCCCCAAAGGCTTTAAGTAAACAAAACAATTTTAACGGGTCATTTCAATGATTTAACCTACATTTGATTAAAGATTCAATGCCCGACCAAGCGGTATTTTATATACCGTACCCCAAGCCCGTATAGGGAAAATAAGTTAAAAGTATTTACCTGAGCAAGTATAGTCACAATAAGCAAGTGCAAATAGCTTTTACCGGTTCTCCTATTCTGGAACGAAGGTTTATAATAACCTATTAGAATCCTAACGGATCTTTTATTTTAGCCTAAGCTTAGATCGGTTAGTTTTTAAAGAAAGATTATGTTCAACGCGTGATAAAGCGAAGACCGATTTAGAATGTAGTTTTGAGCTGACAAGCTTGCATGCTTGTTTAATATGGGTAACTTAAACACATTCTGGATTTTGAGACAAAAATAATATGGTTTTGACCCGTTTCGGCTAATATATGCAAACTAGTTACATAAGCCGATCTGAACGCGGAAAGTGCGTAACGAGTAACCATATGAATCATATACAAGTTTCCTGAGTTAACATGCACTAAATATGTTGTGACATCAGTAAGATATCTTCTATTATGCCCAAAATGATTTTAAACCCAAACTATGCCCCGTGAGGGCATTTTGGTCATTTAAAAAGGTTGTAAAAGACTTCAATTAGTAATCTGAGTTACAGGTCTGATTTATTTAGTAAATATACTTAATTTAATAAGTAATAACAGTAGGGTATCATAAATATGTGAAATTAATTAATTATAACCATACTATGCACCGTAGGGGCATTTTGGTAATTTCACATAAGCTTAAAAGGGTCAAAACTGGAAATCTGAGTTTAAAATATTTGCCTACTGTTAGAATATAAAAATTTACTGAATATATCAGTAGGCATTAACCCTTAAATATTTAAAATGGTTTTGACACATACTATGCGTTAAAAATGCTTAAAAAGGCGATTTGGAGCCATTTCCGGGTTTTCAAAGGAAAGCTGATTATTTTATTATTCCAGAAGGCTCAAAATATTTTATTTATCATATTAAATCAGTAGAAAAAGGTTTGGTATCAAAAGAATTTGTAAAACTCATTTTATAGACCGAAAGGGCAAAACCGACAATAACCGAAATGAGCTTAGAACTCTAAGTTATGCTCAGCCTAAAAATAAATAAAAATCTCCAAAAATCCCAAAATATTATTTTATATCAGTGGGTAAAAGTTTGATTTCAAAAATTGGGTGTAGATAGGTTATATGCTAATTATGTCATTTAATTCACAAAAAGCTTTTTAATTACGCTAATGAGCATAACTCCTAATCTAGACCTCAAACTGATGTCAAATTTTAGGTACAAGTTTATAAATCAGTAACTAAGGTGTTTACTCTTTTTCATTTTCAAAAATCATATTTTAAGGTGGAAAGGGCATAATAGTCAACATTTAAGCAATTAACGGAAACATGCATATGAATTGGACAACTAATGAACCAAGCCGTATAATCACAGAGGGTTATACCAACATGTAAATAGGTCCAAAAGAAGCTCTAAGGCAATCCTAAACTAGGCTTAAACGGGTAAGAACTGAAAGTCAACGTATAAGTCAAACTATGCGACTTTCGGTTCCGAACCGGACTTAAACTGAAAATTGTCGGGGTGAACATGTTTAGATATGTTCTTACATTAATTACCAAGTTATATTAATGATAAAACAGGTTACATGGATCCTACATTGCTAATTATGTATTAATTTGAAATTAAGTATTCTGTTGACTTTTTAAAGTTAGCTTTGACCCGACAATTGACCTAGTTAGAGTGGAAATCAGAGGGGTACCATTTTAAGGTTTGTTACCCACATAATTACCAACTCATAGGTATTTTTAATTCGAGATTTGACTGGATAATTATTGATTAATCTCGAAGTCAAACCTTAATTACGACGGTTTGACTTTTAGCTAATTAACTAGGCTAAACTGAATTAGGAAGGGTTAAGGACACTTACAATGGTCCTAAGTATGATTAGGGATCTTGAGAAGACTTGTTGCTGATCAGAGAAGCTCCAGAGAAGTCTTGAATAATTTTCCAAGTGAGCAAGTGAGAATGTCACAACTTGTTCTTCTTATATAGTGAACCCAATTCCTTAGGATAATGCCAAACAACTCTACCATTGTCATGAGCCCTATGATGCCAAAAACCAGTTACAAGACCCCTGATTTTCGAAAACCACTCATCTAAGGCGGTGGAACAGGCTGAACAGGCAACTGTCCATTTCTGCTGCCAGCGACAGCCTTACGGACCGTAAGCGATTCCTTTGCGGTCCGTAAGCATCTCCTTGCGGACCGTAAGCCTTAGCTCTTACGGTCCGTAACCGATGACCAGAGACAAAAATTTTTGCAACTTTTAGGCTTTGCTCATGCATTTCTTACAAGTCCGAATCTTGTGCTTCTTTTCAGTAGAGGGGACCAAGTTTTTAGCTCTTGCATGCCTTGCATGTACTTACACAAATTTTGGATCTTTGTGGGAGGTTTTAAATGTCGGAAATACCAAGAATTCTCATTAAATCCATATCTTAGGCTATAATCAATTTATTATTTAGGATAACCAGATTTATTTACATAATTTAGATGTTGATTAAAAATATCATGGTTAGGGATTTATTAATAGGTCGCTCAGAGGTATAAATTAACATGTCGACGCTTTTAAATCCTACCGTACATCTTTATCTGGATCCGTTTTCATAACACGTTTACATTACATGACACGTGTCTTTACTTTATTGGGTATGATTTTACGAGGTGTTACAGAAGACATGTCAATCGGTAGTTATCATTAATCCAAAAGTTATGACTATTTCGACTATTTTGATCAGTCAAGTAGTTCTCTATGTATTCCTCAACAGTTCTGTTAGCTGTTGGTAATCAGTTTCTTCTTAGCCGGTTAGATATCACTTTCAAGGTGACGTCACTAGTAGTTTTACACTTGTATAAATAGATTATTTTGTACATTAGAACAATCCATCAAACTTTGCACAATTCACTAAGAACTTGTTCTAGTGGAACCCTGAAAGGAGACACTTCCCTCTTAAACCCCCCCCCCCCCAGGGCCAATAATAGTCTTGGACAAGCATATAATTCACACCTCCTTACTTATACCGATGTGTATTGTAGCTTCCCATTTGGTCTTCAAGTAAATTCAACTACCCTGATTAATTACCAACAAGTAGTGTTATCTCTTGTTACAACTCCCAACACACATACATTTAATGTAATTCCCAAACCACACTCACTGCATTAAGAGATCCATTACTAGATGTTAGTATGACCTTGTATACCAAAAAGTTCCTTCTTATCTACACACCCCTGCATATTAGCAACTTTTCGAATATAATTAGCCATACCTACCAACATGCACCCGAATATCGACAAGCTCCTATATATCAAAATAAACCTTCATTCTAGCATGCTTCTAAATAGAAACAATGAATACCTCTATGCACCTTCATACAAACATGCTTGTGGATACTACTATACATTAGCGCAACGGCAATTCCTCATGCACCTTCATACCAACACGCTTGTGAATACTACTATACACTAGTGTTGTAGCAATTCTACATATATACCATTCATATCTTTAATTGGCTTAAATAATATATTAGTTAACTTTTAGTGTAGTAATCTTGTACATAAAGTTTCCTAATTGTACTCTTGTAAATAGTTGATCAATAATATATAATATTGTACATAAATTTCATTATTCTAAATGGTATTAGAGCCTTAAGGCTCTTACCCGTGTATTTTTTTTTCTCCTTCACTTCCATCTCTGCACCACCAAATACTGACTGGTTGTCGTCCCTATTCCTCTTTTGCCCTCTTTGGGTGAAAACTTTCCTTCTCTTCTTTAACCTCTCGTCCAATCCCAAAGACGCTTATACATGTTGTTATTATGTTGTCGCAATCATGTTGTTATAGTCTGACCACCACAGTCATAACTTTTTTCACCCTTGCACTATGGTTGTTTCTCTTGTCGGCATTGTTATTGCCATATATTTGCCGCTACCATTTAAAACCTTGATTTTTTTAGCATTTTTGTTTCTATGGTTTTGTTTCTTATATATTCATGATTCTATCTACTTTTAATCACGCACGCACGCACATATATATATATATATATATATATATATATATATATATATATATAAATATATATAAATATATATGTTCATTTGAGAAGAATTTTCTTAAAAGAAGAAAAATGAATTAATCTAGACCATATATTTTTTTGCTCAATGGTTGTGAATTAAGATATCATTTTTGTCAACTTTTAATTAATACTTTAATTACTAACGGTAGTATAGACATTTTGATGTAGAATATTAATAAATATTTTAAAGAGTTACTCAATTCTTATTAATGCAACCATAAATTTCTCCTTCACCATCATTAATGTATTGGCTCCTACACAAATTTTATTAGAAGTGACAAAATTATTTAAAAATTTTGTGTCCTACACATATTTTATTATGAGTCGCAAAATTATTTAAAAGGATTTGAGTCCTACACATTTTGTATCCTACACCAAAATATTGTTTTAATGGTGTAGGAAACGTTGAAAATTTAAGATCATGTGCAGGATTATTTTTATTGTATAAGGTGCACAACTATTTTATAAGATAGGCTCATTAAATGATTAGAGTTCATTAATTCAAATAACAAAAATAAATAATAGACTCATTAAATGATTTGTTTAAATTACCTTTGTATCCTTTATTCCTTTTATTCTTAATTTTTAATTCTTCTCATTTGAACTCTCCACTATATATATATATATATATATATATATATATATATATAGTGAAAGGTTATGTTGAGAACTCCGTGAGATCCCTACGTAACCTCTTTTGTTAAAAACAAAATTGCTGCTAATGCATCTTATAGTTATCATATTGTTACCTAAACTAAAAAAATGAAAATGCATCTATGTAATACACATTACATCTGTGTAATACAAAATTACACATGTGTACCTATGATGAATATTTATTTTACGTCCCTTTTCTTACACATATGTAATGTCGCTGCTAATTTTTCCCCTTTTTACGTATTTCTTAGTTAGTCATTTATAGATGTTTTGGTAAAAAAAATCATACGTGAAGTCAAAGTTCTCATATGATCCAAACCATATATATTGCTCTTCACTACCATATAAGTGTTCGATTTTCTCTTGCTTTGACTTTAGGGTAGTATTAGAGAATACATTAGTTAGTTTACCGTAGTAATGTTCACCGGGTCACAATTGATGAACCTTTATTAAATATGACACGACTAAAGAACTTCCATGAAATATCATGAAGGATCATGAAAATATGGCATCACCAATGATAATGAACAATATATTCTAGTAGTTTATAAGTGATTTTTAGTCACTTTGCAATATAAACATTAATAAACAAAGTCGCATTGAAGCTTGTTGTAGGGTTCAAATGTCTTGAAGAGGGGTTTCAAGTAAAAAACAACATGTAGGGAAGTTTATCATATCAAATAATTATAGATAACATATCATGTCAAGCAACCAAAAGGGTACTAAAATGAATCAAGTTTGAAGGTTTAGTGACATGCTTAGTGTGTCAAGGACTCAAACAAATCTTAGTGAAAAGAAATGCAAACAAAAAAAAAATCAGTAGTAGTATTGTAAAAGATGCACTATTCAAAGAAAATAAGATATGTCGTGGAATCAAGAGAGTTATGAATGTTAGATATAAAATATCTCTAACATACTTAATTACAAGTTTTCAAGTATCGTATAGAGAAAAACGAAATGATTTAAAAATTTATTGGTTGTTAGACATTTTTTTACGGTTTTCAAGTATCTTTTTAGAAGTTGTTAGTGGGGTTTCTTTTTTTGTAGTTTTAACACGTGGCGCTCACCATGGGGTTGTCGCTACTTAGAATAGTTTTCTCTTATAGTTTCAATCCATGTTCCCAAGTTTCCACTCTTTTTATGGCTGGAAAGGATCTCCCTCTGAAGGATAATTCTCTCCAAAAGAGTTCGTTGCCTGCTTCCAACTCCCCCGTTGTGGCTGGGACAAGTAGCAGATCTATGAGAACGGATGGAAAACTCGTTGAACCGTTACTACAGAACGTTTAATAATTCCAAACTTCTACTTTGTCATGAGCTACACCAACCTCACTGATTGAAGTGCTCATCGCTTACCTGAAATGGTTCCTTCCCAATTCGGTAGAAAGATCACTACTATTCTTCAAGACACTCTAGATGGATGGATAAAGCCGAGGTTTCCTTCCTTGCACTTAAGGAGCACATAGCTTCCCTCCTAGAAATGACATCACCAAAGAAAGAAGAAGCAACAACCATTTATTTAGTTGCAGGTTAAGAAGTGGTAAGCTCAGTGCTGATAGTGGAACGAGGCAAGGACCAAATCCTGGTGTACTTTGTGAACAGAGCATTAAGGGCAACTGAAATCAATTAGTCTCATATCGAGAAGCAAGTCTTGGTGCTTGTGCACACGACCAAACGACTAAGGAGGTCTTTCAAGCCTTCAAAATTCAAGTAATTACAGATCAACCACTTAAAACGATCCTAGAGAATCTTGAAGATTCGAGTAGATTGGAAAAATGGGTTGTCGGCTTAGGAGAACATAAGATCTAACCCATTCCAAGAAAAGCTTACAAGGGGCAGGTACTAGCTGATTTTCTGTCTGGGATGCCATAAGCTCCAAAAGAAATAAACGAAGTCGAAACAGAAGAACGTCCAATTGTCATCAAAGGGAAATGGACACTATTCTCAGATGGAGCTTCTAATATAGAAGGTTTCACAGCTGGTCTAATCATAACAGACCCTCATGGGACCAAATATATGTATTCCCACCGTCTTGACTTTCCCTGCACTAACAATGAAGCTGAATATGAAGCCCTTCTAGCTGGCCTATGGCTTGCCAAAACCATGAACGTTGATGAGTTACACGCCTTTAAAGAGTCGAAGTTGGTAGCTAATTAAGTTAAAGGAAAGTACCTAACAATAGAACCAGTCGTGGTCAAATACAAAGAAAAGGTACAAGAGCACATGAACAATTTCCAATCATGCACAACGACCAAAGTGTCTAGAACAAAGAACAAGCAAGCCAATGTCCTGAGCAAACTAGCTTTCCTCACTTTTGTACACATAACAAAGAAAGTACTCTTAGAGGTACTTAAACTACCATCCATTAACGAGAAAGAAGTCCAAGATGTGATCATCAAAGACAAAGCGACATGGATGACTCCGATATTCAAATACCTCAAAGAAGGGAAACTACAAGGCTGAAGCTAAACGCTAAGCAATACACAATCGAGAATGACATCCTTTACAAGAAGGGATATCTCTCCCTCATTCTTAGATGTGTAGGCTTGGAACATAACAGTTACCTCATCAAGGAAGTACACGAAGGCATATGCTGCACACATGTCGGCCCAAGATCCATTGTCACAAAGCTAATGAATAAGCGCTACTACTGGCCACGTTGCACAAAGACACATCAAAAAAATTTGTAAGTGTGAATCATGCCAGCTCCATGCACCTGTAAAGACAAGCCCGAAGCATGGCCTAGTCCCAATCACCGCAGCATGGCCATTTTCAAGTGGGGAATGAACATTGTGGGTCACTTCCCCAAAGCTCCAGGATAGGTCAAACTTATGCTGGTAGACGTGGACTACTTCACAAAGTGTCCTGAAGTAAAGTCTTTGGCTAAAATCACGGGACAAAATGCTATCAACTTCGTATGGGAAAACATGGTATACAAGTTTAGACTTCCTGGAGAGATAGTCACAGATAACAGTAAGTAATTTGTTGAGAAGTCGTTCAGCTCATGGTGCAAGGAGCTAGAAATCAAACACGTATTTTGCTCTGTGGCTTAGCCCCAATCAAATGGCCAGGTAGATATAATGAACTGAAGCATCGTTGAAGGCTTGAAGACAATGCTGGGAAGATACGAGAAACAATGGGTAGACGAGCTCCCAAATGTTCTCTATGCCATATGGACCATGGAGAAGACAAGCCACCAAACCCCATACAAATTAGTCTATGGTTCCGAAGTTGTTATCCCGGCCGAAATAGGGGTAGGCACTTGGCGAAGCACTTAGAGAAACAAAAGGAAAAAACAATGATGAAATCTTACTTAACCTAGAGCTACTTGAAGAAGCTCGTGAAGTAGCCCTCATAAAGGAAGCTAGATACAAACAGAAGCTCGAAGGTTGTTTAACAACGCAAGAGTCAAAAAGTAAACCTTCAAATCTGGTGATCTCGGCCTGAGAAACATGGGGCAAGCAAGAAAACCTAAGGAAGCTTGGCCCTAAATGGGAGGGTCCCTACATCAAACACGAAGCTCACAAAGGAGGCGCTTACAAGCTTGCTACCACAGAAGGTGAAAAATACTAAGGCATTGGAACGACAAGCACTTCAAGCATTTAATTAGTTCGAACGTAGAACATGAATGTATCCCGAGTACTATGTACCTGATTATTTGAATTTAATGAAAAATCTGTAGCATCATTTTTCAAAAAAAATTGTTCTCCTATCCTAAGGGTGAGCTCCTCCTAAACAAGTTCCATGAGATTCGAAACTATATCTACTCATGAGAAAGGGATGAGCTCGTAGGCCATATCATTCAGCAGGGAAAAAGGCGCTATACCTTCCTACATAAATGTTAAGTTCCTAAACAAACCTACTCCATTGATCGAATATACAAACTTAAAATAAGAACATAACTCCATGAAAGAGGGTGATTAGCTCACATCAAATCTGCTCCACAAGCACTAAGCTAGAAACATGTCACACCCCTATTTTCCACGTGTCGCCGGTGGGCTCGGTGGGGAGTATCGTGACGTAATTGATATCATCATAGTCAAACAACACAACATATAAATGCACAGCGGAAGCAAAAGAGATAGATTCATTTCAACTGAATAAATTGTAATGTTTAAGTATCATAAAACAGTCGAAACGGATCCACAAGCGGATCAAATAAAATGGAAAACTGTTCAACAGACTTTGACATCTAAAGCTTGCGAGACTTGAGTAATGATGCCTGGAGTAGCCAGCCTATTTCGTTTAGTACCTGCACTTAGCCTTTTTGGAAAATACGTCAGTTTGCACTGGTATATACAACTTAACTGACTCATATTGAAAAGAGTTTGAAAATTAATTTGAATGCACTTCGGCAAAATATTTTATAACTTGGGACAATTATTCAAAATAATCTTGTATACAGTTTTACTCATTTGTCGTCCATTAGGGCCGGTTGCAAGGCCGGACTTAAGTTAACTGACACGCCACAGGTATAATGCCCACAAGATCGATTCCATATAGTGGGATACCCGTGTTTACATAATGCATCTGTCAGGTGTACGCCTAGACCCCATGCTTAGGTCGTGGCCATTTCTTTGAATGATGCCAAGGATATCCGGGACATGGTCATTTAACCCCCAAGGGCCATACACCAAATAATACATATCAAACAGGTTATGTAAATACATCAATCACAATACGATTTAAATGACTACATACACCCGACCAAGCGGTACTTTTATAGTACCGTATCCCAAGCCCGTATAGGGAAAATAAGTTAAGGGTATTTACCTGAGCAAAGTATAAATCAAATACAGCAAGTGCACATAGCTTTTACTGGGCTCCTAATCTGGAACGAAGGTTTTTAATAACCTATTAGAATCCAAACGGGTCTTTAATTAAGCTTAGACTTAGACCGGTTAGTTTTCAAAAGGAAAACACGGTTCAAACACATGATAAAGCGAAGACCGCTTTAGAATGTGGTTTTGACCCGACAAGCTTGTATGCTTGTTTAATATGGGTAACTTAAACACATTCTGGATTTTGAGACAAAAACGATATGGTTTGACCCGTTTCGGCTAATATATGCAAACTAGTTACATAAACCGATCCGAACGCGAAACATGCGTAACGGGTAACCATAAGAGTCATGAACATGTTCCATAAGTTAATATGCTTCAAATATGTTGTGACATCAGTAGGATGTCTTCTATTATGCCCAAAATGATTTTAAACTCAAATTACACCTCGAAAGGGTATTTTGGTCATTTAAAAGGTCATAAAAGACTTTAAATATAATTCTGAGTTTCGGGTCTGATGTAATTAGTAAAAATACTTAATTTACTAAGTTATATCAGTAGGGTATAACTTATACGTGAAATTTATGACTTAAAACCAAACTATGCATCTTAAGGGCATTTTGGTAATTTCCCATAGGATTAAAAGGTTAAAACTGAAAATCTGAGTTTAAGACTTTTGCTTACTGCTAAACTATAAGAATTTACTTAAAACATCAGTAGGTATCAAGTCTTATATATCTAAAATGTCTTTAATATATACTATGCGTTAAAAACTCTTAAAAAGGCGATTTGGAGCCATTTCCGGGTTTTCAAAGGAAAGCTGATAATTTTATTATTCCAGAAGGCTCAAAATATTTTATTTATCATATTAGATCAGTAGAAAAAGGTTTGGGGTCAAAAGGATTTGTAAAACTCATTTTATAGACCAAAAGGGCAAAACCGGCAATTACCGAATCAAGCTTAGAATCCTAAGTTATGCTCAGCCTAAAAATAAATGAAAATCTTCAAAAATCCCAAAATATTATATTACATCAGTGGGTAATAAGTTTGGTATTAAAAATTTGGTTTAGATAGGCTATATGCTAATTATGCGGTTTAATTACTAAAAAGCTTCTTATCTACGTTAATGAGCATAACTCCTAATCTAGACCTCAAACTGATGTCAAATTTTAGGGACAAGTTTATAAATCAGTAGTGAAGGTTTCTATCCTTTCACTATATCAAAAATCACATTTTAAGGTGATAAGGGCATAATAGTCAACTTTTAAACATTTAACGGAATCATGCATATGAATCGGATAACTAATGAACCAAGCTGTATAATCTCAGAGGGTTATACTTATAGGTAACTTGGTTCTAATAAGGCTCTAAGGCATTCCAAAATCATGCTTAAAACGGGTCAGAACTGAAAGTCAAAGCATAAGTCAAACTATGCGACTTAAAGGAGGTTAAGCATACTTACAATAGTCCTAAGCACGACTAATGATCACTAGGAAACATACTTGAGCTCCAGGAACCTCCAAGAAGTGAGTTGTGAAGTTTCAAATGAATGAGCAATGAAGAACCCAAATTCATGACCCTTAGATAGGTTTCTTGATGCAATTTGATCATGCCAAATAAGTCTAGGATTGATTCCAGATCATTACAAGTGTCCCTAGGCCTTAATATACCATCAAACAAGCCCATAGAATCAAAAACAACCTTCTTAAGTCGGTTAAACGGACTGAACTGGCAGCTGTGAAAAAATTTTGTATCTGGCAGTGCCAGGCGGCCCGCGTAAGGGACCTGCCTGGGCTTACGCGCCCCGCGTGGATGTTCTGTCCGGTTACAAAGTTTCAAATATTGCATCTTTAGTCCCTGGTCATTCTAAACTCATTTTTAACATGGTTTCTTGCACTATAAACCCCCAAACTTGACTTTTAAGGACCTCAAGTCATAAACCAACTTTGTTAAGTCCCCGGTTATTCATACGATCACCGAAAAGCCTTAAATTTCAACGTTGACGCTTTTAACCCCTCGTATACGAATATTGTCATAACTTTCTCATACTTAATCGAAACCTTGTGAAATTTTTATCACACATTCTTGTGAGTATAATTAACCATTACAAAGCTTTGGATTTTCTAAAAGGTCACTCAGAGGTATACTTTTAAACATGTTGACACATTTAACCCCTGTAGTTTGTAATTCCTCACTTTCTTTCACAATTAGCTTTGTATGATCCATGACTCATTCGTTTAAGGGTATAAACATCATGTAGGGCTATTTTAAAGTATATTTATTCATTGTTGACATTTTGAACCCTTATATTCACATACTTTCCTTGTTTGTCAACTTTAGTCCTTCATACGTAATCTTTCACACGTTCAAAGCTTATGACATGTGTCGATACATTATTGGACATAAATTTTCGAGGTGTTACATCCTCACCCCCTTAAAAGAAATCTCGACCTCGAGATTTGCTAAATTGCTGGAAGTACTTTTTGTCGCATAATGGACTTTAACTTCTATAGCATATCTGGAGCCTCTCCAAGCTCCCGAGTTGACCTCCATAGGTACAGGTACCCCTTTTTGTAGCTTCTTAACCTGTCAATCCTCAATCGATACAGGTTTCTCATCATATCATAAATCTGCATATCATTACGTGATAATGCTTCTTGACTTATTAGGGAAACATATCCCTAAACCATTAGTGTGGTTCACATTGCGGGTCCCACCAAGCTCCTTAAATGGGTTTTAGCTCATAAGCTTATTTGATCTTGATACATTCGATTCCTTCGAATGATTTTATATATTCAGAGCCTAACTAGTCTGATAATTAACAAATTGGTACACCCCTCCAGGGTGATATCTTTGTTGAACCTTATTCCTTAACAACGACTTAGGAGGGTTGCTATTTTCATTAATCCTTGATTTTCTGCCGAATATTGGCATCTTACAGATGATTACGAATTTGCATGATGTTATTCGTTGTTTCCAATGCAACTTTCAGATCCTGATAATTGGACTTACCAATCTTTTGTCGAACAATATTTGTTTAATATTCCATTTATACAAGGTCTCCAAAGGAGCAGCCTTGATACTTATATATCAACTATTATAGAAAAGCTTATTTAGGTTATTCCAACCACTACTTAAAACTAATCTTAAGGGATAGCTAATCCTCGCTGTTAGTCGAATAAATCGACGATCCTGGGCAGCTGATGGGAATTCTTAATTGTTGCCTAATTAGGGTTGCGGTAATCAATGCATACGCAAAATGAACCGTCTTTCTTAATTAACTATACCCGAATTCTCAGAATATTGAGTTAGGCTACACGAATCCTTTATTTTAAAATTTACTTAATCAGGGTTTCGATCTTCCAATGACGGTACTAGCCGTCTTGTAGATTTCATAATAATACAGCCCTAAATGGGGTATAAATATTAATTTTACTTGCCTCTCAGGAGGTATATAGGGTAATCTTAGGAAAAGATAATCAAGACACAAGGAGGTTACAGAGATTTCCAAATCTCTGGCTCCAGTTCATCCATCATTGCTTGTGTCAAATAAGTGACACATTATATGTTACAAGTCCACGAATTTCCTTAATCGAAGACCTTTACTTGGTCAATTCCCTTCTGGATATCTTCTTTGAATACCTTTAGCTGACTTTAGTACCATATGACCATCAGAATATCTTTGTGGTTCCATGCATTAAACCTCCATACTGATCAGGCATGGAAGCAATCTATGGAACATATTAAGATACACCAATCCTCATATGGCGCTTTTTGTCATACCATCTGGTATTCTTAATAGATAGAGATCAAGAGATATTAACTACATATTCTGACGTACTTCATCTGGAGAGAGGGTACACTAGAATTTTACGACTGAAGATTTCTGACAGGTACAGAAGAAATGGTTCTTATGATTTCGCCTATAAGTTTTACCTTACACTTAATATATGGGGTTCTTACGGGAAAATTTCTAAAAGTTTGCTAAGCTTATGGTTTTATGAGAGACTTAGCAGCATCTGAAACCAAACGTAACTCCTAGCAATAAAATCACAATAAGGGATCTATCTAGTGTCATTATTTGTGTGAGCTGCCTCTTAATCATTCATCAGGAGGGTAAAACGCCTCCATTCTTAAACCTTTTAAACCTAGCTGCAAAATCCTTGACAATTTTAGGGCAGTCTCAACTTTGACTGGTTATTTCTTAATCTATACAACGTGAATAGCTGAGGTAGATCCATAATGGACTTATAATAGGCAGGCTTTGAAACCTTAATATGCCCTCTTATTTCCGATGCTAGCCACCAATAATTATTTCATTTAAGCTTAGAATTTGGGTAGATTGAATAGGGTACTATCTCAGCCAATGAATTAAAACTTGCAACATACTGTCGACAGTCTAAAACCTTTATGGTGAGAGTCAGAAATTTCTTATTCCATCTTTTTCCATTCGTGATGCGAATAATAGGTTACCCTAATAAGGTCCTTAAGACTTGGACCATCCCATATTTTTATAAGGGGATCTTTCTTGTGGACTTCATTAATGTCCTCACTAATTAAGGGTATTGCCATCGAATTACTGTCATGCATACCTCACCGTGTCTTTTCTAGCATAACCGCTGATACACCTAATGGTTTCTACTTCATCCAACAATTTCCTGTAATCGATGGCCCCTTTTTACTATTGAAGTCTCTTGACTTCCAAGAGACGAAGTACTTTTAAGTACATCCTAAAAGGAATGGGCTCCTTGCCATATATGATTCTGTTAAGATTATTCTTCGCATTTGAAGTATGAATCAAGCTCTTCTCATGAGCAGCGACGTGTGTTTTAGAGCAAGCAGCATTTGGCTTCTTGAACCCTTTCATGACTTTTCTCATAGCCTTTCTAACAGCTGTGTTAATCACAGTTTTGGGGATTAACTCCATTAACATCGAGGTTCACATTTGATGCACCATTAACATTTGTCGCATCTCTAACATCGCGACTGTTGTTTATCTCTTCCGAGTTTTCCATACTCGGAGCTTTGGTATTAAATACCATATTCAGCAGGTGCTAGGCAATCCATACCCAGTGTCTCCTCGAATTGTCAAAGGCTCCCCATAAGGAGTCTTGATAACCACTTGCTTCTTATCATACACAGCATGGACTTGGTTATAAGACACCAATCCATTCCTATTATTATAGCGAGTCCCTCTTATTTTAACGGAAACAAGGACAGCGGGTCTTTATGTGCCCCCTTCTTGTCAAAACCATAGCAGGTGGCGTCCTTAAAGTCCTTGCATTCATGAGTCTTGTAATCCATCTCTGTACAGATGCCACATCCCCTGGTCTGTTCAGAGAAACATTTTCCGAAGTGCTTCTTCCCGCAAGTTTTATATTTGGGTTTCGCCTCCTTTGGCTTGGGCTGGTTATAGTTTGAACCAGTCTTACCCTTTTTGTAACCTTTATTTGGGGTATTATTGCACTTTCGCTTATGATCCTTTAATACTCGGTCCACGACGTTGTTTACGGCTGTATCTATCATAGCCTGCAGCTCGGTGCCCGGTAAATTCAGTCTTGCATCATTATTCTGATCAACTGGATGATTGTGAGCTTCAGATGAGCCAGCCATGGTGAAGCTTTTAAGGCTACAAACCGAGTAATAATAATTTGCTGAATTGTCGAACTTGATGATTAAATAGCCATGGTGTAAATTAACCATATAGGCCAATAGATAGTATTTAATTTATTTGATTATGTTTTGCCTAGGTTTTTAAATAAACCATCTTTGGCATTTAAACGGAATATAATCCTTCATATTTATTAGACAGGGGACATAAGTCACGACTGTCAATGTCGTACCGACATTTTATATAGCACAAAGGCTTGTTCCAAAGGACTTTTCGATGGCACAGATGCCTTGTCACTAGGGAAATTTTAAAACATAATCAATGATTCCTTTGGATCGGAAAATTTCATAATTCATTGCCTTGACAAGAAGTTATGAAATAAAATTATCTTTTTCATGTATACATCTTTGCCCGTAGGTATACATCCCAGATGGATGTTTAGATGTGTACATCATGTTCGATGTTTATTAGCCATGATTCCTATTGATCATTTAGGCTAAATAAGGGGTTTGGAAGTTCCTAATATAAAGATGACAAGTGTGATTTTATCGCATCACTATTGTCGGGAGTGTTAACACGTTTTCAGGTGTTAATAAGGATTTGAATCTCTTTTAAACAGGTTTTACCATCTTAGCCAAGTCTTTAATGACATTCAAGCTAGGTTATACCTTTTAAGATTTTTAATACATATATTGGCAGAAAAGGAATAATATTTATTTTATTCAGGATTTTCATTATAACCCTAAATTTATAAGTTAATAATGGCACCAAAAGGCCTAGTCACGTAGACAAGTTTAGTTTATAAACCTAGATTTTTATGGAATCGAGGCATTAAGGTTTGAATCAAAGTTCATTGCCCTTTTCTTGATAGGGAGTTGTAGGCTACCACTGTCTTTAGTCCCAGAGGACGTTAATTATAGCCTGTGGGCACTTCATCCTTAAGGGATGATTATACTATTAAGGAAATTTAGAATAACCCAATTTAAGAATGACTTATGTGATTTTATCGAATCACACTTTGTCAAGCATATTAATTTATGCTTTCAGATATTAACAAGGTTTTGAATCTTTTGAATAGGTTGTACCATCTTGGCCATGTCTGCAATGACATTTAGGCTAGGTTTTACCATCTTGGCCATGTCTGCAATGACATTTAGGCTAGGTTTTACCATCTTGGCCATGTCTGTAATGACAAGTAGGCTAGGTTTTACCTTTAAGATTCTTTTAATATTAACGCAGAGCAATCCTAAGTTGAGATGTTAACAAGGATCTGAATCTAATTGGAGAACTACCATCTTAGCCTTGTCTTAGAACGACGCTTGAGCTAGGTCTTGTCCTTTTTAGATTTTGCCATTTTATCACAATGGTAGATCTTATAATAGGAATGTTATTTTAAATCTAACCATTCCTTTTAAAATATTACACAAGTACATGGTTGCCCTAAACGGGACTTCTAACTGAAATGATTTACCCATGCAAGGGCAAATCAGAAAATAACAAAGGAACAATTAAAGGACAAAATATAACAGCTTACGATTAGTCCTAAGTTCTTTGTCTAGACTCGAGAATCAAAGAAAGTGCAATTGTGTAACTGAGATTAAACACAAAAGGCTAGTGTTTAATTCACTCAGTGTTGGCTCTGATACCAACCTGTCACACCCCTATTTTCCACGTGTCGCCGGTGGGCCCGATGGGGAGTATCGTGACGTAATTGATATCATCATAGTCAAACAACACAACATATAAATGCACAGCGGAAGCAAAAGAGATAGATTCATTTCAACTGAATAAATTGTAATGTTTAAGTATCACAAAACAGTCGAAACAGATCCACAGGCGGATCAAATAAAATGGAAAACTGTTCAACAGACTTTGACATCTAAAGCTTGCGAGACTTGAGTAATGATGCCTGGAGTAGCCAGCCTATTTCGTTTAGTAACTGCACTTAGCCTTTTTGGAAAATACGTCAGTTTGCACTGGTAAATACAACTTAACTGACTCATTTTGAAAAGAGTTTGAAAATTAATTTGAATGCACTTCGGCAAAATATTTTATAACTTGGGACAATTATTCAAAATAATCTTGTATACAGTTTTACTCATTTGTCGTCCATTAGGGCCGGTTGCAAGGCTGGACTTAAGTTAACTGACACGCCACAGGTATAGTGCCCACAAGGTCGATTCCTTATAGTGGGATACTAGTTTTTACATAATGCATCTGTCAGGTGTACGCCTACACCCCGTGCTTAGGTCGTGGCCATTTCTTTGAATGATGCCAAGGATATCCGGGACATGGTCATTTAACCCCCAAGGGCCATACACCAAATAATACATATCAAACAGGTTATGTAAATACATCAATCACAATACGATTTAAATGACTACATACACCCGACCAAGCGGTACTTTTATAGTACCGTATCCCAAGCCCGTATAGGGAAAATAAGTTAAGGGTATTTACCTGAGCAAAGTATAAATCAAATATAGCAAGTGCACGTAGCTTTTACTGGGCTCCTAATCTGGAACGAAGGTTTTTAATAACCTATTAGAATCCTAACGGGTCTTTAATTAAGCTTAGACTTAGACCGGTTAGTTTTCAAAAGGAAAACACGGTTCAAACGCATGATAAAGCGAAGACCAGTTTAGAATGTGGTTTTGACCCGACAAGCTTGTATGCTCTTTTAATATGGGTAACTTAAACACATTTTGGATTTTGAGACAAAAACGATATGGTTTGACCCGTTTCGGCTAATATATGCAAACTAGTTACATAAACCGATCCGAACGCGAAACATGCGTAACGGGTAACCATAAGAGTCATGAACATGTTCCATAAGTTAATATGCTTCAAATACATTGTGACATCAGTAGGATGTCTTCTATTATGCCCAAAATGATTTTAAACTCAAATTACGCCTCGAAAGGGTATTTTGGTCATTTAAAAGGTTATAAAAGAGTTTAAATATAAATCAGAGTTTCGGATCTGATGTAATTAGTAAAATACTTAATTTACTAAGTTATATCAATAGGGTATAACTTATACGTGAAATTTATCACTTAAAACCAAACTATTCATCTTAAGAGCATTTTGGTAATTTCACATAGGCTTAAAAGGTTAAAACTGAAAATCTGAGTTAAAGACTTTTGCTTACTACTAAAGTATAAGAATTTACTTAAAACATGAGTAGGTATTAAGTCTTATATATCTAAAATGGCTTTAATATATACTATGCGTTAAAAACGCTTAAAAAGGTGATTTGGAGCCATTTCCGGGTTTTCAAAGGAAAGCTGATAATTTTATTATTCCAGAAGGCTCAAAATACTTTATTTATCATATTAGATCAGTAGAAAAAGGTTTGGGGTCAAAAGGCTATATGCTAATTATGTGGTTTAATTACTAAAAAGCTTCTTATCTACGCTAATGAGCATAACTCCTAATCTAGACCTCAAATTGATGTCAAATTTTAGGGACAAGTTTATAAATCAGTAGTGAAGGTTTCTATCCCTTCACTTTATCAAAAATCACATTTTAAGGTGATAAGGGCATAATAGTCAACTTTTAAGCATTTAACGGAATCATGCATATGAATCGGATAACTAATGAACCAAGCTGTATAATCTCAGAGGGTTATACTTATAGGTAACTTGGTTCTAATAAGGCTCTAAGGCATTCCTAAATCATGCTTAAAACGGGTCAGAACTGAAAGTCAAAGCATAAGTCAAACTATGCGACTTTCGGTCCCGAACCGAGCTTAAACTAAAAATTGTCGAGGTGAACATGTTTTGACATGTTCTTACATTAATTACCAAGTTATACTGATGTCAAAACAGGTTGCATAGCTTCTACATTGCTAATTATGCATTTATTTGAAAATTAGCTTCCTGTTGACTTTTTATAATCAAGTTTGACTCGACAATTGACCTAATTAGAGTGGGAATCAGAGGGTGACCTTTTAAGAGTTTAATGCCCACATAATTACCAACTCATAGGTACTTTCAAAATGAATTTGACTGGAGCAATTAAGATTAATGACGAAGTCAAACCTTAATTACGACAGTTTGACTAAACACTAATAAACTAAGCAAAACTGAATTAAAGGGGGTTAAGCATACTTACAATAGTCCTAAGCACGACTAATGATCACTAGGAACGATACTTGAGCTCCAGGAACCTCCAAGAAGTGAGTTGTGAAGTTTCAAATGAATGAGCAATGAAGAACCCAAATTCATGACCCTTATATAGGTTTCTTGATGCAATTTGATCATGCCAAATAAGTCCAGGATTGATTCCAGATCATTACAAGTGTCCCTAGGCCTTAATATACCATCAAACAAGCCCATAGAATCAAAAACAACCTTCTTAAGTCGGTTAAACGGACTGAACTGACAGCTGTGAAGAAATTCTGTATCTGGCAGTGCCAGGCGGCCCGCGTAAGGGACCTGCCTGGGCTTACGCGCCCCGCGTGAATGTTCTGTCCGGTTACAAAGTTTCAAATATTGCATCTTTAGTCCCTGGTCCTTCTAAACTCATTTTTAACATCGTTTCTTGCACTATAAACCCCCAAACTTGACTTTTAAGGACCTCAAGTCATAAACCAACTTTGTTAAGTCCCCGGTTATTCATACGATCACCGAAAAGCCTTAAATTTCAACGTTGACGCTTTTAACCCCTCGTATACGAATATTGTCATAACTTTCTCATACTTAATCGAAACCTTGTGAAATATTTATCACACATTCTTGTGAGTATAATTAACCATTACAAAGCTTTGGGTTTGCTAAAAGGTCACTCAGAGGTATACTTTTAAACATGTTGACACATTTAACCCCTGTAGTTTGTAATTCCTCACTTTCTTTCACAATTAGCTTTGTATGATCCATGACTCATTCGTTTAAGGGTATAAACATCATGTAGGGCTATTTTAAAGTATATTTATTCATTGTTGACATTTTGAACCCTTATATTCACATACTTTCCTTGTTTGTCAACTTTAGTCCTTCATACGTAATCTTTCACACGTTCAAAGCTTATGACACGTGTCGATACATTATTGGACATAAATTTTCAAGGTGTTACTAAACAACAAGCCTGTGAAACATATATCATGCAAAACACTCTAAGTCATGGACAGAAAAAGCGATAAGACAAGGTAATTGCATCGGGTTTTTTTCTTACATAATTGATTCAAGATGACAGTAGCACCTAGTCTCGATTTGGAAGTTAAGACATTGCAAACACAACAAAAATAAAGTACATAAAAATACACTAGGCATAAAAGCGTAAGAAAGCTAACAGCCCAGTAGGGGCATCTTCTATTTCATTACAAACTTAACGAGTTCATACATAAACGCCTCTACGAGGCTACAATAATACTTAAAGCCTTCGAAAGGCCACTACAACCACAAAAGAATTTTTATAAGAACCATAAAATAAACGCATCAAACATGAAGAGAGTCTGATCCTCCTACTTCTCCACCATCAACAACTTCATCTTGAGGGCCAACAGACTTCAAATTCATATTAGCATAAGGACCATCCAGATCGGAACATGAGCAAAATCTTCAAAATCTTCCGAGGTGGGGGAGTCATCTCAACCCTCACAGAAGATAGCAGAGCAACATCAATAGACATAGAAGGTATCTATTCCGACTCTTCTTGGAAAGCTTCATATCCTCTGCTTTCTCATCATTGCCCTAAAAAAGCATCCTCTTAGTAGAAGCTATTGAAAACATCCTTTCACACATCTCCTTCTTCAAACAATGGGGCTCAAGGGCTTCAAACACAGATACAGGTTGATCCACCAAACAATAAAGGGCATCTACATAAGGTATAGACATCATTTCCATCTCCTTGACAACATCAACAAACTCCTACATTGAGTCAGGCTTGTAGGCAGGAAGATCCTCTAAAGCTTCACACTTCATAGGAGCATTAAAGCTAACAACCAAGCTTGTATGCCTATTAGGTGCCATTGCCTTTTGAACTCTTGACTGTGAAGGAAATAAGTGCTTGCATGATGAATCCCCCGCTCAGCAAACTACTTTTTCTCTTCAGCTAACTTCTCCACCTACCACACTAGCTATTTCATTAATGCATCATTGGCAACCTTCTACCTCTTGAACTTTCCCTTTTTCTAAACCAGATTCAGTTCTCTCTTTAGCAAGTTGACTTTGAAAATCATACAACAATTTAGAGTGAGCTTCAAGTTTCTTCATCTCCTCATCCACTTTAGTCTGGGAACCAACAAGCTGGTGGATAAGGTCTTCTTCCCAAACCTTGAAGGCAGCGACCTCCTGCCTTGATGATTCAAGATCAACCTCATTTTATTGGCAGGAAACCTTAAGATCCTTATGTTGTGTTCCCGAGTTTCATTTAACGAAGGAAAAGAAACAATTTGAAAGAATGTTAAAAAAGTTATGTTCCAGAGTTTTCTTAAGGAAGGAAATGGAAGGAAAACTTTTCTTTATTTCCTTTATTCGTTACTCCTTCCAGATTGGAGAGATTTGGAAGGAAAGGATTTTTAATACATAAAATCTTGACACTTATTTTCATTTCCTTTGAATTTATGAACACGATTGTTAATTAAATATTTTCTTTCCATTCCCTTTCTTTTTTCTCCTTAATTCATTTTCTATTCTTTTCTATCGTATATTAAACTCGGGAACATTGCGTTCGAGTCATGTAACAAATCAACCCACCTTTGAATCCCCTTGGGGAGAGACATCCTTAAACAAGCAACTTAGGTAATGAATGATCTTCTTTATGACCTCATCATCAATAGCCTTTTGTAAAGATTGCTTCTCAGCAGGAGTGGCAAGGTTCATCGTTAATACCTGATAAATGAAACCATCCTTGGTAGTATTAGTGGCACGAACCTTCCACTTAGGAACAAACATCTCAGATTCAGCATCAGAAGCTTCACTAGGCATAAGCTTCTCAATTAAATATTCCCCTTCTCAACCACCTTCTTTGCCTCACATGGCATATACTTCGATATATCAGCTTCAAAATTCTTCTTCAAATGCTCTCAAACTGAGAATCTCCTACAACAACATCCTTCTCCAATACCTTCTTAGATTTTGACCCAATGTAACTCTGACCCTATTTCCCAGCAACAGTTCTCTTACCTCCATTCAACTTCTTTAACACATTTCCATGCTAACCTTCACGGGGTAGAAGTAGTATCCTCCATCTCAGAAACATCAACTCCACCTTGAGCCATCTTCGCCTTTACCACATTCACACCCTTAACATTTGCTATCATCCTCATCCTCACTATCAAGAGAGATAGGATCGGAGGACGGGGAAGCTAGTTAGTAGTGGTTGCCCTAGTCGACCTCCGAAGGGGATGAGAAACCTTCTTGACCACTGAAGCCTCAACAACAGGCTGGACATAGATAGTTGCAAAATCACAAGCAGCACGCACATGCTCGGTCTGATGAATAACAGAAGGTCAACCCTCTGAAACCTCCTTAAGAACTATCTCAGCATCGGTCAAGTCATCGAGCATGATAATGTCTAGATCCCTCATATCTGCAAAAACAAACATACGGGAAAATATTAGAAACAAGTAGTTTGATGATAAGAAAAATGCACTACAAAAAGGTACATATCCTTCCCATCAATAACAAAGAAGGCCCAGACGCCGGATTGCTCCACCTTGCACTAATCCCTAACAACATGAGAAATTCCTCAGGGTAAGCCCTAAGCTTGGAATAAGAAGCACGAAGCATCAACAACAACTCGGATTTAAGTTCTGAGGGTTCAACTTCTTTCTCATCTAGGGAAATATCAAATTTACGACACGAAGCGACAAAAGGGATAAGTGTGTCAAAAACGAAGAAAAAGTGTTCTTTCCAAGCAGTGGTGTGACCAACATTGGTAGTTATTAAGGGAGTTTCACATTGAGTTTTTTCGATAGTAAACCAATTCCCACTACGAGCAAGACGGAAAAAAACGACGAAACATCTTAAGAGAAGGCTCATAACTAAAACATCGACAATTGATCTCAAAATGCATAATGCGATCGACTCTAACGGGAGCCAACTAACCAAGAGACAAACAGTAGTATTTAAGAACCTCTAAGAAAAAGTTTGAAAACGGCTATCGAAGGTTGGATTGTTCTAAGATACGAGTATAAAGAACAATCTTACCTTCGGGACACTTATCTGAAAAAAAAAATTTCATCAGGGGCTATTGGATCAAAAGAGGGATCAATCCAATGATCAGAGCAAAACCAATCAATATCAGCTTGAAATAAGTTCGAAAATTGAATAGCAATATGGTTCTTTACATTCGCAGCCATGATAAACTAGAAGGTAGAAGGACTTACCGATTTATAAGAAGCTAAGAATTCACCAGAGAGAAATGAAGATCACCAAAAAATCCAAAGGGTTTGTAGAGAAAATGGGAAGAAGATGAATAAGAATATGCAGCTACACGATTAAACAAGGGACTTTAATTTGAATTTTGAATCCCCACAATTTTAGGGGATAGGTGGAAGGTTAAGATTAACCGTTGGACAGCTGCAAGCATAGGGTAATGATACCCTCCCTGTTGCAAACGTCCCATCAGTGACGTCGAAGCCGTCCAATGCAAGTGGCATGTTCAATTGAAGAGAAAGAAGGTATACGGAGTAAAATAATAAATGACAAGAAACTTTTTACACAACCCTTTTCGCACACAAATAGCTTCAAGCTAGTAGCTTCCCATACAAAGCTTCTAGCTCATAAGCGTGGCACAAAAATGGCTTCTAGCTTATAGCTTCCCCATATTTACCTAACAGTTCTAACATCAATAACAAAGGTACGAGGCCAATATGTCACAACTTCAAAACTAGAAACATGTGCTCATAACTTCCTCGTATCGCCCTAATAACTTCTAAACTTCGTCAAAAAAGTTAAGGCACATACTCTAAAGCATCCAAGCTTCCCTAGGCTAGATTTTACAAAGTCAGAAGCACCCATACTTACACCATAGATACTTATAAGGACTCCTCACAACTCTTAAAGGTATTCTAACTTTCCCTTTCTCTCTTTAGAACTCTCAACTCTTATTCTTTCTTAGCTTATTGACACTTGAGAAGCCCTGTACTGATTCTCATGCTGGATTTTAAGCGCAGGAGGCCACCTCATGTGTTAAGGCTAATAGTGCTTCTTTGTCTGTAAATATCTTCAAGGAAACTTTTACCGAAGTGGATTAGGACCTTCCCCCAGCCGTACTCTTAATTTTTTAACATGTATTCACTACAATACCAAATGACTAAAAATAAATCTTTTACGCACGATGTAAGGAAGAAGGCAAGATACATATACATTTTTTTATGTGAAACCCAAGTGAGAGAAAGTTATCATCAGGTAAAAAGTAGCTTTAAACAATACAAGAACTTATAGTATAGGCTTAATTAAAATAATTAATAAAACCAAACTTAGTTATAAAAAATCTCTATAGTTATTTTTATGTTATGGATTGTTTCTCAACTATATTTACGCATTCTCACCAATTAACATATGATTCGTTTGTTTGGTTTATCATTAACTTGTCATGCTACTCACTTGAAAAAGTAATTGTACACAAGTTCTTGAAGCAGAGAGCTTAGTTTGGACACTCGATAAAATATCGTGCCCGATTCCGATTTTTCTAATGTAATAAATTGGTTGCTTTATAAAACATTTAACTCTATTAAATGTGTTCTTATGAATGCAAAGGAATGATATTGTTATGGTTCAAGATTTAAAAAAAAAAAAAAAGCTCTATCAATTTTCTCAAATTGTTTAATGCCATCTGCCTTTTACCAAACAATCAGACTTAATTTATTTTTTGTTGCACACCCATTTTATACTGTAAATTGGATTCTATTTACATGCTCATTGCCGACTTATACGATATAAAATAAAAGAAATTTGTCATTAAAAAAATTATTTTAAAAACATGACATATTTATAAAAACATAATACATTCCCCTTGGTTATTCAAACCCACTTTTTTGGTTCCATAGTGATATTGGATACACCTTCTTATAACTTTAAAGAATTAGTGAATTTTAAACTTAATTTTTTAGTAAAATTATGAGGAGAGGGTGCGGACTCTCAAAATCTTATATTTTACACTATATAAATTTTCTTTTTTTTTTTAATTTTTGGTAAAAATTACATTATGAAGCGAAAACTAAGGGAGAGTCGAAGACTCGTCTGGCTTATAGAAAGAATCGCCTTTGTTCCGAAGGATCCAAGGAAAGACACTTGAGTAAGTAAAAACTCTCTCAATTGAATTGTTATCAAGTGTACGAATTGTCAATCTTAATTTGATTGAATGGTCTTGTGACCCAAAATCTTGTTGCTCCGAATCAATATAAATATGTAACATGTTATGTTCCTTGCCGCTAGCTTCTTCGGTTCATCCTAGTGTCCTGCATAAATGATTTTCCTTTAATAAATCACCCCTACATATGACTAACACGTGTGTGGCTTTAATCTATGTATATTTGTACCACCTATGCCACTCTAAATGCAATTCCACCAAGTTTATTTACACATTTATATACCCATTCTTAAAATATAGCAACATCAATAGTTATTGTACATATTCTCATGTCTATTTAGTCACTAAATTAAATAAATGATTCATCTGTCATTTTAATAACTAAGACGGTGACCGATTTGGAACAATTTGAAAAATAAGCAAGCACTTTATAACATGAAAATATTCCAAAATACAACGACCAATGTAAATCCTCAAGATAAACGTGTTTATATTCTATGAAGTTTTTCTTATTCTATATAGCCAATGATGATAAATACGTAACCTTTATTCTTTTGGCAATAGAAACTCACAACTTTTTTTCTCGTGATGCTTCCATTCTAAACATTCGTTTACTTGTTAAGAAAGTTAATGTGTTAAAAACTCATTCTACTCTTAATTGTTATTGCATCAAAGGCGTAGCTTTGTGGGGCGGAGGTGGCGGCCAACCCTTGAACTTTTCGCTCAGGAGTGGATGGTATGTAGTTTTTGTATAGAAATTTTTGGGTATATACGTTTTTGACCCCCAGGTTTTATAGAAATTTTTAGTATATACGTTTTCAACCTCCGTTCGAAAATCTCAAGCTTCGCCACTGTATTTCATAACGGGTTTGTCCCCTCAACTTACTTTTTTTTATACATTGGTATAATATAATATTAAAACATTTGTGTGTTTCAGAAGTAACTATTGATATAATTTAGAAAACTCTTTGCTTTTGTAAGATTTATTCTAGTTCTGTAACTTTTGTTAAATGAATTATTGATAACCCACAAATAAATTATTTTTAAAATAACATGTGATAAAAAGTATGTCGTTCCACTTATGGAATTTTATGAGTGGGAGAGTATATATATATATAATAAAAACAAATCATGAAATTCGTTATTTTATGGATAAATTTATCTCTACATCAACCTTAACACATTCACATATATGTCATACGATATGTGAAAACTTAGATCGCGTATATACCTTTAGTCTTGCATCAGTCTTTACGTATGATAATAGAACACACAAATATGCCTATAATAAATCATATGCAAATCCAATATTCTAGTACAAACTTGTGATCAAACATAATGTGAAAAATAAATAAAAATGATAAAAAGGAGTTGTATTCATTGATCTTAAATTTGAAGGGCATTTTATGGAAAAAGAAATAGTGAAAGGGATATAATGGGAGGAGGCACCTCACAGGTTGAGGGTTCCAACCCTTGCGGTAACACCGCTGTCACCCCTTAGAGTAGGCCAGAGCCGGTCCTAGAATTTTGGGGGCTCAAAGTAAATTAAAAATTCGAGGCCCTTTTTAATTTTTTTAGGCTTGTAATTTCGGTTTGTATCTGACATGAAATTTATTAGGAAAAAACTTATAAAACACTTAACCATTATATAAACAAGATGATTTCCCTAATCAAATAATGTTAGGATCTAATACATAAATCAAATCTAAGTTGGTCAAAAGAGTTTAACCTAACAAATAACAACTTACATTATGTGTAAAAGGAATTAAAACATGCTACTTATTTTAAGTATACTATTGTTATTAGTTAGAAACGATTTTTTTAAATAAAATTTTACATGGACGTATCATGTTAAAATTGTGTGGACAGAATCTTTTAGCTTATTGAATTAAGAGAGGTGATTAAAAAAGATGCATTTATAACCCTTTGTTAAAAGAGTGAGTGAAGTGATTAATAATTTTGAAAATGGGTAGCAGGTGGGATTCGAACACAGCCCTCTACAAAAACTAAATCTTGTTTATACCACCAGACTACATTTGTATTAATGTTAACAAATATCACCGTAAATATAATATCCCTTTTTTATAAATATAGATTTATTTTTCTAATTTTGGAGGCCCTATTTTTTCGGAGGCCCTAAGCCGTCGCCTAGCCCAATTACACTAACGGGCCGGCCCTGAGGCATTGAGGGTAGTTTGTTCGGGTTACCTTTGTCGCATGGTAAGGTTTTGGAAATGTGACTCTTGGATTTAAAGGTGGGGTAGGGCGTGTGTGCTTTGTGGGTGAAGTAAAAGTGCGGGGTCTATGGTTTTAGGGTATTCGTGGGTAGGCGTTGACAGTGTTTTGTGGTTCTAGGGTAATTTGGTGTATAATTGTTATGGATTAGTCGGGGCTAGGGTAGTAACCTTCGGTGATCATTCCCCATAAAAGGAATCATACATTTGTTGACTTTTCTCTCCACATGTAGGTCACATGTCAATTCCCCAATTTATTTAAAATCTCCGTAATTTTTTCATGCAATATTTTTTTTTAAATCACCATAATAATGCGCATTTTTTATCTTTAATACGAGTATAATATTACTATATAAAAATAAAATAAAAAATTCATTTTTACTAAGTTTTCTTTGCATTGTGTTAAAGGTGCTGGTCATTGTGTCTTTTAACTGGGTGTTGGTCATTACGTTTTTACTAGGGGTTTTATACATTGTATTATTGTCAAAACTTATAACAAAATGTTAATTTGGGTTTTGTCTATTACGTTTTTATCAGAACCTATAACATAATGTAGGACACAATGAAGTTGGTGTTATAATTGGGATTTCTATACATTGTGTTATTAGTTTTGATTATTGTGTTTTTCAATTGAGTGAGTTTTATATACATTGTGTTATAGGTTCTCGTCATTGTGTTTAGTCTGATATCCATTATGTTTTAATCTGTTATCCATTGTGTTTTTGTTTTGTTGTTCATTGTGTTTTAATATGTTGTTTATTGTGTATTAGTCTATTGTACATCGTGTTTTTAGTCTATTGTCCATTGTGTTTAATTTTGTTATTTATTGTCTTTTTGTCTGTTGTCTGACGCGTTTTAGTCTGTTGTCCATTGTTTCTTTTATGTATTGTCATCATTTGTGTTTTTAGTTTGATACTCATTGTGTTTTACATTATGTCTATTATGTTTTAGTCTATTGTCCATTGTGTCTTTTATCTTTTGTTATCTATTGTGTTTTTAGTTTATCTTTTGTTGTGTTTTTAGTTTAATACTTATGTCCATTGTGTAATACGCAACTGAGGTTTCAATTTTATTATTTTTTTTTAAAAGTATAACAATAGGGTACTCGTATTAAAGATCATAAGACACTCGATTTTATAGTATAACTTTTTTAAGAACAAATGTCGTATAAGTTATGGACGTTAAAAATTGGGGGGGGGGGGTAACATGTGACTTGCATGTGCATGTTTCCTAGCATATGAAAAGCATGCTTATTTTGAGTTTTTTTTAATCTTGGACGAAACTACCATTTGCACTTGTTTTTTCCTTTGACACGTTTCACTCTCTAGTGGTTTCTCACCCTTCTTGTTTATTTTAGCATTTATAGAATAAATTAACGTAAAACTTTATACTTTGGCATCGCATTTATTCTTCTACCTCGGTGTGTAAACAAGTTGGGCCGAGCCCAAGCCTTCCAATACTCGAGCTCGGCTCATCATGTGTTTCTGAAGCTCAAGCTCGACCCCGGCTCAATTCGAGTCTACTAATTTGAGCTCGAGCTCAACTATTTTGAGAACAATCTCAAACGAGCTAAAAGCTTGACTCGAGCTTGATTCCGTATTGCTTAAACGACCCAAAGCTCAGTTTGAGCTCGGCTCGCCGATGTTATTAATTTGATCTCTGCTCACGGATGAATGGATAGATTTTCATATAAAACAAACTGGACAAAACCAACATAGTTATGAGACCAACATATATATAAACTAAAATTTTGTTACTGCGAGCATTGTATTTCAAGCTCCAACTCGAGTTCGATAACTAAACGAGTTGTATTTCAGGCTCGAGCTCAGGCTAGTTATGGCTTGGCTCGTTCGAGCTTTTAACCGAGCTGATCACGAGTTGCTCTCGAGACTCTAGGCTTATTTGCACCAATACTTCTACCCCACAGATCATGATATGCAACATTGAGTAGCACATACTTTTACATTTACACCATCAGTAACAAAAAAACCTAATCAACTAGGAGTTGTATAAGATAAGAAGTTACGTAACTTTTTGGTTATCCATTTTAATTGGTTTATTTCATATTAGGTTACAATTTTTTTTGTCTTTTATGATATCCTAAATTATGGATTGGCTCATTTTTATGTTTAACTTTCACTTATAGTCCTTTATTTGAAAAGTTCTTAAAAATTATAGTGTTTTTACTTCCTAAGGCTTTGATTTTTGGTGGTTCGTCCTGATTAGAGTTTGTACACACAACACAACACAATACCACCATCGATATTAGGGCTTTGAATTATGATTTTAAAAACCTTGAATGGTTCATGTAGTTTGTACAGACAGTATCAATTTATAAAAACAAACAGTCTTATATTTTCAGCTTGAAGAACTTTAGACCACATCTTCAGTTGCAGACATGAAAACAGATGAAATCAGCTTGCAGACAATTTATGTCTGCAAAAACAGACAACACCTAAGGCGATATTTTGCAAGGGAACTATATTTAAATTTATATTTCCAATCAAGATCTATATTTAGACTCATCTTTTCCAATCTTGATCTATATTTGACAAGACCCATATTAAGTTTAAGTGTTTAACTTTGTCGAATCACAGCCTTTTGGATATCGCCAGAGTCCTCAACGGCAAACACAAAAGCTTGATTTGGCTAAATGATTCTGATGCATGTTGTTGGTTGATTGGTTACATAGATTAGATTAAGGGCCTGCTTAAAGTTTAGGAATGATGAAGGTAATGGTAGGCCTCATGGAACTAACATATCTAACTATTTGTAGGTGTGTAAATGAGAGGGGAAATTATGTTTTTACCCTCTCGTGCCTTACGCATGGGTTATGCTAACTAAGAAACTGGACACGAGTTAGTGCAAATGACATATATTGTGGCAAGTTTTCAAATAAAGTACTTTAAGTGAAAGTCAAAACTTTAAAGAACCCACTCCATAAATTTAAGATATCATATAGGATAAAAATTGTAATTTAGTATTTATTTTAAAAAGTAACCTTTAACTACCACTTAAGAATTATTACAAAGATTCACACAGTGATTCAAGGTGATTAACACGATTTACTAGACAATTGATGTAACAGGTTATTTATCAACGTACATGACCATTCAAATTCAAAGTGTAGTATGTAAATTTATATAAACTCACCTTTTCCAACATATGTGACCATCTAGAACTTATTTTATTAGACATCCATTCAAAGTACTGAAATATTAAATATTTTTTATTTTTTGGATTTTTTAGCAATCTTATTGTCTTTTAGTTTTGTTAACATATTATATAATACGCACATGTTTGTTTGTCTTGGATCATAGCCATAAACTTGTGGTTGTTGAACGTTAGTGATTTTGTACCTATTTATTGATTTTGTGATATTCAACGATTCTTGATTTCCTTACAATTTTGGCATTTCTTAACAATTTTCAAAGGTTGCTACAATGAAAATGGACCTTATTAGTACAATATACCCAACATACCCCGTGAAGGAAAAAGCCATCTTAGTTTTTCATATTGATGATTAGGAGTTGTGCTGTTTGGACATGAGGAGTTTTACTCAATCACATTGTTGTTATTCGGTCATAAGTTCATGTAGTTTTATCTTAGATGATCCCTGTAATTCGAATTCAAAGCACTTTTCAATACATTTCGACGTTGATTACTCCACTTCTAAATTACTCTTGCTTTGTAAGTATTGATCTAAAGCAGAATGTGGCTGATGACTTTCATATTTTAAGATTAAGATATTCTACATGTTTCCTTTGTTGTTTATGATGAGGCATCTAACAAAACCTATTACTAATTAGCATCTAAGTAGGATCTTTTGTATTAAAATATCCAATCATCATTCCAATAACTATCCAAAGATCTAGACTTTGAATCCAAATTGGGTTATCCTCTAGCTGATAGTTTTCTAGAAAATCAAGTCCATAACATTCTTAGAAACCGTTGAAAGGCAGAAACATTCTTAGAATTGAGCAAAATGGAGGAAACATTTTTTTTATCGCGTTATAATAAAGATAGGAACAAGATTGATACTAATAGGATACTAGAATGTGATTTTTTGTGTTACCACATATATGAATTTGACATTAATGGAATAAGACTAGATGGTTTTATTGCTTTTCGTATCACAACAACCAACACTAAGTTCCTAAACACTAACATATTTGGCCAAATTGTTGACAGACAAAAAAACCCGTCATTTCTTGAAAATTATAAAGGATAATCTCAAAAAATACAGAAACATCATTCTCGCATCTTATAGATCCACTAAAGAGAGTTATACATAAAAAATTTTAGTAAAGATAAAACTAATCCTCAAATTTAGATAATCTAAACAACACCTTTACTATATCTAATTTCTAACAACCTATAATGTTTTATATTCAAAGGAAAACATATATCACATCTAAAAGATGAAACATATGCTACTCAGTACTCAATCACTCGATTAATTAAATGTCGCTACCTTCCATTACCAAGGACTATATCCACATGCTCAAAATAGATTTTATTTTCATATAACATTTGAAAATATGGCTTTTTAAAACCGATAACAAAAAAATATTAATATTATATATATATATGGGGCAAGTATAGAGAAAAAACCCATGTGTATTGAGAAAACTCAAGAAACTCTATGGATGGACCACATGTTGCCACGTATTACAACTTTTTTCAGAATTCTAACATGTAACAGCTTTGTCAAAACAGGGAAAATTGATATGTTACATCTCTTTTGCCCGTTTATGTAGATATAACATAACGTGTTACGTTTTTTTTGTTTTCAACAACATATTATGCATGTAATTTTACGAAGTGTAACATTTTCGAACCTAAAAAATTACGAGTTTTCAATGCGTAGTGCATGTAAAAAAACATGTTACATGTTTTATAGAATAATTTTAGTGTAACAAACAAAACCTGTTACACTTTTTGTGTTAGACTGGAAAAGTGAAAAAACAAAAACTGTTACATGTACTTTTTGCCAGCCTATTACATAGTTAGAAAAGTTACTTCATGTAACATTGAATCTCAACTATAAATTTTTTCGATGAATGGTGAAGATTGAGTTTTCAAAGTTTTCTCAGCTCAATAGGGTTTTCTTATTATCCTTTCACTAATCGACTTCGAATGCTCGGCTAACTCAGTCCCAACTGACCCGACTTTCCGGGTCATAACTTAGATCTGTCATTTATCGCTTAATTAACTTGTACTCTCGAGATTCCGATTATCGCAAAGGGTTTCGCAACCTTTTTAAACTATGTTTTACCACGCATTCACAACGCCTATTCAAAACGCAGTTATCGCATATTTACAATGCATACTATTTACACGCATTTTATTGCATCATTGCATCGCATGTTTATACTAAACGCTATCGCAACGCAATCTCATCGCAACTCGAAACGCAGATTTACTTTTATGCATTATATGTGTTATTTGTGTTAGTTGTGTGATTATTTGTTTAATGTTATGTGGTTATCTCAACGCAACCCTTACTCGCAACTAGCCTAAACGCAACACAACGCTTATCGCACGAAACAAAAGTTGGAAAACTAACTCGCGCAACTCGACTGGTCGAATGACCATTCAATCGAATGGACATCCGTCCGGATGACCATCCGATCGGATGGCCACCCGGATCCGTCCGGATGTCCATCCGATCGGATGGCCATCCGGATGTCCATTCGATCGAATGGCCATCTGACCGGACATCCATTTGACCCTCCCACTCTCCACCGCCTTAGTCCCTCTCTCACCCTATAAATACTCGCCTGTACATCACTGTTCACTAATGTGACAGCTTCATTCGACTAACTCGCTCTCAAGTCATTGTCAGGCATTTTTCTCTCGATTCAAGGCTATTTCGTAGGCATTTCTCCCTAAATCTTGTACTTCCATCATCACTACACACTTCTCCATCATCTTCTCCATCAAAATCACTGATTTTCTTCCAGAAATCACCTGATTTGGACTCCTTGAAGGTGACATCATCTCAATTGCTTATGCAATCGGCTGAGTGACATCATCTCATCAAGATTTGCCTAGATCTAAAGGATTTCCACACTATTTAACACAAATCTCTACAAGATTTCAACATTTTCAACAGTTTTAAAACTTTTCTTCGACTTTTCTTCATTTCCTACTCGAAACCGATGGAATCTAGACTCATTCAGGCTCTCTACTCATTCCCTAGTTGAGAACCGGTCTGAAAACAGATTTCCACCGGAGAGACGACCGATTCACGGGTTGAACATGAAACTCCATCAAGGACAGTTAGTCCGATTGAATGGGGTGATTCCCATCCTATCGACTGAGCTGGACCATGGTGTGTTTCCGTTGTTTGACACGTCGTCACGCCGTCTCCATTAAAACTCAAACTTTTTAACTTAGAAAAATTTTACAAAAGTTTCCAAGGCAACAGATCACTCACTCGAATGATTATCCAATCGACTGATCATCCGACCAGGTGGCCTGCCCATTTATAACTTTCAAACACTTATACAATTTGACCAAACTTCAAAAATTCAAGTGTCTCGATCGAATGGCCATCCGTCCGGATGACCATCCGACCGGATGACTTTTTATTAAACTACAACGAAAATTTCAAAAGTTTCAAAACAATTTACAAACACACACATCTCATTCGAATGGCCATCCGTTCGAATGGTCATCCTCCGTCCGGATGACCATCTGCTCGAATGGATATTCATCCGTTCTACTCACCCTTCGACACTTATCTCATCTGACACGCTGTTTACGCACCGTTCAACCCTTATGCTACTGTTCTATGCTCAGGCTAACTCCAACGTGCTCCCTTCAATCCAATTCAAGGTTGTGTTTATTTGTTAAACATATATTGTGAGTATACTCGAACCCCTTTTTCGCTTAACGCACTTTTGGATGTTACATACGTTCTCTATCAAAACATATCAACACACAACGCAAACACTTTTAAATGCTAACCGCTCTCGCATGTTATACGTGACTCGATGAATGTTTGTATGTTATGTTTACACAGTGATTGTTTGCCTGACACCTTAGCAACGATAGTACTATAGTTTGGACTCAGCACCTGTCGTGGAGAGGGGTTGTTAAGGGCTTTATTTCACATGTTCACAGTGGTGAAAATGTGTTACGCATTCTACACCCGTAGTCATGTCGGTTGCATACGTCATTGTCGATAGCATACTTGATTCACATTTTTACGTGTTACATGCTGGTTATGCGTAAACGTTTTCGCTATACTATATGCTATTCAAACTTGTGTACTCACCTTTACATTTTATGTATTGACTTTATTTTAACGTATGTGACAGGCTGATAGGATGTTATGCTTGCTGAATCGAGTAGGAGGTCTAGAAACCCACCAAATAAGAAATTTGAGTTGTCGGAACAGTTTACTTGTTTATGAGACTGATATCTGTAACGACTGTTTTTCTTTATATGTTATTGGTATGGGACTTTAACGTTAAATATAATGATACTAATATTTGTTATGGATACTCGTGAACAATTTGTTTCGCTCAGTGCCACGCCCCGATGTTTCCGCCATCAGTTGAGGTGTTGAGGTGTGACACCAACAATCTTATTAGATAGGTAAGTCGGGTGTGGAACCATGAGAAGTATCATGGAAAGTACTAGTAGATGGATGAATATTGATAAGTAATTATATTCTAAGGAAAAGTGAAATCAAATTGTTTGGTTATTTGTTTTAAAAAAACTACATTAACGATTAACTAAACGAGGTTGTCAAAAATAATAAGAGAAGTGATTCCTTCAGCATTCCAGTTCAAAGATATACCTAGTTTCACGTTAGGAAATTCACGTAGACATAATTATATAAGTTAATTGATAGTGATAAACAAGGCCAATTCATTTAGTGGCAAAACAACAGAGGGTTTTTCACTTGATTATCAATTGGGGATTACCAAACCAGATCTCAAATCCAAAATATCCCGATTAATAGAATTGAAAGATAAAGAATAAAGTCTAAAAACTAATTGTTTATAATCATTCAATCTAACAAATAGCAAAATCATCAAATGCTTAGATTGCATGTCCCAAACATCAAAGAAAACCAAGTCAAATCATTTACTTACTAGAACTCTCCACCCGGAGAATACCACAAAGAGATTAGCCGCTTATGATCGTGACAAAACCTTCAATTGTTGTTTCAAATTGCATGATTCTTGATGGAATATTAATTTGATGGGTTCGAATCCTTTAAATACTTCAATTCTTTGATCCAAAATCGTCCACAAGGTGTTAATTACGAATTAGGGAATTGGCGACCTTTAAATACCTCAAAATGAAGAACCCTAAATATCCCATGCGATGGTCATAATCTATGGCTAGGGTCGTAAGCTACGTCCCCCAATGAAATATTACGGTGCAATACATTTTTCCTTACGACACGGTGTTCTGAGGTCCACCGTAACCTATGCCTCAGAGCCGTAGGCTACGACCCTAGGTTTTTCATATGGGTGTTTTATTCTTTCGTCTGCTCTTTCCACCTTCTAATTTCTTGTTAATTACTTTCCAGTTGTGTGTTTCACCTACAATAACACATCCACTAGTAATCAAACAATCCCAAAAAATTAATCATAGAAAAACTTATAATAATTAGTATTTAGACTCGTTAAAGATCAATCTAAAACCCATCTAACACTCACCATTCTAATCATACTTCTAAATCTACATCTTTTGTCAACTGTAACAGTTGAACCATCTGCCTCTTGGGGAGAGACAAATTTTTTCCACTCCTTGATACCACTAGGCTACCCGCCTTTTCGTTAGTAGTATATATCAACTTTGATTTGAAGTATGTTATCGTTAGAAAGATACATCAACATATATTAATATAACAAGATCAAATTTCACGTAATATTATGATACGTAAATGATATACGAGCATGGGCGGCCTTTATGGTGTGCAGGGAGGACCACTGCACAGGGTTCGTGATTTTGAGGGACACATGTTTTTTTTTAAATATCCGACATATATATGTTATTTTTTTTAAATAGTATACCTATAACAATTCAAATATAGACTCATTTACAAATCAATTTTTATGGTTTAGAAGCTAGCCCATTGACATTAGCTTTATCAAGCACAATACTAATTTAATTTTAAAAAATAAAAATAATAAAACATTATGGAAAGACACATTTTTCGAGTTCGAACAGGGTATATGAATTCTCAGAGACGTCCCTGTTACGAGTAAAAGTATTCAAATGACCAAATTTCCGTAAATCTTATGTCTCTGTGTGTGAATTAGTTCTAATACGACCACATACGTATATTAAACCAAAAAATAACTATAATCTTTTATTATAAAGTTAGTAATTTACGAACGATGTAACAATGCTAGAGGTTTGAACTAATTTAAAAGAGTCAGTAGCATTCCTATTTGCTTACACATCATGTTTTTTACTACTTTTAAATGCAGCACTCTTATGCTTTGTCAAATAAACATCTCCTATCTTATTCATAATCATGTTTTTTTTACTTTTTAACAGTAGTATGGGGTGCTTTTTAGATGGAATCACCTTTTCATCAGTATTTTTTTTTTTTCAACCCTTTAAACTTTAAAGTAGAGAAAAAGAGTAGGTCACGTGAGGCAACACAGGAAGTCACGTGCAGGGAGTTTTGTACCTGTATTTATTCATGCACAATGTTATATTTTCTGTTATAAAACTTAAAAGAGAAGATAAAAGAAATGTGAAAAAAAGAAAGAAATAATTACTGTTTTCTTTGTCTTTCTATATGGTGGGGATGTTTTTTTGGTTTCATCTGTTGGGTTTCTCTCTTGTGGGCTCAAGTTTCGATTCATTTGATTGGGTTTAACAAGCTCTATCTCTTTCATCCTCACCCTACATTCCACACCTCACTGTGTGTGTTTGTGTGTGTGTTATGTGTATTTATCTTTTCTCTTGATTCTACTATAGCAGGCTTTATATACAAGACTTATAACCTCAACCTTACCTGCTCAAGGTGCGGGGTCAATGAACAAAAAAGCAAAGAAAGTTCATTTGTAAAAGCTAAAAGGTTTTAAAGCTTAAAGAAAGCTGATTTCTCGCAAAGCAAATTACTTTTCTTCAATCCTCATCTCTCTCTACATCTCACCTTCTTCGTCTCAAGAACTAATAAAGCTGAAACAAACGACTATCTTGATCACTTTTACGGATATTTGATAGATTTTGTCTTACATAAATCAACCCATATGTTAGACAACAACGACCACCATAGCCACCACCTCGCTGCCGCGCCATCTTCATCTTCTGATCCCTTCCTTTCACCGGAAAATGGTCTTTCCAGCAAAAGGAAACGACGTCCCGCTGGCACGCCAGGTAAATGGTTAACTTACACATGTGTAGAACAGTTACATATATATATATATAACTAGGTTATCTTCTAGGACAGAGTAAATGTTTGCCCTCGTCCCACTCTACCCATACCTAACATATAGTTTTTCTGAGTGAGATATTACTAGGTACGTTTCTGTATAACAGGTTCGTTGGTAGTTATGTATTATATGTTTTAGTTAACTAGTAATCTAGGTAAATAGTTAACGTACACATATTTAGAACATTTATATATTTAATTCGATTAAATTCGCAGATCCGGATGCGGAAGTGGTATCTCTATCACCAAAAACATTGTTGGAATCAGATAGGTACGTTTGTGAGATCTGTAACCAAGGGTTCCAAAGAGATCAGAACCTACAGATGCACCGGAGACGGCATAAAGTGCCATGGAAGCTATTAAAGCGCGAGTCGCCGGAGGTGAAAAAGAGGGTTTTCGTGTGCCCCGAACCGAGCTGCTTGCACCATGACCCTTGTCACGCACTAGGGGACCTTGTAGGGATCAAAAAGCATTATAGGAGAAAACATAGTAATGATAAACAATGGGTTTGTGAGAAGTGCTCAAAGGGTTATGCTGTTCAATCTGATTATAAAGCTCATCTCAAAACTTGTGGCACTAGAGGCCATTCTTGCGACTGTGGCCGAGTTTTTTCCAGGTTTTTTTCTTTAACTTCACTTTAAATTAATTAAATGATGATTATATATTCATATCCAATGTGTCAACCTTGGTTATTTACAATCTTTAAATGAAAAAAATATAATCTTTGAATAAAAAAGGTAATCTTTAAAATGGGAAGGCTTGGAACCTATGACATTTTCCACCTTGGTGTTTGTTTTTTGTTTACAAACATAGATTTCAGCAACAAAAACATAAATTCGTTAATGTTTTTTTTCTTCTGAAAAAGTCGACGTCTGGTCACTATAATTAATTCAACAGTGAATTCTTTGAAGTCTCTGGTTAAGGGTACAGTCTTTTCTGGTTTGGTTCTCGACAATATAGAGTAAACCCATAAATCACTATCTGAAATCTATGATCTTTTAATTTATTTTAAGGGTAAATTTCATCTTCATAATTTAAAATAATTAAAACTATGATCACACTGATAATTTGACTAATTATTTTCAAGTTAAACAAAAGTACATTTGTTGGCCGTTAAAAAAAAATATATATATTCGCTTTCATTCTGAAGGACGATAAAGTTTAAACGAAGAAGTAACTTTTGTTTATTAAGTTTCAAAATAATTTATAACATTCCGAGTAAGATAAAAATCAAGTCGGCTCTTTATTATGGGCATACAAAGTTACTTTTCCGTTAAATTGGAATCGTTCTTAGCAACAAAGTGAAAACTGAAACTATACGTTATCAGTTAAATTGCTACTATATCAGTTATTATCAATAAAAAGTCATAGTATAAATTATTAAAATTCAATTTACGTATCTTTTTATTTTATATTATGGGATAAGTCGTCTTTTTTTTTTTTAATATAATATTGCTTGGTATAGTCCAAAATCTTATGATTAAGCTGAAGTTATTTGGATTTAGTTCATACAAATTAATCATCTTCTTAATTTACATGATCTTGATCTTACAAACCATCTATTTCTTGACCTATAATATCTTGTTTGCTAGTTGGTACGTAGCCCCTACACGAGAAAGCTTTGGTTCTTCAGTTGATTAGATCTTTTGTCTTATAGCACTTGATCTTTGTCTCCCTATAATTATGCATTATGTACATAAATTCTTTTGTCAACAATGTAATGATTACTGTACGCTGTTCTTGTTTTGACTCATTTGTCTTTAACTCTTTTTAGAGTCGAGAGTTTTATCGAGCACCAAGATGCTTGTATCGTCCGACGTGTCCATCCGGACCTACCCGCATTCCAGCCAGCATGTTCATCTCGAACCGCATCGAGTACAAGCCCATCAAGCGACACGAATTTAAGCACCATCCCATCATTGCAACGAATGACACCAATCCCACCTTGTGAGAATCCTTTTTCACAACCTCATGACACACAAAACAACTTGGAACTTCAACTCTTACCATCATCATCATTATACGAACAAATCAATGATAATCGGACCAATTTGAAGCTCTCGATTGGAAGCGGAATCAGCTTCCCAAAAGAAGAAGAAAATATGAAGATGGCTATGGCTGAAAAGGAGTTTGCCGAAGAAGCTAGACAACAAGCAAAGAGACAGATAGAAACTGCCGAACTAGAGTTTGCTAACGCGAAACGGATTAGGAAACAAGCGCAAGCAGAGTTGGAAAGGGCTAAGATTTTACGCGAGCAAGCAACAAAGAAAATTAGCGCCACCATCTTGGAGATCACTTGTCATTCTTGTAAGCAACGGTTCCAAGCCTCCAGAAATAACGGTGTAGCCATTACAGTTGAGGAGATGTCATCGGCTATAACTGAAGGCGAAGGAGATTAATTTGTAGTATTTTTAAGCCAATCCATCTCCTTTTTTGTCGTTTTCCCTTTCCTTTAAGGACAAACCAGGTGCGCGAGGCTATCGTATGCGCGACGTCTAAGGGAAGTCGGGCCAACATAGGCCTGATATACGCATCTTTACCCTGTGTTTCTGCAAGAGGTTGTTTCGTTTATTTAATTTGTATTTGTTTTCTTTGTGATTTCATTCATGTTTTTTTATCTTTTTCCTTAGGAAAATAATGTATTAATGTGTAGATTTTGGTACTATGATGCTAAATCTAGGATTCCACATTATATAGATTTGATCAGACCAATCAATGTACTAGTACCAATTAGTTTGAAAGATAACGAGACCTATTTAAGGATGGTAGGTCTTGTAAGTAAAGACTTCTTAAATCCTTCATAGGACATCATCTGGATTTTAAGGCTTTTGTCTTTTAAGAAAAAGAAAGGAATCAAAGATGCATGGTATGTTTGGATTTTCCAATGTAAGGAGCAGTTGAGAGTTCTAGTTGATGATCAAATAGTTATTTGTGATTATTTATGACCAGTCAAATTGAGCAAACCAACATGTTATTAGTGTCATAAACATGTGGCCTAGGTATTAAAATAGCGCATCGTTTAGAATGCTTCTTTGAAGTATAAGGCCAAGGATTCGAATACAAGGGAGGCCAACAGTAAAAAAAAAATAAAAAAATAAACTCAAATTTGAGACCCTTATTGTTTTAAATAAATCTTGACTATGTTCAATTTGCATTCGATTGAAATTCTCTTAGTTTTCACTTTTCAACTCTCGTATATATTCTATTGAAATTGCATGTTTCTACGCATTTTAGAAAGCTCATACAGAAAAAGTCTATCATATTCCCAGGTGTTTCGATTGTAACAAAATAAAATTCTTTTTCCACAAAAATTGAAAAGATTTTAGAATAAACTTTAGCCCAAAAAGGGTTGAGCCGCAACGATATATGAACGAGACCGCAAGAAATTGAAGCAAATTTTTGACGAGCTTCGCTAAATGTTTGGCTTCAAACGTACTATCATACTAAGGGCATGTTTGACTAAGCTTTTTGAAACAAATTATTGATTTATTGACTTTTTGAAAAAGTGAGTATGGAGTGACTTATTGGCTTATTGGTCTTTTCCTCTCACATACACCCTCATTACCAAACATCATTTTGGAGCTTATAACTTTTCAAAAAACCAATATGTTAATAAGTTGTTTCAAAAAGCTTAGCTAAACATGCCCTAAGATGATATTCAAGTTAATGATCAAAGGTATTCTCTAATATCGAAAGAAAAAAAAAGTAAAGTGCAATTTGCGTCCTTGAAAAATGTGAGCGACATCAACCTAAGTCCGTATTTTCAAAAAAATAGATACTTGAGTCCCTGAGGTTTGGTTTTCTCTACAATTTAAGCCCCTCCCCCTTGCTGACATCACAATTCTGTTTAATCATGGTGAAAATACCGAAACACCGTTTCATTTGCATCCCTCTATCATGTCTTTATTCCAATTAACGCCCCCTCCAACCACCAACACCACACCACCGGACCATCTTCACCGTCGTTCACACACCACCACACCTAAACTCCGAACCGTCACCAACACCTAAACTCCGAACCGAAATACCGTTTCATTTGCATCCCTCTATTATGTCTCCACGTGCGCCACCAACCATATAAAACCCTATAAGAAATCACCAACACTATCGACCACTACCATCATGGATTCACCACCGTACATCAACCTCCTTCAACCATCATCGCAAACAGTCACCCACTGTAACCCGTTATCACCATTTCTAACCAACCATTGTTCACCATACTTTACACCACACCCGTCTTCTGATTGCAACCCCTTCAACATCACCGTCCTCACCCTGTAACTCCACTCCCCAATCAATTCCTTCGCTCTTGATTTTGAATCAAATTGATTATTCCGTTGTAAGGAGACGTTAATTTTGGTGAAACTGAAGTTATTTTATTGTTTTGGATGAGTTTTCGAAGGTCAAAAGTTATCGGTTTGAAGGATAATCAAAATTAGTACATATCCGGTAAGCAAATTCAGACATTATAAGCTTCGAGTTCTTTAGAGAGAGAAAAAACAACTCAATGAGAGAATTCAGAGATGAAATTGCAAAATGAATAAGTTCATCAGAATCATAGTTCATTAGTTCTTCAAATCTTAAATCAGTTCTTCGGTTTAAATCGGTGTTTGAAGGTACAGAATCAGGCCTTTTTCACGTTGTAAATGTGTGGTGGTTGATGGTGGTGGGTTTTTTTGGCTATCGTCGCTCTCATCGGCTTTGAAAGGCTTCTTATGAAATGTCTAGCAACATACTGGTCGAAATTCAAGTGGAATTATGAAAGGCTTCCTATGAAATCCATGATTCACTTTTGATCCTCTCTAAAGCATGGATCAGTGGCTTACTTAGTTATAGAACCAAGTCAGATTCAAGCTGAGAGAGAGAAATAGATGTGATGCGGTGGTGGCTACATGGTGATAGTGGTTGATGGTGGTGGTTAGGGGTGTGCACGGTTCGGTTCGGTTCGGTTCGGTTATTAGCATTATCCGTAACCGTAACCGAAGTCATCGGTTAATCGGTTCGGTTAATTCGGTTAATTTGTCGGTTTTCGGTTCGGTTCGGTTAATTTTCGGTTAATAACCATTCAAACAAGGGCTAACTTTTTTGCTTAGAAATACATGTAATGGAGGTATAAATACATGAAATAGATGTATAAATACATGAAATGGATGTATAAATAAATGAAATGTAGGTATAAATGCATGAATAGATGTTTAAATACATAAAATGGAGGTATAAATAAATGAAATGAAGGTATAAATAAATGAAATGAAGACATAAATAGATGAAATAAAGGTATTATTACATGAAATAAAAGCATAAAACATGAAATAGAGGTATAAAAACTAGAAATATATAAAAAAATAAATGATTCGGTTCGGTTCGGTTAATTTCGGTTAACCGATGGTAAAATAAATTATCCGTTAACCGACTTTCGGTTAATTCGGTTTCGGTTAATTTCGGTTCGGTTTTGTCGGTTTTCGGTTCGGTTTCGGTTAACGGTTCGGTTATTGCACACCCCTAGTGGTGGTATTAGAGAGGGGGGATGTGGTGGTGGGGGAAATGACGAGGATGCAAAGTGTTATGTTTGGGGAAAATGGGGGTATAAATTAGAGTTAGTGTTTTTTGTAAGTGAAAAGACGGTTTCCACCTTACTACACATAATGGAATATACTAATGGCGATTGGCTTAGGGACTCACAGTGTAGCGAAAACCCAAGGTCGGCTGAAAGGTGATTTAACTAAAGCATGTGCTTAGGACCACCATCTTTTTAGGGCCCCTAATTTTAATATTGGGTCATTTCTAATATATGTAATTTGGGCAATAAAAATTGTATGTGTTTGTGAGTACTGCATGATGTTCCTGTAAGTTTGTTTCAATTTCTAGGTAAATTAGTAGATTGAGACTTCATTACTTAGATAAGTTAGGACTTAAGTGAGACTTGATAAATAGATGTTGCATAATATATGTTCTTTATTACCTTATATAAGTTTGTCCTTGTTAACTTTCATGACAAACATAATTCGAAAGTATGATTCAACATGTCTAAAATGGTTTGAGCTAGATTATATAACAATTATATTTAAAAAAGGGGCTTGGATTTTTACGTTGCTTAAGGCCCCTAAAAAGGTTGAGCCGTCCCTGCCAAATCATAGATACTTAAATGTCCATCTTTTTTTAAAGTAGGAACTCAGGTTGATATCACCCACATATCTCAGGGACATAAATTGCACTTTACTCTAAAAGAAATTATATGAGGACGTAGATACAGACCATGCATCTAGAGGATTATTTACATTTTTACCTTGAATATGGTTGTGCATGATACATCACATGTTTTTGGATGAGTTTATATTTATCTTATAAAATTAAAATTTCATGCATTATATTTCTTTTACAGCTAGGGCTGTAAACGAATCCAACATGTAGCGAACAGTTCATGAATTGTTCGGAAGAAGTTCATTCAATAAATGAACGAACACGAATAAGAAATTTCGTTCATTAAGTTAAACGAACGAACATGAACAGGTTGCGTTCGTTCGTTTATGTTCATGAACGTTCGGTAATGTGTTCATTTATGTTCGTCCGTTTATGTTTATTTGTGTTAGTTTATCTAATGGTTTTTATATGTCGTACTTTTCTTTTCTTGTTTATAGTTTTAAAACATTTGAAACCTAGTTATACTATATGCCTACCGCAACTTACGTCATTTAAGCATTTCAATTTCAGCTTTTTAAAGCTTGACAAACTTTTTATTTTGTGTTACTTACGTTTCTAATAATTATGTAAATTGTGTTCATGTAGGATCGTGTTTCCACCCGAACGAGTCGTTCAGAGGAGTTTTCGTCAATTACAGGTGCGGAAAACAAGTAATCAACGTAGAAACAGCTTGCAAATCACTTTAAACACCTTTCTGTATTGATTTATAACAGTTTACATCCAAATCTCGATCCGGCAGCACTTCGGTACGAGTTACAAGGTCTTCTCTATGTGGTTCGCTTATGTGCACCTATTTATAGGTGTTGAGGTTCCTTCCAAGGTACATTGACACATAAGCGGACCTGACAAATAAGCGGACCTGACACATAAGCGGACCTCCTAGTGACACATATGCGGACCTGACACATAAGCGGACCTCCTAGTGACACATAAGCGGACCTGACACATAAGCGGACCTACCAGGTGACACATAAGCGGACCTACCAGGTTAAACCTCCAAGCTGTCCTATTTTCTCATAAAACATGCCCTGATCTAACAATCTAAAACTAAGACTCGATCCAAGACGAAGTCGACAGATGTAGTGCACCAACAAACTCCCCCTCAGATGTTGACAAGTCGTTCATCGAGTCTTTGACAATGTCATGTCTTCACATCTTCAGTCTTGATCAGTCTCTGGGCTTCTCTCTCTCCATCTTTATCTCTTTATCACCAACAAACTTCTTCTCTTGAATGTTGACATCTTTAAAGTTCTTCATCATCAACAATCACTCCACCTCAAATGCTGACTCTTCCTGCATAAAACTCTACCACAAACATAAGTTTTATGATAAACATTTAAGCATATAGACAACATTTGAAACTATCACAAACAAATCAATCAATCAGATACTGATGAACCACTTGAAATTGTATCATTTTATTAAAACATCACAATCTTCCAAACCATCTGTTCATCATGTTTAGCACTTAGAATTTTGAAAATCAGCTTTTCAATATCAGTCGTCGAAAATCTTTTTGATGTTTCAAATTTATGCTAAAACACACCTAAAATCTTTTTGGATTTTTCTGGAAAAAAAAAAATAACACTAGTTGTGAAGACAAAGACTGACACCACTTGTAAAAATAATACGATGCAGAAATGAAATATTTACAGACAATATTTTTGTGAGTTCGTGCAAGAGGATCATATCAGTTTTGAGACATATCACTAACACCGTTAAGCTTTAAACATTCTCAGTTCTAAGCAATTTACCTAGATTGTCAGTATATTGGTCCATTTTAAATTTTCACAAAAATTTCAATTGATTTGAGATACGGTATTAATGTTTTAGAAACTTAAACTTAATTGTGTATCACTCCACTAGAATATACTCCTGTATCCAGATCCCAATATTCAGTCTTACAGGTGAGTATACCACAGATGATATCTGTAAAGGGGTTATGTGCGAGGGCCGTGAGAGCTCAGGTCGATACTTCCGTATACGCAGAGAGATGACGTCTTCGACTTTAAGTGGGTCCCCTTTAGAGGATCTTTTGTTACAACAGCAAAGATTATCAATTTTATTGTTTAATCAGATTGTTGAGGGCGAGCTTATATTTCAAAGCTTTTTGCAGAAAGTATTATCCGGGGACTAGGTCAGTATTTCCATACAGCAAAAGTCCCGGGATAATACCCCAGATATCACTGAGTATAAAGACCTAGTATCTCAGAATACGGGACCTTTCAAACAAGATTTCGGGGGTTACCCATATATTCAAGAATAGTTACCCACGAATTAAGCAAGTTTGAATTTAGGTTTATATCTCGTTTCAATTTACTAAATGTGCAAAAATCTACTGACACATCCACAGTAAGATTGTTTATCACATTTAACTTTTCAAATCTTTAGCGTGCTGTGATAGTCCACTGATGTACTATCATTTCCTCTTTTTCACAACAAAACTCATTTTTGATTTTATCATGTTTTTGACTTTTTCAAATTTTCTAATGTTTTTGGATTTTCTGAAAATTTTCTACTCCCCCTAAAATGCAAACACATTAAAGAAATTTGAAAACTATCTAAGTTCTTGACCCACTAGAAACATGAAAGTAAACCAAACTATACAAAAATATGACAACTGATATCAAAACACATCAACTCGCCATTCATTTGGCATAAACAATCAGAACTCCCCCTATCACCAAACTATTTTCCCATTTAGATCTCAAAACACTTAAGTTTGTTTTAATCAAAATGTTTTTCCGGAAAATAAGTTTGGTTAATTTTATCACTTGTAGGTTTATCAATAACAAGTTCGGGGATGTGGTTCATCATATTGTCTTCCAACCAGTTGTAGGAAAAAGCAAGTACAAATTAATGTCCTTGATTTACCACATACAAGTACCATCAACTCACCTAACCACTTGTAATTATAACCAACAAATACCACTAGTAAGCAAACACACACAAACCTTTTACTGTTTGAATGATTGACATTAACATAGCCAAAATTTCAAGAAAGATGCCGATACCTGCTCCTCGCTTACCAACCTGGGAGCTCCGGCAAGTCAGGTTTTTAGTCGAAGAAAATATCTGCCCAAGCCTGACTAGCCTTAGGTTTCACCGAGTCACCAGCACTCGGTTTCTTACCTTTCCTCTTCTTTTCATAAAATTCTTTAACCCCTTGACTTTTCGATCAATCATCTTACCAAAGATATGTTGAACTTTGGGATTAAAGACCTTTTCAGCATCAAATTCCTGTTTATCATTATAAAATTGGTTAGAAATTTCAACTTTACCAATTTTCTTTTTATAATTCTCAGCCCGAAGTGATCGAAACTCCTCATTATTCACAATCGGAACTGATTTTTCGTCTTTTAAAACAGCTTCACATTTTGAAACAACTTGTGGCTCAACTGATTTTATGGAATCAGTTTCATCGCCAGAAGATAGCTCCTCTGATTTTGACCTATCAGAATCATCGCTAGAGCTTTCACCAACTTTCTTAACAACCCATTTCTGGTTGTCAGATTTAGCTCTCTTCTTGTAAAACTTGTTCGAACTCTCACCAATTTCAAATGTAGAATCTTTAAACAATTTTGTTCTATCAATTGGTGGTTCGAACTCAACTACTTTCTCTTTGAGTTTACGAAATACTCCCTGTTTTGAGTGTATTGCCTTCGAACAGTCTCTGGCAATATGTCCAACAATGTTGCATCGAAAACAGGTTTTCGTATCTTTCTTCTGTTCAGCCATTTTCTTCAATCATCTTGCTTCTTTGCAAGGAATTCATTGTTTGACTGTCTCCAGAAATCTTTCTTTTCTTCTTCCTCAGATGACGTTCCTGAAACAAATGTCATTTTTGATTTAAAATCACGAACATATTTTCATTTTTCTGTTTTTCTGTAGGAGTAAAACCTAACCCTTTCTTTATGAAATTACCATTATGGTTTGATTTCTTTTGGAAACCTGAACCAGAACTGTAATTCTTTTTCTTGTTTAATCTTTGTTGTACTCTTGAGGTGTAATTTTTAGGTTTTTCATTAAGACATAAGTCTTTTATTTCAGAAATATTAATTTCTGTGAGTTTGAAAACCTTGTTTATCAATTCAGTTTTGACACCTCTTATTGGAAATTCCTCATCAGAATATAATTTGTCAGAATCATTCAAAGTGTATGCAACTTTGAACAATCCATCATCCAAATTAGATTTTGATAACAAAAATTTTCTATCATAAACTATTTTGTCCTGTTTTTCTGTTTGACACGGAGTGCTTGACCCAGACTTTGACTCTGACGCGAACTCCGACTTTGACTCCTCTATTTTGATGTGTGTAAAATGCAACATATAAAACACATCAATTAAGGCATAAAACTAACCCTTTTTAAGTACTAATGTTGGAAAAAGAGTGTTTTTGTCTTCCTTTTGTATTTTCAGGATGAAATGAGCTCAAAATCACAAAAGAAACAAAAAGACCACTAATTCTACCATAAATACAAGAAAAGGAACAAAAGTAAACTGCCCGGACCCTCAACGGCACCTCCCAAGACAAAGAGAAGAGAACAGAGTCTGAACACGCCCCGTGTCCAGTGAACACGGGGGCGTGCCCAGGAAGCAGCAGAAAAGACAAACCAGTAGAAGCTTCCATTGCTCACCACGGGGCCGTGCCCAGCGGGCACGGGGGCGTGTTGAAAGTACAGCAGGCGCATTAATTGTAATTCGCAATTACAATTAATGAAGAGAGAGAATGTCAGACGGGCACGGGGCCGTGTCCAGCGGACACGGGGCCGTGTCCAGCGTTCTGTTCAGCCTATAAATAGAGGAGCTTGGTTTCATTCTCTCTCATCCCTTGGCACACCACCTCTCTCACACTTCATCCACCACCCATCACCACCATAACACCATCATCCACCACCATCATCCATTGTCCATCGTAGAGTGTGTGAGTCGTCTCGGGATCCAAGATTGATCGTAAGAGTTCTTGACAATCAAGGCCATGTTTGCCTAAGTCTCTTACATCACTTGGTGAAGACAAGTGTTTAGTATAATACTTTTTATTTTTAATCTTTTGCACTTTTTATTTGGTTTTGTATTAATGACTTTAATAACTAGTTACTTATGTTGAAGGTGATCTTTCCTTATCGTTTGTCCGTGGTGTCTTGGCGTTATTTTACTGTCTATATAAAATAAAAGATTTTCACCATTCATATCTCCACGGTCTATATGGAGGTATGTTGGCTACCTGGTCGGGGGTTAAGGGAACGGTTTGGTAAGGGTCTTGCCCTTGTTCAGCGTTTAGAGGTCCTGCTTGGGACCTGGGTCAAATTTAGTAGGATCTCCTTCAATGCCCATAGGTATTGGATGGCGGGGATCCAAACTCTTTGATCCCCTCATAAGCTAACTACTATTAATACTATAACCCGGCTATTTAGGACTGTATCCCTGCTGACTCAGACTACTTAGCCGAGGGTAACGTCACCGCCAAAAGCGGGGCCTACCATAATTTGCATTAATAACTTAATTCATTATCTTCCAATAATCCGACCCTTTAGGATTGTATCCTTGCTGACTCAAACTACTGGGTTGAGGGTAACGTCGCCTTCAAAAGAGGGGCCTACTACAATAACTAAGATAATCTCTTAAACAAGTGCAAAAGTGCGAAAATAATCAAAGGTTATACTAATACACGAGTCGGATCCAAGTGATTCATTTTGTCTATCTGTTTTTATTTTATTTTCTTTTTCAGCATTTAGTTAGTTTTTATTTTTCTTAGTTTAAAACATTTTTCTAACTTTTTGATTTGATTAGACGTTGAGGATAAACCGGTATTAAAAGCTCTTGTGTCCTTGGACGACCTCGGTATCTTACCAACACTATACTACGTCCACGATGGGTGCACTTGCCCATATGTGTGTTTAGTGTTAGTGAATATCGTGTTTTATAAATTTAAAACTTGGCTAAAAGTGTAAAAAGGGCTTAAATAAACATCTAAAAATATATTACACCTAACGCACATCAAGTTTTTGGCGCCGCTGCCGGGGACACAAGGATTTTAAGAAAGCTTAAAATCGACGGCCTAATCAGTTTTTCAAAACCTTTTCAAAACGCGCGCATTTTTTCTGCATTTTAGTTTAGTTTTGCATTTACAGTAGCTTGAACACGGGGCCGTGCTCGCTGAACACGCCCCCGTGCTGCATATTTTTAGAGTAGATACCCAGATACAGAGTCTGACCACGGGGCCGTGTTCACTCAACACGCCCCCGTGCTCAACGTGACCAGTTAATTTAATTAAAACGCCCAGATACAGTCCCTGAACACGGGGCCGTGTTCACCCAACACGGGGCCGTGTCCAGCTTCTGTTTCCGTCTTATTTTTGTTTTCTGGTCCCGAGACTCAGTTGTAGTCTGTTGAGTGATTCCTATGGATCAATACTCAAGAGGTTACAACTACACCTATGATGAGGATGATTATAGAGGGAATTATTGCACTAATTGTCGTAATGCACGCTCGGTTCAATATAATAACTCATATCAACCATCCAATTCATACAACTATTATGAGGAGCCCAGGTACGAGCCATCAACTTCATACACATCCTATGAAGACCAAAGGTATGAACCTCCTTCCTCATACTCATATTTTGATGAACCAAGGTATGAGCCTTCATACTCATACTTTGAAGATTCAACATATGAGCCACCACCTTCATACACTTATTATGAGGAACCATGGCGTGAACAACCCACCTCATATGAGTACTATGAAGAACAAAGTTTCGACCCTTATCCATCATACACTTACAATGAAGAACAATGGTGTGAACCATCTACTTCATTTGGGTACTATGAGGAACCAAGGATCGAACAACCGGATTCAAACTTTGATGATCCGAATTCTTTCAATCTCACCGAAGTAACTAATCGGATAATAGAACAACTTAAAACTATCGAACGTTGCATAAAAGAATCTCGCGCACGGGAAGAGGAATCCCGCGCGAGAGAAGAGTTAAAAAGTAATAATAACGTAGAGATAGTTGAAAGTGTAAAAATGGAAGAACAAGAAAGTGAAAAACAGACACATGAGTTAAACAACGAAAAGGGTGAGTCCGATAATGTTAAAATTCAAGAAGAGTCTAATTTAGAGGAAATTATTCTCTTGTCACCTACTTTCGAAAACCATTGTTTAATAACCCCTCATGCCAAGTTTTTAAAAGAGTTAAACACTAGTACTAAAATCAAAGAAATGGTAAGTGTTAAGTTAACTAATGATCAAACCTCGCTAATAAAGGAAGATCCTTTTGAAATTAACATCACACCGGTTCCATGTTTCTTTCAAAATTCGTTTATTAGTAATATCACTATTGATAAAGATCTTTGTGTTAACATAATGCCCAACTACATTTTTGAAAAGTTAAGTATTAGTGATTTTACTCCACTTCAAATACCCATTTTTCTATCCGACCGAAAAGTAATGAAATCAATCGGTGTAGTCGAAGATATTTTGGTTCAAACAAATCAAATGGTAATCCCAACCGACTTCGTCATCTTAGATGATGCCCCCCTAGTCTTGGGAAAACCTTTTGTACAAACTCACAAAGCTTTGAAAAACCGGAAATTCAACAATCTAACTCTTCAATTAGGGGCATTCAAAAGGAGCATAGATCTTGAGCGCTCAATGAAATATCCTTTTGGCAACAATGACCCCCTAATTGAAGATGAAGCTGAACCACCTGATACAAACCACGAGGAAGACCACTTTGTCGACGAAGAGGTAGCCATAGAACAAACTTTTAAAGTTCTTGATCTAAATGAGCCACAAAATAAGGTGTCTCCTAAAGACCCACCCATCGAGCTCAAAGAACTCCCTAAGGGTTTGGAATATGCTTTTCTAGGCAAAGATGGTAGTTTACCTGTAATTATTTCGTCTAAATTAACTAGCATAGAAAAAGAAAAATTAGTTAACCTACTTAAAAAACACAAAAATGCGATCGCTTGGAAGCTTGTAGATATTAAGGGAATAAGTCCTTCCATGTGCACGCACAAAATTTTAATGAATGATGACTACAAAACGGTGATTCAACCACAACGAAGAGTGAACCCCAATGTTCAAGAAGTGGTTAAAAGTGAAGTCATCAAACTACTCGACGCCGGACTAATCTACCCTATCTCCGATAGCCCGTGGGTAAGTCCCGTCCAAGTAGTCCCAAAGAAAGGAGGTATGACGGTAATAACTAACGAGAAAAATGAATTAATACCCACAAGAACCGTCACAGGATGGAGAGTCTGTATAGACTATAGGAGATTAAATGAAGCAACAAGGAAAGACCACTTTCCTTTGCCCTTCATTGATCAAATGTTAGAAAGATTATCCGGTCATAAATTTTATTGTTTCTTAGATGGTTTTTCAGGTTACTTCCAAATACCGATAGCACCAGAAGACCAAGAGAAAACAACTTTCACATGCCCCTACGGAACTTTTGCATATCGACGCATGCCATTCGGTCTATGTAATGCGCCTGCAACATTCCAACGTTGTATGGTCGCCATTTTCCATGATATGATTGAAAAAACCATGGAAGTCTTCATGGATGACTTTTCCATCTTTGGAGACTCATATGATCAATGCCTCGATAATCTTGAACGAATGCTATCCCGATGTGAGGAAACTAACCTCGCCCTTAACTGGGAAAAATGCCATTTCATGGTAACAGAGGGAATAGTACTCGGACATAAAATCTCAAGCGAAGGAATGGAAGTTGATCGGGCAAAAATTGAGACTATATCTCGATTACCTCCTCCATCCTCCGTGCGAGCGATCAGAAGTTTCCTAGGGCATGCCGGATTTTATAGAAGGTTTATCAAGGACTTTTCGAAAATTTCAAGACCTCTAACAAAATTGCTTGAAAAAGATGCACCCTTCATCTTTGACAAGGAATGCAATCAAGCATTTCTAACCCTCAAGGAAATGCTAGTCAATGCACCTATCATGATAGCACCAGATTGGAAATTTCCTTTCGAAATCATGTGCGATGCAAGCGACTTTGCTGTTGGAGCAGTATTGGGACAAAGAAAAGAAAAACATTTCCACCCAATTTATTATGCTAGTAAAACTCTAAATGATGCACAAGAAAATTATACAACTACAGAAAAAGAGTTACTAGCGGTGGTGTTTGCTTTTGATAAATTTCGTTCTTATCTTGTTCTTTCTAAAACAATAGTTTATACAGACCATGCAGCCATCAGGTACCTCTTCAAGAAGCAAGACGCAAAACCCCGTTTGATAAGGTGGATTCTACTCCTCCAAGAATTCGACATTGAAATCAAGGACAAAAGAGGAGCAGAAAACACTGCTGCAGATCACCTCTCACGCTTAGAAGACCCAGCTTTGGAGACAACCAGGGACGAGCAAATCAACGAAAAATTTCCCACGGAGTCCCTGGAAATGATGGAAAGCAGACAAGAACCATGGTATGCCGACTACGCTAATTTCTTAGCCAGCGGTATAGTCACCAAAGGATGGCCACATCATCAAAGGAAAAAATTCTTTGCTGATGTAAAGCATTACTTTTGGGAAGACCCCTATCTTTTCAAAATGTGTGCCGATCAACTCATCCGAAGGTGTGTCCATGGTAATGAAGCACGAAGAATACTCCGTCATTGTCACGAAAGTCCATACGGAGGACATCATGGTGCCGCAAGTACCGCAAGAAAGGTATTTGATTCGGGATTCTACTGGCCAACCATTTACAAGGATGCACAAAACCTTGTAAAGACATGTGATGCCTGCCAAAGATCAGGTAATATTTCTTCCAAAAACGAAATGCCTCAAATTGGCATTCTCGTTTGTGAAATCTTTGATGTGTGGGGACTCGATTTCATGGGACCTTTCCCACCTTCAAAAGGAAACAAATATATACTTGTGGCAGTCGATTACTTGTCTAAATGGGCAGAGGCCGAGGCTCTTCCAACAAATGATGGAAGAGTAGTGGTAAAATTCCTAAAAAAGTTGTTCTCTCGTTTCGGGACACCAAAAGCATTAATAAGTGATAGAGGTACCCATTTTTGCAATCATCAACTCGAAAAAATATTAACAAGGTATGGGGTCTATCACCGGGTCTCAACAGCATATCATCCTCAAACAAATGGGCAAGCCGAAGTGACTAATCGAGGTTTAAAACGAATACTTGAGAAAACCGTAGGGATAAATAAAAAAGAATGGGCTGACAAACTAGACGACGCTTTATGGGCTTTTCGAACCGCTTATAAAACCACTATAGGCACAACCCCATATAAACTCGTCTATGGAAAAAGTTGTCACTTGCCAGTAGAAATCGCTCACAAAGCCTACTGGGCAATAAAAAACGTAAACTTAGACTTAGAAGTTGCCGGTAAGAATCGATTTTGTCAAATAAACGAATTAGAAGAACTTAGGAATTATGCATATTCTAACTCCGAAATTTATAAAGAAAGAATGAAAAATTTGCATGATAAATATATTAAATCTAATGAATTTCGGGTTGGAGACCAAGTTCTATTGTTCAATTCGCGACTTCGATTGTTTCCTGGTAAGTTAAAATCTAGGTGGTCGGGACCTTTTTCAGTCACCCATGTTTTTCCACACGGTGCAGTAGAAATTAAAACTCGAAATGGGACACCATTTAAAGTCAATGGCCAACGGCTGAAACTCTACAGAGGATCCATTGAGGATGAGGAAGAGGAAATCGCACTTCAAACGGTCAACGAATAAACTCATACCCGACATGTTACAGGTAAGTATACATTCGAAACCGGTAATATCATCTAACCATTATTCGGAGATAAGGGGCATGCACACGAACACGTAAAAAAAAAAATAATAATAATAATAATAATAATAATTTTCAAAAAATTTCACCCGGCACGGGGCCGTGTCCGCTGGACACGGGGCCGTGTCGAGGCGACTGTCGGGATAAAACCCTCTTTTTCTATCAGTTACACCATTCCACACGCCCCGTTTCGCCGAAAACTCTCTGGTTAGAAGCGATTTTCTGCGGATTTCGAACGTTACCACCAAACCTAACAACGTCAAGGTATGATTCTATCCTTCTTAGTAGTTAGATTAGTTACTTGCATGTAGTTAAAACATCAAAAATTGGGGGAAATCTAGGGTTCTTCATGTTCATCCGGATCGAACTCAAAATTTTTGATGAAAATTGTTAGTAGTAGTTTAGAGTAGAGTAGTAGGGAGTAAATAGACATGTATTGTTGATAGATTTGTCCGATTTCCAACTAAAAACACAAACCCTTGTTCTTGAACCGAAAAACACAAAATTGAAAGGGTAAATGGTTTGATTTTGGAAAAATGACACTTAGGGTTTCATTTTCGGGGGAAACCGCTGCTATTAGGCTAAAAATTTTCAGGTTTTCGAAACCGGGACGAAAAAATGAAAATTAGGTGTTACAGACGCCTGAACACGGGGCCGTGTCCGCTGAACACGGGGCCGTGTCCAGCCCACTGTTTGCAGATTTCAACCTGAATTTCCATGTTTCGCACTAACTTTTGCTGTATTCTTTTCAGATGTCCAAATTCACACGGTTCAATGCCAGCGAACTTGACGCCAGGGCTCGCTACGAGGTCCTACAAACAAGGCCCGAAGAGTATCCAAGGCGGGCATGTACCGATCTTCTGACAATGGTAAACCAACTGGACCGCTTCAACAACATAGTGACGGGTCCACTGCACGTCGCATTGACTACCCGACTTCGGTCGGTCCATCAATGCACATTGGAGTTCTATAGCACGTTCATCTTCAACTCGAGACGCGAACCGTTTGATCACGAGGCGGTCGAGTTTCGATGTGGGGGTACAACCTATAGAACCTCCATGGCGCAGTTCGGATCAATCATTGGGCTGTACAAAGACGAAGAAGCGGGGAATGAAGAGAATACCGGGGGATTGCGAGACTTGGACGCAACTGAACGCCAAGCCGCATGGGCTCAAATCGGTGATGGGATCTACAACTCCAGCAGCACAAAGAGTACCAAACTGAGAGACCCGTTATATCGCTACATCCACAGGCTCCTCACGTACTCGCTGAACCAACGCCACGACAGTAGTGGCGTTGTTGGGGTTAGAGATTTGGTTGTCCTTCACTGCATCCACAACCGGAAGCCTCTCGATGTTCCTTACCTCCTACTGCGGAACATGCACTTGAACCGCCTTGCCTCTGCTCCTACACCAATCTTCTTCGGGGGATGGGTGTACCGTCTTTTCAAGCACTTCACGAACATCCCGAAGTCCTTCGAAAGGAGTCCATGGTCGGGACGGGTTGATTACCATATCTGCCGGGCCATGAACTTGCTCTATGAAGCAGAGGACGGGACGGTGAGCTTTCAGAGGACGCAAGGCTACGCATGGAACCCGCAAGAGGCTCTAGTTCTTCATGCACCACCTCCACAGTACCAATACCCTCCCCAAGGCGAACCGGGTCAATCCTCCTCTCAAGGAGGCGGTTTTCCTAATTTCCAAAGTTTACATGATCTTTTGCAGGAAAACCTCATGTGCACCAGGAACACCTACAACCTCGCCAACAACACACACCTCCGGGTAGGAGCTATCGAACGCAGCGTCAACGATATACAAGATGATATCGGTAGCATCCGGGAGTACATGGCGAGGCAGGGAGGCGGAGGTGAAGACAGTGATGAAGATATGGAGTAGGAGGCTGGGAGGAGCAAGGGGCTAGCTGGTGATGAGCCCACAGGTTTGATTACCCTTCTTTTCCATCGAACAATTCATGGCCTGCGTGCCATTTGTCAAGACAATTTACTTTCCTTAACTACTTTTTATCTTTATTTTGTTTTTACTTTATGTTTGGATAATATTTGACTATGGTAAGATTAGGATGGTTTGTGCTTGGTTGGATGGTATTGAATGCTTGAACAGGTGCAATGCAAGGGTTAGAATGCTAAACATTAGCACTCGCAACCCTAGGAGGAAGAAACCGGGAGAAAACCCTATTTTTCCGGCTAACAGACTGTCCACACGGGGACGTGTCCAGCCGACACGCCCCCGTGTCCATCTCCCAGTTCTGCTGTTTGGCTACTGACCTGCAGATTTTTGCCGGACACGTGGCCGTGTTCACCCAACACGCCCCCGTGTTCACCCTCTGTAAGTTTTTCGTTACTGGCAGTTCGCCACGGGGCCGTGTCCAATGGACACGGGGCCGTGTCCAGAACGCCAGTAACACAAATCTTTGTTTTCAAACACACTTTTACATATTCTAATCAACCAAAAACTTTATTTTTGGACACATTGAGGACAATGTGTAATTTAAGTGTGGGGGGGATGCTAAAACCTTGGAATTTTGCAAAATCCTAAAACAAGCCTTACACAAAACTCTATTGGAACTGCTAAACACCCCAAAATTTTTTTTTTTTTCAAAAACTTTTTCATTTTTTATTTTATTTACTTGTCTTAGTTTAAGTTGGGAATAACAAGTTATAAAAGGGTTATATTTTTACAAACTTACAACCGATAGCGTCGTGATAAAAAGAACTAACATAAGAAAATTATGAAACGGTATAACAAGTCTAGCTAAAATTCGATTATATATGCTTGGTCACATTAAAAACCCATTCCCACAAAAAGTGAGTTTTGAGCCTTTATTGAGCATAAAAATACACATATTTAGATTAAATGCTCATTTTTCGTTTCTTGTGTGAATAGCCGCTCGGTCTTTACAAATCTAGAACTTGCCACGACGATACATTCCCGGTCCTTACCAACTTAAACCCAAGTAAGTAAATGATGGAGGCATTAGGACTAACTATTTTTCTTTCAAAACCATTATTTTTCATTTTTTTACCTACCCAAAATCCCCCTAGAAAACCCCTTTGAGCCTAAACCTTTCATTTCATTACCCCCAAAACAAAATTTTTTTACCCACCAAAAACCTTTTTCATTTTTTTCACCTTTATTTTAGTAACAAACTTGGTTTTTCATAAACATACCCTTTACGTGAAAAAAAAAAAAAATGAAGTCAAAAACAAACATAAGCTACAAAAAGCTTGTTTGGAGAAATACTTCAAAAATAAATGTCACCAAAAATAAGGTATTTCACGAAAACCGACACTTGTTACGATTTTCGCCCTTTTTACTAACCACTAACCAACCACCCACCTTTAAACCCAAGCCTTCACCCCAAAAGACCTCTTGATATTTACAAAGGTAAAAAGTTAAAAAGGAGGAGGATTGATCGCTTGGCAAGCATATGGAGAATGTAAATCCGTGCCGCTCTCGAGCGATTCACTTAAATATACACCTTCGGCCGAGTGATTGAGTGATCTCCCGTGAGGTATGTGAACTTGTATATAAATGGAATTTTAATAAGGCATGCTATGCCCAAATAAGTAGTTTATCTTATGAAAAGTTCAAAATAAACCATGACGAATAAGATTGTAAATAAAATAAAAATAGAACCTATACAAACCTTGGATTCCCGACACTCTAGGACAAGTTAAAAAACTTCTCTTCTACCTATTCCATTTGGGAGTGTAAGCCACATTAAAAGAGTTTTGCTTGAGGACAAGCAAAAGTTCAAGTGTGGGGGTATTTGATGTGTGTAAAATGCAACATATAAAACACATCAATTAAGGCATAAAACTAACCCTTTTTAAGTACTAATGTTGGAAAAAGAGTGTTTTTGTCTTCCTTTTGTATTTTCAGGATGAAATGAGCTCAAAATCACAAAAGAAACAAAAAGACCACTAATTCTACCATAAATACAAGAAAAGGAACAAAAGTAAACTGCCCGGACCCTCAACGGCACCTCCCAAGACAAAGAGAAGAGAACAGAGTCTGAACACGCCCCGTGTCCAGTGAACACGGGGGCGTGCCCAGGAAGCAGCAGAAAAGACAAACCAGTAGAAGCTTCCATTGCTCACCACGGGGCCGTGCCCAGCGGGCACGGGGGCGTGTTGAAAGTACAGCAGGCGCATTAATTGTAATTCGCAATTACAATTAATGAAGAGAGAGAATGTCAGACGGGCACGGGGCCGTGTCCAGCGGACACGGGGCCGTGTCCAGCGTTCTGTTCAGCCTATAAATAGAGGAGCTTGGTTTCATTCTCTCTCATCCCTTGGCACACCACCTCTCTCACACTTCATCCACCACCCATCACCACCATAACACCATCATCCACCACCATCATCCATTGTCCATCGTAGAGTGTGTGAGTCGTCTCGGGATCCAAGATTGATCGTAAGAGTTCTTGACAATCAAGGCCATGTTTGCCTAAGTCTCTTACATCACTTGGTGAAGACAAGTGTTTAGTATAATACTTTTTATTTTTAATCTTTTGCACTTTTTATTTGGTTTTGTATTAATGACTTTAATAACTAGTTACTTATGTTGAAGGTGATCTTTCCTTATCGTTTGTCCGTGGTGTCTTGGCGTTATTTTACTGTCTATATAAAATAAAAGATTTTCACCATTCATATCTCCACGGTCTATATGGAGGTATGTTGGCTACCTGGTCGGGGGTTAAGGGAACGGTTTGGTAAGGGTCTTGCCCTTGTTCAGCGTTTAGAGGTCCTGCTTGGGACCTGGGTCAAATTTAGTAGGATCTCCTTCAATGCCCATAGGTATTGGATGGCGGGGATCCAAACTCTTTGATCCCCTCATAAGCTAACTACTATTAATACTATAACCCGGCTATTTAGGACTGTATCCCTGCTGACTCAGACTACTTAGCCGAGGGTAACGTCACCGCCAAAAGCGGGGCCTACCATAATTTGCATTAATAACTTAATTCATTATCTTCCAATAATCCGACCCTTTAGGATTGTATCCTTGCTGACTCAAACTACTGGGTTGAGGGTAACGTCGCCTTCAAAAGAGGGGCCTACTACAATAACTAAGATAATCTCTTAAACAAGTGCAAAAGTGCGAAAATAATCAAAGGTTATACTAATACACGAGTCGGATCCAAGTGATTCATCTTGTCTATCTGTTTTTATTTTATTTTCTTTTTCAGCATTTAGTTAGTTTTTATTTTTCTTAGTTTAAAACATTTTTCTAACTTTTTGATTTGATTAGACGTTGAGGATAAACCGGTATTAAAAGCTCTTGTGTCCTTGGACGACCTCGGTATCTTACCAACACTATACTACGTCCACGATGGGTGCACTTGCCCATATGTGTGTTTAGTGTTAGTGAATATCGTGTTTTATAAATTTAAAACTTGGCTAAAAGTGTAAAAAGGGCTTAAATAAACATCTAAAAATATATTACACCTAACGCACATCAATTTCATCGTTTTCTAACACATGATCCACGACTTTCTTCATCAATTGAGACTGTTGATCAGTGTCAGACGATGTAAACACAACATCAATACTATCTGGCAAGTTTACTGACGACTCCGACTCCCACTGTAAATTTGTTGCCTTTTTGACTCTTTCATCATTTGGATTTCTAGCCAGATATCCGTTTTCCAGCGGGGGTGGACATCTGTTGTAACTAACACCTTGTTTCTTACCAGATGGTGTCTTTTCAGTGTCTTTCTTCTTTTTGGTCTTTTTCACTGGAGTCTTTTCTTCAATCTTTTCTTCTAGAATTTTCTTTTCTTTAGTTACTTCATTGTCTTCAAATGCCTTCAAGCTTTCAGCCATTGGATAAATCCTGTCAATGACATAAGGCGAACATGAGTAACTTTTCAATAAACGATTAACTCTTTCATTTTCAATTCTTTGAAGTTCAAGTTTCTGTTCGAGATCAGCACACTTCTTAATATAATTGTTTACAACTTTTTGCTTGACCATGAAAGCTCCCTGAAGTGTTTTCATTGCTGTAGCCTGCTCTTCACTTGTGTTATTGTACATGTTCATCGCTTTGTTGAGCACATCATAAGATTCCTTTAATCTGTTCATATTGTGAATCAAAGAACTATTTTGTTTCTTTACAACTTCACAATTTTCACAAATTATTGGACTCTTCTTAGCAACAGCTTCTTCATCAATCTTGAACTCTGGAACTTTCACTTTCTTTCGAATCACCGGTACTGTCTCATCATCGCTGCTAACCGGTGTTTTTATCTTTTTCTTTTTCTTCTTTGCCTTCTCATCTTCACTGTCACTTTCTGCTAACATCTTCAAATGTTTTGCCATCTGTTTAGCATAGTACTCAGTATCATCATCACTTTCATCTTCAACTTTGGCAACAAAAGCTGTGTAAGCTGTAGCTTGATCAGGAATATAGTTATCCCAAGAAAAATTTTCTCAGCTAAATCCCTCAGGTAACTTTTCATCATCTTGATCTATTACCAAGGCACTACCATCCTTTCTTTTCAAACAATCTTGATTACCCACACAAGCTCTCTTTCCAGAATCTTCAATTATAGGTATTCCATGTGCCATTTGTGCTTGATGTTGATTCTGTTGAGATGGCTGTTGAGCAACTTGATGGTAGATGGCTTTTCGGTAGTAATCATTGTTATTATTGAAAGGATTCTGAGCTCCACTTGCTTCGCGGTTAGTGCACTCCCTCTTGAAGTGTCCTTTCTCCCTGCAACGAAAACAAGTGACTTTAGATTTGTCAAAACCTAAAGTAGAAACATTAGCCTCACGAAGATCATCTCTCCCCGTGATCTGCTTAAATTTCTCAGCTCTCCGTAACACTCTTGCCAAACACCACTTTATGTCCATCAGTTCCATCTCTTCAGCATCTATCTGGTCGTAATCTTCCTTTGTTAGCATTGGATTCCCGATACGACCTGCAACAAAACAACTGTAAGATTCTAAAACCATTCCTAATAAAGACATTTGACTTTTAGCAACTTCCTCAGAATAATCTTGATCACTCTCAAGATTTAATACAATGTTGCATTGAAGTTTTCTTCCATTTTTAGTCGCTAAAATGTTTAGATCAAAGGACAGAAATGATGTGAATCTGGTTTTGCTGTTTGATCCTGATGATGAACTTCCAGGCGAATTCTTGGCATTGTAAGCAGTTTCTATTTTTGGAGATAGATTTGTAGACTTCTCATTCACCCTTGCTTTGTAATACAACCCAATATCCTGTTCACCATCAAAATCTTTCATTCGAACAATCTTTCTTTGTTCCATTTCTTGAGCTTCCAGCTTTTCGATAAATTTGCTCAAAGTTAATGTGCTAAAACCCTTTTTGTTCCTGAGCATCATCAGATATGTTCCCCAAGTCTCATGAGGTAAAGCATCAGCAAGCTTTTCAATTAACTCTTCATTGTCTTTGTTGATACTTAACCTTTTCATATTCACCAACAAATTACAATATCTTTCAATGATCTGCTTTGTACTCTCGTTCTTCAATCCTCTAAACAAATCAAACTCCTTTTTCAAAAGTGACTTTTTATTCTTTACCATCTCCTGACTACCAACAAACTTTGAACGCAACGCTTTCCATATTGAATACGAACTCCCGTTATGTTGTAACAATATCATAATATCTTCTTTCACAGCTTGTTGTAGCAGGCTTAACATCATCTTCTCATTCTTATACTTCTTTTTGTCATCGGCACTCATGTCTTTGATCGCAACTTCCTCTTCATCATCGTTTAATGGTCTCACATACTTTGTTTCAACATATTCCCATGCATCAAGGTAGTTAGCTTGAACCCAGTTCTCGAAACGACCCTCCCATCCTTTATATTCTTCAATGTTCAATAGTTTGGGTGGTTTCTGCATTGTTCCCGTTTCGTTTTCAAGCATTGTAGTTTGAGCAACAGTGATCGGGGTAACTGGAGTTGCGAATGCGTTATAAAATTCCTCGTCCATTTTTCAGATTTTACAAAATTACACAACAGTCCTTAAAAGCGAAACCTTCTGGAATGATGACACAAGAGCGAAACCCTTTTGTTCCAATAAGCGAACCAGTGCTGTTCAAATAAGCGGAACCACGGAATGTCCAAATGAGCGGAACCACTAAGTCCAAATGAGCGGAACTACTTGGTTCGAAAGAGCGGAACCTCTAATTTGGTGACACAAGAGCGAAAGTCCTTGTACTTTGGAGCGGAACTTCTTGAACTTTGGAGCGGACCTATGCTAAGTGACACAATGAGCGAAACAAACCCTGTCACAAGAGCGGAACTATGAGAAGTCCGTAAAAGCGGAACCTACTCAGAAGAAATTTTGACCCATTTTTAATGTGAATTTTAACATCAAACTTTCCATGGTTTGTCTATATACTATCATACACAATCCGTGAGATTTTGAGCTGATTTAGACCGGTGAAACTTTCTGAACTGAAGAAAGAAGGTGTAGAAGAAAGAAATTTTGATGAATTCTAGCTATTCTCTGCAGAACTCCTCCTCCTGAAGCTCTAATACCACTTGTAGGATCGTGTTTCGACCCGAACGAGTCGTTCAGATGAGTTTTCGTCAATTACAGGTGCGGAAAACAAGTAATCAACGTAGAAACAGCTTACAAATCACTATAAACACCTTTCTGTATTGATTTATAACAGTTTACATCCAAATCTCGATCCGGCAGCACTTCGGTATGAGTTACAAGGTCTTCTCTATGTGGTTCGCTTATGTGCACCTATTTATAGGTGTTGAGGTTCCCTCCAAGGTACATTGACACATAAGCGGACCTAACACATAAGCGGACCTGACACATAAGCGGACTTGACAAATAAGCGGACCTGACACATAAGCGGACCTCCTAGTGACACATAAGCGGACCTGACACATAAGCGGACCTACCAGGTGACACATAAGCAGACCTACCAGGTTAAACCTATAAGCTGTCCTATTTTCTCATAAAACATGCCCTGATCTAACAATCTAAAACTAAGACTCGATCCAAGACGAAGTCGACAGATGTAGTGCACCAACAGTTCAGGTAGTTATGTTAAGTCTTTATTTATTTTTTTTGTGGATACTTCGTAATCTTTGGGTTGAAAATGTAGATTTTATTATAAAAAGGAATATATATTGGTGAAGTTCTACTAAAAATGACATTTTTCGTAAGAAGTTGGCATCATGTTTTGAACTTAGGTGTCACGGCCCCAGTCCCGGTGTTACCCGGTCCAGGAGCCGTAGGACAGAAACCCGTGGTATTTATTATCTGATTTGACAGCGGAAGTTTAACAGGATTTTTAAGACTTGAAAATGGCCAATTATTTTCTTTCATAATTTGGGACAAACCCCCATAATCTACAGTAAAGGAAATTTCACGAGGAAATCCCTTATTTTACGAAACATGTTTATTTATTTTATTGAGCCATTACTTCAAGCTTGTTAGTGCTCTGTAGCACTTTTTCCTTGATTCACAGTAAGTCACCTGAAACATGTTTAAAAAATTTTATCAGCGGGGAAATACTGGCGAGTCACTCAGGTTACATAAAACGACACATTAGTTATAAATTACAGCATAAGGGCGATTACAATGGCTACTATCTTATTTTTATCTGGCGTCGCGTCACACCCTGGTGACGATGGTCATACCACTATTGGGTCCTTTCACCCAAGTAGTGATGATTATCACTGTTAGGTGGTGAACCTAACCGTGAGAGATTAGTAATGTGCACAATACCCCACTTGCTAGTGATTCAAGATAACCAAGACTTAATCCCTGTAATTATAACTTTTGAAAACAATTTGAGTATTGTAAAAAACATTGTTGATAAAAAGAGAATGACTCACATTGCAAGTTTAATTGGGCAGAGTTTAGCCTACTGATTTAGCCTTGTAACCTAGTTTAAATAACAATGCACATGAAACTAGGTAAGTAACTTAATACAACGTTTATGATAACTCACGAAATCAAAACCCTCACGATGAATAACAAAGTATAGCCCAAGTACGGGTAGCACTTAAACATCCATCGGATTGGTTTCAATCAATCGGACATTATATCGTAGCAGTGATCGAGTTAATACCCTGTATTCGTAGAAGCATTTCCCTACTTAAAACTTCAAATTTGAGCAGTAGACTTCGTTTTTTAACAAAGTTTTCGAACACAAAAGCAAGTCGCATGCACAGGCAATTTATAGCAAATTTTTAGGTTTTACGCGGCCCGCGAGGGCCACCTAGTCTAAAACTAGGGCTACCGTGTCACATGTAGGCCCGCCACGTGGTTGACACGTGGCCTGAACGCTTATCTGGAGGAATTTTAAGTTGTCGCGGCCCGCGTAGCCTTACCTTATGGCTTACGCGGCCCGCTTGAAAACCAAATTTCTTAATTTCTTGATTTTTCATGAACATTAGGGTTTCAGGGGTTCGGGTTTTCACTTACGGGTTGTTTAGGGGCATTTTTGCAAGTCCTTACATCCTCCCCACCTTATTTAAAATCTCGTCCTCGAGATTTACTGGAATAAGTGAGGATACTTTCGTTTTCTTTCCGATTCCAGCTCCCAGGTATACTCAGGTCCTCTTTTTGGGTCCCACTTGACTTTGACTAGTACTAATCTTTTGTGCTTGAGAAACTTGACCTTTCTGTCTTCTATTTGGGGTGGTTTCTCAACAAATTTTAGCCTTTCATTTACCTCTATATCCGGAAGAGGTACTACTAGTGATTCGTCGGATAGACATTTCTTGAGGTTGGATACATGAAATACGTCATGTACTCTGGCTAGTTCTTCTGGTAATTGTAAACGAAATGCAACTGGTCCTATGCGTTGAATTACTGGGAATGGTCCTATGTACCTTGGACTTAGTTTTCCCTTTTTTTTTTCCAAATCGGACTACCCCTTTCCAAGGAGAAATTTTCAAGAGTACCTTGTCTCCAACTTGAAATTCCAACGGCTTACGTCGATTGTCTGCATAACTCTTTTGGCGATCTCGAGCCGTCTTTAGTCTTTCCTTGATTTGAGTTATCTTGTCAGTGGTTTCTTGTACGATTTCAGGACCTGATAATTGGCTTTCTCCTATTTCTGCCCAGCAAACTGGAGTTCTACACTTTCGTCCATACAGTGCTTCGAACGGGGCAGCTTCAATGCTTGCATGATAACTATTGTTATAGGAGAATTCAATTAAGGGTAGGTGGTCGTCCCAGTTTCCACCAAAATCTATCACACATGCCCCGATGTGCACAAAATGCAACATATAAATTACATCAATTGTGGCATAAAACTAACCCTTTTTAGTACTAATGTTGGAAAAAGTGTGCTTTTGTCTTCCTTTTTGTATTTTCAGGATTAAATGAGCTCAAATGAACAAAAGAAGCAAAAAGACAACTAAATCTAACATAAATACAAGAAAAGAAACAAACGTGGCATGCCCGACCTCCCGACAGCATCTTCCCAAAGCAAAACAAGAAGACAGAAGACTGAACACGCCCCGTGCTCAGTGAGCACGGGGGCGTGCCCAAGTTTCAGCCGAAAAGACAAAGTGGTAGAAGCTTCTACTACCCACCACGGGGCCGTGCTCAGCGGACACGAGGGCATGGTCAACTGTTGCAGACGCATTTAATGAAATTGTGAATTGCAATTAATGAAGAGAGAGAGTCGGATGGACACGGGGTCGTGCCCAGTGGACACGGGGCCGTGCCCGAGCTTCTGTTCAGCCTATAAATAGGAGTGCTTGGATCTCTAGCAACTCATCCCTTGGCACACCACCTCTCTCACACTTCACCCACCACCCACCACCATCACAACACCATCATCCACCACCATCATCCATTGTCTATATCATAGAGTGTGTGAGTCGTCTCGGGATCCAAAATTGATCGTAAGAGTTCTTGACAATCAAAGGCCATGTTTGCCTAAGTCTCTTACATCACTTGGTGAAGACAAGTGTTTAGTGTAATACTTTTTATTTTTAATCTTTTGCACTTTTTAATTGGTTTTGTATTAATGACTTTAATTACTAGTTTCTTATGTTGAAGGTGATTCTTCCTTATCGTTTGTCCGTGGTGTCTTGACATTATTTTACCGTCTATATAAAATAAAAGATTTTCACCATTCATATCTCCACGGTCTATATGGAGGTATGTTGGCTACCTGGTCGGGGGTTAAGGGAACGGTTTGGTAAGAGTCTTGCCAATGTTCAGTGTATAGATCCTGCAAAGGACCTGGGTCAAATTTAGTAGGACCTCCTTCAATACCCAACGGTATTGGATGGCGGGGGTCCAAACTCTTTGATCCCCTCATAAGTTAAACTACTATTAAAACTTTAACCCGACTACTTAGGACTGTATCCCTGCTGACTCAGACTACTTAGCCGAGGGTAACGTCACCTTCAAAAGAGGGGCCTACCACATTATGCATTAATAACTTAATTCATTATCTTCCAATAATCCAACCCTTTAGGATTGTATCCTTGCTGACTCAAACTACTGGGTTGAGGGTAACGTCACCTTCAAAAGAGGGGCCTACCATAATTTGCATTAATAACTTAATTCATTATCTTCCAATAATCCAACCCTTTAGGATTGTATCCTTGCTGACTCAAACTACTGGGTTGAGGGTAACGTCACCTTCAAAAGAGGGGCCTACTACAATAACTAAGATAATCTCTTAAACAAGTGCAAAAGTGCGAAAATAATCAAAGGTTACACTACACACGAGTCGGATCCAAGCGATTCATCTTGTCTATCTGTTTTTACTTTTATTTTTTTTCAGCATTTTAGTTAGTTTTATTTTTCTAGTTTAAAAATCTTTTTCTAACATTTTGATTTGATTAGACGTTGAGGATAAACCGGTACTAAAAAGCTCTTGTGTCCTTGGACGACCTCAGTATCTTACCAACAATATACTAAGTCCACGATGGGTGCACTTGCACATATGTGTGTTTAGTGTTAGTGAATATCGTGTTTATAAATTTAAAACTTGGTTAAAAAGTGTAAAAAGGGCTTAAAATATATACCTAATATATATAACACTTCACACGCATCATGCCCTGAGCATGTCTTCCAGAGTTTGGATGGTCCGTTCACTTTGTCCGTCTGTTTGGGGATGATAGGCAGTACTTAAGTTCAGTCGAGTCCCCATTGCCTCTTGAAAACTTGTCCAGAAATGTGAAGTAAAACGACTATCCCTACCTGATACAATGGAGAGTGGGACTCCATGTAAGGATACTACCTCGTCTACGTACAATTTGGCTAATATTTCCATACTAAAGGTTTCCTTCATGGGTAGAAAATGAGCTGATTTGGTTAATCGATCCACAATTACCCAAATCGCGTCGTTACCTCTTCTGGTTTTGGGTAACTTAGTAACGAAATCCATGGTTATTAGTTCCCATTTCCAAACAGGCATTTCTAACTGTTGGAGTAACCCTGAAGGTTTCCGGTGTTCTGCCTTCACTTGCGAACAAGTTAGACACTTAGATACATATCCAGCTATGTCCTTTTTCATTCCTATCCACCAGAAATTATTTCTTAAATCTTGGTACATTTTATTATTTCCAGGATGCATGGTATATCTAGATTGATGGGCTTCTTCTAAAATTTTATTCCTTAAGTTTTCTTGCTTAGGTACCAAAATCCTTTTCTTGTGGAATCTCCAAATTCCATCAGTTCCTTGCTCTAATTCCTTTATCCTTCCTTTCATTCCTTCAGCATCATCCTTGATTGCTGTTTCCTGAATGTTTTTCAGTTGTTCCATTAAATCTAAGTGTAGATTTAACCTAAGAGCACGAACTCGCTTTTGCTTTTCATGATACTTACGACTTAGAGCATCAGCGACTACATTTGCTTTTCCTTCGTGATATTGAATATCACAGTCGTAGTCACTTAGAATTTCCATCCATCTCCTTTGCCTCATGTTCAATTCGTTTTGCCCAAATATGTACTTTAAGCTTTTATGGTCTGTATAAACGGTAAACTTACTTCCATACAGATAGTGTCTCCAAATCTTAAGGGCAAAAATTATCGATCCTAATTCTAAGTCATGTGTTGTATAGTTTTCCTCGTGCTTCTTCAATTGCCTTGAGGCGTACGTAATTACCTTCTTGTGTTGCATTAGCACACATCCTAATCCTAGCTTAGAAGCATCACAATAAACTTGAAAATCTTATGTCCCTTCTGGTAAGGCAAGAATTGGGGCGTTTGTTAACCTTTGCTTTAAAATCTTAAAAGCCTCTTCTTGCCTAGGTCCCCATTCAAACTTCACTGCTTTACAGGTTAGCTTAGTTAATGGCACAGCTATCTTAGAAAAATTCTTAATGAATCGCCTATAGTATCCGGCTAATCCTAGAAAACTTCTAATTTTCGTAGCTGATTGCGGGACTTTCCATTTAGTGATTGCTTCTATCTTGGAGGGATCTACGTGAATACCTTCGTGATTCACCATGTGCCCTAAAAATTGCACCTCATGTAGCCAAAATTCATATTTCGAGAATTTGGCGTAAAGCTTTTCCCTTCTTAACAAAGTTAATAGTGCATGCAGGTGTTCACAATGCTCTTCCTGATTTTTGGAGTAAATAAGTATATCGTCGATGAAGACAATTACAAATTTATCCAAATACGGTTTACAGATCCTATTCATCATATCCATAAATGCTGCAGGAGCATTTGTTAGTCCAAATGGCATGACTGTAAACTCGTAATGACCATACCTAGTTCTGAAAGTAGTTTTAGATATGTCTTCCTCTTGCACCTTCAACTGATGGTATCCGGAGCGCAAATCTATTTTAGAAAAATATCTAGCTCCCTGAAGTTGACCAAAAAGATCATCAATCCTAGGTAATGGGTATCGATTCTTAATTGTAACTTTATTTAATTCCCTATAATCGATACACATTCTCATCGAACCATCTTTCTTTTTCACAAACAACACTGGTGCTCCCCAAGGGGACGAACTAGGTTGTATAAATCCTTTGCTTAATAATTCATCTAACTGCTTTTTCAATTCTAACATTTCGGTGGGTGCTAACCGATAAGGTGCCTTGGCTATCGGTGTAATTCCAGAAATTAGATGAATTCTAAATTCTACTTCCCTGTTGGGTGGTAATCCAGGTAGTTCTTCTGGAAATATATCCGGGTATTCGGATACTACTGGAATGTCCTCGAGTTCTTTAGTTTTGGTATTAATAACTACTGAAATCATATACACTATTCCTTGTTTTCTTGAATAACTGGCCACTTTCATTACTGAAATGAATTTCATTGGCTTTTGTGGCTTATCTCCTGTAACCATAATTATTTCTCCTGTGGGTGTATGAATCTCTATGGAATTCTTATCACAGATGATTCGAGCATGGTTGGCTACTAACCAATCCATTCCTAACACAACATCGAATCCAGCTAAATTCATAGGTAACAGGTTTGCAGAAAATTTATGACCTGAAAGTTCTATCTTACTTTCCTACAAAACTTGATCTATGCTAACAGAGTTACCGTCGGCTGTTTCTACTGTATAAATCAGCCTAAGTTTGGTTAAAGGTAGCTTAAGAGCTTGGCAGAACGAAGTATTTATAAAACTTTGGTTTGCACCAGAGTCAAATAATACTTTCGCATAAATGTTGTGGATTAGGAACGTACCCTCTATCACATCCGGAAACAGATCTGCTTCCTGTGTAGTCAACTGGAAGGCTCTTGCATTCTTTTTGGTGGTTCCTTCTGCAGGTTTAGCCTTGTTGTCAGCTGGTTTGACCAGTTTAGGGCAGTCTGGTCTAAAATGTCCAGCTTCTCCACAGTTGAAGCAAATTGTTGATTTCTTTCTTCTTTCTATTCTCTTCTCGCGTGCGCACCAATCCGTCGGTCAAGGTGTTGGCTAACTCCACCGCATCGTCGATTGTGCGGGGTCTTGCAGCTTTGACGATATCACGAATCTCGCTAATCAAACCCCAAATGTAGCGAGAAATAAGTACTGGCTCTGGCGAAGCCAGAGTTGGCACAATTCTGGCATACTCGAAGAATTTCAAAGTATACCCTCAACAGTCAACATCCACCATTCGGTGGCTCAGGAACTTATTTTCCATTTGTTCCTTTTCATATTCGGGACAGAATTTTCTTTCCACCAATTGTCTAAATTCTTCCCAATTCATGGTATAAGCCATGTCACTTCCCTTGGCTTGTAACACCGTATTCCACCATTCTAATGCCTCTTCCTTGAAAAGGTGAGAAGCATACATGACTTTGTATTCCTCTGCGCATTTACTTATTTTAATTATTGCTTCAGTTTTCTCTAACCAACGCAGTGCAACAGTCGCCCCTTCATTGCCTGCAAATTCGACTGGTTTACAGGCAAGAAATTCCTTATAAGTGCAACCAGGTGTTGCAGCTTTCATTCTCTTGAGGATTGGGGCTTGGATCACATTATTATCATTGTTTTCTCCATTTACACTGTTGCTAAAATTATCGTCACGTGTGCGTTTACTGGGGTTGGCTTGTGAAGGCTCAACAGGACTTTTAACAGCAGCGACGATTGCCGGGATAGCATTGGCTATTCCCTGAGCGACGATGTTTTCTATATCTTGCCGATTTAGAAAGTGATCCTCATTATTGTGTTCTGATTGATAACTTCATTAACTGGTTCATTAACAGCGTGTTCCATCTGATAATTAACAATATATATAAGTTATTGGAACAAACAAATACAATCAAATGAAATAAAGTAATCGCACAAAATCATGCCAACACGTATAGCCAAAAGTGTCGACTTTGCGACTTTCATATTTTATATATTTTAGTATGCATCCGTACACACTAGTTATCTTACAAAAATTTTATTTTAAGTTATTGCACATGATTATATTTTTATTATTTATTATTTTTATTATTATTAAACATATAACCACATCACACAACCACAGTTAGCCGGCAATTCAGAAACGACGCTCCCTCTCGTCGTATTTTCATGAAATCTGCTCTCCCACTTCCCGGATTCGATTCCCTGCATCTACCAGCTCCTGGCCGTAATGGCGGAGTTCAGCCAAGTTTTCTGTGCTCATAGGTGGGTTTGGTGCAGGCTCAGGGTCAAACTGGGGGAAATAGGTGTTAGGGTTATTCAAGAGGTTCTGAAATTGCCAGTCAGTTGTCCACCATGCTTCCAGCTCTCCTAGAGGTCGGGGGTTGATAATGGGATCTGGGATAGTGGGTTCCAAATTTACTGGGAGTTGGGCTTCAGCAGGGTAATTGAAGAGGTTTTCATCGGCAGGTCCGATGAGGTCGCTAAGTGCCAGTTTACGATCCAGCTCCTCCCATGATGGCATTTCCTGGGCTTGCCTGGAACTTTCCCCAATCTCTTTTCCTTTCCCCTTATCCTTCGAATCCTTAGTCTTTATAACTTTCTGTACCGCTTGTTTCTTCTTACGCATACGCCTCCAGCCTACAAGCCTTCTTCTTTTTTGTCTTTGGTTTCTCCTGAGCTTGGGCATGAAAGGTTATTGGCTCTTCAGTGTCAGCTTGGCAGCCAGATGGGTTTCCTGTGATATCCATATCGGTGGTATGGATAGTGACATTTCGGAGTGCCTCCGATAGTTCGTTCATGTTGTTAGCACACATGAAGACACATAAAATTTTAAGTTAAAATTTTTATTTATTATAAATTAAGTTTCCACAAACTCATAGAATAGCAATTAGAAAAAATTAAGTATTTCTAAATACTTAATTGGCTTCAATCAGTGGCTCTGATACCACCTTTTTCTGTCACGGCCCTAGTCCCGGTGTTACCCGGTCCAGGAGCCGCGGGACAGAAACCCGTGGTATTTATTATTTGATTTGATAGCGGAAGTTTAACAGGATCTTTAAAACTTGAAAATGCTCAATTATTTTATTTCATAATTTGGGACAAACCCCCATAATCTACAGTAAAGGAAATTTCACGAGGAAATCCCTTATTTTACAAAACATGTTTATTTATTTTATCGAGCCACTAGTTCAAGCTTATTAGTGCTCCGTAGCACTTTTTCCTTGATTCACAGTAAGTCACCTGAAACATGTTTAAAAAGATTTTATCAGCGGGGAAATACTGGCGAGTCACTCAGGTTACATAAAACGACACATTAGTTATAAATTACAGCATAAGAGCGATTACAATGGCTACTATCTTATTTTTATCTGGCGCCGTGTCACACCCTGGTGACGATGGTCATACCACTATTGGGTCCTTTCACCCAAGTAGTGATGATTATCAATGTTAGGTGGTGAACCTAACCGTGAGAGATTAGTAATGTGCACAATACCCCACTTGCAAGTGATTCAAGATAACCAAGACTTAATCCCTGTAATTATAACTTTTGAAAATAATTTGAGTATTGTAAAAACATTGTTGATAAAAAGAGATGACTCACATTGCAGGTTTAATTGGGCAGAGTTTAGCCTACTGATTTAGCCTTGTAACCTAGTTTAAATAACAATGCACACGAAACTAGGTAGGTAACTTAATACAACATTTACGATAACTCACAAAATCAAAACCCTCACGATGAATGACAAAGTATAGCCCAAGTACGGGCAGCACTTAAACATCCATCGGATTGGTTTCAATCAATTGGACATTATATCGTAGCAGTGATCGAGTTAATACCCTGTATTCGTAGCAGCATTTCCCTACTTAAAACTTCGAATTTGAGCAGTAGACTTCGTTTTTGAACAAAGTTTTCGAACACAGAAGCAAGTCCCATGCACAGGAAATTTATAGCAAATTTTAAGGTTTTACGCGGCCCGCGTAAACCTTAATAAGAACTTACGCGGCCCACGAAGGCCACCTCGTCTAAAACTAGGGCTACCGTGTCACATGTAGGCCCGCCACGTGGTTGACACGTGGCCTGAACGCTTATCCGGAGGAATTTTAAGTTGTCGTGGCCCGCGTAGCCTTACCTTATGACTTACGCGGCCCGCGTGAAAACCAAATTTCTTAATTTCTTGATTTTTCATGAACATTAGGGTTTCAGGGGTTCGGGTTTTCACTTACGGGTTGTTTAGGGGCATTTTTGCAAGTCCTTACATTAGGCATGATGTTTTGGGTTGTTCTGACAAATAAAAACACCAAACTTAACAATGTAAAACATAATGCAACTTATTATTGGCAATAAATTTAAAACATAACTAAAACACACTACTTAACACTTAAAATACACTACTTAACGTTCTTGGCATAGTGTTTTAAATTTTAAGCCTAGAATTCATTTTCAACGTGAAAAATACATGGTGTTTTAAGTTGTAAGCAAACTAAAAAGAAATGAATAGAAATAGAAAGATCTTCACAAATATCGTACTTGTATTGAAGCACATTGTAACATACATTTAACAGCTTGTATAAATAACAAAAGTCTAACAATTAAAGAACTAAACCCATATTTATATGGAATCTAGATATTTCTGAAACTACAATTAATGTTCTGGAAAACCCTATCAAATACGAAACTTTGTTTGTGTCGGGGAAATACAACTTTCCCTAAACAAACAATACATGCATACATATCAACTAGTTCAGACTACTTTAGGGATATTTATCATTCTCTGAAGTTTGCATCATTTCCGAAAACAATACAAAATGCTCAAATATACATTTAGACACATAGACTTCTAAATGTTGTGATCTTCAGCACTTCATCAGCTTCAGGTGCGTTTAAAAGTAGTTAACGTATAACTAGTCTTAGCTCCCCCGCGTTGCGGTGAGGGGCGTAAAACTGTGCTACCAGCATTGCAAGGACATATAAAACCATGTTAAGTAACAACCAAATGAAGATCACACATAGGAAATGTAGGATCGTTTTCGAACCCGAACGAGTCGATCAGAAGAGTTTTGCTCAGTTTGAACGGCGGAAACAGACAAACTAAGGTCAATTCAGCAAGATTGCACTTTAAACTGTCGATATTATTGATATAATGATGTTTTATAGCAAGTCGACACTTCGGCAGCACTTCGTTGCACAAACCGGAAAAATGTTACATGATTTCGCTTGAATGAACCTATATATAGGAGATCAGATTCCGCTTGAACATGTGCATGTTCATTTCAAGCGGAATCAGCATACTTGATTCAAGCAGAATCAGTCATGTAAATTCAAGCGGAATCAGAACTTTGTGATTTCGCTTGAAATGTTCTGATGTCATTTCAAGCGAAATCTCTACTAATTCGCACTTTCTTGTTTTTCGTGCCCTGATCTAACTAGCTCTATACAAGACTCGATACAAGACGAAGTTGACAGACGGATGCACCAACAAACTCCCCCTCTGATGTTGACGGAGTCTTCAGTGTCGAGTCTTCACATCTACAATCTTTATCAGTCTTTGGGCTTCTTTTCAAAGTATCTTACACTGTAAAGCATCCTTCAACTCTCTCACTTTTCTTCTCTATCATCACCAACACACTCCCCTCGAACTCCTTTATCAGGATCTGAACTTGGCTCTTGCTTTACTTGATCAAATCTCTTGAATCCTAAAGTTCATCAGCATCAGCATTCTCAGGATCATAACCTGGCTCTTTGTCATTCAGACTCCCCCTCTTAATTAGCTTGGATCATAGTCTGGCTTCCACAGGTTGAAGATCATGCCCTGGCTCTCATCTTGCTCTGGATAGAAACCTAGCTTTCAATCTTTTATCCCAAATTCACCTAGCTCTTATCCTACACAAATCTATACCCAAAAATAAATTTTCTGATGATCACTTGTAAGAACAACTTCACATTCTAATGAATCACTTGCAGGAATAAAATTTTTAATTCAAATAACTTTTTCTCATTTCATTGCAAAACATCTCAAACAATTTCACCCAAAACATTTGTTCATCATGTTTAGCACTTGGAATTTTGAACATCAGCTCTTCAACATCAGTTGTCGAAAATCTTTTTGGACTTTTCAAAAATTTATGCTAAAACACACATAAAATCTTTTTGGATTTTTGAATAATATGAAATGCAGTAAAGAAATATTTACAGACAAACTTTTTTGTGAGTTTGTGTAAGAGGATCATATCAGTTTTTGAGACAAATCATCAACACCGTTAAGCTTCATTTCATTTTAAGTTCTAAACTATTCACTTAGATTGTCAGTATACTGGTCCACTTTAAATTTTCACACAAAGTTCAACTGTTCCGAGATACGAGATTAATGTCTTAAGGACTTAAACTTATTCGCGTGTCCCACCACTTGAATATACTCCCGTATCCAGATCCCAATATTCAGTCTTACAGGTGAGTATACCACAGATGATATCTGTAAAAGGATTAGATGCGAAACCATGAGAGCTCAGGTCAGAACTTCCGTTCAGCAGAGAGATGACGGCTCGACTTTAGGTGTGTCCCCTTTAGAGGATCTTTTCTTCAACAGCAATGATTATCAATTTTATTGTTTCATCATTTTGCTGAGGGCGACGCTATATTTCAAGCAAGCGTAAAGTATTCTCCTAGGACTAGGCCATTGCTTCCGCAAAATCAGAAGTCCCGGGATAATACCCCAGATATTACTGAGCATAAAGACCTAATATCTCAGAAAGAGGGACCTTTCAAACAAGATTTCGGGGGTTACCCATATATCCAAGAAATGTTACCCACAAGATAAGCAAGTTTGAAATTTAGGTTTATATCTTGAAAACAATTTACTGAATGTGCAAAAACCTACTGACACATCCGTAGTGAGATTGTTTATCACATTTTAACTCTCCATTTCTTTAGCGTGTTGTGATAGTCCACTGATGTACTATCATTTTCTCTTTTTCGACAACAAAACTCTTTTTCATTTTATCATGTTTTTGTTGATTTTCAAATTTTCTAATGTTTTTGGATTTTCTAAAATTTTTACTCCCCCTAAAAATGCAAACACATTTAAAGAAATTTGAAAACAAACTATACAGAAATATGACAACTATTGTTTCAAGCCTCAATTCACCATCCACTTGGCATAAACAATCAAAATTCCCCCTTACAACAAACTATTTTCCCATTAAGATTTCAAAACATTTAAGTTTTTTTAATCAAAATGGTTTTTCCGGAAAATAAGTTTAGTTGATTTTACCAATAGTAGGTTCGGGGTAAACTCATCATATTGTTCATCTTTAACCACTTGTAGGAAATCAAGTACAAGTTAATGTCCCTGATTTACCACTTGTAAGCATGCACAAACAAACCTCTGTACCACTTGTATGAAGATTACATCAAGTTTAAACTAATGAGCTTGACGAATCACTTTGTAAAAAACTAACCTCTAACCACTTGTAGGACGAAATCACTTTTCGAGAATTTCTCAAGAAATATGCTGATTCATGCTCCACGATTACCAACTTGGGAGCTACGGCAAGTCAGGTTTTTCTATTCAAAGAAAATATCCACCCAATCCTGACCAGCCTTGGGTGTTACCGAGCTATAAACACTCGGTTTCTTACCTCCCATCTTCTTTTCATAGAACTCTTTAACCCCTTTGACGTTTCTGTCAATCATTTTTCCAAATATGTGTTTCACCTTGGGGTTAAAGGTCTTTTCAACATCAAAAACCCTTTTTCAGAATAAAATTAATTTGAAATTTCAATTTTACCAATTTTCTTCTTAAAATTTTCAGCCCGAAGTGGTGGAAAATTCTCATCATCCACAGTCAGAACTGATTCTTCACCATTTTCCTCAACATGTGGCTCCTTTGATTTTGTGGAATTAGATTCATCAACAGAAGATAGCTCCTCTGATTTTGATCTATCAGAATCATCGCTAGAACTATCACCAGACTTCTTAACAACCCATTTTTGGTTGTCAGATTTAGCTCTTTTCTTATAGAATCTGTTTGAACATTCACCAATTTCAAATTTTGAATTTTTGAAAAGTTTAATTCTATCAATTGGTGGTTCAACCTCAATAACTTTCGCTTTCAGTTTACGAGATACTCACTGTTTTGATTGTATTGCCTTAGAACACTCTTTGGCAATATGTCCAACTGTGTTGCATTGGAAACAGGTTCTCGTTTCTTTCTTCTGTTCAACAAATTTCATCTTTTCTTGCTTCTTAGCAAGGAAATCCCTATTTGATTGCTTCCAGAAAGGGCTTTTCATCTCTTCTTCTGAGCTTGTTCGTGAAACAAAATTCATTTTTGATTTAAAGTCTCAAACATATTTTTCATTTTTCTGATTTTCTGGTGGAGTAAAACCTAAACCTTTCTTTTTGAAATTACCGTTATGGTTTGGTTTCTTTTGAAAACCAGAACCAGAACCGTAACCTTTTTTTCTTATTTTCTCTTTGTTGAATTCTTGAGGTGTATTTTTTAGGTTTATCAGTAAGATTTAAATCTTTTATTTCAGAAATATTGATTTCTGTTAGTTTGAAAACCTTTTTTATCATCTCAGTTTTGACACCTCTTATTGGAAATTCCTCATCAGAAATATAATTTGTACGAATCATTTTCAAATTAGATTTTGATAACAGGAATTCTTTATCATAAACTCTTTTGCCCTGTTTTTCATTTTGACCCGGAGTGCTGGACTCAGACTTTGACCCCGACATAGACTCCGACTTTGACTCCTCAATTTCATCGTTATCTAACACATGATCCACTACTTTCTTCATCAATTGAGATTGTTGATCAGTTTCAGACGATGTAAACGTGACATCAATACTTTCTGGCAAATTGACTGACGACTCCGACTCCCACTGTAAGTTTGTTGCCTTTTGGACTCTTTCAGAATTTGGATTTCTGGGCAAATATCCATTTTCCAGCGGGGGTTGACACTTGTTGTAACTGACACCTTGTTTCTTACCAGAATTCTTCTTGTCAGTCTTTTTCCTTGTGTCATTCTTCTTTTCGTTCTTCTTTTCTGGAGTCTTTTCTTCAGAAACCTTCTGTTCTTCAGTTACTTCATCATCCTCAAATACCTTCATGCCTTCAACAGTTGGGTAAATCCTGTCAATTACATAAGAAGTACATGAGTAACTTTTTAACAAAGGATTAACTCTTTCAGTTTCAATTCTTTGACCCTCCAGTTTTTGTTCTAGAACAGCACACTTTTCGATATAGTTGTTTACAACTTTCTGTTTGATCATAAACACTCCTTGAAGTGTCTTCATTGCTGTTGCCTGCTCTTCACTTGTATCATTGTACATGTTCATTGCTTTGTTCAGTACATCATAAGACTCCTTCAATCTGTTCATGTTGTGAATCAACGAACTGTTTTGTTTCTTCATTGCTTCACAATTTTCACAAACAACTGGATTCTACTTTGCAACAGCTTCTTCATCAATCTTGAAAGCTGGAACTTCCTTTACTTTTCTTCTCACCACCGGAACATCCTCATCATCACTGCTGACTGGTGTTTTTACCTTTTTCTTTTTCTTTTTAGCTTTCTCATCTTCACTATCACTTTCTGCCATCATCTTCAAGTGTTGTGCCATTCTTTTTGCATAATAATCAGTACCATCATCATCATCACTATCTTCTTCAATACGAGCAACAAATGATTTGTGACTTGAAGTTTTGTTAGGATCATAATCATCCCAACTAAAATCTTCCCAGTTAAAGCCTTCAGGTAACTTTTCATCATTTTGATCTATCAAATATGCTTTACCATCAGCTGGTATATATTTGTCCCAACTGAAATCTGTTGATGGCTTCTTTTCATCTTGATTCACCATACAAGCTCTCTTTGACGATTCTTCTATGACTTTTCTCCCATGTGCCACTTGCGGTTCTTGTTGATGTGATTGTTGAGCAACTTGATGGTATATTGCCTTCCGGTAGTAATCATTGTTGTTGAATGGATTTTGAGCTCCACTTGCTTCGCGATTAGTGCACTCCCTCTTGAAGTGTCCTTTTTCCCTGCAACGAAAACAAGTGACTTTAGATTTATCAAAACCTAAAGTAGAAACATTAGCCTCACGAAGATCATCTCTTCCTGTGATCTGCTTAAATTTCTCAGCTCGTCTCAATACACTCGCCAAACACCATTTTATATCCATTAGCTCCATCTCTTGAGCATCGATCTGATCGTAATCCTCCTTAGTAAGCATTGGATTCCCGATTCGACCTGCAACAAAACCTCCATACGACTCTAAAACAGTTCCCAATAAAGACATATGGCTCTTTGCAATTTCTTCTGTATAAACTTGATTATCCTCAAGATTAAAAACAATGTTGCACTAAAGCTTCTTTCCATTTTTCTTTGTTGAAAAGTTTGGATCAAAAGACGGATATGATGAGAAACTGGTATTGCTATTTGATCCTTTAGATGAACTTCCAGATGAACTTTTTGCATTAAAAGCATTTCCAACTTTTGGAGAAAATTTTATGGTTTTGTCATTCAACCCTGCTTTGTAATATAATCCAATGTCTTGTTCACCATCGAAATCTTTCATTCTCGAGATCTTTCTCTGTTCCATCTCCTGAGCCTCAATTTTTTCAATGAATTTGCTAAGTGTCAGATTGCTGAAACCTTTCTTGTTTCTTAGCATCATGAGATATGTACCCCAAGTTTCGCGTGGCAACGCATCAGCTAGCTTCTCTATCAGCTCTTCATTGTCTTTGTTGATGCTCACTCTTCTCAAATTTACCAACAGATTGCAGTATCTTTCAATTATCTGCTTAGTGCTTTCATTCTTTAAACCACGAAACAAATCAAACTCTTTCTTCAGAAGCGATTTCTTGTTCTTGATCATTTCTTGACTACCAACAAACTTTGATCTTAAAGCTTTCCAAATCGAATAAGAACTTCCATTATGTTGCAATAAGACCATGATGTCTTCTTTCACAGCTTGTTGTAGTAGACTTAGCATCATTTTCTCTTTTTTGTATTTCTTTTTATCATCAATGCTCATATCTTTGATTGTAATTTCCTCTTCATCGTCATTTGTCGGTCTAACGTACTTTGTCTCAACACATTCCCAAGTATCTAAATAGTTTGCTTGTACCCAGTTTTCAAACCGTCCTTCCCAACCCTTATACTCCTCGATGTTCATGAGCTTAGGCGGTTTTTGCATAGTCCCCGTTTCGTTTTCCAACATTGTCTGCTGAGTCACAGTCATCGGGGTAGCAAAGGCGTTGAAGAATTCCTCGTCCATGTTTCGGTTTTTCAAAATTTTCAAAACTGTTCTGTTCAAGCGGGATAACAAGTTCAAGCGAAATCCCTGTTCAAGCGAGATAGCACTTTCGAGCGGAATCACCAGGTATTTTCAAGCGGAATACTTGTTCAAGTGGAATTACTGAAACGCAATCACTACTTTGAAGCGGAATAGCAAGTTACAAGCGGAATCAACACAATTTCTCAAGCGAAATACCAGTTCAAGTGGAATTAACCAGTAATTTCAAGCGGAATATGGTTTTCAAGCGAAATCAACTAACTAATTTCGCTTGAAATTCTGCTGACATCATCTTCTCACGCTGGTTTTGAAGCGGAATTACCGTTTTTTACTTGTTTTAGATCGAATTAAAGTCTAATTTTCACAAGGATTAGTTAAAGCACTATTCCGAGTATAACGTGTAAAAATCGGAACATTTTGACCGTGAAAAGTTTTGAATTTTGAAAAATAAGGTGTAGAAAAACAGAATTCGCAGCTGAATTGGTATGAACTCTTCCTCCTGAGCTCTGATACCACTTGTAGGATCGTTTTCGAACCCGAACAAGTCGATCAGAAGAGTTTTGCTCAGTTTGAATGGCGGAAACAGACAAACTGAGGTCAATTCAGCAAGATTACACTTTAAATTGTCGATATTATTGATATAATGACGTTTTACAGCAAGTCGACACTTCGGCAGCACTTCGTTGCACAAACTGGATAAATGTTGCATGATTTCGCTTGAATGAACCTATATATAGGAGATCAGATTCCGCTTAAACATGTGCATGTTCATTTCAAGCGGAATCAGCATACTTGATTCAAGCGGAATCAGTCATGTAAACTCAAGCGGAATCAGAACTTTGTGATTTCGCTTGAAATGTTCTGATGTCATTTCAAGCGGAATATATACTAATTCGCACTTTCTTGTTTTTCGTGCCCTGATCTAACTAGCTCTATACAAGACTCGATACAAGACGAAGTTGACAGACGGATGCACCAACAGGAAAAACGTAAAATAAAAACACGAGTATCTAGCACCAAGTGACTCACATGACATAAAACGTAGTCAAAATAGAATTTATACCGACACGTATTAGAAAGTCGAGGAGATAAAAAAAATGTAAGGGATCAAATGTGACCACCAAACACAGTGCTAAGTACCAACCGAACTTCGACCAAATTCGGGAAAACCGTAAAACAAAAGTAACAAAAAAATAAACTCATTTAATTTTTGTGGCAAAATTATAAATAAATCAAAGTTTTATTATAAAAACACACACACAAAAGACGAAACCATAAAAAGGAAAAAAAAATCACTATTCCTCCCAATGTTATGAATTAATATATATAGATAATAACTATCCACAATTAAATAAAAAATATCCATCATTGAATATTTAAATATAATAGGACAAATGTATTATTTAACATTGAGTAAATTATTGTTTTGGCCCCTGTGGTTTAGTCAGTTTAACCATTTCAGTCCAAAAAGAATTTTTTAACATATCAGACCCTGACATTGCATTTTATAACGGTTTTCGCCCCTGACACTATCTTTGTTACATATTTGCAGTTAAGTATAAGGGTCATTAGTTCATTATAGACCTTAGGGACTATTTTTAATAATTACAAAGTTCTTTTAATATTTAAGAGATTATTAATGTAATTACTCAAGTTTTTTTACTATTTCACTATTTTCACGATTATTATTTAACAAAGTACGTTTTAAATATCCATATGAATATGTATTTTCGGTATCTGTTTGTTTTTATAAAAGTCGTTTTAAAAATAATTAGTTTTTTTACATTTTGTTTAAACCATCAATCGTTTTTAAAATTGTTCCTTTTTAAACCATTAGTTTTTAAAATCGTTCTTTTTAAAGTCGTTTGTCTTTTAAAGTTTTTTTAAACACTTCATTTTATGCCATTCTTTTTAAAATCATTTATTTTTTAAAAATTTTTAAACAACTCAATTTTTTATGTCATTCATTTTTTTAAATTTTATAAAACGGCGTGTATAAAAAACAAAAGAAATGTAAGATTTGAAAAAAAATAAACTTTCTAATAAAAAGTTTGCAAAAGATCGTTCATTTTTCAAGAATGAATTTAGAATGGTTTATTTCTTTTTCAGCTCTTACATTTCTTTGGACCGTTTGTTTATTCAAAATTCGTTATTTTTTTTAACCTTTCGTTTATTAAATTCGTTCGTTTTTTAGTACCTTACACTTGTTAACTTATTTTTTTAAGGTTTTATGTTTTCATAAACGTCATTTTTTTAATCTTGATTTATTAAACCACTCGTTCGTTTAAAATCATTCATTTTCTTAAGTTCTTTTTCCCTAACGACTATAAGTAAACTGAATTCAAAGTTTCAAAAATGAACGATTTCAAAAAACGGTTCTAAAAGGAATGGTTTAGAAAGAAACGCGTTTAAAAATTAACGACTTAAAAAAAGAATTATTTAAAAAAGTTAAAAAAGATTTTAAAAAGAACGGTATATTATGAATCTTTTAAGAAACTTTAAAAGACAGCCAATTTTAAAAAGAAGGATTTTAATAAACAAGCGGTTTAAAGCTGTATAATTTTAAAAACGATAGACAGTTTAAAATGGGTTAAAAAAGAAATTCTTTTAAAATGACTTTTATAAAAAACAAACGCTTAATGAAAATACATATTTATTTGCATATATAAAATATATTTTGTTAAATAATAATCGTGAAATAACGAAATAATAAAAAAAAACTTGAGTAATTGCATTAATAATCTCTTAAATATTAAAAGAACTTTGTAAATATCAAAAACAGCTCCTAAGGTATATAATTACCTAATTACCCTTACACTTAACTACAGAAAAATATCAAAGTAAGTGTCAGGGGCCAAAACCGTTATAATATGCAACCTCGAGGTCGGATATGTTAAAATATTTCTTTTTGGTCTGAAAGGGTTAAACTGACTAAACTACAGGGGCCAAAACAGTAATTTGCTCTTTAACATTAGATAAAGTTATTTAATATGAAAGAGATGCGGGAAAACCAAATTCTTAAAGCTCTAGAGCGATAACATGTGTCCCTAGATTATTGATTTATTTAATAGTGCTAGCGGTAAGACCCGTGTGCAAACACGAGTCGTTTCTTAGAAAACCATGCATAGCCCATATTGACAGAGAGTAAAAAAAATAATTAGCGTAGACTTATAAAATTGATATACACTAATGGTCAATAGGTTTATTCAACAGCAATTCCATTATGTTAATAGCAAACTACTTGTGTCTATTAACTGTTAAAACCTCTGTTGCTTTCCAACAGACTTTGCTAAAAAATGTTATCCATTATCTCCAATAGAACTTGCCTGATGGATAGATATTAAACAGATACGCATGTTAGTCAACCTATGTTAAAAAGGCCAGTCAACAGAAATTACAAAGGTTAGTAAACAGATGTTAAGAGAATAATGTTATTAACAAAGAATTTACTACTCTCATTAAAAATGAGAACTGCAAACACGAGTCATTTCTTAGATAAACATGCATAACACATATTAATAGAACATAGAATATCAGTTAATATATCAATTACATACAATTTAACTGTTTACCCAAAAAGACAATATAAATTGTTTATAGACATACGTACTTCATAGAATTTGAATACAATTTAAAGTTCAAGAAACGTTAACTACAAAAACACAATCACCTGCCTCAACAACTTTCAATAAAACTAAATCAAGGAATCAGCAGATTTTAGAAATCAACAAATCTTTATTCTCTCATCAACATTTCCTGGATTTGCCCTTTGAATTGGAGCTCAAAATCCAAGGAATCAGTATCATCTTCATCCCTATCAAGCTGAAGGTTAAAAAGATCTTGAAGGTCAACTGGATTCAGACCAAGTGCATTCTCCCTTGATATCTTTTCAACACTACCATCAGACTTGATCAAAGTCAATTCATGGGTCTGTTTGTCAGACTTCCACATTAGTATTTTTGGATCTGATTGGTTTCTTAGGAGAAGTTTCATTTGAGAGGATTTTGGCGATTGAGGCCTGCTTGCCAACTTCTGAAGTGTTTGAGCAACTTGAGCTTGTAATTGCAACGAAGCATCATCCAATCCATATCGTAACTGATTTCTGATAGACTCTTTTCTGTACTCAACATACCTATTTTCATCTTCCTTATCCATCAGTTGTTGTCTTTTTCTTTGGTTCAAGGCTGCAATGGATACATCTGCTGATGAGAACAGCTTTTTAGATGTAACGGTCTGTCGATGTTTAACAGTCGTTTCATCTTTGTATACTGGCTTTTTAGGAAGGGATGGATCTGTCTTTCTTCTCTCTTCTAACCTACTGTAAGCTAGATCAATAGACTGCTTAGTCCATTTTCCAATTTTTCTAGCAGTCCTAACCTTAGCTGCCACAAGTTCTACCTTCATTCTCTTATACTTCAACACTTCATCCACTTCAACCTTTTTGTATTGTTTCCAGTTGGGAGCAGATTTTGGCATTTGAGGATCTTTATTCATCTTTTCAATTCTATTAACTTCCTCATTAAGAGCCTCAAGGGGCCAGTCTTTGAAATCAGATTTGTAGGCTTCGTAGGGGTTCGTTTCCATGATAGTGTTCAAGAAATCATTTCTTAATTTCTTTTCAAGCTCAGCATTTGGTGACAGATTTGACATATTCTTACTCAGGTCTCTAGCAAAATCTTCCAACTTCTTGACTTCACCAAGCCAATGTTGCATGCGAGCTGATAAATTAATGTCTCCTAGCCCTTTACACTCTTCATTTGCCTTATCTTCTGCTTGCTTGCCCTTTAGCTTCAGATATTCATAAATATTCTTTGGAGTTTCAAATCCCTGAAGAGATGGGAAGGTTCTTTTCGATGGATCATCCTCTGTGTAAAATTGAGTCATTTCATCTTGAACTGCAAGCAGTTCCAGAGGGAAAGTTACTCCCAATGATTTGATCTTTGTTGATGGAGGTGGGACGAATGATTTAGGTGAAGTTTGAATGAACGGAGTAGCTGATAACGGAATTGGTGCGGGTATATCTTTTTCTTTCTTCTCTTCTTCATGCACCATGAATTTTCTCTTTCTTGTATAAACAGATTTTGGAGAAGGAGGAGTTAGGGAAGAAAAAGGTGCCATGACTGTAAGGGTTGATTGTGATGGAAATTGAAATTGGATAGGATCAGTGGATTGACTAACAATTGTTGAAACAACTGGTGTCTCAACCGCTGTTGTCTTAACATATGCTGAAACATTTGTTGCATCAACAATTGTTTCAGTCGAGGTTGGCAGTGGTGATGAGGATTTTGTATTCTGCTTTTTGACAGGTGGTTTTTCTTTGTTGCATCAACAATTGTTTCAGTCGAGGTTGGCAGTGGAGATGAGGATTTTGTATTCTGCTTTTTGACAGGTGGTTTTTCTAGTGAGAGTTTTGTTTTAGGTGTATCAGAATCTAACTTCTTAGGTTCAGCAGTGGTTTTGAGTTTCGCAGCAGTGATTGGTTTTTCTTGTGGTGATTCGTTATCTTTCTGTGATTTTCTACTATTTGAAGTTCCAATGTTAAGCACTTCATCTTCCTCTTTTGTATGTTTCCTCTTCTGTTTTCGTTCAATCTCCTTATCTGTCTGTTTGTTAACGGAATCATCAATTCCCTTTTTCTTACCAGTATCAGATTTTCCAGGAGATTTTGCAGAAGTTTGCTTGGCAGGCTTTGAATTTTGTTTTGGCTGATTCCTTGGTGTTGGTTTGCCAAAGTTTTTCATGGAATCCTTTTCCCTCTTTTCAGCATCATCTTCATCGTCTTTTTCAAACACAGGTGTAGGGGTAGTACCATTTAACTTTGCAAGGCATTCTTTTATGCCCTTGATGTCAGCCTGTGTGTCTTTGTATCTTGCTTCAACCATAACTGTAATTAGCTTCATGTGGGAATTAAGTTGAATCTCAGCCAGTTCCCTTTGAGCTGCAAGAATGGGTTGTACTGAATTCCAAAGCTCTTGGCATAACTGCTGATGAGAAGGTCGACCTTTGAAAACATCCACCAACTGCTTCAATTGATCTTTCATATCAGCAATAGTTGTTTCCAAGTTAGATATCCTGTCCATCAAATCCTGGTATTTTAATCCATCACCTAACTTAATAGGATCATCTGAATTCCCACCAGAGGTGGTTGTATCTGCTTTTGAAAGAGGAGGTATCTCCAAATTTTCATTAGCAGATGCCCATTGTTCTTGGTTCTGGGGACTTCCCTCTGCATCAGTGGTTACCTTAGTGATCTCACCCGTGGTTAACTTGAACTCACCAGTGGATACCTTGATAGACACAGCAGTGACTGCCTTCAAGGGAGTCTGACTGATGAAACTACTGTCCAAATGTAAATCAGTGGATTTGACATTTGTAGTAGCTGCTCCACTTGTAAAACCATCAAGAATTTGCTGAAATTCAAAAAGTGTGGCCTCCTCAACTATTTCTGGGTTGGGTAATTGAAAAGGTTCAGACATAGCTATTATTGAAGTTAAACTCTCAGTAAAGTGTTCCTGAGAGGGATTCCTATCACTCTGAATGTCAATAGCTTGAAGCAATGTTACAAACTTTGGTGGAATGGAAGATGAAGGGATTGCTGTCGAAAGAGACATTGCCGCGGGAGAAGGGCTTTTAAGTATACTCTCATATGAGGGTATGACATCATATTGTGGTGTCCCTGTGAATACAACATGTTCCTTTTGTGAGGAATCATGAGGAGTTTGGTTTATGGATTGAGATCTTTCCACATGTTGTGAGGAAATAGCAACAGTGGTTTGTAGTGACATCTGTGTTGTCACGGGGTTAACCTCTGGGATCTCATCTTCCGGAGGACCCGTTTTGATGGTTTCGGTGGGCTTTTTGGATTTTGTTTTGGTCTTTTTAAGTTTTGTTGGTCGAGGTTTCACAGCAGTGGTTGTAGTGCTGTGATCACCAAGAGCAGTGGGCTCAGCAACAGACGTTTGAGGAGCAGTTGTAGACTCATCTAAAATTTCCTCATTCCCCTTTGCTTCAGTTTTGAAAACATCTGACTCTTTAGCCATAAGGCGGTTAAAAGTTAGACTATTCATTTTAATACCTTCACCTTTTTCAAAAGCTTTTTGAGAAACATGTTTTTGCAGGTAGTAGCTTAATAGTCTAGGAAACAAAAGAAAACTAGCAGGTTTCCCCTTTTTAATAGCAGCAACTTTCCCCTTTTTAATAGCAGCAGTTTTGCCCTTTTTAATGCTATTTAAATTTGCAACCAAATCAGCAAATAGTGCTTGGGAGTAGTTAAAATCAGTATTTATCAAAATTGAATACCCCAATGACTGAATTTTCAAAGGTATTTCATTAAAAGAAGTAGTTTTATTTGAGAGACAAATTAAGAGAGTATGGAACAGGAATTTCATCGACGGTGGAAAATTACCTTTAAACATAGTGGTCTTATTCAACTCTCTATCATATCCCCTCCCCTTCAAGTATGTTTGAATCTCATTTTTCGGAAAAGAAGTCTTACCTGCCAAGTCGTATACCTCAAATGTTGTTGATATGGTACTAGGGGTAATAGCAACCGATTCACCTCCGACTTTTGAAGTTATACTTACGGCCACATTGTTTTGTTCTTTAATACTCGCATTAAACCAAAAATCGTGAAGCGTCTCTTGGAAAATAGGGGCGTCGGCGGTAAGAATGACCTTATATTTTGATGATGTAAGAACATCAATCATCGAATGATAGAGAGTATTGTTCTCGGTTTTCTCAAAAATAGCAACATAGTTATGCGATTTTTTCATCACCAAAGTCATGATCGGAATTGAAAGTTGCGAGATGTTAACGAAGAAGTGTTGAAGAAGAAGGTGGAAACTGGTCTGCTGAATTTTAAACTCCAGACGAAAGTAAAACCTCTGTTTGGGGATGAAACAGCGGTTTATAAAGTGAAAAGATGAATGCTGACGTGTCAGAAGTTAGAAAGATCTGATGGCTAACATCTGTCCACGTTACAACCTCTGCTCTGATAATGGATGACAGTTGTTGCAAAAACCACTATTGGCCAACAACAGATGTTAGACAACATTAGTAACTCAGCAGTCCTCAGATTAAACAGAACCTATGAGAATAGACAATAAGCTTACCGAAAATTTGGAAACCACTGTTGGGCAACAACAGATCTTATGCAACAATAGTAAGTTAGCAGTCCTTTCAACAGACTTCTAATATAAAGGAATAAATTGATATTAAATATCAGCAGCCATTTAATGCAAAACATTTAAAAATAAATTTTCAATAGTAAATATCAAGAAACTGAAAGGACAAATTTTAAACCTCTGCCAAAAAAATATAAGAAAAACCCTCTTCATTTAAAGACCAACAATAATCTACATGGCAAACAAAGGCAACTACTACTTCATGAGACACAAATGTTGTAAACAGTGGTAAATCAACAGTTGAGCAATAACAGATGTTCAGAACTGTTGAGCAGTGGTAAATCAACAGCAGTAAAAAACCTCTTCATTTAAAGATGTTGTGCAATAACAGATGTTCAGAACTTCTATTGTGTTAATCATTGACAATTCTTTGGAAACTGCTGTTGGGAATAACAGATGTTCGCATTAGTAGCAACTCAACAGTCGTTTCACAAAAACAATAATTGTTGAGCAATAACAGTCGAGCAATAACAGATGTTCAGAATTGTTGAGCAGTGGTAAATCAACAGCAGTAAAAAAACCTCTTCATTTAAAGACGTTGAGCAATAACAGATGTTCAGAACTTCTATTGTGTTAATCATTGACAATTCTTTGTAAACTGCTGTTGAGAATAACAGATGTTCGCACCAGTAGCAACTCAACAGTCGTTTGAAGAATGTTTAGAACTTCTATTGGGTTCATGGTTGACAATCCTTTTCGTTTTTTTCCTCTTTCTTTTTATATCCATTGAATTTATTTTACAATATTTTTTTCCTTTAGAAACCGCTGTTGCGAATAACAGATGTTGGCAACAGTAGCAACCAACAGTCCTTACAAAAAACAGAAATTATGAGAACAGACAATACCTTTAAACAGTGGATGCATCTTTTGCCAAACAGATGCTGGCAACAATAGCAACTCAACAGTCGTTACAAAAAACAGGAATTATGAGAACACACGATACGTTTAAACAGTGGATAAATCTTTTGTTAAACAGATGCTGGATACAATAGCAGCTCAACATTTACAATAGCAGATATCAACACTAACAACTATTGATGCTCAAATCAGTAAAAATAAATGCTCTACAAAGATCAACAATTACATTAAGAACTGAAAAACGAAATTCCAGAGATCTTCAGCTCTTGAACAGTAGTCCTATCCTCATATACTTGATCCTCAACTTCCTTGAAAAAGCAATACTTTAAATCATAAGAGACCTACAGAAGGATATGATGACATTTTTTAACTTGTATATTTCTTCAACTCCGATGTAAAAGAGCAGTCATAAATCAACAGCAGTAAAAAACCTCGTCATTTAAAGACGTTGAGCAATTACAGATGTTCAGAATTCTATTGTGTTAATCATTGACAATTCTTTGGAAACTACTGTTGGGAATAACATCTGTTCGCACGAGTAGCAACTGTGAGATGCAATAACAGTTGACCAATAACAGCTGTTCAGCACTGTTGAGCAGTGGTAAATCAACAGCGGTAAAAATGCCTTCATTTAAAGAGCTATGCAATAACAGATGTTCAGAACTTCTATAAAGTTAATCATTGACAATTCTTTGGAATCTGCTGTTGGGAATAACAGATGTTCGCACCAGTAGCAACTCAACAGTCGTTACAAAAAACGACATTTTATGAGATGAGAAACCGCTAATGAGAATAACAGATGTCGCCAACAGTAGCAACTCAACAGTCGTTACAAAAAACAGGAATTATGAGAACAGACAATACCTTGAAACAGTGGATAAATCTTTTGTTAAACAGATGCTGGCAACAATAGCAACTCAACATTTACAATAGCAGATATCAACACTAACAACTGTTGATGCTCAAATCAGTAAAAATAAAATGCTCTACAAAGATCAACAATTACATTAAGAACTGAAAAACGAAATTCCAGAGATCTTTAGCAATTGAACAGTAGTCCTATCCTCATATACTTGATCCTCAACTTCCTTGCAAAAGCAATACTTTAAATCATAAGAGACCTATAGAAGGATATGATGACATTTTCAACTTGTATATTTCTTCAACTCCGATGTAAAAGAAGGATACAATGGTAGTAAAACGTGATGAAAAGCTTCTGCACTGTTTTTGAATTCCGAAGTGCAGAAAGACATCACCAAAACACCCTTCAGCTCCTCAGTTCTTGAACAGTAGCCCTATCCTAATGTAAAAGAAGGATATCATAATCGTAGTAAAATTTTAAATACCCATAAACCGAAAGAACAAAAATAAAATTATAAAAAAAAAACAGATTCTCATAATTACCATTAAGTTCTTCATTTATCATAAAGAAGTACTCCACTTTCTGCACTTCAGACTTCAAAAACATTCAGCTCCTCAGTTCTTGAACAGTAGCCCTATCCTAATGTAAAAGAAGGATATCATTCCTAGTAAAATTTTAAATACAATAAACCGAAAGAACAAAAATAAAATTATAAAAAAAAAAAACAGATTCTCATAATTACCATTAAGTTCTTCATTTATCATAAATAGGTACTCCACTTTCTGCACTTTAGACTTCAAAAACAGTACAGAAGAACTTCCCACTGCTCGCTCGGAAAAAAAAAAGCTGAAATATATCAACACCTTAAAATAAATATTATCAACATAATCAACAGTTTAAAAGAATCCACAAACCTAAAATAACCCGCAAAGCCAAGGTCAAAGGCGAGTGTGTGAAACAGAGCTACCATGAAACAATGATGTTGGAGCAATGATACTGGAACAATGACACTGGAACAAAGAACTGTATCTGAAGATTAACCGGCTCAATCGTAAGAGCTATGCATTTGAGTAAGAGAGATAAATTGAAATTTGAATGTGGAGCCAAATTCATATGTAGATATGAGCGAGAGAGATTTGAATGTGGAGCCAGATAATTATATCTTATTTATAGGATTAGAATTAGAATATATATGGTTTGAATTTTGAATTTTGAATATGGAGCCAGAATTTTGAATTTTGAACGTGAGAAGAGGTTTTTGGAATTTTCAATTAACATCAGTACTTTAATTTAAACGATCAGGGCAGACCTTTGAGTATAAGGCAGACCAAGGCAGTGGTTCGATGTGGGCCAACTTTGAATTTTAAAGTCTTTTAATATTAGGCTTTATGATGTAATAATGAGATAAGAAAAGCCTTGTTGGACATGCTCTCCTGCTGACACATCAGCTTTTCTTATGTCATTGAGATTTCTCCTTTTATAGAAAGTATAGATAGATATAGATCGAGAGAAAAAGATTTACTAGTCTTTTTGTAGTTAGTCTTTTGTGGTTTTATTTATTTGCATAGCTAATTTTAAGAATTTTTACTTTTTATTAGAATTTTAGTTTTTTATAATTTTGCCACAAAGGTTAAATAAGTTTATTTTTTTAGTTTTGTTTTACCATTTTTATTATATTTGGTCGTCGTTCGGTCGCTACTTAGTACGGTGTTTGATAGTCACATTTGGTCCCTTACGTTTTTTTACCCACTCGATTTTTGATACGTGTGGGTATAAATTCAATTCCGACTACGTTTTACGTCATGTGAGTCACTTGACGTTAGAAATTTGTGTTTCTATTTTACATTTTTTTTTCTAGTTTTGGTCGTCGTTCGGTTCCTACTTAGTATGATTTTACGCCCTCTGCAATTCTACTAGCACGGTTTTACGCCTCTCACCATAACGCGATAGACCTAAGACTAGTTTATAAAAAAATAGTACTGAATATTTAAGTACTCAACTAACGAATCATGATTGATTTAGGGTCTTACTATTATACAACTAAGATTTTATTCACCACGTGCTAGCTAGGCACTACCAAAGACAAAAGAGAATTAGTGTACTACACCAAGTTGTGAACAACAGTAGCATTACAAGATACATACACCTTTTTATATTTACTTATCAAAAAAAAAAAAAAAATTCTAGAATAATAAAGTTTTAAACCATTATAATTAGGGCTTAATAGTATAATTAAGCAAACAGTAAATGTACACTGCAACTCAACAAATAACAAGGGCCACTGGGGTTTGCCTACGACAAGTCGTCACCGATCAGTTTGTTGCCATTCTTCAGTCACCACAGGTGACGAAAGTCATCGTTGCTATAGGTTTGGCTTTGCTGACGATATTTCGTCCAGTTTGTCATCATAAAATTTCACCAATTAAAAAAAATGTATTTAATTAATTTAATTTCACCTATTATGCCATTCCCATAGCTGTCTCATATTAAATAATAAAACAATATAATTTCACCCTGTAGCAAAGACATGTCATCATCAGTTGTTCAAGAGTAAATAATAAAATCATTTAATTTCATCCTATAGCGACGACATGTTATTATCATAGGCCTTCCAACATTTTTTTTATATTTCCCAGGTTTGCAACAATGATTAAACAAACTTCTAAATTTCATATAATATTTCATACAAACTAATACAAAGTACAATAATATTTAGGGTAAATTACTTTTTGAGTCCTTGTATTTTAGTGGTTTTAACTAGTTGAGTCCAAAAGCAAAAAGTTTAATGACCTGAGTCCTTATAAGCATTTTCATTAACCATTTGAGTCCTTTTGGGTCCAAATTTTAACTTGTTGAGTCCAATTTTTTGGATTCAAATCGTTATAAAATGAACAAAATTGGACTAAAAACGTTATAAAATAAATGACTAGGGACTCAGGGCGTTAAACTTTTTTTATTTTGGACTCAAGTGGTTAAAATCACTAAAACACATGGACTCAAAAAGTAATTTACTCTAATATTTAAAATGTTTATAAAATTATTCAAATCATACATATAAAAAATAAACAAAAGTAACTAATTTTTTAATTTCATCACTTTCGTTTATGTTATGTGCAGCATGGAGTTGATATGTTTATTGTTAACTTGCTTTTATTTGTTATTTCATTTCATCATCACCCCGTGTATGTCCATGTCTTTTATCGGCCCAAGATCTACATCTATTAATTTATTAATTGAATGGTATAGTTTTTAGAATCAATAGGTTTTCAAATTGTTCATTTGAAAATTTTGGAAACCCTTCTTAATGAATGGATGATCATGAGACTTGCTAAAAATTGAAATTCTTGATCTATGGAGGAATATCACACCTACTCTATGCGGATGATGTTTTATTTGTAGGTGAATGGTCGGACACAAATCTTCATAATCTCTCGAGATTATTAAGCTGCTTTCACTTGTCTTCCGGATTAAAAGTAAACTTCTCCAAAAGTCAATTGTTTGGAGTGGGGGTAACAAACGAGGCTATTTTGCAAAAGGCGTCAATTCTACAATGCAAAACGGGTACGTTCCCCTTCATTTACCTCGGGCTCCCGGTCGGAGCAAATATGAATCAAGTGAAATTTTGGAAGCCTATTATTGAAAGATTTGAGGAAAAGCTTACACTTTGGAAGGCTCGAACATTATCTTTCGGCGGTAGGGTGACTCTAATCCAAGCGGTTCTAGGTAACCCTTTCGACTTATTACCTTTCACTTTTTTGTGCTCCAATTCAAGTTATTAAACATTTGAAAAAAAATCGTCGTAAATTCTTGTGGGCCGGTTGTATGGATAAAAACAAAGTTAGTCGGGTCCCATGGTTTAAAGTTGTAGCTCCAAAAAACAAAGGTGGGTTGGGTATAGGAAGTATTGGATCAACAAACAAGGCTCTCATGATCAAATGGTGTGTGCGGTACAAAAACGAACCATCCTCTTTTTGGGCAAGGGTGATCACGGCTCTACATGTGGGTGTAAGAGTTAAATCCTCAATTCCACTAAAAAACTCTATTGGTGGTGTTTGGAAAGCAATAGTTAATATGGGTCGAATAAACGCAAACCAGCCTATAATTGTGCGAGATAGAATGATTCCCGATTTCGGAAAAGGTGATAAATCTCTGTTTTGGTTAGACTTGTGGGCTGGAAACAGAACATTAAGTGATATTTTCCCCAACCTCTACAACCATGAAAGTGAAAAACGATGCTATGTTTCGGACCGGTATAGAAAGAACCAAGGAAGTATAGAGTGGTTCTGGGGGAGTAGAAACAATCTGTCAACTGATGTACTATTAAAAGAATGGGAGGACTGCTTGGCAGTTGTCAACAAAGTAACTATTCGAAACAAATCAGATGCGTGGTTATGGAAGATGGGCGATAAAAGAAAGGAGTTTCAGGTCGGCTTGGTAAGGGCCGAACTGGATGAAATCAGCTTAATCAACGAAACGAAGGTGCTGAATTGGCTGCATTGGATTCCCAAAAAGGTAAATTGCTTTCTTTGGAGAGTAGTTTTGGATCGCATCGCAATAAAAGAGGCTTTACAGATCCGCCGAATCCATCTTTCTTCTGTTAATTGCGTCTTGTGTAATGAAGAGTTAGAATCGGTTAATCATCTTCTTGTTACGTGCGACTTGGTTCAACAAATTTGGGTAGTAATATTTCAATGGATGAAGATCCCGTTACCGAGGTATATCCTCAGTGTGGTACAACTATTAGAATTCATCGACTCGTATCAAGGGAGTAAGAAATTCAAAAGGGCAGTATATACGGTGGTGGCGGCAACTTGTTGGATCACTTGGAGAACGAGGAATGAAGTCGTCTTTCAAAACAAATCTCCGGTCCTTGCAAAACTGATTGGAGACATTAAAGCAACTTCGTTCGCATGGGTTTGTAATCGTTCAGAACTCACAGATTTGTCATGGGAGAAATGGAGGAGTTTTAGCATGAGAGAGTAATTGTATTGTATTTTCTTTTCTGTATTTTTTCCCTTCTTTGTACTTTGCTTGAGCATCTTGCTTAAGGTTTTATAATACACCGCCCTTTCTTTCAAAAAAAAAAAAACAATATCACTATTTTTGTTCAATAAGATACCAAAGGGGATGATTGACTCATTAATTAATCCATATAGTCAAATAACATATAATTCCACACAATTATATTAATGTTTTTATATTTGAAATAATATTTCCGTGTTTCACCAACGTTCGAGGTTAGACTTGTGTGCGATTCGATAATTCGATTAATTCACTAAATTATTGTTACGTGAGTGTTTGTGTACTAACTGACACACTTAACCAACCAATATGAAGTGAAATGCTATAATGAATGTTTTAAATCAAGTTAAAGATAATGGAGTTGTGTTAATAGAGTTAACCTGAAAATTCTCGGTTGTCACATAAGGCCACTTTTTACACACATACACATACATATATACGTTTATACAAACACATACACACATACATATATATGTACATACAAACACATACATTGTATATGTTGTATGTAAACACATCATCATATAGTATACCAGTGGCAAGATACAAGATATCAATCCGTGGACACAATGACTCTTGATGCTAAATCCTATATCAATATTTAAGTGATGAAATGAGATTTTTGTTTTATAAGTAAAGAAAACAATTTTGCAAACACAATAGAGTGAGGATTACAACCCATACAAGATCAATTATGAAGAAAACACTAACTATTTTCCACATCTGTTTATTTAGACCATTCCCGTAGGTAGTTCACACGCTTAACCAACCCGAGAACTAGATTGTCTGTTAACGGTTAAGGTTTCAAGCCCCAAGTTAACAATCAATATATAACCATCCAAAAGATATGATAAATCGAATCTAGCTTGCATAACTTCCGTGAAAGATTGAGTCTACCACACAAACAAACTCACACATCAATGGTAACATGCAGCCAGATACATCACAGGCCTAAGAGAAATAAGTACTTTAAAAAAGCATATGCAGAGAAAAAAATCATTAAAACAAACTAAACACAAAGATCCATCATGCCTAACCTGCTACAAAGTGGTTAGTAGACCATGTTCAAGTTCAAATCACCAAACACAATCATGGTTTAAATAGAAGAATTAAAAAATGATCAAACCAAATAGCAAGCTTCCTTGCTAACCGAATGTTAGATCTTTATGTCCCCAACCCTCAAGCCTTGATTCTCCTTCTCCACAGTCACTCACAGCTCCTTTTTTGAGTATTACGGTCATCTAAAGTCCATATCGGGGGTTTCAGCCGTCAAATCGCTTAAATAGACATTTTTTAGATTTTACGAAGTCGGTATGGGTCGTATTAAATAAGTGAGTACAGGTCGTACTGAGAAAATGAGTACCTGGCTATACCTTGTTCAAATGGGCTGGAATTAGGATTTCTCGAGAACAGTGTTGGCGCATAAGGTTCAGGTCATAGGCCCTTAGTCCTACAGGTCGTACTCAATTCTAGTTTGATATTTTTTTTTCTTTCAGCTCTTGATCTCCAACACCCTTAGAATCCCTCGTTTTCAGCCGAAAACCTGCAAATCATTAAAAACTTGATTATTAATTAATCCATATCGGATTTTCAACACAAAAAACAAAATAAACATGGGTAATTTCCTCGTAAAAACGTATTTGGTTTCCAACCTATTACACATGATGAGTTCAAGCTCGGTGGAGCTTTGACTGGCCTTCAGGAATAACAGTTGAGAAGGCGTTAAAACTAGCGAAGAATCAGATTACAGAAGTACTACACATGATGGAGTACAGTTTGAAGTTTATCAAAACCGCCTAGTGGGATATTGTTGGGTGTGGTGGGTTCGCTAAAGAGTAGCCATCCCTGATTCCAACAAATGTTGGTAAATGGCAGGTTGGCACAGTTATGATTTCTTATCTAAAAAGTAAGGTTGGCAGCGCAGTTTCTAACACAACACGAAACAATATGAAGGTAAACAAGTTAGGGTTTAAGCATAATAGGTTTCGTGACTTAAATAAGTCAACCTACTAATGAATTGTCTAAATTCGTGTGTAAAAGGTTAAACACCTATTAACTTGTTACTAAGTTGTTTAACCTGTTATTAAGCTGCTTAAACCTTTATGGATTTTTGTTTCAAATATGTTAAGGATTATGTATTTATGTATTAGTTAAGAAGACTTTTATGAACTTTTGACAAGTTTTGTTTCACTACATATTTGATTTATCGTGTGGTGTTAACCTGTTTCTAAACGGGTCCGTGTTCGTATTTAAAAAAAAGAATGACACGACTATGTGTCGTGTTCATGTCTAGCCACTCAGGCCAACCCTAATAGAACGTTTGTAACCGTAATCGTAGTATTATAAATAGATATCTAGGTACTTGTGATTCTCCATCACCTACAAAGTAATAATACTAAGTCGAGCATAAGGCAATTTAGACTGAATCATGTAAATCACTCATACTTTTTACTTTCTTCTTTAATTTAGACCAAACCATGTATCTTATCTTTAATTCCTGGGATATTGGATTTAAATAACTTCAGCTTTCATCAATTGACGAATAACACTCCCAACTTTCGATTTGTACACCAGCACTCTCAACTTTCAACTTATTGGTTGATAACACTCCCTAACTAACAAAACACTAACACAATTAGCTGATGTCAGCTGCCACGTCATCAAAAATTCCATGTCAGCTGTCACGTCATCAAAAATGTCACGTCATCAAAAAATTCCATGTTAGTTGCCACATCTGTTGGCACATCAGCTATCATGTTGTCAAAAATGCCACATTAGCTGCCATATCAGCACAAATGGCTACATCATATGCCACATTAGCAAAAACTAACTGGGTTAGGGTTCAGTTAGTTAGGGAGTGTTATCGGCCAATAAGTTGAAAGTTGGGACTTGGAAGTGCTGGTGTACAAATCGAAAGTTGGAAGTGTTATCGGCCAATTAGTTAAAGGTGGGGTTCTTTAAATTCAATACCTCATAATTCTTTGTCGTTATTGAAAAAGTTGGGACCAAAGAAAAAAGAGGTTTTGTACTAGTTGTAAATAATAAACGTCCCTTAAAATCTAGATTAAAAAATTGACATTTACCTACTTGTTTTGGTTGCAATTTTACGTCGATTAAAGAAATTAGTGCATGTTTAATTAGTCGACTTTTGTGGATGTAAAAGTTGAAAATATACATTACGCTTTTAGCTTTTTGATTAACCCCAATTAACCATCTGTTTTTTATTTTACAGATTAACATTTGCGTGCTTGTTTTGGATGCAATTTTACGGGGGTTAAAGAAAAGGCTATTGTCATAAAAAACTAATATACTTTTTGTTTTTCTCATAAAATTCCTTCAATTTTTTTCTTTGCACATTCTCTAAACAACTTTTTGTATATAAAAGTTCCTCCATATATTAAATTTGAACAAAATTTAGAATAATTTATTTTTACTTATTAATGTCACGTTAGAAAAAAATTAAGATGAATGAATATTATAAATTGGATATGTAGCAAACTAAAGCATGTTTAATGTTTTTCTTATCTTTTCAAATTTTAAATTCAATAAATTGATAACAATAAATATTATTCGAAAAACAATATAATAAAATTCACGAGCGTGGATGACATAACTCAAAATAAAATAAAATAAAAAATATCTAAAATGGTACGTACAAATTTAAAATCGTTAAAAAGTATAACATAATTTGTTAAATAATGTTTTCTTGATTTCATACGATCATAATTAAAATATTGTTTATGTTAAAGTTTAACATTTTAAGGGACTTGTATGATAAAAGTGTAGAAAGTAAGTTGTTTTTTATGTATAAAAATTGGTTAAGAGAATTTTATGGGACACAAAAGAATGTTTGTTGGTGTTTTATGTGAAAAAAAAAGTGGAGGGACTTTTATGAAACAAAAAAAAGTGTGTTGGTTTTTTTAAGAGCAAAAAAAAAGTCGACTGATTTTTATGAGGAAAAACAGAAAGTAAATTAGTTTTTTTTATGGCATTTGCCTAAAAAGAATTAGTGTAAGTTTAATTAGTCGCCTTTTGCGGATGTAAAAGCCGAAATATATAGTACAATTTTAGCTTTTTGATTAATCGTAATTAACCATCCGTTTTTTTAGTTTATAAACACTGCAATCGAAAAATCTCTTAAGAAATAGTTAAATTTAATATTTATTCTTTTTTATTTTAGAGTGCAATACTTAAATATATTAATAGAATACATCAATTCAATCAACATTACACAAGTACTCCCCCTCACCAGGTAGAATAATATGTTTTTTTACATTATGTAAAGTTAGTTTATTAAATATGTCCGAGTTGACTTAACACCCTTTCTAGACTTGTACACGTGACGAAGACGCGTGGCACCGATTTTGCTATTTTTAGTTAACTAAACATGAAGTAGATGAAATTACAAACTATAATTTGTGAACCTCGAACACAATACCCCCCCCCCCCCCCCACACACACACACACACACCCACCCACCCACCCACCACTTCCTTCCAAAAATCTATTCCGAAAATCCTTAACTTTGTGGAACTTGAAACCATGGTACTCTCAGGGGTGACGGAGGTGCATGTCTAAAGGGATTAGGCAAAATTTCCCTCATCCAATCATGTTGTACCATGTAATTTGTCTCTCATTCTTGCCTATTACCCAAAAAACATAAAGGATGCATTCCTAAAATGAGATTAGGCAAACCATTTATAAAAAAAAGGGATGATTGATTGATTTGGGTATGGACCCTACCATTCTTCCTCTCTCTCTTCTTTGCCCCATCGGCAAGTTCTTGCCGATTTCTCCTCTCCATCTTCATTGCCGATTACCTTTACTCCATTGGCGGTGGTCATGCCCAAGCGGCAAAGGGTTGCTGAAAGGTGTTGCCGAAGGCACCCCGTTGGCCCTCATAATGATAAGTACTTGATACCATTAGGCCAAATGGTTATTCTCTATAAACGATTAACGTTTTTTAAGGATAGATAAAAAATAGTAGTTAAATAAGCTAAAGCAACCAAGAAGAAGAAAACAAAGGTACGATTGTATGGATGATTGTGCTCGATTTGCTCTTACTTTTCACGTGAAGCATCAAGACTCAGATCGTCATTTCATGATTTGATATTATAACTGCATGCGAAGCCCATAAGAGTTATGTTTTTCAGTGCCATGTTTGAGTAGTTAAATGCAGGCACTCGTCGCTCTCAAACAACACCTACACGACACAAATACCCTCTTACTGACTGCTCCCATGCTTCAATGCATTACATGCATATCACTTTCCCTCATTTATTTTTATATCGTTTTGTGCATAAATGGTTGAGGGTATCAGCACCAATATCAAGAAGCTCATTATATGTAATCTATATCATCTTTGTCTCTATATATATAGCAATGTCAATGATGTTTGTCTATGATCATTGATCATCATATATCCACTTATTAACGTTTAAAATCTCTATAATATAAAGTTATAAAAACCCTATTACACGTGGTTTAACCCTTTTTCATTCACAATTATAAGTTGGAAAAACATTCGGTTTAGGTTCCATAGAAACTAGAAAAGAAAACTAAATAGTGTCTAGTTATTCAATTGGGTCCTTTTGCTAATATTGCCCATTCTTTGGGAATGAATATGACAACATTCTAGGTTATTTTCATTTAACGTAGAAGTCGTTTTTTTATAAGGGACTTGCAAGAAATTTAGTGTTACATAGATTTTTAACAATTAAAATGAACTTTGAATTGATCACGTTTTAGCTCTTGACAAGTTAAATTAAAGACAAACACAATAAAGATTATTGTAATAACTATTGATATAGAATTGGATGCCCCTAGGGATGTAATTGAACCGAGCTTTCAGTGAATTATTTTGTGTACCATTTGGTGAAAGTTCGTTTACGTTTTCTCATTTAATAAATGAACGTAAATAAACAAAGAATGTAGTTCAAATAAATAATTCAATGAACGAACATGAACAAATGTGTTATTCGTTCAATTGTGTTTGTGAACTTTCTGTCCATTCATATGTCTGTTCCTTTACCCTCGTTCATGTTCATTTGTTTACGTCATTGATTAAAGATTTTTCTATATATTTAAAATTCATTTAAACTACTTTATAATTTTATAAATTTCAATTTCAATTATTATTTTACTACTCATTAAACTAAAAAACCCTAGGCCATTCCGTTCCTCAATGATGTGTGTGTCGTAACTAATTGGAGTGTAATAATGGCATTTGCAAACTCCCTGAATGTGTTTATTTACCATCACCATCAATTTAGTTAAGTATACGACGATTGTTATGGTGTGACATAGTTCCTATAGTCCTTAGTTGGTTATGTCTTACATAATCTAACTCAATAGAATTTAGCAACCAATCAAATAACTTTTGAGCCGACATGAAAGGACGAATGATTAGCTTTATTGTCACATTTACAAACCACCAAAGCCATCATTTTGTCGTAAATTCATTTCAACTAGTTATAAAAACCGCCACGTTGCGGCGAACTTTTTTTGTTATTTAGTCTATGTTTATATGTGTTTGAAATCACTACGAGCGCGTTGCACACGGAATTGCTAACAAGAATAAAAAGAAAATGTAGAAAAAAACACTAAAAAATAACCGAAAGAAAATCAACTAAAAAAGTTGTATGGTAATGATGTTATTCGGTAGAAGCCCGTAGTCACAGATGAGCAAATAGTAATGGGTACCGTTACCGAATTTCCTGAACCGAAAGATCCTAAGTACCAGTTCGGTACTGACGTTTGGCGTTCCTAGTACCGGTTCGCTACCGGTTTTTACCTTCATATACCGATACCGTAACCGGTATTTTCGGTACCAATACCGATTCGGTATCAGTTGGCACCGAGCTCATCCCTACCCCTGAAACTAAAAAAAGGTCTACGATACCGTTGGTGTTCGTACGGTACCCGTGATCAGGGATGAGCAAATGGTACGCAGTACCAAATTTCTCGAACTAAAAGATTATCAAACTCAATCTGGTACCGACTTTTGGCGTTTTATGTACCAGACTGGTGCTGGTTTTTATCTTCATGTACCGATAACGAACCGGTATTTTCGATACAACTACTAGTTAACACCAAACTTATCAGACTTAAAAAGTAAAGGAGATAACAATTATTATAATATTAAGATAACAAAACTATAAAAAAACTGAATATATTTTATAAAATGTTGCAAAAAATCATGATTACTCGGCGATTAATCGCCGACTAGTCGCTAGTCGGCCTCCTACTGAGTAATTTTTCACTAATCAGTCAAAAAATCGCTAGTCGGTCAAAGCCGGTCCAAGCCGCCCTACTCGGCCCAAGTCGCCCTAGTCGGCCCATTTGAAATCCTTACAAAATAGGCCCAAGGTTACAACTTTAGACCATTTTCCTAATCCCTTACCCTAATATGACGAAGAATTTGAGTCGGAGAAAGAGGATGAAGTAGACGAGGAGATTGAATACAAGTCGGATGGTGTCGAAATCATTGAACACTATGGGGATGACGATTACATTTGAGCTATTTGTTAATGTTTGAATTTTAAGTACTGAGACTTATTATGTTATAACTTATATGTAAGTTTAGTTTGTATTTTGAACCAATTTTACCTTTTTAAGTATTATATTGATATGGGTGTGTGAGTATATATATACATCTTTTATAAAAAATAATAAAATTTACATATAAAGTTTCGATCCGATTAATCCCGAGTAGTCGCTAGTCCCCATCTCACCGATTGACTAGCGACTAGCGAGTTCTCCAACCTTTTTATTGTATTTTTAGGTTACTGTTCATTTGGTTTAGTTTTAAATATATAAATATATAGGAGAATTGCAGTTTAAACAAATTTTCCCTATTATAAATAAATTTACATATAAAACGTTTTTACTTTACAATCAAATAGAAACTAAAAGGCTAACCACATACTTCTCATATATATATATATATATATATATATATATATATATATATATATATATAGGATTAGGTTTAAAAGTGAACACTAGTGTAGTTTACAAACTGAGTGAACTACTCCTGGTCATACACGTGTGTAGATCATTGAGCAAGATTTGATGTTGAAATACACTTTTGTATTTTACGATTTGATGATGAGATCCTGACCATACACGTGTGTAGGCCAGGATTTGTTCACTCAGTTCGCAAATATATATATATATTTTTTTTTGAAATTTTACTTTCATTCACAGGCAAAACCCAAAACGGGCAGCCAAAACAACACAGCCAATTAAACCGCTATTTACATAATATTGAAATTACACCGATCAACCCAACTAACCTTAATATTTCTAGACTTATTCTTATACCAAAGATAGCTTAGAGCTTTAATGTTACTACAAATGTCTTCAATCCTTATCGCCTTATCCAAAAACCGTTTTTTTGAACCTGGCAATCCAAATACATCAACACATTACCATAATATTCCCGTGAATAACCTCCTTAATCTTGTCACACCCCTGGTGGTAATTGTGTAACATCCGCGAAAAATGGATCTTGAAAAAATCCAATTCATTTTAAACCGGATCTCATGGAAATAAATAAAAAAAATGAGTATCTCTTATTTATTTTTTTATTTTTTTAACTGTTAACTTGTATTTGATTAAATAAAATAGAGCTACAAACGTTAATCTTGTAACCTAATACAGTTAGTTCTGTTAGCGTTTATAAAGGAATATAAACTAGAGTAGACATAGTTGGTTTTTGTTGGGGCATAATCGGTGACAACATCTTAATAGTTTAAGTATTTAGTCTTTTGATATTTTGTATTGGGCTTAGCATTATTGGTTTGTGAGTTAATTATTGTAATGGGTTTGGAGAATGGCCTAACCTAGTTAGAAACCCAGTTCACAGACATATGGTAAATAAAAATGTTTTGTGATTAGGGTTCGTTTAGAAGCTTAGAGATTACTGAAAAAACAGAACAAGGAGGTTAGAGAGAGAGAGAATTCGTAGGATAGAAGAGAGAGAGAGAGAGAGAGAGAGAGAGAGAGAGGCAAGATCACATAGATAGGCTGTGAGATTATGTGATTCTAAGTCTTTAGTTGATTGTAAAACTGCAAGTTTGGATAATCAATAGAAGACATTTGAAAGTATTTATGTTTATTCTGTTTCTATTGATTTCTGTAACAATCTGATACAGAGGATTCCGCACTCTAGGTTAGATAGTCAATTATGTCAAGATCTAAGAGGTTAAAGAGACCTACAATTTGTATCAGAGCATTAGGCTCTTGATTAGCTCGAGTTAGAACGGGTCGGTTTAGATGGGGTTTCAGGTTAGCAAATGAACTAGTTTAACATAAAAGTACAACCTTTTAAATTTTAAAATATCATTATTAGCTATTAGCGAACACTACAAAAACAATTTCGAAAAACAACTCTTTTATGTCTGATATTGAAGATATGGAATGTATTATGTATGGTTTGATTTAAAACTTTTAGAAATTAGAGATATGGATGGACTTCGTAATTTAAATTTTTAGAAGATAGTGATTTAATTTTTTTAGCAGATATGGTTTGCTGCATCATGGAATAGGAAATGATTTGTAGGTACTTTTAAAAGATACAACTATATCCAAAAGATATGCTAACTGTTTTAAAGTTATTTCGGGTTTTTAGGTACTTTTAAAGGTTAGAGAGGTTTAAGTGATGCTCAGCTCAAAGCTCAGATAGAAAGACAAAGAGCTAAACAAAGTGCTGCTAGGAAGGACCTCAAAGTCACAAAGAATGTTAAAATGGACATGAGGCCACCAACTGTGATTCAAAAGGCCAAAACTCTTGAAAAGTTGGAAGCCAAATGGAAAAAAGCTCCTCAGGCTCAACCAGTAGTTATTACCCAGGGACAAACAGCTGGTCCAAGTCAAACAACTGGAGTGAAGACTCACACAGGTGAACCAGGAAAAACAGTTGGTTCTCAAACAACATGAACTCCACCAACAACTTCAACTCCACCAACAACCAGATCATCATCAAAGACACAGTCTAGGGCTAAACCAACTGTTGTCAAAACTACTAGTAAACTGTCTGGTAAAAAGCCAGTAGTTTCTCTAGAACCAGTAGTTACAAGCAAACCAGAAGTTCCCAAGGAAACAACTACTCAACCATCAATAAAAAGGAAGTTGGTATTGCAAGATGACTCTGAAGATAAACCTACAACAACAACAACATAACCTGTGACTACAACAGTTTTCACATAACCATTTACTAAAGAGCCTCATCCTTCTCCAAATTCCATTAAATCACTTCAAGAGCTGCCACTGCTGAAAGTTGATGAAAAAACAAATTACAAAGAAAATACAATGAAGTTGGAAGAGGAGGCTATCAAGAAATTCATGGAGAATCAAGGTAAGATGACATACAGAAAGGCCCAATATGTCATGGATAGAAGGATGAGAGAAATTATAGCTTATGAACAACACATGTATCATGAACCTTTAAAAGCTCTCTCAAATCCGTTCATTCAAGCATCAATCATAGGCTAATGTTTCCAAACAACAAAGCATAGAATGGCTCAAGAAGAATGTTCCTTATCCTATGAAGAACTTCTATGTCTTTCAAAAACTAGGATGCACAGAAACTGCTGGCTAAAGTTGCTAGAGTTAAAAAGATGTTGCAGACCCAAGCATCAAGGTTAGAAGTTTGGCAGTAAAAGACAGCCAACTCCAGAAGAGGCAGTAAAGACCTTTAAGATGGAGTAGAAGCTGATTCTTATGAATTGGGCTCCCAAAAACACAATTGTAAGGTGGAAGGAGTCTACTCTATTTAAAGAGTATATAGACTACCTGGATGCAAGAAAGAGAAATCCTAACAAATATCCACCAAGACCATAATGGGAGAACACAAAGATTTACCTTACTGAAAAGAAGAAGTAGTGTTTTGTTGTTCCATTTAAACCCTATGAAATCTTCTCCTTCAATTCAAAAATCATGGAAAATTACTTGAACAACCTAAAAGAAAAACATGATTATGCAAGATGGATTATTGACTTGGACGATGAAGAAAAACTGCTATCAGTTTCTTGTATTTTTGATACTACACATGCGTTTACCAATCCAGCAGCAGGAACCTACACAGTTACATTGGAGGAATCTCCAAAAGAAGATCCACAAAATCTATCACTTCAATTAGTGGCTCCCACTGAAGTCTTAGACTTGCCTAACAATCTCCCGAACCTAAAGATTGTGGAATGGACAATAATGAAGGACTTAAATGATGTGGAGATTTTTAGAGAAGATGGCTCTAGAATCCAGGAGGATGGGTATGAATCCAAAGTTTGAGCCCAGAAGACATCAAGATTATACTTGACCTTAATTTAGAAAGAGATGCTAATAATGATCAAGCTCTAAATCTTGAATTTGGAATCAAAGGCATCATTAAGGAAAGGCTAAAAGATTCCATCTAATAAACGAATAAAAGACATGCTTCAATAAGTGTGATTTTGGCATCAGCAGATCTTGGGGGAGATTGTTGGGTTATATAACATCTACTGATAATGAAACTCAAGACCCAAGGGAACCATCTTCCCTGCCTGATGGAATAAGTTGAAGTACAATCCTTGATCCAATAGTTTCCCCCTTGAAGGCTTCCCAAAACAACTGCCCAAACTACAACTACAAAATTGTTGCCTTCAAGAACAGAGAACAGAGAACAGAAGAACAAAGTGCTGGAATATTGAAGTGCTAGTCAACAAGTCAACGGTTAAGTCAACCAAAGTCGAAGACCGAAGAATAGAAGATCAAGTCAACAAATCAAAGACTAGAAGTTCTGGATTCTTAGAAGTGTTGGTTCTCACCGGCAGTTCTAAGGAACCCATTTTTTTCTCTATTTCACATTAAAAGCAGTAGTTCAATATAACAATGTAACTATCCAGCAGTTTTACTAACTGCTAGCAGTTATATCATTTAATGAGTTGTGAGGGGTCGTTTTCATGGTGACGTCCCCAACAGTTCTCTCCTCCTATATATAGTTCTTTGTATTCAATGTAACAGTAACATTTAGAGCCAAAAAGGCATAATCACTAAGTGAGAGAGAATGCACCTGGTGAGGGGGAGTACTTTGTACCTTGTGATTATATTACATCTTGTGATTCAATATGAAATCACCTAGCAATCATTCTCAAATCCAGTTGTATTATATTGGTGTATTTATTATAAGTGTTTGATTAAATTTCTATTTTTTAATTGTTCTATCTAAAACACACTACTCAAGTTCCCAGATACAACACATGAATTATCCATAAAAAAACGTGTGTTGTTTAAACTTTTACCTGCGGATATTTCAAATTTCAATAATAAAATTAAGGCTTGATTTTTTTTTGAACGGCCGACAAAAATCTTATTCATAAATAGCAAGGAGCTACAATCCAAACATACAAAGCCACAACTGGGCACACCAAAACAAACAAAATCCTACAACAAATACATCAAAAACCTTCAAAACACCTCCATGTTTCCCATGTTATCAGTGGATCCTTTGATCGACTTTTAACCCACAGATAACTCATGTGCTTGACCTCCTCTATGATCTTTGGAACTGATGGATATACACTATTGAAGACTGCATCATTCCGCGTATTCCAAATACTCCATATCGTAACATGCACAATCGCCTGGACAATATTCCTTCTCTTCTGTGAACCGGAGATCCCACCATGCATACTTAGGACGTCTTGGATGCAAAACGCAGAGAAAGTTGGGATTTTGCACCATTGCGATACAATGCTCCAAACCGTCTGAGCCAATTGGCAAGACATGAAGACATGGTCACTAGTTTCGGCATAGTCACCACAGATCACACATCTATCCGACTCAATGCGGACATTTCTTTCAGCCAATGCTACCCTTGTCGGAAGCCGTTCCTTTTCTGCACGCCAAGCCACAAACCCAACCTTTTTCGGCACCCACTTATTCCAATCAAAAACGTATTCCGGCATGAACCTATTATGTTCCCGGATGACTTTTTTAAGGCGACTAACCGAGAACAAACCTGAATGATGAATCGTCCACACTACCGTATCCGGGCTCTGCGAAATCACGGTCGATCTGATCAGATAAACCAGGCTATGAAGCTCGCTAACCTCCGGCTCGTGAGAAACGTCCCTGGCCCAATCCTATACTACGTGAATACCATCTCCGACACGGATTAACCGGTCCGAAACAGTACATAATTTGGCTTTTTCAACAGCGAATAATGCTGGGAACAGACGATTCAAAGAGTCATTCCAAACCCAGTTATCCAGCCAAAACAAGGTGTTCGAACCGTTACCAACCTTATTCCGAATTGCTGAGTTCAAATCCACCCCCTTTTGAGCAAGATCATACTGAATATTGTGTATTTGTTTCCACTGTCCTGGTATGGATAGCTTTAAAGGAAGAGCCGTCCAAGACCTCGAGTTATGATGAATCGCCCAAATAACCCTTCTCCATAAACCCGTTTGCTCATTTTTGAACCTCCACCACCACTTTGCCTGTGACAACTCGAGTTCCACGATTCCATATTCGCATTAATTGCGCGCTGACTGTTTAGTTGTTTGATTGTTTGACTTGTAACTGTACACTAGATTATAATTCGAGATGATTGTTTGACATGTGTGTGCTGAAGGAATGAACCGTTTAAATAATTATTTGGTTTTAATTGTGTGCGATTTATGAATAATTGGAAGTATGGTTACATTTGGTTGATATGAAAGTTTAGGAACCGATTATGCTGGATGTTATATGTGTATGAGTAACGTTAATGGGCCGCACCTCAAACCCGCGCTATACACTTGGGCCTAAGGCCACACCCTCTTATTATTGTTAGTCCGGCCCATTTATAGTAAGCCCAAACCAAGCCGACCCCAAAACCCCCTTATGTGTTAATACCTTGCGTAAATACTGGAGGATGGGCACAATCACATTTATTTGTATTTCACTCAAAGAACACAAACCCTAGCACTATCTGATCGACATCAGCATCATTCTGGGCGAAGCTTCTTTACTTTCTGTTCTAGTATACCCCCAACAATAATTGGTTAGTGATTATAATTATTCTGATTTCGTTGATTACTTTCAATTGTATGCGGTTTACTGCGGGTTAGAGTATTTGAACTTGATGGCTATGTAATAGTATGGATGTTGTGCACGATTAGGATACATGGTGGTTAATGAAATCACTGTGATATTGAATAATTGCGATGTGTAAAAATTTGTGAATGATGATTCATAAGTATGAGACACAAACAATTGATAAAACAATAACATGGCCGACAATCCAAATGAAAACATCATATGCATATCAACTTTGATTGGACCAAATTATCCACTCAATTGTTTTGAGAATTCATGGCTGACAAGTAAAATGAAATCTAAATGCTATTGGACCATCATTAGTTAGTGGCCTAGTTTGTGATGAGTGTGCCACTAATTGTTATTGAATAATATCACATATGTTATATGTTAGTAGTTTGACCATTGGGTGATGAAACGGCTATGATCATTGGGTGATGAAAAGGCTGATATAAATTGATAGTAATTATTTGGTTTGATCGAGTATTTGTAAAGAATTACATGAAGTCCGAAGTTTTGGAAGTTGTAGCGGTCCGAGGTTTATAATCATGTATGTCCGAGTTTTGTAGCCTCCCCTTTGTCCGACTTTATGTAGATGTAAAGCATATCCGACCTTTATTGTAACAATACCCTTGTCCGAGTTTTGTTAAAGAAAATGATTAAGTCCGAATTTTGTTAAGTGAAACTGATACCCGACTTTTGTTTATTTATATGTGTGAATTTTGAATGAATTGTATAAAGGTCCGAGCTTTATATCATAGGTGATATGTCCGAAGTTTGTATAAAGAACACAAGGGGTCCGAATTCTTTGTAAATACATGTGAGATGATGTCTGACTTTTCTGATGTAGCTTAGGTCCGACTTTTACATATGCATACCATGTCCGAGTTTCATGGTGATTAGTTGTCCGAGTTTCTTGCAATAGGGCCCGAATTTCAAAGGGGTAATAATATCCGAGCTTTTGCTTGTGATAGTGTTGGCCCGAGTTTCGTTAAGAGATTTACCTGTGAACTGTTAAGTGCTTAACTGTGAGTTCGGTTCTGTATGTCTGGTATGTGGTATGTGACTGAGTTGTGTTAACCGTGTATATAAGCCCAATGTGTGTGCGGTAACCCTAATGGTTCTGAATTACTCTGTCGTATGATGCATTATTTGATGAACGTGAATTAACTGTTATGTGCAACATGGCGTTGATTGCTTAAACACTTCGTGATATAAACGACATACAACTGATGTAATATACATGCATATTATAGGACGTGATCGATTATTCGTGAGCACATAGTTAGCATACCGAGCAAACCAAGGTGAGTTCACACAGCCAAGGCATGGGGTTCCCGGGTGGGAATGGGATTTGTTGAATTATTGTACATACTCAGCTGATAGAACCGAACGATAAGATACGACTAGACTAGTAACACTTACTGAACTGATCTTCGCACACCTGCCAAGGGTTGGCCGCGATATTATGACTGACTTCGCACACCTGCCTTTGGAAGGCCACGAACTAAACTTACTAACATCTTCGCACACCTGCCTGGTAGGCCGCGATACAAATAAACCTAGTCTAGAATACTTGGGATAGTTATCCCCTAATCTTCGCATACCTGCCTGGGAGGCCGCGATGGAAACTATTACGATACATGACATAACGAACAAACATATTACTACTCACACTATACTATTACTGAACTGTTAACTGTGAACTCGCTCAACTAGTTGTTGACTCTCTGCTGCATGCCTTGCAGGACCTTAGGTACTTATGGAGCTTGCACAAGGAGGAGCGGGTCGTTGTGGGCAATGGATCATGGATACTATGTTTCACATTTCGAATATTGGAACTTATGATTTACTTTGGGTTTACATACTTATGCTTCCGCTATTGATACTATGTTTGGTTTAGAACATCAATTGTATTGAATTGGGTTTTACGAACTATCTTATTTATACTATGCTACGTTCAATATGATTGATGGCTTGATCCTGGTCATGTCACGCCTTCAAGCGGTGGTACTCCGCGTGTGGATTTTGGGGGTGTGACAGATTGGTATCAGAGCCATTGGTTATAGAGAACTTGGTTTTAATATGGGAAAACATTTTATTAAAACCGGACTATAACCAGAACAGTGCTCTCAACGATCCACAACGACGCTTCGCTCCACGTGCAAGACTCAACATCCTAGGTAATAAGGTTTATTTTTATTGCCTACTTGCTAGAATTACATAGCCCTTTGCTCGTAGTATGCTTAGATTTCCTTGCTCATTACTTGTTATTGCATGAGAACACCTATGTGCTTACACTCTTCTGTCATCGCACTACTCGCGAACCATTCTCACTTACGTTACATTTGCTATGAAGATCATGTCTAGACGTGTTAACATGACTCAAGCCCAGTTGACGGCTCTCATTAACGAACAAGTTGCTGCGGCGCTTGCAGCCGCACAAGCAGGAGGTATAACCTGCTATTCCAAACCTATCCTAGGATGTTAGATCCTACTCTCGTGACCCAACTCTCGCGCTTAACCTTGACCTATCTTTCTCGCGCAACGGGTCAGAACGCACAGCAACCTGTCTGCACATTCAAGAACTTCATGGACTGTCGACCAAGCACATTCAGTGGCACAGAAGGAGCAGTGGGACTACTCCATTGGTTTGGGAAGCTCGAGTCAGTATTCGAGATGTGTGAATGCCCTGAGGCTCGCAGGGTCAAGTACGCCACTGGTACTTTGGAAGAAATCGCGCTAACCTGGTGGAACGCGCAAGTACGGATACTAGGGTTGGCAGCTGATAACGTCACCCCCTAGAACGAATTCAAAGAACGCATTAAAAGGGAATACTGCACGCGTGATGACATCCACAAGTTGGAAGTGGAGCTTTACCATTTGAAGATGACGGGGTCAGAAATTGAAGCTTATACGAAACGGCCGAACGAACTGGCCATCTTGTGTCCAACCATGGTGGACCCTCCAAGCAAGCGTATCGAATTGTACCTCAAGGGTCTAGTCTCAGAGATTCGGAGCCATGCTACATCGGCTAACCTCGACAATATCCAAGACATTCAGCGTCTTGCTCATCGCCTCACGGATCGGGCAGTGGAACAGAACAGGCTGCCTAGTTGTATCAGCGCTATTACTACCGCTACCACTTCTGCTACTCCCGCTACTCCTAGTGACGACAAGCGGAAATGGGATGGGTATTCCAGCAAGGGTTCCGCTACCGTTCAGTCTCAAGCACAGCAGCAGCGCAAGAATAGTGATCACCAGAGCCCGAGTCAGCCAACTTCTGGTGGTCAGGGGCAGGGTGGATATAGGGGAATTCACCCAATGTGTAACAAATGCAACGGACACCACGGTGGTTAGTGCAACGAGGGACGTTACCAGAGGTGCCTCAAGATGGGCCATGAAGCTAAGGATTCAGGAGCCCACGTCCTGCAAATCAGAATCGCCAGCAGCAACAGCAAGCAGAAATCCTATGCAATGAAAAGATTGTTCGCATTCTTTGTTCTAGCCAAGAACCTCTCGAAGTTCAAGGCGACAAGAGTGGTGCTGTGGTTGGCATCACCTCTTTCTTGAAGGCTCAGAAATGTTTGCGGAAGGGTCACACCGCAATTTTGGCTCTCGTTACTGACGCATCAACGAAAGAAAAGAAGTTGGAAGACCATCTAGTTGTACGCGACTTTCCTCAGGTGTTTCCTGAAGATTTACCTGATCTACCGCCTCATCGTCAGGTCGAATTTCAAATCGAGCTCGCTCCAGGAGCAGCACCCATAGCTCGAGCACCGTATCGTTTAGCTCCAACCGAACTGGAAGAACTGTCAAAGCAGCTACAAGAGCTCTTGGAAAAGGGCTTTATTCATCCAAGCTCTTCGCCTTGGGGAGCTCCAGTGTTATTTGTGAAAAAGAAGGACGGTACCTTCAGGATGTGTATAGACTACTGGGAACTCAACAAGGTGACGGTGAAGAACCGTTATCCTCTTCCGCGTATAGACGGCTTATTCGACCAGTTGCAAGGGTCGTGTTACTACTCCAAGATTGATCTAAGGTCTGGTTATCATCAGCTGAGAGTCCGGGATGAGGACGTCTTCAAAACCGCATTCAGAACTCGCTACGGTCACTACGAGTTTTTAGTCATGCCATTCGGGCTTACGAACGCGCCTGCAGTTTTCATGGATCTTATGAACAGGGTGTGCAAACCCTATCTCGACAAGTTCGTCATTGTCTTCATCGACGACATTCTGATCTACTCCAAGAGTCAGGAGGAACATGAGCAGCACTTACGTCTTATCTTGGAACTCCTCCGGAAGGAACAACTGTACGCTAAGTTTTCAAAATGCGACTTCTGGCTTCGTGAAGTCCACTTCTTAGGCCATGTGGTGAACAGGGATGGGATTCATGTCGATCCATCCAAAGTAGATTCGATCAGGAACTGGCCTGCACCACGTACACCAACGGAAATACGCCAATTCTTGTGTTTGGCGGGATATTACAGACGGATCATCAAGGACTTTTCAAAGATTGCTCAGCCGCTTACAATGCTGACACAGAAAGGTGTCACCTATCGTTGGGGAGATTCCCAGGAAACCGCTTTTCAGTACTTAAAGGATAGGCTTTGCAGCGCGCCTATTCTCTCATTGCCTGAGGGCACGGACGATTTTGTGGTCTATTGTGACGCATCGATACAGGGGCTTGGTTGTGTATTGATGCAGCGGGATAAAGTTATTGCCTACGCTTCTCGTCAACTCAAAATCCATGAACGGAACTACACGACACACGATTTAGAGCTGGGAGCTGTTGTTTTCGCGCTCAAGATATGGCGACACTACCTGTACGGTACCAAGTGCACTATTTACACCGATCACAGGAGTCTCGAGCATATCTTCAAGCAGAAGGAATTGAACATGCGTCAACGACGATGGGTCGAGTTACTTAATGACTACGAATGCGCCATCAAGTACCATCCAGGCAAAGCCAATGTTGTGGCTGACGCTCTCAGTCGAAAAGACACCTTACCTAGGCGTGTACGAGCTTTGCAGCTCACTATTCAGTCTGATCTTCCTGCACAAATACGAGATGCTCAGGTGGAAGCATTGAAACCCGAAAATGTCAAAGCTGAAGCCTTACGCGGCTCAAGGAAACGAATGGAACTAAAGGAAGACGGCGCCTACTATGTAGCGGGGCGTATTTGGGTCCCCCTTTTTGGCGGTTTACGCGAACTTGTAATGGATGAAGCACACAAGTCTCGCTACTCGGTACATCCAGGGTCGGATAAAATGTACCACGACATCAGAACAACATACTGGTGGCCCAGTATGAAGGCCCACATCGCCACCTACGTTGGCAAATGTTTGACTTGTGCGAGAGTCAAGACAGAGTACCAGAAACCCTCAGGCCTACTACAACAACCCAGGATACCACAGTGGAAATGGGAAGAAATTTCCTTGGATTTTGTTACAGGCCTACCCAGATCCCAGCGTGGGAATGATACCATATGGGTGATCGTGGATCGACTCGCCAAGTCTGCACACTTCCTGGCTATAAAGGAAACGGATAAGTTCTCCACCCTCGCAGACGTGTTCCCTAAAGAAGTTGTTTCGAGGCACGGGGTGCCCACCTCCATCATTTCGGATCGGGATGCACGATTCACGTCAGAGCTATGGCAAGCGATGCACAAATCCTCTGGCTCGCGATTAGACATGAGCACAGCATATCATCCTCAGACGGATGGGCAGTCTGAGCGAACGATCCAGACTCTTGAAGACATGCTTCGGGCGTGTGTTATTGATTTCGGCAACGGCTGGGAAAAGCATCTTCCTTTGGTGGAGTTTTCGTATAATAACAGTTATCACACCAGCATACAAGCCGCTCCATTCGAGGCATTGTACGGACGTAAATGCCGGTCACCTCTATGTTGGGCAGAGGTGGGGGATAGTCAGATCACGGGTCCAGAGATTGTAGTGGACGCCACGGAAAAGATTGCACAGATACGACAACGCATGGCGGCAGCACGCGACCGTCAGAAAGCATACGCGGATAAGCGTAGGAAATCGTTGGAATTTCAGGTCGGGGACCGGGTTTTACTAAAAGTCTCACCCTGGAAGGGTGTGGTTCGTTTTGGCAAACGGGGCAAATTAAATCCGCGGTATGTCGGACCGTTTGAGATCATTGAGAAAATAGGCAAAGTGGCCTACAAGCTAAACCTACCGGCTGAACTCGGTGCAGTTCACAATGCATTTCACGTGTCGAATCTGAAGATGTGCCTGTCAGATGAGACCCTCATAATTCCTTTTAAGGAACTCACCATCGACGAGCGGTTGCAGTTCGTCGAGTAACCAGTTGAAATCACGGACTGGGATGTTAAGGTCCTCAAAAGCAAGAGAATCCCTCTTGTTCGAGTTCGTTGGAACTCCCGACGTGGCCCAGAGTACACCTGGGAACGCGAAGACCAAATGAAAGAAAAGTACCCCCAATTATTCGAAACCAATGCAACCACTACTGAGGCTGAAGCTACTACTACTGAATTTCGGGACGAAATTCCAAATCAACGGGGGGATGATGTGACACCCCAGGAAAACCAGTGAACAATACAGCTTACCTAGCTTCCTCAGTGAGTGCGTACCAAATTTCGGGACGAAATTTCTATTAAGTTGGGGATAATGTGACAACTCGAGTTCCACGATTCCATATTCTCATTAATTGCGCGTTGACTGTTTAGTTGTTTGATTGTTTGACTTGTAACTGTACACTAGATTATAATTCGAGATGATTGTTTGACATGTGTGTGCTGAAGGAATGAACCGTTTAAATAATTATTTGGTTTTAATTGTGTGCGATTTATGAATAATTGGAAGTATGGTTACATTTGGTTGATATGAAAGTTTAGGAACCGATTATGCTGGATGTTATATGTGTATGAGTAACGTTAATGACGAAATTTCTATTAAGTTGGGGATAATGTGACAACTCGAGTTCCACGATTCCATATTCTCATTAATTGCGCGTTGACTGTTTAGTTGTTTGATTGTTTGACTTGTAACTGTACACTAGATTATAATTCGAGATGATTGTTTGACATGTGTGTGCTGAAGGAATGAACCGTTTAAATAATTATTTGGTTTTAATTGTGTGCGATTTATGAATAATTGGAAGTATGGTTACATTTGGTTGATATGAAAGTTTAGGAACCGATTATGCTGGATGTTATATGTGTATGAGTAACGTTAATGGGCCGCACCTCAAACCCGCGCTATACACTTGGGCCTAAGGACACACCCCTCTTATTATTGTTAGTCCGGCCCATGTATAGTAAGCCCAAACCAAGCCGACCCCAAAACCCCCTTATGTGTTAATACCTTGCGTAAATACTGGAGGATGGGCACAATCACATTTATTTGTATTTCACTCAAAGAACACAAACCCTAGCACTATCTGATCGACATCAGCATCATTCTGGGCGAAGCTTCTTTACTTTCTGTTCTAGTATACCCCCAACAATAATTGGTTAGTGATTATAATTATTCTGATTTCGTTGATTACTTTCAATTGTATGCGGTTTACTGTGGGTTAGAGTATTTGAACTTGATGGCTATGTAATAGTATGGATGTTGTGCACGATTAGGATGCATGGTGGTTAATGAAATCACTGTGATATTGAATAATTGCGATGTGTAAAAATTTGTGAATGATGATTCATAAGTATGAGACACAAACAATTGATAAAACAATAACATGGCCGACAATCCAAATGAAAACATCATATGCATATCAACTTTGATTGGACCAAATTATCCACTCAATTGTTTTGAGAATTCATGGCTGACAAGTAAAATGAAATCTAAATGCTATTGGACCATCATTAGTTAGTGGCCTAGTTTGTGATGAGTGTGCCACTAATTGTTATTGAATAATATCACATATGTTATATGTTAGTAGTTTGACCATTGGGTGATGAAACGGCTATGATCATTGGGTGATGAAACGGCTGATATAAATTGATAGTAATTACTTGGTTTGATCGAGTATTTGTAAAGAATTACATGAAGTCCGAAGTTTTGGAAGTTGTAGCGGTCCGAGGTTTATAATCATGCATGTCCGAGTTTTGTAGCCTCCCCTTTGTCCGACTTTATGTAGATGTAAAGCATATCCGACCTTTATTGTAACAATACCCTTGTCCGAGTTTTGTTAAAGAAAATGATTAAGTCCGAATTTTGTTAAGTGAAACTGATACCCGACTTTTGTTTATTTATATGTGTGAATTTTGAATGAATTGTATAAAGGTCCGAGCTTTATATCATAGGTGATATGTCCGAAGTTTGTATAAAGAACACAAGGGGTCCGAATTCTTTGTAAATACATGTGAGATGATGTCTGACTTTTCTGATGTAGCTTAGGTCCGACTTTTACATATGCATACCATGTCCGAGTTTCATGGTGATTAGTTGTCCGAGTTTCTTGCAATAGGGCCCGAATTTCAAAGGGGTAATAATATCCGAGCTTTTGCTTGTGATAGTGTTGGCCCGAGTTTCGTTAAGAGATTTACCTGTGAACTGTTAAGTGCTTAACTGTGAGTTCGGTTCTGTATGTCTGGTATGTGGTATGTGACTGAGTTGTGTTAACCGTGTATATAAGCCCAATGTGTGTGCGGTAACCCTAATGGTTCTGAATTACTCTGTCGTATGATGCATTATTTGATGAACGTGAATTAACTGTTATGTGCAACATGGCGTTGATTGCTTAAACACTTTGTGATATAAACGACATACAACTGATGTAATATACATGCATATTATAGGACGTGATCGATTATTCGTGAGCACATAGTTAGCATACCGAGCAAACCAAGGTGAGTTCACACAGCCAAGGCATGGGGTTCCCGGGTGGGAATGGGATTTGTTGAATTATTGTACATACTCAGCTGATAGAACCGAACGATAAGATACGACTAGACTAGTAACACTTACTGAACTGATCTTCGCACACCTGCCAAGGGTTGGCCGCGATATTATGACTGACTTCGCACACCTGCCTTTGGAAGGCCGCGAACTAAACTTACTAACATCTTCGCACACCTGCCTGGTAGGCCGCGATACAAATAAACCTAGTCTAGAATACTTGGGATAGTTATCCCCTAATCTTCGCATACCTGCCTGGGAGGCCGCGATGGAAACTATTACGATACATGACATAACGAACAAACATATTACTACTCACACTATACTATTACTGAACTGTTAACTGTGAACTCGCTCAACTAGTTGTTGACTCTCTGCTGCATGCCTTGCAGGACCTTAGGTACTTATGGAGCTTGCACAAGGAGGAGCGGGTCGTTGTGGGCAATGGATCATGGATACTATGTTTCACATTTCGAATATTGGAACTTATGATTTACTTTGGGTTTACATACTTATGCTTCCGCTATTGATACTATGTTTGGTTTAGAACATCAATTGTATTGAATTGGGTTTTACGAACTATCTTATTTATACTATGCTACGTTCAATATGATTGATGGCTTGATCCTGGTCATGTCACGCCTTCAAGCGGTGGTACTCCGCGTGTGGATTTTGGGGGTGTGACAGATTGGTATCAGAGCCATTGGTTATAGAGAACTTGGTTTTAATATGGGAAAACGTTTTATTAAAACCGGACTATAACCAGAACAGTGCTCTCAACGATCCACAACGACGCTTCGCTCCACGTGCAAGACTCAACATCCTAGGTAATAAGGTTTATTTTTATTGCCTACTTGCTAGAATTACATAGCCCTTTGCTCGTAGTATGCTTAGATTTCCTTGCTCATTACTTGTTATTGCATGAGAACACCTATGTGCTTACACTCTTCTGTCATCGCACTACTCGCGAACCATTCTCACTTACGTTACATTTGCTATGAAGATCATGTCTAGACGTGTTAACATGACTCAAGCCCAGTTGACGGCTCTCATTAACGAACAAGTTGCTGCGGCGCTTGCAGCCGCACAAGTAGGAGGTATAACCTGCTATTCCAAACCTATCCTAGGATGTTAGATCCTACTCTCGTGACCCAACTCTCGCGCTTAACCTTGACCTATCTTTCTCGCGCAACGGGTCAGAACGCACAGCAACCTGTCTGCACATTCAAGAACTTCATGGACTGTCGACCAAGCACATTCAGTGGCACAGAAGGAGCAGTGGGACTACTCCATTGGTTTGGGAAGCTCGAGTCAGTATTCGAGATGTGTGAATGCCCTGAGGCTCGCAGGGTCAAGTACGCCACTGGTACTTTGGAAGAAATCGCGCTAACCTGGTGGAACGCGCAAGTACGGATACTAGGGTTGGCAGCTGCTAACGCCACCCCCTGGAACGAATTCAAAGAACACATTAAAAGGGAATACTGCACGCGTGATGACATCCACAAGTTGGAAGTGGAGCTTTACCATTTGAAGATGACGGGGTCAGAAATTGAAGCTTATACGAAACGGCCGAACGAACTGGCCATCTTGTGTCCAACCATGGTGGACCCTCCAAGCAAGCGTATCGAATTGTACCTCAAGGGTCTAGTCTCAGAGATTCGGAGCCATGCTACATCGGCTAACCTCGACAATATCCAAGACATTCAGCGTCTTGCTCATCGCCTCACGGATCGGGCAGTGGAACAGAACAGGCTGCCTAGTTGTATCAGCGCTACTACCGCTACCACTTCTGCTACTCCCGCTACTCCTAGTGACGACAAGCGGAAATGGGATGGGTATTCCAGCAAGGGTTCCGCTACCGTTCAGTCTCAAGCACAGCAGCAGCGCAAGAATAGTGATCACCAGAGCCCGAGTCAGCCAACTTCTGGTGGTCAGGGGCAGGGTGGATATAGGGGAATTCACCCAATGTGTAACAAATGCAACGGACACCACGGTGGTTAGTGCAACGAGGGACGTTACCAGAGGTGCCTCAAGATGGGCCATGAAGCTAAGGATTCAGGAGCCCACGTCCTGCAAATCAGAATCGCCAGCAGCAACAGCAAGCAGAAATCCTATGCAATGAAAAGATTGTTCGCATTCCTTGTTCTGGCCAAGAACCTCTCGAAGTTCAAGGCGACAAGAGTGGTGCTGTGGTTGGCATCACCTCTTTCTTGAAGGCTCAGAAATGTTTGCGGAAGGGTCACACCGCAATTTTGGCTCTCGTTACTGACGCATCAACGAAAGAAAAGAAGTTGGAAGACCATCCAGTTGTACGCGACTTTCCTCAGGTGTTTCCTGAAGATTTACCTGATCTACCGCCTCATCGTCAGGTCGAATTTCAAATCGAGCTCGTTCCAGGAGCAGCACCCATAGCTCGAGCACCGTATCGTTTAGCTCCAACCGAACTGGAAGAACTGTCAAAGCAGCTACAAGAGCTCTTGGAAAAGGGCTTTATTCGTCCAAGCTCTTCGCCTTGGGGAGCTCCAGTGTTATTTGTGAAAAAGAAGGACGGTACCTTCAGGATGTGTATAGACTACTGGGAACTCAACAAGGTCACGGTGAAGAACCGTTATCCTCTTCCGCGTATAGACGGCTTATTCGACCAGTTGCAAGGGTCGTGTTACTACTCCAAGATTGATCTAAGGTCTGGTTATCATCAGCTGAGAGTCCGGGATGAGGAAATCTTCAAAACCGCATTCAGAACTCGCTACGGTCACTACGAGTTTCTAGTCATGCCATTCGGGCTTACAACGCGCCTGCAGTTTTCATGGATCTTATGAACAGGGTGTGCAAACCCTATCTCGACAAGTTCGTCATTGTCTTCATCGACGACATTCTGATCTACTCCAAGAGTCAGGAGGAACATGAGCAGCACTTACGTCTTATCTTGGAACTCCTCCGGAAGGAACAACTGTACGCTAAGTTTTCAAAATGGGACTTCTGGCTTCGTGAAGTCCACTTCTTAGGCCATGTGGTGAACAGGGATGGGATTCATGTTGATCCATCCAAAGTAGATTCGATCAGGAACTGGCCTGCACCACGTACACCAACGGAAATACGCCAATTCTTGGGTTTGGCGGGATATTACAGACGGATCATCAAGGACTTTTCAAAGATTGCTCAGCCGCTTACAATGCTGACACAGAAAGGTGTCATCTATCGTTGGGGAGATTCCCAGGAAACCGCTTTTCAGTACTTAAAGGATAGGCTTTGCAGCGCGCCTATTCTCTCATTGCCTGAGGGCACGGACGATTTTGTGGTCTATTGTGACGCATCGATACAGGGGCTTGGTTGTGTATTGATGCAGCGGGATAAAGTTATTGCCTACGCTTCTCGTCAACTCAAAATCCATGAACGGAACTACACGACGCACGATTTAGAGCTGGGAGCTGTTGTTTTCGCGCTCAAGATATGGCGACACTACCTGTACGGTACCAAGTGCACTATTTACACCGATCACAGGAGTCTCGAGCATATCTTCAAGCAGAAGGAATTGAACATGCGTCAACGACGATGGGTCGAGTTACTTAATGACTACGAATGCGCCATCAAGTACCATCCAGGCAAAGCCAATGTTGTGGCTGACGCTCTCAGTCGAAAAGACACCTTACCTAGGCGTGTACGAGCTTTGCAGCTCACTATTCAGTCTGATCTTCCTGCACAAATACGAGATGCTCAGGTGGAAGCATTGAAACCCGAAAATGTCAAAGCTGAAGCCTTACGCGGCTCAAGGCAACGAATGGAACTAAAGGAAGACGGTGCCTACTATGTAGCGGGGCGTATTTGGGTCCCCCTTTTTGGCGGTTTACGCGAACTTGTAATGGATGAAGCACACAAGTCTCGCTACTCGGTACATCCAATCATTTTTTCCCAGGCCACCCAATTCATTTTTGCCTTTTCCTCCGACCCACCCCAAAAGAAGACCCTTCTCAATCTATCCAAAGACTCAATTACTTTAACCGGGGCTTTGTATAGTGAGAAAAAATAAGTGGGGAGTGAGTTAAGAACAGACTTTAATAAGGTAACTCTTCCACCATAAGAGATTTGTTTCGCCTTCCATAAGGCCAGTCGATTTTTGAACACATCTATTACTGGTTTCCAGTTCCGTATAAGGTTCATATTTGCACCCACCACTAACCCAAGTGTTTGAAAGGGAAATTACCACTTTTACATCAACAAGGCGTATGATTCCCTTAATTGGGGATTAAGGCTTGATATAATGATATAACATAAGTACCATTAGTGATTATACGTTTGTAAAATTCACAAGTAGAATTATCAAAAGCAAACTGATCCAAATTATCGAAACATACATTTTTCTCAAAATATTTTTTTTATGTATGCTATCCATAATATTGATGATGTGTGTCTACATAAAATATCAATCACATAAGAAGATCATAACTTAGATCTATAACAATATAGTTAAAAATGTTATGTGAAGTAGGGATTTACCTTCAAAAGTCATGGATGTCACAGAATTTTATATATATATATATATATATATATATATATATATATATATATATATAGGGGACCGCTAAAATGAAAATCACCTCCAGTTGTAAGAACCATGAGAACTACACCGTATGGGGCGCGTTGGACCAAAATTTTTTTTCATAAACGTAGATGCGTGTATTATAAACACATTTGTAAAAAAAATTCAAAAAAAAAAATGTCGTGTGTGTAGTTTTGAGCAACACAAGTTTGTGTTTACGGGTTACGGTACCCGTAAACACAAACTTGTGTTGCTCAAAACTACACACACGACATTTTTTTTTTTAAATTTTTTTTTTTACAAATTTGTTTATAATACACGCATCTACGTTTATGAAAAAAAATTTTGGTCCAACTCGCCCCGGATCAAAAAGTTCTCATGGTTCTTACAACTAGAGGTGGTTTTCATTTTAGCGGTCCTCTATATATATATATATATATATATTTGTATATATATGGATGGGTTAAAATAGGAACCACCACGAGTTGTAAGAACCGTGAGAACTAGGTCATTCAAATAGTTTTTTCAAATTTTTTTCTCAAATATCATAAAAAATCATTTGTTTCAGCAAAAAAAATGCCGCATACTCACATTCACAAGAGGCATAAAAAAAAAATTTATCAGTCAAAATTACCGACTCGACAAATTTTTTTTACTTCTTTTATAGATGTGTTTATAATATTTTCATTTACGTTTGTACAAAAAAAAATTTGGCCCAAATCGCGCAGGAAGAAAAAGTTTCACAGTTCTTATAACTCGTGGTGGTTCTCATTTGAACCAAGCCCCCTCTCTCTCTCTCTCTCTTTCTATATATATATATATATATATATAGAGAGAGAGAGAGAGAGAGAGACACACAGGTTCAGGAGAAAACGGTAAAAAGTGTGAGAACGGTGAGAACGTATCCTGTCCCAACACGTGGCGCGGGGCATGATCAGGGTCCGAGGGGTTTTTTTTTGTCTTTTTAGTATTCTTCTCCTTTCACGATTTTCGTGTTTGACATGCTGCTTTATTTTTTGTGTGCAAGATAATTTTGGCGTTATCTAGAATTATTAATTATTTGGCGTTTTTATGTTTTTCTCAGATTTCTTCTCGTTGAATTAATTTTTTTTGTGTCACATAGTTAATTTTTTGGCATTATGGCTTTTTTCATGTCATTTTTGGCGTTTTGTATCTTTTTGTTAATACCATATATTAATATTTTATAAAATTACAATGACACGAAATCAAAATTAATTAATAGTCTTTCGTAGGTGGGATTACATCAGAGATGTACCAATCGCTTTGTTCATCACTTTCTTCAGATTCTTCATCATCAAATTGCATTTTTGCGTATAACGCCATTAGCTCGTCTCTTCTTTGTTGCAGCCTATTCTTGAATATCACTGTATCCTTGGATTTTCGATCGTTTGAAGGTGCTAAATCACAAAGTTGTTCAATGATAGATAGCAACCCTGTCTTCAACATTTCTTCCAATGGCCTTGAATATTGCTCCCCGTTTTTATAAGTCACTTCAAGGGTTCCTTCTTCCTCATGCAATACCCAACTGCTAAGTTTTGGTACAGGAGTATCGTCAATATCATCATCATCTTCATAATCTTCTGCCGGAAATTTTCTCTTCAGTCTTTTTATTACAGTTCTGGTTCTTTCACAATCGTTGTCCATTGGAACCCAAAGGGCCAGGATATCCTTCTGAACCTTTTCATTCATTCCAATCATGGCTTTGATTGTCCTTACCTTTACCCTTCTCCTATCAGAGAACTTTATGATGAATCGTTTCTCTTTCCTTTCAAACCTCCATGCAATAACCTTAGCCATTTTTAAATTTTTTGGCGTTGTGGACAATATGTGGCGTTTTAGTCAAACTTTTTGGCGTATTTGAGCTTGTGTTCTCATGGTCTTCTTTTATATTGACTTTTTTTCCCACGTATGACAGTTAATTATGGCGTTTTGAAAAAGATAAATAAATTTAATTCCCCAAGAATTTTGCTTTTAATATAATAAATGTTAGTAATTATGTTTTCCGTCGTTTCATTTTACTGTTTTTTTGCAGTTTACCGTGTTTTGTTTCAGACTCAACTGTTTTTATGGTGTAACACATCAAATCTTGACGGCTGTAATTATGGCGTTTTGTTTTCCAATGGCGGTTAGATAACAATTGGACTTCTTTTGTTTTATATTCTTTGCACATTGTTTCACGCTTTTTTTATAATAGTAGTTGTTCAAAGTAATTTTGTTACAGTTTGGTAGTTTTTTGGGGGCGTTTTTATGGCATGATGGCGTTTTACAAGCATTTGCTCATTTTGGCGTTTTATTATATTTTTCATTATAGTATTAATATTTCTTTTGTTGTTTATTAACTGACATTACAAAACAAACAACAGATAAAGAAAATTAAAAAAAACAAAGTAGAAGCAATTTATGATTTTAAATCTTCAGTGTCATCAGTCTCTTTTTTCTTTTGAAACTACAAGAACTGTGACAAATAAATGGCGTTTTGGGTTTGGCCTTGTTTATTTTCTTTGTTCATGTGTTGTAGTGTCTTTCTGGATGTTGGAGACATAGATCGACCCCGTGTTGGTGGATGCTATTTGCCGGTCGTCTTCATTATAATCATCGAGGCCAAAGTAGCATTTACACTGGTATAGGTCTCTTCTTATCATCCAAACCTTCTTCAAGAACAAAGATGACAGTATGACATATGTGTGTCATCAGTCTCTCTTTTTTCAATTTTGTCCATCTCATGCAGCAAAATCTTACTACACTCACGTAACAAATTATTCAGCGAAGCTTCATGCAGAACATTACTGAGTATCAAAGAAAAGATGTTTGTCGTCGTTGTATTTTTTGGCGTTTTACGTTGAGTTGTATTTTTTTAGCAACCACTGTGTGTTTTTGTGTGTTTTTTTGGTGTGATAAACGGAAGCTGGTGAGACGTTTTTATTTATAGAATTTTTTTGGCGCGTAGTTTAGGCGGGATATTATTTTTTAACAAAAAATGTAATTAACATTTATCTGGATGTAAGCTTTGGCGTTATATATTATGGCGTTTCATATTTTGTGGCGTTTTTGTAGCCAGAGAGCTTAAATAAAAACACAGAAAAAAGTACGCAGTGATAAAATTGGCGTTCTGTATTTATTTGGCATTTTATTTTTCAATGGCGCTTTATGTGAGAAATGGTGTTTTACCTTTTTTACCCTTAATGAAGCGTGTCCACGTAATAAAATTGGTGTTATTTACGAAAATGCCACCGCGCCAATCTAGTCCATAGATTGTTTTGATCGGACGATCCATAAGTGTTCTCACCGTTTTCACACTTTCCACTGTTTTCTCTAAATCTTGACCCTATATATATATATATATATATATATATATGTGTGTGTGTGTCTCTGTGTGTGTGATTAGACAAGCTTCATGAAAAGTGATTTTGTTGATATTATATATTATATTTGTTATGTTGATGTTTCCAGATCTTTGAATGGTGGTCGAATGGTAAGTGAATTTCTTCTTTTAAACAATAACTTGGGTTTTGATTCTTAGGCTTTAGTTTTTTATTCCTTTTCCCTCCTCTTTAGTTTATCAGACGCCGCATGTCTCCATTTGTTTCATTTAAAACAAAGGTTTTGTAAATATTTGTAAGATTTGATTTTTATAAAACTTTACCCAAGGTTTTATAAAATATCTTAGAAAATAATTTGTAAGCGTAGTTTCCGGTGACTGAAGATTTTCGATGTCAAACAGAACTGACAGCAACAGTTAAGGGGGAGTCTGTAAGTGCAGCTCTCGTAGGATAACCGTGCTTTATCAGTTCTGTTCGTCAAAGTCAAAGGCCAAATCAAAGTGATTGATTAAATTCGGATAGTATGAATTATTGATTAAATTCGGACAGTATAAGACTATAAGGTGTGAAGGGTCCGAATTTGTGGACATGGATGGTCAGGACTTAGGGTTTTGCCCCAGCCTAGATATATGGGAGTATAGGTTAGAATTGTGCATCTATCAATCACATTCATTCATCTTAGTGAGAATGAATCGGGGTGATCAGCTTTGTGCAACCTCTCACAAACCCTAAGGAATTCCTCAATAATGTGTGCACATTTCTAAAGAGAGAGTGACTATGTGTTAGTGAGAGAAAGCTCAGTTTAGATCTTTGTGATCTAAACCAGCTTGTAGATGATGTATACTCTTTTGGTATGTAATCTGTGATGACTGATTCGTTAATAAAGAGATTCGTCTTCTACATCTTTCTATCTTGTTTTGTTTATGATTGTTCTTCATGTCTTGAATCAAGTGCAATGAAGATGTTCGTCATCGATCCGGTGCCTTCACATAATTATGGCTTTATTAGGATTCATTTTAGGATCTCTTTAATTTCCCAACATATCCATGTTGTCGATCCACGTGTATCGTTGTCGGTTTACCATTGCTAGCCATGTAAGCTTGAAATTCATCATGGTTATCACACTTGAACTTTGATTGTATGCATTTGTGGTTATCGAGTATATCATGATATGTATGTGAATATGTAACATATGATCAATTTTAATAAACAACTAATAACATAAGTTGCCATCAAATGGCTTGTAGCCCAATCATATTAGGGTGTTTATTAAGGTGAAGTCCCTCCCAGGAGACGAAGGTTCAAATCTCATAATGGATGATGTGTATAATATGTAGTTATATACTACATGTGTTATTAACTTTGTTTTTGTTTTTATAACTTGTGTCTTGTGAACAAAAATCCAACCCTATATTAATATGTTCAGGTTAGATGCAATTAGTCATCATCTGATCTAGTAAAAATGTACAATGAGGGTATTTCACACGCTAAGTGTACTAGCTAGACACTGCCAATTTGCTATTGTTGCATCCTCTAGAAGTTTTGACCAACGTACCTATCCTCCTTCATAATATATCATGTCGGTTGTCTTAGTTCGTTAGTCTATTATTTGCTTTAGTTTTGTTTTATTTATTTTTTTATTTTCTTTTATTTTTTTCGTTTACTCCTTCAATTATTGTTTTTCTTTGTCTTGTCCTTACTTTTTTCCTTTGAAATTACAAAAAAAAAAAAAAAAAAAATTGAAAATAAACAATGCATCATATAAATGGCTAAAATGGTCCAGGCTTGTAGAAAGAACATAAATGTCAACAACGGGATACGACTTGCACAATTTTAGAATAAACAGTGACACAAGTACGTACAAACTTGGATGTATATTAATAAAGAAACCATTTTGTTTATGTATATTAATAAAGTAACCATTTTGCTTAGAGTAATGTCAGGCTTTTGTATTAACTAGCTTTTAAAACATGTGCGTTTTGGAGATTGTTAAACCGAGTAAAAAATAGGCGCAAAAGAATTGAATCACACATATACGTTGTGGTATTTTAACTCAAAAAATTTAGAATGAAGCATAGAACATTAACGAATAAACGAATAACTATAAAAAAACATTATTCAAACGGGTTTGGATTAATAATAATAATAATAGTTAAATAAATTTACAAACTATAATAATAATAATAGTTAAATAAATTTACAAAGTATACAGTTTACTAAAATTAAAAGTATTCCATAAGGGTTATTTTCTACTCTTACTAACATTGTAATAGTGAATAAGTGAGTACAACGAATTTTGAAAATTTATACTTAGTTAATAATAATAATAATAATAATAATAATAATACTAATAATAATAATAATAATAATAATAATAATAATAATAATAATAGTTAAATAAATTTAAAAAGCATAGGGTATGTTAAAATTAAAACTAAACTACGAGAGTTATATATACTAATACTTTAAGAGGAAAAATAAAAGCTATTAATGTTCTAAGGTAAGAAAATGAAAAATTATTAAAGTCAAGGAGAAAGAAAATCGAAATTAGAAGATGTGGTGCCATTAGCAAAGCATTGTGTACAAGTCAACGTAGCACAAATGAATTGAATAGTGCTTATATGAGGGACACACATTTTGATAAATAACAAGGTTTAACATAATTATATCAAATGAATATCTACCACAAATTTTATGAAAAAAAAAAAAAAAAAAAAAAACCCGTTTCGGAGCTTTTTAAACCAGTAGTGCGGAAAGGATGATTATGCGTTAGAAATAAATAAATAGACGATTTTATCAAAAATATATTTTTAGTGTTAAAAATGATAATTCTTTGTTAATGTTAATGTTAATTAAGGAGAAAATATAAAAGTTATTAATGTTCTAGGGGAAGAAAATGAAAAACTATTAAAGTTAAGGAGAAAGAAAATCAAAATTAGAAAATTATAAAAAGACGTGGTGCCATTAGTAAAGCATTGTGTACAAGTCAACCTAGCACAAATGAATTAAGAAGTGCTTTTGTGAGTGACACCAATTTTGATAAATAATGCTTTGTTAATTTTTCGCGACAGCTCTTAATCGTTCTTATTCAATAAAAGATAAGATGTATAACGTAAAATATTGTAATTTCATAATTAGTAATGTAGTTAAAGTAGTATATTTTTCCGCCCATTGCGGTGGCGTCGAAACGTAAAGTAACTCAAATTAAGACAGTCTAATGAAAACGTATTATATTTGACCTGGCTCATTTCTGAACAAAAGTTATGTAAAAACGTAGACATGCTGAAAATGACCATCAAATAAACACCAACAAGTATTATATTTGACCCAGACTTATTTGCGAAAGAAATATGTGTCGAAACGTTAACCAACTTGAATCTATACCGACACACGTACATCAAAATACGTACGTAAGAAAATTGTGTTTTTATAAGTTAAAAAATGGTAAGGCATGTTATGACGGAGTCGAAACGTAACGTGACATCCGTCAATTATCCGTATTTGTAACCTGACCCATTTTGATATTCGATGTAACTCAAAATTTTAATCAAACAATAAAACCTTGAAAATTCTATGCTTTGCCATTTATTTTGAAACTTGTAAAATCACACATATTAATTTCTAGTCCACACATGTTTCATACGCATTAATATATTAATAACATTGGTTATTTGGATAAAAACAATGTATTTTGGTGATTAAGCAAAAGTTCTAAAATTTTATCTCACCCGCGCCACGCGGAGGGTACATGGTTACCTCACGCATCATGCGAGGAATGCTTGTCTGACCCAGTCAACTTAAGTCGTCGTGCTACACGTGCTACACGGAAAAACAAATTCTCCCTTCTATGTCACGCGAGGGAGGTTCGTGTTCAACCAGCCATAGACAACGATCGCTTGCCCTTTGCATCATCTTTACACCACCATTAATCGTGAGTTTGAACTTTATTACAATTACATTTTCGTTTCTAATGTATGTAGATGTGACTTAGACACAATCCCTATCGCTAATTCATCCTATAACTCACCTATTTACAATGCTCAATTAAGACCCCATCAATTCGAGCTTTAATCATAAAGTAGTATTTCAAATTACTTTCTAATACTCAAATCTCAAATCCATGAAACGTCTTCCATTCTCAATTCAACCGAATTTCTCTGTAAAACTCAAGATTAAAAAACTAGGGGCTGGGAACTTCAATCTTTCAAATCGAACTCAATTCTTGTCTGTTTGAGGTAATTCTTGAGCCTAATCTGCTTTATTTTTCATCCTCTACAAAAGCCCTTAGGGATTTTTATATTTTTACAAATTAATTCAAATAACCTATTTTATGATAATCTTAGACATGTTAGTTGATGCAATTATAACGCTAGTCTCGTTTGTGTAATTTTATAGGATTATTTTGTTATATTTTAGATATTGAACGTTATATAATGTTAGTATCTTTATGCTAGAAAATTCATGATAATCATTTTATGTTAGTAGTATTATTGTTAATTTTCAGATGAATGTTGAAAATTTTAAAATATAATTTTACTAATTAATTTTAGACTATACCATAATAAAATGTATATTATATGCAAAATATATAAAGTACGGTATTTACTTTGTATAAACACTATTTTATACTTTTAAACACCATATTTAGTCATACGTATTATTTAGAAATATTTATTATCAAAATAAGTATTTTCGTCAAATTTTACAAGTTATAGTTTTTAGGCTTTAAATATAAATAATAGTTATTATTTATACTTGTAGTTAAGTCATTTTCTTAAACTTATAAATTTACACTTGATGATAATTTTAGAGTTGTGATTTAAATTTAAACGAGATTGGTCGACCCGCTCATTGCGACGGTATGTTAGTGCTGAATTTTTAAAGGTCTAATTTTATATCATTGAAGATAAAGTTAAACACATAGTTCAGGTAGTATAAAGAAGTGTAGGTTGCTACGTCTTATTACATATTTTAGGCATATTTATCATTGATGGACATATCACACAAATGTATTACATATGAGCCTACTCATTTCCAAAATAAAATAATGTTAAAACGGATATCAATTTGAATTTTTTTACCGACACGTACATAAAAATTGATTACAAAGTCTTTAAAAAGTTAAGGGGTTATAAGTGTCAATGCTAAATGTTGAAGGGTAAAGGTACAAAAAGACAAAAAAAAAAAAAAACCAAATAAAGGGACATTCAGTGGGAGGAACTGTAAACATAACTTCTTAATGTAGTTAGTTGTATAAAATATGTCTTTGCAATTACAACAAAGGTATCTTATAATAGATAATAACTTCTTCAAGTAGTTAGTTGTATAAAATATGTATTTGCAATTACAACAAAGGAATCTTATGATGGAAAACACATAATCTAATGCTCGATACACTACTAAAATAATAGGTATCACCAACGGATTATCACTGACGACTACAGTTCGTCGGTAGTTACTAACGGACTTAGTAAGATTTAAAACAAAAGGACCACTAAAAACCCATATTTCATCGAACCCGTTGCTAATGGATTTTTAACGGATTCTGTGACAACCCTCATAATTACAGGTATCCGCACAATTAATTAATCTTGATTAGTGCGTAATGATTGTGCTTAATTACAACTGATAACTTAAACTGCTTTCTGATTTCTGTATCATACATACATGTGCATCACACATTGCATAATGTCACACCATTTATCACATATAAACTTTAGTGACATAAACGATGCATAAAGCACGGTTAGCACAGTTAGCGGATAACTCAGAAACATGCTGACAATGTCAGTACATAGACAGACAGTGTTTTGAGACCCCATAAGGGCCAGAGACAAGGTACTACACTAGTATGAAGTGTAGGGAAGTAAGGACCTTAAAACAGTGTCACTAGGTGATAGTTTAAGTGCCGGAAAGTGCCTAAAACCCACTCAAAGTGCAGAATTCTGCATATTTCAGCAAAATTCAGCTTTCTAACAAGCTAGTAAGGTACAAAAATATGGCAAAATGGTCCTGTATGCTTTCCTAAGTGTCGAGAATTAAAAGTGTCACAAAAAGTTACACAAAGGACACAAAACGGAACAACTTGACGCTTTAAGAACCGGTATCTAACCGAACAACCGGACACTACCGGAAACACCAAAATTATACTAGAAACATTGTTTTATTATTTCTGAGCTAATCATGATCCCCGAACACCTTAACACCCACTAAAATATCTAGTAACTAACCTAACTAACTATATACTTGGTTTTGGACTATTAACTAACCACTTGGTTCAAAGTTACACTTAGACCCCCCCCCCTATGCTATAATCGGCCATCACCACCACCATACCTCAAAGATTTGATTTCTTATTTTATTAGATCCTTGCTTGATCTTGTGGACAAAATATTGGAAGTAAAGATTATAATGTAACAACCCGCACCTTTGTGCGTTGTTACTACTCGATACACTCGTTACGCCTAGCACCGGAGATTCGGATCATAATGTAATCATACCAATTTTATCGCTAAATCGAAGTACAATCGAATAATTACGCATATTCTATCGCTATTACAAACCTATTTTGCATAACACTCACGATGATGTCGAATATGGGCCTAAACTACCCTTCTCGATGAGCGTGAGGTGTCAAAATGTGAGTAATCGACGCTAACGAGGGTTATCGGGTGAGTACTATGACTCTAACCGTCATGACGATGATGGCAATATGAGCAAGTGGTGCCCCGATAATCATTGTGGCACATCACATCGAAGAACGCACTCGAAGGCACGCGTAACTCGATCACCGCACTGAGAATTGGATACATAAATACGTATATACGGCCCTTTTGTGATTAATAATAATAAATAATTTAATAATTATATAAATATATGAAAATATGGCTCAAACCGTCGAAATCGCACCAAAAACGGGATCAAACGGCTTCCGAACGGACCAATTCGATCAGACTAGTCCAATTGGTCAGACCGGCCCAATCAGATAGGCCAGTCCGATCGAATGGACCAGCCGATCGACTGGGCCAGCCGATCGACTGGGCCAGCCGATCGACTGGGCCAGCCGATCGACTGGGCCAGCCGATCGACTGGGCCAGCCGATCGACTGGGCCAGCCGATCGACTGGGCCAGCCGATCGAACGGGCCAACCGATCCAGTCGCTGTTTTGCCTTCCTTTCCCCTTCCTTGCCTATAAATACCCCTCCATTCACTCCCAAACACTTGTGTTGCTGCTCCTAACCGACCAAGACGTTCCAGCCCTCAAATCTCTCGATTTCTTCCGATTCTTGTAAGTTTTCAACCCGAATCTTGTACTTCCTTGATCAAAATGCAATCCTTCATCTTTCTACCTTTCAAATCTCTATTTTTAACCGTAAAACCAACGGATTTGGGGTGTTCTAAGGTGATGTCACCACAAAGTTCTTCAAAGGTGATGTCATCCCATGAAGAACAACTCAGATTCGGATGATTTACATACGATTCTTCATGAATCTCAACCAAATCAATGTTTTTCTAATCAAAAGGCCACGGATTTGGGTTGTTCGGATAGATCCCATCACAAAGTTCTTATGAACTTCAAGTGTTGACCTCATATCATCAAGAACAACTCAGATCCAGGGCATTTCCTAAGTAAAATCAAGGTTTTTACATCAGATCTAGTGATAAAATGATCGATTCGAGTTAAACACGGAAAAACCGACAAAAACGACCAGTTCCGACGAACGGGGTGATTCCCGGCCGTTAAAACAGGTCGGAATTGACGGGATTTCAGTTGCTTAACACCTCATCGTAACGTCCTAACCCAAAACGCCGAAAAACGCTCGAAAAATCATCGAAAACAGCCGAACAGAATGGCCCAATCGATCGAACAGGCCCATTCGATCGAACAGGCCCATTCGATCGAACAGGCCCATCCGATCGAACAGGCCCATTCGATCGAACAGGCCCAATCGATCGAACAGGCCCATTCGATCGAACAGGCCCAATCGATCGAACAGGCCCATTCGATCGAACAGGCCCATTCGATCGAACAGGCCCATTCGATCGAACAGGCCCAATCGATCGAACAGGCCCATTCGATCGAGTGGCCTGTTCGACTGGGCCAGCCCAATTTCAGCATTTCGTCCAATTTTAACCCAATTTCGCCCGATTTCACGCAAATCGATGCCGTTTCACGCATAGTAATCTATCACTCACATAAATTGTCTGAAATCAGGACATTCTCCGGCACCGATTCCGCAAACCTAACCGAATACGCGCTGTGAGTATACTTGACCCCTTTTATCGAATTTTGGGTGTAACATACGTTCCATAAAAACCAAACTTATCAAACGAATGATTTAATTGAACTATTTATCACTTGCGAATAACTGTTTGCATAGATATACGTGATGCTAGTACATGTATGCTAGGACTTATACTCGTGACGTCCCACCAAGACTAGTATAGTACTATTTCGCCCGACGGGGTCTAGTTATGCCATCAAGAGTCGAGCATCGAGGACTTAGCTTAGCTGGTAGTATCAGTTTTGTGAGTATATATGTTGTGTATTACGTTTATGCATGTGGAAATTCGCAGCACTTTCAATCTATCACACTATCACATATCAAACCTGTATACTCGCCAATACTTTTGTATTGACAAAGTTTTAACGTATGTTGCAGGTTTAGCCGAAGTATACATCAAATCAAGCTAGGAAGTCTAGAAACTCATCTAAAATCTAGGTTGTCGGATTTGAATTGTTCGAGAGGACAAGAAATCTGTGATGACTTACGTGATTGTATTGTTTGTTAGTATGGGATGACAAATGTAATAAATATTATCGCAATATAGTTGTTATGGATTCTCTTGAGCAATCTGATTCGCCTAGTGCCGCGCCCCGATGATTCCGCCATCGGTTGGGGTGTGACAGATTGGTATCAGAGCCATAACTATAGGGAATTAGGCAAAGTTTGAGACTCGACCTAGTCCGGGTCGATGTCTTAGAAAATTGACCTAGTCTATAGTCTAAGTACCCACAGGCCGACTCTTACGAACTCGTTAGGGTTTGTTTGGGCCAACTTGCTACTCTCGATCGAATTTGTTGAAAGTTACAACTATTGTGTGAACACCGCATACTATAGCTTCACACAAAGAGCCTTTCCTAAGGCTAGAATATTACTTAGCCTTCCGTAAGGCCGACACAATACACATGTTTTCAAAACTACTCGTACAACAAAACCGGGTGATCTAGTCGAGACCAGGTGTGAAAACCAAGAACTCTCGATAAGATCGCTCACTCAGCGTATTTTCCTAGCACGAGAACTCTTCGTCGAGCCAGGAGTGACATCCGCATCTCGACAAAAGGTCTCCATTTCAAAATTCTAGTGGAACTCTCGAATTTATTCGATGATCGCCACCACAAATGGGAACGAAGTTGTTAAGCCAGGGGTGAAACCCATACCTTAATCAACTGTTCCACTCCATAAAATGGTTTACAAAAGCTCTCACCAAGGTCACGGCCATAACAACGACTCAGGCTACGCGAAGACTAGAGAGACGAATGTCAGGAGCTGCATCCCAGTGGAAGCATGAGTCCCCTAGGTCAACGCGTATGCCCGAACTTGTTGGGTATAGTCGGGTTACTTGGGTAGTCAACGCCTAAACACCCAAGGCATTCTATCTAAGCTGTTACGTTTATGGTATCGATTACGTTTAGGTGTTTTCGAATTTAAACTTTACGATTTATCGATTTCTCGATTTATCGAATTTACGAACCTCGATTTACAAAGCGCACAACCTGCACAGCCATCGCAATCTAAAACAAAGACCGAATGATCGCAACAAAACCAACGTCTAAGTACTCGAATTCGCTTACGCTATTTCTCTCATCGCGTCCTCGCGAATTCTGAACCAATATCTATGTATAACCTACAACTATATCTATATATGTATTAAATACAAAACGAATCAATTATGTGAGAGTTTAGGAATCTAGAATTTTCCTATGTGGCTCCTATGTGTTTAATTAAATTCTATAACAAGTCTTGATCGAATCAAATCGCATCAAAAGTACAGAAATCATTATGATCGAATCTCATTCCGAATCCTTCTGTCTAGATGCCTTCCAACAACTCGATCTCAAGACGAGTAGCTAGGAGAAGAGCCCAACGACGCGCCGATAAGAGGATTGCCTCAATTGTGACCAAGGAAGTGGTCAAGCTCATTCCTCAAATTGTCGCGCAAGTGCACTCTCAAAGCCACTCTCGAGCCCCGGAAGACGCCAAGACGGAATCTGCATTCCTCTACAAACACTTCAAAGCCTGTGATCCGATGCCTTTTACGGGTGAAGGAGATGTTTCTCAATTACTCCAGTGGTTCGATGCCATCGAGGTTACCCTTCGTCAGAGTGGGTGCCCCGAGGACCTTCAAACTACTTGCGCCACCGGAGTATTCCAATCCCGAGCACTCGATTGGTGGACCGCCGAACGCAACAAACGTGGGATCTCCGCAGCTTACGCCCTCTCATGGGGTGAGCTGAAGAAACTCATGAAGGAAGAATATTGTCCCCCTCACGAAGTCCAGAAGCTAGAGAACGAATTTTGGGAAATCAAGCAAACCGAAAGTGACAATGCGAGCTATACAGCAAGGTTCAAACAGCTTAGCATAATCTGCCCAAGTCAAGTCGACACTCCAAAGAAAGCTATCGCGAAGTATATTCGTGGCTTACCAGAGTGTGTGGGTGACTTTGTCGAAGCTGCAAAACCTACTACCATCGAAGAAGCCTACCGTCTAGCCGCAGAGCTCAACAGCAAACGAGTCGTGGACGGATCCTTCTCCAAGAAGCCTGTCACACGAGCTCATCAAGCAATCATCATCCACTCATCCGACGATTCCTCTGGAGAATCGGTCGATGGTTCATCTGACAGCTCCTCGGAGGATTCTTCTAAGGATTGCTCCGACAATGTCTCCGTCAAATCATCAGGCGAATCCGAAGACGACTCTGCATCAACTCAAGAAGCCCAACCGAGCCGCAAACGAAAGACCGTGAGCCCAGACTCTTCAACAACTGGACTACCGCAACCCGAACCTCTCCGATCAGTTCCAGTTCAGTCAAAGCGAGCTTACAATGGATCTCATCCCCTGTGTTTCACATGCACGTATCATCACCCGCTAGAAGCAAAATGTCGTTATTGCGCAAATTGCAACTGGTATGGGCATTATACGTCGCAGTGCCGTACAAGACCGTGACCTGGAAGGAAGTCATCAGCAACCGCCGTCTCCGCAAGTATCCACAACAACGTTATTTTGATCCTAATGTTGTTGTAATAATCCGACTTATCGCTATCATTTCTGGAACTTATTTCATATATCATCGTGTGTGGATTCTATTTCTCTTACAATCGAGCACTATCTAAACGCTAGCACTATGTACTATATTATGTATTTTATCCCTATAACACTCTTAGAATGAGGTACGGTATACGTGCAAGGGACAACTAATCACGGGTGCACACGGGATTACCTTGGTCAGTGCACGGAGATCGTAGTGAAGTTCTAATGGTGCCATAACGTTTAAAAGCACGGTCAAGGGTCTTGGTCGTGTCAACAAAGTGTGACACCAAAGCACGGGGCATACGTAGTAAGGGTGACGCGGGGGTACGCTTTACCATACTACCGAAACTTCGTGAAGAAAGTGCCATAACGTTTCAAAGCACGGTCAAGGGTCTTGGTCGTGTCAACAAAGTGTGACACCAAAGCACGGGGCATAAGTAGTAGGGGTGACGCGGGGGTACGCTTTACCATACTACCGAAACTTCGTGAAGAAAGTGCCATGTGGAGTTGGACGTTATTAGACCTATTATACTATTATGGTTAATTTGACACTCTACCATCAATCACAAGGCGTAACAAAACTAAACCGCATCACTGCGAGGCTTCTCGTAAGTCCGCGTACACAAATTGCCACATCGATGAACTTAGGTAAGTTCACCCCGAAGAGCAATTGGAGCAACGCGAGACTGGTCGTAAAGTCTAGAACGCAACTTAATCGCAGTTTTGCCGGATCAATCTCGCAATCAAATCATTCGATAAGTGGCTCGAAATCGCAATCGCATCATGTGTTTGTCTAGAAATCTCTAACGCTAGTTATTGTCAATTGTGTGAACCTCTATCAGCTGGTGTGGATCGCCTATTGTGGATTCGCTAGACGAGTATCGACAATCACTCGCCGCCTTCCACTATTAACGCGCCTCGCACCTAATCCATCAACTCGATACTCTTAACGCGGTTCGCTACTGCTTATCGATGTATGCATTCTACGTGTCAGGTTAGCGCGCACGACCTCGCTTCATGAGACGAAACTAATGAGGCTGAAACATGGTGATGTTTTGACCATATTAGTTGATTTTGTGGAAAAAGGCCGTGTGGGCTAGCCTTAGTACTATTCGTGGTGTAATAAGTTCAATCAATCGTCTATCACCCGCAACGCAGCAATCGTCGCTTATCAATCTGTTGAAATCTATTGTCTATCGATGTTCGAATGTTACTTGGAAGTCATCGCAGGTGGTGTAATGTTAGGGTGCATGACATTGCTTCACAAGATAAAACTAATATGAAAACATGGTGTTTGTCATATTAGCAAGTCTTGTGGAAACGTGCCATGCGAACTTCGTGTGGAATCAAATCGAAATCTCATTTACCCGAATCAAAATCGTGTCATTCGTTGCCCAACCAAGCATACCATATCAGCGTTGTGCGACCGGACTACTCGCACCCGCTGCCTACGCTTGGTTTGCATCCAACTTACTTCTATTCAAAACTCGGTCTAGCACCTCATCGCTAGGATCAAGGGAATCGAAATTCTATCTGTGTCTTATCGGCACGCATGACACCGCCTCATGAAACAGAGTTAATATGGGTAAAGCATGGTGGATACGCCGCTGGTACTTCCTATATATAAGTGTTTTAACCATATTAACGAACTTTTGTGGGAAGGTGCCACGTGGGGCCCGATGTAAGTTATTTTTCCATAGTATTAAGGAAAACCTATTTTTATAAAATTTTTACTAAAACCGTTGGACAAATGAAATTCCTTACAACATGGAGAAAACATTGAATCAGTTTGGCTCCGTGCCCAATGAAAATTTCATAAGTCCAATTCTTTTCTTAAAAACCTTTGCAATGACCGACAGGAATTTTCCCGAGAACGAGGGTTCGGCAGTCGAGTTCCGCTCGAACCCACGTTGTAGGAAAGTTTTCTTAAAACTTATTTTGCCACCTGATTCTTTTAAAATGTAAAACTCAAAACCTGTTATCAAATAACAAAACCCTCCACATAGCGCTGGTGTGGACATCAAAACGGTCGGCACCGCGCCATGAGGAGATTTTTTCTTAATTAACTTCGGAAATTAATCGAGTATTGGTAAGTTTAAAACGCTATAAAAATTGCTTTTTGTATGTGTTATCACTTTTAACTAATCGAATCGTATCTTCTCTCCGTTCTCACTCGTCAAATCTTAATCGATCGCTCGTTATCTAGACGCTATTAATCTCTACTCTCAATCGCATCAACTCTTACGACCCTACTATTGGATAAATTTCGGGACGAAATTTCCTAAAGGAGGGGATACTGTAACAACCCGCACCTTTGTGCGTTGTTACTACTCGATACACTCGTTACGCCTAGCACCGGAGATTCGGATCATAATGTAATCATACCAATTTTATCGCTAAATCGAAGTACAATCGAATAATTACGCATATTCTATCGCTATTACAAACCTATTTTGCATAACACTCACGATGATGTCGAATATGGGCCTAAACTACCCTTCTCGATGAGCGTGAGGTGTCAAAATGTGAGTAATCGACGCTAACGAGGGTTATCGGGTGAGTACTATGACTCTAACCGTCATGACGATGATGGCAATATGAGCAAGTGGTGCCCCGATAATCATTGTGGCACATCACATCGAAGAACGCACTCGAAGGCACGCGTAACTCGATCACCGCACTGAGAATTGGATACATAAATACGTATATACGGCCCTTTTGTGATTAATAATAATAAATAATTTAATAATTATATAAATATATGAAAATATGGCTCAAACCGTCGAAATCGCACCAAAAACGGGATCAAACGGCTTCCGAACGGACCAATTCGATCAGACTAGTCCAATTGGTCAGACCGGCCCAATCAGATAGGCCAGTCCGATCGAATGGACCAGCCGATCGACTGGGCCAGCCGATCGACTGGGCCAGCCGATCGACTGGGCCAGCCGATCGACTGGGCCAGCCGATCGACTGGGCCAGCCGATCGACTGGGCCAGCCGATCGACTGGGCCAGCCGATCGACTGGGCCAGCCGATCGAACGGGCCAACCGATCCAGTCGCTGTTTTGCCTTCCTTTCCCCTTCCTTGCCTATAAATACCCCTCCATTCACTCCCAAACACTTGTGTTGCTGCTCCTAACCGACCAAGACGTTCCAGCCCTCAAATCTCTCGATTTCTTCCGATTCTTGTAAGTTTTCAACCCGAATCTTGTACTTCCTTGATCAAAATGCAATCCTTCATCTTTCTACCTTTCAAATCTCTATTTTTAACCGTAAAACCAACGGATTTGGGGTGTTCTAAGGTGATGTCACCACAAAGTTCTTCAAAGGTGATGTCATCCCATGAAGAACAACTCAGATTCGGATGATTTACATACGATTCTTCATGAATCTCAACCAAATCAATGTTTTTCTAATCAAAAGGCCACGGATTTGGGTTGTTCGGATAGATCCCATCACAAAGTTCTTATGAACTTCAAGTGTTGACCTCATATCATCAAGAACAACTCAGATCCAGGGCATTTCCTAAGTAAAATCAAGGTTTTTACATCAGATCTAGTGATAAAATGATCGATTCGAGTTAAACACGGAAAAACCGACAAAAACGACCAGTTCCGACGAACGGGGTGATTCCCGGCCGTTAAAACAGGTCGGAATTGACGGGATTTCAGTTGCTTAACACCTCATCGTAACGTCCTAACCCAAAACGCCGAAAAACGCTCGAAAAATCATCGAAAACAGCCGAACAGAATGGCCCAATCGATCGAACAGGCCCATTCGATCGAACAGGCCCATTCGATCGAACAGGCCCATCCGATCGAACAGGCCCATTCGATCGAACAGGCCCAATCGATCGAACAGGCCCATTCGATCGAACAGGCCCAATCGATCGAACAGGCCCATTCGATCGAACAGGCCCAATCGATCGAACAGGCCCATTCGATCGAGTGGCCTGTTCGACTGGGCCAGCCCAATTTCAGCATTTCGTCCAATTTTAACCCAATTTCGCCCGATTTCACGCAAATCGATGCCGTTTCACGCATAGTAATCTATCACTCACATAAATTGTCTGAAATCAGGACATTCTCCGGCACCGATTCCGCAAACCTAACCGAATACGCGCTGTGAGTATACTTGACCCCTTTTATCGAATTTTGGGTGTAACATACGTTCCATAAAAACCAAACTTATCAAACGAATGATTTAATTGAACTATTTATCACTTGCGAATAACTGTTTGCATAGATATACGTGATGCTAGTACATGTATGCTAGGACTTATACTCGTGACGTCCCACCAAGACTAGTATAGTACTATTTCGCCCGACGGGGTCTAGTTATGCCATCAAGAGTCGAGCATCGAGGACTTAGCTGGTAGTATCAGTTTTGTGAGTATATATGTTGTGTATTACGTTTATGCATGTGGAAATTCGCAGCACTTTCAATCTATCACACTATCACATATCAAACCTGTATACTCGCCAATACTTTTGTATTGACAAAGTTTTAACGTATGTTGCAGGTTTAGCCGAAGTATACATCAAATCAAGCTAGGAAGTCTAGAAACTCATCTAAAATCTAGGTTGTCGGATTTGAATTGTTCGAGAGGACAAGAAATCTGTGATGACTTACGTGATTGTATTGTTTGTTAGTATGGGATGACAAATGTAATAAATATTATCGCAATATAGTTGTTATGGATTCTCTTGAGCAATCTGATTCGCCTAGTGCCGCGCCCCGATGATTCCGCCATCGGTTGGGGTGTGACATATAAGTATGGCATGAGATATCTAAAGATCATCATATTTCACAACACTAACACACACCCACCTTTCTTCTACTCTCTTCCTCTCCTCTCGGCCTAACTTAGTGCCGCCACCACCACCTTACATCCATCATCTACTCATTCCATACACTCTCAAGGTTATAAGAAGGTGTCTTGTGAAGCTTGGTGCTCTTGAATCTTGAAGAACCTCCATCAATTGCTCTTATCCATCACTTTTATCATCTTCTTCATCAAGTGTTCTTCCCTAGCTTAGAGCTAGTAATAAGATCCTTTTTAACCTTTGTTACTTCTATTTTTGTTTGGTTAAAAGATGTATTATGTTGAGGATCACAAGAACACTAAAAGACATAAACTTGAATCTTGAACATAAGCTTCTTATATGATGAAATAAGGTTGTTTAGTGTATGTATAATGCTTGGTTGTTGATTTCTTGAGAGGATGATGTTAATCATCACATGGAGCTTGCTAGATGGTGATTAAACACATAATCTAGCAAGTGGGAGGATGATTATGTAACAACATAGGATGATCATCTTCTTGAGAAAACATGAACTTGATAAAGGAAAGGGTTTCTTGAAAAATAATAAACAAAGTAAGCTAGTAAACTTATAGATTCAAGAATTATGAATGATTTTCCAAGAAAACCAAGTTCAAAATATGATTTTTGAAAGATCATGGTTTTTACTTAAACTTACACTATTTTTAGTGGAAAAACAAGTGTAGAGATACTAGAGAAACAAGAAGATGTTATAAATAAACATTTTTGTAAAATGTGATTACAAGTTGTAAACACCTAGTTACTTTAAGAATGAGATTTTTAAAGGGATAAACACAGAGTAGAGGGTAACTAAGTCCACTATAAACGATACCAAGTTACTACAAGTTTTTGTGAAAAGATCAAGTTCATAGTGTTATGTAAATGTATAGTTTTTGCTCTCGGAAAGTATAATATTGTTTAGGGTTGATTGTTGATTGTTGTGTGTTGATTTTGGAAAAGAAAATGATATGCTAAATAGCATGGACACCTCCATTTTCAAAGGAAACTATGGCAAAATTTTCTAAAAATACAAACACTTAGAAAATATTTTCTAAACAATTATTTACAAGTATGTTTTAAACTATGTTTTTCAATATAAACCTTGCCATAAATTTTGTTACAAAAATACAAGTATTGGAGGTTGGTTTTTGTAAATAAAAATGGATAAATATATATTTAGAATATATATTCTATACTAAAGACACTTGTGTGAATATTTGTATACTTTGTGGAATAGTTATATTATTTTAGAGTAAAATAATATAACTTACAAATACCAAGAACTTACAAATCCAAAATAATACCAAGAATATCAAGGGATAAATATATATAAGTTACACGCTTGATATTGTGAAACCGAACGCAAAAACGTAACTTATATTCCGGAAAATACCATTACAAATATATTTTTGGGTAAATATTATTTTGGATACAAGAAGTGAAAATATGATTTTTGTAAAATATTACTAAGTTATATCGTATTTTCAACAAAAAAGAAAATATATTATTTTTGGGAGATAAAAATATACTTTCCTAATATATTTAGAAGATATATGATTTTTGGAAAATATATATTTTCTTGGAATACATTATTTTTGACAAATAAGTTATATATATTTTCTAAAGTGAGACTTGAAAATATATTATTTTGAGAATACAAATACGAGAATACGAAAGTACATGTATGAGATACCCCCATCCTTGGGAAGGAAATACGAAGTTAAATACTTGAGAAGTATTAATATTGTTTAACAATTATTCCAAAACCAAATATAATTTAAAGTTAAAATAATTATTATTTTAACAAGTAATTATAACTTGGAATAACATAAGAAACGCAACTCGAAAACGTTAAACTCTAAGCCAAGGCACGGCCCGTTCATCTAATAGACGTTAGTACACTGTAGGTAGTCGTGTTTGCTGCGGAGATTTGAGTTGCTAGTTCTGAAGACGCAACACTGTGAGTTCATGTCCCCCTTTTCTTTTAACTGTTTCAGTTTTATACTTCGGGGGTGAAATACATGTTACGATTATTACAAACGTTTTATACATGGTATGATTAGCTTAAGGAGGGTTTACTGCTTGATCATGTGAAAGGTGGGTATAACACTTAAGGCCATTAATCCTCGTTGTAGAACCGAGGGACATGAGTGATAGATCTATTTGGGTGTAGCGAGCCCACACCCATGGGGACCAGGGTGGCCTATAGGGTGACTATGTCTTCCAGCCGGAGGCCCGGTACAAATTTGCTAGGTTCGAGTCTTCCTGCACCATTTCACACATACCATTGGCTTTGCAACCCAGTGGTGATCTGTTTTCCTTATTTGCTACATACCAGGGACATACATACATACAGACATACTTTAAAGGTTTATTCATACACTCACACATGAACTCGCTCAACTTTTGTTGATGTTTTTAAAACTACATGTATTTCAGGGAACTAGTGGATCTGGCAAGTGTGCATGTGTCTTCAAGCTGCGTAGTGAAATAAAAGATGTTATCCATGGTTATTGAGTTTAGGAGGTGTATCCTATTCCTGGACGGGATACATGATTCTAAACTCAGGTTTTATTTAAAGTCTTTTGTGGAGTCTTTATGAACTCAGTTAAACATGTTACGGTTTGTAACTTATTTTGGTGTCGATGTTTTCAAGACAAGTATGTTGTGGTACTTTCAAACTTAACTTTTATGGATGAATATCTTTTGGTTTTATCATATAGCAATGTTACGATTAAATGCTATGGTATTAAGAAGTCACACCAATAACCACGCTTCCGCAAAAGTCAGGGTGTGACAGCTTAGTATCAGAGCTTCGATCGTAGCAAACTAGGATTCTTTCTCGAGTCTAGACTACGATCATTAGGGCTCTCATGAAAACATTTTCAAACATGTTTACATTGCATACACAAAACGTCCAGATCCAGGGAACAAACATTTTTACAAACAAAAGGCACAAAAAAACACATTTCAAGGCTATATTTATAATTCAGTCTTAGAGACTGGGGAGGTTCAGTCTTAGAGACTGGGGAGGTTCAGTCTTAGAGACTGGGGATGTTCAGTCTTAGAGACTGGGGAGGTTCAGTTTTAGAGACTGGGGAGGTTTAGTCTTAGAGATTGGGGAAAATGAGTCTTAGAGACTGGGAAAATTAAGTCTTAGAGACTGGGTAATCAGTTTGAGAAACTGGGAAGGTTTTAGTCTGAGAGACTAGGTAGTCAGTCTGAGAGGCTGGGTGGGATAGTCTGTGAAGACTAGGATGGTTACATGCTTTCATTGTTACTGCATACATGCTTATTTGATGATTGTTGATGTATGTGCATATGTGTGATTGTTTGTTACAGACATTATGTCATCCTCTTCTGAGAGTGGAGTATCCGACACGATAGACCCTATGGCCATTTTCTCGGATGATGAGATAGCCACAGACCCTGAGGTTTTTACATCTGATACGACAAGTGACGACGATGATGATTTTCAGCCGTTCGCTTTACCAGATTTTGGAGATGATATACCGATAGCTGATGGTTTTCCTGACGGGGATCTACTTCTTGTTCCGATCCCTGCTCCTTTTCCTCTTGCTGCATTTCCTCTTGAGGATCTGCCTCTTGATGCTATGTCCGACGACCACATCGATCTATTTATCGAGGGTCCCCCTGAGGATGCCCAGGATGGTGAGGCTCCGGTTGATGATGATGTTGTCATCCCACTTGCAGAGATTCCAGTCGATGATGATGTTGCTATCCCTCTTGTTGAGATTCCAGTCGCTGATATCATTGCTGTTCCGTTGGTCGAGATTCCTGTCGATGAGATTCCATCTGACCATTCCGGTCCTGATTCGTTTGAGTCTGTATCATCTACTACCTTACACGCACGGGGCGTGCAACATTATCCCACTGACACTGATTTTGACACCGCTATGTCTGCTCCACTTGTCCCTCCGCAGTACTTCGAGTTCGATGATGAGTTTGTCCCTGTCTTTCCACACGACTTTGACCCTGACCACGAGATTGAGTTTGTCCTTGACGAGCAGCCTTTTGAGGCACCTGTCATTCCTGACGATCAGCTCTTTGATATACCCACTGATCTTGAGTATGCTCCAGCTGACCCTAAGCCTTTGATTGCACCAGAGCCCATACCTTCTCATGAGCCTCTACCGGAGCACGATCACGTTGACATACCAGTTGTTGCATCACCTTTGCCTGACCCTCTACCTGCACCCACAGACCACGCTCCATTTGCTACCCATATAGATCCCAGATATGCTCACACCCGCAATGGGTGGATCGAGGACGACGACGACTTTCCTCCTTTTGTTAGACCCGTTACTCCCCCACCTGCATCTACCCAGGCACCCGTTGATATCGCCCCATTTCACCCACACGTGTCCGATATGCACCGCACAGATTTGCCGATCACATTCCTTCAAGATATCCCCCCTCCCCGTCCCGGGGAAGGACCATCGAGTCAGCAGCCCGGTCACATACCACCTGTGTTAGCAGCCGATCATTTCATGCCACAGTTTACACACGCTGCTTCTTCTTCTGCACCCACGGGCGAGCCACTTATTTGGTTTCCGCCCAACGTGATTCCTATATGATATCTGATCCATACCATCCCTTCCACATTGGATACTCGAGGGACGATCTGCTTATGTCCTTACATCTCCGGCAGGAGATGCTGTGTAGGAGAGTCATGAAGTTAGAGAGGATTCCGCGTCATCCGCCTTGTTCTTGTCAGTCACCGTTTGCGACACCACCAGCTCCTCTCCTACCGTACCCTGGTTTTGATTTCCGTTTCCTCACTATGGAGCAGCAGGTTAGCTACCTGTTGCGTGTCGTTCATGCACTTGAGGAGGATTTGGCGCATTTGCGCATGTTGCTTTTCGTTCCACCACCTCCTCCTTCTCCACCATCAGCTTAGAGGTTTTTGGTTTGATGCAGATAGCATACTTTTGATGAGAGTGCAACTATTGAGCCAGATTGCACAGCTTTTTGAAGACCACATTTTGACCTTTGACTTTTGACTTTTGATTATTGTAGTTTGTTAGACGATTCGGACAAGGGTGTGTAAGATTAAATATATTTTATGTTATATTTAATCTAGTAGCCATTATAATCATTTACATTATATGGATCAAAATATATAACAATCCTATTAAATAATTAGTTGGTAATTGTTGATGGGCCTAATTACTCTAATTAACTAATTAGGGTTTCCTCTTGGGTGCATATATAAGGAGACTTATGTAGAGGTTCTAAGGTTAGACACGTAACCTAATTACTCTCATTACATCAATCGACCTCCTTTCCTCAACCGATTACCCTTTATCGGTTTTCTCATCACCATCATTAGATTGCACCCTAAGGAGGAACCAGATCACTCTGACAATCATGTCAAACCTTATTGCTGCGTCTCCATCTGGATTCTCTGCTGGCCTGTGCTGATGCAATCAAAGGTATGTCTTCATGTTTTCCATTATGTCTAAACAGAACTGATCAACATGTGGAATCAGAGCATATGTTGATTAGTCAGTTCTGTTTTGTATCCGTAAATCTGGCATAAAACTGGAAAAAAGTTTTTGAAAACCCTAATAAAATTCCGTTTTGTCATCCGAAATCTCCATTACGGATCTGGGTTTTATCATCTCGAATGCATCTCGAATCATTACAGATCATTACGGATCATTACGGATCTGGGGTTTTTATCATTACGGATGCATTACAGATGAATGTTTTGAATATTTTATCTTAGGGTTCATCACATGTTCATGATTAAATTCGAAAATTCCCTTAGTTTTGGAATGAATTTAAGATTATTGGGTGTTTGTTCCTGTTTGATTTATTTTTATCAAATTAGAATTTTCGAAATCTGTTATTTTATTAATGGATATAATTTCGAAATCAACAGATAAATATAATTCGCAATTAAACAGGAAACTTAATCCCATAATCCCTAAAATTTCGGATTTAAATCTTATCAAATATTAACTGCCAAAATTAGGGATTTTGTAGCTTGTGGAACACATTTCGGACCATCACGGATCATCTCGGACTAAGTCTGCCTGATCATTTCGGACCATCATGGATCATTCGGACTAAGCGTCCATCACGGATCAATAACTGCTTGATCATTTCAGACCATTTCGAACTAAGGATTACGAATTATTTCGGACTAAACATCACCATTTCGGATGATTCCAAGACATAATTCATCCGAAATCGTTCGTCTTGGGCACATCCGAGATCATCCGAAATCATTGGACTTACGCGTCTTGGACACATCCGAGATCATTCGAAATCATCCATCTCGGATGATTCGAAATCATTCATCTCGGATAAATCCAAGACATTATTTATCCGTAATCACGAGTGTTCATAAAGTACCAAGACTTATCCGAAATCCCATTACTTTATTAAGCAGTTAAAAATGAACTAAAATTTGGCTAACAGGTGGTTTGCTACTAAATAATTGGTTTTTGTAATTACTTAGTTAATTAATAAGGATCAAATAATGTTTTACAAAACCAAAATGGCTTAACTTGAATGAGCTTTTTATGTATCATTTCTGGCCAAAGCTGATTTGATACATCTATTTATCGTTCAAGTATTACGAAAGCTATGTTAAGTGTGCATCATAAACATGAATGTCTTAATATCTGGCCAAAGCTGATTTAATTCCTTCATAGATGGCATACTTAACAAGTGCATAACTAAAGTGATTGTCTCAATCAGTGGCGGACCCAGGAATTTTTTCATGGGGGTGCGGAACATTTTTAAAAATTTTAGGCCCCTAAGTACATAAGTAAAAAAATCGGTTGTATCGGGTCGGGTCGGGTCATGCAAGACAAAAGAATATCAAACTAAATTTATATATTTCGCAAACACGTCAAACTTTGTACAAACATAATTAAAACGTCGCCCTACGGGTTTTCATTTTTTGAAATCTATCCAAAACATCATCTAAAGCTACTTTCTTAAGCAAGTCTTTCTCTATATAGCATACACAACTATCACTTAAATTCTCATCCCCAATCCGATTACGCAAGTCGGTCTTCACATTCTTCATTGCCGAAAAACATCTTTCAACGGTTGCGGTTGCGACGGGTAATACGAGAACAAGCTTCAATAAGCGATATACCAATGTAAAAGTAACGTGAATATTTGTTGAAACCATTAACCTTACAAGACTTGACAAACCATCCAAGTTGGCGAATTGTTTATCTTTTTTCACAAAATCAAAGTAGTTTCCGAGTTGAACCGGAAGCCTTCGTTTTTCCTCTTCATTGAAATCATATGGATACTTCTCGGCTAACTTTAGTATATTTGGAATGTCAAATGCACTAAAATTATCACAAGGACTTAAACAACTCATACAAACAAGTAGTTCCGATGTTACCTCATTAAAACGGTTCCCAAATTCTTGTATTTGCAAATCAAGAACCGCATTGAAGCAATCATACTCGTAATAATGCCGATTTGTGATGTTCGTCTTTCTTCTTGGCCACCTTGGGTTAACGTATTCATCATCCAATTTTTTCACCTCAAGTTCATACATGTCACAAAAGGAGTTAACCTTCTCCAAGAACTCATTAAAACCTTCCAACCTAAACTTTTCAAGTTGGTTTTTGGTAGAAGAAACCAACTTAACCGCATTCATCAAATCTTGCTCCTTTCTTTGAAGACATTGGGACAACGTATGTGTGATGTTTATAATATGCTCCATCAAGTGTATGTAAAATACAAAGTCGTATTTTTTCATATCCTCTAGAAGTCCGTCCGCTTGTCTACTACAAGGAAGAGTTTGACCCGTTTCTACTAACCATCCAAGAACTTCCATAATGTTTGGATATAAAGAAATTAAACGGGAAAGTGTCTTGTAATGGGAATTCCAACGTGTATCCCCGGGCCTTGAAAGTGTCATTTCTTGGTTCAACCCACTTCCGGTACAAAGTACGTCTTCCATTTTTTCCAATTGTCTTCTTTGGCTTTCACGAAGCATATCTTGTCGTTTAGAAGATGCACAAACGGCATTTGTTAAACATGTTATCGTTTAAAAAACTCTCCAAATTGGTGTGTGTTTGTGCGCCACCGCCACAACAACTAGTTGAAGTTGGTGTGCAAAGCAATGAATATAAAAGGCCGAAACATTTTCCTTTAAGATTAGAGCCCTTAGGCCGTTAAACTCGCCCGACATGTTACTTGCCCCGTCATAGCCTTGGCCTCTAATCCTTTTCAAACTTAACCCATAACGTGCCAATATATCATCAATAGCCGTTTTGAGTGTTATTGCGCTTGTCTCTTTGACATGAACAAGCCCAATAAAACGCTCCTTAACAATCCCAACTTTATCAACAAAACGAATAACAACCGCCATTTGTTCTTTTTTTGATACATCACATGATTCATCTACTAATAAAGAAAAAACATCATCACCAAGTTCTTCTAAAATTTGTTTAATTACCTCTTGAGCATAACAATGTTTGATGTCCGCTTGAATTTTAGGACTTGTCATTTGGTTATTCGCGGGCGCATTCTCTAAGTAACGTTAGCAAGCTCTTCATTCATTTCACCCATGAGTTCTAAAAGTTCTAAGAAATTCCCTTTATTTAATGAATCTTTTGATTCATCATGTCCACGAAACGCCAATCCGCCATTCAACAACCTTTTCCCAAGCAAAGTAGAAGCACTAAGTCTAAGTCGGTATTCACGTTTCTCCTTAGGGGTCCTATTGTCCCATTGTGTGTGTACCGCTTGATTTTCGTTAACTAAATCGGCACTCATTTGGAAACATTTGTTGTGTAAACTATTAACTAAACCAACATGTTTTTTAAGTGACGCATGTACCTTTTTCCAATTGTTATACCCACCGCACACAAATGTGTCTCTACCATCTCCGAAGTGGCTCCTAGACAAATAGCAACATAAGCAAAACACGCGATCCGATTTTGAGCTATACTCTAACCATCCTTTATACTCATGTTTGTCATACCATTCTTCCTTAAATTTTCTTAACTCGTCACCTTGAAACTTTGTTTGTGGGAATTCGATACCTCTTGGTTGATACGGTCCTCTTAGTATATATGCCCTTCTAATCGCATCCTTTTGATTCACGTTATATGATTCTATCGGCTTGCGATCATAAGGATCCGAAGGAAGAGTATCCAAATCAATTAGTTCGGAAGATGTATCCGCTTTCCGCTTGAGAAATCGCGCCATAACGTCTCTACTCATGGTTCCTATCACAATCATATTGATCCATGACCATAAATTCATCGTTCCATAATCTTTTTGTTTAATTTTAATTTTTAACTTTCAACCATTCAAACAATCAAACCCTAGAATTGTTTAATCAATCACCCCTAAAAATCAACTAAATAACATAACCATAAAAAAAAATCATCTAAGGGACTAAGGGCAGTAAATCAACAGGAAAAATCATCAAAAAACAATCATAAAAATCATCAAAGGCTAGTAAATCATCAAGTATAATCAATAAAAAAAAACATAAAACTCACCTTTGCTGTTGTGTCGCTGCTGTGTTGTTGGATTCCGGTCAGTTTCCGGCCGGAATTCTGGTCGTGGCTGGCTGTTGTGTTGCTGCTGATGAAGATGAAATCGCTGGGCAGAAGGTTCTCTGGTCGTAGAACCGAAACAAGGGCGGGAGGAAAGAAATTAAGGAAATTGAAGGGGTGTGGGCTAATTGTTAAGTGTTGGGTAATTATTGACTAATGGGCTTTTGGTTTATTGTTGGGTATTGGGCTTGTTGTTTAAGTAGTATAATGTATTGGATTTGGTTTATTGTTAGGTAGTTTTTTTTTTTTTTTTTTATAAAAGATCAGACTTTAATAAAAAATTTATAATATAAATTCAAAATATTTTTAACCCAAGGGGTGCGGACGAAAAATTCCAAGGGGTGCGACCGAAAAATTCCAAGGGGTGCGGACAAAAAAATTCAAGGGGTGCGGACGGGATTTTTTTCGGAAATTTACATTAAAAAATTTTTTTCTCGGGGGTGCGCCCGCCCACCTTGGGATGGTGGTGGGTCCGCCCCTGGTCTCAATTTCTGGCCAAAGCTGATTTGTTACAACCACTTTGCACACATGCTTAAATGATTACACTTCTGGCCAAAGCTGATTTGTCTTCGTTTAAGTAGAACTTTAAATAGTATATTATTTTGATGTTATTAATAGACATATCACAACCTCTTCACATAATGATCCTTATATTAATGATCCTTAATTAATTTTTATGATCATTTCGTCTGCCTTATTCTTAGTACCCATAATTTTACTCACTATAATTTCTTCTATAAATCTATATCTCATCCACTCTAATTCTTAAATCTAATATGTTTTGCTTAAAGTTTCTATAAGAATTAGCTCTTAAATTAAATCCATGATTATCTCTTAAGACACGACAATCCTATTGCTCTTTTCTGATAAAGCACTACAGAAGAAAAGTAGAGCATGATGATTAGGATAAATCGAACATGATGTCTCTTATGATAATCAAGAACTCTCTAACATAAGTGCTGTCACTAAAAGGTTATTCCAGATTAAGTCTTTCCTAAGACTAATCTATAATTATGGAATAATCACCAGAATTCCTAAGATGCATGCCTTCATTTAAAATTCTAAACTATAAGCTAAGTGGTATATGTGAATACATAATAATGTACAATACCATGACCCATAAAGTTAAGGGCTTACGCATGGAAATAAGTACATTTTCCAGTACATTACATACTAAGATTTTCACTTGTAAAATTTGATGCCTTATAAATCAACTATAACACTCAAAAGTACCAAAGTATAATGAGTGTGTTGATAAGCAACATATGTACAAAGAAATAAATATTTGAAGCTGGAAAATAAGTTGTTACTCACCTTACATTCAAAAAAGGATTGTTCTAAGGTCCATAGACAAATTACAAGTGTTGATTCCGCCTCTAAGGTTCTTCAAGGGAAAATCTCACTGCATAATTATGCCATTAGACTAGGCATAAGCAACTAGACTATCCATTATTCAGAAGAACGGTTGGATAAATTAATTAGTTAGCCACTTACTAATGATATTTAAATCTGATAATTTTAATATTCCTATTAACACGTGATTAGTTGACTCTAGTTTTAAACGTTTCCTTACCAGAAGTCAACAAATAAACAACATGAGAGTTAGTGACAAAATTAAATGTTAAGACTATAAGAAACATAATAAGCAGTCTTTTAACAACGTTTTTCGATACCTTATATATTCTGAAGATTAATCAGAATATAGTATCATAATTAAGCAATCTTATGAAGATTGTGAGGTTTGCATAGTCAACATAAAGTCACACTTACCTTAAGCTCTCATATTATTTGTTCTAAATATCTGGATTGAAACATTACTAAGATAAAACTAGATGATACCTTACATTTTCACAACTTTTGTTATCATGCAAATGAGAATTTGACAAAAGGAAATTGAGACTTATAAATTTCATCCATTATAACCAAAATTCATAAGAAATCATGACATGGTTAATGAGGATGATTATTCATCTAATCTCATTTTAAGTGATTTTAAATCATGACGTTAAAGCCCTAAAATATGACTTGGCTTAAGGAATAAGTATGGGTCCATCATAAGTCATTCATCGACATTCGTGGAACTTATTCCAAATGGAATATTCAGACATAATTCATTTATCATTTGAAAGACTATCAACTTGTATCTAAATTTTGTCGCATATGGCCCACGGTCTTATATGAAATCTATTCATATATATATATATATCTATATATATATATATACACTTAATAAGATTTCCATTAGATATGTCCCTGAGTTTTCTTATGACATCTGGACATTAAAGAAATCAAATAAAATCTAACATATATATGATAGGTTCCCACGTCACGTACCTCATTGAAACTTCTCTTGTAGCATTTTAGAGATATCACAGATCAGTGGGAGCATTAAGTGTCTTAATAATAACTTGCAATAGTTGCAAGAGGTGGGTGAGTGAAAATTTTACATTACCTAAATTTACACCTCTTGTACAAGACACTGCCCCATCTTAACATTGTTCTATCATAACTTGTCTCCTTAAAATCTAATGCTACTATTAAAAAAGTTTCATTGTTCTTAATTGTGGGCACACTTAGATTTCTTACCCAAACTAACTTAATCATCAACAAGAGAAATCACAACGACTAACGTCATTAACTTGTTTCTCTATTAGAATTTGTTGGTCGTTAAGTATTGACCCAAAGCATGCTGAGTTCCTAAAGATTTCTAAAGTCAGTGGGAGTAGTCAAAGTCATTATCATGACTTGCAAGGAATACAAGAGGCGGGGGGAAGAGTGTCATTAAATTTAACTCCGAATTTAACTCCGATTACACCTCTTGTACACCATACTGCACCAACTCTTATAGACTTAGAATCCTGAAAAAAAATAGCAACCTAAACAAGAGCTAATCCATAAAACTGAAACTTCTAACAAACCCAATAATCAACTCAGGAGGTCATCTAGGTTTAAAAGCCTACTAACTTTGATGATTACATAACCTCCCTAACTGAAGTTGAAATGGATTTTGGAAAAGATTACTGGTCCTATCTCTTCAAATTAAGCCATTAGTGTCAATTAATCTTCTAAATGGAATAAAACAGTTTTCTAGTAAAACTGATTTTATGTGTTCATATAACGTTTGGAATTTGATTGAATTACCTAAGAGTGTTCGTAACTAAACCAAATCCTGATACAAACGTTAAGACACTAAGAAGCATGATTGATTGTCAAAGGTTATACTTAGGAAGAGATAAATTATCAAAGATTTCTTTGAGGATCGTCACTGTTCAAGTAGCTTATAATAGTTTAAAGCTACATTAGATGAACATTAAAAACAATTTTCCTTAACAAGTGGCTGGCATATTTACATGTTCATAAAACAACCTGAAAGTTCCAAACTGAAGGTTAAAGAACACTTTGTTTGTAAGCCAATAAAATCCATGTATGGGTTAATGCAAACATCATAATGTGATGAAATCTTAACGTAATTATTTTCATCAACAATCAAGTGGATTAATGTACCTACCTCAAGATGAGTGGGAGCAACTAAATTAAACTTGTCTATATAGATGATATTCTTTTGACAAGTATATGTTCCATAAGTCAAAGCATTGTTAACACAAACTTTGATATAATAGATCTCAGAGATATCTCTTATGTGATTGATATCATAACATACCGAGATAGACCCAATGGGACATTAGTTTCGTTCCATAAGTTTAACCTTAAATGGGTCCTTACATATGTAACAAAAATACTGCTCTCCTTTAGAAGATAATAGGATAAATGAGATTATTTCCTTACGCTTCATTAATTAGAAGCCTTATGTAAGTTCAAGTCTATATTCGTTTAGATATTATTCACATTGCAACACACTAGATATGTCTAGATTAATGTGAAGCATCTAATGGAGTATTACAATATCTTTAAAAGAAACGAGAGGCTACAATTTAAAGAAGAAGTCAGATTTAAAACCGGATGATTACTTTAACTTTGTGATATTCAAATATGCAAGAATGTAATTCTGGGTATATCTTTATGTCAGCAGACAAAACCTATCTTATGGAGGAGTCATAATAAACTGATGATAACAACCTAAGTTATAATGACATAATTTAGTCACTAAATGTTGTTGGAAATTCATTAGTGGACTCATAAGTTTATTAACTCCATATAATTAATATTTTGAAGACTTAGTGTGATAAAGTCAGCTACCATGACTCCTTGAACAGTAACAGTTCAAGAGGTGCTGCATTAAAGTTCGATACGCAATTAATTATTCGTTTATGAACGAATTGAGGAAACTAAGTTTTGTATCGAATACATTCATGATATGCTTAAGGATCCTACAACTGAAGGGTTGTTACCCATAAGTCTTATTAAGAGAGCTCATAGACGGGTATTAATTGATGGTCGTGTCCAACCGCATATCGTACTATGAATCAATAAGTATTAGTTAATTTTCCTCATCAGTTTGATTTTGTATGTCTCTAAGAATATGTCAAGCCGGCATAATGGCATATAGACAAATAAAGTTACAAATCAAACAAAGGGCTTATGTGTATTTTGATCATGATGATTAGGTTTTAAATTAAGGCTATAGTATGACTAATGGGGGTCCTGAGTCGCATAATGATTCAACGGCTGTATTTCTCTGCTATAGTACTTGTTTAAGGCTAAAATGAGTGTTAACTCCTAATCAGACTTATCTAATACTCATAGTAAATGATTACTCGGCTAAGTGGGAGAATGTAAGATTAAATATATTTTATGTTATATTTAATCTAGTAGCCATTATAATCATTTAATTATATGGATCAAAATATATAACAATCCTATTAAATAATTAGTTGGTAATTGTTGATGGGCCTAATTACCCTTATTAACTAATTAGGGTTTCCTCTTGGGTGCATATATAAGGAGACTTATGTATAGGTTCTAAGGTTAGACACATAACCTAATTACTCTCATAACATCAATCGACCTCCTCTCCTCAACCGATTACCCTTTATCGGTTTACTCATCACCATCATTAGATTGCACCCTAAGGAGGAACCAGATCACTCTGACAATCATGTCAAACCTTATTGCTGCGTTTCCGTCTGGATTCTCTGCTGGCCTGTGCTGATGCAATCAAAGGTATGTCTTCATGTTTTCTATTATGTCTAAACAGAACTGATCAACAGGGTGATGTGACCCTGCAGTCCCTTTTGTTATGATGTGGTACATTGTGAAACTTGTAAAACTGTACTTGTGGTCTTGATATATGATTGCTCAATCGCAACATTCTCATTACATGCATTGTTGAATTACTTATTTACATTAAGATTGGGATGATATTAAGTAAACACATAACATCCATGAGGTATTATAAATGCGTGTTACATACTTACTATACTTATTATGACCTGACCGATGCGATCTTCTTATAGAAGATGCCTCCACGAAGGGAAACTCGTTTGCCCACTACAGAGGTGGAGTTACAGGCACGGATTTCACAGGCTATTGCACAGCACGAGGCCCAGCGCTCAGAACATAGTGGGGGTACCTCTGGAAACAACCCACCCCATGGTAATGATAAGTCGCTATAGACACATTACGTTACATTTGGATATTCCATGTGCAATCGCTAATGCTAGCTGTGAATGATGTTACTTATACAGGCTGTACCTATAAACAATTTCTAGAATGTAAGCCATTGAATTTCAACGGCACCGGGGGTGCTGTATCCTTTGTCAGATGGACGGAGAAGACGGATTCTGCGATAAGGATGAGCAAGTGTGCTCCTGAACAACAAGTCACCTACATCTCAGGACTCTTTCTAGATGGTGCCTTATCCTGGTGGAATCTTCAAGTCCAAACCCTGGGGGAAGAAGCTGCTTACGCCATGTCATGGGATGAAATGAAGGAGCTCATGAGGAAGAAATACTGTTCCAGGGCCGAAATTCAGAAACTGGAAACTGAATTCTGGCACCTCAAAATGGACGGACCAAAATTGTGGAATATGTGCAAAGATTCCACGACTTGTCACGCGTTGTGCCGTATATGGTGGATCCTGAATTCAAACGTATTGAGCGGTTTATTTGGGGGTTGGCACCTTAGATTATGAGTATGGTGACATCGTCAAAGCTTGTAACAATTACTGAGGCTATTGATCTGAGCGTATCACTAACTGAAGAAGCTATCAGGTTAAACAAGTTTTCAATTTCTGACCAGAAGAAAAAGGAGACTCACGTTGAGTCCTCGGGAGAGAACAAAAGGAAGTTCTCCAACTTTAAGAAGGGTACCAGCAGCGCCAGCAATAAGAAGGAAGTGAACCCACCAGCTGAAGTTAAAACTGGTGCTGAAATCAAGGGAAAAGGATACATGGGCGCTCTGCCCAAATGTGATATATGCCAGTACCATCATTCCGGCCAGTGCAGGTTAAGGAAATGGGAGTCTTGTGGGAAGACTGGCCATTCGAAGGAAACATGCTGGGCTGGTGCTGGCACAGGTAGTGGTAATCAAACAGGTTATGGAAGTGGTAATGGAAACCGCCCACGTGGAGAAAATGGCGGAAATGGTAATCGTGGAAATTTTGGGAATCAAGCGGGTAGTGGAAACCGGGGAGCAGACAACAACCGAGGTGGTAATGGGAATGGGAATGGGAATGGTCAAGGACCAGGTTGTTTCAACTGTGGAGATGTTGGGCACTTCAAGAGAGAATGCCCAAAACTCAATCATGCTCGAGGAAGGGTTTTCAACATCGGAGCGAGGGAAGCACGCCAGGATCCAAAAGTAGTTACTGGTATGTTCCCTATCAACCAACGCTTTGCATCTGTACTGTTTGATACTGGTGCCGACTATAGTTTTGTATCGCTAGAGTTTAAGAATATAGTTGGGTTGGTAGCAAGTAAGCTAGACATTCCGTATTCAATAGAACTAGCTAATGGAAAGCTAGTAGAAGCAAATGAAGTAATCAAAGGTTGCGTGATAGAACTGGGAGAGCACGAGTTTTCGCCTGATCTTCTGCCCGTCGAGTTGGGAAGCTTTGACGCGGTAGTAGGGATGGATTGGTTGACAAGCAACAGAGCAGAGATTGTATGTCATGAGAAGATCATACGCATTCGGATGGCGGATGGAGAAACGATTGTGGTACATGGAGAGAAGCGTGATACGCCTCTAAGGATCATTAGTTGCTTGAAAGTTCGAAAGTGTTTGCAGAAAGGATGTGTTGCCTTCTTAGCACACATTGTGGATAAGGAAGCCGCTGAGCCAAAGCTAGAAGACATTACAATCGTGAAAGAATATCCTGAGGTCTTCCCCGAAGACTTGCCAGGATTGCCGCCACAAAGACAAGTTGAGTTTCACATTAACTTAGTTCCAGGCGCCGCGCCTGTAGCTAAGGCACCTTCAGAGATGCAAGAGCTGTCAACGCAACTTCAGGAATTGTTAGACAAGGGATTTATCAGACCAAGCTTCTCGCCTTGGGGAGCTCCAGTTTTGTTCGTTAAGAAGAAAGATGGCAGTTTCCGCATGTGTACCGACTACCGCGAGCTGAATAAGTTGACCATTAAGAATCGGTATCCTTTGCCAAGGATTGATGACCTGTTCGATTAACTACAAGGTTCAAGTTTTTACTCCAAGATCGACCTTCGATCAGGTTATCACCAGTTGAGAATTCAAGAGGAAAGTATTCCAAAGACTGCCGTCAGAACTCGATATGGACACTACGAGTTCCTGGTTATGCCGTTTGGGTTGACAAACGCGCCAGCAGTATTCATGGATTTGATGAACAGAGTCTGCAAGCCCTACCTCGATAAGTTCGTGATCGTGTTTATTGATGACATTTTGATTTATTCGAAGACGAAGGAAGATCATGAGCAACACTTAAGAGCTATTTTAAAGCTGCTTAAGAAGGAGAAGTTATACGTGAAGTTCTCGAAGTGCGAGTTCTGGCTGCGTGAAGTTCAGTTTCTTGGTCATGTAGTTAACGGAAATGGAATTCATGTGGATCCCACAAAGATCGAGGCGATCAAGAACTGGGAGACTCCGAAGACGTCAACCGAGATTCGACAGTTCCTAGGGTTGGCAGGATATTATCACAGATTCATCGAGGATTTTTCAAAAATCGCTCAACCATTGACCTCCCTCACTCAAAAAGACAAGAAGTATGAATGGGGAGACAAGCAAGAAGAAGCTTTTCAGTTGTTGAAAAACAAGCTGTGTGACACACCGATCTTATCCCTACCCGAAGGTACTGACGACTTTGTGGTATATTGTGACGCCTCGCGTCAAGGTTTAGGCTGCGTGCTGATGCAACGAAAGAAGGTTATAGCATATGTATCTCGCTAGTTGAAGGTCCACGAGAAAAATTACACCACGCATGACTTGGAATTAGGCGCGGTGGTGTTTTCTTTGAAAATCTGGCGACATTACTTGTATGCTACGCGATGCACAATCTATACTGATCACAACAGCCTGCAGCATATATTTGATCAGAAGGAGCTTAACATGAGACAGAGACGATGGGTTGAGCTGTTGAACGATTATGATTGTGAGATCAAGTATCACCCAGGGAAGGCAAATGTGGTCGCCGATGCCTTGAGTCGGAAGGAAAGAATTAAGCCCATAAGGGTTCGAGCTTTGGAAATGATCATTAAGACGGATCTCTCGTTGCGCATTCGTGCCGCGCAGAGGGAAGCTCTTAAGGAAATGAATATTGAGAATGAATATCTCAGTGGGATGGAGAAGCAGTTAGTACCCAATGATGAAGGAACGTTGTGCTTCATGAAACGAATTTGGGTTCCTCTCTTCGGTGGTCTTAGAGAAGTAATTTTTGATGAAGCTCACAAGTCACGGTACTCGATCCATCCTGGATCGGATAAAATGTACCAAGATCTAAAGGATTTTTATTGGTGGCCGAGAATGAAAGGCGATGTTGCGATATATGTTGGCAAATGTTTGACTTGCGCCAAGGTAAAGGTCGAATACTAGAAGCCTTCAGGTCTCCTGCAACAACCAGAAATACCCAAGTGGAAATGGGAACAGATTTCGATGGACTTTATAACGAAATTGCCAAGGACACCCAAAGGTCATGATACGATTTGGGTAATTGTAGACCGTTTAACGAAATCTGCACACTTTTTGGCAATCAAGGAGAAAGACAACACGAGCAAGCTAGCTGAGCTATACCTGAGAGAGATTGTTGCACGACATGGAGTGCCTCTCTCAATTATTTCTGATAGAGATGGAAGGTTCGTGTCAAGGATTTGGCAATCCTTTCAAGAAGCCTTTGGTTCTCAGTTGAATCTGAGTACTGCCTTTCATCCGCAGACACACAGACAGAGCGAACGAACGATTCAAACGTTGGAAGACATGTTGCGAGCTTGCATAATGGATTTGGGAGGTAGTTGAGACACTCACCTACCCTTGGTAGAATTCTCGTACAACAACAGTTACCATGCAAGCATCCAAGCCGCACCATTTGAAGCTCTCTATGGATGCAAGTGTCGATCACCGTTATGTTGGGCAGACGCGGGTGATAGACAGCTTGTTGGTCCGGAATTGGTTCAAGAGACAACAGACAAGATTTTCCAGATCCGAGAGCGCATTAAGGCGGCTCGTGATCATCAAAAGAGTTATGCGGACCGAAGAAGGAAACCTCTGGAATTTGAGGTAGGAGATATGGTTTTGTTAAAGGTTTCACCCTGGAAGGGTGTAGCACGCTTTGGGAAGCGTGGGAAGTTGAACCCAAGATACATTGAACCGTTCAAAATCCTGGAAAGGATTGGTCTAGTAGTAAGATCCTTTTTAACCTTTGTTACTTCTATTTTTGATTGGTTAAAAGATGTATTATGTTGAGGATCACAAGAACACTAAAAGACATAAACTTGTATCTTGAACATAAGCTTGTTATATGATGAAATCTTGATGAAAAAAGGTTGTTTAGTGTATGTATAATGCTTGCTTGTTGATTTCTTGAGATGATGATGTTAATCATCACATGGAGCTTGCTAGATGGTGATTAAACACATAATCTAGCAAGTAGGAGGATGATTATGTAACAACATAGGATGATCATCTTCTTGAGAAAACATGAACTTGATAAAGGAAAGGGTTTCTTGAAAAATAATAAACAAAGTAAGCTAGTAAACTTATAGATTCAAGTTTTATGAATGATTTTCCAAGAAAACCAAGTTCAAAATATGATTTTTGAAAGATCATGGTTTTTACTTAAACTTACACTATTTTTAGTGGAAAAACAAGTGTAGAGATACGAGAGAAACAAGAAGATGTTATAAATAAACATTTTTGTAAAATGTGATTACAAGTTGTAAACACCTAGTTACTTTAAGAATGAGATTTTTAAAGGGATAAACACACTTTAGAGGGTAACTAAGTCCACTACAAACGCTACCAAGTTACTACAAGTTTTTGTGAAAAGATCAAGTTCGTAGTGTTATGTAAATGTATAGTTTTTGCTCTCGGAAAGTATAATATTGTTTAGGGTTGATTGTTGATTGTTGTGTGTTGATTTTGGAAAAGAAAATGATATGCTAAATAGCATGGACACCTCCATTTTCAAAGGAAACTATGGCAAAATTTTCTAAAAATACAAACACTTAGAAAATATTTTCTAACAAGTATTTACAAGTATGTTTTAAACTATGTTTTTTCAATATAAACCTTGCCATAAATTTTGTTACAAAAATACAAGTATTGGAGGTTGGTTTTTGTAAATAAAAATTGATAAATATATATTTAGAATATATATTCTATATTAAAGACACTTGTGTGAATATTTGTATACTTTGTGGAATAGTTATATTATTTTAGGGTAAAATAATATAACTTACAAATACCAAGAACTTACAAATCCAAAATAATACCAAGAATATCAAGGGATAAATATATATAAGTTACACGCTTGATACTGTGAAACCGAACGCAAAAACGTAACTTATATTCCGGAAAATACCATTACAAATATATTTTTGGGTAAATATTATTTTGGATACAAGAAGTGAAAATATAATTTTTGTAAAATATTACTAAGTTATATCGTATTTTCAACAAGAATAAAATATATTATTTTTGGGAGATAAAAATATACTTTCCTAGTATATCTAGAAGATATATGATTTTTGGGAAAAATATATATTTTCTTGGAATACATTATTTTTGACAAATAAGTTATATATATATTTTCTAAAGTGAGACTTGAAAATATATTATTTTAAGAATACAAATACGAGAATACGAAAGTACATGTATGAGATACCCCCATCCTTGGGAAGGAAATACGAAGTTAAATACTTGAGAAGTATTAATATTGTTTAACAATTATTCCAAACCCAAATATAATTTAAAGTTAAAATAATTATTATTTTAACAAGTAATTATAACTTGGAATAACATAAGAAACGCAACTCGAAAACGTTAAACTCTAAGCCAAGGCACGGCCCGTTCGTCTAATAGACGTTAGTACACTGTAGGTAGCTGTGTTTGCTACAGAGATTTGAGTTGCTAGTTCTGAAGACGCAATATTGTGAGTTCATGTCCCCCTTTTCTTTTAACTGTTTTCAGTTTTATACTTCGGGGGTGAAATACATGTTACGATTATTACAAACGTTTTATACATGGTATGATTAGCTTAAGAAGGGTTTACTGCTTGATCATGTGAAAGGTGGGTATAACACTTAAGGCCATTAATCCTCGTTATAGAACCGAGGGACATGAGTGATAGATCTATTTGGGTGTAGCGAGCCCACACCCATGGGGACCAGGGTGGCCCATAGGGTGACTATGTCTTCCAGCCGGAGGCCCGGTACAAATTTGCAATGTTTGAGTCTTCCTGCACCATTTCACACATACCATTGGCTTTGCAACCTTGTGGTGATCTGTTTTCCTTATTTGCTACATACCAGGGATATACATACATACAAATATACTTTAATGGTTTATTCATACACTCAGACATGAACTCGCTCACCTTTTGTTGATATTTTTAAAACTACATGTATTTCAGGGAACTAGTGGATCTGGCAAGTGTGCATGTGTCTTCAAGCTGCGTAGTGAAATAAAAGATGTTATCCATGGTTGTTGAGTTTAGGGGGTGTATCCTATTCCTGGACGGGATACATGATTCTAAACTCAGGTTTTATTTAAAGTCTTTTGTGGAGTCTTTATGAACTCAGTTAAACATGTTATGGTTTGTAACTTATTTTGGTGTCGATGTTTTCAAGACCAGTATGTTGTGGTACTTTCAAACTTAACTTTTATGCATGAATATCTTTTGGTTTTATCATATAGCAATGTTACGATTAAATGCTATGTTATTAAGAAGTCACACCAATAATCACGCTTCCGTAAAAGTTAGGGTGTGACAGATTCCATCATATGTGAGTATTTTTCCATGTGAATAGGTGTGAAAATGTAATTTAAAGAAACTTTCATACCCAAAACTTGTTTCCCGTATGTGCATGTTCACTCGTGAACACACATGTAAGGGTGTTTTAATTGTATGTTTTGCCCACGTTTACACATTGGGACTTATGGGCTCACATATAAATGTAGTTTATTGATTATTTGTGTTCCTCACGCCTAGTCATCAAGCTCATGGGTACCGACAGAGTATTATCGAACGATTCTCGTCGATAACCACTTTCACTGATGAAATAGGCAGTAGGTGATACCCATCTATTTAGTAGTTACCATGGTGCAAAATTTGGCATTGAAATTTACGGATTCGATCAAAAGGTGACAAACAATTAATGATTCACGATTGATAGAGATAATGTAATTCATTTAGGGCAAAATCCGAATTTAATTGAAACTGGTGCTCTTTAACTCGACGCCTTGTCGCGGGAAAACAAGAAGAATTCAATCGATATCGGTTCAGTTCGTTATGATATACCGGTACATTACCTACATACACTATAACAACTGAAAAAAGTAAAATCAAAGAATAAAATCATAACATTATATGATAGCATTGATCATTAACTAACTAAGCCTAAAGTAGTAGTAGATTGTAGCACTATCGGTTTGACAACCCGCCCGAGCCATTTTGGCATCGAAATCAGTTTATTTAAACTTACTGATTCTCGGCATCTAAGGTTTGATCATTGTAACAACGACTTATGATTCACCATTCTATTCATGTTATATGTACTATGAACCTTTGTTTACTTACCAACTTTTTAGTTGACTCTTTTATTTTTATTCATGTATAGGAAATGCAGTTTGAGAATTTACAAGCTTGGTGATTCATATAGGACGCATTGGACTTAGACTTAATAAACAAAACTTTGTTTCATGTTGTGTGATGTTTGTAAACAATTTGATTCTTTTGTTTGACATTTAATTTGGTATGCTTAAGTACATCAATTTTAATAATGCCATGAGTTATGAACAATCTATACGCCCTGACATATTCCACCGTCGGTTTGGGTGTTACACGTGAAGTAACTTAATTTATACCGTCTAATGAAAACGTATTATATTTGACACGACTCTTAATAAGCATATAAATGTATTATATATGAGCCTACTCATTTCCAAAATAAAATAATGTTAAAACATATATCAATTTCAATTTACACCGACACGTACATAAAAATAAGCACATAAAAATTGATTACAAAGTCTTTACAAAGTTAAGGGGTTATAAGTGCCAATGCTAAATGTATAAGGGTAAAGGTACATAAAGACACCAAAAGACAAAAAAAAATAAGGGACATTCATTGGGAGGAACTATAAACATAACTTCTTAATATAGTTAGTTGTATAAAATATGTATTTGCAATTACAACCAAGGTATCTTATGATGGAAAATAACTTCTTCATGTAGTTAGTTGGATAAAATATGTATTTGCAATTACAACAAATGTATATTATGATGGAAAACACATTATCTAATGCTCAATACACTATTAAACTAATAGGTATCACCAACGGATTATCACCGACGGCTACAGTTCGTCGGTAGTTACTAACGGACTTAGTAAGATTTAAAACAAAAGGACCACCAAAAACCGATATTTCATCGAACCCATTGCTAACGAATTTTTGACGGATTCCATCATATGTGAGTATTTTTCCATGTGAATAGGTGTGAAAATGTAATTTAAAGAAACTTTCATACCCGAAATTTGTTTCCCGTATGTGCATGTTCACTCGTGAACACACATGTAAGGGTGTTTAGATTGTAAGTTTTGCCCATGTTTACGCATTGGGACTTGTGGGCTCACATATAAATGTAGTTTGTTGATTATTGTGTTCCTCACGTCTAGTCATCAAGCTCGTGGGTACCGATAGAGTATCGTCGAAGGATTCTCGTCGATAACCACTTCCACTGACGAAATAGGCAGTAGGTGATACCCATTTATTTAGTAGTTACCATGGTGAAAAATTTGGCATAGAAATTTATGGATTCGATCAAAAGGTGACAAACAATTAATGATTCACGATTGATAGAGATATTGTAATTCATTTAAGACAAAATCCTTTTTTAATTGAAACTTGTGCTCTTTAACCCCACACCTTGTCGAGGGAAAACGAGGAGAATTCAATCGATATCGGTTCAGTTCGTTATAATATACCGGTACGTTACCTACATATACTATAAAAATGATTAAGTAAACTCAAAAAATAAAATCGTAACATTAGATAATAGCATTGATCATTAACTAACTAAGCCTAAAGTAGTAGTAGATAATAGCATTATTGGTTTGACAACCCGCCCGAGCCATTTTGACATCGAAATCGCTTTATTTAAACTTATTGATTCTCGGCATCTTAGGTTTGATCATTGCAACAACGACTTATGATTCACTATTCTATTAATATTATATGTACTATAAACCTATGTTTACTTACCAAATTTATAGTTGACCCTTTTATTTTTATTCATGATATTGGAAATGCAGTTTGAGAATTTACAAGCTTGATGATTCATATAGGACGCATTGGACATAGACTTAATAAATAAAACTTTGTTTCATGTTGTGTGATGTGTGAAAACAATTTGATTCTTGTATTTGACATTTAATTTGGTATGCTTAAATACATCAATTTTAATAATGCCACGAGTTATGAAAAATCTATACGCCCCGGCATATTCCGCCGTCGGTTTGGGTGTTACACGTAAAGTAACTTGAATTTATATCGTCAATGAAAACGTACTATATTTGACCCCACTTTTTTAGAACAAAATTTATGTCAAAATGTAGACCAATTGAAAACTACATAAAAATAAGCACACAAATGTATTATATATGTGCCTACTCATTTCCAAAATAAAATGATGTTAAAACGTATATCAATTTGAATTTATACTGACACGTACATAAAAGTAAGCACATAAAAATTGATTACAAAGTCTTTAAAAATTAAGGGATTATAAGTGCCAATGCTCATTGTATAAGGGTAAAGGTACAAAAAGACACAAAAAAAAAAAAAAACAAATAAAGGGACATTTGGAAGGAACTGTAAACATAACTTCTTAATGTAGTTAGTTGTATAAAATATTATTTGCAATTACAACAAAGGTATCTTATAATGGAAAATAACTTCTTCATGTAGTTAGTTGCAGTGGCGGACCCAGGAATTTTTCTATGGGGGTGCGGAACATTTTTAAAAATTTTAGGCCCCTAGGTATATAAGTAAAAAAATCGGTTCGTATCGGGTCGGGTCGGGTCATGTAAAATAAACGAACATCAAACTAAATTTATATAATCATCAAAAATATGTCAAACCTTGTTACAAACATAATTAAAACGTCGACGCCCTACGAGTTTCATTTTTTGAAATCTCTCCAAAATATCATCTAAAACTAATTTCTTAAGCAATTCTTTCTTTATATAACATAAGTTTATCGCTCCATAACATAATGTTTCAATTTTAGCTTTCAACTATTCAAGCCCTAGAAATTATAACGTAAGTTGTAATCACCCTAAAAATATATAAACAACATAATCACCCTAAAAATCATCTAAACAACCATAAACAACGTCAAAACACATAAAATTTCAAACCTATTTAACAACTTTATTACCCTTTTTTCTCCTATAATATCAACCAAAATCATCAAAATAACAAACGACGGTGGTATGGTGGTTGATTACGGTGGTTGCTGGCTGCTGGACTGTTGTCGCTGGGTGATGTTGTTCGTTGGCAGTGTAGGGACGCAAGAGAGAGAGAGAGAGAGAGAGAGAGAGAGCGAGAGAGAATTTTTAAAGGTTTTGGGCTTTAATTATTTTATTATACTTTGAAACATTGTTGGGTTTGGTTAATGGGCTAAGACTTAGTGGGCTAGCTAGTTAGGAATTATAAGTGGGTAAAGGTATGAGTATTTGGGTTTAAAATATAAATTGATAACACTTTTTACCTAAGGGGTGCGGACGAAAAATTTCAAGGTTGCGGTCGAAAAATTCCAAGGGGTGCGGACGAAAAATTCCAAGGGGTGCGGACGGGATTTTCGACGGAATTTAGCACTAAATTTTTTTTTCCCCAGGGGTGCGCCCGCCCACCTTGGGTTGACTTTAGGTCCGCCCTTGGTTAGTTGTATAAAATATGTATTTGCAATTACAACAAAGGAATCTTATGATGGAAAACACATTATCTAATGCTCGATACACTACTAAACTGATAGGTATCACCAACGGATTATCACCGACGACTACAGTTCGTCGGTAGTTATTAACGGACTTAGTAAGATTTAAAATAAAAGGACCACCAAAAACCCATATTTCATCAAACCCATTGCTAACGGATTTTTTACGGATTCCATCATATGTGAGTATTTTTCCAAGTGAATAGGTGTGAAAATGTAATTTAAAGAAACTTTCATAACCGAAATTTGTTTCCCGTATCTGCATATTCTCTCATGAACACACATGTAAGGGTGTTTAATTTGTATGTTTTGCCTACGTTTACACATTGGGACTTGTGGGCTCACATATAAATGTAGTTTTTTGATTATTTGTGTTCCTCACGTCTAGTCATCAAGCTCGTGGGTACCGATGGAGTATCATCGAAGGATTCTCGTCGATAATCACTGATGAAATAGGCAGTAGGTGATACCCATTTATTTAGTAGTTACCATGGTGCAAAATTTGGCATTGAAATTTATGGATTCGATCAGAAGGTGACAAACAATTAATGATTGACAATTGATAGAGATATTGTAATTCATTTAAGACAAAATCTGTTTTTAATTAAAAAAGGTGCTCTTTAACCCCACGCCTTGTCACGGAAAACGAGGAGAATTCAATCGATATCGGTTCAGTTCGTTATGCTATGCCGGTACATTACCTACATACAGTATAACAACTGAGAAAGTAAACTCAAAAAATAAAATCCTAACATTAGATAATAACATTGATCACTAACTAAGCCTATTTTGGCTTGACAACCCGCCCGAGCCATTTTGGCATCGAAATCGGTTTATTTAAGCTTATGATTCTCGGCGTCTAAAGTTTGATCATTGCAACAAAGACTTATGATTCGCTATTCTGTTCGTATTATATGTACTGTAAACCTATGTTACTTACCAGCTTTTTAGTTGATCTTTTTATCTTTATTCATGATATAGGAAATGCAGTTTGAGAATTTACAAGCTTGATGATTCATATAGGACGCATTGGACTTAGACTTAATAAAAAAAACTTTGTTTCATGTTGTGTGATGTTTGAAAACAATTTGATTCTTGTATTTGACTTTTAATTTGGTATGATTAAATACATCAATTTTAATAATGCCATGAGTTATGAACAATCTATACGCCCCGGCATATTCCGTCGTCAGTTTGGGTGTAACATGTAAAGTAACTTGAATTTATACCGTCTAATAAAAACGTATTATATTTGACCCGATTATTTTAGAACAAAATTTATGTCAAAATGTAGACCAATTGAAAACTACATAAAAATAAGCACACAAATGTAAAAACATATAGCAATTTGAAAACCTATAGCAATTTGAATTTATACCGACACGTACATTAAAATAAGCGCAGGAAAACTGATTACAAAGTCTTTAAAAAATTAAGAGGTTTTAAGTGCCAATGCTAAATGTTGAAGGGTAAAGGTACCAAAAGACACCAAAAGGCAAAAAAAAAAAAATCAAATTAAGGGACATTCACTTGGAGGAACTGTAAACATATCTTCTTAATGTAGTTAGTTGTATGAAATATGTATTTGCAATTACAACAAAGGTATCTTATAATGGAAAATAACTTCTTCATGTAGTTAGTTGTATAAAATATGTATTTGTGATTACAATAAAGGTATCTTATGATGGAAAACACATTATCTAATGATCGATACACTACTAAACTAATAGGTATCACCAATGGATTATCACCGACGGCTACAGTTCGTCGGTAGTTACTAACAGACTTAGTAAGATTTAAAACAAAAGGAGCACCAAAATCCCATATTTCATCGAACCCATTGCTAATGGATTTTTGACGGATTCCATCATATGTGAATATTTTTCCATGTGAATAGCTGTGAAAATGTAATTTAAAGAGACCTTCATACCCGAAATTTGTTTCCCGTATGTGCATATTCTCTCATGAACACACATGTAATGGTGTTTAATTTGTATGTTTTGCCCGTGTTTACACATTAGGACTTGTGGGCTCACATATAAATGTAGTTTATTGATTATATATGTTCCTCACATCTAGTCATCAAGCTCGTGGGTACCGACGGAGTATCATCGAAGGATTCTCGTCGATAACCACTTTCACTGATGAAATAGGCAGTAGGCGATACCCATTTATTTAGTAGTTACCATGGTGCAAAATTTGGCATTGAAATTTATGGATTCGATTAAAAGGTAACAAACAGTTAATGATTCACTATTGATAGAGATATTGTAATTCATTTAAGACAAAATCCATTTTTAATTGAAACTAGTGCTCTTTAACCCCACATCTTGTCGCGGGAAAACAAGGAGAATTAAATCGATATCGGTTCTGTTCGTTATGATATATTGGTACATGACCTATATACACTATAACAACTGAAAAAGTAAACTCAAAAAATAAAATCGTTACATTAGATATCTACACATGTTCGGTTTTTTGTGGCAATGGCTCGGGTGTAACCTTGCAAAACCTTTATAATTAATTTTGATGTCTTAATTTAAGGAAAAAAACATGCATGTAAAAAAATTACCAAAATGGCAACCAGAAAAGAAAAGAAATATGGGTGTTGTATGATTTTTTTATCGGTGTGTAGCACGTTGGCTACGTTTTTGCGGGTAAGGCACTCTATGATTACCCTACACGGAGTCAAACCCGGGATCAAATCTAGTGCCTGGCCCCAATGGGATTATTGACACTTAGGCCCTTGGCTGCCATCCCATGAAGTAAACATGTCTGAATATCGCCACTTACGTATACCAAACGTCTCTCTTGCCTCATAACTAGCTCTCGAGATCATTGCCAACTGAGCTAGCTCTCGGCAGGTGCTGCAAGCTTGCAATATTTGAACCCATAACCTAAGGATTATTAACATAACACCTAATCATTCCACCAACTCGTTTTCTTTTTAGATGAAATGTTTCCATATGTGTGTATATAAAAAAATGTTGCAAAGAAAAAACGAAAAAAATAAGAAGATAATGGATGTCATTTGGTATCCACTCATTGACCTGGTGCATTTTAGCATCATAACTCTATTAAATTTTATTTGGTTTGATATAAAGTATAATGAAGTTAAATACGTCGGTGAGTTCGGATAAAATTATAATTGTAAAAGTAGATGTCTTAAGACAATGTCATCACTATACTAAAAGAATGCATACTTGATTTTCTCTTTTTCTCTCGCCCTCTTTGTGTTGTTTTTATCTTTTCACTCTAGGTTATAATCAACATTTGTCTTATAGAAATTAAGCAATAACCATGTGAATGGATCAAATGGTCCATATCTCACATAAGTACAAACTTGGATGTATATCTTTATCTAAAAGTCAACAATGGGAGACGAGGTACATATTTTGATGATAATTGATAAACAACTAGCAAAAAGACCCACGCGTGTTGCGGTGCAGGTACATTACAAATATCGAATAGATTAGTACAAATGTTATCTGATGTGTTACCCAAATAAAAACGCGCGTTTCAACGTATCCGATTGAACTTCATGTAACCTATATAAGCATTGCGATTAGATCAAAACATAAAGTAAATCAAATTTATACCGTACAATCATAACGTATTATATGTGACCCGACAAAAGAGATTAATTAGAGCTTTTGAAAAATGGGAAAAAAGAAACCACAATTTGACAACACTCGGTTCACAACAAATTTACGAAACATTTGTAAAATAAGCACGAAAACATATTATATTTGACATGATGTTTTACAAAAAAAATTACGTCGAAACATACACCATCTCGAATTTATACTAAAACATACATAAAAATATGCGTGTAAAATGTTTTATAAACGAAAACGTATTCTATTTTGTAACACCCCGAAAATATTAATGTTACATTTTAAACTAAATACTAGTAGTAAGTTAAGATAAAAGACTAGGAAAGATAACCTAGTTAGTAGAAATCTTAACATAATATGACAAAGTATAATTAAAAACCCTTGTTCTATAACCCATGTAAAATTGAGGGACCAAACTTGCCAATTCTGGAACTTAAATTATTATTAGTAAAAAAAATAACACATCAAACACACACCTAAGTGTGTGTTTGATCGATCAGAACGCAGGCAACAAAGGGGATTCCCCTCAAACCCTAAAGTTCACAAAATCCCTCAATTGAAGGTGCAAATCGAGTCCGAATTGAAATCTGAATATAGATTTGTGATCACCTTGACTAAGGGATCGTAAGGTATGTAAAATTTCATGATTTGGTTCTACCTTAGATTTTAGATAAAATCATGAGGTTCAAATCTGATCATGCATGATGTTTGTTTTGATTGAAATAGTGTATAAGGATGAACCCTAGAAGATTTCTTGTTGAAATTTGGTTTAATTCTTGTAAAGTTCATGATCACCATTAGAGGTGATATGTGGGTTTTTGTAGAAAAGTATGAGACATTAGGATTTTGATGTATCCTAGAGTAATTCAAGCTTTATGAACAAGATTCAGAAATTATTGATGTAAAGATTTAGCGAAATTGCTTAAATTGATGTTTGCTATGGCTAAATCATGAATGTTAAACTTAGTCACAAATTGTAAGAAATTATGCACACAAGATGCTTGATAAAATGCCTAAAAGACATTGATCGACACAAATGTGGTGTTGGTTAAGTAACAAGCTTAATCATGAGCCGAATGGTTCTAATGATAAATTGGCTTGTATGTTTTAGGCAACACGAGCGAGGCGTCGGGAAGTCAAGCCGGTGCGGACGCTCGCCAAAAGGGAAAGCTCTAAGGTACGTGGTTAACGCTACTATAATGTTGATGATCTAGTTTTCATTTTAATGGTTTACTAGTTATGAATAATAGAGAGTCGTGATGGTTTGGTTGCTTGAAATGAGGGACCTCATAATGGCAAACCAAATAAGCTATAGTGGTGGGTACAAACCGGGTAACGGGAGTACCTCATCCGTAGTCCATAAACCCGTGTGTCGGGTAATGGGAAGAATATTATTGTCACGCAAACCGGTAATGGGAGCGTGTGGGTAGAAGTAAGGGATCCTAAACGGATCATAATTGCTGTAAAGGAATACCCCGTGCTGTACTTTGATGTCCTTAAAGTGCAGGAATTGGTATAAACGGGTCAAAACAGCAAATAGGAAGGATATGCAGAGACTACCGTAAATTACGGTATCACCGTAATTTACGGTAGAGAGTAAACCTTTACGGTGGTTCTCTACTGATTTACGGTAGAACCTTAAACGTCCAGCTCTCACCTTAAATTACGGTGACCACCGTAATTTACGGTGGAGTCCGGCTAAAAATGTCAAGTTTTGTTTAATTTCATATTTTGAATCCGATTTAAACGCACACTTAATTATGTGAAATTTGAGGGATTCTAACCTTGATATTTTGTTAAATTTCCAGCTTTAAAGTAAGTCAATCAAATGGATGGTGATCAACGCAAGGCTTCGGAACCGAACACAATCAAGAAGTTGTTCTTCACTTTTGTCTTAAATGTTCGCTAGTGATAATTTTGTAAAGAAAGGAATACTTATGTACCCTTGTTGTGTTGTGATGGTTTTCAAACACTTATGTTCTAAACTAGATTTAAAATCTGCGTTTATGTTTTAAATGACTATGATCTTTCTTATCTAGTTGGTTTAAATATTGGGCATTTTTTTAGAGTGTTACAAGTTGGTATTCAGAGCTAAGGTTAAAGAGAATTGTGTTCGGTTCAAGGCTTGATCAACATCCGGTAAGAATTTACTTAAAGCAAATTAAATTTAAAAAGATTAAAAAGGGTAACGATTTATTGTGTATGGGAGGAGTATAGTGATATACTCGAACCCGGGAAGTACACTTAGTATAGATGATAAGGCAAAGTTATATACTTGGCCGGAAAATAAGTACGAAGTCTCATGTAAGAGCATGAGAGCGATTGAACAAGATTATTTAACGGATCATTTTAACATTTCAGTAAGAAGATGTCGGGAGGTGCTAGTAACAATGTTCTATCCCTCACTACCGACGAGTTGAAAGAGAAGATTGCCGAGGAAGTTGGTAGGGCCATCGAAGTTAGTCTACCAAGATTTGTGGAAAGAATGCAAAACACCTTACTTTCAACTATGGAGGAAAGAATTGGTGAACTAAGAGAAGATCTTACCAGTGATAGAGGCAAGACTAAGGAAAAGAAAGGTTGTTCCTACAACAAGTTTATGGCGTGCAAGCCCCCGATTTTCAATGGAGAGGTAGATCCAATTGCTTGTCAAAGGTGGATAAGCGATATTGAGGGTGTTTTTGAACGAACGCATTGTGATGAAAGTGACTTTGTGGCATATGGAACTGGCCAACTTAGAGGCCAAGCCAAGGATTGGTGGGACAACCTCAGAAACGAAAGGGGTGCTGAAACAATAAGGGCGATGACTTGGGAAGCTTTCAAAGTACCATTCCTCAAACATCATAGCCCCAAGGCAGTGATAAATAAGATAAAGGAAGAATTCATGCAATTGAGGCAAAAGGGTGAAACCGTTGATAAGATTACGGGGATGTTCATGGATAAGCTCAAGTTTTGTGATGACTTGGTCAAAACTGAAGAACAGAAAATTTATTATTATCACACCATGCTTAGGGCTGAATATAGGAAATTCATGACTCCCTCACATTATGAAAGCCTCACTGATATAATCAATGCGGCGCGGGAACGCGAGATTGAACTAAAAAGGCAAGTTGAAAGAGGTGAAAGGAGGGCCTTGGATGAAAACCCGAGTCCCACAAAGAAGCCGAAGGTAGCTGAATCTTCGAAGAAAGGAAGTGCAAAAGGAGGATCTTCGAGTTGCAAAACATGTGGACGCACTCATAAAGGTGAATGCTATTTCAAGAACAAACCTTGCGTGGCATGTGGCAAGATAGGGCATGGGGTTGCAAATTGCCCAGACAAAGTAACGGTGTGCTATAAATGTTACCAACCGGGTCATAAAAAGTCAGAATGTGCGGAATTGGTGGGAAAGAAAGAGAGTGCCGACTCTAGGGATGAGACCCCAAAAGCTAAGGCAAGGTCGTTCCAAATCACTGCTGCTGAAGCAAAAATGGAACCTGACGTGGTTACAGGTATATTTACTATAAATTCGATCCTTGCACGTGTTTTATTTGATACAGGTGCGAATAAGTCTTTTGTTTCACATAGATTTATTCAAAACCCCATGTTTACATTAACAAAATTACCTATGCCAATGGAAGTAGAAGTAGGTAATAACAAAAGTTTTCTTGTTTGTGATGTATGTCGGGAATGCAAATTGAATATCGATGGCGAGGAATACTCCATTGATTTAATACCCATGTCCATGGGTGAATTTCAAGTGGTCGTTGGAATGGATTGGCTATCCCGCTACCATGCTAAGGTGATATGCTTACGTAAGGAGATACACCTAACGTCTCCGAGCGGAAGGCGTGTCATCATCTATGGGGAGAAGGCTTGTAATCCCATGATATGCTCGATGATAGAAGCCCGCAAGTTTATACTACACGGGTGTAAGGCATATCTAACCTATATACGTGACGTCGAAAAAGAAACGCCAAGAATTGAAGACGTACCTGTGGTGCGTGAATTTAAAGATGTCTTTCCCGAAGATCTTCCGGGAATGCCACCAGAGCGCGAAATAGAGTTCGGGATTGAATTGACCCCGGGTGCTAAACCGGTTGCTAAGGCACCGTATAGATTGGCACCTTCAGAACTGCAAGAGTTAATGTCTCAGTTGCAAGATTTACTAGAGAAGGGATTCATCCGGCCTAGCGTGTCTCCTTGGGGAGCTCCCGTGCTATTCGTAAAGAAGAAGGACGGGAGCATGCGGATGTGTATTGATTACCGGGAGTTAAACAAACTCACGGTAAAGAATCGATACCCACTTCCGAGAATTGACGACTTATTCGATCAATTACAAGGCGCTAGCTGGTTTTCAAAAATCGATTTGAGATCGGGTTACCACCAATTGAGGGTAAAGGAAAATGATGTACCAAAAACGGCATTCCGGACACGATACGGCCATTTCGAATTTCTCGTGATGTCTTTCGGATTGACGAATGCGCCCGCGGCTTTCATGGACCTCATGAACCGGGTTTGCAAACCGATGCTCGATAGATCGGTGATTGTTTTTATAGACGACATCCTCGTTTATTCAAGAAACGAGGCGGAGCACGCTAACCATTTACGAGAAGTATTGGAGGTATTAAGGCGGGAAAGATTATATGCTAAATTCTCAAAATGCGCCTTCTGGTTACGAGAGGTGCAATTCCTAGGGCACGTCATCAGTGCCGAGGGAATATTGGTGGATCCGTCGAAGGTGGAAGCGGTGTCAAAATGGAGCCCTCCAAAGAATCCATCCGAAATTAGAAGTTTCTTGGGGTTGGCAGGTTACTATCGGAGATTCATTCAGGATTTCTCCAAAATCGCAACGCCATTGACCAAATTGACCCGCAAGAATGAGAAGTTCGTCTGGGGAAGCGATCAAGAAAAGGCATTTCAGACATTGAAGGAAAAATTAACCTGTGCACCGGTGTTGACTTTACCGGACGGTACGGAGGATATGGTAGTGTACTCGGATGCATCGCACCTAGGCCTTGGGTGCGTACTAATGCAAAGGGGAAGGGTGATCGCCTATGCCTCTAGACAACTTAAGCCGCATGAAACAAAGTACCCAACCCATGATCTTGAGTTGGCAGCCGTGGTCTTTGCCTTGAAAATCTGGAGGCATTACTTGTATGGCGTAAAAAGTACTATTTTCACTGACCATAAGAGTTTGAAGTACTTTTTCGACCAAAAGGAGCTAAACATGAGGCAGAGACGCTGGTTAGAAGTGGTGAAAGACTACGATTGCGAGATCCATTACCACCCCGGAAAGGCTAATGTGGTGGCGGATGCCCTTAGCCGAAAGGACGAATGCGCTCCAATACGAGTACGATCTATGCAGTTGGTAGTAACTTCAGGTTTGCTCGAGCGTATCCGAGAAGCCCAAACCGAAGCGTTAAAGAAAGAAAATTGGAAGAAAGAACGTATAAAAGGGATGGTAAAAGACCTTACGGAAGGAAGTAATGGGATGAAATGCCGGAATGATCGGATTTGGGTCCCAAACACATGTGGTGTTAAGAGTCTTCTGCTTGACGAGGCTCATAAGTCTCGCTATTCGATCCATCCCGGGGCAACTAAGATGTATAGGGACTTGAAGCAAAACTATTGGTGGCCGGGGATGAAAAGGGATGTGGCTAAATACGTGGAGAAGTGTTTGACTTGTTTACAAGTCAAAGCGGAGCATCAAAAACCCTATGGCAAGTTGCAACCATTAGATATTCCGGTTTGGAAGTGGGAACAAATTACAATGGACCTGCTAACCAAGCTGCCCAGAACTAGTCGTGGTTTCGATGCCATTTGGATAGTTGTGGATAGACTAACCAAAAGTGCCCATTTCATCCCTATCCGAGAAACTTATACGTCAGAGAAGATGTCTGAAGTGTATACTAATGAGATAATAGCACGCCATGGAGTGCCGGTATCCATCGTGTCCGATAGGGATACCCGGTTCACTTCAAATTTTTGGTGCGATTTCCAAAAACAAATGGGAACTAAATTATTTATTAGCACCGCGTACCATCCTCAAACAGATGGTCAAAGTGAAAGAACAATTCAAACATTGGGGGATATGTTACGGGCGTGCATAATTGACTTCGGGGGTAGTTGGGATATTCACCTACCGTTGGTTGAATTCTCATATAATAACAGTTACCACGCAAGCATCGGTATGGCTCCGTATGAAATGCTATACGGAAGGAAGTGTCGAACTCCGGTATGTTGGGGTGAGGTTGGCCCGCGTGAACTTGAACATAAAGATATAATCGGACTCACGAATCAAAAGATCGACATAGTCCGAACTCACCTAAGGGCGGCTCAAAATCGACAGAAGGCGTATGCGGACAAACGGAGAAAACCGATTGAGTTCCAAGTTGGTGATAAGGTTATGTTGAAGGTATCACCGTGGAAAGGAATAATCCGGTTTAGAAAAAGGGGAAAGTTAAGCCCAAGGTTTATCGGGCCCTTCAGAATCATCGAGCGAGTCGGTAGGGTGGCTTACCGTCTCGAATTGCCCCTAGAGTTGAGTGGGATACATAGCACGTTCCATGTATCACATCTCCGGAAATGTCTAGCTGACGAAACCGCGTATATTCACTATGACGACATCGAGGTAGATAATAGTCTCAACTACGCGGTGAGACCAATTGCTATTCTAGACCGTAAGGTGAAAAGCTTAAGGAACAAGATGGTCTATCAAGTAAAGGTCAAATGGGAACACCGAAAAGGATCAGACACCACTTGGGAGTCTGAAGAGGAAATGAAACGACTATACCCTACACTTTTCGGTACGTATAAGAAACTTCTGTCATATACATAAACAGGTTTCGGGGACGAAACCCTCTTTAAGGGGGGTGGACTTGTAACACCCCGAAAATATTAATGTTACATTTTAAACTAAATACTAGTAGTAAGTTAAGATAAAAGACTAGGAAAGATAACCTAGTTAGTAGAAATCTTAACATAATATGACAAAGTATAATTAAAAACCCTTGTTCTATAACCCATGTAAAATTGAGGGACCAAACTTGCCAATTCTGGAACTTAAATTATTATTAGTAAAAAAATAACACATCAAACACACACCTAAGTGTGTGTTTGATCGATCAGAACGCAGGCAACAAAGGGGATTCCCCTCAAACCCTAAAGTTCACAAAATCCCTCAATTGAAGGTGCAAATCGAGTCCGAATTGAAATCTGAATATAGATTTGTGATCACCTTGACTAAGGGATCGTAAGGTATGTAAAATTTCATGATTTGGTTCTACCTTAGATTTTAGATAAAATCATGAGGTTCAAATCTGATCATGCATGATGTTTGTTTTGATTGAAATAGTGTATAAGGATGAACCCTAGAAGATTTCTTGTTGAAATTTGGTTTAATTCTTGTAAAGTTCATGATCACCATTAGAGGTGATATGTGGGTTTTTGTAGAAAAGTATGAGACATTAGGATTTTGATGTATCCTAGAGTAATTCAAGCTTTATGAACAAGATTCAGAAATTATTGATGTAAAGATTTAGCGAAATTGCTTAAATTGATGTTTGCTATGGCTAAATCATGAATGTTAAACTTAGTCACAAATTGTAAGAAATTATGCACACAAAATGCTTGATAAAATGCCTAAAAGACATTGATCGACACAAATGTGGTGTTGGTTAAGTAACAAGCTTAATCATGAGCCGAATTGTCACACCCCAAATTTCCACCTAGGGCGTGTCCCTAATGGAGGTGTAACGATTCAACAAAGAGCCACCAATCATATCAAACACAAGTTATGAATAAATACCAAATCAATAGAAATGTATTGTTTGAAAGTTAAACCAAAACCAAAGTACTGAGCGGAAGCATAAAGTATCAATGGGTGATGTATCAAAAGCAAATTAAGATAACGGTTTATTATGACCACAACCACTCCAGCAGCATCAGACAGCAAGCTCCCAAGTTCCTTCAGTAATCACCTACAAGCATGTAAACAAGTGTGTCAGACTACGCTGGTGAGTTCAAGGTTTGTGTTTGTTTACCAAGTTGCGTTACCAGTCATGTGAGTAAAATAGTTTACAAAACGATATGTTGTTTGTTGTTAAGATGTTTGATGTTCGATGTTTTGATGTTGCTCAGGTTAGATACCCTAGGGAGTGTGCCCATGTGTATCCGGGGAGTGGATACCCCTTAACGACCGTTTGCTATGTTGCCTTCGTTAGATACCCTAGGGAGAGTGCCCATATGTATCCGAGGAGTGTGCCTCTAACAACCATAGCCATACCCAGATAATTAGTTCACGCCCGTCCTTACGGCCCGGTGTGAGGTTTCCCACCTAATAGCGCTATCAACTAATCACCCCCATTGCCCTCCAGGCAATAACCAAAACCGATTAAGTTATTTACCCAATGTTTCCCGTCCAATGTTTACCAGTTGTCCCAAACCACCGGGACGCATGCTTGAGAAAATGCAATGAACTCACCTTTGGTTTGCTCGGTTTGATAATGTACTTCTAACGTTAAATAAATGCTAGGTCCGTTACTCGCGACCTAAGGTATAATATCATAGTAATGAGTACACGAGTAGGGTTTTACAACACCTTAATGTCCAAACAATCCGATGTCTAATGTAATACTTTTTGACAAGCAGTAGCACACAACACACAGTTATTTATTCTCACTTGATGCTCGAGACAATAGGCTCACAACCAACTTGTATTACATCAAATAATTCATCAAATCATTAACTGTCTAACGTACATATTTGTAATAGTCTAATACTTTAGCTATATGCTCACTTAATTCAACACATAAACATCTTAAATTAACTTAAAGCAACTATCATCCTCCAATCAGTTGTTTCAATTTCCATATATAGCGAAGTAATACATGCGGCCCAAGCCACATCCGTGTACCACTACCCTTTTATGCGACCCAACCCACTATCACATCAATGTTTTATATTCTTCCTTATTAGCCGACAACATTGCATATAATTCATCCTAAATTATCAAATCACCACCTCAAAGTTTTATTTAAACAAGACTACACATGGCTCCCCCCTTATAGGACCTTTGCTCGGCCCACTAAACAAGCAACACATGCCCCATATCCTTTATCAATTACTTTTGTTTAATCTTGATGCAAACTGATACACATCACGTGCAAGTTAACTTATCATTTATGAATTGCACACAAGTGGGACTTGATTGGACCGCCAACACAAGTGGTGGACATGGAGCTTGGTTTAGAAATTAATTTGTGAAGGGCGGCCGACATACCAGGGGCTTTCAGAATGCATGCAAGTCAACTCACAAACAACCACACCAATTTCTATGTTTAATTCAAGTCAACAAATATATATATATTCTGTGAATTCCATGAATCGTGTCAGCATGCGTAACCCATGCAATTAATCAGAATCATGCAATTAATCAGAATCATACGATCAATTTCAGTTCATGCTAATCATCTATCGTTATTCCACATTCATCATGAACTTTAATATACTAAACGATTGGCATGAAAAGACACAACATATAATACAAAGATCATACTGACCGGAATAGTAAGTGCACAAGTATCTACTGCCGTCGAACGATCAAGAAGGAGAAAGACTTTTGCGATGAAACTCTAGGTGTTGGCGTGTGTAGATTTGAGAGATAGAGTTTGCTTTTTATGATGAAACCATCCTAATGAGATTCATATACGGATTGAACAGGATGATACGGTTTGTTTGTTACAACCGACCTGGGCCTAAGCCCACCTTACTAAACACATTAATCTAATTAGTCTAATTCTAACTAAATGAACAAGATGACCGAGTAATATTTTATGGGCCGATTCCCTACTTGGCCGGCCGATAATGGGCTCAAGCCCAATGTTTACAAACCCATTCACTTGGTTGCCATATGATGGGCCGATTTCAGCCCAATATGCTCCTATTGGACCACGAGGGTTTTGGGTGCGGCCCAATTAAAATAGTTGCTATAACACGAACACGAGGGCATGGGAACATATAAAAGAGAAATACGAGGAATAAGATAACGTGCCATATAGATACTGACCTTGAAAGTTAGAGTTGTCACATCATCCCCAACTTGAAAGAAATTTCGTCCCGAAATTTGAAAACGGTCACTAAGGAAGCTAGTTTTGTTAAGCGTTTTCGCGGGGTGTCACATCATCCCCAACTTGAAAGAATTTTCGTCCCGAAAATTGATCTAAAACAATGGCTTGAAGTGAGCTCCGACGAACTCGATCTATAGATACTTTACAACACCTGGGGGCTAATCTTGTGATCAGTGGAAATCATGGTATGGTGGTTAGCGTTTTGTTATATCAGTTGCCGATCAAAGAAACAGGGGATTAATGGGGTTCGTACAAAGGATCGAGCGAAACAGGAGTCCATCAAACATCCGAAGGATTTGGTCAGCAAATTTGTTGTCAAGAAGTAATTCCCGGTAGTGATGCATGGCGGCATGGCACGACAGGGAGGTTCGTTACATTGCGGTTGCGCGAGTGTATTATTACGATGATCTTAAACCGATAAGGATTACAAGAGTGTCGCATCAACCGATAGAGGCATTGCATCAACCAATAGACACCGGATAGTTCAAAGGCCAGCGAGAGATTTACCATAATTAAGGTAACTGTTTTAGAGTTAAAGGTGTGACTATTGTGGTGCGAGGGTAAAAAGAGGTAAGGTGACGACTTAGCACAAGAAATATCCCTTAAATGATAAAATAAGAAATCCATTCAAACCAAACCATATAAGTCACTACATTGAACATTTGTAAAAGTTTTTAATCACCACGATTGTTTTTACGAAAACAACTGAAAGAAAAGAAAGAAAAATAACTAGATAAACGATTGAAAGGCGAGTCAGTCATCCACGTCACCATCCCCGAGGTCACTACCATCATCATCGTCTCCGTCACTATCCGAGACCTCCTCTGGCTCTTCTTCCTCCTCTTCCGGATCTTCTTCCTCCTCTTCGGGTTCTTCCTCAGGCCCTTCCGCCTCTGGTTCGGGAGGTGCCGGGACTGGGGCTGGCTCGGGTTCAGGTACGAAGCGAGCTTCCTCCAAGTGATGGACCCTCCAATCTATCATATCATACCTATCAGATGGGCCTGCGAGTTAAGCCTTTCATGATCCAATCGAGCGTCTCTCAGTATCAGACCCTGCACCTCACGCCCTCTTAGGGCTTCTGCCTTCAAGTCATCCGTCCTCCTAATAAGTTCCTGTATCTGCTTCTCTTGAGCTTCCAATCGCCCTCCTTGGGTATCAACCTTTCTTTGTAATTTCTGATTCTGCTCCATTAAGACTTGGTTTTGTTCTATTAGAATCTGGTTATAATCTCGGAGAGCCTTACTCACAGCCGCCTCGGCCTGAGCGCTAAGGGAGTTAACTGGTAGGGCATGCGTAGGTCGGGAGGACGACTCCCCGCCCTGTGCGAGTCTCTTCCTATAAGCAGCACGCGTCTCCATCTGACGCGGGGGTGAGTGAGTATCAGCGGGTGCCTTCTCTGGCGCCCGGGATTGGTCGGAAGATGCGGACGATGTAGACATACCTGTCGAGTTGATGACGTAACGCAAGTTAAACGAAAGAATGCACACTCACAACGTTCCAAAAGAGGGTATTAACGCAGAAAGGAAAATATGACAGAAAGAGTAAGCACTCAAGGTTTCAATCAATGGTTGCTACGTCCGTTTCCTCATCCACTCATGTTTCTATACATGGAACTGAACTAATTTAAGGGTCGAAAACGAGGGAAAGTGTTCAGGTTTATCACGTTAAGAACAATTACTTATCATATTCATACACAAACAGGGAAGAACCCCTCTCACACTCGTTAAGCCTCATTGGGATTTGCATGCACCACGCGTTATTATTATGTGTGCACCCATGATAATAAGGCGGTTTGCATGCTCCTCTCGATGCTTCTTAACTTATGTTTGAAGTTTCTCCCACTCCAATCAATGCAATATAAGTACTACCAACAAGATTAAAATTTACTAGATACAAGGGTTATGTTGCACTAACAATGTGTCATGATACCTACCATGTCGTTTCGTGCATGCTATATATGTAGTTACGTTTACTAGGCATATAAAGCATAAGCTAATGAGGAATGAACCTTGCAGTCTGAAGCTGAGTGTCATGGTCATCGTTTGGATCAATTCGGTTATAGTCTGGTTTTATGAAAACATTTTTAAAACCGAGTTCTCTATAACCAGTGGCTCTGATACCAAACTGTCACACCCCAAATTTCCACCTAGGGCGTGTCCCTAATGGAGGTGTAACGATTCAACAAAGAGCCACCAATCATATCAAACACAAGTTATGAATAAATACCAAATCAATAGAAATGTATTGTTTGAAAGTTAAACCAAAACCAAAGTACTGAGCGGAAGCATAAAGTATCAATGGGTGATGTATCAAAAGCAAATTAAGATAACGGTTTATTATGACCACAACCACTCCAGCAGCATCAGACAGCAAGCTCCCAAGTTCCTTCAGTAATCACCTACAAGCATGTAAACAAGTGTGTCAGACTACGCTGGTGAGTTCAAGGTTTGTGTTTGTTTACCAAGTTGCGTTACCAGTCATGTGAGTAAAATAGTTTACAAAACGATATGTTGTTTGTTGTTAAGATGTTTGATGTTCGATGTTTTGATGTTGCTCAGGTTAGATACCCTAGGGAGTGTGCCCATGTGTATCCGGGGAGTGGATACCCCTTAACGACCGTTTGCTATGTTGCCTTCGTTAGATACCCTAGGGAGAGTGCCCATATGTATCCGAGGAGTGTGCCTCTAACAACCATAGCCATACCCAGATAATTAGTTCACGCCCGTCCTTACGGCCCGGTGTGAGGTTTCCCACCTAATAGCGCTATCAACTAATCACCCCCATTGCCCTCCAGGCAATAACCAAAACCGATTAAGTTATTTACCCAATGTTTCCCGTCCAATGTTTACCAGTTGTCCCAAACCACCGGGACGCATGCTTGAGAAAATGCAATGAACTCACCTTTGGTTTGCTCGGTTTGATAATGTACTTCTAACGTTAAATAAATGCTAGGTCCGTTACTCGCGACCTAAGGTATAATATCATAGTAATGAGTACACGAGTAGGGTTTTACAACACCTTAATGTCCAAACAATCCGATGTCTAATGTAATACTTTTTGACAAGCAGTAGCACACAACACACAGTTATTTATTCTCACTTGATGCTCGAGACAATAGGCTCACAACCAACTTGTATTACATCAAATAATTCATCAAATCATTAACTGTCTAACGTACATATTTGTAATAGTCTAATACTTTAGCTATATGCTCACTTAATTCAACACATAAACATCTTAAATTAACTTAAAGCAACTATCATCCTCCAATCAGTTGTTTCAATTTCCATATATAGCGAAGTAATACATGCGGCCCAAGCCACATCCGTGTACCACTACCCTTTTATGCGACCCAACCCACTATCACATCAATGTTTTATATTCTTCCTTATTAGCCGACAACATTGCATATAATTCATCCTAAATTATCAAATCACCACCTCAAAGTTTTATTTAAACAAGACTACACATGGCTCCCCCCTTATAGGACCTTTGCTCGGCCCACTAAACAAGCAACACATGCCCCATATCCTTTATCAATTACTTTTGTTTAATCTTGATGCAAACTGATACACATCACGTGCAAGTTAACTTATCATTTATGAATTGCACACAAGTGGGACTTGATTGGACCGCCAACACAAGTGGTGGACATGGAGCTTGGTTTAGAAATTAATTTGTGAAGGGCGGCCGACATACCAGGGGCTTTCAGAATGCATGCAAGTCAACTCACAAACAACCACACCAATTTCTATGTTTAATTCAAGTCAACAAATATATATATATTCTGTGAATTCCATGAATCGTGTCAGCATGCGTAACCCATGCAATTAATCAGAATCATGCAATTAATCAGAATCATACGATCAATTTCAGTTCATGCTAATCATCTATCGTTATTCCACATTCATCATGAACTTTAATATACTAAACGATTGGCATGAAAAGACACAACATATAATACAAAGATCATACTGACCGGAATAGTAAGTGCACAAGTATCTACTGCCGTCGAACGATCAAGAAGGAGAAAGACTTTTGCGATGAAACTCTAGGTGTTGGCGTGTGTAGATTTGAGAGATAGAGTTTGCTTTTTATGATGAAACCATCCTAATGAGATTCATATACGGATTGAACAGGATGATACGGTTTGTTTGTTACAACCGACCTGGGCCTAAGCCCACCTTACTAAACACATTAATCTAATTAGTCTAATTCTAACTAAATGAACAAGATGACCGAGTAATATTTTATGGGCCGATTCCCTACTTGGCCGGCCGATAATGGGCTCAAGCCCAATGTTTACAAACCCATTCACTTGGTTGCCATATGATGGGCCGATTTCAGCCCAATATGCTCCTATTGGACCACGAGGGTTTTGGGTGCGGCCCAATTAAAATAGTTGCTATAACACGAACACGAGGGCATGGGAACATATAAAAGAGAAATACGAGGAATAAGATAACGTGCCATATAGATACTGACCTTGAAAGTTAGAGTTGTCACACGAATGGTTCTAATGATAAATTGGCTTGTATGTTTTAGGCAACACGAGCGAGGCGTCGGGAAGTCAAGCCGGTGCGGACGCTCGCCAAAAGGGAAAGCTCTAAGGTACGTGGTTAACGCTACTATAATGTTGATGATCTAGTTTTCATTTTAATGGTTTACTAGTTATGAATAATAGAGAGTCGTGATGGTTTGGTTGCTTGAAATGAGGGACCTCATAATGGCAAACCAAATAAGCTATAGTGGTGGGTACAAACCGGGTAACGGGAGTACCTCATCCGTAGTCCATAAACCCATGTGTCGGGTAATGGGAAGAATATTATTGTCACGCAAACCGGTAATGGGAGCGTGTGGGTAGAAGTAAGGGATCCTAAACGGATCATAATTGCTGTAAAGGAATACCCCGTGCTGTACTTTGATGTCCTTAAAGTGCAGGAATTGGTATAAACGGGTCAAAACAGCAAATAGGAAGGATATGCAGAGACTACCGTAAATTACGGTATCACCGTAATTTACGGTAGAGAGTAAACCTTTACGGTGGTTCTCTACTGATTTACGGTAGAACCTTAAACGTCCAGCTCTCACCTTAAATTACGGTGACCACCGTAATTTACGGTGGAGTCCGGCTAAAAATGTCAAGTTTTGTTTAATTTCATATTTTGAATCCGATTTAAACGCACACTTAATTATGTGAAATTTGAGGGATTCTAACCTTGATATTTTGTTAAATTTCCAGCTTTAAAGTAAGTCAATCAAATGGATGGTGATCAACGCAAGGCTTCGGAACCGAACACAATCAAGAAGTTGTTCTTCACTTTTGTCTTAAATGTTCGCTAGTGATAATTTTGTAAAGAAAGGAATACTTATGTACCCTTGTTGTGTTGTGATGGTTTTCAAACACTTATGTTCTAAACTAGATTTAAAATCTGCGTTTATGTTTTAAATGACTATGATCTTTCTTATCTAGTCGGTTAAATATTGGGCATTTTTTTAGAGTGTTACATATTTGACCTTACTTGTTTTCAAAAAGAATTTACGTCAAAACGTAGAGCAAATCCAATTCATACCTACACGTACATAAAAATATGCACGTAAAAAATAGTTTTTTTAAAGTAAAGAAGGTATAGGGGTAAACTCGAAACAAATTATTAGTAAAAAAACTTAAGAGGTTAACTATACTCGTAAAATCATGCCAAGTAGTACCACTGCCAACGACTACCAACATTGGAAGAGTTTATAAAAATTAAAGAAATAAAAAAAGAAAAAAATAACATCGAGCGAAAAACAGACGTAAAATCGTTGAACCCCGCATGCCTCTTGTAGCTTGTTAATGCGAAGAAATTAGACTGAAACGTAAAACGTAGAAAATAATAACTAAGTCGAATTAGGACCTGTGCCTTGCAACGAACTTGTCAAACAGGAAAAAACAGACAGAAATCTCGCACGTTGTAGCGTGTTGACTTGCAAAATTTAGAACGAAACGTAAAACGAAAAACTTGCGAAAAATGAAAAGTATGAGACACCAAAGTTGAAAATAAAAAAAGTGTTAGGATTAAATTTTTAAAGATGGAAAGCCTTGGGCTAAAAATAAAAAAATTAACTAATGATCTATTGAGCTAGTGGTCAAGAGAGAGGTGACAAGCTTTGCTTCTCTTTGAGGTCTTGGGTTCAAATCCAGGCAATGGGTGATTTTTATACTAACTTTGTGATACTGACTACTAACCTGATTAGCGACATGCTAACCGTACGCCGTTCAAAAAAAGTAAAAAAAAATTAAAATGATTAAATTTAAAAGATAAAAACTTTTGTGTTGAAAATGAAAAAGTCAATTATTTTTTGAAATACCCTCAATACATAGTGTACAACAACATAAAGCAACTTTATCTTGTTAATTTATATTACGGTAATGGTAGAAGTAAAAACTTGGATGTATTATTTGATTATTCTACAATGTTATTTTATTTCTATACTAATAGAAGAAAACCAAATCGATTAGAATAGTGTAGTAATTCTGCATTAATTTTCTTATTAATATATGCAAAGGTTAGATAATAAAATAAAAAAACATGGCTACCTATCGTTTTATATTTTTTAATAAAACGGTATAAAACTATCGTTTTCAGTTTTCTAATAAAATCGAAAATGTAACTATATGTCTTATATAGTTATACCTCAGTAGTGATTATCTCATAAAATAAAAGATATAATTATATGTCTTATATATATTCATACCTCAGTAGTTATGTCTAACCAAATTATAACGATATAACTTTTAATATCTCATATAAATCAATATTATATATTTTATCATCTATGAGCTTACAACTTTGTCTTTAATATATGAAGAGAGACTTTGCGTAAGTTTACTCATCCTTGAATTATCCTCACTTGAGGGCGTCATTGATGGTGTTTCAAGCATTACATTTCTTCTAAACTCAACATCTCTTATGTTTTACAGCCAATATGACTTTGCCTACCTTAGGGCCTTACAAACTATATACTACTCATGATTTCTTAAGTAGGCATGCAAAAACTAGGCAATCGATTAAAAATTTTAAAAAATTAACAATATACTATAATCAATATAAAATTACTTTTGGACTTTTCAATTTTTTTTCCTTATGTTCATTAACTGGATGAGACAAGGAGTGGTTGCTTTTGGGACCCTAAAGATGCATATGCTTTAACATCTTCCTTGCTTGATGAACTTGACATTTGCTTTAAAATATTCCACTCTTATAATGAAAAAGAAAAAGGTTAAAAAGGACATGATATACTATAAATAGAAACAAAAGTAAAATGTATTAAATAATAATATAAATTAAATTATTTTGCAAATCAACTTCAATATATGATACATATAACATATTTTGTTGAAATCTAAAAATGATAAGAAAAAGAAATGAAGTAATACTTTTTTCTTTTGCAAGTAATAAATAGTTTTCTTTTAGCTCAATTCAACAAGCCCAAAAACTGTTATTGGGCTCACCGTTAATGCTGCATTAAAAACCCAACACCCATGGAATGGAAGAAATAAGTGGCAATTAATTTGATCAAACAAAGAAACATATTTACTGAGCCCAATAACACCGGTCGACAGTTGAGGCAGGCATCGGGTCCTGGTGGTTCAGAAAAGACGACTTGACCTTATGGGAAGAAAAAAAAATACCAAAATATATGATGCAAATAATGAGTTTCGCCGAACGGTATGGCATTCATTTAGCTAGCCGAAGTGGTCGATTTGATTCAAACCCCCTATGAAAGTACACTTAGGAGCTGTTTGGCAACTTTTGAAAGGTTAAGTGTTGAACCAGTAAGAGGTTTGAACCAGTAAGAGGTCTGAACCATTAAGAGGTAGTATAATGCTTAACCCTTCAGAGGCAAATGTCTGATCAATTCAGATTAGAGGTCTTAAGCATTCAGAGACTCTGTATAATACTTAACCATTCAGAGTCAAATGTCTGAACCATTCAGACATCTGCTCACGAAACAAACAGTCTGAACCATTAAGTGCTGAACCAGTAAGAGATCTGAACCATTAAGAGCCTCGTTAAAAGGTAAACAAATAACCCCTTAGTGATAGCCGTGTCTTACTTGTAATCATCGTTATAGTAGTCGTAGTAATCATCGTACTAATCAGAGTCATAGTGGTGGTGGTCGTGACGGTTATAGTAATTATTGAGATTGAATTCACAAATTGTATAAATATGATTTATCATATGTTAAATATAATTGAGTCATAGATAAACTTTATCTTATTATTGATATATTTGAACATTAGTTTATTATATTATTTTAATAGGTGTAAGAGCTATAAATCTATCGATCATTGTGTTTCATTTACTTGTGAGACAAACAGTATATTTATAAGATATCAAAGCCAATTCGGCTCAACACTTCTTTCCTTCTCTAAATACATCTGTGTATTATATTTCGGTAGTATTTTCTCTCTAAAAGTATCGAAGTTACGTTTTTCTTTAGATCATGCACCTACAAGGCATGTCATTCTCTACTAACATGTGAATGTTGTGAACATATGTTTCTATAGTCATTGCCTAAGTGTCATCATCGACAGCCCCCCCCCCCCCCTCCCCAATTATACGAGTACACACCGTAGTTGGCTTAGTATACTTGGTAAGTTCTGTCCTATATGAGATGTCTTTATTCTCATTAAATTTAAAAAAACGAAATAAAACAAAACAAAAACATGCAATGTAATATTTCATTTCTGAGATGCATAAATATACAATCCCTTTTTAATTACATGAATTATTCTTGTGGTGTGACCGAAATTTCACATGTACTCCTTTGTTTAACGGGGTAAATACCATAAAACCAAATACTTTCTAATGTTTCCTCACTTCGCTTTTTTGGCATGTTAAAGTCCTTATTCTTGTAATTTTAAACATTATTTGATTCTTTTAAAAGAAAAATTGTAATTACAAATCACGCCTTTTATATTTATGATCACTTACACAATGTAATTTAACTTATGTTTTTTCAATAATCTCTATCCCTATTGTAAAAATACAAAAAAAAAAAAAAGAAAACAACAACAACATTAAAAAAAGAAAGAAAAAAGATAGAATAAATTAAAATAGTAGTAATAATAATACTATTTAGACTGCTTAAATTTTTTACTAATAAATGAAAATATTTTTATACGTAGGTTACTCTTGTTTGGCTCCTTATTAAACTAGTGGGAAACCCGCGCATTGCAGCGAAGTCCACAATATGGGCCGAGAACATAATTCAAACCTAAAAATGTTAAAAAATCGTGTATCGGTTATGTGTGTGTATATATAAAAGCACTCGCGCTTCGCGGATGCAACGCACGGGAAACTCTTATGATAAACATTATATAGTATAGTGCAACATTATATAGTATAGTATGTGTGCAACATTATATAGTATGTGTGTGTATCCCTATTTTTTTTTCTTTACCAAAAAAAAACATTTTTTTTGTCTAGTGGGAAACCCGCGTGTTTCGGCAGAGTCGACAATTTACATCTAAATTTTTAACTAACTTCTCTAAAATTACAAAACACATTTTTTGTTAAATTTGATTAATTTTGGTTCACTAATTAATCATTTAGTCCAAATACACAAATACAATAGAAAGTATTTTTGAATATATGTTCTTGACAAATGTGATGAGTTTATTATCCATAAGCATATTTTTTATTATTTATAAATAATCTAATATATAGTATAGATTTATTAAACTAAATATCAATGATGAAGGAAAAAGAGGTATGAATGGAAGAAAATAGCAAAAAGTTAGGAATTTTAACTTGACCTTTCATATCTCACCTTAAAATTTCATAGCAATTTACCATTTTGTACATAGGAAATGTTTTATATAGTAATATAGATAACAAATTTTTTACACACACACACACACACACACACACATATATATATATATAATATAGGGTGGGGTTCTAGAGTGAACACTAGTGTATTTGCGAACTGAGTGAACGAATCCAAGTCATTGATTTACACACGTGTATGGCTAGGATTTCATCATCAAATCGTAAAATACACTAGTGTATTTCATCATCGAATCCTGGCTACTGATTTACACACGTGTTTGGCCAGGATTAGTTCGCTCGGTTCGCAAATACACTAGTACTCACTATTAAATCTAATCCTGTATATAGAGAGAGATTTTTCTTCTATTAAATAATAATTTAACTAAATCTAATTTAGATTATTACATCTACATTTATGACAACTAGTTATTTTCATCCCACGCGTTGCGGCGGGACTCAATGACTACAAAAGGCGTGTCAGCAAAGGCAAACAGATACTGAATATCAAAACATAAATAAAATGACGTGGTAAGGATAGTCACTCCGTCATAAAAAAACGATTTTAAATAACCTAATATATAATAATAGGGCCCACACGTCCTACACGTTGGAAATTGGGTTGTTTTCAGTTCAGTTATTACGGTGCTAACACGTTAAAATATGGATGAGCTCGGTACCGGTAACGGCAGCGAAAGTACCGATCCGGAAAATCATCGAAATTAGGTACCGGCACCGAAAATGCTCGGTACAATACTGTATGGTATTTGAAGGTAAAAATCAATAAATACAGGTATGGTACTAGACCGGTGTCAAACCGAAAGTAACGATTCTGAAAACGCCAAAAGGTGGGTACCAAATTAGTACCGAAAATGATTTGGTATAGTAAATTTGGTACCGATACGATACCGGTTCGTTTACAGGATTTGATACGATTTACTCATCAATATTCTAAATATCCAAGTTAATTTTATATGCTACAATTCATTCATTACAAAAAAAGACAAAAAAGAAAGCAAAATAAGTTGTTGTGTATATAAAACCTCATTCAAACGAAATACAGTTTACTTACTGTGTGTATGAAAAGTAATTTAAACGGTGCAATCACTTGCATTGTTGCGTTGCTACAGGATTTGATGAGCTCGTTACCAACCGGTACCGAAAATACCGTTACCGAAATCCCCAAAAGCGGGTACCGGTACCGAATATACCTAGTATGATACGGTTCGGTACTGGTCGGTATAGGTACGGCACCGGTATTTGAAGGTAAAAACCGATGAATACCTGTGCAGAACCGGTACCGAAAATACACCAGTTTGGTAATTTTAAGACCGGTACCTATACCCGATACCATTTGCTCATCTCTTAATGATGTTACTATTCATTCCATTCTAATTTTAAATAATTCTAATTCTAAATCACTGTTCATCTAAATTACTGTTCATTCAACTTCTTTTTTATCATATATATATATATAGATATAAAATAATATTAACTAATAACTTTTTTTAATAGTCAAAAAAATAAAATGAGAAAAAAGTATGGACGCTTTGAATTGAACCTACCATCTTAATGATCTAAAATATAATATAGAAAAAAAAATGCGTAGATAGTATGTGTGGTTTACTTTTTTTTTTACCTTTAATCTCTAACTTTCTAAAATTATACCTATAGTCCTCAACTTTTGCAATTTTGTTCTCGGATATTCCCTGACTTGAATGAAGGTTAGTTTTCTATGTTAAGTGTGTGTGAAATGACTAAAATGGCCTTACTAATAAAAATATAATTATCTATTTAATTAATTATATAATACTAAAAGAAGGTGGGAGCCACCCCACCCCCACCCCATCTCCCCTTCTTCTCTATTTCTTCCTTATCTGCAACTCCCACCATTCTATCACTACCATTCCACCGCCACACCACCACCATAATACTCTCTCTCCGACATTGAATTGGCCTGATTTCTGGTGAAACAGAACACTCGGCAATTTTCGTTACTGAAAATATGAATCCGATTGGCCTTTAGGAGCCTTAGATCCACGCCAATTTTTGTTACTGAAACATTGTAGGTTTACGAGTTTATCTTCTTCGTCGTCGTTGAAGTGGATTAAATTTATGGAAAAGGTGGTTGGCCGGAGTTGCAACGATGGGGTGTATGGTGGTGGTTTTATGAGGCGACAGAGCTAACTATTTCATGTAAAATGAACCAGGGGAGGAGCTTAGAGGAGGCCGGACCGGGCCTCGGCATGTGCGGTTTTTTCGCCCAGTAGTGTTAAATTTCAGGTTTTCGAGAATTTTTTTTAAATGTGTATTGGTTCGGCCCAGGCTGATTTTATCTCCAAAAAACATCGGCCCATGCTGAGTTTTAGGTCAAGATCCGCCACTCAAATGAACACAATATATTTCATGATTCATAGCGCTATTTTAGGTCAAAATTACACAGTGTTGCTTTTAATTATATGAGCTAATTAAGCTCTCAAAGTTCTTCATTAGCTAAATCATAATTACACAGAGCTTCTACGACTCATCAATAGCAGCAATGTAAAAACAAACTGACACTTGATAAAAACTTTAGTAGATAAAACTTTAGTATCCTGACTGAAAAGAAAAAAAAAAGGAAAGAAATCCCCAATTAACTAAGAATCTAACATGATGATTGACGGTGGTAAGATTGGGGGTGGGTTGGGTAAAGAAGATGAGGATGGTGGAATAAGGTTTGGCGTGGGTTGGGGTGAAGAAGATGACGATGGTGGGCCCTATTTAAGTATTTCTTTTAATATTAAATAATTAAAACAATTTTTATTAATAAGGGCATTATAGTCATTTTACACCCACTTAACACAAAAAACTAACCTCCATCCACGTTAGGAACTATCCGGAAACGAAATTGCAAAAATTAGGGACTATAGGTATAATTTTAGAAAGTTAGGGACTAAAGGTGAAAAAGGGAAAATCATAGGGACTATCCAAACATTTTTCTCTATAATATATGAATATAAACAATAATCACTAATTAACAAAGGATCAAATAAAATATACAAGCACTTATAGTTAGTTTAATAATATAATTGAGAAAGCTAAAATAACAAGCATCTTATCTAGATAAAGTATGTAATACACGTGTTTATTTAACCCGAACAATACATATGTATTTTAAAGACAACTTTATTATTAAGTATAACATTACATTTACTCAAATTGTATAACATAGTATTCTAACATATAAAAATAATTAACAACTCCATCGCTCATTCCTGCGAAATCACCCCGATTATTTTAGGGCTTTTCTACATTCTTCCCATTGCTCGCCCTTGCCAGAATAGTCGTCGATCTCCACCTCCACCTCCACATTCTTCCCAACCAATCTGCAATATCAGCAACAATATGTTTGTGTAAAAAAAAAACTTGCTACAAATACATAAAACAAGTTGTGTTTTAGTATATTTTTTACCGAACATTCTTATATAACTTTCATTGAAAAGGAAGTTTTATTCAAAATTAAGTATTTTTTAGCGTAAATTATTACGAGTATTGGTAACGTAACAAACCGAACTGATACCGATCAAATAATATCAGTACCGGTATTAGTAAACACGTGTCGGTATATTTGAGAATATGACAACTTATTTTTGAGTTTATCTTTTGGTTTCAAAGGAAAACCATATGTGTAACTAAATTTCATATTATTAGTTATTTTTAACTTTCTTTAATTTAATATTAGACTTTAAGTAAAAGAAACAAAAATAATATTAAGCCCAAAAGCAAACCAGGGAACATATCTTTTTTTGCTTTTCCTTCAACTTAAACGCAGTACATGGTGGAGTGGTGCACCTCCATTCTTTTTACATTTCCTTTTCTTTTACTTCATTGTAAAGCAAAGAGACAAAATTCGATTTTCGCTTCAAAATTAGCAAATATAAATGAAACTTAGATTTTATATTTTTACTTCGAATTCAATTTGAAGCACGTAGGACACCTAAGACTTGGCGAATATCCTAGATATCTTCTACGAAGCATGTGTCCCATGTCGAAAAAATTTCAAACGACAAGAAGTCATTATTTTTCTACTACACGTACAACGTACACTTCGAGAATTTATATGTATTCTAATCACACACATTAAAGAAATCATCAAACACTATTTCATTGTGGATCGGCCTTAAGACTAATAACAATCGTCATTATAACAATGCAATGTTATATATTATGTACCCCGGAATACTAGGGTTGTATATCAAGAAACATACATACCCCCAAGAAAAATATGTAAATGAAACCAAAATAAAAACACGATAATAAACGAGCCGAGCTTATTTAAAGTTGTTTAGGAGCCGAGCCAGAACTTCACTTATTGAGCTCGCGAGCCTAACTATTTATATTATTTTTATTAAATATACTAATTAATAGATAATAAACGAGCCGAGCTCGAGCTCAGACTCAGCTCGTTTGCACCCCCTAACTTTAACCTATCATCTTAATTGAGATTTTAACTTATAAATTCTGTAATGGGCTTATAGTAATTAACTTTGCATAATCACGCACGTTATTGGACTTTTTAATTTTGAGGAGTAATATAGAGGTAGGGGGTAGTCTTCTATAAAAAATGTAAACAAAAAAAATGCACTTCGTCGGAAAAGTTGAGGGGTAGCGGGTGCTCCCCCTAACAACACACTATATCCGCCACTATCTTTGAAAGGAGAGACTTGGATACCACACTAACCACCGATAGACACGATTTGCGTAAGGCACTTCTGATGATGGCTTATGACTACCTCAAAGATATGTATATTACTGAAAGCCTTCATGGCGGCATTGTGGTATGCACTTGAGTCCCTTTCAAATTCAAAACCATGATCCACTGAATTTTTGTACGTCTTTTAACACCCTTGGAGGGTTTACTTGATCCCATTAGTCACAAGGATATTGAGTGATCATGTAAGAATGCATGTAGTAAGTTCTCACATTCATTAAAAGAAACTTAACAATTAAGAGTTGAAGTCGATATATAAATAGATCCGATTTAACATCTTAATGTTAAATCGGATCTTACTTATACATGTTGGAACCACCCAACGAAGGAATACACAATTCTCTTTTTGTAGGTAACATCCCATAGCTTATATAAACTAGTTATATTGGTAGGTTGAATACCACAACTTAAACTAGAGTTTTCTTTATTTACGTGATTAATGTTACTCTTCAATATCTATGATCATGCCTGAAATCAACATAACAGGTTCTGATGATGAAGAATTGGAATCTGGGATCTAAATGGATTCTCCGTTCAGCCTAAGGAACAAAAAAGGATCAAAAGAGTTATTAATTTGATAATTTTTCAGTGTTAATTTAAGATACCATGTTCAAAACCGGATATCCGAATCCGTATCCAAAATTTCGGATATCGATCGGATAGTGAATCGGATATCCGAATATCCGATTTTTATTTTTTATAATTATTTTTATATTCAGAATCGGATATTTTCCGAATATAAATTTTCACATATTTTTCGGATATTTCGGATATTTTTTGATACTTTTCGGATATTTCGGATTTTTTTCGGATATTTTCTGATACTTCGGATATTTTCGGATATTCAGGTATCCGAAAAAAATTAAATTTTCGGATATTTCGGAAATTCGAAATATCCGAAAAATTTCAAAATCACTATCCGAATCCGAAAATTTGGATATCCGAATATCCGAAATTTCGGGATATGCGAATTTTCGGATATTTCAGGTTCGGATATCCGATAATTCGGATCGAATTTTCGGATATCGATAGTTTTGAACACCCCTACAATCCCCAATGTTAAGAAAGTTCAATTGCATGGATTATTTATATTTTTAATATTAAACCAATGCGTACATCTTATCTAAGTTTGTTCTGTGAGCTCGAATTCTAAACCAAGCTGAAAACTTGAGCTCGGTTTTAGAAAAATGATTAAGGTCGGTTTGGGCCGTTTTAGCTTAATTTCGGCTCAATTAAATTGTTATAACGAAGAAAAAAAGGTCTTGATGTGTGTTTCTTTTTAGTTATTTCAGTTTAATTTATCATTAAGATTTTTAATATGTTTCAAATAAACTTGTAAGACCCATATACGTTTTAATCATAAAAACACAGCGAAAAATACAGACCTTAAAATTTCTTTCGTTATAAACATTCTAACATACGTGAAAGTCCTTTCAGTGACTCTTTTACAGTAATTACATTTCTTATCCTCATTTGAAATAACATGACATACGTTTACTAAACTACATGACCACGCACTCCCGTATAATCCTTCCATACGAATCGATCTTCAACCGCTTACACCCCATGATGATGATTCGTGGTTCTGTGCAATCTGCGGTCACCACATACATTCACATTATCAATGCTTAGTGACATTGTACATAATCTAAACAAGCATAACTAAGCGACCACATCACATTCTATTCTCATATACATTCCATCCGGTTGTCTTTCCGACTTCAGTCATTGCATCTCCGTGTCAATCCTTCACTGAGCTAACAATAATATTGTCACACCCCGCTTTCCAGGTGTATCACCGGTGGGCTCGGTGGGGGATTACCGTGACGTAGTTGGCAACAATATAATCAAACCACACAATATATAAATGCACAGCGGAAGCATAAAGGTAAATATATTTCAACTATCGAATGTAATATCCAAGTATCACAATCGTCGAAATATAATCCACAGGGGATCAAAATAAGATAGAAAAATAATTGTTCAACAGATATTGGCATCCCAAGCTTGCGAGACTCTAACGATGCTAAGGAGTGGCCAGCCTATTACGTGTAGAACCTGCATTAATCTTTTTGGGGAAAATACGTCAGTTTATACTGGTAAATACATTCAACCGACACTTTTATAAAATGTTTAATAAAATTGATTTGAATGCACAAGGCACAAATTCTTTATAACTTGGGATAATTTATAAATCAAATCTTGTAAAAGAATTACATGTTCACTATGCGTTCGGTCGCCCGGGTTGTGCCGGGTTTAAGGTTAATAGACACGCCACAAAGCGTAAAGCCGTGGTGGGAAAACCAACGGTTATACCTTTAATTAATATAGACACATTGCCGGGTGTACGCCTACACCCGCGTGTCGGGGTCGTGGCCATTTCGTAAAATGATGCCAAGGATATCCGAGACATGGTCATTAAGCTCCCAAAGGCGTAAAGCCAACAAAACCAATTTTTAAACGGGTCACATTGATAATACCCAACTACTAATGAGTTGGGGTCAATTGCCCGACCAAGCGGTATTTTAAATACTGTAACCCAAGCCCGTATATAAGTTAAAAGTATTTACCTGAGCAAGTAATAACCTCAATCAAATAAATGCAAGTTTCTTTTACTGGTCCCCTATTCTGGAACGAAGGTTTAAAATAACCTATTAGAATCCTAACGGGTCTTTAATTTAGCCTTAGCTTAGACCGGTCAGTTTGAAAGGATATATACGGTTTAATCGCGTGAAAGGTGAAAACCGGGAATGGAATGTGGTTTGGACCCAACAAGTTTGAAGACTTGTTTTATATGGGTATAATAACCACACTCTGGATTTTGAGGTCAAAACAATAAGGTTTGACCCGTTTCGGCTAGCTCATGTAAACTAGTTACATAAACCGAACCGTACGCGCAAAAGGCGTAACGGGTAACCGTAAGAGTCCTACACAGGTTTCCTAAGTTAACATGCTCTAAAGAGGTTGTGGTATCAGTAGGATACCTTCCATGATGCCCGTAACGAGTTTAAATCCAATATATGCCCCGTAGGGGTATTTCGGTCATTTTAAAGATTATAAAAGAGGTTTCCGAGTTCTACAGGAAATCTGAGTTTTCCGAACAGTTTACAGAGTCCAAAATACTCTATTTATTATTTAAAATCAGTAGCAACTGGAATCGGGTCAAAATACCACGTAGAACTCAAGTTATGCCCGAAAAGGGTATATTCGGTAATTACCGAACCGATGCCATAACCGCAGGTTATGAGCAGGTTAAAAATAATTAAAAATCTTTAAAAATCTCAAAATATTATTTTACATCAGTGTGTAAAAGGTTTGTTTTCGAAATTTGGGTTTAGATAGGCTTTATGCTAAATTGCGCCGTTTAATTACTAAAGTTTCCGTAATTGCGCTATTTAGCATAACTCCTATTCTAGACCTCGGATTGACGTGAAATTTTAAGGACATGCTTAGAAATCAGTAACTAAGGTCATTTTCCTTTCACATGTCCAAAATTCTCATTTTAAAGTAAAACGGGCGTTATGGACAACTTTTAGGCGTTTAACGGAAATGTGTAAAAGACTCGGACAAACAACGAACCGGTCACAGAGGGTTATACCATCATGTAACCTGGTCCTAAGAGAGTCCTAAGGCATATCTAAATCATACCATAACGGGTCAGAACTGAAGTCAATGCGAAAGTCAAAGCTATGCGACTTTCGGTTCCGAACCGGGTCAAAACAGTAAATGGTCGGATCAAACAAGCTTAGACTAGTTAATATACTTATTATCATGTTATACGAGTGTTAAAACAGGTTATACACCATCTACATTACTGATTATGCATAAAATCGCAAATTAGTATTCTGTTGACTTTTTCTAAGCAAGTTTGACTCGACATTCGGACTAGTTAGAGTGGGAATCAGAGGGTGCCCTTTTAGGGGTTTAAAGCCCACATGATTACCAACATATAACTACCTTTGACTCGGCTAATCACTGGACCATTTGTGATTAACCGTTAAGTCAACCGTTAATTACGACGGTTTGACTTTTAAGCTATAACTAAGCAAAAACTCAACTAAGAAAGGTTAAGGGTGCTTACCAAAGTCCTATGCACGACTAGGGATGGCTTGGTTCTGCTTTGGAGCTCCAGAAATGGTCAGAAGTGCAAGAGAAAGGTGTGAAGAACTTGTTGCACATGAAGGCCTTTATATAGTGTTCATAAGGCACTAGATTGTTGACAACCAAGTCTACCCATGCTCATTGATCATCAACAAGTGTCCCTAAGGGCCCTAAAGCATGTAGGGGGCACCCATGCTGCTACATTAATGGAACTAAGTCGGTTTAGAGTGAAGAGGCAAGCATGGAGCAAAAGAAAAACGACCAGACAGGCCCTCGCGTGACGCGAAGGACCCCCCCTCGGGCCTCGCGTCGCGCGACCCGCTTCTGCACCAGATCTTCAATTTTTGATTTTTGCGATTTGATCCCTGGCTCTTCAAACTCTGATTGGCCATCATTTTCTTGCATATTGAGCCCTCAAAATTGACGTTTAGGGGCTTCAAGACTTATACCCATTTCGTTAAGTCCCCGGTTAACTTTATTGTTACCCGAAAAGTCCTAACTTTCAACGTTGACGTTTTAATCCCTCGCATACGAATTTGATCACAACTTGCTCATACGATAACGAAACTTTATGAAATTTTTGTCGAGTATTCTAGTGAGCATAATTAACCGTTACAAAGCTCCGGGTTTGTCAAAAGGTCACTCAGAGGTATAACTTAAACATGTTGACACATTTGACCCCTGTAGTTTGTAACTCCTCACTTTCTTCCACATTTCGTTCCGTACGATCCATGATTCATTCGTTTGAAGGTACGAGCATCATTTAGGGTTACCGTACAGTATATTTATCCCTTGTTGACATTTTTTTAACCCCCGAATTTGCATACTTTCAATGTTTGTCAACTTTAGTCCTTTATTTAGTATTTAACACCACGTGTAAACCTAAGACACGTGTCAATACATTATTGGACGCAAAATTTCGAGGTGTTACAAATATACATGCACTTCAATTCACTCTCAAAAGCAACCTGATTCGCACCGTTAATACTCAAATGTATTAAAACAGCTATACATACATATATACGAGTTCCACTCATTCGTATACATCTATTCCCAAAACATGCATACATATTTTCTATCCAAACTCTTACCAACATCTTACATCCTAACGCAATCAACCTACAAAGCCTAGGCACAAACATCCATCTATACAAGGCCCATACAAGCAACCTAACACGTATTCGTTTCTAATCATACTTATACATGGTTTCCATCTACTAACATACCATTAAGCCCATACATGCATGCTTACATACCTATTTTGTTCCCACAAAAACATACATACACACTCCATACCACCACATCATACACACACTTTATAATATGATTGGGATATAATTTGGAAGCTTAAACATAAGTCTCATACTCAACCGTACATCATATAACTACTTGCTAAGGTTAGAGTCGATTTTGGAAGTTTATCGGGGCTTGGGAATGGATCTACGGGGTCCAAGATCAATGAAAACAAAGAAATAGGGAAAACGGAGCTTCCAACGGCCCAACGATGAGTCACCAACGCCAAACTAGCGTCAACAACTAGTTGGTGCGTTGCTGTCCGGTTGTCCGGGTTTCGTTCTTTCGTGCATTCCAACCCCTGTTCTCACTTCTCGAAAGTCCCAAAATGTAAAATAATACTAGTCCAAGCCCCCAAGTCATCCTAACACTAACCCCCATGCCCCGACATCCAAATTTCCACATCTCGACACATTACCTTCAAACCTTTGACCCGTTTGGTTTTACCAAACGCTTTCAACAATGACTATACTACACATAGTCCAATATAACCTTGCTTACCTTAGTTCTACCATCACTTACCACCCTTTCATGATTCCCTATCTCCTTATATTCAAAACTACATTACTTAACAAGAATTAAGTCCGGGAATCACTTACCTTAAACGTTCGCTTTCGTGCTTTTATCCTTACCTTCTCTTGACCCGTTAGCCTTTTGTGCTTGAGTCCATGTTGACATGATTCCTACCCTTACATGTCATCTCATTCACATCCTTGTTAGCATACGTAATCATACATATTATCAATCACATTTAACTTGTATCTTACATTTAACTGTCATTTGTCAACTTCTAACAACACAAGGCATAGACTAAAAATCACATCATTTCAAGCCCACACAATTCCACACCTCATCTGTGACAACCCTCACTAAACCAGGTATCCGTACGACTTAATTAACTATTAATTGTTGCTTAATTACTGTGCTTAACTGAAAATACTGATGAACTGCTACTTGACTGTTGATACTTGTACATATCTGCATCATACCTTGATTTCCGTCACTACATTATTTACTTACTGAACTCTAGTGACAAACATGATGCACTTAAAGCACAGTAGCATTTGAACGGATAACCTATTGAACATGCTGATAAAGCCAGCATCAGGCAGACACTGCCTCTAAGGGCCTGTATGAGCCAGAAATATTTTACTACACCCATAGTGTGTGTAGGGATACAAGGGTTGTAGAACTGCGTCTCTAGGAATAAGATATAATGATGGGATGTGCCTAAAACGTACTCTAAGCACAAAACACAGCACTTTTACTAACATACCAGCTTCTAGCTAACTAATAAAGTGCCAAAACATGAGGAAATATTCCTGACACTTTTGAAAATAAATTGTGTCACTAAAAATATCATTTACGACGCTTAAAAGATTACTTAAGCACTTTAACGGATTACTATCCAACCGAACAACCGGACTATACCCGGAACATAAAAATATTGCCAGAAATATTATTAGCCTTTTTTGAGCCAGTTAGGGTCCCTGATTACCCTAACACCCGCAATTAAAGCGCAACACTTAACTAACGGAGTTAACCCCTAAAGTTAACCTACTTAACGTAACTAAGTCCTAACTACACAATTGAAATCGAACCATAGGACCCCCCCCTTGGGCCGGTTCTATCCCCATGTAACCAAGAGAGTACAACTTTTGATAATTATATTAACATGTGTCTAATATCAAGGAGACACGAAATCCGTTGGACGATGATCATAACTTTGCCTATAAATACATCACTAAGACTCATGAGTTCTTACACATCCCAATCACCAACAAAACTCTCTCCTTGCCCTCCAAGAGCTCTCGGCCGAAACCCCCACCACCTACACACCCATTGTTCGATCTTGATCTCTCCATTCCAAGTATATACAAGCTTCACGGGTTACGTATTAGGAGGCTTGGAGCAAACGGAAGTGGAAGGACCTCATTACTTCGCTTTTATCCACCTCATTTTCGCCTAGATTCTTCCCTAGCCCCGAGCTAGAGGTATAATGTTTAAAACTCACTCTCGAACATATCTAAAGTGGTTAATATGATTTATAACGGTTAAAATGCGGAAACCCATCTTTTGAATCTTTAAAGTTTACTAAAACTTGAATTTTGTTGGATAAAAGATCATAACTTGTGTAAAAGTTGTAGTGTTTGAATATGGTGATTATTTAGGCCCGATCTACGATGTGGTGGCTCGGAGCATCGTTTAACCCGACTTTGTTAAGATCATAGATCTTGACATAAGCTTGTTTATATCAGTACAAGGGTTAAAGGGTGAAACTCTACCACATCAAAAGACATGAACTTGTGTAAAAGTAATTTTACTAGTAAAATGGTGTTTAAAACTAGCGGATCTACGGATCTGCAAGTGGTATTTTCGTAAGACCAAGTGTCAAAAAAATCATGTTTTATAAAAGTCGTATGACACACTAACAAATATGATTTTTACAAACTACAAGTGTATAAACACTTGTGAAACGAAAGATCCGACAAAGTAACAATTTTTATAAAAGTTGTCGGGAAGTTGTAAAGAACGATTTATTTTAAAAACGGGGTTTTTACAAGATTAAACTATTTCACACATAGATCCACCAAATATAAGGAGATCTACACTATAGTTTTCGGAAAAACTACAAGTTCATGTAATAATGCGATTTACATACTAGTCGGCAAGTTTGGTGTGTTGAAATTAGTTTGATGTGTCGAAAATTGTTTGATTGAATCAAGAAATTTTTGAAGTGATTTTATAAAAGAAAATGATACGCTTGAAAGCGTGGCCACCTCCAGTTACAGGGGAAACTCTGACGAAATTTTTCTAAAATCTAACACTTAGAATTATTTACAAGTGTTAAACTACTTTGAGATGTTTTCAAAATATATTTCGCCATGACTTTATTTATTAAATAATCGGAGGTGGAATTTTCACAAAAACTAAACGTGATAAATATTTATTCGGTAAATATATTTTTCACCACACTGATTATGATTATTTTGTGAAAATATATAAATATTATTTTTAGAGTAAAAATAATATTTACAAACGTTGACGAACCCAAAATAATACAAACGCTTACACGACGAACGTGTAAGTTACAACGGTAATTACTATTACCACTTAATCGTTAAAACGTAACTTACGCTTTATACGGAAATATTCATGAACGCGTATTTTGTCAACGTATTATCTTGGAAAGTATTAAGTGAAGAGAAAATATAATATTTTTGAGAAAAATACTTATATTTTGGAATGAAAAGTAAAAATATATTAAGTGGGACTTAATGAGATGATACAAATACACATGTATTAAATCCCCCATCCTTGGGAAGGAAATTAATTACCAAGTATATACAAGGAACGGTTGTCTAACTGTTTCCCAAAACTTAAACTATAAAGCTAAGGCACGGCCATCCGTCTAATAGAATTAGCACATGTAGGTCGTTGCACAGCTGCCTGATATTCGGGGTACTTGGTATAGCGACGCACTGACTGTGAGTTCATGTCCCCCTTTTCTCTTAACTGTTTTCAGTTTTCTAACTGCGGGGGTGAAATACATGTTACAATGGTTATGATTACTTTATACATGGTATGGTTAGCGTAAGGAGGGTTACTTTTAGATCATGTGAATGGGTAGGCGGAAACTTGAGGTCATTAATCCTCAGGGTAGGACCGAGGGGCAGGAGCGGTAGATCTATTTGGGTGTAGCGAGCCCAGTCCCAGGTCCAGCATAACGGACCTTGGGATGACTTTGCTCCCGACGCATAAATTTGCTAGGTTTGAGCCTTCCTACTTGCATTTCACACATATCAATGGCCTTGCAAACCATTGGTGATCTCTTTTTCCTTATTTGCTACATACCAGGGTTTTTGATAAATACAAAGGTTTATTTACTCACTTTCGCATGAACTTGCTCAACATTATTGTTGATTTTTCAACTTACATGTATTTCAGGGAATTAAAGATCTGGCACGGTATGGCATGTTTTCCGCTGCATTAGTCACCGAGGTCATCCAGGGTTTGGGGAATGTGACTCTTTCCTGGACAAGTCACAGTCCTCGAATCATGTCTATGTTATGTTTGAGTTTGTAATGTTTGAACAAGTTTATGGTTGTTAGGGTGTTATCCCGATAAGACAATGTTTTGATATTTTATTTTAATGGATGATCTTGCATGTTTTTAATTCATATAGCTTTGTTATGATTAAGCTATGGTATTAAGAAGTCACACCAAAATAACCACGCTTCCGCAAAGCCAGGGTGTGACATCATCATGTATAATACATATTGATCTAACAAGTACCACATGATCTTTCTGCACATACATTTGTGTCAAAAACCCTAACCATGCCATTCATGCCTTGTTGACTTTCAGAAAGTCAATTGCCTAACAGATGAACTTGCAACTTATACTCATACACCCATATTATTATAGTAGGCTAAACTAATGACACCATATGCATTTCATATTCAAGTTGTAGGGCACATACAATCATGAAATCACCTAGTTTACATACATATATACACATAATCAATTCTACACATACTAATGCTTTTATGATCCTACAATATATTCAATGTTAGCCATCTAATCATAACTCTTCCATTCTTACTTGTTACTAGGTCCACATGCTATACAATAACAACAATTTCACTTCTTGATCCCAACTAAACAAATATGTGCATTGTACTTTTCAAGAATATAGTGCAAACTCCTAAAGCATACTTCTTACCAAACCATTCCATTGACTAAATTCCCACATGTATTCTTTCTAAAACACATTTCTCATGTTTAATTACCATCAAATACACATTATTACTTTCGATTCATATCTACCCGCTACCTGCATATATTTTCACATAATATTAGCATTTAGACGTTTCATCAAACACTTGGCGTGCGTAACATTATATAAGCATAATGTACAAGTATAACACCTTGAAAACGGGTTTGGTAATCAAACCCCGCTAATACTAAAAGACGGGTAAAGTACCGTTAGTGGTAAAAATAACCCGGTAAAAGACGGGTAAAGTACCTCCATTTGATCCCATTCCACTCGAGCCTGAGCACGCACTATTTGCTGACCACATGGATCCACCCGATGAGGATGCTCAACACGGTTGGATACCTGCTGATGAGGACGTCCCACCTTTGCCCCCTCAGATCCCTGTTACACGATCTGTTGATTTCACTTTTCAGGTTCCTCAGTTTGTACCTCCAGCGAGGCCTGGAGAGGGTTCTTCAGCCCATCCTTTTGGGCACGTACCGATGTCTATTCCCTTCATGCCCCAGATGTCATCAGTTCCACCCTCTACTTCATCATTTCATGTGGCACCATTTGACCCCACCAGTGAGCCTTTGCTTTGGTCGACGCCATCAGCCATGCCACCTACTGATCCATACCATCCGTTTCATGTTGGACACACTATAGAGGACGTTTTGATGTCCTTCATTCATCAGCATGAGTCGCACACGCAGCGTCTCCAGGAGCTCGAGAGAGCTCAGCTGCCACCATGTTCATGCCATGGTCAGATACACTCCCCTCTTCAGCCAGGTCGATCATTACCCCCAGATTTTGCTGCTCGTCTCTTTACACTAGAGCAGCAGGTTGCTTCTGTTATTCGCACTCAGCAGGCTATGGAGGAGGAGTGGCTTCTGTTACGCCGCTTGCTTTACCCTCACTTTCCCCCTCCTCCCCCGCCATCCGCATAGAGCTCATCAGTGCTATATAGGTAGACGTTGGTGAGACGACAGCGATTGTGACTGCACAGCATTTTGGAGACCATCTGATGATACTGACTTTTGTTGACACTTATTTGATGTACTTGATGTATTTGACACTGACATGATATAGTTTTTGGACAGGGGTGATGTAGCCCCTAATTGATTGATGATTGTATGACACAGTGATGTACTGATACACTTACTACATTGTGGTCTCGATATATATGGCAATCGCAGTATTCTCACCATATCTGATTCACTTGATTGCTTATTTATATTTTTGCGACATGGGATGTTGGGAAATGGGATGTTGTGTGTATAATATTTGTGACATGGGATGTTGTGTGTATAATAATCGTAACATGGGATGTTGTGTGTGATATATTGATAACATGAGATGTTATGTGCTATTACTATTACTATATACGTATGCTTACTATGGCCTGACCGACGTATACATCTTTAGAAGATGCCGCCAAGACGTCAACCTCAGCCAATGCCTACTACTCAGGACGAACTACAGCAAGTCATTGCTGCTGCTATTGCTCAATATGCTGCCTCTCAAGGAGGAATGAGTGGAAGCAACTCTGGCAACACGGGCAACAACAACAATCCACCGCATGGGTGCACCTACAAACAGTTCTTGGACTGCAAGCCCGTAAACTTCGATGGCACAGGTGGTGTTGTTGCTTTCGTCCGCTGGGCTGAGAAAACCGAGTCCGTACTTCGCATGAGCAAATGCGCGCTGGATCAACAAGTCACTTACATCTCAGGGCTATTTTTGGATGGAGCCCTATCATGGTGGAATCTACAAGTCCAAACACTTGGCGAAGCTGCTGCTTACGCACTGACGTGGACCGAGCTGAAAGAACTCATGCGCAAGAAGTACTGTTCTCGCGCGGAAATTCAGAGATTGGAGACCGAGTTTTGGCATCTAAAAATGGAAGGTCCTAAGATAGCTGAGTACGTTCAGAGGTTCCACGACTTGTCGCATGTGGTACCCTACATGGTCACACCGGAGTTCAAAAGGATTGAACGCTTCATATGGGGATTAGCTCCTCAAATCATCAGTATGGTGACCTCATCCAAACCTGCAACTATCACAGAAGCCATTGATTTGAGTGTGGCTCTCACCGAAGAGGCAATTCGGTTGAACAAGTTTGATGAAATTGAGCCCAAGAAGAAGGAGACTCATGTGGAGTCGTCATGTTGGAATAAACGGAAGTTTTCAAATTTCAAGCAGGGCACCGGGATGGTGGTTAAGAAAGGGGAATCGAATGCGCCAGCTCAAGATACAGCTGGTGGGAGAAAGAAAAGTAAGGGATATATGGGTGCACAACCCAAGTGCAACTCATGCCAACGACATCACTCTGGTCGTTGTGGGTTAAAGGTTTGTGAAGCGTGTGGGAAGGCTGGCCACCTGAAGGAGACTTGTTGGGCCACTGCTGGCCGGGGAGGCCAAGGAGGATATGGGAATAGGAACAACCGTGGTGGTGCTGGGAACCGCCCACAAGGAAACCAGGGAGGTGATGGAAACCGTGCCAATCATGCTAACCAAGCGGGCGCCATGAATCGAAATCAGGGAAACAACCAAGCGGGAAACAATGGTGGGAACGGGCAGAGGCCCGGATGTTTTAACTGCGGTGATGTTAGGCATTACAAAAGGAATTGCCCAGAATTAAACCAAGCACGCGGAAGGGTTTTCAACATAGAAGCAAGGGAAGCGCGCCAGGATCCCAATGTTGTCACTGGTACGTTCCCTGTAAACCAACGCTATGCATCCGTTTTGTTTGATACTGGTGCCGATTACAGCTTCGTATCGCTAGAATTTAAGAATATGCTTGGTTTAGCCGCTAGTAAATTAGATATTCCATACTCGATCGAATTAGCGAATGGGAAGTTAGTAGAGGCTAACGAGGTGATTCGAGGTTGCGTAATCAAATTGGGAGAGCGTGAGTTCGCTCTAGATCTACTACCAGACCAGTTGGGAAGCTTCGACGTGGTAGTAGGGATGGATTGGTTATCGAGTAACAAGGCCGAGATAGTTTGTCACGAGAAGATTATTCGTATCCCGACCGATGATGGTGAGACCATTGTTGTTCATGGGGAGAAGCGTGAGACGCCGTTAAGGATGATTAGCTGCCTGAAAGCGAGAAAGTGTTTGCAGAAAGGATGTGTTGCTTTTCTAGCACACATTGTGGATAAAAAGGCTGCTGAGCCGAAGATCGAAGACATCCCTGTCATGAGGGAATACCCAGAAGTCTTTCCTGAAGACTTGCCTGGATTACCGCCTCAGAGGCAAGTGGAGTTCCGCATAGACTTAGTTCCAGGCGCCGCGCCTGTGGCTAAGGCACCCTACAGACTTGCTCCGTCTGAGATGCAAGAACTGTCGACACAACTTCAAGAGTTGTTAGACAAGGGATTTATCCGACCAAGCTTCTCGCCTTGGGGAGCTCCAGTTTTGTTTGTTAAGAAGAAGGACGGTAGTTTCCGTAGGTGCATTGACTACAGAGAGTTGAACAAGCTGACGATCAAGAATAGGTATCCCCTGCCAAGAATCGATGATCTATTCGACCAGCTTCAAGGTTCAAACTTCTATTCAAAGATCGATCTTCGATCTGGATACCATCAGCTACGGATACGGGAGGAGAGTATCCCAAAGACAGCCTTCAGAACTCGATATGGACACTACGAGTTTCTCGTTATGCCATTTGGTTTGACAAACGCACCTGCAGTGTTCATGGATTTGATGAATCGAGTTTGCAAGCCGTACCTGGATAAGTTCGTGATTGTATTCATCGATGATATTTTGATTTATTCAAAGACGAAGGCTGAGCACGAGCAGCATTTAAGAGCCATTTTGGAGCTGCTAAAGAAAGAACAGTTGTACGCCAAATTCTCTAAGTGCGAGTTTTGGCTAAGGGAAGTGCAATTCCTTGGGCACGTGGTAAACGGAGATGGAATCCACGTGGATCCCACCAAGATCGAGGCGATCAAGGATTGGGAAACGCCAAAGACGCCAACCGAGATTCGGCAATTCTTGGGTTTGGCTGGCTATTATCGAAGGTTCATCGAGAACTTTTCAAAGATCGCTCAACCATTGACACTCCTCACGCAGAAGGATAAGAAGTTTGATTGGGGAATCAAACAGAATGAAGCGTTTCAGATATTGAAAGATAAGCTTTGTAACGCGCCAATCTTAGCTCTACCGGAAGGTACTGATGATTTTGTGGTATACTGCGACGCCTCGCGTCAAGGATTGGGTTGTGTGTTGATGCAACGTCAAAAGGTTATAGCCTACGCGTCACGCCAACTGAAAGTACACGAAAAGAACTATACCACACATGATTTGGAGTTAGGTGCAGTAGTTTTCGCTTTGAAGATCTGGAGACACTACCTTTATGGTACGAGGTGTACGATCTTCACAGATCACAAGAGCCTCCAGCATATATTCAACCAGAAGGAGTTGAACATGAGGCAAAGACGATGGGTCGAGCTGTTGAACGACTACGACTGTGAGATAAAGTATCACCCAGGGAAGGCGAATGTGGTCGCCGATGCCCTAAGTCGTAAAGAGAGGATCAAGCCCATAAGGGTTAGAGCTTTGGAGATGATCATTCAGACCGATCTTTCCTCGCGCGTTCGTGCAGCGCAACAAGAAGCTCTCAAGGAAAGAAACCTTGCAGAAGAGTATCTCCGTGGGATGGAGAAGTTATTGGTACCAAACAAGGAAGGAACATTGTGTTTTGAAAACAGGATTTGGGTTCCTTTGTTTGGTGGTTTAAGGAAGGTTATTTTCGATGAAGCTCACAAATCGCGGTACTCTATCCACCCGGGAGCGGATAAGATGTACCAGGATCTTAAAGATTACTATTGGTGGCCTAGGATGAAAGACGATGTTGCAGTTTATGTGAGCAAGTGCTTAACATGCGCCAAGGTTAAGGCGGAATACGAGAAGCCTTCGGGACTTCTGCAACAACCAGAGATTCCCAAGTGGAAGTGGGAACAAATCTCTATGGATTTTATTACGAAGTTGCCAAGAACGCCAAGAGGCCATGACACTATCTGGGTGATAGTGGATCGATTAACGAAGTCAGCACACTTCCTACCTATCCGAGAGAAAGATAATACGAGCAAACTGGCCGAAATTTACATGAGAGAGATTGTTACACGCCATGGAGTACCTCTCTCGATTATCTCTGATAGAGACGGAAGGTTCGTGTCAAGGATATGGCAATCTTTCCAGGAAGCTTTTGGCTCCAAGTTGAATCTGAGCACAGCTTTTCACCCGCAGACCGACGGCCAAAGTGAGCGGACGATTCAGACGTTAGAAGACATGCTGAAAGCATGTGTGATGGATTTGGGTGGTAGCTGGGATAAGCATTTACCCCTGGTTGAGTTTTCATACAACAACAGCTACCACACCAGTATTGGTGCCGCGCCGTTTGAGGCTTTGTATGGGCGCAAGTGCAGATCACCGCTCTGTTGGTCTGACGCTGGTGATAGACAGTTGGTTGGTCCTGAAGTAGTCCAGGAAACCACCGATAAGATCGCACAGATCCGAGACCGTATCAGCGCGGCTCGTGACAGGCAGAAAGCCTACGCGGATCGAAGCAGGAAACCTCTAGAGTTTGAGGTTGGTGAGATGGTTTTGTTGAAGGTATCACCCTGGAAGGGTGTGGCACGCTTTGGGAAACGTGGAAAGTTGAACCCGAGGTATATTGGACCATTCAAGATCTTGGAGAGAATCGGGTTAGTAGCATACAAGTTGGATCTACCTGCCGAACTGAATGGTGTTCACGATACATTTCATGTATCCAATCTGAAGAAAAGTCCAACACAAGATAACGTTGCCATTCCTACCGACGAAATTCATGTTGATGACACGCTCCACTTCGTTGAAGAACCTGTTGAGGTCACGGATTGGAAAGTTAACAAGACCCGCCAGAGCAGTGTCAAGCTCGTCAAAGTTCGTTGGAATGCTAGACATGGTCCTGAATTCACCTGGGAGCGTGAGGACCGAATGAAAGAGAAATACCCCCACTTATTTCCTGAGAACCCTGCTTCTACAAGCAGAATTTAAAATTTCGGGACGAAATTTTTCTAACGGGGGGAGAATGTCACACCCCGATTTCCACGTGTCTCACCGGTGGGCCCGGTGGGGGATTACCGTGACGATGTTGGCAACAATATAGTCAAACCACACAATTATATAATGCACAGCGGAAGCAAAAGATAAATATATATTTCAACCTCTGATGATAATATCAATGTATTACAGAAGTTGAATATCCACAGTGGATCGTAATTAAAGATAAAGTATTGTTCCATCAGATACTGCAATCAAGCTTGCGAGACTTATCCCGACGCTAGGGAGCTAATACCAGCCAATTTACGTTTAGGTACCTGCACTTAATCTTTTTGGGGAAAATACATCAGTTTACATTGGTAAATACATTCAACTGACACATTTGAAAATGTTTATTAAAATTGATTTGAATGCACAAGGCACAAACTCTTTTATAACTTGGGAAAATTCATAATGATCTTGTGAACGTTTTACATGTTCTTTTATGCGTTCAGTAGCCCGGGTCGTGCCGGGTTAAAGATTTATAGACACACCACGTTTGCGTAAAACCGTAGTATAAAAACCAACGGCTACGTCTTTTAATTTTAATGTCGACACTTTATACCGGGTGTACGCCTACACCGGGATGTCGATGGTCGTGGCCATTTCGTAAAATGATGCCAAGGATATCCGGGACAACGGTCATTAAACCCCCCAAAGGCTTATAAGCAACAAAACTGTTTAAATGAGCCGATCATATTTAATCAATTAACCACCTAAGCGATGGAATTATATAATGCTCAATCAAGCGGTATTAATATACCGTAACCCAAGCCCATATAGGGGAAATAAGTTAAAGTATTTACCTTTGCAAGTATAGATCCTTAATTTAGATCAAGTCACCGATAGCTTTTACTGGGGCTCCTAATCTGGAACGAAGGTTTTAATTAACCTCTTAGAATCCTAACGGTCCTTATATTAGCCGTAGCTTAAACCGGTTGATTCCGATACATAGATATGGTTAATTCGCACGAAAAGGCGAAAACCGAGAATGGAGTATGATTTGGACCCAACAAGTTCAGTGACTTGTTTTATATGGGTTCATAGTTCATACTCTGGATTTTGGGGTTCAAATAATATAATTTGACCCATATCGGCTATTGCACGAAAACTAGTTCCATGAGCCGTACCGTGTGCGCAAATAGGCGAAACGGTTAACCATAAGTGTCGTACGCTTGTTTCCTAAGTCAATATGCCTTAAAAGTATTTTGGTATCAGTAGGATACCTTCCGTAATGCCCGTAACGAGTTTAAGTTAATATTATGCCCCGTAGGGGCTTTTCGGGCATTTTAAAGACTTTAAAAAGGGCTTTTCGAGTTCTACAGGAAATCTGAGTTTCCCGAACAGCTTATAAAGCTCAAAATACTTTATTTATTATTTAAAACCAGTGGCAACTGGAATCGGGTCAAAAGACCTTGTAGAACTCCCGTTTTGGCCAAAAAGGGCGTATTCGGTATTTACCGAACCGTAGCCATAACCGCAGGTTATGAGCAAGGTAAAAATTATTAAAAATATTTAAAATTCCCAAAATATTATTTTACCACAGTGGGTAAAAGATTTGGTGACGAAAACTTGGGTTAGATGGGCGTTATGCTAATCGCGCCGTTAATTACAAAACTTTCTTAAAAGTGCGCCTTTTAGCATAACTCTCATTCTAGACCTCGGATTGACGTGAAACTTTAAGGACATGCTTATAATTTAATAAGCAAGGTTTTGGTCCGTTCACGCGTCCGAAATACTCGTTTTAATTTTGAAAGGCCGTTACGGTCAACTTTTAGGCGAATGACGGAATTGCGCAAAAGACTCGGATAACTCATGAACCGACCACAGAGGTTTATACCAACATGTGACCTGGTCCTAAGAGAGTCCTAAGGTATATTTATACCTCACTAAAACGGGTCAGAACTGAAGTCAAAGCAAAAGTCAAACTTTTGCGACTTTCGGCTCCGAACCGGTTCAATATAGCAAATGATCGATTCAAACGAGCGCAAACAAGTTTATTTACTTATTATCATGTTTTATGGTTATCAAAACAGGTTCCATAACATATATGTTACAGATTATGCATAAATCGCTAAAATAGCTTTCTGTTGACTTTTTAACCGCACGTTTGACTCGACATTTGACATAGTTAGAGTGGTGATCAGGGGGAACCATTTTAGAGGTTTATTACCCACATAAATACCAACTCATAACCACTTTTGATTCGTCATAAGACTGAACCATTACGGATTTATTGTAAAGTCAAACCGTAGTTACGACGGCTTGGTTCTTAGCCATTTACTAAGCAAATGTGGAACCACAAAGGTTGAATTACTTACAGAAGCTTAAGAGAAGACTTAAGAACACAGAGGAATGCTTTAGAGCTCTTGGAATGATCAGATGAGTGAGTTTTGAGTGTGGTGAACTTATGTTTACAACCTTGCTATTTATAGCCAATGTTAAGGTCCAAGATCATCACAACTCAGCCTATACTGATCATGGATGATGGGCATATGTCCCCTAAGGTGTATGGGTCAAATGTAGGGTGCCCATGCCTCATTTATTGGCTCATGATCGTTCAAATGCTTCAAAAGGCAAGTAACTACAATAATTCTGCATCTGGGCGTCTAATGCGGCCCGCATGGAGGTTCCATGCGTTTACAATGCGGGCCGCCTGGGATTTAAAGATCAGACGTATAGTTGAGGAGGCTCGCGGCCCGCCTCAACTTAACCCAATATGCAACGCGGGCCGCGTGGGGTTAAGATTTCAGAAATTTTAAATCTTTTGTCATGATTACAGAATCTGGCCATTAATAACGAAATCTTTCGTAATGATTTACCTGACCTTTCGGGTTTGAAGGGGTAACTTTGCGGTTTGGCCCTCGGTTATTTACCGGTAGGGGCCTCGTGTTATTCACCCGCGTTATAAAGTCCCCGGTTTATTTATAAATTATTCAGAAAGCCTTAGCTTTCATTATTGACGCTTTTAACCCTTCTTATACGAATTTGAGTATAACTCTTTCGTTTTAAGACGGAACTTCGCAGAATTTATACAGTTTATTTTAGTGAGCGTATCATACTGTTACGAAGCCTTGGGAACGTTAAAGGGTCACTCAGAGGTAATATTAAACATGTTGACACAGTTAACCCCTGTAGTTCGTAATCTCTCACTTTCTTCCGCGTTTCGCTTCCGTACGTTTTATGATTTATTCGTTTGAAGGTACAAGCGTTTATTTAGGGTTACTTTATACAGTATATTTACCCTTGTTGACATTTATAACCCTCAAATTTATATATACTTTCAAGGTTGTCAAAATTAGTCCTTTATTTATTATTGATGCCACGTGTAATCAACTGACACGTGTTAACACATCATTGGACACAAAATTTCGAGGTGTTACATCCTCACCCCCTTAAAATAAATCTCGACCCGAGATTTACTCAAATAAATAGGGGTACTTTTCTTTCATTGTAGCTTCGACTTCCCACGTATATTCGGGACCTCTACGAGCATCCCATTTGACTTTTACAATCGGTACGTGCTTTCTGCGAAGCTTCTTTACCTGTCGATCTTCAATCGACAAAGGTTTTTCTATAAATTTTAAGCTCTCATCTATATGCACATCTGTGTGTGGAATCACCAATGATTCATCGGCGAAGCACTTTTTGAGATTGCAGATGTGGAACACATTGTGAATTCCATTGAGCTCTTCAGGCAAGTTCAACTTATAGGCGACTGATCCGACCCATTCAATGACCTCAAAAGGTCCTATGTATCTCGGACTCAGTTTGCCTTTCTTGCCGAAACGCATCACCCCCTTCCAGGGTGATACCTTAAGTAATACCTTTTCACCCACTTCGAAGTGAAAATCCTTACGCTTTGGATCAGCGTAGCTCTTCTGCCTATCGCGGGCAGCCTTGAGACGTTCCCGGATCTGGACAATCTTGTCCGTCATCTGGAAAACAATCTCTGGTCCCGATAATTGGACCTCTCCTACTTCCGCCCAACAAACAGGCGATCTACATTTCCTACCATATAATGCCTCAAAAGGCGCAGCCTTTATGCTGGTGTGGTAGCTATTATTGTAGGAGAATTCGATCAGGGGTAGGTTCTTATCCCAGTTACCACCTAAATCGATCGCACATGCACGAAGCATGTCTTCTAGCGTTTGAATAGTACGCTCACTTTGACCGTCCGTCTGTGGATGGTAAGCCGTACTAAAGTTTAAACGCGTGCCCAAAGATTGCTGGAAACTTTTCCAGAAGTGAGATGTGTATCTAGTATCCCTGTCGGAGATAATAGACACAGGTATGCCGTGTAAGGCTACAATCTTATCAACATAAAGTTGGGCTAACATATCGGAGCTATACGTCTCCTTGATGGGTAGAAAATGAGCTGATTTAGTCAGCCTATCGACTATGACCCATATTGTATCGTTTCCTTTCCTGGTTTTGGGTAACTTGGTTATGAAGTCCATAGTTACACATTCCCACTTCCACTCGGGAAGTTCAGGCTGTTGTAGCAAGCCAGATGGCTTTTGGTGCCCGGCCTTGACTTGAGCACAAGTCAAGCACTTTGCTACGTGGGCGGCTACAGACTTTTTCAAGCCTATCCACCAATAATTAGCCTTTAAATCTTGGTACATTTTATCAGCACCCGGATGGACTGAGTATTTGGAACTATGGGCTTCCTGGAGAACAACATCTCGTAGTCCTCCATAAATCGGAACCCATATACGTCCGTTCAGCCTAAGAATTCCATCCTTGCTAAGAGTCAACTGCTCCTCAGTTACTCCCAGCTTTTCATTAGGATAATTAGCTTCCAACACAGCCTCACGCTGCGCAGCTAATATCCTTTCCATCAAATTATTTTTAACCTCAATGCTCTTGGCATTGATTCGAATGGGTTTTACCCTTTCCTTCCTGCTCAAGGCATCGGCGACCACATTCGCCTTGCCGGGATGGTACCTGATTTCACAGTCATAATCATTCAGGGTTTCCATCCAACGGCGTTGCCTCATGTTCAACTCTTTCTGGTTGAACAGGTGCTGGAGGCTTTTGTGATCAGAATAAATCACAAATTTAATACCATAAAGGTAATGCCTCCACAACTTCAGTGCAAATACAACGGCACCCAACTCCAAATCATGGGTGGTGTAATTCTTTTCATGCACCTTTAATTGCCTTGAAGCATAGGCAATCACCTTGCCCTTCTGCATAAGCACACACCCCATGCCTGTGTGTGATGCATCGCAGTAAACTACGAATTCATCTGCACCTTCTGGTAATGTCAGCACAGGTGCGTTGCTTAGCTTTTGCTTCAGTATTTCGAAGGACTCTTGCTGCTTTGGGCCCCAAATGTACTTTTCTTTCTTCTTGGTCAAGGAAGTCAAGGGCGCAGCAATCCTCGAAAAGTTTTCAATAAATCTCCGGTAGTATCCTGCTAACCCCAGGAAACTACGGATTTCGGTAGGCGTCTTTGGCTCTTGCCAGTTCATGACCGCCTCTACCTTAGCGGGATCCACTTGGATACCACGCTCGCTCACAACGTGTCCTAAAAACTGAACTCTCGTAGCCAGAATTCACATTTCGAGAATTTGGCGTAGAGTTTCTCACGCTGTAGTAATTCGAGAATGCAACGGAGGTGCTTCTCGTGGTCAGCTTGATTCTTGGAATAGATAAGGATATCGTCGATGAAGACTATGACGAATTTGTCCAAGTACGGCTTGCAAACGCGGTTCATGAGATCCATGAATGCAGCCGGTGCATTTGTGAGCCCAAAAGGCATCACTAGGAACTCGTAATGACCATAGCGAGTCCTAAATGCAGTCTTGTGTACATCTTCATCTCTGACCCTTAGTTGATGATAACCCGACCTTAAGTCGATCTTTGAGAAGTAGCTCGCTCCTTGCAGCTGATCGAACAGATCGTCGATCCTTGGTAAAGGATATCTATTCTTTATGGTAACTTTATTCAGCTCTCTATAGTCGATGCACAACCGCATCGATCCGTCCTTCTTCTTTACAAATAGGACAGGAGCTCCCCAGGGAGATGAACTAGGTCTGATAAAACCTTTCGCCAGCAGTTCATCCAACTGGGTCCTCAGTTCTTTCATTTCCGTCGGAGCCAGCCTGTAAGGTGCTCTTGCTATCGGAGCTGCTCCAGGAATAATGTCTATTCTGAACTCCACTTGTCTATCTGGTAGCAAACCAGGTAGTTCTTCCGGAAAAACCTCGGGGTATTCTGAAATGACAGGAAGATCCTCGATCTTCGGCTTTGGTTCTTCAATTATCACCTGAGCCATGTAAATTACACAGCCTCTGTTCAAACACCTTGAAGCTTTCAGCATAGATACGTCTTCGGGCAATCCGTAATGCGTATCACCTCGAATGGTAAGAGATTCACCACTCGGAGTTTTTAAAACTATCTGTCTTTTGCCGCAAATGATTTGGGCCTGATTACGGGATAACCAGTCCATGCCTAGCACAATGTCAAAACCCGCTAATTTGAAAGGAAGTAGAGATAAAGGAAAAGAATGGTTCCTAATGGACATTTCGCATCCTTCTAGAACAGTAGAGACGGTTTCTATCGTGCCGTCTGCTAACTCTACTTCGTATTTCACGTCAAGGGTTTTGATTGGCATATTTAGTAGTTGGCAAAATTTCTGGTCTACAAAGGATTTATCAGCGCCAGAATCGAATAGCACTCTTGCAAATATATTATTTACGAGAAAGGTACCTGTAAGCACATTGTCGTCCTTAACCGCTTCCTTTGCATCCAAGCGGAAAACTCTCACATTTGATTTCTTAGTCTCCTCCGCCTTCTTGGCATACTTCGGGCAATTACTCTTTATGTGCCCCTTTTCGTTACAATTATAGCAGGTTGCGTCCTTTATCTTTTTGCACTCCACTGTCTTATGATCCTTGGACTTGCATAGCCCACAGGATGGAGTCTTTTGTTGCGACTGTGAACCAGACGCAAACCTACACTTCCCGGAGTGAGGTTTCTTGCAGACCTTGCAGTGAGGTCTTCCATCAGCTTGCCCCTCCCTCTTTGCCTCCGACCCTCTCTTGCCTTCACTGTTTCCACGGTGCTTTTTCCCAGACTTTCGTGAGGTATCATCCTCACGTTTTCGCTTTTCAGCCTCCTTGCTCCTTTGTGCCCTCAGACGGACAGCATCAAGTGTAAGAGACAAGGAGAGGTCAGTAACTGACCTGAAGGTCGTTGGCCTAGAGGCCTTTACGCTAGCCTTAATCGCCGGCTCTAAGCCCCCAATGAAACGGGCAATCCTTCTAGGTTCTGGTGTCACAAGATATGGCACCAGACGTGACATAGTGTTAAAACTTGTCAGATATGCTTGACAATCCAGGTTTGTCATCACCAGTGAGACAAAATCCGCCTCAATCTTCTCAACCTCGTGCTGAGGGCAGTAGTTTTCTTTTATGAGGGTAATAAACTCCCCCCATGACATTTTGTATAAGGCAGACTTACCTGAAGCCTGCACCAGAGCTCTCCACCACGCCAGGGCCTCGCCCTTGAATGACTGGGACACAAACTTAACCACGTCCCTCTCAGCGCACCCGCTGATGTCCACAATCGTGTCCATCTCGTCCAGCCAGGTGATACAATCAACCGCACCTTTCTCCCCTGTAAATTCACGGGGCTTACATGATACAAAGTATTTGTAGGTGCAACCCTTAGCACTTGACGCATCAGTATATTCTCTATCGCGATGAACACTGTGCTCAGTAGACGAGTGCTTGTCGTCATCTTTCTTGGGTTCAGAGGGTGGTTTGGAATGTGTCTTTGGTTTAGAGGGTGGTTTTGACACAGTTCTGCCTTGAGACTCAGTATGTTGACGATCAATAGCTGCCTGAACAGCATTGTCAATCAGAGCCTTTAGCTGTGCGCCTGTCAAATGCACTGACGCATTGTCGTAGTCATCTTCATTTGTGTGGCTGTTCTCTCCATTGGGATCCGCCATTGTAACTTGAATCTGTTACAGAAGATAACAAAATTTTATTTAGGAGATTATTATATAATTGTCTTTTATGACAATTCGTCAACCATGGTACAGAGACCATATTTGGTTAACTTTTTATTTCATTAAGTATTAGGATTTGAATATATCCTATTTCAACTATATAAATAGTATTGGCGGCAATAAGCCTAATCATGATGATGTTTTATAATATTAGCCGAGATTTCAGAGAATCAAAGGCATAGAGATTTGAACCGTAGTTCTTTTATCTCCTTCTGACAGAGAGTCATAGACTACCACTGCCTTTTGTCTTTATAAGACAATTATTATGGCCCATAGGCACTACACCTCTAATGGATGTTAAATATAGTTGGCCCGTAGGCACTACATCACTAAATGGATGTTTTATAGTACTGGCTCGTAGGCACTACACCACTAACGGATGTTTTAATAATATTGGCCCGTAGGCACTACATCACTAATGGATGTTTTAATAATACTGGCCCGTAGGCACTGCATCACTAATGGATGTTTAATAATATTGGCCCGTAGGCACTACATCACTAATGGATGTTTTAATAATACTGGCCCGTAGGCACTGCATCACTAATGGATGTTTTAATATGTTGGCCCGTAGGCAATGCATCACTAATGGATGTCTTTATAATACTGGCCCGTAGGCACTACATCACTAATGGATGTTTTAATATGTTGGCCCGTAGGCAATGCATCACTAATGGATGTCTTTATAATACTGGCCCGTAGGCACTACATCACTAATGGATGTTTTTATAATATTGATCACCTTCATTGGTGATTTAACCCATGATTTATAGTCATTTAGTGGGGTTTGAAATCCTTAAAGGATTATTGTATAAGAATGACGTGCGTGATTTTAATGAATCACATCTGTCATGAATGTTAACATGCGTACAGAGGTTAACAGGGAATTTAGAATCTTTTCAATTAGGTCGTACCATCTCGACTAGATCTTAAAAGACCCCAAGCTAGGTTTCACCTTTTAAGATTCTTTATTTAGGCAGATCAATATAAAAGGAATGGTTTTTGATTTATTTTTATATATATTAAAAACAAAACTCATAACATACATTCCAAAATCTCAAATACAATTACATATTGCCCTAAATGGGTCTTTCAAAGAGTACATACCTCCATAGAGGTTTTTAAAATAAGTAACAAGTCCGCGCAGGGACTAATATAAGATAGATGTCCATGCAAGGACTAAAGATAAGTCCACGTAGGGACTGAAATATGATAGGTTGTCCACACAGGGACTTATTTTAAAGTAGAAATTACAGTAGTACAACTACTAAGGGTTAGTGGTCACGTTTCTTCTTTTTGCCCTTAAGTAGGTTCGCCAAGCCTTTGAGAAATCCTCGGTGGCTTTTCTTTTCTTCCTCGAACTCTCTCTCCACACGATCTAGTCGATGGAGTATTTCTTCCTGTTCAGGAGGAGAGAAACGTGGTTGTTGCGCTTGATGCGGAACTGGAGGTCTGGGAGGTATTGGATACCCATGAGCTGAGTAGTCCGGTGGTCCCATGTTTCCATGTGCTCCGTCAGGGTAGCGCGCATTATATCTTGCCGACACCACATAGGGGTCGCGCTCATAGCCGTAGTTGTATTGTGCTTGTGACGGTTCGAACGGGTTGTAAGCCGTCGGACCCGTATAAGCAGGTATGGGTTGGTCATACCCAAATGGTGGCGAATTTCGTGCAGCTGGTGCGGAGTTCGCCTCCTGTATAGGACTTGAAGGTCCTTCTTCTTGTAGTGGCGGATAGTGGCTACTACTAGAATGTCGAGGAGTGCTGAAGTGGATACCCCCTCCTCCTCGTGTAGACATACGAGCATTTGTCCTCCTACGCCTCGGCGGATCAGGTATTACTGGTTGTGCCGGTGGCGGAGGTGGTGGCGTAACTGCCTCAAAGCGTGAATCCTCAGAGGGATCCTGTGGATGTCTCGGTTGTTGAGATGTCTGTCGAGATGGTGTGTAGTACCATTCATGTCGGTCAAACATCGCTTGGAAACTGTCAGGTCCTTGATAGGGCGTTCCATGGAAGGATGATCCATCAGAAACTTCTATCGGATGCGTGGGCGTACCACGAGCTGGTTCAGTTGGATCCTCATCTTCCTCCATGGGATCTTCAGAAAAATGGTCTTGTGGCCCTAGTGGAACAAAACCTGAAGGTTCCTGTATGTAGTCAGCCGGGTTAAACTGACCTATGTAGTATGGAGTAGGGTCGTCATAATTCCGGTGCGAAACCGAACGTTGTAGAGGTATGAAGGAAGGTTGTGGGTTGTTGGGATCATTTTCTGAATCTGGCCCAAAGGAGTGCCGGTAGGATGGCGTCGAGCTGTGCGAAGTGGAATGCCTCGCGGGTTCGTAAAGATCTCTTCGTCGTTGTGGCTCTTCGCTCCGTGTCATCGAAGGATGTCTTGTACCAGATGGTCCAGCTTCTTTATCGTGATGTGTCACGATTTCTCCTCGGCCTCTTCTTCCCCTTCCTCTTCCTCGGAATATAACAGGTGGCATTTTCCTGCTCCAAAACTTATTAAAAATCAAATCGAAAATAAAGACAAAAAGGAGTAATAATCCGAATTTGTCCTAAGTTCTTGTCTAGACTCAAGTATGTGCAATTGTGTCATTGAGATTAAACACAAATAGGATAGTGTTTAATTCACTCAATGTTGGCTCTGATACTAACCTGTCACACCCCGATTTCCACGTGTCTCACCGGTGGGCCCGGTGGGGGATTACCGTGACGATGTTGGCAACAATATAGTCAAACCACACAATTATATAATGCACAGCGGAAGCAAAAGATAAATATATATTTCAACCTCTGGTGATAATATCAATGTATTACAGAAGTTGAATATCCACAGTGGATCGTAATAAAGATAAAGTATTGTTCCATCAGATACTGCAATCAAGCTTGCGAGACTTATCACGACGCTAGGGAGCTAATACCAGCCAATTTACGTTTAGGTACCTGCACTTAATCTTTTGGGGAAAATACATCAGTTTACATTGGTAAATACATTCAACTGACACATTTGAAAATGTTTATTAAAATTGATTTGAATGCACAAGGCACAAACTCTTTTATAACTTGGGAAAATTCATAATGATCTTGTGAACGTTTTACATGTTCTTTTATGCGTTCAGTAGCCCCGGGTCGTGCCGGGTTAAAGATTTATAGACACACCACGTTTGCGTAAAACCGTAGTATAAAAACCAACGGCTACGTCTTTTAATTTTTAATGTCGACACTTTATACCGGGTGTACGCCTACACCGGGATGTCGATGGTCGTGGCCATTTCGTAAAATGATGCCAAGGATATCCGGGACAACGGTCATTAAACCCCCAAAGGCTTATAAGCAACAAAACTGTTTAAATGAGCCAATCATATTTAATCAATTAACCACCTAAGCGATGGAATTATATAATGCTCAATCAAGCGGTATTAATATACCGTAACCCAAGCCCATATAGGGGAAATAAGTTAAAGTATTTACCTTTGCAAGTATAAATCCTTAATTTAGATCAAGTCACCGATAGCTTTTACTGGGGCTCCTAATCTGGAACGAAGGTTTTAATTAACCTCTTAGAATCCTAACGGTCCTTGTATTAGCCGTAGCTTAAACCGGTTGATTCGATATATAGATATGGTTAATTCGCACGAAAAGGCGAAAACCGAGAATGGAGTATGATTTGGACCCAACAAGTTCAGTGACTTGTTTTATATGGGTTTATAGTTCATACTCTGGATTTTGGGGTTCAAATGATATAATTTGACCCATATCGGCTATTGCACGAAAACTAGTTCCATGAGCCGTACCGTGTGCGCAAATAGGCGAAACGGTTAACTATGAGAGTCGTACGCTTATTTCCTAAGTCAATATGCCTTAAATGTGTTGTGGTATCAGTAGGATACCTTCCGTGACGCCCGTAACGAGTTTAAGTTAATATTATGCCCCGTAGGGGCTTTTCGGTCATTTTAAAGACTTTAAAAAGGGCTTTTCGAGTTCTACAGGAAATCTGAGTTTCCCGAACAGCTTATAAAGCTTAAAATACTTTATTTATTATTTAAAACCAGTAGCAACTGGAATCGGGTCAAAAGACCTTGTAGAACTCCCGTTTTGGCCAAAAAGGGCATATTCGGTATTTACCGAACCGTAGCCATAACCGCAGGTTATGAGCAAGGTAAAAATTATTAAAAATCTTTAAAATTCCCAAAATATTATTTTACCACAGTGGGTAAAAGTTTTGGTGACGAAACTTGGGTTAGATGGGCGTTATGCTAATTGCGCCGTTAATTACAAAACTTTCTCAAAAGTGCGCCTTTTAGCATAACTCTCATTCTAGACCTGGGATTGACGTGAAACTTTAAGGACATGCTTATAATTTAATAAGCAAGGTTTGGTCCGTTCACGCGTCCGAAATACTCGTTTTAATTTTGAAAAGGCCGTTACGGTCAACTTTTAGGCGAATGACGGAAATGCGCAAAAGACTCGGATAACTCATGAACCGACCACAGAGGTTTATACCAACATGTGACCTGGTCCTAAGAGAGTCCTAAGGTATATTTATACCTCACTAAAACGGGTCAGAACTGAAGTCAAAGCAAAGTTCAAACTTATGCGACTTTCGGCTCCGAACCGGTTCAATATAGCAAATGATCGATTCAAACGAGCGCAAACAAGTTTATTTACTTATTATCATGTTTATGTTATCAAAACAGGTTCCATAACATATATGTTACAGATTATGCATAAATCGCTAAAATAGCTTTCTGTTGACTTTTTAACCGCAACGTTTGACTCGACATTTGACATAGTTAGAGTGGTGATCAGGGGGAACCATTTTAGAGGTTTATTACCCACGTAAATACCAACTCATAACCACTTTTGATTCGTCATAAGACTGAACCATTACTGATTTATTGTAAAGTCAAACCGTAGTTACGACGGTTTGGTTTTTAGCTAAATACTAAGCAAATGTGGAACCACAAAGGTTGAATTACTTACAGAAGCTTAAGAGAAGACTTAAGAACACAGGGGAATGCTTTAGAGCTCTTGGAATGATCAGATGAGTGAGTTTTGAATGTGATGAATGTTGTGAGCACAATGGTGCTATTTATAGCCAAGAACAAGGCCTAAAATCATTACACAACATGCTACTACTGATCATGATGATGG